>NC_142065.1:122806253-124141253 GCF_059756535.1 Pantherophis guttatus
GGGGAAGGTTACTGCAAAATCCCCATTTCCTCCCGATCAGCTGGGACTTGGGAGGCAGAGAATAGACGGGGGTGGGGCCAGTCAGAATTTTTACTACCGGTTCTCCGAACTACTCAAAATTTCCGCTACTGGTTCTCCAGAACTGGTCAGAACCTGCTGAAACCCACCTCTGGATCAGTGATGACGAACCTTTTCGGCACTGAGTGCACAAACTGGAACGTGCGTACACGTGCTCGTAGCACAGCCCCAGAAACTCAAAGCCCTTCTGGCCAGCTGACCTTTGCACATGCCAGAGCCCCAGAAACCTGAAGATCAGCTGGCCTGGGCACATGCGCACTGGCCAGCTGGTCTTTGGGTTTCTGGGGCTCCAGCATGCGCAAAAATCACGCAGAAGAACAGCTGGCAATGGCACACATGCCCACAGACAGGCCTCTGCATGCCATCTCTGGCATGTGTGCTACAGGTTTGCTATCACGGATATAGATGAAAATATTATCTTGCTGACCATTCTACTTTGGTAAAGTAAATTAAAATATGACTGTTATTTTGGTGTACATTAATTTTTTTACCTGAAATAAACAGCAAATAAATAAAATACAATATTGTTCACAGGACTGTTTTTAAAACTGTACCAGAATTACATTTCATATTTCTCTTCATACCATTTCAAGAAGAATTGGGTAAGGATTTGTTTAAGTTCTTTATGGCTCCTAAAACCTTTCTCCCTTTTTATTGATCCAATATAATTTTAAGAAATCAGCAGCTGACTGAAATAGTTGCCACCTCTATTATTTGCTACTTCTATTAGTATCAGAACAAGCAGATTCTACATCCCTTCTCTCTGGTACTTCAGCTTGAAAACTGGATCCTATTATTTAGTGAATAAACAAACAAATAACTTTCCATGTGCTAGATAATTATTATTCTGTCATGAGATCAATTACATTTAGAATGCTAAAAGCAAACGAGCTATTGATCTTGAACAGGCATTGGCAATATTTGGCACCAAGAATCTAGCTGGAAAAAAAACAAAGTAATAAAAATATATTCAATTAAGGGCATGAGGCAAATGTATATTACAACAGAAGATATGGTATATAATAAAAATAAATCTTGTTACCAAAAAGACTAATAAAAATACATAGGAATTAGGATGTATTTGAAACGTATTCCTATCTTTATTAGGGGATTTTGTTGAAATGATGTCTGCTGTTTATAGTAATCTATTTTGTTTACTGGCTTTTGATATTAATAAGTACAAAAATAAGAATGAATGATAATAATTCAATGAATCACCTAGCCATTACTGGTTTATAATTTTTGCTTCCTCTCTTAGTAAATAACAAGAATGGGAATTGCAATTTAACCTCCTGATTTCCCAGATGACTGTAAATCACATTACTAGAAGAAGGGTTTAAGTTACAGGGGGAACATTTTTTTTTCAGCATTTGAAGGATAGAAATTAGAGTTAGAGGCTGCTGAGGGGCCTCTTGCTCCCATTCCAGTACTTGGTTTTGATGTTTGCCTTTGAATTTTAGTAGTGTGATAATCTAAGGGCTGAGGAGATGCAGGCGGGATATTGGGACAACACTCTTTATTTAAACATTTTAAATTAATAATAATTTTAATACCAGACATTAGAAACAATATTTAGTAAAGTTTAGCTGAAGTATCTATGCAGTCTGTGAGTTACCTTTACTATATGTTTGTTATCTTCAGGTATAGATTTGGCAGTAGCTTTTGAGCCCATGAGGAATCCTGTTAATTCATCTCTGATTATGGAATATAGCCTCCATGTGTGTCACAGGCATCGCTATTGTCCCCAGTTGTATATTCGCTGTGCCAGGTAATATCCTGCATTGTGTATGAGAGTGAATTAATCTTATGTTAGTATCTTCATTTGTGTCTTTCAATGTTCCTTAATCATAGGCTAATCAATAAAGCTATCTAATCTGATCTATATGGTTTATTTGTATGATTCCATTCCATTTCTTCCCTACAAAAATCCTGCCACATTTCTTGGGCTCAGAGAATGAATTTCCATGACTAAGAATGGACCTAATATTGAATATTCTCAGTTTTAATTCAGTAATGAGCAGAATCCGCTGGCATTCAATTTAGTTATAAAAATTGTAATAAAAATATTTTCTATGATAATAACTATGAAATTATTATTATGCTGTCAGTATTTACTATTTTAATGTTTGGATTTTGGGCTACTGCAGGGTTTTCATATGGTATATAATACCTAATTTTTTGTGTGATTCTTACTTGATTCACTGGAATGGCTTTTCTACATGAGAAATGGTGATTTATCTTACAGAATTTGTACTTGTGAAGAGAAAAATTTCTCTGACATGCTAGTTACTAACTTTGTGTTGATGATCATGAAACTAATATAATTTGTTGTTGTTGTTGAAGGAGAAGGAGGAGGAACGTTCTCTCAAAAGCAGTTTGAAATGACAGTACTGAGATGCTTGTTTAGTTTCTATGGTAACTGGCTAAATGTGCAAGTGTCCTTCATATCTCTCTACTTTGAAACATATTTAAAAGGCATTTAATATTGAAAGAAAGAAGAAAATTGCTTTACTATCATATTTATCAACTTCACATGCTTATGCCATATAGTTTGTTTCTTAAAATAAATCATTTAATTATATGTGTTTCTTCACATTCTGACAGGTAGTAAATGAGTTGGGAGTAACCAGTCATTAATTGACCACCAGAGGTCATCATAAACCTTTTAAAATAGATCTTGTGTTTATTAGTGTATAGCATTTAGTGAAGTTAGGGTTAACAAAACAAAAAGACAGAGACAACAAGAAAGAAAAATCCAGCTTTTTTAATTCTCTTATAAAATAATTAGTGGAATAGGTAAGCAATATAATGAATGAATCAAGGCTGGCTAATTTAAACCTTTAATTTTTGAAGGACCTTTGGCTTATTTAAAGATTTCTGCCCAAAAATCCAGTGTCTAAGGTATTTGAAACTTTTTGCAATCACCAGCTAGAAAAACATAAATTACTCTTAGCAAGAACTGAATACACTTCCCATCCTAGGTTTAACTTACTATTTTAGCTTGCTTTATTTTTTAAAAAAAGTATAGTTAATTTTACAGTATGTATACAAATATATTTCAGGAAGCCTATGGCCAGTTATACAAATAGTACTAACGTATTAGTAGTATTTACAGCTAGCAATTTGTACTTTGACAAGAAAAAACAATTTACATTCAAACAATTGAAACAATAATTGTTATCCAAAAATCTAAATACCTGATGAAATAATACATGTTGGTAAAAAGAATTTAATATTTCATCAAACATTTGTTGTGATATGGGTGAATAATAATAATAGTGATTAATAAGATTAATTAAATCAAATAATACTGCCGACTTTGCAATGACAAAGTTGAAATTATTTCACATTTAATATGCGAGTGCAACAAAATCACACAAACTGATTACAAAGCTAGACATGACCAAGTTGCTAAATTAATCCACTGGTCATTATGTAAAAAATACAGTTTACCTGTATCCAAAAAGTCATGGGAACATAAAGTGGAGAAAGTTGTCGAAAATGAAAAGGTGAAGATCTTGTGGGACTTTCGAATACAGACAGATTGTCATTTGGAACACAACACACCAGATATCACAGTTGTTGAAAACCGAAGCATACAATTTATTGATATCACTGTAGTAGAAGACTCCAGAGTCGAAGAAAAATAACTGGAAAAAATAACAAAATATCGTGACCTGGCCATCGAAACTACGCGATTATGGATGAAACATGTAACAGTGATGCCCCTTATCATCAGGGCACTTGGTACCATATCCAAGAATTTTACAAAATACATAAATAAATTGCAGCTTCCTGCAATAACACCAGGGGAACTGCAAAAAACTGTGCTACTCAGAACATTGTACATCTTAAGAAGGTACTTGGTTGATACCTAGAATGCTGGCAGCAACCCATATCAATGATCAGTGCCAGTCAATAATATTTGTGATACATTTTTAAATGTTCAGTTGACTGAGTTTCATGTTTAATGAATAAAAGTTTATAATAATAGTGGTTAATAATATTAATTGAATCTTAATTAATTTAATTAAATAATATGAAATGGATAAATACTCTCAGTCTTGGCATGTTCCAAGTAATAATTCATATTACTTAATTCATATTACAATAATTCAATAAGACATTAAGCAATCTTTCTGATCCTATCCATTCATCTTATCTTTACATACTACTTTCCTCAACTTCGCTAAATTGATTTGTTTCTCATATTGTCCACCTGGTGATACCTATATGTAGAATCTATGTTTCTTGCTTGAAGCAGATAAAGAATTCTGTTTGCAAAAATTTATTAAGTTATATCTTCAAGTACTGTGTTTATCCATAGTATTCCCTAACAAACTGATCCCATGCTAAGAGCCCTAAATGGAAGAAATATGTACTTTAATAGACTTTTATTAGCTTTTACAATTCGTTTTTATTTTGTGAGCCACTTTGGGAACACTGTTGTCTTCAAAGATGACAAAGAACTGAATTCAGTTAAATAATTAATACTCTTCTTAAAATAATAAGAAAGTCTTGATGAAATGTACAATAGAGAAGTCTTTTGTGAGCCATAGCATTAAGCCATTGTTAACACTTACTGGTAAATGTATAATTCTCATCATTCAAATATTTGGTACAGGTACTTAAGAGTACAATTACTCTTAAGTAATTGCCTTTAAATTGTTTATTTCATACTCTAGGAAAAGTACAAAATACGTTATTGCTAGATATGAAAAAAGAAAGTCCATGGTATTTATTTATTTATTATTTATTAAATTTATATGCCACCCATCTCACTTTTGCAGCAATTCTGAGTGGTTTACAAAATGATAAAAAGACATTTCAAAATGATTAAAATTACAAAAGATTAAGTAAAGACTAAAAACCAAGAGGAGAGGCAACATCGAGATGGAGATCTTCTCTCTACCCCATCAGCCACTCCCAGCATAAAGCATCCCTATCAGGAGCCCAGGCCAGTCTACAGAGCCAGGTTTTAAGGCTCTTCCTGAAGGCCAGGATTAAGGTGGGAGTTGATCTCACCTCCAGTGGGAGAATATTCCAAAGGCTGGGTCATATTCTATATAAGACTATATTTTTCCAATAAACTGGATGGATTCCTATTGAAACAAGTGAGAGCTATTTAGTTTTTTGATAAAAGAAGCATGGATCTGTCAGAAAAGAGAAGCCAATATTTAGTTTATCAGCACTATGAGAGTCATGAAGTTATGAAAAGGCAGGCAACATATCATATTGAATATAATGTACATAACATGGCAAGTTATTCAATTTTTCCATATTTTATGTATTTTTTAAAAATAATAGTTATGACAAGGTATTCTTATATAATATTATTCATGTCTGACCAGTATTACAGCTTGCAAATTCATCTAAGGAAGCTTTTTGGAATGAGTAGGAGTGTGTGCTTTTTTTCTGATTAAACAGTGATGTCTCTTTCCATGTTCCCACAGCTGCTTTAGAAACTTTTCCAAGGGCATGTTCACACAATATGTGGAGATAATTGGGAACAGCTCCTGAAGCAGCTGTGCAAGCCTGGAAAAAGATACAGCTGCTTTAGTGATTCATAAAAGGGGCCAACACATTTTTCTAGAAAATCTGCCAAGCCACTTTCAGGATCACAAAGATTTCCAACTTGTAATAAATAGTAATTATAATATAAAATGGCATATGGTTCAGAGAAAATATATCATTACTTGATAGCTCATGAAATGCCCACATAACTTGTACTACATATTTTTCTAAATATTATATGCAGTTACAGAGTGTACTTTGGTATGTGAAAATGATAACTAAGAAGTGGTATCAATGTGGTACCATATATATGTGAATTTTACTGTAGTCAGTAGCACATAGATACTGTGTGTATCTGTATTTAGATATTGTATACATGTATTTAGATACATGTATACATATGTGTATATATACATATACATTTATATAAATCGGAAATTGAATTGTTCAATAAGCAAGGCTAAGATACTAAATTTTATTCCTTGATGTAACGAAACTGTATATTCTCCTTTCCTAATAGATTTACATCTTAATAACTAGTTAGTTTGTGACTTCATATGAGAATGTTTCCCATTTCAAAATGCTCAGACTAGTGCAGAATGATAAGTCAGAAGATATGCAGTTAGAATTGTATTGATATTGCAACTGTAGTTTTTATTTGTATAATTTTAGTATGCCATAGTTTGACATAGTATGGAAGATTTCTGGATACCCTTGTTTTCATAGCAATTTAAAACAAAAACTGTCCATTGCTAGCATTTTAAAGTGATAAAATGATAAATAGTTAATGAACCTTGATCAATATTGCTAACCAGTGATAACAATAATACAATATTTAAAAATAATCCTTGTCTTTAGTATCATATATCAACTTTCAGGTTAGTTAAATATGAATAATAATTCAGTTTGATACATACTGCAAGTAGTTGCATTTCCTGAGATCAGTGGGTCTCTGAAGATGACTCAGAATGTATTGAACCTCAGATTATTTTAATTCAGGGAAAATCTCTCAGCACATTTTTAAAAGCTTGTCAACCTGAAAATGTAAAATTATACAATTTCCTAGGCAAGGCTCCCTGGGTTCAGAAAAATTAGAGGCTAAGGCCAGGCTCAGTAACAAGCATGAAGCTAAGGATTTCAATAATGTAAAATTCTTTACTGAGTGCAATGAAGAGGCAGAGCTACAGCTTTTATGTTCATTATAAATCTACCCCATAGCTTCGTCTATGAGTCTTTTAAGTCCTGACATTGCTTTTTTCCACCAGAACAAGGCCTACCAGTTCCTCTCACATCTAGTCTGACTCTTTACTTCTTTATGATCCTTGACTTGGCCAGGCCAGGAGTCTTCTTATAAAAATGTTTCCTTCATTGTTATATTCCTTTTTTCCTGACGAAGAAACTCCACCTGCTAGGTTTTTCGGGGGATGCATTGGGAGACTATGGCCTTAAGGATGCCCAATCTAGGGTAGTCCAACAGCTTGTGGACATAGACTTGCAATATCTAAAAGCTAGAGCTAATAAAACCTGCTCCCCTCTGATCTTCAGCCAATTTAACAATTATGGACTGAGGATGGCCTCATATTTTTACATTTTAACCATCCCTAAGTATAGAAGAGTCTTCTCCCTTGCTCGTTTCAATGTCTTGCCCTCAGCATTGCTGGACGGACGATTTAAGAGGCTCCCGATAAGTAATAGGGCTGAGGTTGAAACTGTGGAGCATGTTCTTTTATATTGCCCTATGTATAACGCAGGCAGGACTAAATTACTGTCTCTCTTAGAAACAGATCTCTCTGGATCCAATGCTAATAATTTGACCTTATATTGTTTAGGGGATGGCTCCTCACACATTACTTTTCAGGTTTCTAATTTTTTTTTGAGAGCTGTAACTAATAGAGGAGAACGATGTAATTCCTCTCAGCCAAGGCTTTTGGTAGCCAACTGTTTATGATGTTACTTTCCCCACGTTCTTTTGCAATTATATTTGTATTTTGGTCTGTGACCGCAAATACAAGTTATATTATATTATATTCCTTTTTTCATTTTATGAAGTCTCTCTTCCTTTTTATTTCTTATTCTTCTTTAAACTTATGTATTTAACTGAAACAGTGCAACTGAAACTATTTCTTTCACTACTGATACTACAGTAAGGGTACGCTAGAAACATCTTTCCCACTGATCATATTCTTGAAAACAAGAAAAGTCAATATAAATCTATCCTTAAATATTTGGGCATATTTCCTGCAAACATGTTTAATTACACTGCGCAATTATGTATAGGATTTAAGCCAGAAGGATACTGTATCAATTCAATTTTAAAAATCCCCTAGATTTCTAATGCCTTCTCTTTGCTTTATGACGTATGTGTTCAGAAACCCCCCCACTTTTTCCTTAATCAGATTGTTATAATAATGCCAAATGACTTCTGGGGTATTCAGTTACAACTGCATTTTTATTTTATCTCAAAGCTGGTTGTTCCAGATAGGCACAACATATCATATTTCATTCCAGAATTTTTTCTGCTGTGTTGTTGAATCTTAAAGTAAGGCATTTATTTCTTTTATATGCAATATATTCTTCATAATTGGAAGGGCAAGTTTTATTATAAATGTAGCTCAATCAAATAAAGATATATTTTAAGTTGCTAATTCAAATGAGACTCCATCCACCCAAAGTTTGTTTAAATACATGTTGTATTTAATCTGTCTTTTTTTTTTTTAGAAAAAAAAATATTTTTATTTTTAAACAAACAATTCATCATTAATCAGTGTAACATCTGGATACAAAAAATGTTTGTGTCATCATATTCAACGTTTATCATTTTCTTTGTACATATTTATCTTTCCTCTTACATTTAAATTTAATGTATTATAACATATTTTCCCATATTTCTTATTTTTACATTGCCTATTGTCTATATTCAGTTTCTATCCATTGATAAAATTGCCCCCATATGTTGTAATACTCTGATTCTTCCTTCCCTCTAATTGCTAATGTTAATCTACTCATTTCTGCACATTCTAATATTTTCTTAATTAGCTCTCTCTTTGTAGGAATTTTTTCTGCTTTCCAATTTTGTGCAAATACCATTCTTGCTGCCGTTATTACATGTATAATCAAATATATATTTTCTTTACTAAATTTCTCCAATAAGATACCCAACAGGAACAGCTCCGGTTTAAGATCAATATGTTGCTGTGTCATTTTCTCTAACCATATTTGAATTTTTGCCCAATAATTTCTCGCTTCTGGACATGTCCACCACATGTACGGTGGGTATGATCCCGATGTCTGGTGGTATTTCCAACATTTAGTTGATTTATCTTTGAACATTTCTGCCAATCTTTCCGGTGACATGTGCCCTCTATAAAAAATTTTTATACAGATTCTCTTTTTATGCCGTAGCCTTTGTTAATTTGTAATTTCTTTCCCATAATTGTTGCCATTTATCTAATTCTATTGTATTTTTACCCATGCTATTGTTTCTTTTACTTGTTCTTCCTCTAATTTAACTTCAAGTAAATAACTATAGAATTTTTAAATCATTTTCTCATCTGTTCCTGTGAGCATCTCATCCAATTCTGTCATTTCCAAATAAAAACCATATAACTCTGCATCTTTTTCATATCTCGATTGTATTTGCAGTTGTATATACCACTCCATAACAATCCCTTGTTCTACTAGTTCTTGTTCCATTTTCAATTCCCCTTTTCTGATAAAATATCTTTATATCTGATAATATTCCCCATATTAATAATATTTGGTTGCTTCCATTGTTGAAAGCCATGTTCGTATTTTCAAATAATGTTTTTCTCTAACCTTCTCCCATACTAATAATAAAGCATTCCTTACATAATGTCTTTGAAAATAGATATGCATCTTATTTTTCTCGTACCATAAAAAAGCATGCCAACCTAATTGTAAATCGGGCCCCTCTAAAGTCAATAACCTTGTATTTCTTAATACAATTCATTCCTTCATCCATGATAATGCTGCTGCTTGATAATATAATTCCCAGTTTGGTAGTCCAGATCCTCCCCTTTGTCTTGCATCTTGTAACATTTTCATATTGATTCTCGCTTTTTTCCCTGTCATATAAATTTCATTATCATTCTATTCAGATCTTCAAAATATTTTTTTCTCCAGTTTTATCGGTATTTTTTGAAATAGAAACAACAATCTAGGTAATATATTCATCTTAATTACCACTATTCTTCCCATTAATGATAATTGCAAATTTTTCCATCTCTCCAAATCGGGTGGGTTCTACTTACCTTTACTACCGGTTCGCATTTATATTTATATTTATAAATATTCCCCCAAAGTCCATAGTCTACAATTGTTTTATCATAAATTGCCAATTTACATTATCAAAAGCCTTCTGTGCATCGAGAAACATCAATGCCATTTGCTTTTCTGGATGTACTTCATAATATTCCAAAGTATTTAAGATTGTCCTCATATTGTCTCTGATTTGTCTCTTTGGTAAGAAACCATTTTGATCTGTATGAATAAATTCATTTAACAATCTCTTCAATCTAGTCGCCATTATTGATGCAAATATTTTATAATCCACATTTAACAAGGAAATTGGTCTATAGTTTTTAACTTGTTGTAAATCTGTGTCTTCTTTCAGTATAAGAGTAATATATGCCTCTATCCAGTGGTGGGATTCAAGTAATTTAACAGCCGGTTCTCTGCCCTACTGATTTCTTCCAACAACCAGTTTGCCAAACTGCTCAGAAAATTAACAACCAGTTCTCCCGAAGTGGTGTGAACTGGCTGAATCCCGGCACTGCCTCTATCCAAGAGTTGGGTATTTTTGCATTTATTAAAAGTTCATTAAATACTTCCAACATTGTATTGCTAAGTACATCCTGTAATATTTCTGTTGGCAAACCATCTGGACCCAGCATTTTACCATTCTTTTGTTTTTTAATACCCTCTGTTAATTCCATAATTGTTATTCTTTCTTCCAAAGCCGCCTTGTATTTTTCTGGTATTTTAGGTAATTCAGACTTTTCTAACTATTGCTTTATCTTCCCTTCAGATATTGTCTCTTGTTTATAGAGTTTCTATACTATTTTCTTCTTTTCCTTATTTTGATAGCATAATTGTTATGTTCTCGTGTTTAATCTGTTTTGTTGTGTGTTGACAATTAGCACAACTCATGTTTAGATAATAATCGGTAGCCATTTCAGGTACCAGATTATATTCGCATTTTTAAAATTGTTTTAACAGCCTTTATACTATATAGTCCAGTAGCCTTCAATATTATATCATATGATTAATTTTAATCATAGGATTAAAAAGGGATTTGCAATTATTTTGACTATTAATTCTACCAGTGGATTGGTTCATAAACCAAGGATAGTTGTGTTGATGGGTAATCTGAATGAAAGACTTTGATTTGGTGCTACATGTTTGCTGTTAAATCAGAACTCAGTCGTACTATGATGTAAATCCAAATACTGGTAGCTGAGATTGTACTATATAGCAATAGCTGAAGAAATACATTTTTCTTGTCTCTTATATTTATTTACATATTATTGTGTTAGGCCTTTCTATTAAAATGGATTAAGTAGTTTGCATCTGCTATAACCATCTATCATAATTTAGGAAACTATCATCTCTGCATAAGATTTTATGCTATCTTGCATAAAATGTCCATTTATGGCGTTTATTGATGCCGTTTGTTTATCCATTATACTTACATTATTTAAAACAAAAATAGAATCCTAAGTTATTTTTGTTATTCTTAAAAGGATAATCTCATTTGCAGGGTAGAAGACCATGATGATCTCACCCCAATCTTTTCACGGCATAATGATACTCTAAGGCAAACCTATGGTGACTATTTCCTCGCTGAACTGATAGAAGCTCAAGATGAAAATAATCTTGCTGTAGTTTGTGAGGTAAGCCTTTGATAGTAATAGTGAGTTACTAGATAAACTACTTGTCTGATTTTTTAAATGACAAATTGGATTCATTCAAGATACCTCATAATATTTCATCCCTAGTTTGAGTAGGATTGAAATGGCTCCCTATCATTTTATCTCTTGTACAGTATTTGGGCAGCAGATTAGACTATGGAAGGTTGCCTGTGGGCTTCTGTGAGTTCTAAATGAAGGATTCCTAAGCTTCCAGAACTTCAATTAACTGTCCTCTAAAACTCCTTTAAAAAATAGAGACATAAATATATCCCATCTTACTCAAAACAGATTTATTTGTCATGTTTTATCTTTTATACAGAGCTCCAATTCAGTTTCCATCCAGACTTCTGTTTATATTACATGTCAGATAATAATCATGTTGAGATTTACTGCTGATATGGTTCTTTTATATTTTGTCATTATTCCAAAATGCAAAGAAATAGACATACGTTCAGCTATTGGATAGGGATACTACAGCTAGAGATGCTAGCATGGGAATGCTAGATTTTGGTTTTTAAAAATGCCACTATCCCTAATGTTAGGCCATTTGCTGCTGTATCAAAGGCAAAGGTTGGGTATGTCAAGATCAGAACCATATCTTAGTAATTGTGAGAGCAAAGATGAAACAACCTAATTAATTCTGGATAGAGTTTGGCAAAATAAGGATTCAATTGGCTTTTCGGACCCCAATCCTGTGCAGTTGCACTTGAAATCTCTTTATCATATTGCTTGGACAGAGATGTAAGTCAGATACTATACATAATTAAGCATCAAGTCTGCTTTGATTGTTGGGCTACAATATTTTATTAGAAGATAGGTTGTTATAATAAAACCATGTACTTTTTCCTCAGAAATGTGTTGTATGTATTAATATATAATACATAACAATAAATAATATTGTATTGCAGATAAACAATATTCTTACTGTAGTGCTTGTCAGATGAGAGTTGTGCTGGCCTGTCATCTGTTTTTATGTTGAAATTCTCAGCATTTTATTACTCTTAATAGTGAGAACTGCTTTTTAATGGATATACCATATAATTGATTATTCCATATGTACAAAAGGCATGGGAGTTTAATTGAACTACACTCTATTTACAAGCCTTCATTTTACAGGACACACAAAGAAATATTGTCCTCTGCAATAGGATGGGATGAGCATCTCTATTCGTTCATTTAAAAAGTGAAAAACCTCTGGCTTTATTTAAAATTTTCATTTAATAATTTGCATCTTTAGGAAAAATACTTTTTAAAAGTCTATTCAAACACCATTGATTTATTAATTAATTAACTGATAGAGTTTTACTACTCTTCTTTGAGCAGGCTTGTGCAGAAAACTGTAGGATGGTTATCCAATTGCTCTCTGTTCCCCATCCCCTATAATTACCCTATGTGCCTGATAACACTGAATTGTTCTACAAAGTATTTGTCTATTATTTAGTCTTAGCTCTCTGTTGCCATCCTAGTGATTCATGCATCATTATCAATCATCATTTTTGGCAGAAATGGGAAGCTCCCTGGTTGCATGTAGCCTAGCTCTTCAGTTTTTGCAACTTTCTGGATTCCTCCCTCATCTAGAATGTGCTACGAAAAATTAGTGGCAAACTGGCAATCTTCAGTGATCTGAGCTTTTGCTTTTTAAAAAAAAATAAAATAAATACTCAAATAAGTACATTACATCTCAGTAAACTTATTATTCCTATCTGAGTAAACTTGCTAATGCAGCATTCAAAAGAAGGAAGACTGATGAAATCAGTTCTGCTTCTCCAACAATAGCACTCTGTCATTGTCACTCACTCTTTAGATTAGTTTTTGGAGACTAATCTTTAAAAAATGAGACTCTGAATTGTTGAAAGTTGGCTCCCTCCTCCTGGCATAATTTTCCAACTGTGGTTTACAAACTATGTTTTTTTAAAAAACTAATTCTAACCATTCTTCCTCAACCAAAAACCAAAGCCCAGCACATGATATGTTTGCATAGAGAGTAAATTATGCAATCCTAATTTGCAATACATGGTAAGAGCTACGAGCTATATTCAAATTTCAAAAAATCAGTACAAAATAAGATGATGTCAGAATCAACAAGATTTTGTTTGGCTGTTTATTGTATTGATTTAATGCTCCTCTGAGTGATAAACATAGAAGTAAAAATACTGTATTTTTCGCACTATAAGATGCACCGGACCATAAGACGCACATTAGCTTTAGATGAGGCAAACAAGAAAAAAAAAATCTGCCTCTGCCTCTCAGCATCCATCGGTATTCATCTGGCTAGTGTCCTTGCAGCAAACAGCCTGGTCAGCTTCAGCACATTATCGCAGCCCCAGCATGTGGCTCACCAGGGCTCTGCTCCATTGCACCCACCACTGGTCAACTGAGCTGAGCTGCTGACACCACCGTAGAATGCTGGAGCCTTCACTGCCAAGCAGCTGATTGGCGGTTGAATCAGCCTTCCAGATTACCGTTGATCAGATGTTCTAGGTGGCAGAGTACAAAAACGGCGGCGGCAGTGATCAGCAGCTGCGATAGGCAGCGGCAGCAATAGGCGGTGGCGGCAATCCCCACCACCTAGAACAGCTGATTGGCAGTATTTTGGGGGGGGCAATCCAACCACCAATCAGCTGCTTGGCAGTGAAGGCTCCAGTGTTCCCTGCCAGACTGCTGTGCTGTGCTGCAGAGCATCAGGATATATTTGTTAATTTTGTGTTTGGTTGTGATGAGAGCACTCCTAAAGATTGCTGAAAAGAATCAAACAAATATTTGTAATGTCTCCATTTTTAAAAAAATGTAAATTACCACCCTATGAATCTATACAGATCCTTGGCTGGTAGAAAATAAATGAGAAATTAAGTGCAGTCTTTATATTATCCAAGCTACATGTAATTTGGGTTATTATTCTGGATAACAAAAGTCAATCAAAGCCAATTTGAACAGAATATTCTTCATCTATCCATTAGGAATAATAGAACGCAGCCTAAATATTCCTCAGGTGGGGGAAAACACAGCAGTAGCATTACCATATACCTTAATGATAACCAGATAATGTCAAATGGAATGGAGATAATTTGACTTTCATAGAAATTTAATTCTTTCTTAAGTAGACATTTACCAAAACAACATAGGCAATGCATACAACAAACGAATTCTGGAGTTCCTTGTAACCCTTAATAATAGTTGCCCCCCCCCCGCCCCATCACATAACAAGGGAGAAAGAAGGGGGGAAAGAATGGAGCAGTCATCAACATTCTGCACCACTTTCTGCTTTTCCCATTGATATTCATGTATGGAATTTTTCAGGATTTTTTTTTCTCTGAAATCCCTGGTCCCAAGCTAGATCAATTTTTATTGGCTTCTTCTTCCACCCTAAAGTTGACCAGTTCTGTTCTGCCTTTATATAATTATCTGACAATAATAACATAATTAGCTACTTTTTATTTGTTTATTAGAAATTTACTATATATAACCTCCCAAATTATATCAGATATAATTGCCATAAATTGCCTTCAGTAGTGCAGCCAATAGGTGTTGGAGCATGTGAAAGGGATGATCTTACATACCATACAATTCCCAGTGATGCAAAGTTATGGGAGGTAGGGAGAGTAAGATTGTGTGACTGAAGCCCTAGCTCATTTTAAAATGTGGTACACTTTAAAAGGGGTGGTGGAATTTTGTTGAGCCATGAGTTTTTTGACCCTCAGGTGGATGCCCTGTAACATCTGACTACCTATTGGCATCTGATTAAACTAAGGTGACCAGACGTCCCGCTTTTGGCGGGACAGTCCCGCTTTTGAGCAATTTGTCCCGCGTCCCGCGGCGTTTTAAAAAAGTCCCGATTTTTCATTCTGCCCCCTGAGTCCCGGCTGCCTCCTGAATCCCCGCTGATGGCTAGAGGGAAAAAACCTGTTTAAACTCTTGCCGCGGGGCTTCAAAGGGCCGACCTACAGCTGATCAGTGTTTAAAAAAAAATGAGTAGGCCATGCCTGCAAAAATAGAAAAAACAGCTCCTGTTAACAGGTTCCGCTAGGTTAATTAGCTGCAAAAAGCTGCAAAAAGTTCCTGGAGCAGATTTTTTTCCCCCAGCAATGCTGAAAACAAAAGCGAAAGTAAAGCTGCAACGTGACAAAATGAGGCAGAGAGAGAGATTTCTTTCTTTTTCTTTTTCTTTTTCCTCACCAAAAAAGGTAGGTACAAAACTGCAAACAATGGGAAATTTTGGGCAAAAGAGGAGAGTTCAAGATTTTAAAACACAAAAGAAAAAAAGCTCTATTTAACTAGGGAATTGTAATAATTGAGATACTATTAATAATTGTATATTGTGTTGAAAGCAGAAATGGTTAAGTTGTGGTTTGGAGGAATATATGGGAGAAATTATTTGGTTTATTATTATTGGTAAATATAATTAATTGATTTGTAAGAAATTGGATTGCATGGAAATAATTGGAATATTGTTGAATAATTGGAAGATAGTTATATAACTAATTGATTTATATTAAAATGTTGAATTTGTATTAAACAACTGTATTACATAATTACATAATTAACCAATGTGAGGATGGATATAAAAATAGATGACAATGGGAAGGGGTATAATATAGAATAGAAGGGAAAAATTGAATTTGATTAAGATTAGAGATGAGGATGAAGGGTAATATTGTTTTTTTAAAAAATAGATGAGGAATAAATATGGCAAAAAGGAAATATAGAAATTGTAAATTTAATTGAAATGACTAAACACTGTTTAAATTTGTGAACCAGCCAAATATTCTGTTCAAAGAAAATACGTTGTATGTTTGTATGTGTGTTTCTAATTATTGCTATTTATTCATATTTGTTCTCTTTTATTCTTTAAAGTTGAACAATTCATTCTTAATCTTAATATCTTTATATTTGCTTGGGGTTGGCTTTCTTCCCTTTCATCTTTTTTATTGTACAGCAATCTTTCTCCTCAAACCTACCACCACTCTCTTTTCTTTCCTTCTTACTTTCTCTTCCCCCCACCCTCTTTTTCTCCTCCCTACTTCCTCTTCCTTTCTCCTTCTCCTCCTCTCTTCCTCCCTCTCTTACCCTCACTCCTACTCTAATTTCCATTCCTTCATCCCTCTCTATTGCTGTATCCTTTAATGCATATGGACTATTCAGAGGGCTGAAAAAGTTATTTTTGACTGGTCCTCACACTTTTGACCAGTCCTCGAACTTATGACTGTCCTCACATTTTACATTTTTGCCCTATCTTGTCATCATGGTGAAGAGAAGCAGTTGTGAAATGAGTGACATGGTTGTTAAGAATGCTGCACGGGCATAAATGTGAGGATGGTCATAAGTGTGAGGACCAGTCAAAAGTGTGAGGACCTGTCAGAAATGACTTTTTTCAGCCCTCTGGTTAGTCCTTTTGTGCATATGGACTACTCAGAGGGCTGAAAAAGTTATTTTTGACTGGTCCTCAAACTTTTGACCAGTCCTCGAACTTACGACTGTCCTCACATTTTACATTTTTGCCCTATCTTGTCATCATGGTGAAGAGAAGCAGTTGTGAAATGAGTGACATGGTTGTTAAGAATGCTGCACGGGCATAAATGTGAGGATGGTCATAAGTGTGAGGACCAGTCAAAAGTGCGAGGACCTGTCAGAAATGACTTTTTTCAGCCCTCTGGTTAGTCCTTTTGTGCATATGGACTACTCAGAGGGCTGAAAAAGTTATTTTTGACTGGTCCTCACACTTTTGACCAGTCCTCGAACTTACGACTGTCCTCACATTTTATGTTTTTGCCCTATCTTGTCACCATGGTGAAGAGAAGCAGTTGTGAAATGAGTGACATGGTTGTTAAGAATGCTGCACGGGCATAAATGTGAGGATGGTCATAAGTGTGAGGACCAGTCAAAAGTGTGAGGACCTGTCAGAAATGACTTTTCAGCCCTCTGAGTAGTCCCTATACACATAGCCATGGCCACCCGGTCACATGACCAGGTAGCCACGCCCACCCAGTCACATGGCCTCCAAGCCACGCCCACACAATAAGTCACGCCCACAATGGTGTCCTTCTTACCAATGTTAAAATCTGTTCACCTTACCCTATACACATAGCCATGGCCACCCGGTCACGTGACCAGCTAGCCACGCCCACCCACTCACATGACCAGCTAGTCACGCCCACCCAGTCACATGACCAGCTAGTCACGCCCACAAAATAAGCCACACCCACAATGTCCCTCTTTACCAATGTTAAAATCTGGTCACCTTAGATTAAACACTAATTAAATAGAATAGTGTGTCTACTAATATGGCTGTTCTTAAAACTAAGTCTGGAAATTATCGGATTAAACTGGAATATGTGAGCTGTTTTTCAAATCCTGTACATGGTTTTAAGAGCCCTGGTGGCACAGTGGTTAGAATGCAGTATTGCAGGCTAATTCTGCCCAGTGTCAGCAGTTCAATTCTTACTGGCTCAAGGTTGACCAATCCTTCCATCGTTCCAAGGTCAGTAAAAGGAGCTCCTTAAGGGCAATTTGCTGACTACTAAGGTAAACCAGTTGCATCCCTTTCTGGATCGGGACTCCTTGCGCACGGTCACTTATGCCTTTGTCACTTCCCGCCTGGACTACTGTAATGCTCTCTACATGGGGCTCCCCTTGAAGAACACCCGGAGGCTCCAACTAGTCCAGAATGCAGCTGTGCGGGTGATTGTGGGAGCGACGTGGCGCTCCCATGTAACACCTCTCCTGTGCGAGCTGCACTGGCTCCCGGTGGTCTTCCTGGTGCGCTTCAAGGTATTGGTTACCATCTTTAGAGCGCTCCATGGCTTAGGACCTGAGTATCTACGAGACCGCCTTCTGCCACTGGTAGCCTCCCACCGACCAGTACGCTCCCACAGAGAGGGGCTCCTCAGGGTGCCGTCGGTCAAACAATGTCGACTGGCAGCCCCCAGGGGGAGAGCCTTCTCTGTGGGGGCACCTGCCCTTTGGAACGAGCTGCCCCCGGAGATACGAAGGATCCCGCACCTTCCGCCGTGCCCTCAAAACTTTTCTATTCCAGCAAGCCGGGCTGGCGTAGCTCTTTAATTGTTTTTAATTCGTTTTTTAAAAAAGGGTTTTTTTAATTAATATGGGCCAAATTTGTTTAATATACTTTTAAATTGTTTTAAATTTTATATTTTTATGTTTTTATTTTTGGCTGTACATAGCCGTGAGTCCTTCGGGAGAAGGGCGGTATATAAATTTAAATAATAAATAAATAATAAATAAATAAATAAATAAATAAATAAATAAACCACTTAGAGAGGGCTGTAAAGCCCTATGAAATGGTATATAAATCTAAGTGCTATTGCTATTGAAGCTTGAAAAATCACTGATAACACAAAGTAAACAATGCACTGCTTTATCCCTCTTACTTTTATTTCTTAGTTATGTGTCAGAGGTCCTCTTGCTATATTATAAGCAAGGAGCATGAATTTTAGTACAAGAAATTAAATGGTATCTTTTCCTACTTTATGAGAATCCATATCTTTTTTGGGGGAAAAACTTAACAGCATTTTTAATGGATGTTTCAGGATAATGGCATAGCAGTGGGGTTCATGAGTATATGTTCTGAAGTGAATGTACAACTGCTTCATGACTGCTTTGACTTGAGACTTTTCCATGGACTTTGCAAACCACATCCAGATGATATTCTTAAACCACCATGCATTTCAAGTGAAATTACAGGTGAAATAAAAATATTTTGCAAAATTTAACTTATTGCTAAAAATACATTGGGCTAATACATTTCCTAACAGGGTAATAATGATCATTATATTAGTAATCATTTCCATAGAGGAAACTGTGCATAAGAAACAGTGTATGAAAAGTAAATACTAGCTATATTATTTGGAAAAAAATAAATTTTACAAAATAAATTGTGTTAGATTAACTGACATTTTTAATAATAGTTTTTAAGTTTCTTAAAAGTTAATTTATTAGGCATCAGGTGATTTAAAAATCAACTGCTGATCTCATATTCCTTGCAAGTTTTTGGAAGATTCCTGCTTCAGTGGAATATACCGTAACTCTATATCAGATAACTCTCAATTTACATGCCTTTCAGTCATAACTCTATCTAAGAATGTGATACATATTTCCAAGACTAGCCATTCTCCCTATTGGTATAAATATATTCTATGCAAGGTATAATGGCTATCTTGGGCCCACAGAAATAAAGCCCCAATCAGACCTACAGGCTTAAAAAAAAAAGTCATGGACAACTGCATGTCTGGCATGTCTCTATAGATGAAACAAGGCATTTGGCTAGGCCAAGAGTGGAGGTGGAGCAGCAGATAAATGTAGGCTGTAGACAAAAGCATCCTATATGCTTAGTGACCACTGGATCACAGCAAAAAGCTTTAGTGATGCCCCAGATTCCTGCAAATCTGATCTGATAACAGTAATACTGATGTAACCTGCTGCCATCACTAATACTGATACCACATGTGTTCTCTTAAATCCACCCACCCACCAACAAAGATCTAAGCTGCCACTATCTTATGTGTGTACAGCTTTCAGGTGTCAGAAGAGATATCCTCCCTCAAATGTAGTTACTAGCTCTTCATTTGATCACAAATATTGGGATAAAATGATCCATCTGAGAGATTTTTTGTACCCAAGCAGCTGTACTTGGCTCCTTATCCCCTTATTCTAGGTTTTGACTAATGAACAGATAATATTAAAAAATTTGCAATCATCATGAACATATAAAAATTTTAATTTGCAATCATTATGAATTTATAAAAATACTGTCGCTCTAAAGTTTTGAAAACTAAAATGGATAATTATAAAAAAATTGAGTATAGGTTGTTAGACATCTCTACCTGGAAGATGTTGAGCTCAAAGATGCTGTTGAGCTCAAAGGTATTTCATTCTGAATAGACTTATTAGGAATCCACATTTCTGAATTCATTCCCCCTGCCGAAAGTTTTAAAAATGTATAGAATTGAATATAAAAATCAGTTCATACTATAAGAAAACTGCTTACTTTGTAATATATTTTATGCTTTATTTTCTCTTACTCCCATTTCCTCATTCAGGTGATGAAAACATTAGTTTAGGAAGTCAAAGAGAAGAGATTATGGATACCCAGAATATAGATATCCAGGTAAATATGGGCAGGAACACCTTAATGCTGAAAATTTAATCTTCCTAATGAAGTTGGACTTTCATATTGCCAATAAGCAAAGAGCACTAAAATATTGTGCCTGCCAATTAAACTAAGTATATTAAGAATTGGGTTTAGCTTTGTTTTTTTAAAGCCTAATATAGCTGAAGAATGATAAATTTTATAATTATAGCCAGGTTTACATACTTTTTCATGGCTACATTTAAGAAGAATCTGTGGATGTGAATGTATGTGCAGTTACTTTACACATACACAGCTGCTTCTGATGAAATGGGCTCTAGTAATCCTTAAATTATCATAAAGAATTTTTTTTGCTACAACAGACTAGCCTAGCCTTTTCCAAAAACATTTGTATATGTTACCATTGTATTTGATGTGTTATAATAACTTCATCTGAATTAAGGTGAAAAGTATATGTGTTAGATCGGCGCCGGAAAGTAACACGACTCAGCTGTTGTCTGTTCAGCACTTTATTGGAATAGTAAGACAGACTGCTGGCTGGGGCTGCCGAGCCACCTTATACGTGTCTCAGGCATGCCCAGCCAGCCAATGACAGTTGTTTAAACTTCCCGCCGGTGGAATCAACCAATCCCCCGGCGGATGTCCTTATAAGGACATAACACCCCTCCCCTCCTAGTCCTTAGTCAATCACTCCATGGCCGACCTAGGTCACGTAGTCGCGCAGGTAGGTGGGACGAACAATAGTCCTACCTGACCTGCGCGGTTCAGTTCGTTCAACGATGCTGCTCCGGACGGGTCTGGCTCCTGCTAGCTCCCGTCCCTGTGGTGGAATGTCCCGGAACTCTGCCGTTGAGTGTGCGGGGCCTTGCCTAGCGCCTCCGGCTGGAGTAGACAACTCACCTCGCGGTTGGTGGGGTACCTCGATCAGGCCTGGATGAAGAATGTTCAGTTCCTGTCGTTCGTCTCGGAGTCGGACTGGACAGCTGAAACCCGGTAGGACCCTCGGTTCTTTACTTCCCTCTCTGCCTGGTGTCCGAGGATTGTCACAGGTGGAGGTTCCGGGCCACCCCCATGGCTGGACTCCCGCTGGTGGTGTGTGTTGGTGTCCCGGCCCAGCTGGGGGGTGCTGGCCTACCCTGTCGGGGTCGGGTAGGACTCCTCCGCTGGGATGTTGTGGTCCTCCCCTGCCGGAGTGGTGTAGGTCCCCCTCGCCATGGTGGTGTAGGTCAACCCTGTTGGGGTGGCGGTGGTTGACCCTTCTGGGTTGGTATTGGCTCGCCGTGTTGGGTGGTCTCCGGTCTACCCCATCGTGGTGATGGGGGTCCCGTCCCCTGGGGGGTTGCCGGTCATCGTTGCCATAGGGCTGTCAGCTCGTCCCGCTGGGTTGGTCCCGGTCTACCGCGTCTCTTCTGCTGAGGTGTTGGTAGCTCTCTTTGCTGGGAGTGGGTTGGTCTGCCCTGTCGGGGTGTGGCAGGCCTACCTCGTCGGGGGGTGGTAGGTCTACCTCGTCTGGGTGGTTTTTCTCGACTCCCCTCCACCTTTTCCGGAGCTGGTTGATGTGCTGTCTGCATGATCGTCCGTCGTCCAGCTCCACCGTACGATCTCGGTCCGGTCACTCTCCCGATTCGGCCCTTGACCCATTTAGGTGGACCCTGGAAATTCAGTGCGAATACCAGGTCTCCGCTAGCAAAGCTTCGCATTGGCGGTGGGTTGATCGGCTTGTCTTTTGGGTTGTACTATGGATGGAGCTGATTTAGTGGAGAGCGGAGCCTTCTCCCCATCAGGAGTTCTGCCGGACTTTTCTTTGTGGTTGCGTGCGGCACGATGTGCTGGGTCAGCAGGAACTTATCGATTTGTTCCTGCCAGTCTCCAGTGTCCATCTTGGTGAGCGTGTCCTTTGTGAGGCGCACCATTTTTTCCACCTGCCCGTTTCCCGCCGGTCTGTACGAGCCGATGAGAGCATGTCTGATGCCCTGTTCTGCCAGGAAGTCTTCCATCGCCTTTGCCCTGAGTTGCGGGCCGTTGTCGGAGACCAGTACATCCGGTAGGCCGTGGGTGGTGAACAACCGGCGGAGTGCCTTGATGGTGGCATCTGTTGTGGTGGAGGGCATTGTTATGACCTCCAGCCATTTTGAGAATGCGTCCACCATGATGAGCAGGAACTTCCCCTTCATAGGCCCCGCAAAGTCGATATGTATCCTCGACCATGGGCTGCTGGGCTGTTCCCACTCCGTCAGCTGGGTTCGTGGTGGCGCCGGTTGCGATGCTTGGCATGGGTCACATCTGGCGATCCACGCTTCTATGTCCTTGTCTAACGAGGGCCACCAGACATAGCTTCGTTCCAATGCCTTCATCCGGACTATGCCTGGATGGCCGCTATGCAGGGTCTCCAATGTCTTTCGTTGTAGGGTGTGGGGAATCACCACCCTGTCACCCCAGAGAAGGCAGCCTTTCATTGTGGACAGTTCTTGCTGCCTCCATACAAAAGGGGTGAAGTCTTCGCCCAGTCTCTCCATCGGCCATCCCCGCAAAATCCAGGACAGCACTTGCTTCAAGGTTTTGTCCCTCAGGTTGTGGCTTGCCACCGTGGTGGATGACACTGGGCACATCTGGTCCTCATTGATGTGATAGAGGCCGAGGGTGGGTGCCGGATCTATCACAGGTTCTCACACCGGGCATCTGCTGAGGCCGTCTGCGTTGAATATGTTCTTACCGGGTCGGTGGATCAGGTTGTAGGAGTACCCGGAAAGAAAAATGGCCCAGCGTGTCATCCTGGGCGACCTGTACGCAGGCGTTGGCTTGTCCCCTGCGAGCAGTCCCAGCAATGGTTTGTGGTCTGTGATGATTATAAAAGCCCTTCCTTACACGTACTCGTAGAAACGCTTTATACCAGCTACGATGGCAAGAACTTCTTTGTCCAGCTGGCTATAATTGCGCTCCGCTGAGGACATAGTCTTGAAAAAGTAAGCGATGAGGGCTTCGGGTCCATTGGGCAGCTGATGGCTGAGAACAGCCCCGACTCCATACGGTGATGCGTCGCAAGTCAGGGACAGTGGAAGCGACTCATGATATTGCATGAGGAGGCTGTCGGAGGAGAGGAGTCTTTTGATCTTCCAGAAGGCTGCCTCTTCTTCTTCTCCCCACTTCCAAGGAACCGCCTTGCCTAGGAGACGGTGGAGTGGCTCAGCAACGGTGGCTTTCTGTTTCAAAAAGACACTGTAAAAATTCAGTAGTCCCAAGAAAGCCTGCAGCTCCATTTTTGTTTTGGGGGCTGGAGCTTCGTGTATAGCCCTAACTTTGCTTTTGGTGGGGTGGATGCCCTTGCTATCAATTAGATAGCCCAGGAACTCGACCTCCTGGACCCCAATAACGCATTTGTCCCTTCTGACTCTTAGTCCCTTCACCTGGAACCACTGTAGGGCAACCCTGAGCCGTTCCATTAGTTGGGCTTCCGCGTCTCCAGAGACTAACACGTCATCAAAGTATAGCATCACCCCTGGAATGCCTTGTAGAAGGCATTCCATCATAGATTGAAAAATACCTGGGGCAGCACTGACTCCAAATTGGAGGCAGTTGCATTTAAATGCACCCCTATGCGTGACAATCTTTTGTGCCTCCGCAGTCTTTTCATCTACTGGCAGTTGCTGGTAAGGCTGGGCCAGGTCCAGTTTCGCGAATATGGTCCCGCTGCCGAGTGAATGCAGCAGATGTTGCACCACTGGCATGGGATATGTGCTCTGCTGAAGTGCCCTGTTAATGGTGCACTTATAGTCGGCGCAGATGCGCACAGATCCATCATGCTTCATGGGGGTCACAATGGGGGTCTCCCATGCTGCATGATCAATCGGTTCCAGAATGCCCTGGGCGATTAATTTGTCCAGCTGGGCATCCACTTTAGGCCGGAAGGCAAACAGAACTCTGCGGGGCTTAAGCTGAATTGGAACAATTTTCGGACCTAATTGAAGGAAATGTGTTTCCCCAAAAATTTACCTAAACTCCCATCGAAGACGTCCTTGAAGTCCTCTAGGAGCTGGTCGAGTGAATTCTGCTGAATTTGATTTATGCCGCCAATTGTGAGCCCTAGGGGCTTGAACCACTCCATGCCTAGCAGGGTTGGACGGGCTTCCTTCACTACCACGATGGGGAGATCCCCTGAGAAGTCTTTGAAGTTCACCCTGATGTGGGTCCTTCCCAGGATCCTGATGGGATGGCCCCAGAAGTCCACCAGCCATGCTTGCAGTGGTTCCAGTTGCTTCTTGGATAATTGCGGCTTGAGTCGTTTAAGCTGGTCCCAGGCTATTATTGAATAAGGTGAGCCTGAGTCAATTTCCATGGGGCATGGTCACGTGGAATTTGTCGGATCCCTTGGCCGCAGCGTGTGCTATGGTCGTCTGGTGTATCCATCTGCTCTTTGTGTGGCCATCTCCGTCTCACCACGGGTACTGGGACCGTTTGGATGACCTCTGGTATTCGCAATCCGTGGCCCTGGGAGTCTCCCAACTTGGTTCTGCCGCTCTGCAGGCTTCTGCAATGTGTCCCTTTCTCCCGCATCGTCTGCAGGTCGCATCCCGCCAGCGACATCTGGCGCATGGATGGTCCCCCTTGCAGCTGGTGCAACGTTCCTCCCGGCCTCCATCTTGGGGGTTTTCCCGCCTTTGGGGTCTTGTGACCTTGTGGATGGCCATTTCGAAATCGGATTCAGACCCCGTGGAGGTCTCGTCCGAAGATGGCTGCGGATCCCTGTGGACCTTGTGGATCCCCTTGGATCTCCGCATTGCGGCTGCTGCCCTGTCGGATGCCTCGGCGGCTGTGACTTCTTCGATGACATCTTTTAGCTAAACTTTCTTTCAGCTGAGGAGCTTCTTTTGCACTGTGCTGTCCCTCATGCTGAAGACTATTCGGTCCCTCAGCTGAACGTCCACATTCTTGAACTCACAGCTGGCCGCGATCTTCCGGAATGCCGAAACAAAGTCTTTGAATGACTCCGTCGTGCTGGTTGCGCTGATGGAAGTCAAAGCGGTTGGCTAGCCATGTGCTCGATGGGGCTTAGTGCTCCTGAAGTATTTCTTGTCGTTCGGCCCATGGCATCAGCTCGATGTCCCTTGGTGCCACGAGGTCCATGGCCATCTGTAGGACCCCCGAGCTGCAGTGAGCCAGGAAGAGAGCCCTCTTCCTGTTGTCGTCCAGGTCGGTGAATCCGCTGCCCGCCAGGAATTGTCTGAATCGGACCATGAATGCCTTCCACTTCTCCTGGTTCGGGTCAAAGGGAGCCATCGAGATCTGTGGTCCGGCCATGGTTCAGTGATTCAGCTCTGGGGATTCCGCTAGTGATTCAGCTCTTTTTGGGTAGCGATGGCGATCATGCCAGCTGCTCTGCTGTTGGTTCTTTGCTTGTCCTTCGTCGCCAGTGTTAGATCGGCACCGGAAAGAAACGCGACTCAGCTGTTGTCCATTCAGCACTTTATTGGAATAGTAAGACAGACTGCTGGCTGGGGCTGCCGAGCCGCCTTCTATGCGTCTCAGGCATGCCCAGCCGGCCAATGACAGTTGTTTAAACTTCCCGCCGGTGGAATCAACCAATCCCCTGGCGGATGTCCTTATAAGGACATAACAATATGTATACATTACAGAGCTATCCTAAAAGAAATTAAAATGTTAACTTCCTTAGATTGTTCCAGACTGGAAAGTTTGAAAGCTGTGTGCATCCTTTTTAAACTTCTAAACTTTCTTTTCAATATGTATATCAGGTCAAGGCTGGGGTAGGCACTTTTGAGTGCTATCTATGGAGAGTGAAATTTGAATTAGACTATTTGAACTCTGCCTTGGCCTTTTTATACATATCCATTGCTGCCATGACATGATGATTTCCAAAGCAGATGTGTCACTCCAAGCAGCAGTTCTCCACCATCAGCAAATAGATATTTTCACCAATTCTAATCATTCTCCCACACTCAGCCAACCTTTTTACCCATTACTTGAGGGAGATGAGCAGTTAAAAAGTGTGAAATATAAATAAATATAAAAATATTTTTAAGGCAAAGTTTATACTGTATACATGCCAGTGAGAAAGGCATACCTTAAAAACCGAACAAAAGAAAATACAGGATTAGATCATCCCAAAGATGTTTTTTTCAAGAGGCAACTGGACTTTTCTGGTTTTTCTTTGAAGGCATTTCACTTCTCATCTAAGAAGATTTTTCAGCTCTTGGATAAGAAGCGAAACATCTTCAGAGAAAAACCAGAAAGTCCAGTTGCCTCTTGAAAAAAAGAAACACCTTTGGGACAACCATGACCTGGATGACTGAGAATCTCCACAGACATACAGGATTAGATGAGTCTTTAGTTTGACTCAGAAAGGTTATATAAGGAACAAGCCTTGAAACATTCTGAGTCTTCTGACCACAGAAAATAATGGAAGTTGAAACTCCCTCCTAGGTCCCTTCTTTTTCATTTCAGATCCTCAAGGTAGTGAGCTGCTAATCTATACTATTTTCATACAACCTTGAGAAAAAGTGGCCAATGAGATGTCTTTTTCAGAATTAAATGAAAATATTTGTTAAAATTCATTGTTCCTTGCTTGGCTGTGTATAGAATAGAGATAATAAAAAAGAATGCTTGAAATTGTTTACAAAAAATATGAAAACTAGAAAAAAATACATTATTCTAATATTTTACTGCATTTGCCAGGCTGTATTTTTCCTCAAAACCAACCAAGAATTTGTATTTTCAGCATTCATATTGAGCTCAGTATCAACAAGAAGGTGTGCAGAGTTCATTGCAAGCATATTATACACAGAAATCCAGTAGTCTTTTTCTGTGCTTGATCATAGCCAAAAGGCCAAGGTGACCATGGTGAGCTGGACAACTGAGATGGTTGCAGCCAGCCAGATGTGGCAAATTGTCCTATTCCATCTTCATTTAGCAACCACAATTGGGCTGGTAATTGAGTTTTAAGTATAGTGGTTGCTAAGTGAAATCACTACTTATCATCCTACTTCAACAGTCCTTTGCTTTTCAGAAAGTTGAAAATGCAAGGGTTGACTGTAAAATTACTTCTTCATCACTGTTGTAATCAAGAAGCATTGCCAAACAAGGTAGCTGCTAAATGAGGACTACCTGTATACATTGTTGGGAGATGAGAACTCCTCAGTTCTAAAGCATTCTAAATCATGCATTGAGATTGCATGGGTATAGAATCCCTCATTTCATTTCTCAGAATATTACAGTGCAATTTTCTGATAAAACCCTTATTAAAATGTGTGTTCAGAAATGAAAATATTACCAGTGTGTATGTGTACTATACAAAAAGTGATGACTACAACATTTCATAATCCCATAACGGTCTGCTATGGCTTCCAAAAGAATGCACCAATACTATTGATTAGCTATGACCAGAAACTCAAATATTGTTTTTAGGACATAACAGAGAAGTATAAATACTGTTAACAGATTTTTTCCCTCCCCTCCAATTTGTATTCTGACAGAGAACCAGCAAAATTGGAAGCATCTTTTCTCAAGTTTCAAATGCAAGTGCAGCACTATCTAAAGAAAGTATTCAGGCAAGTCCTCTGAATCTGATATTTTGGACTCTTAATCTTTTATATCTTACTTATTTATATTGTCTGCATCTACTGTAGGTTTATTTATATCTTCTAAATCTAAGTTAAGAACTAGATAAAAGTTTATGAGTCATGTGTAGCAATAAATTACAGAGGTGGCCAGAGAATTTTAGCAATGCATAATACCAGTATGATGCTTTCTGATGCTAAGTAATAAATTTGTTATCATTCTAGCTTTTGGGGGACATCTACATTTCTCTGTCTCTTGGTGCTTCACTTCATTTCTTTTACATTTTAAAAATGTTTTTCTTATTTTGATTATCTATAATTTCCTCTTAATATTTTTTATTTCAAAGTTCATTTCTTTTCTTACTGTCATTTTCTGTAGATTCTGAATTCATTATGCTTTATATAAAGTGTAAGATTATTACCCAATTTACTATTTTCTCCATTATATATTCATTCAAAATCATTCTAGAAGAATAAGAGACCTTGACTATGTGTCAGAACGGTCAAACAATTGGCAACTCCAAATCTCCCAACAAATGCTCTGTCTTACACATTGGCAAAAAAAATCAGAACACAAAATACAAGCTAGGCGGATATGACCTCGTAGATGACCCTCACTCTTTCAAGGACCTTGGTGTACTCATTTTTAAGTGCCAGAGCCCACAGCATTGCCAAAAAGGCATTAAAAGTTGTTAACCTAATCTTGTGAAGCTCTGGTAATATTGTACTGCAAACTAGGGCATACAAAACCTTTGCTAGACCAATTCTTGAATACAGCTCATCTGTCTGGAACTCGCACTGCATATCGGACATTAATACAATTGAGCGAGTCCAGAGATATTTCACAAGAAGAATCCTCCTCTGCTCACCAGGCTTGAAATTTTGGGCTTAGACAATTTAGAACTACACTGCCTTCAGTTTGACCTAAACATAGTATACAAAATTATCTGCTACAGTGTCCTCCTACCTGTCAATGACTACTTCAGCTTCAACCTCAACAATACATGAGCACACAATAGATACAAACTTAAGGTAAACTGCTCCAAATACAATTTCAGCAACAGAGTGGTCAATGCCTAGAATGCACTATCTGACTCTGTGGTTACTTCCCCAAGCCCCCATAACTTTAACCTTAGACTGTCTACTGTTGACCTCACCCCATTCCTAAGGGGTCTGTAAGGGGCGTGCATAAGCACACCAATGTGCCTATTGTCCGTGTCCTACTGCCCCCATTTATCCATATCCATTTCCTGTATTCATAATCGTGTTTATACTTATATCTGTTATCTTATATATGCTTGACAAAATAACATAAATAAATATAAATAAATAAATAAATAAAATTTGAATCAAACAGGCTTAAATATTCCATTCACATATGGAGGATCATTACCCCAAGTCCCATAGGTTGCACAGCATCTTTTAAAGCATATTAAACTATTATTACTTTAAATTAATAGGGGCTGAATCTTTGCCCCTGCATTTGGATATTTTTTTCAGCTCTTTTGAAGAATATAAGAATTTCAGGAAAAAATGAAATGCAGTAGAGATCACCTTTCCTTAGATAACTTCTCTCTTCCTTTATAAAACGCCATACTCACTAGTACAATGTTCCACCCTTATTTGTTTTTCCAAGAAAAAAATGACCTGGCCACAAAAAATATATTGTCAATGAGGCAAAGTGGAGATGGTAAGGCATTTTTCTTGGAAATAGAGGTGAAGATGAAGGCAAACCTCATGTTCCTACTAATAAATAGAAATGTAACTTCAATGTAAGTTCTGTAAACTTGAAGACAGAAGCCTTAACATTGAAGTTTACAGAAAACACACACAGAGATCAGTATTTATATTTTGATTTTCACCATAAAGTGGAGCTCAAAATGGGAGTGATCAAAACCTTACACCACCAGGCTGAAAGTTTGTCCATCAGTGAAGAGGGAAAAGAAAAAGAACTAAAACATGTCAAGGAATCCTTCACAACTTATGGTTATTCTAACTGGGTCTTCATCAAATCCAGAAAAATATCCAGCAGGAGTTCTTCCATTACAGACAAAGAAGAGAACAACAAACATAGCAACATTGTCATTCCATAGGTTGCAGGAATATCTGAAAAGCTCAGGAAGATTTTCAACCAGCAGAACAAGTACACTTTAAACCCAAGAATACACAGGCGGAATCCACCCCAAGAATAAAATACACAGACAAAAACTGAACAATGTGATATATGCAGTATAATGCAGTGAGACGTGCAGATGTGTACATTGATGAAACAAAACAACCACTTCACAAGTGCATGGCACAACATAGGAGATCAAACCCATAAGGATAAGATTCAGCATTTGAAAAAACAAAGGTCACTCTTTTGAAGACAGCAAAGTCCACATTTTGGACAGAGAGGATCACTGGTTTGAAAGAGGTGAAAAAGCCATTTGCAGCAGTGCCAAGAAGATTCCACAACCAATTGCATCCTGAGGGCAAAGATAAACCTCCAAGTGGCTTCAAGAGCTCTCACAGAGAGTGCTAATGGACCAGATAACTGCAAAGAAATACAATCCTTCTATCACCCCCTAATCCGATCAGAACCTATCCTATCCTCCCCACCACCCAGTCTCAACTATCAGTACCTCTTTTTCCATCCTTCCCTCTTCCTCCCCCCGATGAAGTTTCTTGGATGAGAAATGAAATGTTTTGTTCTTCCTCAAGGGAAAAAACAGTCCAGTTGCCTTTTGAAAAAAAGCACTTTTGAGACAACTATGACCTGGATAACAGAATTTCCATAGGCAGTTTAGATTTCCACTACTTTAAATTTATGCTTGGGCATTCTCAGTATTTTATATATTTCATTCCAGATTAATCCACGTTTTCTTTTAAATGTAACAACAAAGAATTTAGGAAACAAAAAATGGTTATGAATATGTACAAAAGTTTTGAACGTTTCCTAGGATCCCTCCCTTATTAAATAAAATTTGTAAAGTTTTCATAAAACCAATCCTGGAGATTTTTGCCCCAAAAGATGTACACGCATAGCATCCATGCATGTGAATATGCAAGAATTGTTTCAGACACCATACTCCAAAAAAGAAAATAATAATTTAATTACTTATTAGTGGTTAAAGTTTAAAGGTTAAAGGTAATTTAAAGTTAATTGCCTTTAAAATGAAGCATCCTATTTGTGTAAGTGACCTTTTGTGGTTATATACAAACACCAATCATTTTCACATGGAAACTGCATATATACAAGGAGACATACACAATTCTAGAAAGAGAGATTACAAAAATCTGGGTGGAGTAATCGTAAATATGTTTCTCTTTAGTTAAGTTCCCATTGAGTTCAAGGCTCTTATTACCAGAAATCAAAAATAGGAAGCTTCTGTGATAGAGAAAGATTTGATTACTTCAACATTCTCTGCCTAAACTAAGGTAGAAACTGGGAAATAAATCTTTTTTCTATTTGCAAAAGGAAATATCAAAACAATCTAGGAATCAAACACAAGAAAATGTATACACTCTCACTCTGTAATTAAGTCCCACTGAATTCAGTAATCCTTCACAGATATACATGCATATTCAAAGAGGATAACAACCTAAGTCACCCCTCTCTTTGATTCACTGATTAACAGCTCCATAGAAGCTGTTAGATGATCCGGATTTTCAAAATCCTTATTTATGTGAAGAACTTTCATGGATAAAGTAGTCTCTCCCCTACAAACATTTACCTCCTATACATAGAAGACATCAGAAGAGGAGAAGTCTAGTATCCTAATATTCTACATCTCCTATGACATTACAGCAGTGGGTTCTTCCGTTCTTCTGTGTTCCTTTCAGTCAGCAAATTTGCACTTTCTACCTACTGTTTTCAATGGGGTCTGTTCTATTTCAATAGTCTTTCTACTTTCAGCTAAAGTAAAATGATATGCCCAGTTTTGAGAGGCAATTATTAGAGAAAATGCTTATCTTTGGGGGTAAGAGGAAACTTATCCAATGCCATAAAATATTTTTTGAGATTAATTTGATCCAGAAAATATATTAATATTGAGCATACCATGTTTCCCTGAAAATAAGAATTTTTTTTGAACCCTGAAATAAGCGCTTGGTCTTATTGCCATGCACTCAAAAGTCCGATTGGGCTTATTATCAGGGGTGCCTTATTTTGGGGGAAACAGGATATTAATCATGTAGCCCATTACAGTTGTTTTTTTAGTACTGTAACAAATTTATCTGAAGTGCGCATTCACAATCTTGAGCTTTTTTATTTACTTTCTCCCTATTGCAAATTCAGTATGTTCTCTTTCAGTATGATATTTCAAAAAGTATTTCTTATTTTTGAAATGTAGACTTGTCAATACATTATTAGGATATTGTAAATGTTTCCATTATTTTTATTGTCCTATTATTTCTGCTTAAAATTATTCAGTAGAATGTTTTGATTCTAGATGCATTTCTTCTAGTACATAGGAATTCACTGGTTTGACAATAATTAATTTAATTAAGGATGATTAGTATAAATAATTAGTTGGATCTTGCTGGTTGGCTTGTATACAGTAATATACTGTAGAAACTTCTGATCTACCATTTAACTAACTATTTTGAGATTTCAAAATACACATCTTCATTACCACAAGAGTAAAGTCACATCTGTTGACTCCATATATTGCCTCATTAGAATAATTAGCATGACAGATTTTGTAAAAGTGTGCACTCTTCTCGCAATAATTACATTGAACCCCCTTAGCAGGACACTTTATATAGGTAGCATAGAAGATGCCATGAAATGGCAGAGTCAATGGTTCTCCAACCATTGACTCTGTTACATTGCCTGCTTTTTAAATATTACATTTTAAAATACTTTTTCTATATTTATAGCCATATAAATATTTTATTATATTATCTCATTCATTATTTATACCAAGTTAACTTTATATAAGCTCATTGTTTTGGTTTCTTCCATAGCTCTGTCTATTCATGTTGAATGAGCACAGCTGTTACTGTTTATTATTATTTATTTCAATTTATATACCCCCCAACTTCAATGGACTCTTACTTTTCCTACAGTAAGTTCCAAAACTAAATGTTCTCAAATTGGGCCATAGCTTTTTTCCAATTAACTAAACTATTCAAATCAATTATTTCTGTTAAAATAACAATGTATTGTAATATTGATTGTTTGATCTTTTGTTCACACCAATTAAATTTATCATTTTCTTTTTACATGTTCTTACATTAAAAATATATGAGTGCCATCTTATCTATCAATTTCTAAGAAAAAAGTATAAAATACATACAGCATTTTTTTACTTTTAAGGAGTAAGTCATGCACTTTTTCTTGCTTTTCTTTCACATTGTAAAGGGATTGCTTTGAAAGATCTGAATCCAAACAGAAGGATTCTGTTAATTGGAATATTACAGAATTTCCAATTGGAAATTCATACAGGCATCAAACGGAGCTGGAAAGTTCACAGGTAAAATCATCCTTCATTACCAAAATATTGCATCCCTATAACTGAAAAAAGAATGCATTTATTCAATCAACTTTCCTAGTAATCAAAAGTGAAAAGAGATGGCTGGTCTCTCCATGTATATTCAAATGTGTTAGCAAAGACTATTTTACTTACCGTATTTCCCCGAAAATAAGACCCTGTCTTATATTGTTTTTGAACCCTGAAATAAGCTCTTGGTCTTATTGCCATGCACTCAAAAGTCCGATTGGGCTTATTATCAGGGGATGTCTTGTTTTGGGGGAAACAGGGTATTAATCATGGAGCCCATTAGATACACGTAAAAAATTTATAAAAACACCTCTAATTTTGGCAGGAGACTTTAACGCGCGTGTGGGTCCCTCGTTGGAACCTTTTATTGAAAATGGTACAATTCCAGATGGATATTTACATAACCAACAATCATGGGACTCCCAAGATAGGAAAAAGAACAAAGATGGGGGGAAATTTCTAACAATGGTATACAACTGTAACCTTCAAATTGTAGGCCAGTATTCGGAGGTTAGAAGGTACCCCATAACTTTTTTTTGGCCCTAAGGCATGTAGTTCTATTGATTATTTTTGTGTTTCTCACAGCTTAGTATCAGGGGCAACTTCGGTCTTGACGTTACCAAGGCCAGAAAGTGATCATCTTCCGATTGAGACGTCCCTGGCAATCCCTTCCGACTTAAGGAAAAGGAATCAAACAATTCAACAAATAGGCTTCAACTTAGAAATAGCCCATGAGAGAAGACTAACATGGAAGAGGGTTGATAGCAAAGCAGTGACTGAATTCATGAATTCACCATGTATGGAAGCCTTAGCGCATATATGCTCAAACAGTACGGGTGAACAAAAGCTTATAATATATTTTGCGGAAATATGCCATAAATTGAAGCATTTTTCCATGACTACCAAGCCAATGGGCCAGTCTGATTCTAGTTACTCAACATGGTTTGATAACGACTGTAAGGAAAAGAAAAAACAGCTTAGGAAATCACTTAGGAGATACTTAATCAGCCCAAACATGGAATTACAGAAGGAGTATATTACCATAAGGCAGAAATATAAGCAGCTATTGAAGAGAAAAAAGGCCTCCTATATTGACAACTTATGGGCTGACCTAGAACAGGCAGCAAAGCTGGTCTCACCCACACTATTCTGGTTGGAGGTCTCAAAAATTATTAGAGATAGAAAACCAATAAGTGACCCAAACATTAGTGCAGAAAGTTGGGAGAAGCATTTGGCCACTCCAGCAGTAGCGGAAAGCTCTGATGAGGCTATATCCTCTCTGAGCTTGATACCGGAATATGAAGCCTTATCCCAGTGGGAAGAAGTGTCAATCACGGAGGTGAGGAGTTTAATCTCCTCCCTGAAGACAAACAAAGCTCCAGGACAGGATGCACTCCCGGCATCGTTATTTAAAGATAACATAGCCTGGTGGGCACCTGTCCTGCCGGATCTCTTTACTTTTATCAATAGAACAGGGCAAATTCCTGCCAGTTGGCGTTCATCAATAATTATCCCCTTACATAAAAAAGGCTCTAGAGATAACCCAGATAATTTCCGATTAATTAGTCTAATCGATATTTCAGCAAAAATTTATGCTAAGCATTTGCTTCATAAATTAGAGGACTGGATAATGAGAAATAACATTCTAGCTGAAGAACAGTCAGGTTTCAGGAGCGGAAGATCTACTATGGATAATTGTTTTGTGCTGGACCATCTAATAACAAAGTTTAAATTTTGGAAAAAAACACTGTATGTGGCATTCATAGACTTGAAGGCAGCCTTCGACACAATTGATAGACAAATTTTATGGGATAAATTAGAGGCCATGGGAATTGAAAAGAAATTGTTATATCTAATTAGATTGTTATACACGGAAACCCAAGTAAGAGTTCGAGTGAATAGGACAGGATCGGTAACAAATGCAATTCCAATAAAGAAGGGTGTCAGACAAGGTTGCATCTTAGCCCCAACACTTTTCAACTTATATTTAAATGACCTTCCAAAATGTTTGGAAGATACATCACTCCATGGGCCTAGTATAGGAACAAGACAGGTCAATTGCTTGTTATATGCCGATGATATAATTTTGCTGTCGGCCTCACAGGTGGGGCTACGAAGGTCACTCGGGAGGTTGGCAGCATATTGTATAAAAAATCACTTGACAATTAACATAGAGATATCAAAGGTAATGATATTTAGCAGGCAACAAAATATGAGGAGATGGGTTTTAAATGACAGAAGAATAGAACAAGTTCAGTCATTTACCTATTTAGTATTTCAGACAAATGGCAAATGGAATAAGCAGGTAAAAGCCGGAGCTCGGAAGGCCATGACTCGGATGGCTCAATTAAACAAACTTATTTTAGAGAAAACTCCATCTTCATTAATCCCAGTGCTAAAGGTCTTCCAGGCGAAAATCGAACCAGTATTTATTTTTATTTATTTATTTATTTTATATTGGATTTCTATACCGCCCTTCTCCCTGAGGACTCAGGGCGGTGTACAGCCAGATTAAAAAACATGCAGAACAAATATTAAAAACAATTAAAAGATATATAAATTTGGCCCAATTAAAACTCATTTGCCAATTAAAAACGTTTAAAACATTTAAAAACAGTTAAAAATTTCATCTTAAGCCAGCCCGGCTTGTTTAAATAAATGGGTTTTAAGGGCGCGACGGAAGGCACTGAGGTCTTGGATTCTCCTTATCTCTGGGGGGAGCTGATTCCAGAGAGTGGGAGCCCCCACAGAGAAGGCTCTCCCCCTGGGGGTCACCAGCCTACATTGTCTGGCTGATGGCACCCCGAGGAGGCCCTCTCTGTGGGAGCACACGGGTCGATGGGAGGTCGTTGGTAGCAGCAGGCGGTCTCGAAGATAGCTAGGCCCTATGCCATGGAGCGCTTTAAAGGTGATAACCAACACCTTGAAGCGCACCCGGAAGACAACTGGGAGCCAGTGCAGCTCGCGCAGGAGCGGTGTTACATGGGAGCGCCATGCTGCTCCCGTCACTACCCGCGCTGCTGCGTTCTGGACCAGCTGGAGCCTCCGGGTGCTCCTCAAGGGGAGCCCCATGTAGAGAGCGTTGCAATAGTCAAGGCGAGAGGTGACGAGGGCGTGAGTGACTGTGCACAGGGAATCCCGATCAAGAAAGGGCCGCAACTGGCGAATCAGGCGAACCTGATAAAAGGTCCCCCTGGTTACAGCCGTCAGATGTTCCTCCAAGGACAGCTGCATATCCAGGAGGACTCCCAGATTGCGAGCCCTCTCTGTGGGGGCCAATGACTCGCCCCCAATAGTCAGTGATGGAGTCAACTGACTATATCGGGATGCCGGGAGCCACAGCCACTCAGTCTTGGAAGGGTTGAGCTTGAGCCTGTTCCTCCCCATCCAGAGGGGCAGAAATATGGGGGTCAGTTAAGTTGCCTGGGCTGGAAACTCCTCAAAATAAGTTCCTGAGGAGAATTTTGGCAGTGTCCCCTGGAACCCCAGCATGTGTAGTAAGGGCAGAAATGGGAGTCCATGCGATTGGCACTAGGGCCTTGTTGAAGACTGTTTATTATTGGTTAAGAATAATCGAGATGGAGGAAGGGAGGTTACCAAAATTAGCACTAATGGAGCAGATTATCTCAAGTAATAAAAATAATTGGTTATCAAGAGTTCTGAAGCAGGTATCTAGCTCTGGTATTCCTTTAAATTGGCAGCAGTACGATCATAGGCAGATCCGAAATTGGATTGCACAGAGATTTAAGGACATAAGTGCCCAATCGGATATTGCACAGGTGATAGCAGTAAAAGTTTGCCCCTGGTTATCAGCCAATAAACAAAATTTTAAAATAGAAAAATATTTAACTGTGCCTTTATTTCCTGTCATAAGGAGATTTTTTACCAAATTGAGATTAGACCAACTTCAAACAAACATGCTTTGGGGTAGGTATAAGGGTATCCCTGTAAGAGAAAGAGTCTGTTTATGTGGGACAGGGGAAGTTGAAACAACGTCCCATGTAATTTTTGATTGCCCCCTATACTCAGATTTGAGGGAACATCAACTGGGCAGGATCTTTTATACCAGCACCCCTAAGTCTAAAGAGCACTTCTTGCAACATTGTCTGTTAGGTTCTAACTTGCAGTTGGTGAAATGGATTGCCAAATTTGCGGTAAAGTTGATGGAAAAAAGGACAAAGTTGGTGCAGCAGAATGTGGTAGATTGTAGGAAAGACCATTTGATCTAATAATGTAATTTTAATAGTAGTTTTAAGACTGATTGGGTAGATGCAGGGGTGACATTATAATATAATTTTAATTATATTTAAATTGTATCTCAAATGATTGTATTTTATTCCAATTTCATTTTAGATCGTATTTTATTCTAATTGCATTTTTAATCGTGCGTTATTCCAATTTCATTTAAATTGTTTTACCAAACTTTTGTAATGATTTGTTTCTGGAACTCTGCACTTTGATATGGCCCAGGGGCTAATCAATCAATCAATCAATATATATATATATATTTATTTGATTTTGGCACCGACTGATTCCATACTGAATTTAGGTGGCTCATAAAATGGTTAGACAAATAAAGAATAAATGGCAAATCCAGCTGTGAGAACAGTCTCATTTTTAAGATCCTCTGAAACATCACTGAGGGTAGAAACCACCTAGATCTCAGGAGGAGATCCTGGGTCTTGACAAGATGACACTGTCTGATTAAAGGAACTCAGAGGGCATCAAACCCAGTATCAGCCATGTACATAGTATCGGCAATAGGCAGTTCCTCAAATAATTGGGCCCTAACATGTACAGCTTTATAGGTCATAACTAGCACTTTGAAGCAAACTGGCAACTAGGTTACATGGGTGTATCAAGGCAAATCTATCACTGCCTGCACCTCTGCATTGTAGCCTGATTGATGCTTTGAAACGGTTTTTAAAGGCAAACCCCATGTTCATTGCATTACAGTAGGAAAGCCATGGGCTGATTACATAGTTTTTGAGTGTAGGGAGCCAAAGAGGAACAGAAACTGCTTCTGAATTAGCAGGTCTTCTAATTCCTTCAGACAAAGTCGTCGTCTTCTTCTTCTTCTTCTTCATCATCTTCGTCTTTGTCTTTGTCTTCTTCCTCCTCCTCCTCCTCCTCCTCCTCCTCCTCCTCCTCCTCCTCCTCCTCCTCCTCCTCCTCCTAGCATATTCCCACAGGTGCAGAGTTCGCTTTTCGGATCATTGAATGCCACTTTGCACAATCAGCTGCGTTTCCAGGGTGCAGGCTTGCGGCTTGCATATCTTTGTTGATAGTGTCTTGCCATCTCTGTTTTGGATGCCCATGAGGTCGCCGGCCATTGACTTGTAGTTGTTAGGCAGTCTTGGCCACGGTGGAAGGTGTTGCTCTCTGGACATGTCAATACCAGCGGAGTCGGCCTTCTCTCACCTTCTCTATAATTGGTGCCACACAAAATGTTGTCGAATGGTGTCATTTGTAATGTGGTCAAGAAGGAAGATGCCGGTTTGCTGTTTGTCCCCGCCGGACGCCCCTTCGGGATCGTCGAACCCATTGCCTGTAAGAGCCGCCTTTTTCAGCGGAATGGCGGCTCGAAAAAACTCCGTTTCCATTAGGAAACGGAGATAGAGCCGGCTGGGGTGGGTAGAGTCCTCTGCCTAATCCCAAAAGTTTTTTATTTACTTTTGGGAGGGAGCGGAAGAGACTCCCCGTATCCCAAGCCGATGCTCCGGGCTCTGGGAAATCTCTGCTACACGCAGAGCTAGGAGGCAAAAGCAAGCCTGCAAATCTGTTAAATTAATTAAAGAAGATGTGCGCTGGACCTCTGATCCTGAAGCGCAAGTATTCTTCTTATTTTAGAAAAGTTATTGAAGTTGTTCAAGAAGTGAAAGGAAAAAAGATTTTTAAAATGGCGATTGCTGCTGTGACTGCTGCGGCTTGAAGAGAGGCTGAAGGGGAAAGTCCTTCCGTTTTCTATTACAAAGTAGCGGAGTGAATACTTCTGGCTGTAATTGAAGGCAAAACCTCACTCTCACTCTTGTTTTTTTTTCCTTTTTTTTTCCTGGGGATCTGATATTGATCTTGGTTGGAAAAAAGCTTTTTTCTTCTCTTTTCCAGTAAATCTTGTCTGTGTGGAAAAATGGCACTGAGACTTATAAAGTTAGACAAACAGGCAGTGGGGGGGGATTCCCCCATTAACAAATTACATCAACAAGTTCTCAGAAACCTGACTTTAATATAATAGAATTTCTTCTTGAGGAGATTGTAAGAAGGGATGAGATTGTGAATCGGCAACTTGAAAAATTTAAGCTGGAAATTAAAGAAATTGGTGAATTGGTGAAATCTAAGTTTGACTTTTTGGATCGAAAAATTTTAAAAACAGCTAATGGTTTAGCAGACTTTGTGATTCAGTTGGATGCAAATACTAAATTATTAGAATCTAAAATGAAAGAAACTGAGGAGAATTTGGATGATAAGATCCAAAAAATTAAAAAGGATTTGGCAAACATTCAGGATAATAGTTCAGAAGACAAACCCAAAATGGAGGTTGACCAAAAGACTGGTAATGAAGAAAATGTACAACAGAGGATTGAAAGAGAAGTTTTAAGGATTCAATATAATTTTACAGAATATGCAATTAGACTAAGAGGTCTGCAGGAAAATGATAGAGATGATTTAAGGAAGATATCTTCTGAAATTCTGGCTGGGATTTTAAAGGTTCAACCTGATGAAGTGTTTTGCAGGATCGACAGAATTTATAGAATAAACTCCTGGTTGGCAAAACAAAGGCAATTGCCTAGAGATGTGGTGATTTATTTTACTGATAAAGGAATAAGAAATGATATTGTGCAGAATTCTTTTAGTTCTACTTTGCAATTTCGTGGAAGAAAGATTTGGATTTTTAAGGAGCTCCCGCCTAAGATGTTAATGGAGAGGAAGAAATTTGGTTTTCTAGTGTCTGAGTTAAAAAAAAGAAATATCCTATTTAGGTGGGATGTTCCAGTTGGTTTAATATTCAGATACCAAAAAGAAATATGAGATAATAAAACAAAACCAACAAGATCAACTAGCTGATACACAATTTGTAGGAAGGAAACCAGGATGGAAATTCAACCCGCAAAAGAAAAAGAAAAGAAACAGATCTCATAGAAATAGTAGTTTCTAAACTAAGCAACAGCGAAGCCAGGGATTTTTAACGAATATGTGAAAATAGTGGAGGCGAAGTATTGTTTAATACTATCTTGAGGACAGTGGCAGACCTCTGCAATGCCGTGATTTCGGAACGTGAAAAGAGCCTTACATTGTTGGATTTGAATTATCTATTTTGGATTTCTTCTACCGATAAATATATTATAACTATTTCGAGTTGCAAGGCAAGAGAGTCATGTTGGGGCATGCAGAAGATCTGGTTGTTACCCACTAGGATGATGGGAATTAATAATCCTGATGAAAACCACAATTACAACTATATGGAATATAATCATAATGTCACTCGGGTGGTTGTTTTTACTTTTATATATATATGAGGATATTCATTACTGATGGGGGCAGATGATGACTGAAGATTTTGAACAAACTGTTGCACCAGGATGCTATGTTACCCAGTTATGGATGATGGACTCAACAATCCAGTGGAAAGACGTCAAAGAAGATATTATATGGATTATAAATTTAAAGCTATTGTCTTTTTTTCTTTTTATAAAATGGAATGTATACACAGATATATGTATATTTTAGTAGAGTGGGCAGTGGTTCATATTTAGAATTGTAGTGTATGGTAATTTTGCGGGAAACTGGGTTGAAATAGGTTAGTTTACTGATTGATTAGTTTAAGAAAAAGGATTTTTAAGTCATATATTTAGGGGAGTCGAGGAATTGGATAGAATTGAATAAATGTTAAATTTGGATGTGGGGAGAAGGCTGCTTTGAAATGTTATATTAATATATATAAAAGATTAAATGTTATGTTGTTGTAATAATATACTATAAGTTTGGGGGAGGAGAAAAAGGGCAGATTATTGCGAAAATGGGGGTTATAAGAATATTATGCTAAGGGTCAGTATTTTGAGGAGGGAGTAAGGGAATGGTAAAATATTATGTAATTAGTTATGAATTAGCTTAATGTTGTGAAGAAGTCACGGGGGGGATGGGTGGTGAGGGGGGGTTAGGGAAGAGGGGGGGAGAAAAGGGGGAAAACTTGTATTTGAAAACTTTTTCAATAAAAAAAAAAAAAGAAGAAGGAAGATGCCCAATATCCAACGGAGCATTCACATTTCCATGGCATGAAGTTTGGACAAAGTGTTCCTACTAAACCAAATGGAGGCATATCTATTAGGAATCAAATGTACTACTTGATAATTAGTTGTATCTGCTGGTCAGAAGCAACTACTGGTATGCAGTATAAATCTCTATTACAGTTTGTCTGGAGACAAAAGCCTTAAGGCATAATGCATACTAAGAAATTGTACAGAAGTGCTCAGTAAGTAGTGCCACCTGGTGGTCATAAATAATAATGTACTAAGAATCCTATCCAAAGTAGGGTCTGTTATGGGATGGTCAGAGATAAAAATGCAAGACTTTCCACTGATTTTGTCCTGATGAAAGGACTGATCTGTTTAAAGACTGGTCTGCTCCCTAATCTTCAAGATTGCCAGGTTTAGCATATTATTGTATAAAGTCTGAGGAAATTGGGCCTTTGCTCTGACTATGCATTGCACAGGGTTTGGCAATTTATTTAACTTTTGTTAAACTTTTGCACAGGGTTCAGAAACAAAGAAGATGTAGCAGCTACATTTGACAGGATATAGATGTGGGAGTTCTGATCATTCCTGTCCTCTGCCCATCAGACAATCCTCATACCATTCTCTTCTTAATATAATTACTGTACATTTTTAAATAATTGATTAAGCAGTTAGACACAAGTTAAAGAGGAGAGAGGAGAATTCTTCCCCCTACTTTTCATTCTTAGTAAATTACATTAATTACTTCATTTCTCTCTTCCATGAAAATACTCCCTTCCCAATAAAGGACTTTTTGTTTATTTGTTGGACTAGTTATTTATTTATTCAGGCTTATAAATAACTTCATTTACAACTGAGTAAGCGGTGTACTCTCCATCCATACTAAAGGTTAAAATAACATAGTAATGTTACATAATAATTAGCAATCCTGTTGTGCTGAACAAATATTCACTAATATAGATAGTCATACAATAAAGGGGGAGGGGATATCCACTTTATAGAGATACTCAATGGCTAACTGAAACATAACTTAATAGTTTTCCTAAATTTCAGAAGAGTTGGAACTGTTGTAATCATGGGGAACGGGTGACAGCAGAGAAGGTTCATTTCTTAGGTCCCTGGTGGTAACATTTTCTAGAAGAAGGGACCTAAACAGAGTCTTCTTGTCCAAATACCACTGGGAGCAAGTGGGTTCAATGATGGTAATCAGTCAAGGACTACCTGTATTAAAGTCATTCCAAGGCTCCTAGTACCTCCTGTTTTGTGACCTTGCTAGTAGAAGGGCTGCCATCTATCTTCAAAGCCTCACTATTCTCGCATAACAGAGCTTTGGGGTCTTGATTTCTAGACCTAGAATAATGTGAGAAATCCTCAGGCTCCCTGCTGTTTTCAGAACAAGTGCCTGAAGCATTATTTCAACATCAGTAGCAGGTAAATACACAGATAAAAAACTTGTAGGATGATAACCAATGTATAGTGATGAAGAAACCAGGAAACCTCTAGGCCTCCCTTAGGCATGAAAGCTAGTTTTGTGACTTTAGGCCAATCTCTGTGTCCAACCCTCTGTGCCCAACCCTCTGTGCCCAACCCACCTCACAGGACTGTTATTAAGATAAGGTAAGGTAGGATAGGACAGGACAGGATAGGATAGGATAACATAACTTTTATTGTCATTTTTTTACTGTGAGCATACTGGCCAACATTAAAAATTAAATTCTGTTGTGAGGAAAATAAGCAAGAGTATTAGATATATTCGCAAAAAGTAGTAGTTCCATCATTTAGGGAATTGCATTTGGTGGGTCCTAGACAGAAGGCCTTCTCAGCTGTGATGCATTGCTGAATAGCCTCTCCTCGAGATTAAATTGGCACCATTATTCCTCACTTTACAAAGATCCTCAAGACCTGATTGTACCTGATTGTGTGGATGCCAGAGAACTGGCAGACTAGTGAGGCGGCTCCATTATTTGGATGGACGGACGGACGGACGGACGGATGGATGGATGGATGGATGGATGATACAGCTAGTATAACATTTTGGGTAAAGTTTCCTTCAGCTAAAATCAACCTCATAACTTGCTTCACAGCCAGCTTAGAACCTTCCACTGTCCTGAACTTGACCCATACTTTGGATTGCTGAATCCATCTAGGAGTGGTAAACTTCTATTTTCTATAAAACTCCCAACCTATTCCTTTATAAAGATTTATATCAGAAGCATTTAAATTTTCCAGGGAATTGTGTTAACTTAATAGCTTGTCTCTTGCATTACTTTCAATATAAGAATTTTTAAATTTTTAAAAACTTCCAAAAATTTCAGTTTAATTAGATGCTGCAGCCTCCACACTGACAACATTCTCTGGTAATTCTACACGTGTAGAAATTTGTAGGGCAGCCCCATATTAGATTTGTCCCTGCTTTTACGCATTACTAAAAAAACAGATCTCTGAGGCTGCATGTTCTCAGGTACAAACAATTTTTTAAAAATCTTACCTTTTTTGTCTTTATTAGAATTGATTTGCATATACTGTATCCCATTGCATGGATTGCTTGAAACTGGACACTTATCAAAAAAGTTCATTCTGAATTGGTTTGGTGGAAGTATCTAGCTTCACTTTTTTCTTATTTGTTGACTGAAATTTGAACTAATTAAATAAAATGTAGCAGGGATGATGTTCCTCATATAAAAGTACTAGAAAACTGATGATCCACTGCATCTTCCTTTCAGAGATATTTCCTTATCAGATTCTTCAGTGCCTTCAACAATGACGGAACTGACTTCACTAAAAAAGTTGGGATACATTCAGAGATGTCTCTGCCTTGAAAATAGCCCATGTTGTACTATATGCCACAGTCAAACATCAGCACAGGAAATGTTTTATGACATTTTGTATTATATCATAAATTGTTTTATGATAATTTTTATGTAATAAAATGTTTTATAAAATTTGCCAAATTTATCAAATTTCAATTTCACAGGAATTGTGGGTCCCAGTTTTGGGAGGCATTCTGTAAATTAGGTATTTGAGGTATCTTGGTTTATGTATTTATATTCTTCCATTACTATTTTGATAAATAACTCAAGGTGGTTAACATACCCAATGCTCCATTCTTCTCCTATTTCCTCACAACAACAACCCTGTGAAAAGAGTTGGACTGAGAGAGATTAATACCCAATTGCCTTTCATGGCTAAAATGGGACTAGGACTCACAGTTAGTTTCTAGCTTAACCACTACATCAAACTCACCCTCCTTTAATATGTATTTTATTTAATTTTAGTTTATATTTAGTGAGTGTGTATACACACACACACACACACACACACACACAAGCTACACACACACACACACACACACACACACACACACACACGTATATAGATACTGTAGAAGATGATGCATATTACCCGTTTTATATCTGTACTCTACTTTTCAAGACAAAGTCTCAAAGATTTTGTGAATAATATTGTGGCACTCTATTATAAATGAAACCAAGCCTCTCTTTTTTTATTTCTTATTGCAGAAAGAGGGAATACTTGCTCAGATTTCATTAGAACTGCCATTAGAAAGTGACCAGAGTAAGGATCTGAAAGCAACTGAAACACCATCTACTACTAGTTTTGAAAGACAACTTTTCCATCCTATATATAAAGGAGAAGTAAATGCATTTTGTATCCAGCTCTTTTGTATTGATGAGCAACATGAAACAAGGCAAGTACATATTACTGTGTTTCCCCCAAAATAAGACCCACTCTTATATTTTTTTGAATCCTGAAACAAGTGCTTGGCCTTATTGCCATGCACTCACAAGCCTGATTGGGCTTATTATCAGGGGATGTCTTATTTTGGGGGAAACAGGGTAGATACATGATATCAAAACAATTTATGGGCAAAAATGAATTTCCTGAAACCGGTCATATTTTATATTATTGATCTATGTAATATTCTATTTACTTGAAATAGATATATCTTGCTTATCAAGCTTTTATAAGATCAAGCTAGCTATAATTTATAGGTAGGTAGAAAATAAATAGGACAGTTCACTGTACAGAGAAGTTTAAATGTAAGTATATTGTTGGAACTTGGAAAATAAATATTACTTTTCTGATAAAAGTGGTACCAGTCATTTACTTACATAGGAACATTGAATTGGGATAGCAACCATAGAACATTACAGGAAAGATAGTTGGTCTTGCTTCCTATGCTACTATTACTATAATCCTAGCAATTAACTGACATTTTTATTCTGAAAGAAAGAGTCAGGACAACTTACCTGTCCGTAACTCCTAGTCCCCCTTTCAGGAATGTGTGCAACTATCTGTGATGTCAACAAAATAATGATACATCCAAAGAGACATCATCAAACAAATGTCATTATGATGTACAGAATTTGTGCCTAGCATCTGAATGAATTACTTAATTTGTGGCATTTACATGATGACATTGATACCATTAACCATGAAATCCTGACTGGCTGGCCAGAGTTGGGACATCATAATATGCTGGTTTTCCTTCCACTTCTAGGGTCAGTTCCAATCAGTGTGATCATGTAAGGGGCTATGGGAATAACCTTGAGGAACAGAAAGAACCATGACCAATACAACAGATAAAATAAATTTGAATCCAAAACAAAAAAGTAGTTTGAGGAAGTATTTCAGACCTGACCCTCCCTCATTCTCACAAAGACAAAGAGAGGGAGAGAGATACATATTCAGATATGCAAGCTTCTGTTATTGTAATCATATAATGAAAGTAGTAGCTGCATTTATACCTTTGGCTTTCTAATTTGGTCTAGCTTAAAAGGCTGACAGATGCGAGGAGAAGTCTGCCCATGGCCTTTCATATGGGGTGCCTCAGGGCTTGACTCATTCTCCACAACCATCTACATGAAAACTCTGGGTGAGGTCATTCAAAGGCGTGGGGTGAGGTAATACCAACGTACTGTAATATTCAGCTTTATGTCTCTGCCTCCAGACAGCCACATGACATTAAAGAAATTGGGTTTTAGTGCCTAGAGGCAATAGAGATCTTAATGGGAATGAACAGGGTCTGCATAGCTCAACTTTAGCAAGACACTGTGGCTTTGAGTATCAGGGTCTCCTGATTCTGCTGATTTTCTATCCTTAGTTCTGGATGGGGCTGCACTACTCAAGACAAAATTGATATGCGATTTTGGTGTCATCTTCAATGCACAGTTTTTGTTTGAATAGCAGCCATGGCCTGGGGAACCTTTGCACAGATTAATGTTATGCACCTCTTATGCCTGTTCCTGGATTAGGTGGCACAGTATATAGTAACTCATTCTTTGGTCACCTCCTTAATGCAAGGAACTCTACATATGGCTGTTCCTAAAGAACATCAGTTGTTCCAGAATGTTTTTTGTTACACATCTGCTTTACAAGTTGCACTGGGTCCAAATTTGCTCCTGGGTATAGTTGAAAGTGATCATTTATTCTAAAAAACCATTCATGGTTTGGGGCCAGGGTGTCCACCATGTCATTAAATCAGGTGAGAGGGACATGTTCTGGGTCCCATCAATTAGGGATTGTCATCTAACATTGTGCTAACTATACTTCATTTGCAATTTAATTTAATTTAATTTAAATTTAATTTGATTTAATTTTGCTTCTAATTGAGTCATGAACAATTATTCTTTTGGCCCCAACTGCTTTTCAGAGGGCACTCCCTTATCTGCTTTTCTACAATCAATTGCAACACTTAGCTTGAAAAATGTTGCCCACTGTTAATTTAAAAACAACTTTACCCATTAAACTACCAAACTTAATTGATTTTCTTCCCTCTTCTCTGGGCCTTTCCCTTCATTTCCCTTATTAATTTTGACTTTTGTTTATGTTGTGCTTATGCTGAGAGTCAAATTTCTCCATTGGAGATTGAAATACAGCAAGTAAATTAAGCAGGAAAACAATAGAATTTGGTTATCCCTAATCTTATTTCCACAAAGAAAAATGTGTCCTAGTAGTTTCCTCAAACCGGTCATAATTGAACAATAAGATAAAAGGTATTTTCTACTTAAATGCACACAGGAAGGACCTGTAGAAAAGAATGATGAAGTAAAAGTCAGCTCAAAAAGTGGATGAGAAGTACCGTATTTGTTTGCAGTGAATGGAAGGAGAAAGAAAATGAGGTGATAATTAAGAGACTCTGATGCGAAGGGCAAGAGGATTACTATTACTGACCTTAATGGAATATCCATTAAAGCACTTTGTTGATCAGTTTTTTGGTTTGTGCTTCAGCGTATATTTGGTTTTTAGTTGGGGGATATGGCTAAAGTACATTTACATGCTGCAAATACTATGTTTCTGTTAAAGTACTTGGCTTTATTTACAGGTCACTGGATTTCTTACATTTTGTTTTTGAACTTTTCCCAGTAAGTATGACATTTTGGTTTTAAACTCTTCATCCTAAATGTATATAAAGTAATTTCTTGCAAATTAATTACTAGAATATTATATGCTAAATGTCATGCTTGTTTGCACAGGGCAACATTGTTTTTGAGGGAAAAATGACCAAATAATTTTTGAATTAATGTAAATATTTTTAGAGGAATTCTAATAAAACTTAATACAAGTCTGCAATGGAATACTCACTGATTTGATTGTTCCTGCTCCTTATCACATTATAATTTGGTGGCACAATGCTAAACCATAAGCAGGACAATTTGATTTATTTATTTCTGTTAAAAATGAGCACCAATACTCACCTCTTCCTTTCTGTTGAGGTAACAACAAACTACCCCAGGTGACCTTTGATGATAGAAAATTGTAGCAACAGTAATAATATTGATTTCTTGCTGTAAATATGTATATAAATATAGTATCTATCCATTGGCCTTCAATGCTACCTGATAACCAGCATGAGTTAACAGAGTGCCATCTTAGCAAATGAATATCCTAGGCAGAACTACATGGTGCTTATTTATTTATTAAATTTATATGCTGCCCAGCTTGGAGTTTGAGGAGACTGTGGGTGGCTTTTATTTAGTTAATTTTTTCATGGCTTGGATTCAGAGATTGATTGTACAAGGGAATGGCAGCCTTAGTTTCCTTCCTTGCCCTGCACATGCTTCAACTGCCTACAGTTTGTCCAAGGCCCTGCTGAGAAATCACCGAATGTAGAAAAGTTTAGTAAAGAAGTGGGAAAAGTGAGAAATGGGAAAAGACTTAACTTTCTTTCTATAATCTTATCCTATATTTTGTATTTGCAGTTCCTTTTTTTTATTTGTTACTACTTTTTAGGACAAAGACTTCTGCATCATCACAGTGCCACATATGGTCCCTGAATTTCACCTGATTCAGAATTTTGTTAGGATTATTCCCTTCTGCAATTGTACACTGGATCAGGAGCTATATGTATTTCACCGATCTGGATTGCTCAAGTTAGTAATACATTTTCTCTCACAACTATTTTCAGATAAAAGGTTTTCATTGGAAATTAAGGCATACCATTTCCTACAATGGGAAGCCCTTTAGGCAGATACTGGTGCTCTTGTCACCTGTCGATGGATTACTGCAATGCAATGTATTTGGGACTGCCTCTGAAGATCACTCAGAACTAGCATTTGTCCAAAACACAGCAACACAGACAGTAGATATGCCACATTATACCCAAGTGTCATCCTTGCTTCAGGAACTGCATTAGTTATCAGTTCACTCCTGAGTGCAACTAAAGTGCTGATTATCACCTAGTAAAGCCTTATAAGGCAATGGACCATGCCATACTGTATAAGGACTAAAATGTAGATTTGTTAAATTCTAATGGACCATCATACCGTATTGTTGGATTAAATGGTGTGTATTGGATTACCAATTTTGCATACTCTGGCTAGAAGCATATCTGGACTGGGAATAACTTTTGAATATGAATATATCTGTACAGATATTCTTCCCGATATTATGCTCCATCCTATACATAGGTTTGAATACCTATTTAAATGTCACAGAACAGCCATTTTCCAAATATGGCTCACAAAATAGCAAACAAACAAAAATAATGCTAAATTAAATGTTAAAATAGCAGCATAAAACATAAAACCTTAAAATAGCTAAACCACATTAAACAAACAGTATTTTAGCTGTTTCAACATTTGATCCTTTACATGAACCAACAATATGAAAGTATTGATGAGATTTGGTATGAATGAGAAATGAGAGAAAACTCATGTGAAATGAGAAAAAACTGGACCACCAGTTTTCATCTGAAGTCTCTCAGATTAAAATATAATTCCTGAAAAAAATATGGATGTGCATGGAAAACTGAGCAGTAGTGGAAAAATCTGAGTATAAAAAGCTAGTGCTAATAATCCCTTCTTGATGAAGATATATATAAAAAGCAAAGATCAATGCAATGTGTTTGCACTGTGAATTAAAAGACATGTGAATAGAAAGTGAGTTGCTGAAAATGGATAAAAGCAAACTGTCTGGAAACAGCATGGGGGCGTGGGGGTAGGAGAACTAAAAGTACAAACTCACCAAGATAAAGGGAAAAGCTCCAAATGAAAAACTGATTGGCAAAGGTTGTAAAAAAAGGAAAAGCCTTATACAATAACCAGAAGATGGAAAATGCAATACCAGGTTTGCTACTTAAGAGAGAGGGCTGGAAAATAATAATACAACGAGGTGTAGCCTGAAATGCTTAATGGATACTTCTCTTCAATTTTGAATGCAAAGCACAATAATAATGTGCCCTTACATCTGGACAGTCAAGTGATTCAGGCTTCTAAAATGAGTTAATTCTTTACTGAGAGGAAAATGAGCATGTACAGACCAAGATAGTTTTCTCCCACTTTGTTATTTTCATAATAGGTCTTTTTTTTTTAAGTGCTCCATTTTTAAGTACATTTTTTAAGGTTATTTAACCCATTTTGCTTATTGTAACTAATTACATATGCAGAAGCTATTTTTATATTATTAATACATATATGCAAGAGATAGAAGCAAATTTTGTATTAACATAAGAGTAAAGCTTTCTTTCTTTTAGAAAAGTACCCATGTTTCAAACCTACTTTCTTTTCAGCTCTTTGTGAAACTTGTTTATGAATAGAAAAAGAAAATAGTCCTGAAAAACAGCAGCAAGATGAAAACAGGTTGAATAATTTTCTAAAATTAGTAGTTTTGTATTGTCAACTGACAGGAGTTTTCTATCTCTTCTGGCAAGGATTCAGCTGGAAATTGAATGAAGTATTAGAAAAGGCATAGATATGAGGCTGATGAAAATTTATAGTGTTGATATGCACTGAGGTGCAATATGTTTAAATTCCCTGTGAATACAGTAATGGGCTCTCAAACCAACTTTGATATGAAAACCCCGTATCATAATTTTTGTTCCCCTACTTCCCACTTTTAACAGTTGTTATTTTATTGTTGTCATTTATTGTTTTATCATTTTAATGTCTAGAGATTTTAATGTTTGTAAAGTCACCCAGAGTTGCCTCTGGACAAGATGGGCAGCACATAAATCAAATAAATAAATAAATCACATTTCCTTTTTTCTTTATAGACAATTATTACCATAAATTCATTATATATCATGATTGCCTATTCAGGTCTGGGATCTGAAACATTAGATATTAGTAGATATCATTGTTGGAATTAGTTTTGTTTTCCACAGGTCTTTTGGTGTAAGAGCAGCAAAATCTACTGATGTCTTTGCCATTAAAAGACTAATCCAAACCCTGGAATTAAACATAGCTATATTGGATGACCTAAATAATTACTTATCAGCACGAAGAGATCCAGTAAGTGCTATAATAATATTGGGGGGAGGGAGGTAATAGTGAATGGATTTTATTGTAATTATTTGTAATTCACTCAATAATAGAAATGCTCTGGGCAGATTATAGACTAGTTAACACTCTCTTTAAAAAAGAAAGAAACATTATGATGTGAAATTAATAAATCAGATTGAATAGAAAACAGTAAGACGCCTTGGAGAATAAGAATGTCAATGCCTGAACTAAAATATATTAATGTACTTGGAGATATGCCTGTCTGGAGAGAAATTCCACAAGCAGGATCTCATATCTAAGAGACCCCTTTTACTTACAGCTGCCTACTTCATTTCATTTCAGGTGTTGAGGGAAAAAACTTTTTTGTCATCCTCAGTATTCCAGAATAGGTTTACTAAGGAGCTCTAAATTATATTTAGTTGAAAGCAGCATGAGTTTTATTCACTATGCTCTACTTGTTACGGTCTAAACTATTTGAAAAAAATTAATACAAGAAAGAGCCCTTGGGTAGAGTCATGTCAATGGCCTATGTCAACTCCATATGTGTGATTAGCACTTCAACAAGAGCATCAGCCATATCAATTGAAAAATCCACTGGAATTTTCTGGAAAACGTATATTAGCCTAGAGGGATGGATCATTTTAATTAGTTATCCATCTTACATAATACTAAACCTCACCTCAGCAGGTAGTAATCGGAACATGATAATAGGATAGATAATATATTTCCATTTTCAGATGATCATCTTTCTGTCTTGTTTAGACAATTTAGGCAATGATGTACTGGGAGAACCCTGTAATTGGCACACACAATACTGAACTGCCCAAGCAGGCATATTAAATTCTTTAAAGACCCACTAGATTGAAACTCTTCAACACCGAGTCTGAGATCATCTCTGTCTCTTGTGGATAGCATATAGTACATCAGCGCAATCTCTAAATTGCATTGCCACTAATACAAGACTTACCATCATGTAGAAATACTCCAGTAGACAAGAAGTCTGAAGACTGAGATGTACAGTAAATCTTATGGACTAAAGCAATTTTACCAGAACCACCCCATTTTATAGGATGGGAAAAATAGAAGAGGGGTGTGTGTGAGGGAGTGAATGCCACCTTGGGTTTCTGAAGGAAAAGCTGGATAGAAATCCAATCAGTCAGTCAATGTTTTCTGAATTAGTAAAGGGAAAAAAATTGGTACCAACTTACTTGTTTTTTTCAGGATGGGACACCAGTTCAGGCATTTGTAGCAGAGGTTTTGAATCAAATCGTTGGAATATCTATTATTAGAAATGAAATGGTATGTATTCATATTTGCAATTATTCTTATAGATAGGAAAACCCCATTCCTTTTAAACATCTGTGCAACCTCAGCACATTTACAAAGAGTGAAGTTTGCACTGTGATACTCCATCCATCAGCTTCTTGTTTTCATACACACACATATACATCCTGCAGACAATGCTGGAGAAGAATATATATTTGTTTAAATTAAGTTCACATGGTCTGGATCCTAGTTTCCCTCTCACTGCAAGGAGAAATCTGAGGAGAAAAGAAACCAGAAAGAATTTCCAAATGAATGTTTTTCTTAATAGTAGCATTTCTTTTTATGCAGGCAGGATATAGTATAGTAAGGATATAGTATTGATGCAGAGATGCAGAATTCCTCCTTAACCACTTCCTGAATTATTTTCCAGGACATCGAATATATTCGCTCACATTACAACATTGAAGATTTTATCTATTTCAGTCATTATCAGCAGGAAGAACATGGCCATCTTTACCATTTTTCTCTCAATCCAATTTTTCATCATTATGCCAAACATTTTATGAAGGAGATACTTCGGTTAGCCTACAAATCTTGCCTCTATTATCCTATTTATTCCCAACCTATAGAAGGCAAGGTAAGCTGCAAGCTTTTTAAAAATTAATTTTATTTTTTTTAATTGTGTCTTCACTTTTTGGGTTGGTGCACAAAAATAAATATATGCACTTCTAGTATGAACTATATAGTAATTTGTGAAATGGATAAAAGAAAGAATAATGACTTTTAATCAGTTATGATAAAATAAAAACTGCAAGACATTTGCTATAAAATAAAAAAAACAAAATAACAAAGCTGCTACATAGGCATTGTAACACTCTTAAAACACATTTAAGAATTAATATTTGATCTGAGGGAGACAGATTCATTAAAATGTACTCCCTCCATTTGTATTTATTACCTTTTTGTTGTTAGTAAAAAAAAATGAGAAATATTTTTAAAAGTTTTCAGCTCTTACATAGAATCCTGGAATTTACTTCAAAACATATTCAAAACTGTCCTGTTAAGTGTCATTTCTATAAGGAAAATAGCCAGTATCAGCTCGGTCTAGGATCTAAAGACACCCATGATAGCTCAAATAGACTTATTATTAATTTAAGAATACACAATAGTACACAATAAACATCTTACCCTAATCTGAAACAGAGATAACCAAACAGCCTTCATAAACATGAGAGTTAAGTCCAGGGATTCTATAAAGCAATAACAATTAAACACAATTTTGGTAATTTCTGAAGATCTTTATTAAGGAGCTGAGAACAAATAGTGGACAACTTCCATTTCTGATCAGCCAGCATAGCAGATTTGATAGGAGGACTTTCTGCCAATTATAATAAATTCTTAGAGTCATTCACTGCAAGATGAATGGCAAACAAACAAACAAACAACTAACATAATGGATATTATATCCTTCCTGGATTGGGCACAGGTTGTTTGTATTTCTTCACCGTGAGCTGAAATTTCAATGCTGTGTTGCTTTAAATTTTGAAGGTGTGATTCCCCAATCCTTAGGAGTAGTTTGAAAAATTAAAACAAAAAAAGCTTTAGTGAATGTGCAGAAAGGCTTTGGAAATACTCTAGATCTTTTATTGACATTATTGCAGTTTTAATTATTACATCTTTCCTATGATTTATATAAAGCCTGTAATTGAATTCACTGTATTGCAATCAGTCCTATTTTGTATTTATGTAAGCATAAGAATATTTCTTAGTGTTTATGCTATTTCATTAGCATTTGACATTTACCTCTTTAATGTTTATCATTTATCTGTTTTGTAAAATAAGCAAAGGTTAAGAGTATGCATGTATCATTGCTTAATAAGATTGGATGAAGAAGACTCGTGATAGCTGTAAAGAAAATTATTCCTCTGGGGGAAGCTTCTTGTGCTGCAAAATCCCATAAACCAAACCACTTGTTTATCTGTCATTCCCAATGAGATAGTAATATAATTACTCTCATAATTATCTTCATTAGGATAGGGAATTAACTGCAACCGATTCCTCTACTATGTGAGTGTTTATTTTATTTTTGAGGGAGGGGGAAGTACTAGTCTGGGTTTTAATCAAAGGGATAAAGGATTATTATATTCACAAATCAGAGACATCTGTGATGCACTCTTCTGACATTCTGTGTGCTAAAATATAGCTTTTTATCCTTCAGTACCAGAATCCCTATGCCCATTCCCTGACATCTGCCCTACATTACATGGTTCCCGTGCGACCAAGACGACAGATTGTCTATCCTCTGGAAAAGCTTGGCATAAATGCTCCATCAAAACAAGTCTCTAAGGACCAGGTGGGTAACTAAAGCAGAAGCAAGCAAAAGGCATAGCTCCAGCTAAATGTAGAATTTGGCAGATGGGATGACATTACTGCCTTAATGCTGTTGGGCTGCTTCTTAATTACCTTGAACCTCATGTTCATGCCCTTACAGTTCACAGTCAGCTGTATGATTTTCTATATATTCTATTAAAAAATACAACTACAGGCTGTAGCTTTTCTGTTATTAGAATTTGATAGAGAATAATTTTATTATATTAAAATAAGCAAAGTGCATTATGAAACTTTAATCAGGCCCTTTTGATCCTTCCAGGAAGATAAATCCCAGTCCTGCACTTGCTATCCCGTTCTCCCCCAGTATCACATCAAATAGATTATCTGCATTTGGAAGTTCTGCACTGTAAAAAGCCCAATTGAATCATAACACAGGTTTGTATAACCCAGTTTCCCATTTCCTGCAGTGACCAGCCAAACGTGCCTGGAAAATTCACAGTCCTGTCTCAGCAACCAGTATTCAGTGACATACTGTTCCTCAGGTTCCATTTAGGCATTGTGATTAATCATTATTGGTAGTCCTTTCCTCCCTAACATTCTCTAATTCCTTATTCATCTTGCCAGGTGGTATATGGGTCTATGTGCTTTGAGGATGAAAATGTGGAATGCATATAAGTGTGCCATCTGTTGCTTTTCATGATGCTAACTAACTGGGATCTCTTTACACAGTTGCTGGATATTAGTGATTTTTTGCTCTTATAGTTGCCTCTTGTATATTTAAGGATAACAGCCAACACAGAAGCTTTTTTTAGTATACAAGTGTATTTTTAATTTTGAGGGAGGCAGGATTAAAATTAATATTTATTTTCAGCAACATAATGCAATATTTGTATATACTTCACACAGTTTTTGTGTTGGTACTAGTAAAACAAGCTGAATATGAAAACAAAAATTAAAGAATAGCAATATGTCAACTAGATTGCAATTATCTATTGTTTTTATTTTTTTAAGCTTTTTACTTCTGCAGTGCAGCTCTCTGATTTTAAAAAATGTACACAAATTTTGAAAATTTGAGATTCACGAAGCTGAATATTAATGGATCTAGAGACTGGTTTAGTCATTCAGATTTGTTTTATAAATTTAAATAATTATAATTATTTTATGTAAACTTTACAAATTTACTTGCTTAGTATAAATAAACAAACAAGCAGAGAAAATGGGAAGTCAGAGAATAGGTAAACCAGTGGGATATATCTTGTGGGGATATCAGATGTGGCAGCTGAGGGGAAGGAGGGAAAGGAAGTCACTGATAAATAAGGAATGGGTAGGTGAAATAGTAGGACAAGTCATGCTGGGAGCTGCAGGAGAAAGAGAAGTATCATGCATCAGCGTTGCCATACTTAACATATTTGGATTCCAAAACTGGAAAGACCAAAATGTTCTGGGTTTTGGTTTGTCCTACAATGGCTAACCCAAAACAGTGTGGCTACTCTTCCAGAAGGCAATGGTTTGTTACAGAGTTCAAAGCAAAACATTTTCTTAATTTCATCTACAACCCCAGGATGATTTTTATTCCAAGAATGAAGAATGGATACTTACTCTCTATAGAAATTTCCAGTATTTGAAAAAGTACTTTATTTAGCTCAATAAGTTAAGTAATGAATTAGGGAAAGATTCTTCCTTTATTAGTCCAAGGAAAAATTTTCAGACAGAAAATTTTGAGAAATCTCAAGGAAGATATAGTTTATTCTTTGGAGGTAGGGATATAACTGGATCCTTCAATAAGATATACCGTATTGAAAATTGTTAAACGTCCTTGTTAAGGAACAATTTCTTCTGATGAAGTTTTTTTCCAGGAATCTGCCTTTTGAGATACGTGTGTGTATCTGCATGTCTGTGTGGTGGGTGGTTATGTATATATAGACAATATGGCAAAATGAAGTTCAACCAGTATGTATAATTAGCTTGAGAACCATTATTATTTTTATAATTATAAGCAGTAGGTTGTCAACTTGTTTTATTGTGTCACCATCTGGGAGCATTTTGCTATCCATCTGTTTTATGTAATTAAGTAATTATCTATATAAACTTACAATGGGTGTTATAATTAACAAGAATAATTACTCTATAATGCATAATAAATTCATATATCTATTAATTTCTTGTTTGTTTATTTCTGGCTATCAATTCTGTGTGTTTTATTATTTCTCAGTTCTCAAAGTTGTGAAGTTTTACTATCTGTTTCAGGGATGTTTCTCCTGCTATTTAGACAAAATCTGCCGTATCAAACAATATTCTTCTGGTCCCTGTGCATTTCACATATCAGTTTGCACTTGTGTAGTAATAATCATTCCAACCAGAAATTCTAGGTTAGCTTTGAAATACCTAAGGAAAGAGCAACAAGTTTGGAATCACTTTTCTTATTTGTGAATCAGCTCTGAAGATTCCTCTCAATCTTATAAAAGAAAAGGAAAACTCTTAGTAGAATAACATACATCTTCTTTTATTTGGGTCTTCCAGTTCTCATCTGACCTTTTCTAAATTTTATTGATCATGGTGTGCAGAAGGCTTCAATTCTCCATCATATAAGCAAAGCTAGAAAAGATGCTGAATTTGATTCCTTTAATTCCTGACTTAATTCAGGCTAAGCCAATTTGGCTAAAGCATTTGTTTTAGAAATTCTTTGACAAGTGATGAATGCCGCTACATCCTATAAAATCTTTCTTGAGCTAAATCTGAAGAGTTCTTCCCTTCCAAGCAAGATTATCTAGCTACTAATAGCTAATACTGTACTTCTATAGCAGTGTTGATTATTTCTCCAGTGATGTTATCTGTCAGGGAACTTCTAGGTATTTGTATGAAAAAAAAATGAGGTAACACTCCATAAATACTATGGATTCTGTTTCTAAACCAATGAAGAATAGTCTAAAGAAAATGGTATACTGAGAAAGGATTATCTTGACCTTCCGGAACGTCATCCAATTTGAAGCCAAAATCTCTGAGACTAATTCAGTGGCAGGGAGAAATATACGGCTAAACAAATGGATGGGGGATGACTATTGGTACCAAAAAAAGAAGCTTGCCAAATGATTTGATGAAACTCTAATCATGGAGGACTTTGAATAAAAGAGGATATCATGAAAAAGGCAAATGTAGATTGAAACTTGTCCAGCTCTTTTGTTCCATATGAAGTATGCCAAAACGCGGTAGTATTTCAGAATTTCAAAAACCACTTCCACCTGTATATCTCCATGCAGAAGTTTTAAAAAAGGAGTTTTAAATGCCCAGAACAGCCCAAGGAGCCTGAGGAAGGGATACTTTGGGGAATTTTCTAATAATCAGTCCAATTTATTTTAATCATAGTTAAAAAAGAAAGAAACCAAAAGAAAGTACATTTAAATGCCAATAATATAAACATTGCCGAAAGAGATCCATATAAGTACCCAATGAAACCAAGTTCAATTTTTTTGCCACGGTTATGCAGCATGACAGCAACCATGTAGAACTTTGCAACATTGTGTAGAATTTACCAAGCCCAAACTTGGTAGTTAACTAATTTTGGAATCAACATGATGTGACCTGGAGAAAATTTTCAGAATGTATATTAATATAGCAATTTAGAAATTGTCATCTATAAAGATTTATATAAAATGTATTCAAAGTCTTGGATTCATAGCCAGAAGCTAGCTGGAATACTACTGTTGGTACTACTGTTGTTCCGCCAGGCCGGACTATCAACACAATAGTTTTAAATTGGGGTATTTAAATTTATTGGGGTTTTAAATTTGAGCCACTTATTTAATTATTTTAAATTTTATATCATTGTTTTGTCTGTGTTTTTAATAGGCTGTACACCGCCCTGAGTCCTTCGGGAGAAGGGCGGTATAGAAATAAAATTATTATTATTATTATTATTATTATTACTATCTTTGTTTTCGTTTGCCATAATCATTCCACTTCTATTTGCAGGTCTTTACATTTTGTGGTTTTCTCCACTTATTCTATTCTGCTGTCTCATTTGTTAAATCTGGGATGATATGTGGCAGGTGCTTATCTATTTGAAATCTAAAAGAGCACTTTAGCCTTTTCATTTTCTACTATTTTGTCTATTTTCTTGTTTGGCGGCAAATGGCATTTCTTGCAGATATTCTACTATACCACTGTTGCGATTTTGTTATGCCATTGTTTGTAATCACTATGTGTGATTTTTTTTTTTGCAGCAGCAGCTAATTATTATTATTAATTTAAAGTGTTAGCTGCTCAAGTCAAGTGGACTCTTAATTATATTAAACATGAATCTGACTATTCTATTCATTTTTAAATTCTGGATATACTTTTACTGATACAATAAAAGGAACATGAAAGAGTCCTACTACAATTTTGCTATTATTTCAATCAGGAAGGCTGATAAGAGATATTAATAGATGAGTCTAAGAAGAGATTGAAAAAGTGCAGTTTCTTCACTCATTTAATAAAAAATTTTATCTGGAAGAAATTTTACCTAATGAAAGTGTATAAGGCAAATTTGTACAATGCGTACAAGGCAAACTGAGAATCAGTTGGTGTAATGATTAAGGCACCAGAATAAAAACCAGGAAAATGAGTTCTAGTTCTGCTTTTTGAATGACACAAGATGACTTTTGGATGGTTGTGGACACAATCAGGAGGAGAAATCATAGGAGCAATTCCCCATGGGAGCAGCTGGAAAGTTATTGGTCTTTTTTTCCCCTTTTCCTATCAGCAGATTGACCTCATAAGCAAAACTTGGTTTTAACTTCACTTTTAAAGCTTTTGTTTTGCTTTGATTTTTTATCTTTAAAAATTAACTGGCTGGCTGAATTTATTTCATCTCTCTGCTAGCTTTTATCTGCTTCTTTTGCTTTTTTCCTTTGATCTCTTTGGCTGTTTTCATTAACTTCTGCTTTTCCGTAAGGAAACACGGTGTGTCTCTGGATAGTGAAAGTGCTTTTACTTTTACTTGATTTACATTTTTATTGGGCATTTACTATAGGAATTTTGTATTTTATCAATTTGCAAAAAAGTTTGGAGTTTAATTTTATTAATCCAGAAAATACCTTCCTTGCTCTTTTGTCTGTTTCTTGTTGTGCCTCAAAGAACAAGAGCTATCTACTACATTGAATAAAAATATATTGGATTATAAGGAGGTGACATTGAAAAAAATATGCAATTCTTAGCTGAAACGTATTTCAAAAAGTTTGATGAACTCATAAAGACTGTAGAAAACATTCAGAGGCAAGTGATGTAAAAAAAAATCAAGCCAACAAAAGGAATGTGATTTCAAAGCAGTAGTTGGGAAGAAACATGGACTCAGAAATAACAGAGCTGGCTCCATACACCTCCCTGAAATTCAAGCCTGCATTCTTATATAATAGCAAAAAAATGTGTGGTTAGGTAAGTGGTAAATTGTTTTTTTTAAGTGATTGATTGAAAGAGATTGGAGAATGGATTTATCACAGTTAATGGAGGAATGATTTCATCTGGACTTTTTTGGGGGAAGGTAGACTGACTTTGGAGATTGGTCTTATTGTAGTTAATCAGATTGATAAAAGATGGTATCAAGAAACAAACATAGATATTTGATCCAGGATCAATCAGGCTTAATTTTTGGGATGATTTGGGTTAGTTAAAAAGCTGTGGCCAATTTTCTACAAATTCATTAGAATAACAATGTCAGCTCTATGATAGCTTACTTGCTATCGGCTGCCATAGTAATGGGGGGAGGGATGTATAAGTATTTGGGAGGGGGAAGTGAGGTGGTGGAGATGTCTCATGATGTGACCGAAAGGAAGGAAAAGGGAGGAATATTCTCATTGACTTCAGTGCAGCCGAATGGACTTGTTGATAGCCAGTCAACGTCAACCGTTCTGGCATACCAGATGGATGGGACCATCTGAAGATGTACCTCACATGACACCCTGGGGAGCTGGGGATTAGACATTCTGCCAGGGTCCTTGGGGGGAGGGATTTTTGCGCCTGTTGCCTCAGTCCTTGATTTCTTTTTGTTGCTATCAGTTCATGTTCAGTAAAAGCACCTTTCTCTACAAACATGGAGTTGAGGTTTTTCTTTCTTAAGTTTTGGATGAAGTTTTGTTAACAGAGGGTTTTGGAATTTTAATCTTGTTTTATTTTTTATTAATAAATAAAATTCTGTTCTTCCTGTTAACTATTTTGTTATTAATATAGTATAGAGATGACATTAAAAATTTGTAAATAGAATTAGTAGTTTAGTAGTTTAAAATTCTTTGGGCCTGTTTCACAAATGATGGGAAACTAATATAGTTGTAATACATTAATCAGCTTTCAACAAGGTAGGATAGTATGTGTAAATATGTTTTTTAATGCACTTTTTTCTTTTTAATGTCTTCTCTGTTTTGTTTTTCTTTTTGTTTCTTTGTTGTTGTTTTTTAAAAATGGTGTTTTGTATTTTAACTTTTTTTTAATAAAATAAAAATAGATTTTAAAAATGATATATATGTTGGGATTATTATGATTAATACATAATGATATAAACATATTTTTAAGAAATTATTTCTATAAGTTTCATGGCTGTCCAAAAGAAAGTATCAATAACAGATTTGAAAAATATTAGACAGATTGCTCACAATTATACAAGTTTATCCTGTTTATATATAGTATGAATTAATAATTTCTGTAACACAGAGAAAACATTTCAAGTATTTATAACTTTACAAAATGAAGCTCTGTTCGTTTTTTTGCTCATCTATTTTCTGGCTACTCTGTTTCTTAACATACACAAAAATTGACTGTTTTATGGATTTTTCTCAATTGATTCATTAAGTACCCTGTTTCTGTGGTTTTATTGTAAACTTGTTTTAGGAAATTTCTGGGAATTTGAGATATTCATACATCTTATTCAGGTGTAATGGCTTTGCAGTTGTACTCTAGAGATATCTGCCTTCCTTTCTTTTTTGAATAAATCATTTTTTTCTCTAAACATTGTTCTTGACACTTTGGTGATGAGGGTCAATTGCGAAAATTAATATAGATTTAATGAACAATTAAGACTTAAAAGTACTAATTTTGCTTAAGGAATTTTGCCCTATGAGTATACATTAGACATTATTTCATCAGTGGAGTATTTGAGGAAGTGATTAGAGTAGCTGAATTGTTCAACCGTAGCTTGAAAACCTCTTGCCTCATCCCATGCTTGAGTGACTGTTACTTTTAAATCATAGTAAAATATGAGGCTCGGGGAAAAAACAATAATTTATATTGCATAGCTATTAAGCACTTACTTTCAAATTTGTTAGCCTTCTGAGACATGAATGGCAATTGGAATGAACTCAATGCATTACTAACATCTTGATTTGTATGTTGGTTAAAGAATGTGGGAATAACTATGAAGCATCACAAATAAGGACTGGGACTGCTAAGGCTGTCTACAAAGAGATAAATGTCAGACTCCTAAATGAAGTACAGAGTGAGTTGATAGCCAGGAACTGAATGGAATGGTCCTCTTCTCTGTCACTTATTTTTAATTCAAAATGGTATGGAGGGCTTTTGCTGTAGCAAGTGGCTGATTGCTGAAGCACTTTTACAATACATACTGTCCCACCCAAACCCCAATGACAAAAAGGTAAAGATTATTGTCTTCAGAAAAAAAAGGGAATTTTCAGTATTTATAAAAATAAACTTAAAATAAGGATATAGAGCTCAGCTATATAGGGATCAACATAGGTCCCAATGAATTAAATGGAATTCATTGCCTAATACATATATTAAAGATTGCAGACTTAAAATAAATTGTTTAAAAAACACTATAATATTTCCATATCAAAATAATTTTGTTTAACAAAGATTTTTTTTCAAGGAGCAATTATTGCTCAAAAATTTCCAACATTAGGTTATTAATGATTTCTATAAAAGAGGCATGGATCAAAATGAGTTATTTATACTTGTCTCAGATAGCTGATGATTTTATACCACTAGTTGTCACGCAGATACATTTGTTCTGAGCTGATGGCTGGCTGTAAATTTTCTCAGTGTAAATTTCAGTGAATTTTGTGTATTATTGCCATTAGATTTCATTTGGAAGCTTAAACATTACACAGTTATGAGGTAGCACCAGATGGCCTCATTAAGAAGAATGCTCTGAATGTTTACTACTTATATGCATGTGTGAAATTAACAGTAAGGTGACCTATCATCGCTTGGCAAATATGATATCAGTAATATAGAGATGCTGACATTATTTGCTGTAAACTGGAATATTCATGCTGGCCTGCAGTTGGTTAAGTTGATTTCTTTCTCAGTGTGAAGGCTGTTTAGATATGGAAAATAAATATTCTTTGTTAAATATTATTTCTAAGTATCATCCGAAGAACATTAGAAGCAAACCTTACTCCTTCTGTGATATGCCATTATTCACTTGCATTGTTGAATTATGTAGCATGAAATGTAAATATAAAGGTGTTATAATATTTAATTTTAAACATTAATTTTAGTCATTTTTGATTATTGGAAATTCTCTTTATATTTTTATATTGTATTTATCCTGTATGCATGTTCACAATTTAAATCCTCAGCAAGAAAAGTTAGCTCTTGCTGAATTTCAATCATTGTTGAAAAAATTGGAAAATAGTTATTTTATATAACTTGCAGGCTTCGGGAAACATGGAAGTAAAGTATGCCTTGAGAAATCAATCAATCTGAGTTTTACAGATTAAATTCCAGCAAGTATCTATTGGGTTTGTGCAGCAAATATCTCCTGTCTTATTTTCAAGGCAAAGATCTCCCAAAATGAATTTTTAATCAACTAGAAATACCAAACATTAGAAGCAAAAGTATCATGGTTTGAACATCATGAGTATATTAAAAGTAAGATTTCTATTTTAAAGATCATCTTGTTTCAGATTTTTTAAATTTCTGAAATTGTGGAACCAGCGGGGGGGCAGAACCAGTTTGGTGATGTCATATCGTCACCGCTACCGGCTCGGTGGAACCGGAAGGAACCCACCACTGCTCCAGGCCTTCTTTCCTCTACCATCCTCTGGAGTCCATTTAAGCTCACACCCGACTGTTTCAGTGACTCCATCCAGCCACCATATTCTCTGCCGTCCCCTTCTTCTTTTACCCTCAATCTTTCCCAGCATTAGGCTTTTCTCCAGTGAGTCCTTCCTTCTCATTAGGTGGCCAAAGTATTTGAGTTTCATCTTCAGGATCTGGCCTTCTAAAGAGCAGTCAGGATTGATCTCCTTTAGGACTGACCAGTTTGATCGCCTTGCAGTCCAAGGGACTTGCAGGAGTCTTCTCCAGCACCATAGTTCAAAGGCCTCAATTCTTTGGCGCTCAGCCTTTCTTATGGTTCAACTTTCACAGCCGTACACTGCAACTGGAAAAACCATAGCCCATAACACTGTTGTTGGCAGGGTGATGTCTCTGCTTTTTAGTGTGCTGTCTAGATTTATAGCTATAGCTTTCCTCCCCAGGATCAAGCGTCTTTTAATTTCTTGGCTGCAGTCCTCATCTGCGGTGATCTTGGAGCCCAGGAAAATAAAGTCTGTCACTACCTCCATTTCTTCCCCATTTATTTGCCAGGAATTGAGACGGCCGGATGCCATGATGTTAGTTTTCTTAATATTCAGTTTCAAGCCAACTTTTGCACTCTCCTTCTTTACCTGCATCAAGAGGCTCTTTAGTTCCTCTTCACTTTCTGCCATTAGAGTATCATCTGCATATCTGAGGTTGTTGATATTTCTCCTGGCAATCTTAATTCCAATTTTTGATTCATCTAGCCCTGCCTTTCTCATGATGTACTCTGTATATAAATTAAATAGGCAGGGCGACAGTATACAGCCTTGCCGGACTTTCCCAATTTTGAACCAATCAGTGATTCCATGTCCAGTTCTCATTGTTGCTTCTTGACCCACATGTAGGTTTCTCAAGCGACAAATAAGATAGTCTGGTAATCCCATCTCTTTAAGAACTTGCCACAATTTGTTGTGATCAATACAATCAAAGGCTTTAGCATAGTCAATGAAGCAGAAGTAGATGTTTTTCTGGAACTCCCTAGCTTTCTCCATGATCCAGGGTATGTTGACAATTTGATCTCTAGTTCCTCTGCCTCTTCGAAATCCTGCCTGTACTTCTGGTATTTCTCAATCCACATACTACTGGAGCCTAGCTTGCAGGATTTTAAACATAACTTTACTAGCATGTGAAATAAGTGCAATGGTGGGATAGTTTAAACATTCTTTGGCATTGCCATTCTTTGGAATTGGAATGTAAACTGACATTTTCCAATCCTGTAGCCACTGTTGAGTTTTCCAAGTTTGCTGGCAAATTGAGTGTAGCACTTTTACTGCATCGTCTTTTAAGATTTTGAATAGCTCAGCTGGAATACTGTCACCTCCACTAGTTTTGTTGTTGCTCAGTTTTCCTAAGGCCCATTTGACTTAACATTCTAGGATGTCTGCCTCAAGGTCAGTGACCACCCCATCGTGATTATCAGGGACGTTAAGCTCGTTCTTGTATAGTTCTTCTGTGTAATTTTGCCACCTCTTCTTAATCTCTTTTGCCTCTGTTAGGTCCCTGCCATTTTGGTCCTTTATCATGCCCATCTTTGCATGAAACGTTTCCTTCGTATCTCCAATTTTCTTGAAGAGATCTCCGGTCCTCCCTATTCTATTGTTTTCTTCTATCTCTTTGCACTGTTCATTTAAGAAGCCATTCTTATCTCTTCTAGATATTCTTTGGAATTCTGCATTCAACTGGGTGTAACTTTCTCTTTCTCCCTGCCTTTCGCTTCCCTTCTTTCCTCAACTATTTGCAAAGCTTCCTCAGACAGCCATTTTGCTTTCTTGTGTTTCATCTAAAATAGTGTTCAGTAAAATAAGTACTTGTATAGAAAATACCCCCTTCCCCATTACCGTATGCTCAGAAATCTTAAAGCAGTTTAAAATATTAAGCATTATTGTTTGTTCATTTGATTTACATCCCATCTTTCATTCAGGAACTCAAGATATTATTCATAATGCTTTTCCCACTTTCTCCACACAAAAACATTGCTATGAGGTAGGTTGAGCTGGTGCAAAATCATCTAGTGAGTTTCCATGACTAAGGATGGATCAGAACTTGGGTCTCCCTGCTCTAAACCATCCTGATTCTCTAAGACTTAAAATACATATTAGTCTTCTTCTTCATCCCTCTTTGCTCAAGGAAAGAGAGACCTCCTTGGGGAAAAAGGAATGAGTGATAGCAGAAGCAATTTCAGTAATTTCTCCTAAGAGCATGAGAATTCTAAAGTTTTCTACAACACTTGGGGGAAGGAAAAGGAATAATGGTAGTGTTTATATAAGAAGACTTGGGAATAGTGTTTTGTCCACTCTACGTTTGCGCAAATTGAGCATGGGTATTCATGTAATCTGCCATTCTTAGTTTGAATATATCCCTAAAGTTTTGATTGTCAATTCAGAAACTGTCTCCTAAATACGTTTTTTCTATAAAGGGTTATGTTACTAAATTCTGCACTGTATTCCATCTTCACTGCTTTGATTTTAAAAAGGATTGATTAAGGAGGTGAAGACTTGAGTAGGTGGTAGATATGGGAAATCAGAGCAGAAAGCCTTACATAGATTGGATTGCTGGGTAGAGAAAGTGGATCTGACAAGAAGGGAAGAGAAAACCCGAGACCCTAGAGGAGGGAATTAAGTAAAGGAAAATAGTAGACCAAATAAAGGAAGACCAGATGAAATAAATATGAGCTGAATGTTACTCTGGAAAGAGTATAACATCTCTAAAACATAAAAAACAACAAACATTCTTGTAGCTATGATAATCTTTTGTTTCAGGGCAACTGCACACTCAGGAACAAGTTGAATTACCCACAAAAAGTGCATTCTGTTTCCTGCATTTCAACGAGCCACAATATTCTTGTTTGATCAAGAGGAATGTCACGGATGTAATTTTGTTGGGTTGCTTTTTGCATAACATACTCAGCATGCAATAAAATTCCCTATTTTGCACTATTGGCTAGGAGGAATGACACCTCAGAACTTTATTTATTTATTTATCTATTATTCATTCATTCATTCATTCATTTATTCGTTGAGTTATAACCTTTAGGCTACTATGCAAGCTCAACTGAGATTAATTGATATGCTTTGTTGCTAATCCCTGTCACTAAAAGGACATTTTCTGCTATATTATCTTTTGGGTACTTTATTTGGAAAAGGAACCCAAATTCAATCAGCATTTTGTACATAAAAAATGGACAGAAAAATATGGCTAGATATACTAAAAGATGGAAGAATTTTTTACTGTATTTGTAATACTGTACTGACAAAAATAATTCTGCACATATCCATTAATTTTTATGATGTCAATCTTCTAAATTTTAAAATCAAATATTCATTTTTAAGTCCACAGAACTGATTGACCATATTCAAAATTAATGTCTTGCCTTTCACATCAGAAATGGCCTTTTTTTAGGAGATGCAGAAAAATAACAGAGGCAGTCTGTCTTCCCAGGTGGAAACAATGTGACAGGTGGTCACAGCAGGAATGACTCATCTCAACATAAGCCCCAATTCCTGTAATCAAAGATAATAAATCTTTTTCTGTTGTGCATTGGTTAATGATTACCATGTCATTCAATAATAGGAGAATATAAATAAGGTGGAACTTGATAATTAACATATTGTGATGTCTGAATCTATCTTTTGGGATAATGTATGTTACATTTTATAAAGATAAAGCAACATTATGACATGATATCAGCCAAATTTTTAACTTCTTGGAGTAAGTTGCTGTACTGGTAAAAAAGTAACTTATTGCACATGAGAGCTGTTGTAACTGGAGCTATTATATGGCAAATAAAATGAATTTAATGTATTGATTGTGCCATTTTAAACTCACAACTCTGCTTGAAGAATAGATGGCATTGTGGTGTGGATGGTCTTTTGTGCAACTTGTATGCCACTTACACCTGTTCCTGGATCGCAAGGCTGTGATCACAATTACTCATGCCCTGGTCACCTCCCAAGTGGACTATTGCAATGAACTCTCCATGAGGCTGATCTTGAAGAGTGTCTGGAAGGTTCAGTGATCTAAAACAGGGGTCCCCAACCTTTTGGACCTTAGGGACCACCAAGTTCATAATTTTAAATCCCGTGGACCACTAATACGAATCCAGCGGACCGCTTACTGAAGTGCCTGGACTCCCAGTGATGGGATAGGGTCCTTCAGGCACTCTCCTTCCTCTCTTTCTCTCTCCCTCTCCCTTTCTCTCTCTCCCATTCTTTCTCTCTCTCTCTCCCACTCATTCTCTCTCATTCTCTCTGATTCCCTCTGTCTCTTTCTTTCTCTCTGTGTGTCTCATTCTCTCTCTCTTTCATTCTGTCTTTCTCTCTTTCATTCTCTTTCTCTTTCATTCTTCGTCTATTTCTCTCTCTTTCTCTCTTTCTCTCTCTTTCATTCTCTTCCTTTCTCTTTCATTCTCTGTCTTTCTCTCTCTCATTCTGATTCTCTCTCATTCTCTCTCTGATTCTTTCATTCTGTCTCTCTCTCTCTTCCCCCTCTCTCTTTCTATCTCATCATTCTTCCCCCTCTTTCTCTCTCTCATCTCTCTCCCCCTTTCTCTCTCCCCCTTTCTCATTCCCTCTCTCTTTCATTCTCTCATTCTCTGTCTGTCTCTTTCTCTCTCTCTCTCTCTCTCTCTCATTCTCTCTTTTTCATTCTCTCTCTGTCATTCTCTTCCTCTCATCTCATGGGCCAGCCAGTGTCTTGGGGCTTAGAGGAAGTCAAGCATCTCCCCGAGAGACCGAGGTGCGCGGAGCACCAAAAAGGGCTGGAAGAAACGGCCACGAGATCCAGCAAGAGACAAAGCTTCACTCCTGCTCTGGAATATGGAGTGAATCTCCATCCCCCGCCCTTCCCTTCCCAGGCGAGGAGTGACTGGGAAGGGAGGGTGAGGTGCGGGTACAGCCACTGGTGGGTTCAGTCGACAGTAAGCTACAGCAGGGGGAAGAAACAGGCTGAGGTTCCCGCCACCCATTGCTTTGGCCTGCCTGCACCCTTGCAACATTACCTCATTCCAGCCAGTGAGGGCTACGCTGCAAAGTTGCAAGTTGCATGAACCTCCTTCTACAGCAGAGATTTACAGCCCCACCATGCCTGGCCAGCCCCATATTCCAGAGGTCTAGTCATAGGGCTAGCCATTGCTCATCCTGGAGCAGCTCCTCCACCCAGGTGCATTGCGGACCACCAAAATTTTCTCACGGACCACCAGTTGGTGACCACTGGTGTAGAATGCAGTAGCATAGGAAGTTATATGTGCTCCTAGAAGGGCATATTATACCTTTGCTCTAAAAGCTGCATTGACTGCTGGTTTGTTTCTGTGTCCAATTCAAAGTGCTGGTTTTGACTTTTAAAGCCCTAAATGGCAAGGGACCTGGTTACTTGAGGGACCACCTCTTCCTGATTACATCTACCCGTTCTATCAGATCGAGTAGGAAGAGCATGATATGAGAGTCCTGTCAGCAAGGGAGCTCCATCTGACAGGACTTTTTTCTGCCAAGGCACCCACCCTCCATCATTTCTCCTAAAGGAATGAGGTTGGTCCCAACCCATGTGACCTCCTGGAAAGTTCTTAAAGCCTAGATCTTTGATGGCGAACCTATGGCACACATGCCCTAGAGATGGCACGCAGCGCCCTCTCTGATAGCAAGTTGTCACCCCAGTTCAGCTCCGTTGCACATGTGCGCGAGTGCCTCCCACTGGCCAGCTAGTCTTCAAGTCTTTGTTGCACATGTGTGGGGGGTGGGGTGCAGGCAGGTGGTGCACCCACATGTGTTGGGGGTGGGGCATGTGCAGGGGTACAGGGCTCATGCGGCGGGCATGCACATGTTTGGGGCCAGGGCACATGCAGGGGGAATGTGCGCATGTGCGGGGGGCAGGGCGCATGTGCGGGAGCTGCGCATGCCTTGCATCTTGGGGATTCGGGCACTTTGGGCACTCGGTCCAGAAAAGGTTAGCCATCACTGGCCTAGATTATTTCAACTACAGATTTCCTGTCAAGAGGGAGCCTGTGCCCTGGCAGTATTGTATGCAATATCTCCCCTCTTGTGATCTTGCTTTATTTATTTTGTTTTTCCCGTGTTTACTGTTTTACTGATTTTATTGAATGTTAGATTTATTAAATCTTTGGCTCTATTGTATGTCACCCAAAATCACTTTGATTGAGCTCTGTAAATTTTATAACTAAAATAAATAAATTAGACACTTGTCACATGATGCCTTAATATTAAATCTTTTTTTTTTCCTTTTTCCTTTTGGTCTTCTCTCAGAAGAAGTTTATATTTACAGTAAGTTTATGACATATATCTTCCAAATCCTAATCTTTTCTCTGTTTTGGAGTTCCTCTTTTTTGCTATTTTCTCCCTCCTCCAAATAACCTGAACTTAGCTAAGGTAATTGCCAGGTTCAAATCTGAGTGCTTTGAATTTATAAAATTGTGGAAAAAAGCTGCTCTAGTAGGAAAGGAGAATGATGACTTCTCTCACTCTTGAAATTTACCTGACAGTGCATGTAGGAACAATATTTAAATTGCAAGCATCTTTCTTAGGTGGCTCAGTGGCTAAGACATTGAGCTTGTCGATCAGAAAGTTCAGCAGTTCGGTGGTTCGAATCCCTAGTACAGGTCTCTTGCGTGAGCAGAGGGTTGGACTAGATGACCTCCAAGGTCCCTTCCAACTCTGTTACTGTTATTATTATTATCATTTACTTCCTTGTTTCTCTAGCATAGAGCAAGTTTAGATACTTGGTTTCTAAATTTTTTGGAAACATGTGAATTCAGTTATTGTGACCTATTGTATATATCATGGCTAAAACAAACCATGCCTTAGCACAGTTCATCAATTCCGAGAGTTCATCTTGTATGCTGATTGGTTTAACTTATTGCATAAACCTTGTTCTTTTGTTTAGTACATTACTGTTTAGTTTACTGTGTTGTGTGAACCCACCTCATGCAATTTGTTCAATAAACTAAGGCTATATCTTTTGTTAGTATAAAATGTAATCCCAATCATTGAATAATCAAATAACTGGCCAAATAAAGTAAATTTACTTTATAGCATCATTGTAGTATAGTCATTTAACTCAGATTAATTTTAACTGACATTGGCCACTGGATGTCATGATTGCACTGCCAAATATTATCAGAAAAAAACATAAATCTGAAGTTATTTTTCAGTCTCCAATAAACCAAGCATGCATATACATTTTTGAAAAAATATTTTCCTCAGAAATATAGACTACATCCTCATATTTGAACTTTTATTCCAGTGTTTCTTGCAAAAAAGTATAATGAGCAATGGGTGTATCTGAACAGTATCTCAAATTTGCCTCATTAATATGCTCTCAAAAACAGTTCAAAAGTCCAATACCTTCTTAACATTATTAGAATAGGGGGAAAAGGAGATAATTATCACTGATTTATAGTGAGACCCAATTCCAAAACTTCAAACTTCTCTTAGTACTTTAATCTTGATGATAAATCACATAAGAGATCCTGACACAACTTTAGGGCTCTCATAGTTAGCCAAAGAATCATTTACCATTTTGGGGATATGCTGTTAAATAAAAACGCAGTAATCAAACCTGACTCTAATCTCCCTAAATATCAAATGTCTTGACTTTCAAATCCTTTAAAAGAAAGAGACTGCACAATATTAAGAATATATTGTATTATGAATTACAAAACTAATTCTATATGTTTTGCAATGGGCAATGTCATTTGCTGTTATTAGTGCTATATAGCTAAGGTCTGGCTGGAGAATTGACTGATAGTCTGATTGTAGGGTTAGTATGATTTGTGGGCAAGCTGTCGTACTATAGAAAGATGAGGCAAATGCAGGAGTTCTGGCAAGAGTTTGAGAGGAACTGCATTGTTTTGATTTTAACTGGGTTCCTGCATAAATAAACAAACAAACAAATAAATGCTTTTAATTGTATACAGTGTAGTAAAGTAGTGAAAAACATGGGATTATTATTGGTGTACCAAAAGCTGAGTAAGCCTGTAATTCTCTTTTTGAATTGAAAAGTTCAACATTTATTTGTTGGCTACAAGATGAAGAATTTCCTGAGCTAAGGAATCTCAGAGGTTTCTTTTAAGTTTTGCCAGTTGGAAGAGATGGCATTGTCTATATTAAGGATTAGTGTTTTTTTAAAAAAAAATTTATTTTGATTTATATGCCGCCTTCTCCGGAGACTCAGGGCGGCTTACAAGGTGTTAAGCAATACTTAGTACTTCATACTTTTGTATATTTTATACAAAGTCAGCTTATTGCCCTCACAAACCGGGTCCTCTTTTTACCTACCTTAGAAAGGATGGAAGGCTGAGTCAACCTGGAGCCTGGTGAGAATTGAACTGTTAAGAATTATGTGAGTACTGAAAGTTAAAATTGGGGGCATTGTATTATAAATTTTACCAGCAAGAACTATATAAAAGAGTATTCTATTTTGCTGCTATTTTTGAACAAATGACAGAAGGAATGACACAGAATCAGTTGGCAGAGAAAATAATAGCTCATATTGGGGAGATAATGCATAAACATCATTTCATCTCTAACAAACAGTACTAATAGTAATGGATAGCCAGCTACTCCCTCACGTAAAATAAGTTTACTGAATTTCATCAAATACATCCTTTATTTTGGATTTTCAAAGGCTTATCAAATATTATTATAAAACTGGGATTGATATCTCACTGCATTAATTACTCATTACTCATAAAAGCATTTATAGAAGTCTTACCACCTAAAGATTTCCAAATGTGATTTTGAGCCTGTGAAGTCATAGTAGGTGTTGCATAAAATTTAAAAGGCAGTTGTATTTCCATCTGGAATATTACAAGGGGCAGAAAAAGTCTGTCCTTCTGTTGAAAAAAGCATTTGCCCATGTGTGTAATACAAAAAAAAAGAAAAAAAAAAGAAATAGCATTTCTATGGAATCATAGTGATTGTAATAGACTGACTGCCATCTAGAGTATGGAAGATCAGAAATTAAGATTATCAATTGATATACTAATATATTGTATGCAAAGATGAATATAAATCTGGTTCTCATAATGTAACTGCAGCTCATCTACTTTGCCTACTTTTGTTATCTCCAGGTAGTGGGCATGATGAGACTATGAAGTGGATGGCCTTAATAGACCTTTCCAAAGAGGAGTTTGCAACTATGCACTTACTTTGTCTAAAATAACTTGATGCTCTGTCTAGTGGTATTTCCAGATTTATGGTCCTGGAGGATTTCAACCTGCTTTCCTTGGGTCTAGGCTCAGAGGAAGCCTTCATGTTCATGGCCAGCATTGCAGCAGGCAGACCCATCCCACAATGGGGGTGGATTGTCACATATTATACATTACTTTTGTCTCACTGTGGTAGCAATATGGTCTGGGGTATATTACCATCTGTCATGAAAAGATTATTCCCTGTTGAATTTAGAATTTAGTGCAGCATGCCCTTGCCTCCAGGAGGCTTACCGTATTTGATTGATTCTCCCCAGGCACTTAATGGGCTCAGAGGGAACACAAGGTTTTCCCTGAAGTTCTGATGCACAGTTCATATGAGGCCTTGGTCATCATTTAGAACAAGGGGGCAAAAATGACTTTAGATTGAACTGCACCTATGTGGAACTAACCTCTGATGGACCCCTTACAAATGATGAAATGGCAAAAGAGATATCCAGAGCACCACTGGGGAAAGGTTAGAAGTAAATTTGACTTAATACAGGTAAGAGCATTCATTATGGCATCTCTTGTTGTGATATGATAGGGAAATACTTTTCTCCTTTTTTGTTGTTCTCCGAGCGTCAAACGGTGCCTACTTGGTCAGGAGGGACAGGAATACCTAAGGTTACTGAGAACTCTGTTTTGACAGTGGGCAACATTGCTTGGGTTTGTTCCAAGATGGATTCCAGTTGGACAAGTTCAATAGGTTGAGGCATGGCCTTGTGATATTATCTAGAACAGGGGTGTCAAATTCAATTTCATTGAGGGCCGCATCAGGGTTGTGTTTGACCTTGGGGGGCCGGAGTGGGCGTGGTCAGGGTGGGCATGGCCAGCTCAACGTCACTCGTGTTTGGGGCACCTATGGCGGCCCAAGCTCTCTGCCAGTGAAAACGGGCTCCCGAGCACCGTTTTCGGCTGCGACTACCTCCTACAACCCTCTGCCAGTAAAAACAGAACTCGGGAGTGCCGCATGTGGCTTTCGTGAGCTGTTTTCTCTGGCAGAGGCACTGTGAACCGAACTTTTGCTGTTTCCACAGTTTCCCGTGGGCCAGATCTAAGCACCCCATGGGCCGGATCCGGCCACTGGGCCTTGAGTTTGACACCCTGATCTAGAAGGAGTTAATTCTGTTACTTCTGAGGAAATGGACTGGGTGGGAAAATCTCTGTGATGGTGAATGCTATCTTGAAAGATAGGATAATCTTGTCAATTTTGGAAGAGGAGTAGTCCATCCCATTCTCAAGAAACCATTTCTGGATCCCATAGATTTGGACTATTTCTGTCCAGTTTCTAAACCTCCTTTCTAAGCCTACCACTCAAAGGAACTTGGAGGAAATGGATCTTCTGGACTCCTTCCTGCCTAATTTCAAACTAGAATACTGGTTTGAGACATCTTTGATCACTGTTGCTTATATTGTATTGAGACAAGTTTGGTTGCACTTGGTGATGTGGCAGCTCAGAATGGGGGTAATGTATCCATCTTGGTCCCCCTTGACATCTTGGCAGCCTTTGATACCCATTGATCATGGAATCTTTCTGAACTAGCTTAGGGTGTTGGAGTTCTGTTGTGATTCTCCTTCTTCCTTTGGAGCAGGTTCCATTCAGTGTTAAAGGAAATGTGGTTTAGTCCCTGATCCCTGCTTTGCACGGGGGCCTCAAGAGCACCAAGGACCTCTCATTTCAACCCTGAGCTATTCAAATATTCTCTTCTGTTGGAACTTTTATGTGTCTTTTTGTAGATCCAAATGAAATATTCTTTGTTTAATTTATGCCATAGTTTCTTTTTTTTTTTGATGATCTTTTTTTTAATTTGTAATTTTATTAGAACACATATTGGATATTTACACAACATACAACATATAAATAACTTATCATATTTAAGCATTGTTCCATAGTGGTCTTCTAGTTATTCCTTTAATTCTTCTTCCCCTTTACCTTAATCTACTACTCCATCTTCTTCCCCTCCTTTTCCTTTTTTTTTTCCTTTTTCCCCCATAGAGAACTATACATTTTAGTTATCTCTTTACTATTATACATTTCTACCTTCATATTATACACATTTTTATTCCACTCCAGACATATAATACATCTCTATTTTGTACTTCTATTTTTCTCTCCTAGTAGTTATTGTTCTTTATTGTTAGTCTTAAACCAGTTATACCATTTATTCCATATTCTATAATATTCTGTCTCTTCTTTTTCCTTGATTTCTTTTGTTAATCTGTCCATCTCAGCGCATTCTAAAATCTTATCTATTAGTTCTTCCTCCGTTGTGGTCCTTTCCTGTTTCCAGTTTTTTGCATACGTTATTCGTACTGCTATTAAGATGTGTAGCATCAAATATTTTATTTGTTTGGAATATGGTTTTGTAAAAATTCCTAATAATGTTTCTGGCTTCTTTTCTATTTATTGTTCTGTTATTTGTTCTATCCATTTCTTAATATTTGACCAAATTTTTTTTTGCTGCCAGACATGTCCACGTTCCTTGAGATTTCTTACATTTCCAACAAATTGCACTGTTGTTCGGGTGTGTCTTTGCCAGTCTTGTCGGTGACAGATGCCATCTGTAAAACATCTTCAACTGATTTTCCTTGTATGCCGCTGATAGTATTAATTTTCAGAAGAAAAACTAATTAGTAAAATTTATAAATTTTTATTACTATATAAAATGGAGGAGGAAACAGTGAAGAATACAATGATCAAATGGGCGCAGAATTTTAATTATACAATAGATTTGGAGAAGTGGGAAACAATGTAACAAGTGAATGCAAAATTAATTTATGCCATAGTTTCATCTGTGCCCAATATAAATAGAGGGTGGGATGAAGATGATGATGATTCATATGGATTGTAGTGCTGATAAAAAATGTTATATAATTCTCTTGCACAAAAGTGACAGACCTGAACTGCATGAACTGGAATTCTGTATAGACTAACAAATTAGTGGATATTAGCATTGCTACATGAATTGGTTGCTTAATATTATTTTTATAAAAGGTATATATAAGATTACGTGAACAAGGAAAGAAAGCAGTCCTGGCAAGATTTTAGAATCAGCTTTGTTGCTAATTTAGATTTTGACTGGGTGTTTGTAGTAAGAAAATGCTAAGATTTGCCTGTGGTGCTTCAAACTTATTACAACTGTTGCTTCCTGAATCCAGTATTGCCACATTCCCCCTATGATATTTTATATAAATAATGAAAACCTTGTTCACAGAGCTACTGCAGATTTTGCCTCAAGTAACTCACCTAATCCTAAACTGCAGTTTCTTCCTTCTCCCAGTGGTATAATGCAGTGGTGAAATCCAAATTTTTTTACTACCGGTTCTGTGGGCGTGGCTTGATGGGTGTGGTTGGGTGGGCGTGGCTTATGGGCATGGCAGGGGAAGGATACTGCCAAATCTCCATTCCCACACTACTCCAGGGAAGGATACTGCACAATCCCATTTCCTCCCCACTCCTGGGGGAAGGATATTGCAAAATCTCCATTCCCACCCCACTCTGGGGCCAGCCAGAGATGGTATTTGCTGGTTCTCGAACTACTCAAAATTTCCGTTGCTGGTTCACCAGAACCTGCTGGATTTCACCCCTGGTATAATGTAACAAGAGCCCCATTTCCATTTTGGAGATTTCTCACAAGCTTCATTCTGTGCTTTAGGTTTTCTGTTTCTGGAAACTACCTGGTATTCTTCTTCAATGATTCTCTTCTCCCACTTTCTATACAACTTATTTTTTGTTCAGCATTTTAAACACCTCTGCATATGTCCACTTTGGGCTCTATGGATTTCTCCCATTTTGTCTTGCAAGGAATATGGTTGTATCTTCAGTATCTTGTTTCATGAAATTTTCCATCCTTCCTGGACCTTTTTCTTGTCAAGGATTTAAAGCAATTTTGACAATTTCAACATATTTCATGACAAATTGGAATCCTTTGGGAAAAAGTGAAAGGATATCAATATCTCTGAATATTGGTTTCTCTAGATTCCCAATTATGTTGGAAAATTGAAATTCTCCAGACATGTTCTACAATTTGAAAGTTTCACATATTGCTGTGTCTATGTTTATAACACATCTGTAATCTAAATATACTAAAAAACATCTTTTTTGTTTTTTATTTCTCATACAGTTAAAGTATGCACTGTATCATTTCAATCGGAAATTGTCCTTGGAGCCCAAGGTATCTGTCAATTGTAGAATAGTAGTTGTTGGATCATCAAATGTAGGAATCTCCTTCCTGGAGACACTGATTTTTTGGTAAGTTTTTAGATTTAATTTCACACTGAACAATTTTTCACTATATTTGTTTATTCAATTATTGCATTTATGTCTCATCTTTTTAATGAAAGCTCGGTGTTATATACTTGTAAGTCTCACCTTGTTTTGTCTCTAAAATAATAACCCTTGAGTTAGATTAGGCTTTGAATAAATGAGTTGTCCAAAGTCACCCAGGGAGTTTTCATAGTTAAAGATAGAGTCAAACTGTATGTCATCATTTCATGTCTGGCACCTTAGCTATTACAATGTACCTAACCTGTCTATACTGCTGTGATCTAAAGTCTTTGTGCTTGTTAATGTACACATGGTACTGCTTCCTTCCACTCAGTGTTAAAGACAATCAAGTTGACTTTCATTTGTGTATGGCATAAATTATAGCTTGTAGTGTGATTATCACTAGCATTCACAGTGCTGATGATGTAGTTCCAAAAGGAAGATCTCTTTAGAACGAAACCATTAGAGCAGACATGGACAGCATCAATCTCTAGTTTTAGGTTTAGCCAGGATGGCCAATGTTTTAAGACGTAGTGGGAATTACAAACTAATATTTGGAGGTCCAGACTTTTTGTTGTTATTGTTAGTTGCCATCAAGTTGATATTGACTTATAGAAACCTTGTAGATAGTTGTTCTGGGTTGTATTTGCTTTTCAGTCAAGTGGCTAATCCCTGCTAGAGTTGAGTCTATGGCTGTAGTTATTGCATTGATCAATTACAATGCTAATCTTTTTTTTTACAATTTCCTTCAATCTTGCCAAATATGGTATCTTTATCTACTATTCTTTCTCTTTGCATGTCCATAATATTAAACTGTTAGCCTTGTCAATTGAGTTGATAAGGAAAGCTTCATCCAGCAGTTCATAATACTCAGGACCATTTGCCAGTATTTATTTGTTTGTTTGTTCATTTGTTTATTTATTTATTTTCTATAGCCACCCATCTCAACCAAGTGACTCTGAGTAGTTATAGTTCTAAAACAATAAAACATTTAAAAACAATAAAAATAATACAAAGCTAAATATATAGTGACCAAAACAATTAACTAATTAACAGTGTACCCAAGACACAAGGCCTTTAATACTATTTGGAGCCCCAGATCCAGTACACACTCAGGTTTTTTAAGCCTTATGAAAGCCAACAGTTTGGGGCTATTCTAATCTCTGAAAAGAAAATACAGTATTCCACATTATAACATTTTTTTTCTAGAATGTTTTACTCTGCAGGTCCAAACTAGATTTGGTTCCCATTTTACTTTGATGTTTCTTCTAGCAGCTTCTCTTACCTTACCAAATTTGGTCCCATTACATTCAGTTTTCAGACATATAAACAGAGTTCTCATCTCTTTTACGTAGTGTTTTCCATTAAGATGGCAAGAAAAAAGCGGAAAGATTTAGAACTAGTTAGTAAGAATCCACTTCCAGAGAGGGGGTGGAGCTTCGCAGTATTACCAGTCACAGAAAACAGAGCTCTCCATTCCTGTGCTGGCTTCTCCCTGTTTGTGGGCTCCGAAAGGAGCCAAAGCAACCTTGTAGGGGCAGTGAAGCTAAGGAGGGGTGCTCTGAGAGGTTGCAGGAGAGATTACAACTCTCCTGCTGAACCCCGGGGCTTCTTTCTCTCTCTGCCACGGTGAGGAGAAGAGGCAGTCTAAGATGGCTGCCAAGAAGCTGGGGAAGCAGATGACCATCTAAGCACAGTGCAGGTGCGGACTTTGGTAAACAGTGTGTGAACTGGGTGAGAAAAATTCTTTTTATTCAAATTTTAACCCTAAAAGAATATCCAGTAAAAAAGAGGTTCACAACTAGTCTTAAAGTAGCAGCGACCTAGCACTCTGAAAAAACTTTAAAATTGAAAGAAAGAATTAAAGGGAAAAAGGCAGAAAAATCACTAAAATACAGAAAATTGGACTTTCAAACTGGATGGGCACTTTGAAATGCTGAAATTATCAACTTAAAAATCAACTTTATTTTTACATGGTGGGAAAATGAAAAACTGGTTAATACTGAAATCCAATCTAAGAGTGCCATCTGCTGGCAAAAGGAAGAACAACATACTTCCAAAATCTTGGAATTATTTGATTTTTTGGGATTTAAATGTGATAATACAAAAAACATTATCATTAAAATGACCCCTGAGGATTACAATACAAGACTGAATTTATAGAGGGACCTGAGTGGGTTCTGGAAAACGTATGGGACTATCCATAATAACCAAAAGTCATCATGGGTTGTCAAAAACAGATCATGCCAGACTAATCTTATTGCATTCTGTGACAAAATTAGTGGACCAGAGGAATACTGTTGATATAATTTACTTGGACTTCAGTAAGGCATTTGATAAAGTAGGCCATAACCTACTACTTGATAAAATAGAAAAATGTGAATTAGACAGGATCACCACCAGATGGATTCGTGATTGGCTGACCAACCGCACTCAATATGTAGTCCTCAATGGAACTGCATCTACATGGAGGGAAGTATGCAGTGGAGTGTCCCAAGGCTCTGTTTTAGGCCCAGTACTCTTCAACATGTTCATCAATGACTTGGATGAGGGGATAGATGGGGAACTCATCAAATTTGCAGATAACACCAAGCTGGCAGGAATAGCCAATGCTCCAAAAGATAGGCTCAAGATACAGAAGGATCTTGACAGACTTGAACATTGGACGCTATCTAACAAAATGAAATTCAATGGTGAAAAAAGGTTCTGCATTTAGGCAAGAAAAACAAAATGCACAGGTACAGTATATGTGGTACCTTGCTCAATAGTAGTAACTGTGAGAGAGATCTTGTAGTCCTAGTGGACAACCATTTAGATATGAGCCAGCAATGTGCAGCAGCTGCCAAAAAAGCCAACACAGTTCTGGGCTGCATAAACAGAGGGATAGAATCAAGATCACGTGAAATGTTAATACTACTTTATAATGCCTTGGTAAGGCCAAACTTGAAATATTGCATTCAATTTTGGTTGCCATGATGTAAAAAAGATGTTGAGACTCTAGAAAGAGTGCAGAGAAGAGCAACAAAGATGATTAGGGGACTGAAGGCTAAAATATATGAAGAACGGTCGCAGGAACTGGGTATGTCTAGTTTAATGAAAAGAAGGACTAGGGGTCACATGATAGCAGTGTTCCAATATCTCAGGGGTTGCCACAAAGAAGAGGGAGTCAAACTATTTTCCAAAGCACCTGAGGGTAGAACAAGAAGCAATGGGTGGAAACTAATCAAGGAGAGAAGCAACTTAGAACTAAGGAGAAATTTCCTGACAGTTAGAACAATTAATCACTGGAACAACTTGCCTGCAGAAGTTGTGAATGCTCCAACATTGGAAATTTTTAAGAAGATGTTGGATAACCATTTGTTTGAAGTGGTGTAGGGTTTCCCTACAAAGCAGGGGGTTGGACTAGAGGACCTCCAAGGTTCCTTCCAACTCTGTTATTCTATTCTATTCTATTCTATTCTATTCTATTCTATTCTATTCTATTCTATTCTATTCTATTCTATTCTATTCTATTCTATTCTATCCAGAGGAACAGGTTGATTAATTTTGGGATACAAGAACTAAGAATATTAGATTCTTTTGAGAAGTGACTATAGGTTCAAATATATGGTTTTTGGATTATTGGACAAAACAGGGGTACAATAAAATCTAACGAGATGCTTCATCAAGAGAAGAGATGAGAAGAGATGGTGTCGGTAATCCAAAGTACAAGGGAGACACTGATATGGCATTTTAAGGAAATAATGAATCGAATAGAGAGCATGGATGGAATTCTGAGAAATATAACACAAAGGACAATGAGTGATCAAGATGCCCAGAAAGAGGAGGAACTTTAGTTCCTAACTGAAAGAATAAACGAAAAAATGGAACAGACAAAACAAATGAAATGAGATGATAAGGAGGAGATAATAACAAAAATAATAAGGATTGATGACACAAGCCAAGGGGAGAGTGTTCTAAGGGAATTAAAAAAGGAACCGGAGAACCAGGAGGATTCTTATGGGAGAGAGATAGGGGCACGATTAGATATTTTCAAAACTAGATAATGGAGAAGGGCAGAGAAGGGAGAAATGTTTAACATGAATAGCCAAGATGTGGAAGCAGACAGAAATAAAGATCCAAGAGAGGAATATGGGAGGCAAGCTAAGAAATGAACAATTAAAGCTTTAAAGTGGGTAAAAGGTTAAAAAGGGAATATATTTAAATACAGTAGTGGCATAATCAAAGAATAGGGATGGAGATTAGAGAGAAGGGGATTAATAAAATACACATTTTTATATAATAAGGAGAAGTAATAGAGGGGAAATTAGAATTTGAATGATGGTATTATTAAGTATACTTAAATAATATGGTGACTGGCATAAGAATAATATATTAACTATTAATTAAATAAATAATGAAAGATTGTAATTCAATATGAATAGGTGTATGTTTACTAAATGTAACATATGATCAAGAATACTTTATTTGTATTAAAATGTATGAAATGCAGAATATGGTTATTGACATAAAATTAACATTGAAATATTGAATAAGTAAATAATGAAGGATTATCAATTGAACAAGCAAATAATAACAAGATTTCAATTTAGCATAAATGTTTGTACTATTATTAGAATTATATAAGCTTGTTAAAAGTAATAAATATGAATATAATATAAATATTCTATTTGTATTAAAAGGTATGACACTTAGAATAGAGTGATTGGCATAGAAATGACATATTGAAATATTGAATGATTAAATAATGAAAGATTATAATTTAATAAAAATATGTGTATTATTACAAGGATTATATAAGCTTGTTAAATTAAACAAATATGATTAATACTATTTTATTTGTATTAAAATGTATGACATTCAGGTGCCACACTGTTCACACATTGATTTGTTTGTAAAAAATAAAAAATATATTTTTTAAAAAATCCACTTCTGCAGATTACAGTGAAGCTTGTGGATTGCAAATGGCAGATGCAATTCTATTCTGACTTTCTGACAACAACCTTGTTAAAGAAATACATTAACCTTAATTACAGCACTTAGATGAAGACTTTCACGTCATATCTATATCATGCTAAATAGCCTAGAGTAAAATGCAGCTAAAGATTGACATCTCATGATATTTGAACTATTCAGTACATATATTTTCTTTGAACAAATAATTTGGAGATGTGATTCAGAGTATAACTATGTTCAGATCACATTTAATCTGGGCAGTGTACATTAGGTCAGGTCAGACTGGCTGAATTCCTCTAAAAGCCCCTGGAGAAGGGCAAATAGGTCTGTTACATTCATGCCGAAATGATTTGCTTTAATGCAGTGGATCATTACATTTTTATAATAAATTTCAAAGTATAACGAAGTATGAGAAAGTAAGGACATCTTTATATCTTTCCCACTCATGTTTATCATTAGACATTTTTCTTTCCAGCTCAGCCTGCTTCAAAGCTTGATTAGTGTATGAAAATAACATGGGGGAGAACTTGGTTCATTTATCAAGTGCTGCTTTTCTTACAAAAAAATCTGTTTTATATGCGAAAAATATGTTTCTATTTTGTACACCTGCTTTGTCTATGTTACAGAATTATTTAAAGCTTGAAAGACCTCCAGAATAGTCAGAACAGTGTCAGAACTCTTCTAGAAGGCTAAAAATGACCTGTTTTGAACTTAAAATTGTTTCAAGTTTGAGATGAAACTTCTCAAGTTTGAAATATTTAGGGTTTGAAATGTTTTGCCACCCCTATTATTATTAACTATAATATAATATTATTAATAACCTCTTTTCCATCATTTTCCAACATACTGACCTCTCCTTTGAGAACAGATATATTTTATGAATGGCTAGTTTTCTAACAAGAAAGCTATTCATAATTATATAAACTCATATGTTCATTACTTAGACATTCTACAGTATTGAGATGTTTGTCTTACATACTTAATTTGTTGACTTGTTTACCTTTTGAAAAAAAGATTTTTGTACACTACAGTAAATACTATTTACTGCAAAAGATAGCTTTCCGTGTGTGTGTGCATGTGCCTATGTATTTTGTGTTATTTGTGTGTAGTTTGCTTAAAGGTGATAATAAAGCTACTAAAAAAAACAATATTGAAAGGCCAAATAAAACCTGTTCAATTCTGAATAAAATATGAAAGAAAAAAATATTTTGAAAATATCACAAGAGAAAAAGCTAAGCTTCACTTATCATGCATAAATGTATAATATGTAAACTGGTACTTAGGCATATTTTCCCATAATTATATAGTTTATGTTTCATTATTTAGAACATTTTTAAAATTATTTATAATAATTGTATTTTCCTTTTATGTTCAGGATTATACATTAAGATACAATCAAACAATCATATTGTTTTTATTTATTCAGTTGTTTATATTTACCATCATATTAACAATGTAGAAATATTGAAGAACAGAGAGTTTTGGCAAGAAAGAATAGGAAAAATTCCATGCCTCATTGTTAAATGGGTCATTTTTACTCCTTTAGTAAAGACAATGCAGAAAGCACAGCTATGATGCAAAAAGAAGAATTTACACTACACCTTGTAGCAAGTATCTCTTTGTCCTATTTTAGTATCATCCCTTTACCACCTGTTATTAGCAGACTGTCTAATTTCCCTATACATTAGTCCAATAAATTGCCCAAAAGTTGCATTTTTATGTTTAGGATAGCATTGATTCATTATCATTCATATTGATAATGAAGAAGAAAAAAATAAAAATAAAAACTGCATATTCTTATACATAAGCATTCCAGGGGCCACCTAGAAACAGTGAAGGACCGGCCACGGTGCCTCTGCCAGCAAAAATGTACCACCACCACCACCCCGAGCTCTGTTTTCGCTGGCAGAGCGCTTGGGCCACCACAGATGCCCCTGACACAAGTGATGTTGAGCTGGCCATGCCCACTCTGGCCCCCTGAGGTCAAACACAACCCTGATGTGGCCCTCAATGAAATCAAATTTGACACCCCTGTCCTATAGCATTCTACATTTCTATAGTAAGTTGTGCAACTCAAAGAGCAACTTTAACTTTGCTTTTCTTATTAGATTTCTTATAGATGTGTTGATCTGGATTTCAGGTATCATTATAATGTTGTCCATTGAGAATAATGGAGACACATGTAGACTGCAAACTTTCATAGGCATGTTGACCTGAGATTAAGTCCTGTTCAGCTAAATAGGACTGAGATTGTTGATAGAATGAATATAGCACTTATTCAGTTTATCCTTTTTTCTTTCCTTGGATTTGTTTAGCAATCATAATGGCTTAGCAATTGCATGTTTCTAAGCTCTACTTAGAACAGATACAACTCCCGTTATCTGGTAGCCCAGTATTACATAGTATCCTGCACAGCTGTCTTGTTTGGCAGTAGCTAGCATAATGCTTGCTGTTTAATTAGTCTTTTTATCTTTACATTTGTCTGAGAATGTCAGGAGCCTTCCATGTTGCCTGCCACTAATTAGTTGACTAATTAAATAGTTAGTGCTTACTTGCTGATCACAAGGCTAACATGTAATGAATGTTGTAGTAATTGTTATTGTTTTATGCTATCTGCCTTTTGCCACATGAGTTGACTGAAATATGTGCCCTTTTCGGACTGTTTTTTCTATATTGAAGGAAAATAATACGAAATAAAACAATGCAGTGGCTTGCCGTGCACTTGGTATTACTGAACGTTCAGACAGAGATAAATAGGACATGTTCTATCTTGCCTGGCTGTGAAATCAATTACAATAGATGGTGTCTGTGATAAATGCAAGACATAATGATGAAAGATAGTGCTCAAAATATTTGCAGCAATCATTTAATAGAGGACAATAGTGTAGTATAGGTATATTTAGTAGTCTAATGATTTTAATGTTTAATGGTAAGATGAACAGAATAATTCTTATCTATTTTTCCCTATAAGCTTAGATCTCCAGAATGCTTTTGAATTTACAATACTTTAACTGAGGTAGTTTGGGTTTGGGAAAAAAAAAACTGTTCCCAAACAGTTGCTCATTTAGCTACTGGCCAGGCCCAGATCTGCTTCATGTATTTCATGTAGGACTGATCCATCCAAGATTCTGTTCTATTGCATTTGTCGTCAGGAAATGGTTTTGAATTATTTCATTGTGCATTTTTAATGAGTCTCTTGTAAGTGCTGCAACTAATGTATGTATTTGATTCTTTAGCTTCCTTTTGGGAAGGTGTGTGACTGTATATGTGTGCATTCAGGCCAAGCTTGATCCTCAAGTCATCTTTTTGTTTCAGAAAGCTTATTTCTGAAACATATTACCTTTGCAAAAAGTGAAAATGATCTAAGTAGTAATATTTTCAGTGATTTCTGCTTTCCTCATCACATCACTAATAAATTGGCAACATGACCCTTTTTTATTTTAAAGCCAAGGATGCTTAGGCCTCCTTTTGTAGCTGCAGTTTAAAGCCAGGCAATGAAACCCAATACCTTTTACTTATTTCCCTAGATACTCTAATCCCTCCTGCTTTACAAGTATCTTTGAGCTGTTCTTCCCCTTTTGTATCCACAGCAACATGAATCCCTGCTGGAATTATTTGCTTCGATAAAGCAGGTGCACTTGTTTAATGCTTGGTTGGGTTGAGCTCTTAACTTGAAGCTTCAAAAAAAAACCCTGATGGTTGCCCTGTGCTGCAAAGAATAGGGTATTCAGGATTTTTATATGTACCTCGCAGAAGCAGTTCTGTTTCTGGTATGCACTACCTTTTCTTCAGCATGTTTCCATTATGCAATGATCAAAAATACGCTGCTTGTTTTAGTATTAAAGAATCTAAGCCTAAAATGAATGAAGCATTCTTGAGATAGCTCTGAATTGTCAAAAAAATGAATTAATTGCAAAGTTTTCTGATTATAATTGCAATAATTTCCAAACTGTGTTCTATGAGATAACTAATACTATTCCACCCAAAATAAATAGAACTTTAATAGCTTTTATAAACAGAATGTTCACCCAGAAAGGAGGCTAATCCTAAATCTCTGCAGGATTTACTGTTCTGTTTTTACATTCTTCAGTTAGCATCCACATAAAATTATAACAATGCTTTGTTTTCTATACAAACTATTCTCAGTGAAAAATAGAGAATTTTCACCCCTGCAAACTCTGCCTCTCATTATATTTACCCGTGAAATGTTTGTAAGTATAACTCCATTCCAGGTAGGAGGTTCAATAACATATCAAAAACTAATTTAATGGACTAATGGTAATTCTTAACTTTTCTTCAGCTTCTATAGTTTTGCAAGATCAGATGAAGCAACAACTGAGCAATCCAGGATAATCATTCTTGAAATGTTTATCTAGCCTTCCTTAATGTGGTGTCTTCTATTTATTGGATTTAAATTCCCATAATGCCCAGCTGACACACCCAAACTTAAACAATTGTATGAGTTGAAATTCCAGTACATGGAAGTGACTAGGTTGGGAAGAGACAGCTAAATACCTTCGTTTTGGCACCATAGAATTACAAGAAAATTGAATGAGAAAACCTTAATTGCCGACTGCAGAATTTAAAACCCTAACTAATGAAGAACTGAATTTTCATACCACCTTATCTGATTTAAGAAAATTTGGATCTGAACAAATTGAGAAAATATACCTATCTATCAATCACTAAATACTGTATAAGAGAAACAAGAGTAAATGTATCTCATTGCATATACATTTATCTGCAATCTCAATTTATGACTGTGTACCTCAAGGGAACCATCTGTTAAAGTTCTGAAGTTTGCAGACAATACAGTGGTCATTGGCCTCATTTGAGACAGTGATGAGTCTGGATATAGACTGGAGGTTGAACAACTGGCCCTGTGGTGAAGCCATAACAACTGGAACTGAATACGCTTAAAACTATAGGGATGAAAGCGGATTTTAGGGGGAGCCTTTCTATTTTGCCATCTTTTACCATATTTAACAGCATAGTATCAACAGTAGAGTCCTTCAGATTTTTGGGTTCTGTAATCTCCCAGGACTTGAAATGACCACTTAACTTTAGAACCATCATTTGCTTATTCATGTCAAAATTATCATTTATCCTTATTATCCTTTTTACTCCTCCCTCTTATTAGTATTATTATTATGGTTATCATTATTCTGTTGCTCTGTATGTGCGCAGAGAGCTTCTGCACCGGAGACAAATTCCTTGTGTCTAATCACACTTGGCCACATAAAGTATTCAATTCAATTCAATTGACTAATATATCTGATCTGGAAAATTTGGCATGAGATTACTTTTTTAAGGTGTTATTTTGTTTAATGACAAGTAAAGATTGAATATGACTATGCTTTATTGCTGTTCTTTAATTAATGAAATTATATATCTTTATCTTAATCCGTGGACACATGATCTATGATGGTGCTTTTTTTGAATCTTTTATTGATCTTGGGTTGGTTAGACTTCCAAATCTTGCAGCTTTCATAGCAAACTCCAGAGTTTGGGCAATTACAGGACCTATAAGATCTGAAAAAAGGCCCATAAGTTTGTTATACTTCCTTTATACAGACCTCCCATGATATACACAGATAGCATAAATGAACTCCTGGTTTGCGTGAGGACCTTTTAAAATGTAATGGTAAACTAGCATTACTTGAGTTTTTGATTTTTGTGTTCATCACTTTTCTTCCCATGCAGTTAAAAAAAAAATCAAAATATCCATTTTTTAAATATACCTATATTTTTCCTTTATTTCTATTCTATTATTCTAACCAGGGTGGACAAATTTCATCCTTTTTCTCCCTGTTCAATGATTTTCAGAGATTACCTATATCTCTGCAGTTTTCTTGGCAAGGTTGTTAGAAGTGGTTTGTAATGTCCTTTTTCCAAGGATTGAGAAAGAACAACTGGCCCAAGGCTGACTTTGTGTCTAAGGCGGGACTAAAACTTAGGGTCTCCTGATTGATTGATTGATTGATTGATTGATTGATTGATTGATTAGTTTGTCAAACATGTACAAGATAGCAGATATGAATATGAATATGGACATCAACGAAGGAAATAAATACAAATAAATGGGGACAGTAGGACAGGTCAGGGAAGCGAGGAGGAGTGGCGTGACAGCGGCTTCCCTGCTCAGCCCCGACAAGCGATGCATCCATAGTGCCCTCACCAGTGTCCCGAGAGAAACAGAGAAGAACTCCACTTGCAAGCAGACAAGCAGAGGTAGCAAGTGTATGCCCTGGGAAAAATGAGAGGCCCTGTTGTCCCGCAGAGCCTGCCACTGCTTGAATGGAGGGGGGGTCGAGGAGAACGGCAAGACTCAGGGAGTAGGTGAAGTGGAGCTGGCTGACTCAGGGCTGCTCAGAAGCCACCCCTGCCACTGCCTCCCTCTCTGTCTCACACACAGAGCTCTCTTGCTCGCTCGCTTTCCAAGCACTCCATGCACATCCCATTTGAGGAAAGGGCATGCACGGCTGGGCATGCTTGGCTATAGGAGGAGGCACGGCACAATGGGGTGGTTTTGTTCACTGCAGTGGTGCTTTGGGAGGGCAGGCAGACGTCTGCAGCTGACAACTATAATGAATATGTCCGTCCGCCCTCCCAAAGCACCACCACTGCCGTTTGCTTTCGTTTCATGGTGAGAGAAGGAAGAAAGTAAACGGCGGTACCAAGCAGTGCTCCAGGAGGGCAGGCGGACATCTGCAGTCAGGTGGGGAGGGAGGGCAGCAAGAGCGGTGGCAGCGGCCCCTTTCAAACGCAGCGCACGGAAGCGGCAGGTGAGGCAGCCCAGGAGTGCCTGTTGAATGGGTGACCGGTCAGGCAGAGGCGGGGCCACCAGGGATGATTGCTACTGGTTCGATGAACTGATGCCAATCATCACTACCGGTTTGCCTAAACTGGTCTGAACTGATAGGATTCCCCAGTTTCCCTGGGGAAACTGACAAAAAAGGTTGCAAATCATAATCACATTGTCAACGATGCATTACGTGTCCGTGTGGGCAAGGCGAAAGGAGCACGCGTAGCCCAGGCTTGCTGCAACTTCTTTATTAATTATGCCTTCACACGCTGCACGACAAAGCTGACGGTATACGGATACATGCAAAGTCGGCGTTGGGAGCGGCTGCCTCCCAACCCCCTTTAAATAGCGCGCCGTATGGTAATTCTGACCACCGCCCTTCCGGGCTTCATGCGCATGCGCTACCGGCTGCCGTCCCGTTATGGCAGGAAGGTAAACATTACTCCCTCTCCCCGGCCGCCACCGTGACCGACCGCCTTAAATAACACCCCCACCACCGTGTAGTAACGTAGATGGTCTCCGACGCCACACACACCCCCTCAAGCCACCCCGTCTGGTCACCATCAACTGGAGCGGTTGAGTCCTCGATCCTAGCAGCGAGGTAAGGTGTCGAGTGGATCGTGACAGGTGTCGAGTGGATCGCGACAGGCGGCTCCCCCTACCAGGTGCCCTCCTGGAAGACACAAAGGAATATGTTAAGCATGCCTCAAGGCTGTAACTCTGCACCCTGAGGCCCTGGCTTATGGGGATACCGTCTATGGAACCGATTGATCAGTCGGTTAGCCTCTACATCGGTAGCGGCTACCCATGACGCTTCTTCGAAAGGATACCCTTTCCATTTAAGTAAATATTTGAGTTTTCCCCTACTAAGTTTTGCATCTAGGATTTGTTCCACCTCATACCGGTTGTCCTTTACCGGGCCGGGCCTATCTACAGGTTCTCGGACTACCTCTACGGGCTTCAAGAGACTGCTGTGGAACACAGGGTGGACTTTGCCGAGTAACGGCGGCAATTTGAGCTCCACTGTAACCGGATTAATGACCTTTATGACAGGGAAAGGGCCTAGATATTTGGGACTTAATTTACGGCTCGGTGTTCGTAGTTTCAGGTATTTGGTGGAAAGATATACCTTATCCCCGACCTCAAAGGGTTTATGGTCTGCTCTCCGTTTATTAGCTTGGCATTTTTGCATAAGGGTTGCTTTCTCTAAGGCCTTTTTTATCTGAGGCCAACCCTTCCCAATATGGCTGGCCCAGGTACCAGGAGCTGGCTGGTCTTGAGATGGCACATCGAGTTCAGGGATAGCGGAAAACTCCCTCCCAGAGACCACCTGGAACGGAGTAACCCCTGTGCTCCCATGGACTGTATTATTGTAAGCAACTTCGGCGAAAGGGAGTAGTTCCGACCAATCTGTCTGTTGGTATGAGACATAACACCGTAAGTATCGCTCTATCATAGCGTTTGCTCGTTCCGCTGCCCCATTAGTACTCGGGTGGAACCCAGAACTCAATCCTTGTGACGAACCGATCATGGTTATGAAGGTGCGCCAGAACTTCGAGGTGAACTGAACACCTCTGTCTGAAATGATACGCCGAGGCGCCCCATGTAATCGGTAAATGTGTATAAGGAACATTTTGGAGAGTTTACGGGCAGACGGTAACCCACGACATGGTATGAAGTGGGCCTGTTTCGAGAAAAGGTCTATTACAGTCCATATAACGTTGTACCCATTACTTAGTGGGAGATCCACTATGAAGTCCATAGCAACCTCCTCCCATGGTCGACTGGGGTCTGCTACGGACTGTAAAAGGCCTAGAGGTTTTCCAGGCCGGGGTTTCGTACTGGCACACACCTTACAGCTTTTTACATAGTCCTCGATCTCTTTTCTCATACGGGGCCACCAGAATTGACGTCGTACCAGATGTAGTGTTTTGATGAATCCGAAATGGCCAGCAGTTTTCACGTCATGACACTTGTGTAATATATTCAACCGCAGAGCTAGGGGAACGTATATCTTGCTTCCCATACAAGCAAAACCGTTCCTGTATGTTAACGCTTGCTTATGTTCTGCTAGCCAGGGATCCGTTGCTAGAGCATTCTTTAATTCCTTCTCCCACTGGAATGGCACAGTATGGGACGTCCGGCCCACTTGTTGGACCCCCGGCATTAATGCTTGTACGACCTGTTCCCTCCTACTCTTGTACTGAGGGAGACGCGATAAAGCATCGGCCAGGAAGTTCTTACCCCCCGGGACATATTTGAGGTCAAAGTCAAAGCGTTGGAAGTATTGCGCCCATCTCACTTGCTTTGGTGACAGGCGCCTTGGGGTTTGTAGTGCTTCAAGGTTTTTATGGTCCGTCCATACCTCAAACCTTTTCCCACTGCCCTCCAATAGATGTCGCCAGGTTAGTAAAGCCCACCTAACAGCAAATGCCTCTTTTTCCCAAATAGCCCAACGCCTCTCCGTTGGGGTCAGTTTACGAGATGTGTACGCGCAAGGAACTAACCCGGTTGCTGTCGTTCGTTGCATAAGAACCGCCCCCACAGCCACATCGCTTGCATCGGCCTGTACCACGAATGGCAAAGAGGGATCTGGATGCTGCAGGATCGGAGCTTGTGAGAACAGGGTTTTCAAACCATCAAAGGCTTGTTGACATTCCGCGGACCAGACTATTACTTGACCTGGTCTTATTTTCTGGCCTGTGTCCTTTGTGCGGAGCAGGTTTGTTAATGGAAGAGCTATTTGAGCAAACGCTGGTATAAACTGGCGATAAAAATTCGCGAAACCGAGAAAGCTTTGTAATTGCTTTCGTGTTCTCGGTGCTTGCCAGTCCAGCACTGCCTGCACCTTCTTGGGATCCATTTCGACCCCATTGCCAGATATCCGATATCCCAAATAATCCAACCTTGTGCGATGGAATTCGCATTTTGACAGTTTGACGAACAGCTTCGCCTGTAACAGTTTTGCAAGTACCTGCCGTACCAATACTATATGTTCCTTCATCGTTTTGGTGTATATTAAAATGTCGTCCAAATAGACAAGAACACCGCGATAAAGAAATTCATGCAGGACCTCATTTATTACCTGCATGAAGACAGCTGGTGCCCCCTGTAACCCAAAGGGCATGACCCGAAACTTATAACTGCCCAGAGGACAGTTAAATGTGGTCTTCCATTCATCACCAGGTCTAATTCGGACTCGATAGTACGCCTCACGCAGATCTAGTTTCGTAAACACTTTACCAGTCGACAGTGTAGCCAAAAGGTCTTTCATGAGAGGCAGGGGATATAGATGTTCCACGCAAACCGCATTTAGACCCCGGAAGTCTACACACAAACGTAGCCCGCCATCCTTCTTCTCCCGGAACAAGACGGGCGCTGCCATGTGGGACCTACTGGGCTGAATGAAGCCTCTGGCCAGGTTCTTATCAATGTACCGCCTTAATTCCTCTAACTCTGGTTTTGTCATAGCGTACATGCGGGGTTTTGGCAAACGGGCACCTGGTTTCAATTCAATAGCGCAGTCTGTCGGCCGATGAGGGGGTAGTATCTCACATTCTTGTTCGTCAAAGACCGCCGACAGATCACTATATTCTACAGGGTACCCACCCGTTGGCTGTTGGTGTACAGCATCCCCAGCATTCTCTGCTCTCCCGCTTAATTCCTCTGGGACTGGATCAGGGCCAAGTCCCAGTCGTAATCTCCGATAACCGCCCTCCCACCAAATAGTCGGTCTCCACTTGTCTAGCCATGCTAGGCCAAGGATAAGGGGCTCTACCATAGTATCAACAACCACAAAGCAAATCTTTTCCCAATGGTCTCCCACCTCCAGCCGGACCGGTTCGGTTACCTGGGTAGCTGGCCTACCCCCCAACAATGATCCATCCATCTGTTCAAACCGTATGGGGACCCTTAAGGGGACCATTCGTAAACCCAGTTCCAGAGCTATAGATTTCCGCAATAAACAGCGGGTACACCCGGAATCAACAAGGGCATGCTGTGCCACCCTTCTTGCTGTCTGTAAGTGTTGTAAGACCACAGGTATCACAAAAGGTCGTATTGGGCCACTCACCATGGGGTCACCAGCTGCATCGTCGTCACTGCTGTCCGAGGCCATAGGGGTACTGCCCTGGAGCGGAAGGGATCTTGACTCTGACGCCGGCCCACGGGTAGACACCAAAGTCGGTGTAGGCGTGGCCCCTTTGGACCAGTCCGATGAAGAACGGACTCGTTCTCGACCCTTCCCTGTAGACGATGGTGGTTTGGAGGCAGCCGACACAGGAGGGACAGGACAGTCAGCTGCACGATGGCCTAGTTGGTTGCACCTGAAACATCGGATCGCACCCCTTCCAACAGGGAGGAGAGAGCGAGGAGGGGAAGATCCTACTCCCCGAGTCCCCACAGGCCTATCGCTACCACGCCGTGTGGCGGTGGGGAAACTAGCCACCCCCCGGGGTCGGAATTCTCGTAACCCTACATCAAGGTCCACCGCAGCCTTAAACCACTCTGTTAATTTCGGGGGTAGCCCTCTATACACACACGCCTGTCTCAACTCCCGATCTAGCCCTAGGCGGAATTGATGGATGAGTAACCTTTCAGGCCATGCCCGTAAGCGGCCTGCCACAGCTCGGAACTCTTTGACATATTGTCTGGCAGGCCGACCCCCCTGTTTCAACGCCACCAACTCGCCCTCCAACAATTGGGTGCGTGACTGGTCTTCAAAGCGGCAACGCAACGCCTCTAAGAAGAGGCCTACATCAGCTAATTCCTTGGCGTGGTCGCTATGTAAATCGGCGACCCAGTCTGCCGCCTCGCCGACAGAACAGTGGTGATGGCTACCACCATAGACCATTGCGACGGGAAGAGATGACCGTATAAGTCCATATAACTGAGTATCTGACTCAAAAACAATGAAACCCTATCTGGACTGCCGTCGAAGGTAGCTTGTAGGGGAGGAGGGCCCCACAGCTGCTGCTGGTTGTGCCATGGGCCAGGACCCCAGCCGGGACCCGGGGCTGTTGGTCTAACATTTTGAGCATCCCTGGCACCGCTCCTGCGATGGCTGCTTCTTAGCTGACGGCTGTGTCCTTGCGGCCCCTGCTGGTCAGAGCGTGGGCCCCTTGCCCTGTCTCCATCCCCTCCCTGACCCCGTACATGCCCTGTATGGGATACGGTCTGGGTGGAACTAGACGCTCCTTGGTCACGATATTCGAGCCGTGGCGTCTCCTCCCCAATACGTAATTTTGGGCTTGCCAGACGGAAACGCGACTCCGAGGCGCTATGAGACGCCCTTTGTCCCTGCCAGGGGCGTGCCTCCGGTATCCATGGCTGCCAAGAGGGGGCGTCCCGGAAGCTTGCCTCACCAAACTTCTCCCTTAACACGTCCAACGTGGACGCCCCCAGTCCGGTCGAATAGCTCATGTCGTATTCATCTTCCTCTGTCCACCTCCGTTCCCTCCACCCTTGGAATGACGCGCTGCCCAGATTAGGAGGGGATGACGACCACTGGCTCAACGAGTCTCTCTCACCTCGCAGACGGCACTCGTCCCCATGGAGGTCAACAGCGCCTGCCGGGGGTGTGGCCTCTTTCGGGCGTACAACCGTCAATTCCAGCTCTTCAGACGCTGGGGTCTCCGACAAGCCCTCCATGTCCGCATCCAACTCCTCCTCGGTCGCCGGGGACTCAGCCGCTGCGCCCTCTGCCATGCCGCTGACCACCGCCAAAAGCGAGGAGGTACAACGCCGACTTTTCTGTCAACGATGCGTTACATGTCCGTGTGGGCAAGGCGAAAGGAGCACGCGTAGCCCAGGCTTGCTGCAACTTCTTTATTAATTATGCCTTCACACGCTGCACGACAAAGCTGACGGTATACGGATACATGCAAAGTCGGCGTTGGGAGCGGCTGCCTCCCAACCCCCTTTAAATAGCGCGCCGTATGGTAATTCTGACCACCGCCCTTCCGGGCTTCATGCGCATGCGCTACCGGCTGCCGTCCCATTACGGCAGGAAGGTAAACATTACTCCCTCTCCCCGGCCGCCACCGTGACCGACCGCCTTAAATAACACCCCCACCACCGTGTAGTAACGTAGATGGTCTCCGACGCCACACACACCCCCTCAAGCCACCCCGTCTGGCCACCATCAACTGGAGCGGTTGAGTCCTCGATCCTAGCAGCGAGGTAAGGTGTCGAGTGGATCGTGACAGGTGTCGAGTGGATCGCGACACACATGATCACAGGAACTGCAACCAGTCAAAAATGCCAGCCAGTTGCCAAGTGCCTGAATTGTGATCACATGATTATGGGGGTGGAGCAACAGTTGTAAATTAAAATTTAAGTTGTAATATTATTTTCAGAGGCCATCATTAAGCAAACAGTTGTAAGTCAAGGACTACGTGTAGCAGCAGCTATCACTACTGTTACTACTATTATTGGCATCAAAATAGTTTGTGAAAGTTGATATAAATGCTGGCGCATATTTGCATAAAATATGATTTCTGAGCAGTTGACATTTCAATTGCCTATGAATAATATGAATTAAAAATAACTGAAGTAAATTTGTATAACATTTTGATGTTCTGTTTTTTTGTAGCCCACACCTGAAATTCAACAACCTTACATTGATTTCAGCTCATGGCCTTCCAGGGAAAGATGAATCAAATAATCTGCATAAGCATTTTTTAATTAACAGGTGCGTTTGGAGCAGCGATGAAATCCAAATTTTTTTACTACCAGTTCTGTGGGCGTGGCTTGGTGGGCGTGGCTTGGTGGGCATGACAGGGGAAGAATATTGCAAAATCTGCATTCCCTCCCCACTCTGGGGCCAGCCAGAGGTGGTATTTGCCGGTTCTCCGAACTGCTCAAAATTTCCGCTACCGGTTCTCCAGAACCTGTCAGAACCTGCTGGATTTCACCCCTGGTTTGGAGTATTTTCAGTACTGCCAAAAAGACAAACATAAACATTATTTTAAAATGGTAAAATATACTTCTGATGCTATAAGTATATTTATATAGTAAATGAGGAATTAATCAAATTTAGTTTCTAACATTTGTACTCCCCTTGTAACAGATTCAGGTATTGTCTTTTGCTAAATTACTATCCTTGTTTTGCCTTTAAAAACTATAGCAATGCCTTCAGTAATTTTTTCCTCTTTTTAGCAAAAGTAGCAAAAAAGGGAGAAAACAGAATAGAGATGAAATAAGAGGAAACTATTCTTGAAATGAAAAAGAAAACTGAGTGAACTTTAAGCTAGCCTTTGTTTATGCTATGGGTGTCCAACCTTGGCAACCTTAAAACCAGCCCGCATGGCTGCTGGGGTATTCTGAGAATTGAAGTCCACAAGCCTTAAAAGTTGCCAAAGTTGGATACCCCTGGTTTATGCATTACAGTTTTGTAACAGCTATGTCTGCACCAATCTGCATCTCTTGCTAATCCATTATTTTCTTACCAGCAAATATAAGCACCTCCTTCCAATTCCAATTCATGTGTCTTCCTGTGGGGGTAATATAATTCCTTACTATGGACTTCAGTAAATTTTCTGAAAGGGAACAAGAAGACTTGATTATGGGATTTTAATAAATTTACCAGAATATAATTAATAATTACATTCAATTACTAAAATGAACTTGCTGTTTCTTCACAGTTATTGTTTTAATGAAGATGATTATGCACTGATGTCACTTGGTTCATGGATTAATGTTGTGGCTGGAAAAATGATTGCTATAAACAGGTCTGCAAAACATATAACAGTTTCCAAGGAGAAAAAAGTGCCATATGATCATCTCATTCTCTGCACTGGCCAACAGTATCAGGTAAGTCCAAATATTGAGGCAGCACTCCCATACCTAGTTAAATGGGAAAAATTTTCATTGAACTCAGATTAATTTATATTGCATATATAATAATAAGTTTGGAAATTTGTTTTTTCCTATCCAAAATATTTTTTAATCCTATTTTTATCCTCTTTTTAGTTATATACCATGTTCAAGGTTGTGATCCCATGCTTAATTGAACAAATAATTTCAGAAATAGTCTATAAGAATCAAAAACAATGTCTGTTAGTAAAAATCATCATGCTGAATTCAATATAAGCAGTTGTAATTTATAGCTTTTTAGAAATCTTATGAAAATCTCAGAATCAGTCCCAGATTTAGATAATCTATCAACAAATGAGAGCCTGTGCTACACAATTCCATACTGTTGCAGCATAAGAAGCATAAGAGTTCATCTTTGAGATGATTTGATTTATTTGACAAATCTAGCAGTGATGGAATTCCAAGACTCCTCAACAAACAAGTTGCTACACTTAACTATTTATTCTTATTAAACAATTTAGATCCTTGTTTCAGAGATAGATCTTTCCTTACCAGATTCCTTAATGTCTTCAACAAAGGCAGATTTTCTATTCTACTCCTTTCATTGGAAAAGTTCTTTAAAATTCAAGGAGATATTCAGAGATGTATCTGCTTGGAAAATAGCCCATATTAAATTGTACAGCACAATCAAACATAGAAAATGTTTTATGACATTTTGTACTATGTCATAAATGTTTTATGTTAGTTTTTATGTCATAAAATATTCATAAAAGTTGTCAAATTTCAATACCAGATTATTTTATTTTATGGGCCCTGGAATTGTTAATGGTTGGGCACTGTTTTCAAGTGAATAAACTAGACATCAATTCTCTTCTTACCTGTATGCCAGATTCCCTGCTGACTCTTTCTGAGATTGATAGTGGAGTTTGAGCAAGAAGTGTGGCTGAAGTGTTGAGGATGACTACAAAACCATTTGAAACTGAACATTTTAGGTCTTCTTCTTGCAATATCAATGACCATACCTCAAGTGGTTTTTAGAGTTGAAAACAATACAGTTCCCATAGGGATAGATTTCTGCATCCCTGAGGTAGGGCCTCATGTATCTATTTCTCTTGAAGAATCTTTTTCTCTGCTTGTTGCAGAATGGTAATGTGATCCCAGCCTTCCACGTTATCAAGATTACTTACTTTTAGTCAAGCAACATTGCCTTCTGTTCTCCTCCAAACACTGCCCCAGGGTTGTAAATGGATGTAAATGGATATGAGTTATCACTCATATATGTGATGCAGAGAGATGACAAAAAAGTAAATTGCTTCCCGTGATGGTGGTTTTTTGAGTAGCTATTTGTGAATTCACACACTGCACTGTCTGTCTTCAATAGATAACATAATTTAGCAAGCATTCTTACTTTTATAAGCCTGATATGAGAAGGAACAGAGGAGAAAAAGAATGACAAATGTGAGCATATTTTTAAAAAGCAACTAGGAAGGTAGTTATCCAATTCTTGTAGTTGAAAAAGCTGGTTATACCTCTATAACTTTAGTTTAAATAGAGATGCTTTAATAAGTGAAACAAAAAAAAATCCTTTTATTGCCTGCATTCATTCCTCCACCTTCATTTTTTACACATTTCTGCCAACAATGGACAAGCTTCTTAAAGCCACTTTTCTTACTGGATCCTGACAGTCCTTTTTACCTTTTCATTTTAGTCAAACAGATGGTCACAAAAATATCCCATTAGTTTTGGGGAAATGTGTCATATGTCATCTATAGCAAATAAGGAATGTTGCTGAGATGCAAAGGCCTCTTGTGTGGCCTGTGAGGTGTGTGGCCTAGAATTATCATATTGCAGCTGAATTTTCTTCTTATGAAATGGCAATCTTGAAATCAATTTCATTTTGAGATATTAATCAACTATCTTTAACTTGTTCCTCTTAAACTGAGGAGTTTACACTGAGTTACACTGAGTCAGAGTAACTTGTAGACTTACATGTCAGGAAAATAGGAACACAACTTTTTCTCATAATAATCTCTTGTCAATTAAAAGAGAATAACTAATGCTAAAGAACATGACAAAGCTTCTAGTGCATCAGTACTACCAACTAAGAACACTGAAAGCATTATTTTTTATTCAACCCTTGCAATTTTTCAGTACGTGAAATCTCTTCAACCAGAAGTTGTTCCAAAGAACTGGGTGGAAAATGTTAGTTTTAGCCAGTTGTTTTGTTTTGTTTTATTTTGCTTCATCTCAGCAGACTACTTCTCTGGAAATACTTCAGCAGGGGCTTGACAACATCCATTTGCAATAGTTTAATAAAGGACTCCTCAAACTTTCTATCCATAAATTGCATTTTTAAAGGGCTTTGATATAATTAATTACCCAAAGTGGTTGCTGAAAAGGCAAGATTATTCACAAACTATACTTATTTTCCAGTGGTGGGTTGCTACTGGTTTGCCCTGGATTGGGCGTACCGGTAGCAGCGGTGGTGGGAGGCACTACCCACCCACCCGGATGTCTCTGCACATGAGCAGAAGCGTCACGCGTACACGCGAGCACCCACAAGAGAACAGGTAGCGGTTGAAATTGAAACCCACTACTGATATTTTCTCTCATGAGAATAGGAAGTGAGACAAAATAAGGAAAATATTTAAAATAGCAGAAAATGGAGAAGAAAACAGAGAAGCTGGGGAAATGAAGGGAGTAAAGAAGAAATTATATTGCAATTGAATGAAAAAAAATCACTTAATTCTCTTGCAAAGGGAAGAGATGTGCACAGTAAAGAAAACTCAATCTAACATCAAAAGTTCAATTGTTCTCTATATTTTTTATCGTAGATCCTGGATGAAGAAGGGCTAGTCTCCAATATCCTTTCAAATTTTAGTTTTCATTCTTGAGATGAGACAAATTTAGAGTATCACTGAAAATAAGTGTAAGACTAGCTTGTATAATTTACAGTAAATGTGATGTGGGTCTTTCTTAATTTGCCTCAATATTTTGAACTAATATTACAATAATAACAATAATAACATCTGTTAAAATCTGTATTTTGCCTGTAGACCTAAAGACCTAGATTCATTTGTCAAGTACCTATAACATCAATATTTTTCTGTAATTAAAATATGTTTATTTGCTCAGCCAGATGTAGCACATTTCCTCTTCTATGGATTGGCTGTTGAGTTACTGCTTGCTTAGTAATTTTATAGCTCATTTATTATAAAAATATGAATTGCTGAAGCAGAATATATTTTAATAAATATTGGTATCTGTGAGAAAATTAGAATGATATGATAAATAATATTTATTTATCTATAAATATAGGTCCCATGTCCTAGTGGTGCAGATATCAAAAAATTATTAACCAACAGAGAGGTATCAACAAATTATAAACAAAGATACATAGGAGTAGTGCCCTCCAATCTTTTTATTATTTCTGATGATGAAGATGCATTAGCAGCAATGAAGTGGCTAAAAGAAAAAGTGATTGATTCCACAGGTAACAGTCTTACCAATTCTACTACATGAAGACAGTAGAGGTTTATGTATTTCTTGGCAAGTTGCATCTCCATTTCTAGCATATAATTATAGCTTAATTAATCCTTGCAAACTGTTTCATCTGCTCTTATTTATTGTACAGATTAATTTACAATGTAAAGATTAATTTACAATGTCAGTTTTGGAGACATTTATATTTCTTGCCTGGAACAAAGATTGAAAAGAAGAATTACCTATAATTGCTTTATGAAATTAGATTAACTGAAATGAAAGACCTAAGCACAAAGTCTGGGATTGTTAATTAACATATGAGATAGTAATATCATTAAATATGTTTTGTAGCTAGACACAAGTTTTTTTTAGACTGAAAAAGCTGAAAAAAAAGAAAATTGGTCTTTTGGGGATTTAATGTAGAACTATCTGCATACTGTAAAAGGTACTACAGTTGGCTAATACCATGCGTGTTATGTTTATATGGATACAAATGCACCCTTTCATTAAGTTGCATTGATTTACCTGATTTACCAAGGCGGCTTCTATATTTGGCTTGGGTTCTGTAAATCTACCTATATTTGCAGTACCCAGAAATGGAATGGCATTACAAAAATATTCAAAGCAAGGAATGGAGCAAAATATATAGCCACATAGTTGGACATAAAACATAACCTGAACCTTGTATTCAGCTTGTGTTTTCTGAGGTTGTAGGTGCCACTGATTGCACCTACTTCTGTCTGCCTCAGAAGTGTTCCTTTTGTCAACACCACAGTTCAGTTTTCTTTCAGTGACTATTGGTACAATTGGAGGAGGGAATGGTATCTTCTGACCTGGAATTAGGCAATTAGACCGTTTTTCACACTTGCAAACATTGCAGCACCCCCATGGTCATATGATAAAATTAAGATGCTTGGCAACTGATTCATATTTATGATGGTGTGCTAGGGTCACATTTTGTAACCATCTGAGCAAAGTCAATGGGAAAGCCAGATTCATTTAACAACAGTGTGACTAACTTAACAACTGGGGCAAGAAAGGTCGTGAAATGGGGCAAAACTCACTTAACAAGTATGTTACTTAGCAACAGAAATTTTTGGCTCAATTGTGGTTGTAAATCGAGGGCAACCTATAATTGTTTCTTTTGCAACTAGTTCAGAAGTAAGTAGCTGCTAACAGCTGCTTGTTTTTTCTTATGAGGTCCCTTATTTCCATGTTGGAAATAGCATTGAGTGTGCATTAATTCACTCCTCCAGTGGAGTTCCAATGTGGATATACAATATCATTTCATATGCCCATTCATGATGACATGATTGTATGTTGATTTTTGTGAAACTAAACAGAATACTTTTTATACCTTGCTTTGTTTATTGCAAGCGTGATGAATAGATTTACTTGTTCAGATATGTCTTTTATTTGGGGAACCAAGTCTTACCTGTTGCTCCTTTTGTGGAGCAAATGATGGGATATGATACTGTACAATCTCCTGCTCTTTTATCTGCAATTGCAGAAAAGATGCCTTATTAATCTGTCTTGTTTCTCGGCTTAATTCATTTGATTGTTAGGAAAAGACTGCTCCTGCATTGACAAATCCGGTCAATTCAGTCCCATTTACTAATGACTTATTCTGTTAGATCTGTCCTTTTGGGACCTGAGAGACAGAATGCATTCTGTGGGGGAAGAAAAGGAAAACTGCCCTTACTTTTTATTCTGACTTAATAGTATGCATTTAGTGAGCAGTGCCATGTGTGCATCCTTTGTCTGTGTGCTTGTGTGCATGTACTGTACATCTGCACACAAGTATAACATTTATAGAACACATATTTGCTCCCTTCATGCAATCCACCGAACAATCCCCCAAGTTTAGGTGATGAAGAAAGGCTGTGTTTACATATACACTAAACCAAATTCTGTTGTGCCATCTTACCCAAAATTGATGGGTGCTGCTGTGTTGTATAAATTTATAAATTATAGTGATTTGAATGCAGCTTTTATTTAATTATTTTTTAAATTTATGTTGACATGCAAAAAACCCCTATAATTCCAACAAGAAAAAAGATACTGATTGATTCATTGAACAAAAAAAAGTCCCTAGATATATTATAATCATTAAAAATTTGATAAAGAAAAACTAATTAACAAAGGGGGGAAAGATTGATATAATAATCAGGCACATAAAATGAATTCAACCCTAAACTTATTATTAAATCTGGACTATATAAATATTTCTTTATCTCATTTTTAGGACAAAGGAATTTTTGAAAAAATAGACAGAATACTTATATCCTGATCCATTTTAAAATATTCTTTGAGTGTCCAATAAATACAACAAAATATTTTTGATGAATTAATTTAAATTATAAAAAGTATGTTTTACATTTCTTAACTCATGAATCCCTTAAAAACTTTGGATATTCCAATTCTTTGTCTATACCTACAAAGATCAAAAGTTACTTTTTCATCACTATCATAATTGTGAATGGTTGCTGTCCAAGGCAGTGACTAAACAAGCACTATTTGTACCACCTAGTATTGGCTGATTTATAATTATTAAATTTCCCAGTTGTAGTCACTAAAGCATAGTCTGAGATTGCACTGGAACATACTGAAGAATCCCTAAATTGATTCACGAAGGCAGAACAAATGCAAATATAATCTATCTAAAATCATGTTGATATCCGTGTCTCTCAGATCTTCTGATAGTCCTAAATTGAGGTGAAATCTCCAGCATAAATTATATATTAGTAGTTGTAGAATATAATTTAGAAAAAAGCTTTGAATTATGTCAGTAATATTCTTAATGGGCCATAAAAGTTAATTAGAGCAATAGTGACAGTAGCTATCTTTGGCACCACAAAAATAATGAATCTTTCAAGTTGCAGCGTTGATATACCACATGAGTTTATTTTGCTTTTAGCTACCGATATGCTTTATTTGAATATCAATTAATATTGGTTTGTCCATTCCCAATCCTATGTCTCAAAAAGAGGTTTCATTTGATAGACTATGTATTTCTTGTAAAGTAATGTTCTCGGAAAGTATAATTTCAACTTGCTGCAAATTGTTCCTTTTTAATAGCTAATACTATAACTGTTATTCAACAGAGAAATACAAATTCTATAAAGATCCATGGTGGCCAAAACTATTGTAAATCTTTTGACCTCATGTCCAAGAGACAGGCAAAAAAAAAAAAAAAAAAATAGATTGTTTGTAAAGGGGGTTCTAGATAAAACATAACTTTACGTACATGGTATTTCAATTTGGTAGTTTGTCTCTAAAAATGTAAAAGCTGGTCTCTGGTATTATAATGTATTGGTTATAGGGGAAGACATAGTGGAGGATTTCCTGAATGCATTCTTCCATGTAATTAAATAAAGATTTCTGCTGCTTAGTATCAAAGGTGGATTGTTTCTAATTATTTCTGGTGAGTTGCCCATGTATTTTAATTAGTAGAGTTTGTAGATTTGTAATACATTACATGAGGTTGATCCTTTTCTTCTAATTCAGTAGCAATTATTCTCTTCAAGGTTTCCAAAACTTTTTCAAATTAACCAACATGCACTTTCCTAGTTTTAACATTTTCATGGATCGTAAGTATGCCAGTTTCCAAATTTGTGAATGTATTGTTTCCAAATTTGTGAACGTATTGTCCATTTGTTTAGAAATTGATTGGATTTTTACCATTGATTTGAAAGTTTGCCCCCCCTCAAGAAGCAGTACATTAGAGAATCATTTTGGTATACAGGATAGGACAGGACAGGAGAGGACAGAACAGAATGGAAACTTTATTGTCACTTGAAATGTACACTAATCAGCATACATTAAAATGAAATTTTGTTGCATTCAGCTCTCAAAAGATAACCATTATGCATATACCCACACACACATAGATATATGACACAGAGAGACATCACAGTCCAATTCAGATGTATACATATACATGGCGAAAAAAAAGAATCCTGCGAGTTTACAAGACGGATGGCGTAAGGAACAAAGTTGTTACAGAATCTAGTAATCCTGCTGTAGATATTTTGAAACCTCCTCCCAGAGGGGAGCAACAGAAACAGACTGCAAAGTATGTGTGGGGGGTCTCTAACAATGCTTTGAGCTCTAAGCACATAGCACTTATAAGTGGTATCCTGAATAACGGGAAGTGAGCTTCCTATAATCTTCTCAGCTATCCTTACCATTCTCTGTATGGACCTTCTATCTGAGACATTGCTACCACCAAACCAAACAGTGATGCAGTTTATTAAAAATGCATTTATGAGTTCTCTGGTCATGGAAAGGCATTGTCTTAGATATCTAGGACCAGAGTCGTGTAGACTTTTATTATAGTGACCAGCACCTTGACATGTACTAAAAAAAATCCACTGTCAGTTAGTGCAGTTCCTGAAGCAGAAATATCACATTGAAGTTTTAAAATAGGCTAGTGAGCATACAAGAGTGATTTTGTAGTACAGCCCCATATAGAACAAATTATACTATAGGTAGACTTCACCTACCAACTGTCTTGTTTATTCACCATTCAAAAATGTAGCAGTTTTAAAAATCTACAACTTTATGACCAATCTTCACCCTTATGACCATCACAGAGACCTGCAGTCATGTGATTGCCATTTGTATGCTTCCCAACCAGCTTTTGACAAGCAGAATTAATGTAGGACATGGAAGTAAAATCGCAAGTCACAGTCACATGATGTCTCATTTGTGATACAACTTTTGAAGCAGAATTTGGTAACTAAAGCTGATGTCACCATGGTTTGAAAAATAAATTATAAATATTTTCTAATCTACAAAGAAACATATTTAGAAGTAAAATCCAGAGTTAAATACAGGTGACAAATTTAATCATAAAATCAGCAGTATGAAATTTATAACTCACAATTTCAGTTGTTCCAGAGACAAAGTAACTTATTTCTAGTAAGACTGAAGACAGAATGTTAAAACATGCTAAAGTAAAGGACCTACAGTATTTTGCAGTAACACATCTATATAGAAACTTAGGATGGGACAAAAAAATTCCCTTTTAAATAAAAGGGAAGTACCTAACATTCTCTCTGCAAACTGATATCCATTATTTGCTACTTGATAAATTCTTTAGCTTTGGTAAAACTGAAAAGTGCATGGCTATTTTAGTTAGGCTTTGTAAATTTACCTCCATAATCTTATTCCAGACTGAGGAAATAAATCTAATACTGTCAGTCAGGATGAGTCCTTGGGGAAAAATGTTAATCTAAATCAATAGATCTTAGATCTACTTAGATTTAAGCCACAGTAATTTAGCTTTATTCATTATTTGTTTTCATACTTTTTGCATTACTTTTCATTTGCAAATATCAAAGTTATTTAGAACAATATAATATAGTTAAAACTAAATATAGAGGATAAAGTTCAAAAATGGCTTTTTAAAAGTCAACATTGAATTACTAGGTCAGCTGACAACATCAAAGGAAAATCTAAGCAAATAAATCTAAGCAAATAAATCTAAGCAAATAAATAATAAGGAGCCGGTAAGATGGTTCCGCCCCAGGCGCCTGATGGAGCCTGAGAGGTTCCAGATGGAGCTTGGGCCATTCCCTGAGGCTCTGGCTCATGCCTCGACTGGAGACCTAGTGGCTGCCTGGGACAGGGCGGCCACTGGAGCTCTGGATCGGGTCGTGCCTTTGCGGCCTCTGACCCGGCGCCGATCTCTTCTGGCTCCTTGGTTCACTGAGGAGCTAAGGGAGATGAAGCGCCGGAAAAGACACCTAGAGAGTAGTTGGAGGGCCAGTCTTTCTGAATCTGAACGGACACTGGTAAGATCTCATATTAAGAATTACCTAGTGGTGATAAAAGCAGCAAAATGTAATTATTTTGCTGCTCTTATTGCGTCATCAGAGAACCCCCCAGCCGCCCTGTTTAGGGTGACCCGCTCCTTGCTCCACCAGAGAGCGCGGGAGGACCCCTTGGAGGGTAGAGCTGAGGACTTTGTACAGTACCTGCATGACAAAATCACTCAGATTCGGGAAGGTCTGGACTCCGACTGGGTAGTTGCAGGAGGGATGACGGAGGCAGGTCTTGAGAATGTTATCTGGGATGAGTTTGATCCTGTGACTCCTGATGATGTGGACAGGATTCTGGGTAGACTGAACGCGACCACATGTTTGTTGGACCCCCTCCTGGTTAGTGCTGGCTTCTCGGGAGGTGACACGAGGCTGGCTCCAGGGGATTATAAATGCTTCATTGAGTGAGGGTGACTTCCCCGCCGCCTTGAAAGAGGCGGTGGTAAGGCCTTTCCTCAAGAAGCCTTGCCTGGACCCGGCAGTGTTGTCTAATTATCGTCCGGTCTCCAACCTTCGCTTTGTGGCGAAGGTTGTTGAGAGTGTGGTTGCGCGACAGCTCCCCCAGCACCTGAATGAAACGTCGTATCTGGATCCATTCCAGTCGGGCTTCAGGCCTAGGTACAGCACGGAAACGGCATTGGTCGCGTTGGTTGATGATCTCTGGAGGGCTCAGGACAGAGGGCTCTGTCCTGGTCCTATTAGATCTCTCAGCGGCTTTTGATACCATCAACCATGGTATCATGCTGCACCAGTTGGAAGAGTTAGGGGTGGGGGGCACTGTATTGCAGTGGTTCTCCTCCTTTCTCTCCGACCGGTTGCAGTCTGTGTTGGCAGGGGGGCAGAGGTCGACCCCGAGGCGCCTCATATGTGGGGTGCCACAAGGGTTGGTCCTCTTGCCCCTTCTGTTCAACATTTATGTAAAGCCGCTGGGCGAGATCATCCGGTTTCGGGATGAAGTACCATCTGACAATACTCAGCTGTGCACCTCCACCCCGGACCACCCCAACGATGCCCTTGAAGTGATGTCCCAGTGCCTGGAGGCCGTGCGGATCTGGATGGGGAGAAACAGGCTCAGGCTCAACCCATCCAAGACCGAGTGGCTGTGGTTTCCGACGTCCCGATATAGTCAGTTGGTGCCATCACTGACTATTGGGGGCGAATAGCTGGCCCCCACAGAGAGGGCTCGCAACTTGGGCGTCCTCCTGGATTCATGGCTGTCTTTAGAAGACCATCTGACGGCCGTGACCGGGAGGATTTTTTATCAGGTTCGCCTGATTCGCCAGTTGCGTCCCTTTCTGGATCGGGACTCGTTACGCACGGTCATTCATGCCTGGACTACTGCAACGCTCTCTACATGGGGCTCCCCTTGAGGAGCACCCGGAGGCTCCAACTGGTGCAGAGTGCGGCCGCGCGGGTGGTTATGGGAGCGACATGGCGTTCCCATGTAACACCTCTCCTGCACAAGCTGCACTGGCTCCCGGTGGTCTTCCGTGTGCGCTTCAAGGTCTTGGTTACCACCTTTAGAGCGCTCCATGGCTTAGGACCTGGTTATCTACGAGACCGCCTGCTGCCACCAGTAGCCTCCCACCGGCCAGTACGCTCTCATAGAGAGGGGCTCCTCCGGATGCCGTCGGCCAAACAATGTCGACTGGCGGTCCCCAGGGGGAGAGCCTTCTCTATGGGGGCACCTACTAACTGGAATGAGCTCCCCCCGGAGATATGGAGGATCCCGGATCTACGCACCTTCCGCCGCGCTCTTAAAACCTTTTTATTCCATCAGGCTGGCCTGGCGTAATTTTTCCCTTTTTTCCCTTTTAAAATACAAATTTTAAATTGGTTTTAATTTATTGGGGTGTTTTAAATTTGTCTTCAGCCAAATTATTTAATTCGGTTTTATTCTGTTTTTAAATTTTGTATTTATGTGTTTTTATCTTGTGGCTGTTCACCGCCCTGAGACCTTTGGGAGTAGGACAGTATACAAATCAAATAAAACATAAACATAAACATAAGCAAATAAATCAGTTTCCAATTTTTGGTAACAGCTCTCTATTTTTGGAATTCACTGACTCTCCAAATAAAGTTTCTTCTACAATGTGGGCACCAATACAGAGATTGTTTGTCTACATACCCCAGCTGACTGAATGTCAGTAAGCCATAGTCTGATCAGTAGATCATCCTCTCCTCATTGTAAGGACCAGACAGGCCACGGTGGAAGGAAACAATATATAACAGTATATAATAAACAACTATGTGTTGAGGGAAAGCTTCACTTTACAGTACAGTATTTACCAAATTTCAATTTCTTTAGATTTCATATGCAATAACTTTGATGCCCATCATGTTGGATAGAGAAGATTAGAATTGCAGCCCAACATTTCTGTGGTTAAGTTAGTGAAAATTGCTGCAGACGTCCATTAATATCTTATGTTCTGGTACCTCTATTTTGTTGATTTCATTACATTTGACAGAGAACAGATAGAAGAGAGATAAATAACTTTTCTAGTTGTAGAGTAAGAGAATTCTGATGGCAATGTTTTTCCTTTTCTTCTTTCTAATTTCCCAACATGCTTAAACTTTTTATTGTTTTTATTTGGAGATCTTATAAACAAAAATAGAGGGGGGTTAGATAGAGGGATATCTAGGGAGGGATGGTACTTTTTCCCTTTCCTTTTTCCCACTGGGTCTCAAAGAAAGATATGAAGTTTCCCTGCTTTGATGCAAAGTGTTTCCTATTTCTGGAATATATTCTGCAGAATTTTTAATAAATTATTTTAGCTGTTATTGTTAGGTAATTGTGTTTACTTCATAGCATCAGAGTAACAAGGAGGTCACATCATTTCAGCTTTATCATATTAATTATATTAATGAGGTTTATTCTGTTTTTTTCTTTTGCTTTCTCCAGGGAATATTATTGTCTATGGGAATACAATTGATGTGTACACCACTATAGAATCCCTCTTATCATTAGGAATTAGTGGCTATTGTATACACCTTGTGCACCCTCCCTCAAATTCCAATATTACTTCTCTCAATAACAACGCAATAGAAAGAGCTATCAAGAAAGCATTGTCCAGATCTCGTGTAACTGAATACCATGACAGTCTATTGGCTCAGTGGAATGATGGCAGTCACCCAGATCCAATCACATGTGCATCTTTCACTACAAATACAAAGCCATTTAAGTTGCAATGTTCTGTAAGTATGTGCCTTTGCTATATTTTAATATATACATTTAATATATATAACAATTGAAACAGGCTTGAATTCTAGAATTCTGCTTTTGGATCTTGCTATGCTGAAACCTAGCTTGAATCTCGAGCATGAATCGTATTTTTGTCTGATTATGCTATGTTTTAAGTTTTAAGCATAACTGCATTGGTATGCTTAATCTTGCAGAATAAGCTAGTTCTGTTTTACGGAATAAAAGTATACTTTGAAGTTTGGGATAAGTCTGCAAAAAGTAATCCTCCATTCATACTTACATTTTCCAATAATTTTGTGCAGAAGATGTATACCAAACCCAATTTTGTTTTAAAAAACTAGCAAATTATTTCATCCTCCACCCACAAAGTCCTTTTGCACTGTTTTATCATGGTGGGGTTATTCCTGGGAGGAATGAGCAAACAAGAATACATATTTCTAGCATGCCACCCAAGGTGTAAATGTCATCCTAGTCACCTGGCTTAAATAAGCAGTCTCTATATAGGATAACAGCAATATAGGAAGATGGCAGCAGTAGATGATCAATGTATTAACAATGGCAAGGACATTATTTCATACCACACAGCAATAGGCAATGCTGAACCTCTCCTGTGATTTACTAAGAAAACGATATGGATGGAAAATATAAGATGATTTATGATATAGTGATGGATCATGACCTGAGAAACAAGGACATGTCAGAATCAAGGTGGCATATAGATGTAATAAACAAACAAACAAACAAACAAACAAATAAATATCCAAGATAGGTTAGATAATGTTCACTTCTTACAAGAACCTTTAGTAGAAGAAAATGAAATAAGATCAATACTATGGTTGTAACCAGGCTGGATGGCTAAGAAGTAACGTAATAGCCAGAAAAATATGGCAAACAGTAGAATCAGGATGAGTATTGGTTCTAACGAAATTATGCCAGCAAATCCAGACAATGGAAAATAAATTGAAAGAAATTCACATCTCAGCACCAAATAAAGAAGAGTTAAGAAAGTGTGCCAGCTATCATACATATCCCTAACTTCACATACTTAGCAAACTAATCCTTATTCAATGCAGATTTGGATTTTATTTGGAAAGGGAGATGCCAGATGTTCTTTTTTTAAAAAAAAATAGCATTTTAAAATACAATAAAAACTATAAAAAAGATAAAAAGAAAAAGAGAAGAAAATAAAAAAGAAAATAGGATTTCTACTCTGCTTTCTATCACATAGTTTCCATCTTACTCTTTCTCCTTTCTCTTTTTTTCTCTTAGTTTGTAATTCCCTTCCCCTCTCCTTTTAGCCCTTTTTATTCCCAAAATCCCTAAATCATCAATTCAATATTTCTGCAAAAAATCCATATAAGGTTTTTAGTCGTTCAAAAAAAAGTATCATTTTTTTTACATGGCAGCAAAATAATCCTTAGGTTTGCCCAACAGGGAAATGCCAGATGTGGTTTTAGAAAAGGCTGAGGAACTGATGCATACTAGATAATTAAGAAAACCAAGGATTACCAGAAATAAGTGAATACATGCTCATTAATTATAGAAAGACCTTCAGTCATGTCAATCATGTCAAGCTGTGGAATGTGCTTGAAAAAATGGGAATCTCATTGTCTTCATGTGAAACATATACCCAGATCAGGAAGCCATAGTAGACAGAACATGACAAAACAGACTGGCATCAGATTGGCAAATAAATAAAATAAAGCTGTATAATGTAGAGATTCATTCATTCATTCATTCATTCATTCATTCAACCTATATATGAAATATATATGGAAGAAAGCTGGACTGGAAGAAATGGTTTTAAAACTGCAGAAAGAAACATCAATAATTTGCATTATGCTTGATACATGAAAATGCAAATAATTTGCAAGCTATAGTATGGAAAATAAAAAAGCAAAATGAAAAAAGAGAGAATTATGATTAAATATACTTGACAACAAGTACCAGCCTTAGAATTGATACTGAAGAGGTAGATAGCTCAACTGGTAGCTATCTAAGTAGTAGTAGATCGATGATCAACTGTCTACTAAGTAGAATCAACAGTACCGAAGCCATCAGTCAAGAGATATACTGCAAACTAATGCTTGATAGAGAAGCCATCAAGTCCATGGAAAATATATTCAGGATTTGTCTATACCTACAAAGATCAAACTATGCAGGTAATGAGTTTCTCTGTTCTCTGCTTTATGGAGGTAACTGTTTGAAGAAGCAGGATAGAAAGAGTATTGTTACTTTTGAACATTGGTGTTTTGATAGCCAGCTAAATAAATAAATGGATTATCAAATAAATCAACCCTGAGACACAATGTCCAGCCTCAACTTATCATAGTTTGGATACATTATGCAAAAGCCTTGTTTCTGGAGTAGTCTGTAATATTGGGAAAGGTGGAAGGAAAGAAAATAGGATGTTCAGGAGCAATGGGTGCAATATTGGAAGATCTGAAAGACCAGCTTCAGGACAGGTCCTCCTAAAAAAAATCTATGTATGAGGTCACTAAGAATCAACACCAATTTGATGATACTTAAGCAGATTATTAAACCCATAGTATGGAAGACTGACATTCCTGTCTTGGAAGCCTTGTCAATCTTTTGTGATTGCAGTTCGATAGTTTCTATTGCTGCGATCTATCTTCCAGAGTTTGCCTCAGCTGGCATTTTCCCCCTAACTTCAGTGTATGACAGAAATAAGACTCTCAAAACCTATACTACCTTTGTAGTGATTAAAAGATCAAAACACAAAAAGTAAATATTTGTAAAGTGATATCATCTAAAGCTCTTTCAAAAGAGCGAGGGAGGGAGAGAGAGAAAGCAATTTAACAAGAGGTAAACAAAATTACATTTTATTTTAAAAAGAACATAGCATATAAAAATACTTTTTAAACTTTAAATATTAAATGCAAGCATTCAGTACTGAAAGAGATAAATCACAGAACCCCCAAATCATGGTTAGCTGCTTACAAATGAATTAAAACATAAGATCCCAAAAGAAAATGTTCTAAGTAGACAACATGATGGCAAAGATCTAATCTATAACAAGGTGAGATAGTGTCAAATTAATAATTCTACAAAGGACAAAAATGTACATTATTATTACTATTAATGGTATAATGTGATGATGTAATAAATAGTTTATAATTAAATGCTATAATAAAAGTGATAAAATATGATAATTAAAAATAGAATAAAAATAACAAAATATTCTATATTAATGGGCACAAGCTGCAGTGCAAAATATACCTATGTTATAGGAAGATTAAATTAAAAGAAGTAAAAATGCACAAAATTGACCAATATGGCAAGGGTACTGGAAATCTAAGAAAATAAGCAATAAAGAATATGTTTTATAGATTCAATCTGCCCAAACTCATTGTGATATAAGAATTCTGGAAAAGAATGTTCTGCGTTTCAGAGCTCCAAGATGCCTATGATAAACTTCAGGGATTATTAAACAGAGATTTTAGAAAAGATGTTACCTTCATTTTTTAAAAAAAGGAATCTGGCTTGCTCATAACCAAAGAAAAGCCGGTAGAAAGGAGAGAGTCTTAATAAAGCTAATTTTGCTGATAGTGAGGATCAGAATCTATCCTTAGCTGATAAAAGAGCTAAGCTCATTGGGAAACATGTTAATCCTACACAGAGAATAATTATACCCAGAACTCTAAACTCTATTTTCACCAAATAGGATTGGAGTACCACATCATCTTTTTTTACATCTTCTTACATTTTTTTTCTTATATCTTTTTTTCCATTTGATAAATTGGGAGATTAATCTATTTCTATGTCAAGGCTCATACTTTTTCTGCAATATCTATACTCTCTTCAATGTTTTTTCCCTAAATTCCACTTTTGATACTATCAAAAATGGCTTGTCTCACATTCAGAACCTCTCATCACCCTTGTATCCTTCACTAATTCTCTGATCATTCATAATTAAACAGTAAAATCAGTTGGGGTCTTAGCTATATATTGATTCTTTTTCCATGTGTACATATGAATAGACATGTTTAAACTGCATACTTAATACAAAACCTTTTTTAAGCAGATACTCATCAGTCACCATTCTCATTCATTCTTGGGACTGCAAATGGACAAATCAATTTTTTCAGTACTGTCTTGTCTCATTTTCACCAATCATCTAACAAATGTTTTTCTCTATACATCACATTTATTTAGAATTATACATACTTTCCCCCTAACCAAGAATGAATTAGCAGAAAAATTATGTGCCATGCATCTATGATTAAATTACACCTAGTCCTTGCTTAACGACTGTCCCATATAGCAACTGTTTGAAGTTACAACAGCTCCTCATACTTACAAACATCTCAGTGTTCCCATGATGACATACCGTAATTGACATTTGGGCACTTTGCAGTTGGTAAGCATTTACAAACATCCCAGTGTCCCACAGTCACATGATTGCCATTTACACAGTTTAAAGCCTGCTTTCTATAAGCAGAGTCAATGTAGGAACTAGCAATAAAATCGTGAGTCGTGATCATGTGTTGTCTCGCTTAAGAACTGTGGCAGAAGCAAAGGCACAAATTCATCTTGATCACATGATGTCTTTCTTAACAGCTACATTGCTTAGTGATGGAGCTGCCAGTCCAATTGTGGTCATTGAGTGAGGACTACAGGTAGTTCTCTACTTACAATAGTTCATTTAGTGACCATTTGAAGTTACAATGACACTAAAAAAAGTGAGTTATGACCAGTTTTCACACAACTGTTACAGCATCCCCGTGGTCACGTGATCAAAATTCAGACACTTGGTATCTGATTCATATTTATGATGGTTTCTGTGTCCTGGGTTCTTGTGATCATGTGCAAAGTCAATGGGGAAGCCAAATTCACTTATCAAGTGAGTTATTGACTTAACAATTGTGGCAAGAAAGATTGTAAAATGGGACAACGTTCACTTAACAAATTTGTCACTTACCAACAGAAAATTTGGGCTCAATTGTGGTTGTAAGTCGAATACTACCTGTACTTGTATTCGTTTTTTCATTTGAACCAACAACCTAGCTGATACCAAGCATCCTTTCTGAAATACATTTTAACCTTCTCATTTGTAATTGGACGTACACCTTTTCTTCCATAAATATATTCATCAACTCGACAAGATTATATTGCTTATCTATTGCATCCTTCACAACTATATTTTTCTTTGATTTCCATTTATTAATTCCTACTGTTAATTATTTACTCTTTAAGTCACAATCTCCCATTGTCATGGTTGTCATCAGCTCATCTTGACCTTTTCCATTCATCATAGGTTTGGTCAGTTGAGGCTTTCATTAATTGATGGAAGAAATAGCTTAGGTTACTAGTCTTTAATTATACCAATGTGCCACACAATATACAGTGCTTTGCTAATGGAAAATTCACTAACGGTAAGTTTAATATATTTTGTCTAGTATGCTGCAAATGCATCCAAAGCCCTGCTTTATCCAATACTTTTTTTGTATTCTAACTATTGGAAAGTGTCTGCATTACACTGACACAGGAAGGATATTTATCTGCTTTGAACATGAAATATTCTAAAAACTAAGCTTAATTATGTAATTAAGAACTTACCTATGTTTGACTAGAAAGTTACTAAAATATTCTTTACTTTATTTCTTTTAATTCATTTTAGGCATTCTTTAACTTTACCAAAAGAAGAGTGGATTATGAGACTTTCAAAGCAGTTAATGATGCATGCCTTGTCTATGATGGGAGGCTTGTGATTGATACCAACTTCCATACTAATGATGTGAGCATCAGGGCTGCAGGTCCTTTAACCAAATTTTCCAATATATACTATGCTAATGAATGGACACACAGCAATTTCAGCTCAAAAGAAGTTGGTTTTCAGCTTGCTGCAACCATGCTGAATCTTTTTGATCCAACTCTAGAGCCAATTTTTGAACCTCCAGAAGATTTAGATAGACTAATTCCTATGTACAAGGGATGCAAAATTCAAGGTGAGCCAAATACATTTGTTTTTAATAATCTTGCATTTCTATAAATTTCACCTTGATATATCAGAAATATTTTAAAGTAAAAAAAATCAATTCATGATGTATCAAATTCAGAAAGATAACATTATTACCCATTGGCAAAATAATTTAATTTTTCCTGTTCTGTTTGCTTATTTATTTAAGTATTTATAATAATAGTGCTCTGGGATTTTAAAGAGACAGGAACCTGCCATATAACAATTATTGTTGATTAAAAAAAGACAAATCTAGACAGTGGATGTAGCAGTACCTGGAGACAGCAGAAAAGAAAAGAACTAGAGAAGAGAAGAAAACCAAATACAATGATCTACAAATAGAAATAGAGCAATTATGGCAAAAGAAAGCAAAGGTAGTACCAATAGTAATAGGTGCTTTGGGTGCAATCCCAAAACAACTGGAACCTCACTTGAACACCATCAACACTGACAAAATCACCATCAGTCAATTGCAAAAGCCAGCTTTACTCGGAACAGCTTACATCCTGCAATGATAACTTCAACACCATCAAAAATCAATTTCTGCCTAACACAGGACCTTGGGAAGGACTTGATAGGTGGATAAAAATGCCAAATCCAGTCTGGACATCTCACTGACTGCACAATGAACCATTGTAATTTATAAATCTTGCATGTCACCTAACTTGCAATGACTGGGCAGCTCATAACAAAGAAAATACAATGAAATCAATGGAACATAAAAGATAAAGATAAAAGATTGCAAGTATGATGATGAAATGAGAGGTTCCTTCCTTGCCAAAGGCCTGAGTGCTACCCCATTCAAGGTCAGAATGAAATATCTCCATATTTGGAAATAGCCACAGTTATTTGGCACAAATCTGTATAGCATCCAGGTATTCAGATATTTATAGCCTCAATATGATTGAGTACCATCAGAACCTTCTGCATCTTCCACAGCTATGTGCTTAAACACATTGGATCTTTTCCAAACTCTGTGTCACCTGCAGAAGCCTCAGAGATCTTGAGTATCTTCAGGACTTCCCAAAAGTTTATAGAGCTAGTAAGTGCCCCCCGCTTCTCAGCTTTTCCCTCAATGACAGAGAGTTCAGCCCCCACTAGCTCATTGGTCATGGTAGTCAGCCAAACACCCAAAAAACACCATGTAGAAACAAAAAGACATCATCCACACCAATTCCTCTTCAGCAAATTCCTCAGGAACTCTAGGAGGTTTATAAATATTAAAATAGCAATGAAATAAAATGACACTGTAAACTTTCAGTAAACAAATTGCAACAAAAATAGGAAACAGATACAGGTAAATTTGTGTACATTTGTACAGACACACACTCACCCATATAGAGACAGGAAAATATTTTCCTGCTTCCAGAAGTCCTTGAGTCTGAGAGCCACCTTCACCTCAGGGGGTCAGCTGTTTCACAGTAGGGGAGCTGCCACTAAGAACCCTGATATCTGATCTCTTCTACCATGCTGCACCTCCTGGTAGAGGGGACTATTAGAACACATTTTCTGGCTGTCAAAATTAAACAGGTAGAGATTACTTAGAAAAGGTGCTAAAAGCCTCCAGCCAGGCACTGGGAAATGAATGGTTCAGTGCAGCATAAAAGGTAATATTTTTCTGGCTGGGGCCAAGCCATTCTAGGCTAAGGCCAAGTAGCCACCAGCCTAGAGGTGCCAAATTTTAAGGGGTGCCAGAATTGAAAAAACTTCCAAAAAACACAGTAAAAAAAGAACAATGTAGTAATAGTGCATTATGTGAACCAGAGTGGTTAAATATAATTTAAGGATTAAATCAGAGGTGGTATTCAGCCAGTTCACGCCAGTTTGTGCGAACTGTTGGCGGACATTTGGCGAAGGTTGCCAAACCAGTAGCGATGGCCGGCTGGCCATGCCCCCAAACTGGTCCCCTGGTTGCCGTTCACTCACCCTGCTTGCCATGTTCATTGCCACCATGTTCTTTGCGCACACACATCCCATTGCCTTGCAAGTCCAAGGGATGTGCATGGGCGAAGAACATGGCGACAGCAGCAGCTTTTTCTGCAACCTCTGGTACTTTTCAGCAGCCTGTGGCCCACAGCCGCAAAGTGGCTCTCAAAGAGGAGGTGGCTGGGAGGCTTCTTTGCCAGCCGCTTTCCAGCAGTGGCAGCTGGCTGGGGGCGGCTGAAAACTCTGGTCAGCTTGTCTTCTGGACTCTGAACCAGCCGCCGCGGAAGGTAAGCAGCCTGAACAAAGAGGCCATGGTGGGGGAGAAAGTGGGGCTAGGGCCGGGGCCACTAAAGGAGGGGAAACGGGGGTGAATGGCGAAGGGAGGGCGGGGGTAGATAGGTGGAAATTCCCAAAATTTTCCTAGCTTTTCCTGTGGGCATGTCTAGATGGGGTCATATGACTGAGTAGGCGTGGGCATGAGTGACATCAAATTGGCTACGCCCACTCAGTCACATACCCTCCCACCTAGCCACGTCAATTGAAAAGATTTTTAGTCTAGGAGTCTCTGGAGGCTGCAGACAGCAAAAAACATCACTTCCTGTCCAACCGGGAATTGGGAAATGGGCTGTTTCAGGCCTCCAGAGGGCCTCCGAGGGGGTGGGAAAGGCTGTTTTCGCCCTCCCCAAATGCATAGAAAGGATCTGGAGCCAGGTGAGAAAGAAAAACGGGCCTTTCCCACCCACCCACCCCCCAGGCCCTCTGGAGGCAGGAAACAGCCTGTTTCCCTACTTCTGGTGAGCCCAGAAGGCCCGAAAATCAGTTGGCCGGTGCGTGCATGCGCGGCAGAGCTGAGCTTGCGTGCCCACTGATATGGCTATGCATGCCACCTGTGGCACACGTGCCATAGGTTCGCCATCACGGACCTAAGGTGCCAGAAAGTCCGGAACCAGCCTTGGTTTTGGCCATATTCCAAATTCAACACTAGCAAAAATATTTTTGATTTGATTCAGTCTAAAATATAATTAACTTGATTGTTACCAATGTTTTAAATAAATGTTCTCATTTTATCATAGGAAACAAGTTTTGGACTCTCAGAGAGGGACTACACTTAGAGTTTTAGAAAGCCTCATATTGTGTACATGTTCAATGTACATGAGAGAAAATTGCCCAAAACTTTGCCATTTATTTTGTTGAACTCTTGCAGACACAATTTCCTCTCTTCTTCTCACATTCTTCCTTCTGCTTCTTTTCTCTTCAAATAGAAACTAGAGAAAATGATTTAAAAGAAGTGATAACAGTTGCAGTAGAACTTGTAAAAAGAGATACTTTAAAAAAAAATTCCTCAGAAAGAAATGCTGTATGTGTCAGGTATTTAATATTCAGTATTAGCCCCTGGAATAATTGTTGGATATTTGTTTTTGTAAGACTGACACACTACACATTTTGGCTTCCAACGAGATAAAAATATATTATGTATAAATATAAGAAGAACAATTTGTTACATTTTGCAAATTTTTATGATCAAATCAGTTGTTAAATAGAAAAAATCTTTAGAAAATCATAACCAATCCTACCTGCCTGATAAATTTGTCTCCTGACTTCTTTGTCATACAGTCATATTTTCCAGTTAACATATTTGCATGGCAACTCCTATGAGAAAAGATGCCAAGCATGAAGCAGGTCTGAGAATCCAGTAATCCCTTTTCATTATTAAAAAGATCTTGAATGTTCATCCAGTATTCTGATCCTCTCAGCTGTGGTGTTTACAGAAAGCAGAATTTACCTTTTGCATTTCTTGAAAAGATTACAGTGATTGAAGTTAGATATTCAGGCCAGCATGTAACCACCACAGTGCATACAAACAATTAAATTGCAACAAAGTTTCATTTGTTCTTCCAGTCACCCTGGATTGATTTTAAAAAATAACAAAGTACTTTGAAGGCCTAATGATTAACAAGTTTACTGATTTTATATAATCTACATGTCTTGATAGCATTGTTTTTTACAGGTGGTATTCTACCTGGAAAATATAATTATGTGCATGTTTTTAAACCTGGGATTCCTGCCCGCTTGGATGTACAAGAATCACAACCTGATTATGTAAGTACTCCCTAAGTAATAAACATTGAGGTTTGAATTACAAGTATCTTGAGGAAATTTTTCTTTTCTTTTCTAGGAAACTTATGGACATATAATAAGCCTCCTATAAATCAAACAAATTAGTCAAAATGCAACATGAGGTGTAATGATATTATGACTGTCACAATATAATTTACAGTGCTTTCAGTCCTCTAGTATATTAATTCAATGTGTAGATTGCCTCATTTTTTGCTAGCAATATTAACAAGCACCTTAAAGCAAATATATAGATATGTTCTTCATTGCCTTTTTTATGCATCACTATTGAATATATATGTACCAAGCAGTTCTGCTTAGATTACCTTCATTGCCTGGAAGTCTTTTCCTGTACAGAAATTGATATAATATTTAAATAGAGCTAATCTTACTGCTAATAATAATGTCTTAGAATATAACCTTTGTGGTATAACTAGAAATCCTGTTGCAAGGCATTGATATAAAGCATTTTTGTAGTAACCAACCTACCTCCCTATCTTCCTTGTTCTCTTCCTGGAGTGAGTAGATTGATATGTGGTCTAGCTTTGCCTGTTGCCCCAACACTTTTCTCAATTTATTATAGGGGATGGCAATCACAACAGGAGATGCAGTAAAGGGAACTTACTTCAGAATACATGTCAACCAATACAGCAGAATAGAAACCATTACTTGCTTTTCAAAGGAACCTATTCCTGTTTCCAACTACATATCTTTATTTGGACACCATGAACGTCTTCTTAATAATCTTTGTTCTCGCTGGAGGGAGGGACTGATCTCAAATCTCTATAGGTAAGATAAAGTTTTATTTTGTTTTTGAAATCTATTATAATGCAGATTTTTGGGCCAGATTTCACTTTTGAAGAAAAGTGTCCTGGTCATAGGCAACATCGGTAATGGGTACTTGTTCCTGAAAGGTAAACAGAGAGTCCAGGGAGAATAGTTTTAGAAAGAGCGTTGTGACTTTACAGTAGTATATTTGACTATACTACTATATAAGCTACTAACAGAATCTTGATTGCAAAGAGGAGGATACACATTTTTCAAAGAGAGAATTTAATTAAAATGTGGCTAATCTTTGGGACTGAGAGCTATAGTACTATATCAGATTTTGAGCACTTGTGATAGATGTACTACAAAATTATTGTTGTGGGAAACATGCCTGGTCACTATGTTAGATAAGGCCTCTCCAAAAATACTAATATGCCATAGAAGCTAATGTTTTGCTTTGCCAACAGCAAGTTCTTGATTTTTAAAAAAAATTAAAATAATACATAAAGAAAAAAGGATGGGGCAGAGATTTTTGTATATTGATGGTTGTAGGCAGCACACTGCCTGTTGCTGGTTTTTAAAAATAGTTGCTTGATTGCTTTCCTAGTAGAAGCTTGGGTGAGAAAATAATGTGCATGTATTTTTTTCTTTATTTTGGAATGCTTGAACTAAGAGATGTTTCCAGACTTAGTGGCTTGATGTCCATCTGTTGAGGAAAGGCATCCAGCACCCTCAATCGACACATACTTGAAGTTTTTTAATACACGAATGTGTCATTTATATTCAGTCAGCATACTACCAAGCAAAAATATATGGATCTTTGATTAACACAGTGATTAAATCTCTTTTTTTAACATATTAGATAATCATGTTGAGATATCTTCAGGGATGGATCAGAATAGTTAGTGTGACACTTGTGCAGTTAAAACCCTGTGTCTTTTTTACATATGCCACATATGCAACAAATGTTAAAAAGGGTCAGGGATCATGGCTTCAATCATGCAACACCAGTGGTAGGTTTCAAATTTTTTTACTACCAGTTCTGTGGGTGTGGCTTGGTGGGCATGGCATGGCTTGGTGGGCGTGGCAGGGGAAGGATACTGTAAAATCTCTATTCCCAGCCCACTCTGGGGGAAGGATACTGCAAAATCTCCATTCCCTCCCCAATCAAGGGGAAAGTTACTGCAAAATACCCATTTCCTCCCAATCAGCTGGGACTTGGGAGGCAGAGAATAGATGGGAGCGGGGCCATTCAGAATTTTTACTGCCAGTTCTCCGAACTACTCAAAATTTCCACTACCGGTTCTCCAGAACTGGTCAGAACCTGCTGAAACCCACCTCTGTGCAACACCCTCTTGAAGTTTTGACCCTCCAGAAGTTGCCCTGATGATGATTATTTCTTTAAGGAGTCTTGGGTAATGTACTTTAGCAATAATGTAAATTAAGGAACATGCATGCAAACTGATTTTGATTCATACAGTAGAGCCCTAGCAGAAATCCTCTTTATTGCTCCATTTTAGAGCATAAGGAAAAGCTGTTTTGCTTACACTTCCTTTGAACAAACCATTAAATCTTAATGTTTCCATATCACTTTGAAAAGTGAGTTTATCATTTGCATATGTACCTAAGAGTCTTGACCATTTCTTTACTGATGCTATACATCAAATGGTTAGTATCTACATAAATTATCAGAGTATATAATCAGAGAAACATGAAAAATGAGAAAGTTGCATAAAGGTGTACAGTAAGAGGGAAACAAATGCATTTTTCCCATGTTGAAAAAAATAGTTTTTTTTTAAAAAAATGCTATCATTAGAAAATGGAACATTAACAGGGCTTATCGAATGCACAATCCTACACAAAATGCTTTTTTAAATTTATATTTGGCTCTTCTAAACCAGATTCATGCAGTTCCACATCATCTGCCAAATGAAGAAAGACTTGTATATTAAATCACAAATGCTAAATCACAAATTACGTGTTTTGTTTTTATAGCAATACTTTTTTCAGAATTCATATAATGTAAAATGGCATCTCTAAAAGTCTTGCTGAATTGAAGAATAAATCATGCAAATTTTCATATTATTTATTTATTTGAAAACCTTTTGAGTTTTAATTTTTTTGTTCATCGATTAGAATCTGATTCTAGATTATAATTTAAAAACACAATGGATGGTTACCACATTTCTAGAAAGATATTGACAAGTTAGAAAATGCTCAGAAAAGGGTAGTGTGAGAACATGTCCTTAGAGGACAGGCTGAGTCACTTGGATAGTGAGATAGGCAATGTCTACCTTTGGTAAATAAATAAATACAGTCTGGAGTAAACACATAAAAGATGCATAATATCAATATACATAAAAAGATACTACAGGGAAGATGGTTAGAAATTATTTTCCACAGAAACTAGAACAGATTGGGTATAAATTGCAGCTACCTAAATTTCCTAGGTACTGATGATGTAGATTCTTCATTTCTAGAGTTAGATGTGTTTTTTAAATAGTTGGACAGCCACTTCTCAAGGATTGTTAACGGATTTTCCAGAATATTGCACAGAGTTGGAGTACATTATTTTTGTAACTCCACAATTCTGTAATTCACACAACACCTAAACCAAAACTACAGTATATAATGACTTCACACATGTATGAACCCAGAATGTCAAGATACTGAAGGGAATTGTAGCAAGTATACTACATCTTCCAAAATTATTATAGATATCTACTAATGCCATCTATGCCAGTAATAAGAAAGAACTCTTCAACATTTTAATAGTTCATTACTTCCATTCAAAATGGAAGAGCCTGCATTTTTCTTCCAAGATTTTTAAATTTTACTATAGCATTTTTAGGAAAAATATAAGAATAGAGATTTTTCTATTATTTTACATGCTTGCAATAAACAGCATATTTAATATAGTATTACAGTATATGTAACGGTACGATATGTAACGATAGACCCAGTGATCCATGTCTACTTGGGCTTAAAATTCCATATCTCTGATATTTACCCTACATTACCTAACAAATAAACAATAAACAAATACAATTAGTTAATAATATAGTCCATTTTAAGTACACCATTATTGCATTTTTCCAAGTTCTTTACTCCAAGGCTAAAGTACGCTTTTTAAAAAATCCTTTTATAACTGGATTAGTTTTCCCCAGCATGGTAGCCAATGCCAAGAATGAACTCAGTGAAACAGCTGTCACCTGGGAGTTAATTTGTCTCTTTGTGACATGCAAATGATCTTTTAAATTAGAGGCCATATCTAGCCATGAATTGTATTCATCAGGTTCAAAGTTTTAACCCTTTGGTGATGAATTTTGTGAAAGCAGAGTTGTGTTTCAAAATTAGTTAAATTTAGAACTAGTCTACAAGAATAATAAATCCCACCAGTTCTGAAAATACTGGTTCTTCTACAAACTCATCTTTTACATTCCAGCTGAGTTAATCCCTACTATCTGTAACTGGAGCTTCGGACACAGCACTTCTTTCAATTTCCGATAAACAAGATCTTACAGCTATTCTGTTTTCTTGAAAGTGACTAGACTGTTTCTCCACTGTTTCTCATTGAACTGAAAAAAATAGGACACAACATTTTTACAAGTAGATTTTGGTCAACATCGCACTATGAAAATAATTATTAGGAACTATAAACTTCTGCTAAATACTCTCTTATAAATTATTACATATAATTTTAATTTCTTATTAATGTAGGAAAAGCCCCTTTTTGGGAAAACATACAAATAACAGTTGTCAGGTAAAATTTGACATGCTGGATTTTCCCCCTGTGATTTCAGTGTGCTGAAATTAATTCTGAGCTTTAACAAGACACTTTTCCAACATGAAAAACTAGCTGCAAATATCTGCATTTTGAATTTTTTAAATTGGAAAATAATTTTCTTAAAAGAAACCCAGCAGAACAGAGAAGCCAAAGGATGCTTTCCTTTCTAATAATTATTGCAGAATCTTTTCAAGTATATTTTATGAAGATTTTGTAATAATTGGATTTTCCTTCAATGGTTCAAGTCCCAAGAAATTGTAAACAAAATTATATTAAATGACTAAAATCTTCCAAAATCAGCAAATCTTGCAACTTCCTGTTATCTTACCTCTGAGATCTTGTCTGATCTTAGGTATACTGAAATTACACATATGAGATTTGATATTGCTTGCACTTTGATGGGATTTTGGCTCTCAAATGATTTGTAAGACCCAGAATCAGTGGTGGGTTGCCCTCGGTTCTCACTGGTTCTATAGAACCAGTAGTAAAACTGGCGGGACGCTCCACCCACCAACCCCGATGTCATCAAAATGCTTCTGCGCATGCGCAGAAGAGCGTGCACATGAGCGAAGCGAGTGCGCACGGCCCCACTGCAAACCGGTAGTAGAACCCACCCCTGCCCAGAATCTCAATCTCAAATGATCTGTAAGACCCAGAAACCTCTTTGATACTCTAAGAAAAATTTGTCAAATTATTTTAGTTAATTATTATTTTTTATCAAACTTTGAGGCCACATAATGCCCTGATGATTCTGGAGAACAGAACAGAAAGTCACAGCCAACCAGAGACAATACACCAATTAGAAGCCAAATATAACTAATATAACTAAAGAACAACCACCCTATCCAAAGGTTTTGAAGGAGAATTTTTTTTAAAAAATCTAAATTTTATAAGGATGGGAGCCATACAAATCTCTAGGGGAGTGATGGCAAACGTTTTAGACACCAAGTGCCCAAACTGTGTGTGTGCGCATGCCCAAACTGAAAGGTACATGCATGCGCAAATACATGGACATGCACGCATGAATGCATGGACATGCGCGCGCAAATGAATGGACATCCACGGACATCCACACATGTGCAGCAGAGATCCGAAGGCCAGCTGGCTGGCAGGAGGCATGGCATCCCAACACTGGCAGCGCAGCAAGAGGTAAGATCTTTTTCTTTTGTGAGCTTCTGTTTCATCGTTTGCACGGAAACAGAACCTCATGAAAGAAACGCCAGAGATCTGACTTGGGGCAACAGCATGTGTGCCAGCAGAGAGGGCTGTCAGGGTTCCAAGTAATCTCCCCAACGAAAGAAGAAGACTCCAAGGGTAGAAGTTCCTCAAAATTCCATTTTATTAGAGATGTCAAATTGGCATATCTGGGAAAACCCAAATATGAAAGCTTCCAGGTTTTCCCCACCCAAAAGAAAGTCCAAGTCCCTTCCCCTACACCCACATGTCCATCACAATCAATGCACCGTCCCAACTGGAGATGCCTCCCAGTCACGCCACTCCAGGTGCATGCCACCTCTGGCATGCGTGCCATAGGTTCACCATCCCAGCTCTAGGGTAATACTGTTTCAGAAATTAGATGTCATTGTTTAATATATAAGATTCCAAGTTCATCCACTCTGCTTGATTGTATCAGTGGGGCAGAAGCAGTTTGAATTAAGGGATCCCTCAGACAGCCAGTTCCTGTGCCATGAAAAGTTTTAAATGTGATAGCTAGCATCGAGAATTGCATCTAATAATTTGTGCAGCTCAGTTTTTAAATTAATTTTTTTATTTAACTTTGAGATTTTACAAACTTGTTCTAGAAGCTTCATAGGCAAAATGGTACCCACTTGGTGTTTTGTATTGTTTGACTTTATGACATTTGCTGCAATCCTGTATTGAAAAATATGCAGGCTCATCACAGCTACTGATGACTCTATAGCTCTCTGCTCATAAGACTTTCTTGTGCTATACATAAACTTATCATTAAAATTATAACTGTGCTACAGTTTGTAAAAAAAGTTTTAAATGTTTGTATGCATTTTTTCTGATCAGGAGGAGAGCTTGCTTGTTTACTAAATGATTGTTCATTAATCCTGTTCTTCACTTTATGTCCTATATACATGGGGGGCTTTTGTAACGTGTTTCCACTATGAGGAGGTAAGATCAAGTACAGAGGCATCAGTTTACTGGGCTGCTAAACAACTGCTGGGTCTATGAGGAGCTCCAAAGCCCACATAGTGTAATTAATCTGCAATGTTGCAGTTCTGCAATGTTCAGGATCTGATTTGCCCATATGTAGATTATTTCATGTAAACATTTTTTCTTTTATCTCTTTTATCTTGTTACTATAATGATTAGGCTACTGCAAGACATTCCAGGTGTGGCTAGCCTTGAAGGCTATCCCCTTCTCTCCCTCAGCCATGCCGCACAAAAGCCTCCCCTATCCTATCCCCTTCTCTCCCTCAGCCTTGCCCTACAGAAGCCTTCCCTGTCCTATCCCCTGCTTGCTGCTGTGAAAGTAAAACTGAAACTGAAACTCCTCTCATCTGCTTGTGTTTTGCATTTGGAACAGATTTATTTTCAGGTGAGGAGTGGGAGTAGAACTCCTTACCATCAGAGCTTGTTAATCATAATATAGGAAATACTAATGCTCTGATGGTCATTTCAAAAAATTCCTTTCTTAGTGAACACCCAGAAGCCAAGAGGAAGATATGTGGCAAATTTCGAGTTTGTAGGCTTTATGGTTCTGGAGATTTTGTGATGATGTGTGAGTGGTATTTCACTTTTATATATAGAGAGATGAGACTTTAGTTCTGTATATAAGATCTCTGCTTGTCCAGTTCATATGAAATATCCTTGGGAAAAATTATTATGTAGTTCCAAGGTGGCTCGACATTAAAATGGCAACTAAAATTGCTCTTATCATTTCTAAGGTGATAGACTATTCTTCTATGTATTCAGAGAGAGTATTAAACACCAAAACAATACTGTATGCATAAATATACTATAAACATATGTGAGACTTTGTGGCATAGTTTTATGACTCTCCTGTTTAAAATATGTTTTCTTAAATAAATACTGTCAGGAAAAGAAAACAAAACTAAATAGAAGGAAAAATGTCTGAACACTCTTAAATAGGGAAGTAAATAGACAGATGTTAGCTCCCTGCTTTTTGTTTTCATTCTATTTAGGAGTTTATATATAAGGAAAAAATAAGAATATTATCCAGTATAATGTAAAGAATATTTACATTAAATGGTGTTATAAACAGGATATTCAACAATATTCTGAACATTGCAATGTTCATGTAAAGATATTTACGTAAAATATCTTTATAAACAGGATATTCAAACAAGATAAAACCTGGATGAATGTTGAATATGAAGTTCTAAACTTATTTTCAAAATGTCAAGGCCACTTTACTTACGGTGCACAAGTCGGTGAAATATAGTCCTGTAGTATTATTGTGTGCACGCATTCAAAAGGGTTATGTCTTTATACTCCAGTTTCTCTTGCAAATTTCTTTAAGTCTGTCATCAGTTTTTTTTTATGACAAAAACAAAAAAGGATGTGGGCATGACTAGATGTGTCTTAATGCTACTCAGTAGACTTTGAACTCTAATTAGGATAATGAGATGTTCATTTTGAAGAAAAAAGCCAGAATAAAAAGAATATATAAAAGCTATAAGAGCTTTCCTTTTCTGGTCAAATCAAATGCCAACCTTGAAATGTATTATTAAAAGTAGGCTTCTATAATAGATCAATATAAATAGCAAAGAAACACTAACAAGCATTAGAGATATCACTCTTGTATTACATTACTGGATTTTTAAATGAACAACTATACTCCTAATGAGCAATAGCTCAGTCTAGAAATCAGGGGATTAAAAAGCAGCTGTGTGGCTTTCTTATGTTGAAAATGGATTACACTTCATTCAATAAAGTTTTGAAAATGACTAAGACTTGAGGCACACTCATGAGCAAAAAGCTGTAGGGCAGAAGTAGTAGGTTCAATTTTGATGAAGTTAATCATTCTTTCCCCCACTGATTAGAGTGACATTTCAATTAGCCATGACTAACTAGTCTTAATGATTTAGGTAGGACCAAAGCATGACTAACTGAATTTAGAGCCAAGTCATAATTTACCACATAAATTTTCTTTAGAGATTTTTGCATAATAACAATTAATTTTGCTGGTTTTTATAATATGTATGCTGGAACTTTAAGGGCTTAACTTTTGCTTGATTATGTCTATTAAACAAAATATTTCACAACTATATCAATGTTGTGGCCACCCCAACGATGCTCTTGAAGTGATGTCCCAGTGCGTGGAGGCTGTGCGGATCTGGATGGGGAGGAACAGGCTCAAGCTCAACCCTTCCAAGACTGAGTGGCTGTGGTTCCCGGCATCCCGATATAGTCAGTTGACTCCATCACTGACTATCGGGGGCGAGTCTTTAGCCCCCGCGGAAAGGGCACGCAATCTGGGAGTCCTCCTGGATATGCAGCTGTCCTTGGAGGAACATCTGACGGCTGTAGCCAGGGGGACCTTTTGTCAGGTTCGCCTGATTCGCCAGTTGCGGCCCTTTCTTGATTGGGATTCCCTGTGCACAGTCTCTCACGCCCTTGTCACCTCGCGCCTGGACTACTGCAATGCTCTCTACATGGGGCTCCCCTTGAGGAGTACCCGGAGGCTCCAACTGGTCCAGAATGCGGCTGCGCGGGTAATCACGGGAGCCGCCTGGCGCTCCCATATAACACCGCTCCTGCGTGAGCTGCACTGGCTCCCAGTGGTTTTCCGGGTGCGCTTCAAGGTGTTGGTTACCACCTTTAAAGCGCTGCATGGCATAGGATCTAGTTATCTTCGAGACCACCTGCTGTTACCGATGACCTCCCACTGACCTGTGCACTCCCACAGAGAGGGCCTCCTCGGGGTGCCATCAGCCAAACAATGTAGGCTGGTGACCCCCAGGGGGAGGGCTTTCTCTGTGGGGGCACCTACCCTCTGGAATCAGCTGCCCCCAGAGATAAGGAGAATCCAAGACTTCGGTGCCTTCCGCCGTGCCCTTAAAACCTTCTTTTTCCAGCAAGCCAGGCTGGCTTAACATATTTTTTAACATATTTTTAATTTTTAATTGGTTTGTTATCTTAAACTGGGGCCAAATTAATATATATCCTTTTAATTGTTTTTTAATGTTTGTATTGTATGTTTTTATCTGGCTGTACACCGCCCTGAGTCTTTCGAGAGAAGGTGCGGTATATAAATTTGAAATAAAATAAAAATAAAAATAAAAAATGTACTGTATAGAGGTGCTTCAAAATTTTAAACTCTTAATTCTTGCATCTCTAAAAATCAATATAACAACTCATGTTGTCTTGATGTAGCAATACAATACATATAGAAGTAGCTGTGCACAGAGATGGAAGCCCTACATATAGTTCTCAATTAATGACATCTTGTTCAATAACTATTTGAACTTATGATGGCACCAAATGATTAGTACTTTTGACTGATTGATTCCCAAAGTTCTGGTAATCACAGTACACCCATTAACATATGATTGGGGTGCTCTGCAACTACAGTTTTGTGATCACGATTTGCAATCTTCACTACTTGTTTCCCATAAGTAAAATCAATGGGGAAGCTAGCAGAAAGTCAAAAGTCAGTCATGTAAAGTCCACACTTAATGACCTGTAGTGATTTGCTTAAACCCAGTAGCCAGAGACTGCTGGAACTGCCATTGCTAAACAGCACGGTTACTTGAAATCATGCTTTACAATTGTATCACTTAGCAACCAAAACTCTGATCCAATCGATTAGTCAAATTAAATTAATGAAATTTGGAATTAAATTTGAGAACATGATAGAGACAATATATAAATCACAAAGGGCAAAGGTAATAGTGAATGTGGATACTACAAACACTTTTCAGATAAAGAAAGGGGTACGACAAGGGTGTCCGCTGCCACCATTATTATTTATTTTAACTTAATTTAAATAGAATTAGAACAAGTTGTGAGATAAAAGGATTAAAGATTAGAAGAGAGGAATATAAGGCACAGGCCTTGCAGATGATGTAGCATTTAGCATGTAGAACCTCTGGAATCTGTCCCAATTTTATTCCAAGAAATAGGAAGGTATGGGGAAGTAGCTGGATTTAAAATCAATAAGGGAAAAACTAAACTGCTGGTCAAAAATTTAACAATAACTCAGAAAAAAGAATTAGAAAAGGAATTAGATTTACAAATTGTTAAAAAAATTAAATACCTAGGAATTTGGCTATCAGCGAGATGCTCATCTCTAAAAGAAGATAATTATGTGTCCTTGGTCCAAAAAATAAGAAGGGATCTGGAAAAATGGGGGAGATTACAAATATCACTTTTAGGCAGGATAGCGTCTATTAAGCTGAACATCCTACCTAAATTACTATATTTATTTCAAACAATACTGATTCCATTAGATTTTTTTTTTTTACAGAACTTAATAAAATTACCACTAAATTTGTCTGGGCGGGGAAAAAATGCAAGGATAAAATTACGATCACTACCGGATAGTAGATGTAGGGGTGGTTTCGGCCTTCTGGCATGGGAAATATACCATAAAGCTGCCACTATAGTCTGGATAAGAGATTGAGTCAATTTAAGGGATAAAAGAATCTTAACCTTGGAAAGACATGACCTACAAAGAGGGTGGCATGCTTTTATGTGGGACAAAAAGAATAAGACACAAACATTTTTTTAGACATAAGTTCAGAGAAGCACTAATACGAGTATGGGAAGAAGTAAGGAGGAAGCAGATATGAAAATCCCAAGCTGGTTATCAACTATGGAAGCAATGATCCACCCCAATACAGTAGAGATTAGTAAAATGATTAGATATAAAGAAATTTTAGACAAGCATGGAAAACTCAAAAGTAATCAGATTTTAAAGGAGCAGGGAATATCTATCGATTGGTGGCCATACTTACAAATACAGTCCAGATACACGAAAGATATGGAAGAATTTGGTATTGAGGTAGAATTAAATCAATTAGATAGATTATTGGTGGGCCCAGAAAGAAAATTAATATGTAGACTATATAATTACTTATTGGAATTTGATAGAGCGGAGGAGGTGGTAAAAGAACCAATGATTGCATGGGCCAAAAATATAGGGCACAATATAAATTTAGGTGAATGGGAATTTATTTGGAATAAAAACTATAAATTAACAAAATCGGCAGCATACAAGGAAAATCAATATAAAATGCTGTATCAGTGGCATTTAGCGCCTGCAAGATTGGCAAAAATATATCCAAATTTAAGCCCTAAATGTTGGAAGTGTAATCACCACCAAGGTACCTTCTTTCATATGTGGTGGCTATGTCCTGAAGTGAAGAGGTATTGGAGCAAAATACAACATTGGTTACAAGAATTAATTAATAGTAAAATCCAATTAATCCTGGAAACCCAGATTTAGTATACCCAGGATTTCCTGGGTGTACTAAAAACTAAATATGATAAAAAAATAAGATACTTGATTTTACATATACTCACAGCAGCAAGAATAGCTTATGCACAATATTGGAAAGGAAATAATGTACCACCAGAGGGATTAATTATTCAAAAAATATTCGAATGTGCCAAATGAACAAATTAACTTTAGAATTAAAAGAAAGAGGATTCAGAATTTATTTATATATTTATTGGTTCGATTTATATGCCGCCCTTCTCCGGAGACTCAGGGCGGCTTACAATATATTAAGCAATAGCCTTCATACTTTTGTATATACCTGCTTAGTAGGGCTTTTGCCCCCCCAAGTGGTGTTCTTTTTTATACAAAGTCATCTTATTGCCCCCACAATCCGGGTCCTCATTTTACCTACCTCGAAAGGATGGAAGGCTGAGTCAACCTTGAGCCTGGTGAGATTTGAACTTGCAGTAATTGCAGGCAGCTGGTGTTATTTAACAGCACTTTAGTCTGCTGCGCCACCAAGGCGGTGTGGGATAAATGGTATAGGTCAGTGTTAGCAAACCTTTTTCTCTTGCTCCTACCCCTTGCGAAACAGCCCCCCCAAATTTTTAAACTGATAAATCTGTTTGCAAATTATTGACCTGTCATATATATTAATGACAAAATAGTTCACAGAAACAACAATGATAATAAAAAAAGACAAAGTTAAAGTCTCAAAATCCTCTGTTAATAAATTGTTATTGTAATCAACCCATAGAATCCATAAAATCATAGAAAATTTGCCATGGAATCTTATCTATCCCCAATTGTCCCAAGAGCTAAGTGTAATTCATACTGGATCAAATATCCATATTTGTTTCTTAATTATCAATTGTTGCCTAATTAAATATAATAAATTCAACCTCCACAATCGGTCTATCTTCCTAACAAAGTCCAAATAGAAGTGATTTCTAGTTAAGCATAATAAATCCATTCTCCAATATCCTCAATCCTCATAGGAAAAAACAATTTGTCACTTTTCCATTCAGGCAGGTTTCTATTATTGTAAAAGAATGCAGGCTTGAACTTCAAAGAGATGTATGTGATCAGCTCAGTTAGTTCTCTGTCTATAGAGTCAGAGCTATAGACCATTTCTTTGGTCTGCAAATTTCAAATCATATTCCATTTGTGAATCTAACTTATCCAAAGCTACATGCCTCTGAATATTTTCCATGGCCATTATCAACTCATCAAACTTAAAAAAAATACTTTCAAGATTGCATGTAACCAAAAAGTCTTTTCTCAGATTTCGGTGGGGAGCGGGGGGGACTTGTTTATCTGTAATCTGACACATTGTTGTTCTGTGTAACTTAATCAGGGAACAAAGCAGAAAGAGGAAAGATATTTTCTGGATATTTCTATCAAAATTATTTCTTTATTTCAAAAGAATATACAAAAGGATGAAGGTTATTGCTTAGCACATTGTAAGCCGCCCTGAGTCTCCGGAGAAGGGCGGCATATAAATCAAAATTTAAAAAAAGGAAAGAAATAAATTCCAAATATTTTGCAAATACAAAAAAATGCAATAACCCTGCAATAAGAGTCCAATATTAATGTAAATCAAATGAAAGCATTTCACTATTAAAAAGCACACCATGTTTCCCTGCAGGGAAAATGAAAATTATTCAAAACAACAACAGAAATAAAATGGGAAAAGAAAAAAAGAACATCTAGATGGGTTCATGTCTGTCCAAAAGTTGTCTGGGGACATTCCTAAGTAATCCCATTCAAATCCAATGAGTAACACTGCCAGAGAACCAGCTATGGCAGCAAAATCAGCAGATCGTTAGCAAGAGAGAGAAAAGCCTCTTACTGAAGAGTCTCCCAGATATTCTTATAAATAAGGAATATCTTCTAAAATGCAACTCTACTGTACAGAATTTCAGAATATTCCTTCCAACTTGGTTTAGGTTTTTTTCCTCCCCCTCCATTGGCGTTCTTTAGCGTAATAGTTTGAATTTGGAACTTCCTTCTGAGTTTGGAAATCTTTTGATTTTCCTTGTTTACCATGTCTCTTTCCATCTATAATGTTTTTGCAATATTATATAATTCTCTTTTTTGATGCCTTTCTGAAATTCTTCCTAAGATCTTTGTCTTTCTTGGCTCTGGCTTCTCTTCTTTTTGCCATTTTCCACAGTTTATTCTTACATCCAAATTGCTTTTTTTTATTTCTTGTTCTTTGCCTCTTCATATTCATTCCTAACATGTCTATGATTTTATTACATTGTTCCTCTGGTTTCCTATCACCGAGGTTTAAGACTTCAAAGTGATTCCTGATATTCTCCTTATGCATAATGGATATTTGTTTGAGATCACATCAATGGTTGGCTTTGTTCTTATTTAGTTTGATTTTAAACTAAACATAGTTTGCATATGAGCAGTTTGTGAGCTGATCTATAGTCAGTCCTTAGATATCTTTGCTATCATAACAGAGCTCTTCCATCTTCCTCTACCATTAATATAATATAGTTAATTTGGTTTCTGTAGACTCCAACTTTTCTTCTTCTCATCATTTGGAGCATAAACTTGCTAAATAAACCTCATGCTAAAAAGTTGTCTGCAAAGACTATTTGGTATTGACTTCCCTAAACCCAAATATTCTCTTTACCATATTTTTAGTGACTATGAAAACAGCACCTCTTTGTTTTTAACCTCTTTGTTTTTCATGTCCTTAATAGTATAAATAGTATAATCTTCTAAGTGAAAGTCTCCTATTCTGGTCTTTTACAAATCACTGATATCAAGAGATATCAATGCATAGTCAGTTCATTTCATCTTTCTCTGTCTTGTTCATGCTTCTTGTTGTACATATTCCTACTGTAATTCAGTGATTGAAGATTTGGATTTTCTTTTCCTGCATCATCAGCAACTAAGTGTCCCAAAAGCTTTAATCTAGCCATTAATAAACACCATTAGTACTTCAAAAGATTCTCAGCATTTTCTCAATAGCATGTTGATTACTATCTGACCTGAGAAGCCCATTATCTGACACTGTATCATCAGTCACTTTATAATATAGATGCCTGCTCTGTTTAGCTGGCAGTTGAAATGACTTTTATTCTGTGAGTGATTCTGCTACACTCTGCTAGGAGTGTATACCTTTGTCATGAGTCCTGACATTTTTGCTCATCTCTACCAAGAACTCCATGTAACATAGCATGACTTGATATACATTATAATTGTTATATAATTCAAAATTAAAATTAATAAAATTCATCTGACATCATTTATTCTTAACAAATTCATGTTGTCACTAAATAATTGGTGCATTCTTTTTAAGCTGTTTCACATACTGAATTTTATTATCTGTCCCAGTGGACAATCACTTAAATATGAGTCAGCAGTGTGCTGCAGCTGCCCAAAAAACCAATGCAGTCCTAGGGGTTGCATTAACAGAGGGATAGAATCAAGATCACATGATCAACGTATTTTACAAAGCATCTGAAGGCAGGACAAGAAAGCAACCTAGAACTAAGGAGAAATTTCCTGACAGTGAGAACAATTAACCAGTGGAACGACTTGCCTCCAGAAGTCGTGGGTGCTCCAACACTGGAGGTTTTTAAGAAGAGATTGGACAGCCATTTGTCTGAAATGGCATGAGGTCTCATGGGGGTTGGACTAGAAGACCTACAGTTAGCCTTTCCAACTCTGTTATTTTTTTATTTTTTTATTTAATATAGATAATAGATTGACTGGATACACCTGGTAATTTCCTGGATCCTTCATATTTAGTTTTTTGTGAATAAAAATGTTTATCCTCAATTAGCAAGAACACCTATACTATATTTTAGAAGTTAAAATAATACAGAAGCAAATTCTTTTAGCAGACTGAGAAATTGCTCATCAGCATCTGGAGAAGCAACTTCAATTAATGCCCTTAGGCACTCTATAACCATCTTTCCATCCACTTTAACTGCATTCATGTCTCTTCAACTCATTATATTTACTTTCTGAGAAAAGGATGATCAAAAATAGGAACTGAGCAGTTCAGCCTGTTTCTAAACATTGACCAATTTCTCTAAATTGTAATAATTATCCTCTTTTTAAAAAACCTATCATAACATTTGTAATATCTCACACCAGCCTCCACTCCTCTTGAGATTTAGCTTTCCTCTGTATTTCTTGATTATTTTCTTGTCCTCATTCTTTGTTCTCTGCCTTAGTTATGTGTCTCTCTTTCCATTTTTTGTACTTGTCCTTTTTGTCCTTTAGTTTATCTGAGAGGTCTTTGTGCAGCCATGCTGATTTCTTCTTGGATTTCTTGTTTTTCTTTTTCAGTGGTATTGAGCTGGACTAGGTTTTTATGATCATATTTTTCAGAGTTTCCCAAGCTTCATGAGTTGTTTTCCACCTTTAGGATTTTCATCCAAGGAATCTTTCCCAAGTGCTCTCTGAAATCTCTTTTTAAAATCTAAGACTCTGATATCATAGTGTTCTATTGCTTATGTTTGCATTATGTAGAATTCCAGTATGACATAGTCACTCTCACCCAACTGCAGTTTCAAATCCCTCTATCACTTCTTCTCTATTCATGAGAATTAAGTCCAGTATGGCTGTCCCTCTAGTTCCCTCTTCTACCTTTTGAACCAAGTCTGAGGTGAAATCAGAAGGAAGGAAGGAATGGACAAATCCACAAGAGTGCACCTAATGACCAAACTATGATTTAATAAATGTTTCTATATTTGAAAAACTACAAAAATGTTTTGCATCGAGAATTGACATCTGACAGGTCAGCAAGACAGGAAAAAATGTACCATTGTAGATTGAATGCAGAATTTAAAAAATTAATGAAGATAATCAAATGGATTTGAGAAACAAGTGAAAGAAAAAAGATTAAAATTAAACTCAAGCTAACAGTATCAATAATAACAACAATGATAATGACAGCAACCATACACGGAACAAATATGTGTTTTCTAGCAACTAATAAAATAACATTTGGTTATTTCATCATATATAAAAAGTAGGGGACCTAGATAAACAAACTAAACACAAAATTGGAAAAAAAACCTATTTCTTTTTTGAGTCTCCAAATCCCATATTTTCCTCATGCATCTCATATTGGATCTATCAGTTTGAAGCAACAGAATTGAATCTTTCCTAGCATGAGTCTGAAAACTAGAACTAATTAAAGCTAATTAAGTACAAGAATGGCCTACATGGCAGGATGAAGCTAGCAAACCTAACCCTCACAGATATCTGTCCATAAATTACATATTATTGAACCATGAAGAAAATCTAAAGTTGCTGATTCTTGTTAAATAATTGGCTTTCTTTTTTGGCCATATCTGGTTATGCTTCCATTATCAAGTCCCTTTTAGGATTTATAACTTTAGCCATAGCATTTTTGCTTTTCATTATGTAAGTTATTTAAAACAACAATTGCCAGTTCTATAAAACAATCGAAGTGACTTATTTGCCATGATGCTGTTAGGTTTTCAGAGGCAACTCTTTCATCCAGAGTAATTCAGTTGTCTATACTTTAAATTTGTATTATTTAAGTGTATAAAGGAACTTCACTGTTGTAAAAGGGCTTCTCAAGAATCAAATTGTAAATTACCTGTTATTTTAAAAATGTATTCAGTTTTAGCCTTTGCCTTATCATACAATGTAGGGTCATTTACATAAATATCTATCTGTACATTATTGTTTTCCATAGGTTTTTTTTTAATTTTGAGAGTAGACAAACTGAAGATTTCCTTGTTTGACAAATTAATTTAGCTGCAATGCACTAGTGCAAGGAACATATTGCAACATGATTATGGCCTGTTTTCTGGCTTTATTAATCCAGAAACCTAAATGATAAACAACACTTGTGTCATTGTCTACACAAATGTAATTTGTTTATGCAGAAGTTCAGTTAATCCTACCATCTGCTTTTCTCAAATGAGAACAGATAATGGAGACACAGCTCCTCACAGGTCTTCAGGCTTTTAAATTCTGATAAAATCAGGATTCTTCACTGGCTCTTGCCACAGCTCTGAATTAAGCCACTTTAAATGTAATTACTGAAGCTGGCTGTACATCAGGAACATCCATTAAAAGAATTGATTGACCATGCTGTTATGGCAGGCATTTTATGAACAAACTATCATGATGGGTCCAGAACTGTAATTTATGAAAGCAAAAAAAGCAGGTAAACACTTTATTAGCCGTTAATGAGAGGCACACTGGGTAACTAAATTTTGTCTTTTTTAACCAGCTACTTTAAGGAACCTTGGGCCTTGGCCATCTATCACGATCGTTTTAGTGATCTGAAGAAGGAACTACGTCAGATCTTAGTATCTGCCCAGGTAAAAAAATCCCTCCTACATGCATTTAATATATGCATTTATTATTGCTGATTGTTTGCTTTCATATTTCAACAAACTGGAAGTTTGTTGCTTCTTCTTTACTCTTAAACTATAAAGATTCAGAATATTATCAGAGCCAGGTTGGTCTAGTAGTTAAGGCACCATGCTAAAAAGCAGGAGACTGTGAGTTCTAGCCATGATAGCCAGCTGCGCAACTTTGGGCTAGTCACTCTGTTTCATCCCAATTCACCTCACCGGGTTGTTGTTGTGGGGGAAAAAACTGAGGGTTTTGGATATTTCTGCCACTTTGAGTTATTTGTTAAAATAATAAAGGTGGTATACAAGCAAACAAACAAACAAATAATTACTTTAGGAAAAGTTTTATATACAGCTCATATCAATTACAGTGCTCTGATGTTTCTGTTACTGTACGTGCATTGCATTCTTTTGAATGGATTAATTGCTTTAATTTTCTTAGAGTAATTACTTAAGAACATAAGAGGCCTACAGGATCAGTTCAACAGTTTATTAATGCAAAGTCCTGTTTCCATAGCTGGCACCTAGAAAGCCCATAGCCAAGCTGTGAAGGTAATTGTTAATAGAGCTGTGTAAAGCATTCAAATGAGGTACTTCTCCACGCATGGGAGCAAGAAGGAAACGGGAAACACCTCTTATTAACTCACAAAGTAGTGTCTCATAGCCTAGTATGATTGCTTGGAAAGTTGCTCCCACATGCCTCTACCTGTATGTCCATGCATAGTTATACTTGCTTTTCAGCAACTACTCAGTATATTTGATATACACTTCCCAGAGTCACTTGTTAAGATGTACAGCTATAGAAATAAAATAAAAAAAATAAAAAATAAAATAAAATAAAAATGGTTTTTGCATTCACTGAATTTTACCAGATGTAGAGTTATTTTACTTGCAGATGTTTAATTACCTGACTAGGTAACATCGTCAGTGCTTGTAAGTGTGGGGTTTGCTCTCTGTTTATATACAGTAACTTGCCCTACCAGTGTTGGTAGGGATGCCATTTTCTCCTTGGTGGTTCCTTGATTATTGATTACCCCTCCCCTGGATCCCTGCAGGCCTTTTCTCTCCCATGCCAGGTCCCCTCAGGCTTTTTCACCCTCACTTGGTCCCCACAGGGTTTGGGCCTCCATCCCACCCTCATTACCCATAGTGCACTTACCTTTTGAAGATCTCTGAAGCTCCAGAGCTTCCACAGTGCTGCATAGAGCGGTTTAGGAAAACAGAATGGAATGGCCCATCCTAGAAGTGGCCACCATTTCAGCGTAACCACAAGTAATTGTGGGCACACTAAAAATGGTGGCCATTTCCAGGAGTCAGCCACATGGCCTGGGAAAACTGGTCTGCCCTCCTTTCCCAATATGAGGTTTTGTGATCTTCAAAAGATAAGTGTGCAATGGGTGATGGGAAGTGGGGAGCAGGCCTAGTAAATTGGGATGGGGGTGAGAGAGATGGGGATGCTACACATTCCTGCAATTAGTTGTAAAGGCGAATGACCACTGAGGGCAGTGCAGAAGCTGTAACTTCAGAAACAGTATCATAAGTAGTTTTTGTGGGGTCTGGTTGTTAAGAGAGGGCAATCTGTGCTTGTTTATACAAAGTCTACATCTACAGGCAATATGCTTATAAGTGGCAAGTGCAATCAGATCTTCAATCTATTGAATAAATGGAACCATGCATTTATTTTCCCAAAACTACAATATCAGTCTTTTAGTCATAAAAGGAAATGGACAATCATCTGAGTCTCAAATATCATGTATTACGTATGGATAGTCCTAGACTTATAACTGTTCATTTAGTGACCATTTAAAGTTACAGTGGTACTGAAAAAAGTTACTTATGACCATTTTTCAGACTTATGACTGTTGCAGCATCACCAAGGTCACATGATTAAAATTTGAATGCTTGGCAACTGACTCATATTTATGACAGTTACAGTGTCCTGGAGTCATGTGATCACCTTTTGCAATTTTCTGACAAGCAAGGTCAATTGGGGAGCGAGATTCATTTAACAAACACGTTACCAACTTAACAATTGCAGCAATTCACTTAACAACTACGGCAAGGAAAGTAATAAAATGGGGCAAAATTCATTTAACATCTTGTTTAACAACAGAAATTTTGGGCTTAAATGTGTTTGTAAATTGAGGACTACCTGTATATAGTTCAAAAGAATATTATCTTCTGAAAATGTCCAATAAGTTTTAAAAGTTTTTTGTTGTGCAAAAAATAATTTGAGGCCCATTACACTTGCTATAAAAGTTAAACACCCATTGTCTAGGCAATATAAGAACCACTAATACTTTATTTCACTCATTACTAAACATCTGCATATCAAATTAATTTTTTGATAACATATATATATATAAACTAATAGGTATTTTAGTTTTAAAGGATTTAATAGTTGTTCTAGTATCCCAAGTGTTTCAGAAGCTATAATGCTACTGGTCCAAACAAAGTGGCTAACAAACGTTGTAATTGTAAATATTGCTATTGGGTTATATCTGGTAGATCAGGAGTGAAACTGGTGGCCTGCGGGCCAGATGTGTCACGTGCAGGCCACGCCCACCCCGGCTCCACAAAGGCAAAAAACATTGTGATACATCGCAATACGTCCCAGGATGCGATTGAGTTTGGCACCCATGTGATAGATTATATTTGTCTCTTAACACAGAGTATTTTGTGGTAGTACAGTGGTTAGAATGCAGTACTGCAGGCTAATTCTGCTGACTGTTGGCTGCCAGCACTTTGGCAGTTTGAGTCTCACTGGCTCCTTACAAGGTTGGAAAAATGAGGACCCAGATTGTAGGGAGCAATATGCTGACTCTGTAAACCGTTTAAAGAGGGCTGTAAAGCACTGAGAAGCGGTATATAAATCTAAATGCTATTGCTACTGCTATCTTCAAAATTCATCTTCAATATCTATCAGTTGGTCTAAAGACAACATCACAGTTTCTATTCAATTTTTCTAAACTACCATCTTTTTCCTAATTTTTGAAGTTAGGTTTTCCCATAAAGTCAAATTGGCATGAGAAAAAGGGTGAAATATTTATTACACATTGAGAGTTTTCTAATTGACATAATTGTTTCCAGAGATAGTAGATTTTTAGTATATTTAGATGCTAGTACTGTCCATCCAACCAAAGGTGTTATATATGTATGTTCCAAAGTTGTCCCAATTGGAAAACTAACAATGATTATTGACTTCCAATATTTAATACTTGACAATAGGTAAGCATGATAATATAGCTCCAGATTTGGAAAGCTAAACCCTCCCTCATTAACTCGTAACTGAGTTTTCTATTATTCTCTGAATTGAAAAACCGATAAAAATTTTCTAAACAGGAAATATAATTTCTGAAAATGTTTTCCAGGTATATAAACTGAAATTCCTTTCAGAATATAATTAATCTGAGAATAATATTCATTCTGACAGCATTTACCTTTCCCCAGAAAGGGTTATGTTAAGGTTTAATTACTTCTGTAAATCAATTTCTGAGGAAATCTCTTTATATATTTTATTTATTTAATATAATTAAAATTATGTGTTAGTAACCGAGATATTCTTTAGTATGCACATACCAAGATAATTAATGGAGATGGTAAAATGCAGAATTAATATTCCTTAAATGGATGGGTAACTTAACTTATTGGCATCAATTCTGATTTGGACCAATAGTAGAGTAATCTGTTATTTTGCTAAAGGCATCTATCTTTTGCATCAACACTGGGATAGTAGAGTGAGGTTTAGAAAATGGGTGTTCCAGATGTAAGAGAAATCTTTAAAAAATGCAATTCAGTGTTTGCCTTCTTTAATTAATCATGATTTTTAAAAAGAGGAGGCAATAGAAAATCATAGATACAGATGAAAATAACTGATATCTGGACCACTCTCCATGAAAGTTCTAATTTCAAAATATTTGTGAAGTTTCTGAATCTGAAAGCTCCTGGTAGCCTTCATGACTAATAACTCTGAATAAATCCATCTGTACTGCAGTCCTAGTTCAAAATACACAAATGTAATCTAAAATATACTTAGTACAGCATCTCTGTCATACTTTTTTGGAGGAAGAGCAGTGGTGGATTTCTACCAGTTTGCCCCAGTTCAGGCGAACTGGTAGTGGTGGCGGTGGGAGGCTCTGCCCACCCACCCGGATGTCATCATGGATGCTCTACGCATGCGCAAGGGTTGTGCACATGCGCAGAAGAGCCACGTATTTGAGCTCACAGTTCCAAACTGGTAGCGAACCCACTACTAGGGAAGAAGGATTTCTGTGCTAATCATTTTTAGCAAAAGCAGCAATAGAAATTGGGATAAAGATTAATAAATTGTAATGGGTAGTTTGCCTATAATGGAATAACCTGTACATTTTGAGGCAAAAATTCTGTAAGTAAATTAAAGATTCCATTAATAAGTTCTTTTTTCTATTGATCTTCAATTGTCTGTCTATCAGTTTTATAGTATAAGACAAAGTTCTGATCTCAGTTCTTTCAAAGTAGGGGACGGGAGCTAATATGTTATTTTTAAATGCGCACTTATTCTAGATTAAACCAAGATTTAGATCTTGGTTGCCTATGTCCTAGGATGTGAGCTCTTTACTCTGACTTCCAGCAGGGGGCTCTACAGACTTCAAGTCAAAAATTTAAACTTTGCTAAATTAGTGGTCCCTCATTCATTACAATAGTTTAAATGAAATTTGTTATATCTGGTGTGAATGGAACAAATGCATAACTTTTATTCAACCTATTAATTCATTTGATCCTCATTGCAATGCATCCCTTCTGAATCAGTATGGTGAAATTTGTCAAGATATATGCAGATGTGAGGAAACTATAAATCCAGGGTCAATGGAAGGTGACCACCATCTGGACTGTTCATTATCACCTAAAATGAGTCCAATAAGTTAAACTCATTGGTTGAAATAATGATGTAATCAATTGTGTTGGTACCCAATTCCCAAAAAGTGTTGTATAACTATTACAATTAACTTACAATTAACAATTAATTTAAGCCCAGTATTCTTCAATATCTTCATAAATTATTTAGATGAGGGAATAGAAGTGACACTCATCAAATTTGCAGAAGACACTAAGTTGGCAGGAATAGCCAACACCCCAGAAGATGAGCTCAGGATCCAAAAAGATCTTGACAGACTTGAAGAATGGGCCCTATCCAACAAAATGAAATTTAGTGGTGAGGGGGGAAAAAAGCAAGGTTTTACACCTAGGTAGGAAAAAACAAAGGTACAACTACAGACTAGGTGAAACCTGGCTCAGAAACAGTAACTGAGAGGGACCTTGGAATCCTAGTGGATGATCACTTAAATATGAGACAGCAGTGTGCAGCAGCTGCCAAAAAAATGAAGTCAATCCTTGGATGTATAAACAGAGGCATAAAATCAAAATCATGTGAAGTATTAGTACCACTTTATAAATCCTTAGTAAGACCACACCTGGAATACTGACTCCAGTTTTGGTCACCACATTACAAAAAAGATGGTGAGATTTTGGAAAAAATGCAAAGAAGAGCAACTAAGATGATTAAAGGCCTGGAGACAAAAACATATGAAGAACAATTGCAGGATTTGGGTATGGCTATACAATTATGTTAATAACTATCTTTTTATTTTTATTTTTGGAAATAATAGAGTAGATGTGAGTCATGAATACTGCTTTAAGTTAAGAGGAACTATTAGAGTATAATTGGACCAAAACATCTTTTAAAACATTCAAATTTAATCAGTACTGTCTAAATATATAATTCAACTATGAAAAGAGATTTCATTGTTTGGTTATTCACATAGAAACCCAAACAATCATTTGAAACCAAAAATCCTTAGCAAATTGTGGCTACTGTTCATTGTTTTAATGTTTTAAATAAGTGTTTGTATGAATGCTATAAAACTGTCTTCCTATTATTCATCTAATGGTGGAATGGAGGATTTTAGAAGGAAACTGCTGGCTCAGTTTTGGATTTTGGACCGTGGTTTACATTACATATAGGAAGGGCTTTGGGGAAGAGATGGGCTGCACCTCACAAGGACCGGGAAGAATGTGTTTGAAAAACAACTGGCTTGGTTCATCGAAAACCCTAACCCTAAACTAAAACCGGAAGGCGAGGGAGATCAATCTTTAAGACCAAACATAATCCACAAGTCAACCAATCAGAAAATGAGAAGTGATGAGAAGGAAGAGGAACTCATGTATAAAACAGGAGACATAGGATTCAAATGCAAGGTCAGCCATAAAAAGCTTTGATGCCTTTATACTAATGCTCAAAATGTGGATATCAAACAGGGAGAACTTAAAGTTTTAGTACATCAAGGCAGATACGATACGGTTGCTATTACTGAAACTTGATGGGATGGCACCCATGACTGAAACATGCTACTAGAACGATATAAATTGTTTGAAAGAAACAGGACCAAGTCAAAAAGGGAGGGAGAGGAATTGCGTTGTATGTAAAGAATTACTACACCTTTACAGAAATACACAATACTAGGGATGAAAGTCTTCTTGAAAGCATTTGGGTGACTATCAAGGGAAAAATAAATTAAATTGTAATACAGATCACCAACCAAGAAGAACTTTTTGCTAATCAATTATCCAAAGTACACAGGAAACATACCACTGTACTAATGTGGGACTTTTAATTACCCTAACATCGTGGGAAACAAACTCTTCAGTGAGTGGGGGATTAAACAGGTTTCTGATGTGCTTAGTTGACAACTTTGTCACTCAAAAGGTGGAGGTGGGAACTAAAGGGTCAGCTATATTGGACTTAATCCTAACTAATCGGGATGAAATGATTGAGGGATGAAGAAGTTGTAGGAACTTTGGGGGAGAGTGACCATGTCATACTAGAATTCACTATAATGCAGACACTAAGGGATTGAACAACTCAGACTCTTAGACTTTAGGAGAGCTGACTTCAACAAATTAAGAGAGAGATTAGGAAGTGTAGGTAGTCCTCGACTTAACAACCACAATTGAGCCCAAAATGTCTGTTGTTAAGTAAGACATTTGTTAAATGAGTTTTACCCCATTTTATGACTTTTCTGGCCACAGTTGTTAAGTGAATCATTATAGTTCATAGGTTAGTAACCTGGTTGTTAAGTGAATTTGGCTTCCCCATGGACTTTTCTTGTAAGAAGGTTGCAAAATTTGATTATATGATCCTGAGACACAGCAAAGGTCATAAATATGAACCACTTGCCAAGCATCTGAATTTTGATCACATGATCATGGGGATGCTGCAAAGGTCAGTACTATAAAAAACGGTCATAAGTCACATTTTTCAGTGCTGTTGTAACTTTGAATAGTCACTAAACAAACTGTTGTAAATCAAGGACTAACTGTGTTCCATGGATGGAAATTCTAGAAGGAAAAGCAGTTCAGGATGCATCGGAAACTCTGAAAAATGAAATGTTAAAGGCCTAAACAAAAATAATACAGAGAAGGAAAAACAAAAGACATCCAGACAAGACCAGTATGGTTTCTTGGTCTTACTGAGATTTTTGAATTGAAGTTGTTAGGATTAATTCTTAAATCTTTTTGAATGCTATATGTATATATTTAAATTGTTTTATTGGTTGCTTCATTTGTGTTGTCTGGAAAAGGTGCTACCTTTAATATAAAATGGTTTGAGAGTTATCTGGAATATCTGGCCTTAATTTATGTTACTTACTTTTGTTTGGTAGCCTTAATTTACTTACTGAGGATTTTACTGAATATTGTCTTTACTCTTGATGCTTTGGTATTAGCAGCTTTCTCCAACAAAATATAATGCAGCAACTTAATCCATTTTCGCAGAATGCAATTTTGTGAAATATCTTTATTACAACTCATCTGCATTATTATAATGCACTTTACCATGGACTATATTATTGCAATCTTTGCTTTTGTGCTATTATTTTATTAATGTTTTACTTTATTATTATTCATTGTGCCTTTTAAAAAGGTGGATATAAATATACAAACATATATTTAATATATATATATTTGATCTCTTAATCCTTGATAAATACATGTTTTATTTTCTGAGAAACTATTTTCTATGTCGCTATTTTCTGAGTAATTTCTATACTATTCAGTATGGTCTATTTTTAATGTATGGTTATTAGGTATTTCATTTTATTTTCTCCTTACTCTTTGTACTTGAGAACGGCAATTTTTCTCCATGTGTGAATTTTTCTACTAATATTAAATCCCATTGTGTTTAATTTTTCTCCTTGTGTGATTTTTCTACTAATATTAAATCCCTTTCTGTTTATATTCTTAATCCTCCCATTAAACCCAGTGGCATTCCTGCTTCCTTAGTTTTCCTTAGTCTGGATACTACTATACAATTATTATTATCATCATCATTTTCATCATGAGATTCAGCCTGATTGGCTGCTGTTCCAATATTTCTCTATTTCGATGGATTCCATGAACAAGAGAATAATCATGGAAACCATCGAAATAGAGAAACACCCCCATAACATGAATAAACGTGACAATACCTCCCGCCTACCAGACATCTGGAAACTAGTCCTAGTCAACAAATGAGCCCCAGGCACAAACATTGACACCAGACCCAGGATAACACATTATGCCACCACCAATCATCCTCACCAGATTCAAACCCAAACCCATCCCATAGACGAAATGCAGCCACCGTCCAAGGGCCAGACCGTGGTGGTATCGCCAGCTGCTGCACCCCCCTCGATCCCCACAGAAAGCAAACTAACACAAGCCATGAGCACATGACAAGACCTCAGACTCGAAGCCAAACCAGGGCCCGGGATGTTGAATCGCAGCCATCTGCTCGAGACAGTGCATCACAGAACTCAGGATGTTACAACACTGAAGCTCAGGATGTTACAACGCAGCCAACTACCCAGGATGTTGCAGCACAGGACTCAGGCTGCTGCCACACGGCCCATTACCCAGGTTGTTATAACACAAAAGCCTAATGGGCACACAGCTAGGACCTCGCCCACACAGGATGTTACGAAATAGCCGACTAATCTGCAAACATCAACTCCATCAACTAATCAAGATGTAACAACACAGCCAACCAACCTGCTTACAACAACAAAGCCAGCGCTCCACACCCCACCACTATTTATAGAGAGACGGCATCTCCGCTCACGCTTTGCTCACACATGCACGAAGCCCAAGACACCAGCCTGAATATGACGAGTGGGACCTCATCGAAACGTCGCCAAGATACTCCAATCTTACACAGGAAAAGACCTGAATACACCAAGACTTGCATTTTTTTATATATATATACACCCCGTATTTTCCAGTGTATAAGACGACTTTTTAACACATGAAAATCTTCTCAAAAGTCGGGGGTCGTCTTATACGCCAGGTGTCGTTCTCCTGTAACCAGGCAGACCAGCCCGAAAGACTCTGACGAGCCTTAAATGGCTCTGGCGATCCAAGCTCTGACGATCCCAGCTTTGCCTGCTAATCAGGCAACTCAGCTGGGATGCCAGAGCCCTGTAAAAGGAAAAAAGTTTTCCCCCTCCAGCTTGCTTACCTTAGCTGCTAATCGCAACGCTTGCCTTGCTTCGCTTGCCTGAATCCATTCCATCAGCAAGCCACTCCCTGCCTGCAATCAAGCAGGCAGGGAGTTGTGGACTTCAACTCCCAGAATTCCTCAGCCAGCAAAACAAAGCTGGCTGAGGAATTCTGGGAGTTGAAGTCTACAAGCCTTAAAGTTGCCAAGGTTGGAGACCCCTGTTCTATAAGTTTTTTCCCCCTTTGGGAGCTTTAAAAAAAATAGTTAATTGGTTTTTTTTTTAGTTGTTCTTTTTTAGACCTAGCCATTTAAAATTTAGGAAGTTTTAAATTTAGTTTTCATATAAAAATAAAAATAAAATAATATTTGTGCAGCTTTCTGAGATTTAGTGTGTTTCTGTAGTGTTTCACTCTAACTACACAAACACACAAAATCTCACAAAGCTGTATGTGGAATTTTGTGTGTGTAAAGTATGAAAGTTGTTTTTTTGGGCTTTTTGTGGCTGTGAGGTTCCTGCTTGTTGCAGAGGCCATTTTGGGTCTAGCACAGCTGCTTTTACATTGTGGGTGAGCCAGTTGTGTTGTGTGTGTGTAAAGTGTGAAAGTTGTTTTTTTTGGGCTTTTTGTGGCTGTGTGAGGTTCCTGCTTGTTGCAGGGGCCATTTTGGGTCTAGCATAGCTGCTTTTACATTGTGGGTGAGCCAGTTGTGTTGTGTTGTGTGTGTGTAAAGTGTGAAAGTTGTTTTTTGGGGGCTTTTTGTGGCTGTGTGAGGTTCCTGCTTGTTGCGGGGCCATTTTGGGTCTAGCACAGCTGCTTTTACATTGTGGGTGAGCCAGTTGTGTTGTGTTGTGTGTGTGTAAAGTGTGAAAGTTGTTTTTTTGGGCTTTTTGTGGCTATGTGAGGTTCCTGCTTGTTGCAGGGGCCATTTCGGGTCTAGCACAGCTGCTTTTATATTGTGGGTGAGCCAGTTGATGTTTTTTAATTTTTATTTGGTGTGCGTTGGAAGAGGGGTAGTCTTATACGGCGAGTATAGCCCAAACCCTATATTTTAACAGGAAAAGTCGGGGGTCGTCTTATACGCCCAGTCGTCTTATACGCCGGAAAATACGGTATACATATATATATATAATTTAATTAATTTCAATACAGTGACACATCTTTAATTTTTTTCCTCAGTTATAATTCAAATGGTTCTTTTGAAGAAAGCAAGTACATCTGGGCATTAATCCTATATGTATACATATATGTATAATTTCAGTCTGTCCTATTAATATGGTTTGAAACAGAAAATATTGTTTTTTGGTGTAATATAGTACAACCTTCATTAATGGTGCTTTACAAAATATCTTAAAAGTAAACCTTGTGAGTTTAAATAGATGATGTAATTGATAAAGGATTGGGAAAGAAAAATGGGGATGGAAGAAATAGTAATAAGAATGTAGCATGCGTACATTTTCCTTTCTCATTATAAATTAATGAGAAATTATCCTCTCGCACTCAGTTTATCACATGCTTGTGCGATAAACTCTGCACTTTCACTGGTGTCAGGCTTCCCCAAATGTGAGTAATAAAAGTGTTCTGTCAACAGCGATTCTATTGAAATGAACATGGCATGTGCTAGGCAGCACTTTGTGGATCAACTGGCATGTCTGCCTGCGTTCCAGGGAATGTGGTGAGCAGCTGCTTCTCTGAATTTGTTGTCAGGGCTTTGGGAATAAGTGAAGGTGAAAGAGAGGCTTAAGAGGGAGCCTGTGGCTAAAGACACAAAGCAATAAATCCCAGGTTGACTTTGGTTTTAGATTAGAATTCTCTTTTTGGTGAAGCATTTTACTAATGCGTGCTAAATTTATTTATCTGTGGGTTATTTGGAAATCCTTGTGCATTACTGTTATTAGACTGATAGAAGATGGTGATGCTGCACTGAACACTTCAATCTAGATAATGATTATCTTCAGACATTTACTTTTCTCATTTCTTGCTTGTAGGAAGAAGATATGCCTTCAATGCAAGAACTTGTGCGTCAAATAGTAGAAGGTGAAATTTCATTACTTGAAAGGCCAAAGACATATCTCAAACAATCCTTTAAACAAAGTATATGCAATAACATGGTACAAAAAAGCATTCTCAATTATCTGAATTATAATAATTATCATTTACCAATGTTTGCCTGGCCAGGAATAGTTTAGGTATAAATGACTAAATATGATTATTTTGCAATGAATATACAATTCAGCAAAGTGTTTAGGAATGAAGTGTAAATAGTTAAGCTCTAACTTTTTATGATTAGCCAATGAATAAGATAGAGCTTGCCATTCAAGTATCCATGCTATTTGTACATGTTAAATAATTAAAAATAAAAACAAAACCACCAAACTATACTGTTAGACAATGGTACATAACCATGCATGCAGATATATTAAAATAATAAAATCAAATATAGTTCTATTTATCTGATCTGAGGCCAACATCAATAAATAAGATATATCTAAGTGATACAAACGCAATGATGAAGTAAAATAAAGTATTTCATTTCATCAATCTGACTCTGCTTCTAAATTTTGCTGCTTTTAAATCCTGTAGCCTCCTGGGCAGTGCTGGGGACTCCCTCCCAAGCAGAACTTGACAGATGGCTAGTGAGATTTGCATATTGCATTTTAGCTTTTTAATTGTTCATTCAAAATGCGAACTTTGTATCTCTCTGTCTTCCTGGACAGAAGGTACATTGTAATAGGAGGAAGGTCAGTTTTCTAATGTACTGGTTAGTGACCTGGCAGCTGCAGGGTTAACTCTCTTTCAAGGGGCAGTTCAGAAACTCTGACCAATTGCAGTTTAGCTGCAGAAAGTAGTGGATTGTTTCAGCCAATAGGAAGGGAAAAACCACCAAAGTAAGGAAAATAAAGTGAATAAAGTGACTTCTATGTATACCAAATGGTGAAAATGAATTGGTATAGTCAGGGGCAGAACTAAAGAGTTATCAAGAATTCTGGAATAAACTAAAATCTTTTAAAAGAGATGGGGTAATAGTATGAAGAGATAGTCAAAGATGGAAGGTGGAGATTATAAAACAAAGTCTATCAAGTATCTGCAGGCATTTTCCCACTAACTGCTGTATTCAGTCAGAAAGTATAATCTTATACATATCCAGTCACAAAGCAATCCCATAACATCAGTGGGACTTATGAGGAATAGGATTATTTCTTATTTGAGGTCATGTCATGTAATGTGAAAAGGTGTGTATTGTTTCATTTTAACACTAAAACAAAAGTACACAAAAAGCTTTAGAGAAGTAAAAAAAAGGTTGCATATACTGTTTAACAAATTGTACAGTTTATTTGTTTGATTTAAACAATTTCTCTGTACTTGCCATATCAGTGACATCGCAAACCAATCAGTGTACAATAAATTTAAAAATGAAACAAGTTGAAACTATTAAAATAATAGTTAAATTAAAAAAAAATTAAAATCACAAATAAAAGAATACCTCAGCCTATGGAGCTAAGTAAATTGGTCTAAAGGAGCATGGATAACTTTCCTTGAATTAACACTCAGATGCAGTACCCAATTGTTGCATCAAAACATTATACAAAACTCAACAAAAATTTGAATTCTGAGTTTGCACCTAAATCTGTTTTCATTAAAATTATTTACCGATACTTTTTTTAAAAAAAAAAAGTTCATTAGAATTTTATTACATAAAATGTAAAAATGTAAACAAAAATAAGAAAAAAGGAAAAGGAAAAGGAAAAGAAAAAAAAAAGAAGCGGAAAAAGAAAAAAACACAGAAAGTTGACTTCTGCCCTTGAAAATTATGTACTAATTCCAAAGGATGGCTGCTAATGAGAGAGATATCTTATAATTTTGGGTATTGATTCAAACTACGCCAAGAAAAGTGAACTTCGGTTTAGTTACTCTCTGAAAAACTGATTGAAGGCAATGAGCTTAAGTGCTCCAAGTTCTATGCAAGTCTATACAATTTATTCAATTCAGGTAAACATATTTAGTCTGATTCAGTGTGATTATGGTTGATATTAAATTAAGATATTTGAGAACCTGTTCTATTTGCTAGGAAGAAAATTAGTTTTCCTTGCCTAAGGTATTTTTCTGCTTAAACCTGGAGATGATTGAAACTGGATTACAAAATAGTTTTTTCAAAATTATATACATTTAAATAAAAAGCAATTGGTCTGTGCTTGAAAGTAAATCAAGAAGTAAATGACATAAAAGAAAGATTTTATTAATAGTTAAGGTTTATAAAATAATTAAATAATAAAAATAAAACATTGGAAATTATAAGAAATTGTGATACTGATAGTATTATATCAAGAAAAACTAATTATTTTACATGACATCTGCATTTTGACCTTTCCATGATTTTATTTCTGAAATTATAACTTATATTTGTAAAACACATATTTTCTTCATTTTAATACTATATTGATGGCTTCTTTTGTTTTCTGTTTGCCTATCTTTTTTTCCTAAATTGACAAAAATAAAGAGATGCTAATTCCTTAGAGTTCAATAGCTTTTGTTCCTTTTGAAATAAAAATAAAAAAGAATAAAATCTATTGTTTGAATAAACTATTTACTAAAATGGGGTTTATTCTATTGCTTTAAATTTTTCAAAAGTGTTATATCCCTAGTCCAATTTCATTCAATAGAACATACTTGTCTGTATTCAGTTGAGTTTGGGGAGGGTGTACAAAGAGAAATTCTGCTTGCATTACTTCAGTTTCTTAGACTTAGATCAGGGGTGTCAAACTCTATTTAATTGAGGGCCACATCAGGGTTGTGTTTGATCTCGGAGGTCCAGGGTGGTGGTGTATGGCTGGCGGTGATGTGGCCATGGTGGATGTTTGACACAGTCTCAAGATGCATTTTTTCGCCTTCTTTCTTTCCACAGTTCTTTACTATAACCATTTTCCTCTCTCTTCTACCAGATATTACTGGCAAACATATATTACTTATTCTTCATACTCCACTAAACTTTTTATTTCTAAATTTATACCCCATTGTTTAATAGTAAATTGCTTTTCCAGGCATTATAATAATCCAGAATTATTAACAACTAATAATAAAAATACAATAGCATAAATAACATAATACAAGACCTAACAGCAGAGGTAAATTTCCAGGGTAGTAAATAGAAATGGCTGTCAATTATAGATAATTGATTGTAGATTAAATGGACCTACAGTATGTAAAATCTGGCATTAAACTGTAGGATTAATAAAGGATGTTGCTTGTTTTCTATCCAAATCAGGCACTTACTTGAAGCCACATAATTGTAATCCAGTCCAATCCAGTCCTCCTGCAACACTCTGCCGGCTGAAAACGGGCCACGTGGGAGCCTCGCAGCAGCCCATTTTCGGCTGGCAGAGTGCTGCTGGAGGCTGGGGAGGTGAAAAACAGGCTGCGCTCTGCGGGGCCTGTTATGGCTGGCAGAGGCACTGCAGACCGGTCCTTTGATATTTCCAGGCCAGCCTCGCGGGGCAGATTTAAGCACCCCACAAGCCAAATCCTACTCACGGCCCTTGAGTTTGTCACCCCTGACTTAAATAATTATAATTTTGGTTTGGAGTGATAATAAAATGCTTACTATCTACTGAAAGAGCCTCAATTTCTTTCAGAAGAAACTCTTTCTCTTGCTTGTTGTTCCCTATTCTCTACAAGTTTTCTTATAATATGCTTTTTGGTCTTTGTGTACATAAAACTGCTATCTTCATTAGTAGTGTATGTTGACATAATGGACCAATTGTACATCATCTGGGTATGCATGCCATGAAGCTTCTGAGGTCTCCAGAGTGTGTGGAGGAATGCTTGGTGTGCTGACTTATCAGTCCTGCTTCCCCATCACATTCTTCCTAGATTTAGTATCTTCTCCTTTTACCTACTCAAATGCTTCTTGTCCATCAGTTCCAGTATTTTCAATACAGTGCCATAGGCGCCATTCTGCTCATGGACATATTGAGGTTCCTGCTAGGCTATTTATCTCATATATGTGGTCAAAGGAAAATATCTATTTATTTGAATGGTGAGGAAGCATCCCAATTAAATATAATTCTGGGAAGTCAGAATTCCACTGCAGCAAGGATTCTCCCTTAGTAGGAAGCAACCCTCTCCTACCAGACATCAACTGAGGAGTTAGTTGCATACACATGCTATCTTCAATGGGAGAAGGCTTTAAATGATAGAATTGTTAAATATAATAAGTAAAAGTGAGTCACCATGGTGTAGTGGTTAAGATTCTGGACTAAAATCATGGAGACCCAGACTCTAGTTCTCCTATAGGTATGAAAGCCAACTGGGTGACCTTGAGCAAATCACTTCCTCTCATTCCAAATTAAGGTCAAGGTCAGTCTGCAAGAAACTGATTAATCACATCAAGCATAACATCAAGCAAAATCAAAATTTGTTGTAAGAAGTAGGCAAGATAATGCAAAAACATGCAGGATAGACAGTAACAACAACAATATAAATAATTGTTTCACAATGGTGGCAATTTTAAGATGTGTGGACTTCAACTCCCAGAATTCCCCAGCCAACATGCAAGCTAGGAGCTTCTGGGAATTGAAGTCTACACATCATAAAATTGCTAAAGTTGAGAAATACTGGTATAAATAAACAATAGTAGAGAATAATTATTGGAAAGCCAGAGATCATCTTGAAAGAGTTATAAGAGAACAGTTACAAAAGCACATTAAGACTAAGAAATGAAGAGAACCCTAGAAACTTGACTCCACCTTAACTATCTGGATATAAGAATGAGTGAAGGAAAAACAGAGACAGGTTTTCAAGATTAAAGTTAGACCCTATCAGGAAACAGACTCCACAGGAATGCTGAAACCTTATTGATGTAGGGCAGGCTAAACTGTACATGAAAGAGAACTTGAAAGAGGATTTTAGGTTTTTTTAACCTTTCCCCATGGATCCGAATTTATAAGTTTGTCTTTCTGAATGTATGTGTTTCATTGTGCATGCTCTTCACTGGCTGGATTTCCACATTAAGCTTCATTGGTTACTAAATTATTCCTACATTTTGGGTTTGCATGATCATTTAAAGTTCAAAATGAACTATTAAATATTTAGCTACAAAAAAGACAAAACAAAAACCACGAGTTCAACTTTTTATTGACCTGTTCAATGGCATTTTGCAAATTCTTTTTCTCTATGTGTCCCTATTTGCCTATCTGATCTTTATGTCTATGTGTGGTCCTTGGGCTCTTGTCATTATATGCAAAGTTATTTCACATTTGTACTTCAGTCTGTTAGGCTTCCATAAAGGGAACTTAGTTCCATAGAGGCTACAAAGAGATCTTCCCCTGAATAATGTCCCTCAACCTCTAAGACTAAGAGGTATATAGTGGAAGCATTCTTTACTTTTATTGGTTGACCATACTCCTGTCCATTATTTTATCAGCAGTGATGATCTTTCACATGGCCCTTTTAAAAAGTATCACATAGCAGACCAGATGTCCACAAGACGACCATAAAGACACCTCCCAATCAATCTTCAAAACAATTTCTACTGAGAATCCAACTGGCGGTAACACACATAGCTATTTTTAAAACTGCCTATTAACAGTCTAATTCCCATAAATTATTCTAATAATCTTGCTAAGATAAACAGATTTGTACTTTTGCTGTATTTAGCATATTTCATAGGATAACCATCTGTTAGAAAATATGTTATCTGAACTTAATTTCTCACAGTTTTATTTAAATGTTCTATATTTTAATATTCAAGTCTTTTTTTTTCACTGCATTTTTAAAAGATTTTTGGTATGTTTTTTCTGTTTTTCAATTGTAAGCTTCCCAGAGTAATTTGGGAGTCAGTAAGCTCTAAATCCAAAAAATAAATGAATGTATAACTAAAATGCTTTCATATATACAGAACATTTTCCATATCTACTTTCTCAGAGCATGGAGCTATTCTTTGTCCCTATTAGTTGCTTAATTATTTTGTGAAGGCAAAAAGAGCAAATTTGCTGCTCAATTCTCATTCTAGAAAATTAACAAGCAGGTAAAATTATTAATTCCAATACAGAGCCTTATTCATTTATTTAATCAATTGATATAGCTGCTCAATCAACATGCAGCTCAGGGCAGTTTACAGAATTGAAAAGAGCAAAGGCATTAAAATTCAGTAAAACACATTGCACAAAAAGCACTTTCAAGCAACCAAAGACAACTAAAACCAATTAAAAATTAGTCAAGACCAGCATAAAAACTCTCAACCTGGTGGAAAGAAAAAGGTCTTTGGGCCACCACAAATCAGTCAGGCCTAATACTTAAGAGGGCTATACATGCTTCAAAACTATTTTAGTTTTTAGATTTCACATGAGCACAGCACTTGGAAAAAGATGCATCTGGTTTAAGTAGTCAAATCTATTAAAATTAGTGCGATTTTTAAAGCAACTGCATTTTTATCAAAATGTCAGGCTCATGTAGAAACCTGAAAAAATATGGATTGATATATTTAGTAGCAATGAGGTGCTGTGCACAAGAACAAAAGCATTTTTCCAAATCTTCAAAGGGAAGAACAATGATTAACACTTAATCATTTGTTTTGTAGTAGCTTCACTAAACAACCACTACTAAGCTAACTCTAGTAATTTCCTGGATTCTTAAATCACATGCGTTCACAAATGAATTTTCTGAACAAAAAAACCCATGTGTTCTGTAATGTTCATTCTCTAAGAGCATACATGAGACAATTCCCTTATGGGATGGTTTTTTTTAGCAGGACTGAGGTCAGATTTAGCTACATTCAGTGAAAGAATCCTTCCCCACTGCTGAGTTAAAAGTTCTATCCACACATTCCTGAATCATTAGAAACCATTTTGGTATGTAATTTGCTGTTTTCATTGCTGATTTCAATTTTGGTCTGTTTCAAGTCAGTACAATAGCCAGACTTCTTTCTAAGGAGGTCAATGACAAAACCAAAATGAAGGTTGCACATCTTCAAGCTGCCTATGGACAGTGCCAGAATGGAGGCACTAATACCAATACAGCTAAGGGTGACTTAAGCCTATCTTATTGATGAGCTCGCAGCAAAATTAAGATCAACCATGAATGCAAGGAGGGAGAAAAAACATGTTGCCAATGCCAGGGCTTGTCTAATTGTATGTTTTACTAAAGAGCAAGACAGAAAAGGGTATTTTATATCACTTTCCCAACTAGAGTAGTGCAATGGACATGATTTGGTTCTATGTTTGCCAGTATCGGCAAGGTCTGAATCTAAAGAGAGCCCAGCTTTTGAGTGATCCCCAGTAGATTGTGGAGATAGGTGAAGTAGAACTGCAAAATGCCTCTTTTCTGAAAAGAGGTCACAGGTCACAAACTTAGCCAATCTTTTCCAACTGTGAATCTCCAACCACAAACCAACTCTGGCACAGAATCAGCGCTTGAGATGCTTGGAAGATGTTATACACTCTTCCTTCTCAGCAAGTAAGAAGGAAAGATCCGAAGAAGATGTAAACCACGCTTATGCTATTTTCTGACTGGGGGGGGAGAGAAAGGAGGCGGGCTGAGGGCAGAGCTGGGAGTAAACTCAGTCATGTATGAGAAGCTGTTGATTGTTCTAGTTGAGGAAAGAGATGATAAGGCCGGATAAAGTGTGCTTCGCCCATAAGGGAGGAGGAGGGACCGCAGCTGTATGCTAATGGGACACGAAGCGACGGCCTCCCTCATTAAGTAGAGACTAGGCAGGGAAGGCACACATCGCTGAGCAAACACATTTGCGCCGGACAAATGAAACACGCGCGCCCTTGACGCACCGCACTCCCGCACACGCCGCCACAGAGCAAAGGACAAAGAGCCCGCGAAGTAGAGGGCCAGAGATTCGGGAGGGGCGCCCAAAGCCTCGCTGCATCTCCTGCCGCGGGGGCGGGCAGCTGGCGCCTGACCTTTCCGCTGCAATTGCCTGGAACTGTCTGTCTCTAAGCAGCTTCACTCGAAAGTTAGCGCCGAGGTGGCTTGAGCTGCAACTCCACCAGTCCCCCCGCCCCCGCCCCTTCTGAGCGATTTTTTCCCCCCCAGGTTTCTCGAAACAGTTTCTTCAGGCTGAAAAGGGCGATGGAAATAAGGCTCCGCCTGTCGGGAAAGTCTTTGGCCCCGGCTTCGTTGAGGTGGGAAATACGGCCCAACGTATTTGCCTGCGGCCAACTGGGCTGTTTCTCTTCCTTATCTTCAGGACGCTTGACTCTGACCCTTCCCGTGGGGAGGAGAGGGGGGCCGGCGGCTTCAACCTCATTTGCCACCAAAGCAGTCAAATGTCTCCTCAGGGTCACCTAAATTGCAGTGGGACCCAAGTTGGGCCCGGCATTCAATGGGCGGACATGAAGATGGAACAAGAAAAAACAGATCTCTTCCTCCCTCCCTTCCTCTGTTTCGTGGGTTTTGTTTTTTCTTGTTTTCGTTCTTTCATATCCCCCCTTCTTTACGGCGTAATTATTTAAACGGGAGATCCGTGGCAGCTTTATGCTAATAGTGCCGAACAAAAGGGGGGGGGGGGATTGACAAGCGAGGGAGGGCGCGCAGCTTAGAAGGAGAATAAAGGCCGAGGCCGGGCACAGGGAGGCGGGCGGAGGACGTTCGCGTGTCTCTCGCGTGTCCCTCGGGCTGGCACAACAATCGCTAATTCCTGTGAACACAAAGGCCTCTCTCCCGAGGCCCCGCTTGGCCCGGGTCAAATAATACTCAGCAATACCACCATTGTTTCCGCCGCGCAGGGAGTAAGAGGAGTGGCTCCAAAGCCGAGGAAGGTGCAAGACTAGCCCGCCGAAGAACAGCAGGGAGGAGGTGGAGGACAGAAAAGATGCGGAAGGCTGCTCGGATCAAGGGGTAGGCAAATGCGGCCTTCCAAATCTACTCAGCGAAGTGCTGTTGCCCCTCAATCTGTACTGCATGGTTTCTTTCCCCTCCCCACTACACATAGATGCTGCTGGCTTTTGTTTCTTTCTTTAGCACATGTAATACAAATATTAAGTGTGACTAACAAGGTAATGACTCTTTCGATTTCTGAGATTTATTGTAATTATACTAAAACATAGCAGCCCAACTGGCAGTCAATGCGCATGTAAGAGGAGTTGTGAGGAGGGTTGGGAGAGCACCTTTCCATTTTATCACCTTCCAGCTTTTCAGAAAAGTTCTGCTCTTTCCACTTTAAATTATCCTCATCCTGAGCCCATATTAAGGAGATTGGTGGATGTCTTTCCATCCAGCAGGTGGATCTTGATGGAAGGGGAAACAAAGCCAGGGAATCAACAATCACTCTCCTTCAATTGCTTGGGCTAGAACAATGAGTAAGGGGAAGACCATTTGCCAACCTCATTATTATGACAGAACGAGGTCTGGCAACATGAGGAAACAAAATTTATGCCAGCAAATTTCTGATCCTCATGTATTGATGGAGAACAGTTTAACTTGGCTGTCGGGAACAATCCAGAGATAGAAGTCATTAGCAATGATTTGCACTATATTTTAAAGTGAACGAAAATACTAAGCTGAGCTTCTTGCAAAGCAAGAATAGTGGGAATAATGAGCATTTTTTGATAGATTGATAGCATAGATTGATTCTCGGTCATTGAATAGATGTTTCCCTTGACTTAAATGGAAGACTAGCTCAAATATGCTACTTTATATTAACTCTACTAAGTGCCTTCCTATCTAGTGATTGTCAGTCTCAGCTTCAGTTAAATTCTGAGTACTAGCTTATGTGCATGCAGGGTCAGATTTAGATGAAAAGAGGCCCTAGGCTATTCCACTTATGAGGCCCTTTCACCTATAGTGAAAGTGTAATTTTAATTTTGCTAACAATTTGAATGTAGGCCCCTCTTGATCTTGAGGCCCTAGGCTGAAGCCTAGTTAGCCTATAGGAAAATCCGGCCCTGTGTGCATGACATCTTTTTCACTTTTCAAGCTCCTTTATCGTGTACAGTTAATAATGGCCATTTCTTTTCTACTGATTTAATCAGCTCTTATTGTAGCAAGTTAATCCTGTGCTCATTACTGATGTAATCAACATAGTGATGAAGTCATAAAGCACTCATATATGCCTGATGCTGGAAACAAGATAGGAACAGTGTGCTAAGACAGAACACAGGAGATGCCAGGACATTCTGATGCTGATGTCAATTTTAAGTGAAAGACTTCAAGGCAATACATGGCCATACTTTGTTTATTGTCATCATGCTGGAGGTGGCAGAAACATTTGTGATATGGTAGAGAATTCTGGTCTTCCCCATTTTAATGTTTCTACCACACCAGACTTGTTTTAGTCCTGTTTTAGTGCCTAAAAAAACAGCCTCAAGCCTGAACATGGTGCATCCTAGTACAAGGATGCACCATGTGGCTGCAGAAAATCTAGGCAACATTTTTTTCTGCTAAACCAAACACTTCCCATTTTCATAGGAAGCAATCATAAAGTCTGCTGCAATAGGACCACAATCAGACCACAGGGACTCAACTAGAGAGACTTATAGGCTGCAAATCTTGTGTGTGCACTAAGGATGGAGCAAGAGTGGGCAAACTGAGAGAAAATGCCAAGGATCTAAACATTTACAGCCTCCTCTGTTGGAAAGGACTTTGTGACATTCAATAATATTTTGACTCCTATTAGTTAGCAATGCCAGTTGGCCATGATGCTGGAAGGCAAGCATAACAGATCAGATTTATGTCTTGCTGAACGTTCAGATTTCCTGGTACTTCTACAAATAAGAGAGACTTAATTATTGCCTTAAAAATGGCAATAATTCTGAAAAGGAGCTTGGAGTCCTGGCTTCCTAGTTGTCTTATTGAACTCCAATACATGATTTGTTTTTAGAAAGAGTATGATTTGTGCAAGTATGATTTTTTAAAGGCATATGATGTTAGTAAGGGGAAATTCATGTAAGAAATGGGAGAAAAAAATCTACTCTGCTCTGCCCACTTCAGTGGAGTGCCTTGGTGATTGAAGGGAAGCCTTCAGATGGCACCAATCTTTGTATGTACTCAGAGACACAGTATTTTCTATTTTAAAGATCCCAAGTACTGAAAATAGTATTTTCCTGTTAATCCTCCATTTGAATAACACACAAGTAAGCAATTTAGCTAAAAGCTGTCAGTGACTCATTTAATAATATATAGGTTCAAACAGCACACTGCATCAGGCTGAAATGGTGTTGGATAAAGTGTTCAACATATTGCAAGAAATTCTATGATTGTCTTAAGCATATTGAGTGATCCAGATTACTGTATTGAGCATAGCATGTGTTATAATCACAGCTATTGCATTTAGTTAACCTGGTTTAGGGCCAACTGTACTGTGTGAATCCAGCCAACCAATATTTCTTTACAGTACTTTGGCTTGCAAAGTACTGTAAATCTTCCATTAATGAGAGTGATTGAGTCACAATTCAAGCCAAGCTCAGAGCACTTCATGGTACAATGCTATACAAGTTTATTTAAGGCTGGCTGATTCCAAATGATGCTTAATTTCCAGGTAAATTGATTTAGAAAGTCTCATTTATTTTAGTGGGAGAAAGAGAAAATTTAGTATTTCTCATTGGAATGTTTTAGTGGTGGATTCTATTCTTTCTTAATCATGCATACATATGCTCAACCTGATACTTCTCATGTTTTAGCCTAAATTGATGGGATCTACATTCCAATAGACAAGACTGAAAATTCTCCAAGCTTTTTCCATTAGTGATTAACTATCTTTAGCATTATTTCACAGCATCACTGTGACATTCTGAAGCCCATTCTCAGGATTATTGCATGGTTGAATGAGCTAGAAGATGTCATAAATCACTACTGGGAATCACTCTGTTTGCATATTTTGGGGGGCTTTGTGCTTGACTGGAATGGCACAGGAAACACCATTTTTCATCCTCTAAGAGCCTTAAAATCCTTAGAAACCAACAGAGTTTTACTTCATAAATAAATAATTTGTGAAGTACAACATCTCTAGCCCTAATCTCTGCTACTTGCATTAGAGACATTCCTCATTGTTGTTGCTGTTCCACCTGTTTTATAAGCTGCAGAAAAAATTGCTTTGCCCACTGCTGATCCATCTGCTGCTCCTACTGCCAGTCTTCTGACTAGTGGCTGAGTAGTGTTGTTCTGCATGGACAGCATAGAAGTGGCAAGGCTGTTGGTTAAGATCTCTGAATCTACTGCCACCTCTTTCAGTATAACACCATCAAGCAAGAAAAACAGTCACTAGCACAGATATCTACTTATGGATTCCTCTGTGCTGTTTGGGAGGCAAGGTGGGGGAATGTACCATCCCATCAGTTTTATGCTATTTCAACCTATTACAATATTCTATTACATAATTTCACTGTTATTCTACTTCAAGCCCAGACAGGTAGTTGTGTTTCATGTGCTACAGTGTCCAGTTCCCTAGGGAGACAGCAGCAGAATGGTGGCTGGCAAGGTCAAGTAGGGACCAGGGAAGAGGGTGTGCCCTATTAGCCTGAAATGGCCAATAAGCACCTCTCTGGCCCCATTGGTTGCTGGTCACCTGACTTTGTCTCTGATATAATGGGTGGAGCTTTGACTCACACATGGTAAGGTGGAAAAGGCAATTTTTAACAACAGTCCAGCTGAGTTCATCTTATCTTAGGGGAGCAGAGAGCTTCAGAGTATGTTCCCAAAAGGGTTACATGCAAGTGGAGGAAGGCCTTAGGCTGCAAGGCATCCTAAAATGCTTGCTTGCAAAAATGAGAGAAACTGGGTTCTCCCTGACTAGTTGCACACATTTCTACAAGAGCTGCTTGCACTTGCTTTGAAAAATGATGCTTCCCATGTTTCTCCTTTTTCTCCCTTCTCATTGCAAAACAGACTGTTCTTTTCAAATACTTTTGAAAGGACAAGATCTTAAACTAAGGGGGTTCATATTTACTTTCATGTGGCATGGATAAAAGGCAAAAAATCCCAAGCGTAATCAAGAGTTTACTGTGTATTTTGTGTGTGTGTGTGTGTGTTAAAACCTCTTACATCTTTTGAGTCCCCAGTGATTTAAATTAAAATAACCCACTTTGTCTTTTAAATCCATCTAAAATTTAATAACTGTATAGTACAGTACAGGGATCAAATTTAATTGGGACAAATTACCAGTGCATTTAATTTCCTGGCAATTGGAAAGCTCCCTAAATCTAAATGAAGAGACTAATTACATTTATATTAGTGGTGTGTGTTGGGGGAGAAGAGAGAAAGTATCTGATTCACTACAGAGAATGGTTGAGAGAATACTTGGAATCCATACCCAAACTATAGATTACAATACTGAATGTTGATAAAGCTTGGGTTTAATATAGAAGGACATAACTCAATACAGTTAAAGAAGAGTTATTTTTCGTTTTTTCTTTATTTTTTTACCAGCTTTAAGTGAGGAAAAGGGTCCTTTTGAGGGAAACAAGATCTCCGGAAACGATTCTGTTCATCTCTTCGAGGTTTTGGGGAGAGATTGGGAAATTGACCTGCGTAGAGCTGAGAGACACTTTGCAGCTAATGTTTGAAAAGGTTGCTGATTGACTGACCAGGGGGGGGGATGTCACTTATAGCGGGAAGTACCGGGTTAGGTGGCTCTTATTCCTTTCTCTTCGGCTTAGTGCCGTAGTCGGCCCTGAACAAATCCACGTTCTGGTTAACTTCATAGCAGTCAGCAAAACGAAACGCGCGGGGCCTCGAATGCTGCCCATGAAAGCCCTTGAAGGACGGCTTGTAGAGGAGCGGGGCAGCGTCGGTAAAGCGGACAGGAAACCGCGCTTCTACTCCCTCTCCGCTCTTCTTTCCCCGATTACGCCGCCCGGTTTGCTTTTTTTTTTTTTTTTTAAACGGGCCAAGCGTAAGATCTGACAAGAGAAACTTCTTGTTCTAAGGCCTCCCAGCGCCCGAAGACCCGAACCGGCTAGTGGTGGCTTTGGGTTTGCGCATCCGCTGAGGAAGGCTTAGCACGGAGTCTCTCCAGTCGCTGCCCCCCCACCCCCCACCCCCCCACCCCCAGCAGCACGCGCCTCTTGCTGCTCCAGATTGGCCGCGGTTCCCTTTCAATACCCAGAGGTTAATTTCCTTGACAAAGGTGGCGGGGCAGACAGAGGAAGACCTCCTTGGGCAGACAGACCCTTTCTCTCTCCCCCGCTTTGGCTACTTGATTAGAACCCTTGATTTAGCATCAGATGTCAAACAGCAAAATGCCCTCACTGGATTAAAATGCATGAGCCCCCTCCGGCTCCGTCCTTTCTCTCGCTCCCTCCCTGAGACGCCAAGGGCGCCTTCATCAACTTTAAAGAGTCTGTATCAGAATGGCGACCCACCATCAGCCCACTTAAACCGAATGAATTCGGTTTTGAACCATCTGGTGCTTTGAGGAGGAGGGGGCGATTCTCTGCCCCTTTTGAAATGCAGCCCAGCTCCTCCTCGAAGATTGCTCAGGAGAATATCGGATCAAGGCCAGAAGGTGGAAAGAAACAATCCGATCTACCGACAGGAAGCCGAAATAAACGGGCACGGTTTCCAAAGAATTCGGCTCACTATAATTACACCTTACAGGGGGGCAAAGCAGTTAGAAAATAGAATTTCGAACCTGGCAGGCAGAAGGCAGAAGATTCCAGACGCGGCAGATTGGAGGGGTCCTGGGGTGTTGTTTGGGGGCCCCCGAGAGCCTCTGATTGCAAGAGTAGGGAAAATGGTGTCGCTGCTTCCCTAGCCGGGTGGAAAGCTAGCCAGGAGGGGAATTTAAGCCGCGGAGCTGCACAGTCGCTGTTGTTCCAGAAAGCCCCTGGGTTTTGAGTCGGACTTGTTGCAAAGACTTGTAGTCAGATCCTGTCCCTAACTAGAATCCGAAGATGGCTGGAAGAGAAGGAGCCCTCCCTCCCACCCGGATGGTCTTAGAAAAGCAAGTAAAAGCTTCATTACTCAGGATGCTCTTAGGCCCAAGGTGTTACCTGTATTTACAGTACAATTCCATATCAAAATGTCTTATCGAGTCAAGGCACAAAAGCTCATTCCACTCTGCTCAATATGGCCTGTACACATTTATAAATGCATTAATGCTTGAACGTGGTAAACAGTTGAAGCAGCAGGGACATGACATGCGCACCCTCCAAGGCAGCGGCGGTTCCTTCCTGAGCGTCTACGCTACAGCGCACATCTTTGCGGTCTGAAACAGCCACAGGTCTCCCCGGCTGTCCTCTGCCTGCGGTTCTTCGAACTGGAAAGGAAATCGCCTATGAGCGCCTGGGATTTCGCTTCCTCACCACCACCACACCGGTTGGCCTGATAAATTAAAAATGGCAATACCCCACTGAACTTTATGGGTTTACTGTTGAGTAGGTTTGCACAGGATTAAGCTGGACAGCAGGGAAGAGAGTTGCGAGAGGAGGCGGCTTTTTTCCTCAAAAGCGCCAGCGCAGCCGCAATGCTTTCTGCGGACAAAGCTCTTCGCCGCGAGAAACCTTTGCCTTGGCAAAGACAACAAGCGGCTGGAGGCGAGGCCGGGCTGGCGCGCGTCGCCTTGTCCTCATTTCCTCCCCTCCCCACCTCCCTCCCACCCCCACCCATGTGTGACGCTGGGCTGCTTCTGTTCCGCCACTAAAAGCTCGCGCGCCCCACGATTTCTATAGCCGTCCCTTTCCTCAGGATTTTCCTGGCCCCGGAGGGCTTTTAAACAATTGCCGCCCTTCTCTTGGTCAGCATCGTTCGTGGCTCCCTCCTTTTCTCCCGCCTGCATTTTGCCCTCTCCTCGACATATTTCGACTCATTCTTCTCTTTTGTTGCTATTTTGCTCGCGGAGGTGTGGGCAACTTTCCCCCCCCCCAACTGCCAACACACTCGTCCTCCCCATCCCTTATTGTCATGCTGATGGCTATTTCGATTTGGCAGCTCTTGTGCCCCGCCTGGAGAAAAGACACAAAAGGGAGGCACGTGCGCCTTCCCATAGAAAAGCAGCAGACCGTGAAAGGAGGCGGAGCTGGGCGTGTGCCTTTTGGGGGACGAGGAGGGGAGGGGGAAGGGAGGCCTAAGAAAAGAAAAGGAGGGGGAGGAAAAACAAAAAGAAAAGAGAAGCGCCGAACCCCTCAGGTACATCTGCTGCGCTCTACCTAGCTCAGCCACTCGCTCGGCGGGCGCCTGCCCCCTTTCTGCCTCAAAGCCAATGGAGCAGCCGCGGGAAGCGCTGATTGGCTCCGGGGAGGAGCAGGAGGCCAGAACAATGCTGTCCTTCCCCCTTAAAAAGCGGGCGGTGAGGCTGGGCGACTGGGGGGGCAACATCACCGAGACTCGGCGGCCGTGGCGCTCTGGCGGGGACGCTCGGGGAGTCCGCCGCAGTACAGACTGACAGCTGCGAAGTGAGGAGGCGAAGCGAGGCCTCCTCCTCCTCCTCCTCGGTTTCTCTCGCTCTCGTTTGGCTCGGCTGACGGAAGGAAGGCGGGCTGGTCGAAGAAGGACCCGGCTGGATGCTAGCACCGCGCTTGCCGCTCAGAGACTGAGGAAGTAGCATCACCAGCCGCAGACGCCTTCCGGAGCTGCCCGAGGATGCCCCGGGGCTTTTTGGTGAAGAGGAGTCGCAGACCTACGCCCATCTCTTACCGGACGCGTTGCTCCTGCTACCCGGCCGCTGGGCTGGAAGGAGGCGATCCGGTGCAGCTCTTGGTTCCTCCACCTTTTCCCGCCCCTCAGTTCCCCAGCGCGGCTTCTGTCTCGGAATCCGTTGAAGCGGCGCTTCTGCCTGCGCCCGCGGTGCCGCAGTTTGGGACGCCGGAGGGCCCCTCTTCGCCGGCGCCGCTGCACAGTCCAGCGCGAGCGGTGAGCGAGGAGCGTAGCCTCCACCTGGCCTCGCCCGTCTCGGCCGAGTCCTTTCCGGCGCCGGAACCGTTACTCTTGGGCCCTGGAGGAGAGCTCAAGCTTTGGGCAGTCGCGGCCGCCGCCGCCGCCGCCCTCGCTTCTGGCCCGCCGCCCGGCCCTCAGCGCAGCCATGGGCCGAGCCCAGGCGCGTCGAAGCGGTCTCAGGGCAGAAAGGCCAAGGCGGCGCGCAAGTTGCACTTCGAGGACGAGGTGACTACGTCGCCGGTGCTGGGGCTGCGGATCAAAGAAGGGCCGCCGGAGCCTGCTCTAGCCACGCAGCAACTGCAGCAGCAGCCGCCGCCTGGCTCGGCCGCGGGGCTGAGAGCGGGGAGCGCGCAGCCGCTGGGCGAATTCATCTGCCAACTGTGCAAGGAACGCTACCCGGACCCGCTGGCTCTGGCTCAGCACAAGTGCTCGCGTATCGTGCGCGTCGAATACCGCTGTCCCGAGTGCGACAAGCTCTTCAGCTGTCCGGCCAACCTGGCCTCGCATCGCCGGTGGCACAAACCGCGGCCAGTCAACGGCCCCCCGACCAAGGTCAAGCCTGTTCCGGAGGAGACGGCCAAAGGAGGGGGCGGCGGCGGCGGCAACAGTAGTAGCAGCAGCGAGCGGGATACGCCGAGTCCCGGGAGTGGTGGGGGCGGCAGCAGTGGAGAACCGGAGGCCGCCGGAGCCGAGGAATTCGCCTGCCCGCGTTGCGCCAAGCGCTTCCGACGCCAGAGCGCCCTGCGTAAGCACCTGCCGCTCCACCACGAGCCCCTTGACGGCTTGTCCCAGGCTCGGCCGCCTCCCGAGGCCTGTCTGGAAGAGGCGGCGGCCGGCCACAGCCCGCTGAGCTTGTCCGGGGAGTGCCACCTCTGCCCAGTGTGCGGGGAGACCTTTCCCAGTAAGAGTGGTCAGGAGCGTCACCTCCGCGTGCTCCATGCTGCCCAGGCCTTCCCCTGCAAATACTGCCCAGCGACGTTTTACAGCTCGCCAGGCCTCACCCGACACATCAATAAATGCCATCCGTCGGAGAACCGGCAGGTCATCTTGCTCCAGGTTCCCGTTCGCCCAGCCTGCTAGAGGGAGTCCCGCAGTGCCTTGCCTCCAGCACCAACACCACCGCCGCCCCGCCCGCCCGCCCGCTCGCTCGCTAGACCGACCTGCGGAATGGCAAGGACTGTTAGACTTGGCTGGCCCTTCCTGCGGGAATCCGGCCGGGTCAGTTTGCCAACCAGCGACGATCCTTCTTCAGCTGCTGCTGCTGCTGTTTCGTAGGGCTCCCACCCACCCCCGACCCCTGCCAGCCACTGAGCATCAGTTTGATGCTGGGGTTTATGGCGCCTAGCAGTGCCGCTCGGAGGGCGCGCTCTGGAGCAGCCCCTTCCCTCTTTTCCCTGCACCCGGGAGCTGCTCCAAGGTCCGAGCTGTTTTAATGGGAAAAAATCCCCGCTCTCTCTCCCGCTGCCCCAAGTGAATCTTAAGGAATGATGATGGATGCCTTTACATTTCACAGGCTGTGAACTGAACATTTACCTACTTGATTAGCTTTATTATGGCTTGTGAACTGCTGGGATCTGGCTTTACCTTTTCGTTGTTGTTGGTTGGTTTGTTTCCTTAAATTTTATTTTGTATGTGAACAAAATCAAACCGCTTAAAGATATAACTTTGGTTAGTATAGCCACAATTGCCTTGACTTTATTGTTGTTGAAAAATGTTGTAGACGCTGCCTTAATATTATAAAATGCCAACCGTTCCGGTTTCTTTCTTTTTTGAACTAGAGATATTTGTTGACACTCTGTGTATATGTTGATTTATGCGCAATGGTTATTTATTGGTTATTTATTAATTATGGTGTTTATATCATTTTTGATGTGCTTTGCCTTTCTCTTACCATTTCACTGTGCTCTTAAGTGCTGCAGTCCCAAACTCACCTCCCTGGACGTAAGTCCTTCTGAAATCTGTGGGGCTCATTTCTAGGTAAAGATACATGGGGTTGCACCATTACCTTCTTTTTAAAAAAAAAACAAAAAACAAATCTGCTGAAAGGGATTTAACTTTTATATCTAGAATAAACATACAACTGCAACTCTTATTCTTGCTTGGAGAGCTCTCAAACAGCTCAGCTTACTTTTAGATGCAATCTCTTTTCTACACACATTATTTTCTTAACTGTTAGCTATTTATAGAATGCTTCAATAGAACTGTTTTAACTGTATAATTATTTATTATTCAAATAAAATATTTTCAAATTCAAGTGTACATTGTTTCCTTTTTTTCATTTTTCTATGCTTTATCCATTCCTACAGAATGGCCATTAACCATTCTGGTTGGCCAAATTTACTCCATTGGGATTGCTGAGGCTTCAATTGAAAAAGAAAAGTTTTGTGCTTTTTAGCAGTTAAATAAGTCTGAGTTGGCGATCATGAATTATCTGCAATTTGAGGGGAGCATCTATTTCTTCAACCTAGGGGCAAACGCCTAAAAGTATCAGAGCTCATCACGTTCATTCCTGATTTCTTATTTCAGTGTCTTGAGCTCAGCCCCAGAAGCAGAAAGAGGAGGTAAAAAATGCTCTTGAATAAAATGCAGAGTAACCTTAATGACAGCACTACCCTGGTGGCCATTCTTTGAGTTAGACTAAGGGAGTTTCTGGTAGAAAGGCACTAAAAACAGTTAATAGGGTGCTTCTTAGAAAAGCCCTCTAGAGCCTTCAAGCTCTCTTTCCTGCTTCAGCTCACCTTTCAGAGACCTCTTTTTCACCGGCACCTAGATTTCATTTTCCTCTTATTGCTTTATTTTACTGAATGCAAGAAACCACTCCAAAGTCCTGAATTTATTAATATTTTACTGCAGAAAAACTTATTTTCGGCAAATTTTCCAAATGATTTGGAAGTTCTTTGTTGGAAAACTAGGGGTTTTCTTCTGGATGCTGTGGAGCATGGAAGGAGATGAAATGTCTTCCAGAACAATTCGTTGGGCACAACATACTAGCGGGAGTCCACCAGTTTCAGGGAAAGAAAACGCGACCAGGCTCCATAGAATTCAATGGTGAGTAGAGAATTACAGCCCAGTCCTTTGCGGGTTTGTTCCAGCTGAGTCTCATTCATTTTGATGGAGTTTCCTGGCTGGATGTGAACGTGATTGGTCAGAGAAAACAAAACAAGGGGAAAACTCCTTTTGGCTTGAACCCTCATTCATTCCCCCAAAAATCCTTTCCCCCCCTTGCAGACCAGTCTCCCTTCCATGGAGGCCTGCAGAAAGCCGCCTTCTCTTAGCTGGTGTCCCTTCCAAAGCCAGGGACTCTAGTGGCCAGAGCCGGCGCCCATGGAAGCCCTGCCTGCACACCCATTGGCCAGGGGGTTAAGGCTGCCCTCCAGAGACCGAGGCAGGAACTGCGCAGAAGGGGAGCCGCGCAGGTTGTGCCAGGCCAGGTGACCCCGAGGACCACTCTCTGGGTTTTCATATAGCTTCACCCATTTCCGGCCTGGCCACCGCCCCCTTCGCTACAGGCAGCTGCAGCTCCACAGCCGAGGAGACGCGTCGTGCAAGGCGCGCCTCAGAAGGAAGGCCACACGCAAAAGGCGGGGACTCCTAGTAATTCCTCCCAGATATGTCAGAGGCAGGGGATGCTGGAGGCGCAACAGCAAATCGGCAGGGCTTGGCTTGTTCTAAGAAATACAACCCCCCCCCAACGCTCCTGCCCGCCCTCCCCGCTTTGTCTGCGGCCTTCAGGAGCCCTTCCGCCTCCCCGAGGGCGAGGTTCGCCGCCGGTCTCCAGGGCAGCAGTTCTAGGAGCCCCATCCTCTCTCCTGAGGCGCTCTCGAGCTCAGCGCGGGCTGCCTGGACAGACCGCCCCCCCTCCCCCCGCACACCCCCCCCCCCGGGCTGTAAAATCTTTACCGGGCGTTCTGACGTGAAAGGTTAGGAGGATTGTTTCGTCATCCGGCGCTGTCTCTGGCCCAGGGCTGCCTTCCTTGCTTGATCTTAAATTTCGGAGAAAACAGAGAGCTCTAGAACAGGTTTCTCTTGGAAGTATTTTGTATTTTGCCAATACTACGCCTTATCCGAGAGGATTTTAGTTTTTTCAGCGGCACTGAGCAATTTCTATGTAATCTCAGACATTTCTCTCCTGGGCAGAGAGTTTAGAATTTCCTCTCGGATGGCTGCTAGGATGCCAGCAGGTGCGCTTTTCTTACCCTGCACCCACAAGGGCCGGGGTGGGTGGGGAAAGTGTCTGAAAAGTCAAATGGGTGGCCACTGCTACACAATTGAAGCCTCATCTCTTTTCACTATTTATAATTTGTGATAATTATTTCTATGCCAATAACTTGGATGACTTCAAAGGACTTAAAATTAGAATGAAAACCTTCATTAGGGCATTGGAATAGTCTTTTGTTTCTATTTCAAACATATTACTTGCACTCAAAATTATAATAAAAGAATAACTTCTGCTGTGACACTTTCAAGACAAACCTATTTAATGTTGCTTAAGTAACCATGGATCCATTTTAAGCAGGTGTATGTCATCCAGGGAATAAATTATGTGTTATATATGCAATTTATATCAACTTTTGTTGGGATGAGAAAAGGTATGTTCTTGCATTGTTGATTCTTGTGCTGGGCAGAAATTTTTGCATTAATGAGCTGGTTAAATGTAAAAAGGAAGAATCAAGAGAAGTATTAAATCTTCCAATGTCTCTTTTGTGGTGACACCGGTCCTATAATTATTTTCCTCAAGGTTGGTTTCTTTGAGGTCAATAATGGATATGCAGGGTTTTGTCTTCATTCAGAAAGAGGAAACAAATCCACCCGCATACCTAAACGTCAGCTTTGTAATAAGATGGCAAAAGTTGGAAAAATTAAAAAAAAATCCCTTTCCCCCTAGAACTATGTGCTGTTTTCTGAAAGTTACAAAAATGGAAAGATTTATTACTGATATTCAAAATTCAGGCCATAGCAGCGTCCCTATAGTCACGTGATATTAATTTGGGCCTACCCGCATTTACAATAATGTTCATTAAAATATACAAATATAAAGATAAAAATACAAACTTAGAAGAATATAAAAAGTAAAAATAAAGGGCAAAAAAAGAAAATAATGAAGAAAAAAGATAAAGAAATTACTTCTTCCTCCATCAAAGCAAATACAAAATTCAGTAACTTATCACCTCTGATATTTCAACAGAAGATACCTTCTTTAATCTTTAAAGCCTTATCATTCAATCTGATCAACAAAAGTCCATTAAGAGTTACTAGATATAATAACATATATTTTAACCTTAACCCCAAAAGTCGGTTTTACTTTCCTTTCCTTTTAATGCAGTAATTTACCGCTTTCTCTCAAAACATGGACCCCCCACCTTCTTCCAATATTTTATCTATCTATTCACATACTACTAAAACTCTTGTGTTGGTAACCTTTAACCAGATGAAGTGGGGCATCATAAGGCAAAGCAGAGAAAAAAATAGAGTATAGTGAAGGCTATGGTTTTCCCAGTTGCAATGTATGGCTGGGAAAGTTGGGCCATAAGGAAGGCTGAGTGCCAAAAAATTGAGGCTTTTGAACTATGGTGCTGGAGAAGACTCCTGCGAATCCCTTGGACTGCAAGGCGATCAAATTGGTCAATCGTAGAGGAGATCAACCCTGACTGCTCTTTAGAAGGCCAGATCCTGAAGATGAAACTCAAATACTTTGGCCACCTAATGAGAAGGAAGGGCTCACTGGAGAAGTGCGTAATGCTGGGAAAGATTGAGGGCAAAAGAAGAAGGGGACGACAGAGAATGAGGTGGCTGGATGGAATCATTGAAGCAGTCAGCGTGATCTTAAATGGACTCTGGGGGATGGTAGAGGACAGGAAGGCTTGGAGGAACGTTGTCCATGGGGTTGCGATGGGTTGGACATGACTTCGTGACTAACAGCAACAACAAAGGCAAAACATTTTCAACCAAGGTATTTCAAATGGGGTATTATAGAATGCAACCAAAATCTCGGACCTATGACTCATGTGGAATTGAAATTTGGCACATTATAAAATATGACATAAAATTTATCAGAAAGCATTTTATTATTTCATACAAAATGCCATAAAACATTTTCTGTGGTCACCTCCTGAAGTTTGACTATACTATACAGTTCAACATGAGCTACCTTCAAGGCAGATACCTCTCTGAATATTTCCCTGAATTTTAAAAAACTTTTCCAGTGAATGCAGTACATTAGAAGCCCTGGAAAGCATCATTTTCTGTCTCCTCTCAGAAACTCCTTTACAAGTTTAACACCCCTCTTTTGTAAACATAAGATAAAGCTATCCAAATCATTCTTCTGATGTATTACTTGTAGGTCCCCTTTAACTATTAAAATATCAGCTGGTTTTTCATTTATAAATTTAGTGTAACATTGTTTTCCATTTCATTCTTGTAGCCTGACATTTTAAAATCCATTTTCAGATCCACATTCAAACCAGTATCAATCTCTGTTTTATCCAGTAAAATCTTTGTCTTCCATAAATTCTTCCAAATCCATTTTTATAATAGCACACATTCTTAACAGTAATTTCCTGGTGCATTGTTCTGAAATATTAAATTTCAATTCTTCCAAAGTCAAATAAAGTTACTCCATTCTGTAGCAAAAGGTCTCTTCTTTTAGTTTTCTGTCTCCCTCTAGTCAACTTTTTAGGTCCTCTCCTATCATATTTTTTTCCAAATTCATCCAGCCCCATATTTCATTCATAACTTTTGGTTGATAGCTAGTGCCTGCCAATCTGTCTGAATCTGGAAGTCCCATAGGATCTTAGCTTTCTTATTTCCCATGATTTTCTGTGGAATCTCCCATCTGAACTTAGGAAGATCTAGCCCATATTCTGTGCAGATGTTTCTGTACACAATACTAGCTACTTGGTTGTGCTGTTCAGTGTATGCTGTTCCTGTCTGCATCTTACATCCCACCACTATGTGTTGAACTGTCTCTGAGGCCTCTGTACATCATCTACACCTTTGATCCTGTCAGGTGTGGTAGACCCTTCTTTCTATGGGTCTGGTGCTTAGTGCTTGTTTTTGTGTTGCTATGATCAGTGCCTCAGTGCTGCCTTTTAGTCCAGCCTTTTCTAGGCACTAGTGGGGTTCCCCCAAGTCTGCTACCTCACAGCTATCTGGTACATCCCATTTAGGGTCTTGTCTTGCCATAGCATTTCCTCTGTTTGATCTTCCTCCCATGTCTGCTGCTGCCTCAGGCATTTTCTCAGCAGCTTAGTTTTGGGTGCATCTTACTGATGTATTCCTGGATGCTCTGTGTTTTGTCTAGAATAGAGGTTTTGACCACGACTACCCTGTTTCCAGCTAGTGTACAGTCTCTAGGTGTTGAACTTGGGTGGAAACCTCTGTACATTGTGAGGAGCTACCTGATCTTCATATCAGCAGCTTCCATTTCTTTCTTTGGCCAACTCACTATACTGGCAAAGTAGATGATGATTGGCAGGGCATACATATTGATGGGATGGCTCTTGTTCTTCTCATTGAACAGGCTCTTAAGAACCTGTCAGAACTTTAGTGATACTTGGATTTTGCTGTCTTCTTGCCTCATCATCATGCTTTCCATGTGATTGGGATACCAAGGAAATTGAAATTGGCCTGTATATCTGCTATATATATTTAGTGGGAATATATGCACCCAATCAACAACAAGACAGATTTTACAAGTTGCTACATACAAAATTGATAAACTGGGACTATAAATCTTGCATAATGTTGGGTGACTGGAATTGAGTATTGGATACTAGAATGGACAAGAAGAGACTTTTGCAAAATACTCAAATGCGAGCAAGATTGCCCAAATCCTTTTTCGACATGATGGAGGATATGGAGCTGAGAGACATTTGGCGTGAACGGAATTTTAAAGAACAAGACTTTACATTTTTCTCAGATAGGCACCAATCTTTCTCCAGAATTGATTTTATATTAATTACAAATGATTTCCTTTCTAGGGTGAAGAAGACGAAAATATGTCCAAGAACTCTAACAGATCATAATCCGGTGTGGATGGAATTGGAACATGGAGAGGTGTCTAGGAGATCTTGGCGATTAAATGAAAATTTATTTAGATACGAGGGAAATGTGAGAGAATGTAAAAAATTAATGAAAGAATTTTTTGTTTTAAATAGTCCCATTAGTCTTAACTACTTTCCCTCTCTTGATCATCTGACCACATTTCTCTGCTTTGAATGACATCCCAATGTCCTGATTGTACATACATGTCAGATGCATCTGCAAGTTGGTATCTCATTCACTCTTAGCATATAAGTTGATGTTATCCACATATAGGAAGTGGCTAATGGAAGTTCCACTCTTGAACTTGTATCCATATCTAGTCCTTGTGATTATCTGGCCGAGGGGATTCAAGCCTATGCAGAACAGCAGTTTGGTATATGCATCTCTTGATGTTCCCTTGTGTGAGCTCTCTTGAGCTGACTTCCAATGTTGTCCTCCACAGTCACTCTGAGTTCTTGAGGAGGGCCCTGTTGACTTTGAATAGCCCCAGGCATTCACATAGCCCCAGATCCATATGTGTGGCAGTGAGTTGTAGGTTTTCCTGTAGTCCATGTCCTGTGGTCCTGTGCTCAGATTGGTCTGTCTAGAGTCTCGGACAACTGTTTTACCTATGAGCACCTGGTGTTTTGAGCCTCTGGTGTCATTGCCAATGCCTTTCTGAGCTGTGATCATGTATTGGTTCATATGGTCCTATAGCCTGGTGGTTATGATGCCTGATAGGACTTTCCATGTTGTGGGGAGGCAGGTTATTGGCCCATAACTGGTTGGTGCTGTTCCCTTGTGGGGGCCTTTTATGATGAGCACTGTCCTTTGTGTTAGCCAGTCTGGGTAGTATCCTGCTGCTGGTACTTGGTTTGTACAGTATGTGCTACTAGGCCTTTATGCACTGCTATTAGTTTGTTTAGCTAGTAGGTGTGGATAATATCCAGGCTGTGTTAATGCACTTTGAATGGTTCTTTGGAAAACAGGGCATTTATAGTCTTGGCCTTTGCTTCTCTAGTGTATCTTCTTAGCCTGGTAGCCTTTGTTTAACTGTCTTCAGGGCTTCAGATGAAATCAGGTTCTTTTTTCAATAGCCGAGTCTGATCCCTAATCTTCACACCTTTCTGTAATTCTACCAACCAAAAACTGTCCCCAAGTTGCCTTGATTTTAGCCTCTAACCTTATTTCCTCTGTGTGTGTGTGTGTGTGTGTGTGTGTGTGTGTGTGTGTGTGTGTGTATGTGTGTTATATCTCCAGCATTATAGCAGCTGTAGCATTTATCAGTTTACTGGTTTGAGTTATTGTGGTAGTAGGGTTTGTTATGAGGGCTCTATTGGCATCCTTTAACATACTATCTGATGTTACTTCTCTACTGACCCTTGGTAACTAGTCTCAAGGATTTATTGTATTGTAGCTAGTTTATCCATGTCCTTATACCAGCTGTTGTGCTCTGTAATAGAGAGGGTGGTAGTGACGGGTTGGCTGCATATCCAGTTGTTCTTTCAAGTCTTCTTGAGTATGGGATGTAATGTGTAGTTAGTGTATTTCAAGTTGTGAGAGCAGTTTCCCTTTTCACTGTGTTGAAGCACTGAGTAACTAGCTGTTTCTCAGTTAGTGTGGATGCAGGTCTTCTATCCATCCATAGTTCTCTCATATGTTTCATGTAACTCCCTTCATTAGATCTGCTGTTGTAATAGCATTCCCCTCCATGAATGGTTTGTTCCAGTAGCCCACTTATCATCAGGTTGTCTTGTTCTTCAATATCTGATGCAAATATCTGAGCTGGCATGACTCTCCTAGTTCATGTCACTCTCATACTTTGAGGTAGGCAGGTGAAGCATTAGGGAGTCTTTGCCCAAGGACTCAGGACCCCTACTAGGCAACATGATTTTCTCCCTGGCTCCAAGAGCTCTAAATCCTGCCAGAGACCACTGTTTTCCAATCTCCTCATGGGGAGCCTTGTGGGTGATCCTGGTTTTCTTCTTGTTCTGAAGAGGAATTATGAGGAGCTGATCCATTCACCAAATACTCTTTCTGCTATGGTTTTCAGTCTGCCATTGGTTCCTCAGAAGTGAGGAACGCTCCCTGATGCAGTGGTTGAGATGGCACTCTGGCTGGTGCTGGGCTTGAAGTAGAGGAGGAAGTGGCAGCAGGCTTAGATTGTTGAAGACTACCACTGCAGAGTGCTGCTTCGACCATCACACACCCATACACCCTGGTGCTTGCCCACAGCACCACCTCACAGCCTGTAGCTTTCACCTGCTGGCTGGCCTGTTTTTTGTTTTTTGTTTTTTTTAAATTTGATTTATATGCCACCCTTCTCCGGAGACTCAGGGCGGCTTACAATGCGCTAAGCAATAGCCTTCATCCTTTTGTATATTTATACAAAGTCAGCTTATTGCCCCCACAACTGGGTCTTCAATTTACCTACCTTAGAAAGGATGGAAGGCTGAGTCAACCTTGAGCCTGGCGAGATTCGAACCTGCAGTAATTGCAGGCAGCTGGTCTTAATAACAGGGTGCTTTAGACCACTGTACTACCAAGGCTCTGTTTGTCTTGGGTTCTTGTCTCTTCCTCATAGGAGTCACATGAGAGCCTCATTTAACAACCCATGTGGTTCTGGGTTTAGGACAGCAACTGTCACTGCCAGCATTTCAACTGCTAAGTGACATGGTTATGTGACATCACACTTTATGACCATGTTGCTTAGCAACACATTGAGGAAATTTGCTAGGGCCTAGTTATTGAGAGGTAATTTAGGGGAAAAAAGAATTTATCTGAATTGATTTTTTTTTCTTTGTCTTGCAAACAATCGTTCAAAATCTGTCTTCCAGTTAAGAGTAAAAATTCATATCAAATGAAAATGGAAGTTTTCCAGTAAATTAGGAATATATTTTTTTCCAAGCTGGAATGTTTCATTTTTGATTTAGTACTAAGATACTATCTAGCCTTTTTGGTCTGGTTTATGTAGAGCCTGACAGAACTGCAATTTTGGTTATCCTCTGCTATGTTTGGAGTTTTTGATTTAGTTGTACTGAAATTCTTGCAGTTAAGCACCTAAGAAAGCATTACATTATATTGATTCCTTTTAAATAGATGATAACTGGCATTTATAAATGACAATGTCCTCCAGTTTTTTTGTGGGCAATCTGCCTATTTAGTACAGAAGGAATCTGGATTCAAAATTTTATTACCTCAATGCAGTTCTAAGAATTGTGGCTAATGAATTTAGAATTGCAGCTGATGTGTTTTAGCTAATAAAGTCTTTAAGAATATCTGAAATATGGAACAGCAATATTACAAAGCATGTGTCAAAGTGAAGTTAAACAAGGAAAACATTTTTTAAGGCAAAGACTGAATAAAAATCAAGAAGTTATTTGGAAACTGTTAGGGATGTAACTGTTAATTGATTCTCTTTTTAAAAAATCTTTGCTGAAAATATATACCTTTTCAAAAGTTGCATTGGCATGTCCTGATACTTTGATATTTATCATTTTGAAAAGTTATTTTTTGTTGGAACCTATTGTTGCCTTATTTATCTATTTAGATAAACACCAATGCTGGTATTACATGATATATAATCTAGGACTTGAAATAATAGATATTTATAAAGGTATTTTAGAAAATGGGATGGGGGGAATCCAAAACAAGGACCCAACAAAGTAACTGTACACAGCTTGGTGGTGGAGTTCATTTTAAATCTGTACTGTTGCGCCTGGAAAACATCAAAGTATGTTTTCCTAGTAAAATGTCATAGCAACAGCAACTATTCTATTTTCTTGCCTATCGAGTATGTAAATGGTACAGCAATGGGTCTGTCACTAACATTTGAGAAGTTCCTATTCATCAGAATCTATTATTAATATTCAAATTGTGTTTCACAACACTGAAGACTCCAAAGCCTGGCATACCATATAATGTTAGTATTCAGAAATGCCCAAATTATGTTTGATATTCTATTCCTGCATAATAAACCTACATATCACAGACGCTGTATGTGGCCTTGAACACATGAGTGACTGATGATGTTACGAATGTAATCCACAAAAAGAAATAATTCATATGTTATAATTTCATATTATAAATTAATGCTTACCTGGAAAGAATGTACTCATAGTAGTTACAAATCAAAGTGAACACGATGAGAAAGACACATATAATTTGAACATGTATCCAGGAGTCCCCATCTTTCCCATTGGATCAAAGGCAGGCTGCTTCCCAGCCCTTTTCCATTGTATGTCTCTATTTTTCTTTTTCTTATTAAATGGCAAAGACGTATAGGTACATATTTAGCTTCATAGAAATAGCTTCATAGAAATGAAGTCAGGGATATTTACTATCCTTGAATACTTCATTTTTCCATTGCAATTAGAATTGTACTAGAGGAGCTTGCTCCTGACTGCTATCCATTGTCTCTTGAGAAATTCTGGAGAAAGTTTTAAATACCAGATGACAGAGGGTAGAAATCCCCTGTTTTCAGAACAGGGAAAAAAAAAGTGTCAAGAAACCACACATGATACTTTCAAAGTCATTGGCTTCATTCTCAGACTGTCAGAAATTTTTTTGTGGTACCCCTCAACCATCATCATCCTCAATGGGAAAATGAAGTTTCAGAATAACTGCATAGTTCTCCTAGACAAGCAATATACCTTGGATAAAAGAAATTCTTTTTACTCTTAAAATTGACACTGAATGGCTTAGAATATTCTAATTCTAGCAATTCTATAATGAGAGACTCGTTGTGGAAAAAAACAGATTTCCTTGATTCTGTACCAACAAATTCCCAAAGAGCAAAGACTGAAGTAATGGAAGAGGTCAATCTTGCAACATGAGCAATTTTAGGGTAGCAGGTTGAAATCTAGCACAGCCAGGGGAGCATTCTCAGCACTTGCATAGTTACCTAGACAAGGGAGGTTCAGGAATCCTAGTGTGTAGATGAATTGGTGATACTAGCTGAAGAGCTCTGAATTTTTTGGACACGGGGAACTTTTTGGACAAGCCAAACCGCTAACTGAGAGACAAGCTCCAGGTGGAATGAAACAGAATGAAATACTGGCATGTAATGTGGGAAAACATGTTCTTAACTAGTCTCTGAGGAAATCCAACAAATGCTGAACTAGCATAGGATAAGAGCAATGTTAAATTAATACACCAATAATCAGGAGATGGAAAGGAGATAATAAGATGACAAATGCTCATGTCAACAATATTATTATAAAATAATAGCCATGTTAACGTAATAGGCAAGACGGGGTCATTGCAATACTTAGTTAGATGGCCATATATACTTATTAAACAAACAAACAAACAAATAAATAAACTAACACACTGGTAAATCTGGGTGGCTTACAACATAAAACCCATAAAATTTCACACACCTCATAGCATAGTTATTCTAAACAGCCTGTTTAGGGTTACTCAGACCTTTCCCAGTAAGGGGGAACCTGAAGTTCATCTTCAGGGCTCTGCTGAGAAATTTTCAATATACCTGGGAAATAAAATTACTCAGATCCATTCTCAGTTGGAGACCAAGCATGGTACAGGGGCTTTGTAGATGCCTGGGGTACAGAATTTCTCAAGCCAGACAAAAGTGTAGATCAGAGGTGTCAAACTCAAGGCCAGCCCGTGGGGTGTTTAAATCTGGCCCATGGGGCTGGCCCTGGAAACAGCAAAGGACCAGCCCGTGGTGCCTCTGCCAGCGAAAACAGAGCTCGTGAAGGCCAAGTGACCCCCAGAGGGTTGCAGGAAGCTGTCGCAGCTGAAAAAGGAGCTTGGGAGCCCATTTTCACAGGCAGAGCACTCGGGCCACCATAGGTGCCCCTGACACAAGTAATGTCGAGCTGGCCATGCTCACCCTGGCCCCCTAAGGCCCCCTGATGCAGCCCTCAATGAAATCAAGTTTGATACCCTGGTGTAGATGATACTAAACTATTTAGTGTGTGAAAACTAAAAATTATTATGAAAATCTCCAAAGGATCTCTTTAAATCGGGGGACCAACAAAATTTGAAATATAATTCAATTTAAATATGTGGAAAGTACATTGGGGCACTTCCCTGACCTCCCCAATGGCCAACATTGTAGTGCCCTTATATATTTTTATGGTATTTCCATATCTAGAATAGTATGTATAGTTCTTGTCAGCATAGGGATATAATAAAGCTTGAAAAATGCAGATGAGGGCAACCAAGTGATCAGTGAGAATGAACTTTTTATAGAAAGAACTGAACTATCTAGCACTGCTCAGCTTGGTAAAGAGAAGACTGAAAGGTGACAGGATTGAAATATATAAAAGAAAAAGAATAAGAAATGAACCCAGAGAATGTCCCCCTCCCTTCCATTTTATAAACAATAAAAACCAGAGGTCAGCCAATGAAGCTGAATGGATAAGGATTTAGACCAAACAAAAAGAAATACTTCTTTACACAATGCATTCTTAATTTGAGATAATAGCCATCAACCTGAATAGCATTAAAAGGAATTTGCTACAGCCACTAAAAGAGCTACTTTTATTAGTACTTCCATGGTTTGACGGTCAATTAACTGGTATAAGTAAAGTTCTACAACCTTGTAAATTAACAACATAACTTTCAATTAACCAAAATTAACAGAAGTGCCTATTTTTCTAACATAAGGGAATTGTATAGCCATCTAATCAGTTTTCAGGTAGCCCTGTTCCTGGTCAGTGGAATTTCTTGAATGTCAGGCTTAGCACTAAAACATAAATCTCTTGATTAACTACAGCTGAACTTGGCCCTTAGGCTAGAACTTGGCAGAAATCTCCGGACTGCACCTTGGCTATGAAACAATCTCAATTGTAAAGAAGAATTAATAAAACAGTTGATTGCCCTTTGCCAGTATAAGGACACAGCATGATTTACACTCATTGCTTTTCTCTCTTCCTCTTTCCATGAATTAATAGCTACTTTACTTAGTCCTTGGTGGCCCTGAAGCTAATGGGTTATTGAATGTTTACATAATTGCAATTTTTGCTTAACTATTTTTGTCTGTCTTTCTTTAACTCTCACAGATGACCATTTGTTCTGGACTTCCACTGCCTACCTTACATTTCTTTGAAAGGAATATCTCTGCAAAATTACATCAGGCTACTAGGACCAATGTAACATCCATGTGGCCTCCTACACTTTCTAATTCCAACTAGAATTCTTCATGATTGCTGCTTGTACATTTCCAGGCAGACCTCTGCCAGTGTATCAGCATTCTTCATAGGTGAGCAACATTCAGTTAGAATGTTATTAGATGTCCCACTGGATTTAACCTCAGAATGAGAACAATAAATATTTCACTTCTGGCCATCTTATTTATTAATCAATGTGAGAGATGAACTGGACTGATCCAAAGGTATCTAAATTTTAATGCTGCATGTACTGTCTCATGTAATGCAGGTAAAATTATAGTAGTTTACAAGGTGGTTCCTAGATTAGAGGTCCTACCTTGCATAAATAGGATGCTTGTGGTAAATTTGTTGAACTTAAAGTATGTTGTCCAAAACATGCCCCAGCTGCCTAGCATTCTCTTTACTATTAACAGAAATAGAATAGAATAGGTATCCTTAAGATTTATATTGACTGTTTCCCTATGACTATCATTAAGTGTTGTACCTTATGATTCTTGACGAATGTAACTTTTCTTTTATGTACACTGAGAGCGTATGCACCAAAACAAATTCCTTGTGTGTCCAATCACACTTGGCCAATAAAGAATTCTATTCTATTCTATTCTAAATACAAAGGGTACTTACTCTTTGGGAGAGGGGGAGGAACTCTGGAAAGTCCTTAAGATGTGGTTCTGTTCCAGGCCAAAGGTTAATATGAGTGTGATCTGTTGGTGGGGGTCTCTCTTGTATTTTTTTAAATTTTATGTGGTCTATATTTGCTTTAATCTGGGCTGCCTGTCTTTGTGGGTTTTCATTGTTTTATCTGTTTTAGTGTTTCTTATGGATTTTGTAGGCCCAGAGTCTTCTGGAGAAGGCTGCCATATCACTTTGAATAAATTAAATTAAAAACAGGGAATGCTGCATGTGACCTCAGTATGATTAAGGCTGACAATTTATGAATAAAAGAAAAATAGATATGATTTATGTCTATAAAACTAGGAGAAATGAGAAGGTAGACTATATCTGAACATAGGATTATAGAGCTAGAAGGGACCTTGGAAGTCTTCTGATTCAACTCCCTGCTCAAGACAAGAATCCTCATACCATATTGGATAAATGGTTGTCCAATCTTTTCTTGAAAACCTCCAGTAATGGAACATTTTCAACTCCAGGAGGCAAGCTAATCTGTTGCTTAATAGTTCTTTTTTAAAAAAATATAAACCTTTATTAACATTTAAAATCCAAAAATACAAGTTAAAATACATCTATAACAAAAATACATCCGTAATAATTATACAATTCAACGTCTTTCTGACAGTACGTAATTCTTAACTTTGTGTTTAAAGATGTTGTGTTTAAATATGTTAAATAAGTAGGAATATGTGGGACTAGATGAAGAAAGTTGAGAATTGCTTAATAGTTCTTACCAGGGGTGAAATCCAGCAGGTTCTCACAGGTTCTGGAGAACCGGTAGCGGAAATTTTGAGCAGTTCGGAGAACCAGCAAATACTACCTCTGGCTGGCCCCAGAGTGGGATGGGAATGGAGATTTTGCAATATCCTTCCCCCAGGAGTGGGGAGGGAATGGGGATTTTGCAATATCCTTCCTCCAGGAGTGGGGAGAGAATGGGGATTTTGCAGTATCCTTCCCCTGGAGTGGGGTTGGAATGGAGATTTTGCAGTATCCTTCCCCTGCCATGCCCACCAAGCCACACCCACAGAACCGGTAGTAAAAACAAATTGGATTTCACCACTGGTTTTTACTGTCAGAAAATTCTTATTTCCAGATTGTATTTCCCCTTGATGAGGTTCCACCCATTGTTTCTTGTACTACCTTCAAGTGGTATGGAGAATAAATAGATGCCATCTGCCCTCTGGCAGCCCTTTAAGGATTGGAAAACTGCTATCATGTTTCCCCTCAGTTTTCTATTTGTTAAGCTAAACATACTTAGTTCTTTTAGCCTTTCTTCATAGGATTTAGCCTCTAGGCTACTTATAATCTTTGTTGCTCCTCTCTGCACTTGGGCCTTGGCAAGTTTTTTGTATTCTGGTGACCAGAACTGGGTGGAGTCTTCCAAATATGGCCTCACTGGTGTAAGCCTGTTTTTTCTTGCCTAAGTACAAAACCATAATTTTCACACCACTGTTGGAAAGGGTCCAATGCAGTGGTGAAATCTAAAATTTATTACTACCGGTTCTGTGGGTGTGACTTGGTGGGGGGGATGTAATGTGACTGAGTGGGCGTGGCCATTTTTTTTTAACTTTTAAAACCATTTTTTCTACAACCTCTTCAGTGAAGAGGTTGTAAAAAAATGCTTTCTAAAGGCTCTGACGATCCAGCTGAGTTGCCTTACCGTCAGAGGGTTTTTTAAAAACCCTCTGCCGATCAGGCAACTCAGCTGGGATCGTCAGAGGCATTTAAAAGAAAAAAAGCCTCTGATGATTGCGCGGCTCAGCTGGGCATGGGGGGGCAGGGATTTTTGCTACCAGTTCTCCGAACCACCTGCCTCCATCGCTACTGGATCGGGCGATCCGGTCTGAACCGGGAGCATTTCATCCCTGGTCCAATGCTTAAGTCTATCAAGATCCTTCTGAATTTTGAATCTATCTTCTAATATGTTAGAAATTCCTTCCAACTTTATGACAAATTTGATGAGCATCACTTCAGTCCCTTAGGATCTATAATCTAGATAATTTATGAAGATATTGAAGAACACAGGGCCGAAGATGTACCTCACTGCATGCTTCTCTTCACATAGAGACAATTCTATTGAGGGCCACATTCTGAGTGTGGTTGGTCAGACAACTGCAGATCCATCTGGTAGTGGTACCATCTATCCCACACTGCTCTATCTTACCAAGAAATAGGCTGTGGTCTATTTTATCAAATGCGTTACTGAACTCTAGGTATTCTGCATACACAGCATTTCCTTGGTCCACTAACAGTCACTTTATCAATGAAGGCAATAAGACTTGTTTGGAATGACCTGTTCTTAATAAACATGTACTGGCTTATCTTAGTCACTTTGTTCTTTTCTAGGTGCTCACAAATCTGCTGCTGCAGATGTTAGGTATTGATGTCAAAGTAGTTTCCTGGATCCATTCCCCCCCCCTTTTTAAAAAAAAGTTGGAACCACATTATTGCTGCCAGTTCCTTCCATCTCCAGGACCTCTCAAAGATTTCATTCATTGATTTCAAGATCACATCTGCCAGCTACCTCAGCAACCTGGGATATAAACCATCTGATCAAGGAGACTTGAACTCATTCAAAGCAGTTAGGGGTTCTGTTACCAATTCCTTACCTACAGTATATCTGACATAAAATGGTTTGATCTTGTAGAGTGGAACTGATGAATACTGACAGGGAAAGTAAGATGTAATTATGAATGAAAGGCCTAAAATATAATTGTATATTATGAATTGGTGTTATCTAAATTTTTGTGAATGTATAAAAATTGAAATTTACAGGTTGGTGATAGGTCTTTTTACGCTCAAGCAAACGGTAACAATGATAGAACATGGAATGAGTTTTGGAAAAAGTTGTAGAATTTTTTGAATGAATGCAATTTGGGGAAATATTCTGTTATATGATATAAATGGGGAGAAATGAGATGAGAGAGTACAGAAAATGTTGGAGACCCAGAATGAATAAAGAAGGCATCTGCTTAGAGAAAGATATTTGTTTCAACTATGTAGTTTAAATAAAAGTGTATTTGAATAGATAGAGACATGGCAAACAATGAACATTCATTTAAAAGTATTATTGAGTTACTTATTTATGATGAAAGGTTGAAAAAATGTTTAAGGATACGAAGATGATGTGAGATTCATTATTATTTTTTATGGTATCAAAAATAGATCCTGGGGAAAACATAATATGGAATATTGGAGGAAGATAAAATATAAGCCCAATCGAAAAAATGGTAGAAGGTAATCTCACAACATGAAAAAAAGGAAATTGGACATAAGGAAAGAGGATGTGGAAACAGCTTATTAGAATAATTTACTTTCCTATCCGTGTACTCCTAGAGGTCAGGATGTTTTATATACAGTAAGTCATCAGTGATGCTTGTTCTCTTATATTTAATTTGACTTTGGAACTTTACTTCTGTTTGATTTGAAATTTCAACTATAATTTTTGTGTGAAAAGTGGCTGGTGTTGAACATTGATTATTGCAATCATTGGCATCCTTCAGTCTCAAAAGACTATGATATCGTGCTCTGGAAAAAGGTCCTAAAACAGCATCTAGTGTGACTAAAAAGGCCAATTCGAGAGTGGCAATCCCTTCAACACTGAGGCAAATACATTCTGGACCCCAGATTTCGCTGGTTCCTGAACTGCCTCTTTGCCTCAGCCTGTCGAACAAGTGTCTCTTCGAATTGGAGAAGGCCATGCTGCATCTTTAGCCTCCAAGCTGAACGATCGGAGGTCAAGGTTTCCCAGTTGTTAATGTCCATTCCCAGGGCCTTTAGGTCCCTCTTGGAGATATCCTTATATCACAGCTGTGGTCTCCCTCTGAGGCGCTTTCCCTGCACTAATTCTCCATACAGGAGATCTTTCGGAATCCAACCATCAGCCATTCTCACGACATGCCCAAGCCAGCGTAGACGTTGCTGTTTCAATAGTGTTCATTATTGCAATAATCTATAGTGATATTCTACTCTTTATTGGCAAATGTCTAAGTTTTCTACTAAAATTTAAGAATAAAGTACAATAGATCGATAAACTGTCAAATTATCCAGTTAACTGATTCAGTCACACAGTCACCTTGTGGGGGAGATGGGTGGCATAAAAATTTAATAAATAAAATAAAATAAATTGGACTAGATGTTATATACCAGCAATGGCTAACCGTTTTGCCATCGTGTGCCAAAAGCGGGAGGAATGCAGGGGGTGGCACGCATGCGCGTGCCCACACCCATAATTCTATGGCCCTGTCCCCCCATGCATGTGCGCACAACCCCCCCACACTCCCACCACTGTTGGCACACGATGGCACGGTGGACTCATTTGCCGACTTCCGGTGGGACCAGAAGGCCCATTTTTTGCTCACCCCAGGCTCCAGAGCCTTTCTAGGAGCCTGGGGAGGGTGAAAACTTAAAGCTTAAGACACCAATTTAGCTCCTCGAGAGTTCCCACAAAGGGAAAAATCTGGATTGAAGGTGTCTTGAAATATAACTGCCTCAAGCATTTTTCTTCACCCCCGCCCCCTAAAATGAAGAGATCCAAAATGTTCGGCCTCACTTGCTGTAGGGAGTTCGGTGGTGTTTGTGTCCATCTGAAATGCCTAGAGTTGGATGCCACTCACTGTCTGTGGGATATCTACTGTATCCCTGCCTTAAAGACAGACTTTGGAGCTAAAAGAGCCCAGAAATGTTGATTGTAGATTCATGTGTCTTCTAAGAAAGATGCCCTACAGCAACAATCAAGTCAAGTCAATAGGACTGTGGGCACTGTCAGGGAAGTGCACTCAAATAGATAAATTCAAATATCTGTAATCAAACTGATTATGATTTGTCTTCCCAAATATCTACCAGTTTATCCAGAATAATAAAGGGATCATTTCCCTCCCATTTTGCTTCCCTTAAAAGCAAAATGGCAAAGTTGCCAAAGTCTTCAAAAGCTATTCAGTATTGAGCTGATAAAATTATAACTTGGTCTGTATGGCTTTCACTGGGGTTAAGATGCCAGTGGAGTAAAAAATTAAGAAGTTCCTCTATGGATTTAACTAAAATAATTTTATAAATCAGTAAATATATATCATTGCTGTCATTTTTAAAATGTATGAACGGACAGCATGTTTACAAATCAATTTATTTTAATATAAATATTTGAGATATTATCTACCATGATCTGCAAGATGAAATAATTTATTATTTATTAATAGAATAATAATTTCCTGCTTTAGTAGGGCAGATGAGCCAGTATTTAAATGAGTTCAACAATACCACACATTTCTTTCTTTCTTGAGCACTTTATTTTTTATAATTTTGTTGTACTTTCTCTGACTGTTAGTCACCTACATTTGTTCAGTCAAGTGGCATACAAATACAATAAAATATTACTTATTTGTAAATGGTTATTACCTGAAAAAAAAGATCAGTAGTTTGGAGAAAATATGTCTACAATCAGTGGCATCCCTTACAAGCTGCAGTGATGTGATGACATATGTTTCATGATGTCATTGTGCAAGGAACTTGGAAGTAAATGCCAGTAAGTAAATTAAATAATTTTCATCATAAAATAATGCAGTTGCTGTGCTTTGCTCCCCTCCCCCCGCAATCTCTTTAGGCATATCTGTGGTTAATATCATTCTGGTCCGCTAAGTATTTGTAAACTGCCTACTAGTCACTTAGGTGAGATGGGTGGTGTAGAATTTTGATAAATAGTACATGTAACTAATAATACTATATTGTGTTTTTGAAAACAATAACCTTATCTACTTGTAATTATAATTTATCACATTATTTATTAATTATATCAAAAATAAATTATTTTATCAAGAAAAATTAATTCTAGGCTATTTTGTTTAATAATGAAAGACTTTATTAATCATTAAACATATTTGGTTGCTTTTAAGTAACTTTATCCCTGAAGCCAACATATGGTTTGCTTTTTATCCCCCTATGCAGAGGTGGGTTTCAGCAGGTTCTGACCAGTTCTGGAGAACCGGTAGCGGAATTTTTCAGTAGTTTGGAGAACCGGTAAATACCACCTCTGACTGTCCCTGCCCCCATCTATTCTCTGCCTCCCGAGTCCCAGCTGATCGGGAAGAAATGGAGATTTTGCAGTAAATTTCTCCTGGAGTGGGGAGGGAATGGAGATTTTACAGTATCCTTCCCCTGCCACGCCCACCAAACCATGCCACACCCACCAAGCCATGCCACACCCACAGAACTGGTAGTAAAAAATTTTGAAACCCACCACTGCCCTTATGTAGTTATAGTCAGTAAGCTACAATGAACATATGAGAAGTTTTAGAGTGTCCCAAATATCATTAAATGCCTAGAGTTTGCTGGAAGAATGTGAGTTTCTTAACCACTTAAACAAACTGCTGTTAGTAGACTGTTGCAGTTTGATTCTTTGGTTTAACATATATGCAAGACATTCACAATTCTACCTCTTCTTTTATATGCCAAGCAACTGTCATAATATGGTAATATATTTCAAAGATGCAATGCATAATTGAAAAAGTATTTTTGGAACAACCATGACCTGGATGACTGAGAATCTCCCTAGACTATGCTATATTCATGATAATTGGCCCATTCAAACCTCAGTCTAGGACTATAACTTAGTATAATAGTTATGAATTAGGTTTGCTATATACAGTTCTATGTCAGGAAAAGGGCTACATTAACTGCAAATAGTACCAGAAATAAAATGAATTAAAGCTATGCCTTCAAACAATTTTTTTTTACTCAGTCCATTCCCACCAACATTGTTCCCAAATACTGTTACTTCATCTATAAGCTTTTTTGCCTGTTACCAATTATATAGATTTAAAAACTACATGCTGGATTTTGATTTTATTATAGATCCAAAGAAATTAATGGGTATTTGGGTGACTCATGTTTCTTCTCCTATCTTTATGGTGTTTTCCTTAAATCTGCTCTGGAACCCATTTAAAGAAAGGAGCAGAGAGAATCAATTTGGAGGGAACAAGTATCCATTCTATCAGATTCCGTGATATCAATATTGTACAGACCCCTAAGAGGCAATCTGTAGCAAACAAACTGATAAAATGACTGAAAAAAAGAGAGTACAGTACCAGGGGTGAAATCTAAAATTTGTTACTACCGGTTCTGTGGGCGTGGCTTGGTGGTGGTGGGGTAATGTGACTGGGTGGGCGTGGCCCTTTTTTTTTTTACTTCTAAAACCATTTTTTACATGATCGGCAGGCAACTCAGCTGGGATCGTCAGAGCCATTTAAAAGAAAAAAAAAAGGCTCTGATGATCGCGCAGCTCAGCTGGGCATGGGGGGGCGAGGGCAAGGATTTTTGCTACCGGTTCTCCGAACTGGCCTCCGCCATCGCTACCTACTCGCCTGAGCCAGTCCGAACCAGGAGCATTTCACCCCTGTACAGTACCCTAAAAACTATTACTCCAGTCATAGGGAGCCTTTTCATGCAACTGCAGTATTTTTAAAACAGGATTCTCATAAGTGAGACCAAAAGAAAAGATTCTACAGATAGAATCAATATTTGTAGCTCAGGGTTGAATTGTGGGGTCCTTGGTGTTCTGCCCTCCAAATTGCTCTCTAAGCTTGTGGTACCACCAAGTTCAGAAAACACCAAGACTGCACAGCACAAATTTTTGCTACTCTCTTGCATTTGTGTAATAAAACTTGGCTGTCTTCATTGTAGCTATGCATGGTTGGGACTGATTGCTATTTGAATACGAAACAATCAAGAAGTCCTGGGTTTGTAAGCTCTGCTGGAAAGTCGAAAACCACCCTGGCAGAAGGGAAGGGTCAGTTACCTTCTAATGAGGTAATAAAAAACAAATCCTGCATGGATGTTATCAATAAAGTCCTCAGATTTCAAATTCAGTTTGGAGATTTTTTCTACTTCAGCAACTATATTCAGCAAATTACTAACAGTGTCTATTGTGCAAGGGCTTTGGTAGTTTGCACCGATATCCCAAACAACACTTTACAAAAAGGCTTTGTATACCTGAATCAGACTGATTCCTCTTCATATAGAAATTATTCTGCTTGTAAATTCTGAACTGGTTTCAAACAAGCTGCCAGGAAATGCGTCTTGTGCAAACCTCAAACGGTATCATGAGTTTATGATTCAGTGTATTGCATGAATCCAGGCAGATGGATTGAGCAAACCATAAGTAGTGTGCAGTATGAAATGAGTCATTATATTGATCCATATTTCCCCAGGTGATCAGTTAAGTAGCTGTTCTGTGTTGATAAAGTATCCAATATTCATAATAACAATGGATTAAAGGATTTACTTTGTAGTTTTGTCAAACAGAACGATCAGAAATAGGATCCTTGAATTGGCACGAGCCGCTAAACTACTCAGTGTAAGATTTAAATGCCATAGGTGCACACTATACATCTTTCATATGAAATAGTATTTTACCAGGCAATTTAAATGTAGGCTTTACTACTGTTGTATTTATTTAACTATATAAATATTTAAAAGTGCTATTGATTGTTAAGTAGGCATTCTTGGTTATGTGCACAACAATAAAGTTTGGAAATAAGTAATATAAAATGATGGTATATTGGAAAAGATATTGTAAAGGCATAATCACTTTTCATCTATATACTATATAGTTTGTACTTTACAGCATTTTTTATTTAATATAAAAAGGAAGTTCCTAGTCAAAAGTCCTTCATTTTGGCTAAATGTGGCTCTCCATCAATGAAATAAAACAGTACTTTCTTCCAGTAAATTTTAAATCACACTGAGATTCCAGGGGCACCATGGCTCAGTGGTTAAAGATGCTGGAGCTGGCCAGCTTTACCTTTACACTGAGATTATTAATGTTACATTTTCGAGAAGAGGGGCTTTCAGTGACTGTTCTGAATCCTCCTTTAGATGACATATATTAAGCAAACTAAAATTAGATAAAGCAAATATTTTAGCACAGAAAGATGGACTTCAATCTTTCATAGCAGCAAGTTATTAAGTGAATTCCAAGAAATAATATTGGAAAATATGAAAAAAAATTAATTTTGAAATTTAAGGAATAATGATTTCATAGCAAAAACAGAAAATAAAAAAACCCTTCATTATGCAGTCTTCAAAATTACCACCTGGAAAGAGAGAGCAGATGTGCATGTAGGTTTCTTCTATTATTTCAAATTTCCAAAATGTTTATAACTTGAAGATTTACTGAGAGTACTGGTCAATGAGTACAACCTCCCAGAAACTTTTTTTTTTCCAGTTGCTGGTATAGGTGAAATCTGCTTTGTTTATTCGGTCCTTATAGGTGCAGTAAAGTCATCAGTCAAACGTCTAGTAATGTCTGCAAAAATGAAGAATATCATATTAAAACATTTATTAAAGAACCTACAACATAGGCAACTATACATTTATTGGTCAAAAATGTTATACAATGCATGGAAGTTCCAGGGGCTGAAATAGAAGCCACAGAAGATTTAAAGCTGATCAGCTTGCTTTCATATACCACCTCTTATGTCCAGCTTTTCCTTCTACAAGCAGATGGAAAGGGCTTTCAGGGAAGTGGCATAAAACAAATCTGCAGAAGCACTGCTCTTGCCAAATGATACCTAAACCTGTTGTCCAGCTGGCACATCATTTGCCCCCCCTTTGCAAACTTTCAAACTGTCACCAAGGCTGCAAACTGAAGACATCAAAAACTAGACGCCCCAATTGTACACCTCCATGGAGAAAATGCCAGATATTTGTTCTCTCTTCTACAGAGCCTTCACAAAAATGAGGTTTGTGCTTCCGCTGACAGTCCTAAAGGTCAGATTTCAAAACATCTTTTATAATAAATGAAATTATCCTCATGGATTAGGAATAATAGAAAATGCAATTTTATTCATAAGACTTTCTGTGAGGTTAGGAGAGTCAATGCTTGCATTTTTTGCAGAGACATAGAGCTGAAATTGGCAGCTAAGTGTGATATAAAGATTTCCAAAATTCTCTTTGGAAAAAAGACAGATCTGGAAGTTGTCCATATGTATTTTAGACAGCATTTTTGTGAGCAGACAGCAGAAACATTTATTTTGCAGCCACTGGAAGTCGTAGTCCCATCTCTGAGTCGCATACTCTGAGTAGCCTTTCAGGATTAAAGGTTAACAAAACTTCATCTTTTTAGCTTTAAAAATTTGGAATTTTATCTTTAAGATGGAAAAACCTTCAGAACCATGAGTTTACCAGTTGCTGGATGGATGGGATTCTTCATCCCATCAGTTTAAAAAGAAAGAACATCAACTTTGTACGATGTTTATATTTTTAAATTTCTTCTAATATATAGCAAAGATTCTATCAAGAGTTGTTGTTGGGAAGCTTTATAAATGCTAAGGGTTGTGAAACTGACTTAAAGATTACGTTAATTAGAAAATATATCTTGCTTACAAAACAAGATTTGAAAGTTGATTCTAGAGCACAAGATAGCTTCATCTAAAGGAAATGTTTGATTTATGGGCCTATGAAGTACCATATTTTTCACACTATAAGATGCACCAGATAATAAGGCGCACATTAGCTTTAGAGGAGGAAACAGCTTGGTCAGCTTCAGCATGTTACTGCAGCCCCAGTATGTGGCTGGACAGGGCTCCACTCCGTTGTGCCCACCACCAGTCAACTGACCTGAACTGCTGCCACTGGCGGGGAACACTGGAGCCTTCACTGCCGAGCAGCTGATTGGCAGTTGGATCGGCCTCCCCGAATACTGATCAGCTGTTCTAGATGGCAGGGATTGCTGCCTCTGTTCACCGTTCCTGCCATTTGGTGGCGGCGATTGGCGGCAGCAGCGATCCCTGCCGCCCAATAGTGGGTTCCACTTACTTTCACTATTGGTTCGGAACTGTAAGCACTTGTGTGTGCTCGCTTTGCTCGCATGTGGTGCTTCTGTGCATGCGCAGAGCATCCGTGATGATGTCCGGGTGGGTGGCCAGAGCCTCCTGCTGCCATCACTACCGGTTCGCCCGAACCAGCCCGAAACCTACCACTGCCACCGCCTAGAACAGCTGATCAGCGGTATTCCAGGAGACCACTGATCAGTTGCTCAGCAGTGAAGACTCCAGGGTTCCCTGGCGGCAGCAAATGGTGGCAGCAGTGACAGGCAGTAAACAGCACCACCACACCAACCCCTGCCGCCGCAATATTCACTATTCATTCTATAAGATGCACAGACATTTCCACCCAGGTTTTCAGGCCATCTTCAAATAAATTGCGTTTCAAACAAAGTCTTTTTTGAAACAAACTTCCATTTTATTTAGCACGGCAACTTTTACACTGACTCCATGCAGCCAGCACTGACGTGCTGACCCAAAATCCCTCCTCTTCCTTCCCCCACTCCTCTGCATTCATTGGCCATCTTCCCAATCATTCACCCCTAATCTACTGCTCCAATTCAAAGAATTTCCCCCCTCCCATCATCTCCTAGGGGACATTATCTCCAGCTAAAGTAAGTAGGTGAAAGGCAACCGTCCCGTTGCAGACACTTGCGTTCTCCTTCTCATGTCAGCACTAGGATAAATGCATCTTGACGTGCTGACATTGTCTTATAGTGCAAAAAATACGGTACTAGAATGTTTTTACAGGAACCAAAAGTTACCACTGAAGATGAACAAATCCCTCTGGACATAATTGAAATGGATCTAGGGTGATTTTAAAATTATAACTTGTAGACAAAGATAGAAATACTGGATTTACAAATGTAATTGGGCGATCATTTAAAAACTGAGTAATACATTAAAAACTATCCTTTTAAACTGAAATATAACAGAATTACTGGAGTCGATTTATTGAAATTAAAAGTGGACTTGAAAGAATTTTGAGAAAAAGAAAAAGATAGAAGAAAACAAGGGTTTTATTTATCTAATCCAAGAGTGGCTGGAGGAAGGAGCGTGTATGTGTGTGTGTTGCTTTTTGATTAAACAATGAGTTCTTATTTCTGATGATGCTTAATGGTTATTTGAATTGGATAATTTGTCTTTTGAAAATGTTTAATGGTATAATGGATTAGCTTTTGATATCTAAATAAAGAGCTATTATTTTGGTAATGTTTAATAGTTTTTAATCTATTTCTGCATGTTTAATTGTTAAGAGAGGGATGAGGGGAAGTTATATTAAATAAAAAGGAAGATTATATACCTCCATTATTAGGTATTTTTGTTAATTTTTATTGGATATTTGCTGATTTGTAAGGAGAATTGAAGATTTAGATATGTTTTTATAGAAATTAGGGTGAGGTATGGAATGAAGAGGTATTTGACTGTTTTGAGAGGCACTGATAAGTTATTAATGTTGAATATATATTTCTTGGGTGTAAAATGGAAGTTTCTTCTTATTTTTTATTTCTTTTCTTTTTTAAAGTTCTGCACTTTCTAATTTTTTTCTTTTATGAATTATTTTTGTATTGTTTTTATATTTGTCTTGTCTGTTTAATATAATCCATAATAAAATTATGTTGAGAAAATGCTACTTTATGGTATCTTTTACAGACTGCATTACACTCACCCTTTTGACTTTTCCAGGTTGTAAATTCTGACAAAAATCTCATTACATATAATGTCACAAAATTCTGTGCAATAGCACATAGAACCTGACATGAGATAATGCCACTTTTGTGAATCTAATTCTGTCTTATCAGTCTTGGAGCATTTTAAATTTTAAATGTTTTTGTTTATGTAGGTTGTCTACACTGGTCAATTCTCTAACAAATGACTTACTGTACAGACTTACAAACAACACAATTGCTTAGTTATTATGCATGCTATCTTGCTTGCTTTGGCTATAATTTCTCTTTCCACTCTTCCTTCTCTGTAGACTAAATAGTGGATTAGAAAAATTGATGTGGCTTGTGATTCTGAATATCTGAATGAATGCATTTAAAGTGGATCTCTGAAACATGTACAAATGCTCAGTTACAAGAGGGTAATATGTATAATATGTATATGTATTTTTGCAGCAATTCTTCTCAGCCCCACGGAGTTTACAATCAACAAGTCTCTGTCTCTCCCGTGCGGTCTGGATTAATGGCTTCGGTGGGCCGTATCTGGCCCCCGCGTCGTAGTTTGAGGACCCTGGTGTCAGACAAAGAGATGAATGCCATCCATTTTATACTTTTGTATCAAAAATTCAACTGGCAATAGTCCTCAGATAGCTTAGCAAATGATATTGGCAGCCATTCCAGACAAACATGAAAATGTTAAGAAGAAAAAAGGAAACTAGCTGCTACCACATGATGCAATTCCTAGAAGAGTAACATGCCCACACTAACATAACAGAGACAGCATCACCAGCAAAATTAACAGTTTACCTGTGATGTGTGTCTCTGTGTCTGCCAGCTGTAAAAATGTTTGGATTCAGGTGAGCAGTAGTAAATTGATACCAACTTCTGAGTTGGATTTTTCAAACAAATACTTCAGAAGGGAAACCCCAGGGAAATATAAAGTAGCTATGATACTTCTAATAGTTATGCTTCCCATCTAGAGCTTTTAGTTTATATTTTCACTATATTGTTGATCCAAAAAAATCTGTTATTTACTGTTTATATGAACATTTATCTAAAGTCAAATAAACTTACAGTCATATAAACAATTTGTGCTGATGTAAGACCAAGTTCATAATCTTGGGATGGATGTGTATATTGGGAGGTTAAATGTGGACATTATGGAATAACAATTGTACCCTATGTTCTATTTAAGATGTAATTTTCTCTATGTAGAAACAGTTCATTTTTATATAAAACTCTAATTTCCTAAAAGATATAAAGCAGTTTCTGTTTAAATTGATATTTCTCTTGTACAGACATAATAATTTACAATGTCTATTTATTTAGAAATACATTCTAGGCTGTTTAAAATGGTTGAGTTTTTATATGTAGAATTTCAGCTAAAATTGCATCTTGTCTAACTGAAGAGAAAAAGTTACTTAATTCAAAGGCAATCAAATTTATTTAAAGTGTATATATACAATGTACATAAGACAATGAGGATGCAAGACCTCTAGTTAGTTCCTTAGCATAATTATAATCAATGCTCCCAGGAACAGAGAAATGCATGTTGCAATCAAGCACAGTTGTTGCTACTGTGTCTTTGATCTGTCCCATGAGACTTCTGTAAATGCAAATGCCATTTCATCAGCTCTCTCCTAGTAAAGAACTTTTAAACAACGTTATCCATCTCCTGCAACGTCATGTGTATGTTTATGTATGCCAAATACAATATACACATTCCTTTGAGAATGGAGTTAGTTGTATGATTCCCATAAACAGAAGAAAAAGATGGACGTATTTGTATTTAACACTGCTAGCTCTTTTTTTTTTTTTTTAATACACAGGAAAATGTGTATTCTTAAATTCTTAAATGAAAAAGTTCATTGTACATAATGCTTCATCTTGATGGAATGACAAAAGGGAATTTGTTATCATAGCAGAATAGTCTAAGTGGCCTTGCATGTTCCTCTGATACCACTTTAAGCAAAAGGGGCTAAATCATTTAAACAGAGCTGCCCATCCAGCTCTCTGGGGATGTGACAATTCACACAATCCATGACAATCCACACATAAGCCCATTTTTAGATAAGCCAACCCTCATGCTGTTGGTATTTTGGTTAAAAATTTGAAAGTCAGCTTAATTGCAGATGGATTATATGTGAGTATATACGGGGTATATGGGTATTTGAAAAAGTATTATCGTATATACTTGGAGATAAGCCCATATGTAGATAAGACAAACTCATCATCTAAAATTAGTCTAATTAAAATTAGTTTAGTCTAAAATAAGACTAAAGTTCTATAGTCTTATCTGTAAGTATATACATTAATTATATCTTGCCACTCTTTTATCAACCACAAAATAAATCTTAATAAAGAATTTTAGCCATGGTCAGTTGAATTTGTTTTTCATTCTTTTCCAGGGGTACAGTATGCACCTCTTCTGCTACTTTATCTTCTGGAGTGCCTCTGAAAACCTGAAGGCTTGCCAGGATCCACAGGTAGTGGGGGTCTGCACAATTGTGATGTGACCTGAGCCAATCATCACCTCTGCATTCTAGACAGCAACTAAGGCCTTTGTTGATTTGTCATCAAAAACAGGAAATTCTCTTTGGAAGTGAGCAAACCATCAAGCACCTGGGATAAACTGATTGAATAGGACATTCCTCTGTTAGAGGAGTCTGCTCTCCCAAAACACCAACTCTCCCCCACTTTTACCTATCACATCCTCACGTCAAAAGGCTCCATCAATAACACAATCATGGAGAAAATCTATCTAAATAAGGCCAACAATTTACTGACATACTAAGAGAGGAGCAGTTTTGCTCTCAACACTATCTCCCAACAGTGGCACTTATTGCCACTATAGCTGAATCCAGCTAGTTTGCTGCTGGCCATCCTCTTCTTCTCTTTCTTTACATTTTTCCCAGCATCAGAGCCTTCTCTAGGGATCTAAATCTTTATATAATGTGTCTGAAGTAGGATAATTTGAGCCTGACCATTTGTACCTTGACTAAGAATCTGGGTTAATTTGTTAAATAATTATGATAATGTAATTGCTAAGAGTCAATATGAATTCAACAGCACATAATCAACCAATTACTGGTGTTATTGATTCTTATCTATCTTATGGTATTAAATTTTATCTTGGTGTTTAAATTATTGATTATATATTGCTGCTGCTTTAATTGTTTGTTGTTTGACAAATTATAGTGAATCCATAGGTAAAGATAAAGGTTCCCCTTGTTCAACTTGGTGCTTATCTCCGTTTCTTAGCCGAGGGAGCCAGCATTGTCTGAAGACACTTCCGTGTCACATGGCCAGCATGACTATATGCCAAAGACGCATGGAACACCGTTACCTTCCCACTAAAGTGGTACCTATTTATCTACTCACATTTGCATGTTTTCGAACTCCTAGGTTGGCAGGAGCTGGGGCAATTCACCCTGTCATGCAGCACTTGGGTCTGAAACCCGGGCTGTCAGCTTTCCATTTGACAAGCTCGCAACATTTGTGAATCCATACTAGATGTCTAATAGTAGATACCCCTCAACCATTAAGAAGGAGAGAAGGTGCCACTCAATATACACCTCTGAACGACTGAAAAATTATAATTGATAATTCATGGCATCCACTCAAAGCAAAATCTAAGACAAGGTGCCTTGTTTGTTGTTTTAACGATAACTTGAGACAGCCTCCTGATTTCATGGATTTCGTTAAATTTGGGTTCACTTTCTGAAGTATCTTCAGCATGGATGTTAAAATTTTCTAAGAACCATAGTCCTGCAATTCTGCACCATTAGATTAGCTCCAGATAACACAGATCCAGTGCATTATGTACTACAAGTATATATGTCATGCTTCTCAAGTATATATATCTATGCATGGTGCTTGGATATAATTTTTTAAATGAAAGTGATGATTGCTTTTGAACAAGCCTATTATCAATCACCATGATGGGCAATGTTGCAGATATCCAGTTTTATGTCAAAGCTAATGTTATCCTGACAAAAACAATTTATGATGTAGATTGGCAGGCAGTACATTATTCATCAAATCACCTAGGTAGACTGAATGTAGGGTTGAATTTAGGTTTCCATTATCTTAACCAATATATCACATTGGCTGTCAACTGTAGGTTTGACATTGTTTATGGCATTCTGACCGCCTGGTTACAACCTAAATATTTCAATTATTTCAGATATGGCTTTTATATAAATAAGCAGGGAAGTGTTTTTGTTATTATTGCTCTTTATATATGTGTGAGGAATGGAGATTGTGAAGAAATACTAAAACAGACTATTTAATTCTGCTCCTTTGAGGATTCATATCCAACCTCCTCTACTTTCTTATCAGATGTTCTACAGTTAAAGTACCTTTATTTAAGTTACTATGAAAGCAAATGGAATGGAGATTTATCTTGTGACGTGTTTGCTGGTGAAGAAATTTGGCTATTTCCACCAAAAAAATATTTTGGGACAAAATTCTCTGTAGGTGTACAAATACAAATCTGAGAACGCGTAAATTATATCTGAAGCACAATTCAAGGCTAGCAGTCTGCTGATATTTCTTTTGCTATTTTTTTTATCCTGAAACCTCTTTGTTACAGATGTATTAATTTAAGTAATTTAACATGGAATACTTTTTCTGTTTGAACATTTAGATATTTCATAGAATTAGAAAGATAATTTCAATTTAATCTAGGAAATTTAAGAGAGAGAGTTAAAACAATACTTTCCCCACTCCAAGTAAGGAAACTCAAGCAAAGCTCATTCAAAAATCTGGCAAGAACAGTTCAACAAATATGGAAAACATTGCAGGACAAATAAGGAAAGATGGTCACAAATGAGACATTCCATTCAGTCATAAAACAGGTCAGTCACATAATTTCATGATCTTTTTTGGAGCAGTTGTTAAGTGACTGCTTGGTCATTAAGTGAACCAATGCTTTGCACTGGGTGCAATTTTTGCTGAAAACCAGAAATAAATGCTGAGTTTTGGCAAAACCATCATAAAAAGCAGGCCATGTGACAGTGGGACCTTACAAATGGCTGTAAATGCAGCTCAGTTGCTGAGTGCTGTGTTTGGTCACATGGTTACAGGGAGGGGGGGGACTATTGGAATTTAGTATCTCAGTCATAAGTAGACCCAGGTAGGTCCATTGGAGGTCAAGGACTGCCTATATTTGAAAAGCATACATTTAATCAATCAGCATTTTCTTATGTCATGTTAATAGGGAGGAGTGGATTAATCTGTTGAATTTGATTTTGCCTAGTTTCTCAATTTTTCAAACTTAACATCACAGTCTCGTGTTCAATTTCACTACCCTTTTTAAAAGTTCATATGTAAAGGTTCTCATACACACTTACAGATCACCATATTTTTCCTAATGAACACACTTGCACATCGTACTTTCCTTTCATAATGCAATCTTGTATTGTTTTCACTGATATAAACAGTTTCCACACATTTTTGGTTTTGAAAAATGATTGTATTGAAATGTTACTTCATTCTGGTTTGGAAAATACAAATACATTTTCTCATGTGATTGATGTGTATGAAAAAGTTGCAGATTTAAGAATAAATGCAAATAATGCAGTCCTGTTATATAAATATTTCACCTATAAGTCATATGACACAGTTTTCAGCTGCTCAGGTTTTTTTCCTCATCATTAGGAATGGAATCTTATTCATATTCTTATGTCACTATGCCGAAAAGAACAGTGCTAATGCTATTCCCATAAAATAATTCAAATTTATAGTGAGAGATTATTACAATAAGAGGCAGATAGAATGCATTTTTGCCTGGTGCAAACTATGTAAACTATTAAAAACATATTTGGTTGGAAAGTATGTCTCAACATCATTCATCTTTGATTAATAAAAGACACTGTCTCCAAATAAAATATTAGGTAATTGTCTGATTTAAGTGGAATCACTTCCAAGGAAAGCGAGCAAAGTTAAATCGATGAAACATTTATAACTATTTTTTTAAAAAAATTAGATTTATATGCCGCCCTTCTCCAGAGACTCAGGGCGGCTTACAATGCGTTAAGCAATAGCCTTCATACTTTTGTATATTTTATACAAAGTCAGCTTATTGCCCCCACAAACTGTCAAACCTTGATAGGTTACCCTCTGAAACATAAATGGCTTCATCATAGAAATTTGCTAAATGATTATGTAACTCTGATACAGAAGGCTAGTTTTCAGTTGATGCAGGGATATAATGCAGACTTAATGACCAACCTGAAGAGCTGGCCATTTAGGCAAGCTGTTCTTTGAAAACTCCTCAATTCTCTTTATCTGCAGGCTGGTTTTGCAAGAGTTAAATCAGTGCCCCAGCAACCCAGTGAGTGCATCTATCCAGCAATGCTCTGCTGCCCAGCAGCTTCCTTCTTCCTTTTCAGGATTGCACTGGAAATTGCCCAAACAAGCAGAACCAAGCAGACTGCAAAGGTCACACCTGGCGTGTGGCCAGCTTGCTCTCTGGCTCCAAAACTGCACCCCCAATTGCCAGGTTCAGGGCAGTCTATGTTTTCCCTCTTTTGTTTCCCTTTTCTTCCCCCAGCTGTTCCATTCATAGGCCCAAGCTCAGCAATCTGCCCTTCCAGAAAAAGAGCCCCTTATTAAGCTGAGCTAACTCAAAGGGCCAGCTCAGCACGTGCCACTCCTTATCGGCACCATCTCAAGATCCTATTCCATGGTGCTTAGGCAACAAAAAAAGTAAATGGTTTTAACTCCCATTGGCTCCCCTGCAGCAATTCAAACAAAAGTGCAAAGCAACAAAGACATTTTCCACCATGGCAGGTGTTGGTGTCAAATTCTGCCTGAAGCAAACAGGCGCAAGAAAAAGAAAGAAGAAAGAGAGAGAGAGAGAGAAAAGGAGAGAGAAAGAAAGAAAAGAAGGAAGGGAGAGGGTTTTCTAACAAAGCTTAGAAATTCAGGGCCAGAGGGCTACCAATAATATTCTTCCTAGTGCTCCTTAGCGAACCAGACATAAACAAGGACCATTTGATCTCAGAGCAAACCCAGTGGAAAAGCAAGAGACCAATCAAAATTAAATGACAGCTATTTCAGCTTCATGTAAGCAACAGAAGGAATGTAGTTAGTAAATTGAGAATGACGCCATGTGAGCAAACTCTTACCTTTCTCAATTACCGTAACGAGATCATTACATATTTTAATCTAAAGGGAAAGAACACAAATGTATGTAAATATGGGAATAGTGCACCTGCTGCTCTGATGACAGTCTTATACACATATTATTAGAGTTATTAGAAGAGAAGAGGACACAAGTTGGAAATAAACCTAATGAGCATCAGCAACATTATGAAATAATATGTAGATTAGTAATAATTCTACAATGCTGTTTTCGCTTATTTTAATACATTGTCTAATATAGTTTATTAAAAGCTTGAAAATTGTACCTGGAGTTATCATGCAGATAGACTAGCATATTGGTATATTCAACTTTATTACAATCTTCCCCCAAAACTCAGAGTAATGTTTCTCTTTATGCAGTTGTGAACTTGTAAATAAATATTCAGAAATGGATATCACCCAATTAAACAAACAAATCCGTCCTTACTGTTTTGTTTTTACAGCATGGTGGAAGTTTGTATTTTTGGCAAATACGATAGAATATTGTTGCACTTGTTATGTTTTCCCATCCACTCAATTTTTAAAGATTTTACAGATAGTTCTTAAGTTACGAATGTAATGGAGCCTGTCCATTCCATTTGTAACCAGAGGATTCGTGGGAGTGAATCTCATACCTTGAATGTGATCACTCCCTTTCGCTCCCTCATTCACTAATCGACTGCGCAGCTTGTTAAGTGCACATGAGATATCTCGGGGTGGGGAAGGCCATGCGGGGGGGGGCGGCTAGTGATGGAACAGGCCACGTGCTTCAGACTACCCAAGGTCTCCCCCGAGCCGCATTCTCTCTCCCTGGGGTCCTCATAATTGGTCCCCCCCCCAACCTGCCACACCAGTTCACTTACCTGATGAAGATCTGTCTCCTCTCTAGTCTGTTTCTTTGCCTACTCTCTCCTTTTCTGTTGCCAAAATCTTCCTCAAGCAGTTCAGCAGCAAGAAAGGAGGCCCGGAAGGGCGCACATGCCCTTCCAGGCCTCCTTTCTCACCACCGAACTGCTTGAGGATGGTTTTGGTGACGAAAAAGAAGGCCCAGAAGGAATGCCTGTGAAGACCTGGCAGGGGGCTGAATAGGCAGGATGAATGTTACAGAGCCTCTGCGGTCGTTCATAACGGTGAACTGCCGTGGTGCTACAAAATTCGTAATTTCAGGACTTGTTCGTAAACACTAGGGGGTGCTTATTGTGTAACTTCGAATGTTCACTAAGGGAACGCTCATAACCTGGGGATTATCTGTATAAACTAGGTTTTATACTAAAAAATATAATTCAGAATGAAGTATTTCTTTACCACTTAATTTTTGAACATGCCCCATGACAAACAATAACTTTTTAGGATTTTGATGAACTAGCAAATAATGCAAGGGACGTAGCTTGGCCCTCTGTGATAATTTTATCATATGGGAAGTTATATATCTTATATATCTACGAGGTTAATAAAATACGTACTGTAGCACACAATCACGTTTCCCATACTTTCTATTTCTCTGGCTCATCATTTTCAATCTTTTGGGTTATTAGCAAATCTACCCTTCAGAGAACAGATGGCAAAACATTACAGTGTGTCAAAATGATTACTCCTTTGCTCACAGACATGATGTTATAAACACGATGTTATAAAGCTATCAAGGCAGGAGCGAGACATCTTTAACTCTCAAAGGAATGAAGTATGAGGGGAACTGGTTGATATCCTTTTGTAATTCAATAACCCTAATATACTGACTGAAGAACCATTTTGGCACTATCAAATCCCATTAACAACATTACAGAAGATGCAAGGCTGCAACAGGTTAAAGCATAATGTAAACATTTTCTTTGGACCATTTTATCATTGTAGCCTGTACTAAGTATTTTTGAGCATTCCAAGAGCCTGAGACTTGAAAAATAACTCCTGAATATATGATGATCTAAAAATTTCCCCCTTTTGCCATTTTGTCCACCTGGTCTCTTTGCAGACCCTCCACTGGTGGAGGATAATTAATAACCAGGTTCTCATTTACACAATAGGAATTAATGGCTCCCAAAGTTCTTCTTAATCCAATACTACAAACTGCATTTCAGCAACAGCACAACAAAAGATTTACTTATCTGGTTTTGCAGATGAAATTCCTTTATCATGCGTCTCTGCACCAAATGGTTAATAAAAATTGGGTAACAATGGATCTGGAATACAAGCTTTAAGACAGGAACGAGGCTAGGCAACTGCCCATTGCTATTGTTGCCTGTAGGTGTCTTCATGCAACATCTAAAATTAATATCAGAAGCCTCTGATCCATGATCTCTCTTCTTCAGAAGCTTATTCCATCAAATAATTGTAGAACTGAAAGCTGATTCAGAGTTTACATTTAAGATTTTTCAAGGTTTATGTGTTTGTGTTTTTGTGTGTGTGTGTGTGTACACACACAGAGTATATACGGTATACTGTGTGCTGTAAACCTGAACACTGATCAGTAACAGGCCTGGTCCTCAGCTAATATAGTCTGCACAGATATTCTATAAGTTACATATAATTCCTTTACAAAAGTTATGCTAGTCAGTTATCCTGTATTACCAAGCAGCCTATTTGGTGAGACCCTATTGTAAACGTCTGGTTGACTGTAATAAATTCTATTATTTGTGCCTGTATTATGCTTTTTTGCATATGACAATATAGTATTAACCTTTTGAAAATAGTCTTTCCTATCTTCCAAATCATTAGCCTGCTTATGAATGAGCTCTTCTTGTTCTTGTTGCTGACAAGTGTATCTCTTGTCTGGCTGCCGGGCCAAGCTGGGCTTGGCTTCTTCGGCTGTGGAAAAAAAAGAGCCAAAAGCAGCCCCTGAGCTACAAGCATGCCCTTTGCCTTCGCTGCTTTTGGCTTTTTTTGTGGAACAGTTCCCGCAGCCAATCCAGGCATGCCTTGTCTTGGATAAAGAAAACACCAAAGGTCAGTTTCTGGTGAAGCACAGGGCAACAGGGGGTCAAAAGGGCATAGATGGGGAGGAATCTAGGCAACTGGAGGGGAGTTGAAGTGCCTTTGTGGTTATAAGTGTGTTTGGGCTGCCCTGTATCTGAATTTTGATCATATGATAGGGAGGTGCTGGAACAGTCATAACTTTGGGCACAGGTTGTAAGTTCCTTAAGATCTGTTTAACTCATTCCTTGCATCAGACTTCACACAAAAAGAAAGTATAGCCCAGCCTACCAAAAACATAATTGTAAAAGACAGACTAGAAATAAAAATTAAAATAAGCAAGAAAATGGAAAGAAAACACCTGTCTGATCTTGATGAATATAAATCCCTAGATCCTGATGGATTACATGCCAGAGTTCTGAAGGAGCTGCCAGATATTATTTCAGAACCATTGTACCATATTTTCCAAAAATCCTGGAGCATTGGGGAATTAACAGGATTGGAAAAGAGTTGATGTGCTTCCCATCTTAAAAAAAAAAAAAGGGTGGGGGTGGGGGTGGGGAAATAGGAAACTACATACCAATAAGCCTAATATCAATACCTGGGAAGATACTGGAAAAGGTAATAAAAAACAGATATGCAAATATCTAGAACAGGGGTGTCAAACTCGCAGCCCCTGAGCTGGATGCGTCATGTGCCGGCCACGCCCACCCCCGCTTTAGCGAAGGGGAAAAAAGTCACAATACGTCACATGTTGATGATGTGATGACGTGAGTTTGACACCCCTGACCTAGAAACTAGATAGTGATTATTATTAAGCCCAATTAGGGGACTGAAATGATATAGAGTCTTCTGCTTGGGTAGGAGGTTGGATTAGAAGACTTCCAATGTCCCTTCCAACTCTTGTTATTCTGTTTCTGTTTCACCTTCATTCAGTGCCATCATAACAGTTGCTGAAAGTACTACCTGTATATGTAAAATTAATCAGTCACATGAAAATCCAGTTATCCAACCTTGTCAGGTGTAAAAGATACATTATTATGTTAAGTTGCACACAGATTTATTCCAACCTATATACAAGAATCTAGTCAACTAATGGTGAGAACTAAATTGGCACTAGATAAAAGTAAATGGAATTCAAGTGTGGATTGTTTGTGGCAACATAAAGACAGCTAATGACATGTTTAACTGCTTCCCCCAGCTCTGCCTGCTCTTCCCCTGCAACCTTTAGCCATTGTATAATTCTCTAAAAAGAGTAAAAAAATAGACAGAATCATAGAATTGTGGGATTTCAAGGATTCATAAAAGTTACAACACTCTACAATGTACAAGTAAATATATTTGATGTTTTGCTTCCAAGCCATGAATCCCCCACCTTATATGTATGATACATATATTTCCTCCTTAAATATATTGCATTTCTTTCTGTTGAAGAATACCTTTTTCAGATATCCAGATTAAATTTCAATCCTGACCTATCATCCTAGATAGTAGTGATTCTTAGTAAAAGCATAAAAAAGAGGTTTTTTTATCTAGCTATGTATGATACAGGATCCAACACCTCTATCACAGTGGCTTGCAACAAGAAATTATATTTAGTATACAGACTTTAGTTTCACAGAATACAGTATGCTCCAGATGTCGGACTGGATAAAATGTTAGGAGTCAACGCAATAAAGCTGATATTAGTTACCCTTTTTGCCCCGACATGGTGTGGAACAATATTGTAATAAATATTAATAGGGACAAGTGATGGCAGGATCAGGGAGGGGCTGGATTTTGTCTAAATATGATACCAAGACTATTCTAATCACTTTGTGGGGGATGTATATTGAAAATTAGATGGGTGATATTTTGCTATATCTCATGAATCTCTTGGTAGCTTTCAACACCATTAACCACAGCATCCTGGCTTGTCTTGTGGGCACAGGGCTTTGAGAGAGGGCATCCTTTCAGAAGATGGTGGTGGAGGATGTCTCTCTGATGCATCTCAGGGTTCTGTCTTGTCTTCTTTGCTTTTTAACATCTACATGAACCCAATAAGGCAGGTCATTTAGGGCTTTGATACAGAATGCCATCAATATACTGATGCAGTTCTATTGTTTCTTAAATCTAATTCTGAGAAAACAATCAGTATCCTTGAATGTTGCTTAGATTTAATAATAGTCTGGGTAAGGGAGAACAAGCTGAAAATAAATTCAAGTAAGATTAGACAACCAATGACCTGTTCAGTTATCATTTTAGAGATATTTCCTTTCCAGATTCCTCAATGCCTTTAATAATGGCATTGCTTCTAATGCACTTTAAAAATAAAAAATCAGTCCTTAAAAATTCAAGGACATATTAAGAGATGTATCTGTCTTGAAAGTTAAAATGGGACAACTTGCTGCTGCCATCTTGCCACTACCTCACCTCCAGCATCTATCCATGGCCACCTCACCACAAGACATCTCAGCCCAGCCAACTCACTGTGGGGATAACTTGCTGCGATCCTGGCTCTTCCACTCTGGTTTCCAAAGCCGGCCCAGTTTAAGGGAAGCAAAAGTTCCAGCCAGACCGCACTCCTCTAAAGGCTCACTTTCCAGCACCCATCAATAAATGGCAGGCTAAGTGGGAGTTATTGTTCCGTGCATGTGCCCACTCACACACACACCCCATTCAGAGCTTGGGATCTTTTATCCGCATCCGAGCTGGATCCTGACGGCTCCCGGGTAGGGAAAGGGGCAAACAAGGACAGTGATAGGACCACTATACCTGGAACAATGACTCCCGCTTAATCAGGAGTCCCACTCAGGGTCCAGCCCAACATGCTGAAGGAAAGGTCCTTTTTCCCAAGCCCAGGCACAATTGGCAGCTTGCCAGTTTGGATGCCAAAAAAAGTCCCCAAGCTTAGAATGGTGGGTGTCTGTGTGTATGCACGGAAGAATGAGTCCCACATAATAGGCAAATTAGCTTATTTGAGGTATCTTGGTTAAAAAGGTTTTACATTATAGTGCACCATTTCACCCTGTTAAAGATTACAGACATGAAGGTTTTAGTAATATATGGATAGAGATGCTGTTGGTAAGGAGACTGGAATCAGAGACTGAGATAACCCCTGATTTGATGAGGTTGCACGCTACTTGTAAGTAAAAGTTTATCGTTTGGGGCCACTCTAAATTTGCAACTTATTCCTCCTCCCACTTTTCTCTTTCTAATTTTTTAATTCTCTCTATTGCATTTTTAAATGTACTTTTTTAGTATTTCAAGTTTGCTAAACTTGTTTTGTTTTAGTCCTTTTTTCTTCTCTTATCAAGAGCCCTTAGTCCTTCGGGAGAAGGACGGTATAAAAATTAAACAAACAAACAAACAAACAAGTATACAACACATAATCCATATTCATTCATACACATACTGCCCCCCCCCCCAGTAATAACACAATGTAGATTAATATAAAGGTATTTAGATTAGGAGATACATCTTTATTGGAAAATAAATACCTTGATATATGTTTTTTCCTTAATTTCTAAATTTCATTTCCAATGTTCTACTTAATTTTGAAAAAGTCAAATAATCATAATATATGTAATATTAATATCTTCAATTATAATATTGGTAGAAAAACTACTTTCTCTTATCTGTATACATTATTCTAAGGCACATAATTGAACATTAAGAATCTAAGTATATTATATAAATATCACTGTGTTGAAATAACATATTTCATTTAATTTGAATCATGTACTTCCAACATTTGCTCTCTTTATTATTTTTGTCAGCCAATCTTCAACTCCATATTAATCAAGACATTCCATTATTCAATTCAATCCAACACAAGTTTATTATATCTTTTTTTGAATCAACAATTGTAAAATAACCTTTCATTCTCACGTTCATGCAATTTCAGTAAGCTGTTGAAGAGCAAAAACCTAGTCTAACATCCTCTGCCCAGCATAAAACTGCACTGACCTTCCCAAATTTTGTCCATTCTAGCGCTTGTACTCTTTCAACCAAAATTCTGTCATACACCTTCCCAGCTTCACTTAATAGGTTTCTCTGTTGTTTTTGCATTTTTTCTAGTACAAGGGAATACAGCATGGACACACCATAAGTACACTTGATCTTAGCCAAGAGGCTGAGGACCAATGACATGCCATAAATAAAATCCATATTTTAACTTTTTCCCAATCACATCACCTGTACCTGCAGTCTTACCATTAAGCATGTTGAATATTCTCTCACTGCATTTAACAATGCTTGTTGAAAGGGAGAGAGATTTGATTGGCTCATTAATTTGAATTTTATGAGATTTGCTGCCCTCTATTTAAACTGACTAATTAACTTTCATATCAAAATTGCTGGGAATGTTTTCTCCCCTTCATTAATAATAATAATAATTTTATTTCTATACCGCCCTTCTCCCGTAGGACTCGGGGCGGTGTACAGCCAATTTAAAAACACAAGACACAACAATGATTAAAAATTAAAATAATTAAATAGATTTGGCTGGTTTAAAACCCCAAAAATTTAAAATACCCCAATTTAAAATCATTATGTTGATAGCCCGGCCTGGCGGAAGAACAGGGTCTTCAATGCACAACGAAACACCCGGAGGTCGGAGATCTTACGTATTTCCGGGGGCAGTTCATTCCACAGGGCTGGGGCTCCCACAGAGAAGGCCCTCCCCCTGGGTGTCACCAGCCGACATAACTTGGCCGATGGCTCCCTGAGGAGACCCTCTCTGTGGGAGCGGACTGGCCGGTGGGAGGCTACTGGTGGCAGAAGTCGGTCTCGAAGGTACCCGGGTCCTATGCCATGGAGCGCTTTAAAGATGGTAACCAGCACCTTGAATCGCACCCGGAAGACCATTGGGAGCCAGTGTAGCTCGCACAGGAGGGGTGTCACACGGGCGCAACAAGTTGCGGCCATAACCACCCGCGCGGCCGCATTCTGGACCAGTTGGAGCCTCCGAGTGCTCTTCAAGGGGAGCCCCATGTAGAGAGCATTATTATTATTATTATTTTATAATGTATTCTTTTTAATCATTCTACTACTATTGTTATATAAACAGTTCAGTTGTTCACAATGCTCAAATCATAAATTGTTCTATAAAATTATGAAACTCTTTCATAAGACAATGACAAATAATCTGTGTTTGATAGAATATATAAATAATATATACAAATCAAGTCACAGCTGCACATTTTAATAGAGAAAAGATTAATCAAAGCTTTATTTATAAGCTTGCCTAGTATTGTTTAGTATTCCAGTTCAACAAAGATCAATAGAGGCCATTCCCGTCTCTTGACGCCTCTCCAGGAAACAGAGGTGCGATTATGTAAATAGCACTAGTTCCTCTATACTTCTGCCAGCTTGCTTATCTCCAAAGCCTTCTGCCTGCTGCCATTGGCGACCAATACAGTATGTGCATCTATCCCATATCTCTTAACAAAGCTCGAGAAGTACAGCCAGTCATGTTAAACTGTGATGCATGTCTAGTTTTATTTGTAAAGTGATTCATTTCAATACCTTTAATCTCTGTTGTATTTAGTTCATATATAAAAAATAGCTGATCAGTTAGAATAAGAAAGAAAACAGATGCATCCAGACATTCACTGATGCTAGGGATAATCCATTGATTTAACAATGCAACACAGCATTGCAATATAATTAGGAAATGTCAGTGTCAGAAGATGGACATTGACTATACGGAATAAAGGAATGTTCTTCTAGAAAGGCACCTGGTTGGTTTGCTATTCTTTTGCAAGACAGCAGTAAATCAAAAAATCAAAATAAAACAATTATGTTTTAAACATTACACAATAATTAAATAAATTTATCTCATAATAAAAACAGGTTTGCAATAAATCAAACATCTAAGCACTGATATTGCCTGACAAAACATTGTAGTTATCTTGCACTCTCCTAACCTAATCTCCATTTAACATTACTAGCAATGGCTCCTACTGTGAGGGAATATTTTTTTATAAGAATGCACTGATTCACAAATAGCTTTTGCACAACATATTCTCAGCTCAGCAAGAAGTCTACACTCTTGAATGAACCAGAACACATTAGTGAGAGAAAGTTCATTAACCTTGCTAGATTCGGAGGGTTAACAGGGTACTGAAAAAAGGAATTGAGTGAAAAGCTCTGTTGCAAAACAAATTAAAATGAATGTCATCATTCCTTTTGATATTCATTAGCTAATTCACAGGGAAAGTGGGTTTTTTTTAAAATTTGCAGCTATTTATCAGTGAAAAACAGGTGAACACCTGCTGTTCAAGTCATTCTTAGCGATGATGATGATAATAGTAATAGTAGTAACTGCAGTACTAATAAATACAATACAGAGACTTACCGCATCCACTATGGGAGTAACTGGGAGAGGGAGAGAAAACCTGAGCAGCAAAATCTTCAAATGACAGTAGTTCTTTATGATTCCGGATTATTTCATCAAGATATATTGCTCTTTCCTCATAACTGTTGGAAATAGGCTAAGGAAATACATTCTGTAACCAAGCCTTAACCATTCAGCTTTGTATTTAATACATAATATACAGAAAGAAAAGTCTACCACAGTTGCTATGGTATATTTCCAAAACTACAGAATTCTAAGTGTTGCAGTAATTAACATTTAGACTTTTTCACATAAATGTAATATTTTCAGTACTAAGCAAATTATAGTATTAAAAACACTGGTTTTCAAATTAAATGTAATGGGTCTTTGTCAGTGATAAATTGATAAATTAAAATTATATAATAATGACGAAAAGTGTTATAATAGATATATACATGCAGACGTATATCTTAATATGAATATGGTCATGCACATACATTTGAGATATTATGACAGAAAAAGAATTAGAAATGTTAATTACTTCATTTAAAATAAGAATATGCTCGACTATAAGACACACTTTTCTCTCCCCCCAAAAGTGGGTGGAAATGTCTGTGCGTCTTATAGAGCGAATATGGCGGGGGAAGGGGCATTGATGCGGCACCAATCAGCTGTTCTACGTAACGGGGATTGCTGCCACCTATTGCCGCAGCCGCCCGTTCACGGCAATCTCCGGTGAATGGGCGGTGGTGGTGAGTGGGCCATGGCAAACGGGCAGTGGCGGCAAAGGCGAACAGGCCATGGCAAATGGGCTGTAGCAGCGGCGAATGGGCGGTGGAGGCAGAGGCAGATTTTTTATTTTTTGTTTTCCTCTAAAGCTAATGTGCATCTTATAGTCCGAAAAATAGGGTATATAGCTATCAATTATATTCTTAAGACATGCTAATGTTTCATGCCTGAATCTTTCCAGAAATATTGGCAATTTCTTGAGCTAGTCAAAATTTAAAAATAGAACATGTGTACACTTTAGTCTTAAGCATCTAAAATTAAAGATGTTGCCTTTAATTAAAAACCGGCAACCTGGAACACACACCATATAAATGCATAATCAAAAGCCAGTCACCAATAAAGCTTACAAGCATAACAAGCAGAAGCAACTTTCCAGCTGTCTTAACTGGACCCCTGCTTGTGATATCTTTTCATAGGAAAGACAGCAAACCTCTCTCTTTGTGTGCAGTTTCTAATTTCTTTGATGATGAGTATAGTGTTATTTACAAAACACTATTGCAGACAAATTTATCTTATATTGGATTTTATGACTTCAGTGGTCAGTTATTATGCGGTCAATCAATAATCATATATATTGTTATTTAGATTGAAAATAGGTTTTCAGTTGTATCCAATGTTTTTTTAAATATGAGAAAATTGCTTACTTTTAACTCCTTCAGGGGTGGGAACTAATGGTAAATCCTTTACTACACTCTTATCTGTGTATTTGTTACTCCTTAATATTTTACAAATGTGTTACTTACATAGCACATTCCACTTTAAAAATACAACAGAAGCAACTTGTAAACCATTTCAAAAAGGACGAATAACTTCTTTCTTGGTCATTATTATTGAAATCAACTGATTATCACATAAAACTAAATAAGGTGAATATGGTTTTTTAAGGGTTTATCTCTCTGTGTCATTATTGTGCAGTGATAGAAACTAACAGGGTATTTCACACTACATACCTGTTTATTTTTATCCCATTCCTCTGGTTTATTTATATCCCATTCCTAGGTATAGTTAGATATGTGTTTTTCTTACACGCTGAATTGCTGATGATTCGATGCCAAACTTCCTAGGAGAGAGAGCCATATGCCTAGAACCTATTCTAAAGGGACTGATGGATGCCATTCACTTCTCATTATGAACATGCTTATTCTGCCTGGTGCTTGGCTGTTGCTAGGGATCTCAATTCCACACTGACACAGCAAGTGCTGGTCCTGAACAGCAGGATGTTAGGCCTGAGTGGCCGTCTGGTGCACAGACTTTCTGACACTAAGCTGGCACGTGCTGGCGCAGCAGGGGAAAGCCAAGGCGTGACAAATTACTGAAAGAGCTAAGCTAAACTTATGGTTGAAAACCACCTGAGCCTGTGGACCTCTGTGGGCTTGCCATCTCTTCTCAATTCCTTTTCCCCTCACCCTTTAAGTCCATGGTCTGCATGCGTCCTCACTTTTGTGAAAGCAGTTAAAATAAACTTGTTTCTGTGCTATGTCGTGCTATAAACATAATAAATGGAAGAGAAGACATAACAATTTGGAGGGAGGGTGGGGATGCATTGTATATCAGGAAGTCTGATTAGGCAATTATTTTAAACAATGAAATCAATAATAGTACTTCAGAGGGGGATAAACATTCACGCAATAGTAACTTCCAATGATTAGCAACCACATCTGGAAATTATTATAGATTTACAAAATAATATCTCCTCCCCCGCCCTAGACATACACTGGGATAGGCAAAGATCCCCTTCAGTGGAGCTAATCTCATAATACCGCCAAGCACTCTTCCAAGTAGGTAGTTTTCTTGGTAGCTATGTGGAAGTGTTATTGCTACTGTCCTCTGATTTAAATTTCCCTTAAATTTCTCAGTCTAGCATACAACGGTTGTATTTCCTAGTTAACTTTCATCAAACTGAATTCTGCTAGGGTTAGGCAGTTTCAAAATCTACTAAGATCAGCTAAGTATTTCCAGTGATAAATTGTCTAAATAATAATAAATATAATATATTTTAAGTTTCCTTAAGTATAATATAGGGAAATTTTCTAATTAGACAGTAATTAGAGAATAAATTTAAATCAGTATTTCCTGCATATTGAAAAGGTAAGAATGTAAAAAAGCAGCTAAATTCACTAGCAGTGAAGCCAACAAAATTTTAAATTCCTGTTCATTTTTTATCCTAATTTTAGATAATTTATATATTCTTAGATTATTCTAGATGAAGTAATCACTAGGTATTAAGTAAGACATAGCATAATAAAGTTTAGCTTACTTTCATTTTAATTAAGTCAATGAATGTTAAAAATTTAAGGGAAAGTAAGATTTCAGTATATTTGGTGTAGTAGTTAAGGTACCAGACTAGAAATCAGGAGACCGGGAGTTCTAGTCCTGCCTTGGGCACAAAGACAGCTGGGTGATTTGGGCAAAGATTTCAAGGATTCTCATAAAATTATACCCAATTTGGCTGAGTTATTTTTTGAATGCAAATCATGCATAGTGATTTAGAACTGGCTGCAGTAAGGAAGCTGCCTGGCCAGGCGTATCTTTTAGTCTGACATATCTAAGAACTGTACTTGGAAATCATTACCTGTCTTTTGGACCAACATCCTTTCTGGTTATTAAAAGCTGTTAAAAGAATTATCTGTGTCAGGGACGGAGAACTTTTTTTGGCCATATTTTTTAGTTGCATTCACATGTGTGTAACATCCTAGGAGCTACGTGCTAGGAATGATTAGTATCTAAGCAACGTTCTGAGTGGCCCTTTCTTTTTCTCTCAGCATTAGCCATTCACAATTTCCCTGGTATTATTTGCTGCCTGCCAGGAAAAGAAGTGGAGGGGCTTGATCATAGGAGTATTCTAAAACAAAAATGGGCAACCTTTTTTAGCTACTGCAGCTGCGTCAGTTGACAGATTGATGACAGTACACATGTATGTGCATCCATTTTCTCTCTCACTCATTCACCACTGCATTGCCCTCTCTTCCCAACAATCTTGATAAGGGGCATTAGGAGGAAGTGGGAAGCGTTCTGTATTTTTTTATTTATTAGATGTATAACCTATGTTTTGTTTGGAAGTCAAGGCAGCCAACACCTTAATCACTTCACCATGCTCCACTGGTTCTCAGTAGTAAATAAGGAAGAATTCTTTCAGGTAGCTGACATCATGCTGTAGAAAACCAGTGATTATAAGCCGGATAGCTGAAGGAAGATGAATTTCTTTTTTCTCGTTCTGTGAACTTTTGCTCAAAGTATACTTCCCATACCAGTAGCAGCAAGAATCAGCATTCCTGCACAAGGATACAATGGGGGGAAGCAACAAGTTTTCCCCTAATATCCTAGTTAACATTTCCTGTTGTCAATAGCAATAGAAAATGAATGATCTATCCTTTACTGGCACCTATATTGTTGGATTGCAATACTGTTTTTAATGTTTTAAAAAGAAGATTGACACAAATAGAATGGGTTAATGTTAATGTCATTAATGTTAACATAATACACATCATGCATAACAAAAAAACAGCATACAACTGTGAAGATTTTGCTTTATTGTTTTGTGATAGTCTCTACCATCTTATGCAGCATCTGCCCTGGGCACCCTTCCATATGAAGCACCATGGCAGTGTTTTTTTTCCAGAACAGCACTACTGCTTACTAGGCTTATGATAAACAATACTACCGGTATATGATAGCTGAATATTCAAAATATGAGCACAAGTTATACATTTGTAATTGCAATATTATTTGTATTTTGTTGTAGGAAACTAGTGTTTTTTCTGAAGTTTTTTTTGGGGAGCAAGAAAATATTGTTAGTGATTAGCAGCACTGTGGTTGCAAACTCTCATTACTGTTTTCTATGAACATGCGTAGATTTTGAAAAATCACTTCAGGTAATTTAAATTTTACAAGCATATATTACCTCCAAACTCAGTAACTTCCATAACGTTTTTCAACGATTGTGCTCAGATAACTTAGTTAACCCATTTTCTGTATTTGTGCAATACTCTGAATAATAAACAAGTCAGATGAACTTGGCGTGGAAAACAAAGTGTTACAAACAATAACAACTCTAAGGTTAATACCATCAAAACTTAATCTGTACAAATCTTGCCGCTAGGTTTAAATTGATCTGGTTAGTATGTTGTGCAAACATAGCCAATGTCTACAGAAAATTTCCTATAAGGACAATAATAAATCTTTATAAAAATCAAAATGTTGAAGGCATGGGAAAAAATATTGTGGAAGGAAAACACTGCCACAATGACTGGCTAGAACATGTATTGCTCTAAGTGTAAAGTAATCCTAACACTGACAGGATATTACTCCCTATAGATTTAATTGATATAGCTAATCATCAAACAACAAACTATTATTGATCACATTAACCTTTCTGATGACTCATCAAATTTGCAGATGGCACTAAACTGGCAGGAATCGCCAATGGCCCAGAAGATAAGCTCAGTATCCAAAAGGATCTTGACAGACTTAGGCCCTATCTAACAAAATGAATTTCAATGTGGAGAAAAGTGAAGTTTGATATTTAGGCAGGAAAAATCAAAGGTATAAGTACAGATTAGGTGAGACCTGGCTCAAAAACAGTAACTGTGAGAGGGACCCTGTAGTCCTAATGAGTGATCACTTGAATATGAGCCAGCAGTGTGCAGCAGCAGCCCAAAAAGCTAATACAATCCTGGGTTGTATAAACAGAGGCATAGAATCAAGATCACGTGAAGTACTAGTACCACTTTATAAAACCCTAGTAAGACCACACCTGGAATACTACAACCAATTATGGTCACCATACTACAGAAAATGTTGAGACTTTGGAAAAAGTTCAGAGAAGAGCAACTAAGATCATCAAAGGCCTTGAGAGTAAAACATATGAAGAACGGCTGCAGGATTTGGGTTTGGCTAGTCTAAAGAAAAGAAGAATTAGGGGTAACATGATAGCAGTATTCCAGTATTTGAGGGGCTGCCACAAAGAAGAGGGGGTAAAATGATTCTCCAAAGCACCAGAAGACAGGACAAGAAACAATAGTTGGAAACTAACCAAAGAGAGAAGCAACCTGGAATCAAGGAGAAACTTCCTAACAGTGAAGACAGTTAACCAGTGTGTTCTGATCCAGCTCCCCAAACACGACAAACCCTCTGAAGTGAACTCAAAGATTTATTAGGAGTGCCAGCAGCCCCGGCAAGAACTTTCTCTCTCAACGCAGGCTAACAAGTCCGTCCTGCCAGAAGATGAATAGTTGTCTGCCACATCTATTCATCTCCATCCCCTAGGTTCTATCCCCAGAGCTAGGGTGGGGCCTCAATAGCAGTGGTGGCTCTTCCTTCCCCAGGATCGGCCTACGGCTTTCCACTGCTCTCTTCTTCTCTGCCTTCTGTGCAGCCAGCCGCGCGTCAGGCACTGGACCCAGCAGTTCATCCACTTCTTTATCAGCCACTTCCAGACCTGGGGGCTGTTGACTCTTCAACTGAGGGCTGACAGCTGGCCCAGGCTCTGCCTCTGTTTCTCACTCTGCCAGCTCCATTCCCTGTTCCCACTTGGAGCTCTCAGGTTGCCTTGATGCTGACTCTGACTCCCATGCCTCCTCCTCCTCTGATTCAAGTGCTGGAGGGGCCGGCGGCTGACAGGCCACAACACAGTGGGACAGCTTGCCTCCAGAAATTGTGGCTGCTCCATCATTGGATGTTTTTAAGAAGAATCTAGACAGTCACTTATCTAAAATGGTAGAGGTTCTCTTGCTTCAGCAGGGGGCTGGACTAGAAGACCTCCAAGGTCCCTTCCAGCTTATTCTATTCTAAAGAATGATGTCAGAGAAAGTGCAGACATTATTTTTATATTGTTTTGTAGCTAATCAGGGGATTTTACTACACCTTGAAAATAAATATAACATGTCATACCCTTAAAAGTATGATCTCATAGGTAGTTTAACTGTGAAATACCACTATGATTATAGCCACCAAAAACTATAGCTATATAATTTTAAAAAATGGTGTAAACAGAATTCTTTTCACTGCAAAGCAACTGTTACTTAACTGTTACATTTCCAAAGGAGTCTGCAAAGGACCTACTGATCAAAAATCTCAACTTATGTAATTACATCAGACATTAAATATGTACAGGCAGCATTAACATCATGAACTTACTGAACATGTCAGCATTTTGCTATAATTTGTTGCGGATATCTGTAGGTATGTCTCAACTGACTTAATCACTGCAATGGCACCTGGCATTGAGATAATGCTTTAAAATGCTTTCAACCAATTACTGTAAATCAATAGCACAAGACTAATACATGAAATTTATAATCCATTTCCATTACCTGGTTTTAGATTTTTCTGTTGGTACTGTATATGCTCCTAAAATATGCTGATGCAGGCCTACTACTGCAGGAAATAATCGTGTGAAGATGCTAAAAGGTGCGCATGATTTTAGAAGATGTGAATGACTTGGATATACAAGTAGTCCTTGAATAATAACAGTTCATTTAGTGACTGAAATTGGCATGGAAAAAAGTGATTTATGACCATTTTTCATATGATCATTTCAGCATCCTCATGGTCACATGATCAAAATTCAGACACTTGGCAATTGACTCATATTTATGATGGTTCAGTGTCCCGGGATCATGTGATCACTCATGTGAGCGTCTGACAAGCAAAGTCAATGAGAAAACCAGATTCACTTAACAACTGTGTTATTAACTTAATAACTGCAGTGATTCACTTAACAATTGTGACAAGAAAGATTGTAAAATGGAGCAAAATTCACTTAACAAATATCTCACTTAACAAGAAAAATTTTGGTGTCAATTGAGGTGGTGAGTTGAGGACTACCTGTATAAACAATTATTTGTTAATTTGGTATAGTTCCACTTAATGGGTTTGGTGAACTTGACTTTCTTCTATTATTTAGCTCTATAAGCATAGAAAACTTTCTGTTTGGTGCCTACCAAAACATCTGCATGTTTCTTTTGGTAACTTATAATTGAAAACTGAAAGGTATAATCTTGCTATATAAATCCTGTTTTTGCGTGGCTGAAATTTGGTAATGTTTATACAAATACAAATAGCAACTCAAATTCTGAATCTAAACTAGGTTTAGACTTGAAGCACTTGCCTAAAATTCTCCTACAATATGTGCAGTATGTCTCAGATACTGAGCTAAGTTTAAACACTAGAGGGGTTTAAATTGTTCAAAAGAAACAGACCTAGTAAAAGAGGAGATGGAGTTGCATTTTAAGAAATACCTACATCTGTATAAAATGCAAAAAAAAAAAAAAAAAAGCATGAAAAACTTGTGTGCATTTGGTTAATATAAAAGGAAAAAGGAATGACATCGCCGTAGGTGTATACTGCAGGTCACCCAACCAACCAAAAAAAAAAAAAAAAATAGAACTTTTTGCTAATGTGTTAGCTAAGGCGTGCAGGAAGCACATTACAATAGTAATGGGGGAGTTTGACTACCCTGACATCAACTGGAAAATAATCAGTTTTGGTCATCACCATACCCCAAAAAATGTTGCAACTCTAAAAGAGTAGAGAGAAGAGCAAAAAAATTGATTAGAGAATTGGAGGATAAAACATACTATGAATGATTGCAGGAAGTGAGTGGTGACTTGATAGCAATTTTCCAATATTTTAGGGATTGGCACATTCTAGAGGTTTTTAAGAAGAGATTGGACAGCCATTTGTCCAAAATGGTATAAGGTTTCCTGCTTGAGCAGGGGGTTCCCTTCCAACTCTGCCATACTGTTACATGTTTAGAGAACAGGATGGTAAGGTTCATAATGTCACTTATGGATTCCAACAGGGAGTGGCAACTCCATTGCTAAACAGCATGGTAGTTAAGAGTGATGTCATATGACCATATTGACTTATGTTAGTTCTGTCAATTTTGGTGTCGTTATGAAGCAAATGATTGCAGGTTGTTAAGCATGATGTCATGTGACCACAACTTATGACTTCCTACTAGCTTCCCTATTGACTTTGCATGTTGGAAGCTAGCTGTGAAAGTTGCAAATGGTGATTACATGACTGCTGGATGCTACAACTATTGTAAATGTAAGCTAGTTGTTAAGTGCTCACATCATGATCAAGTGACTACAGGGATGTTGTGATGGCTGCAACTTCAAGGACTGGTTGTATGTTTTGTTTTTCAGTACTGTCAGTGTAAATGGTCACTGAACAAATGGTTGGTAAGAGAGGACTACCTGTATTGAAGTACTCTAAGCATGAATTTCCTGTTAATTCTTGTAAACTAGTTTGTTGCTCTTACAGGTAGTTCTTGACTTACACTACAATTAGGAGTTTCTGTCATTATGGTCAGAAGTTGAGTCATCACATGACTGTACACAATTTTACAATAATTTTTATGGCAGTTATAAGTTGAGTCACTGTGATCCTAAATTGAGTCGTATAGTCCTAAGTGTGAATCCAGCTTAATCAATTTTCTGGAAACTGGCAAAAAAAAACCTTTGCAAATCATGATTGTATGACCATAGGACAATGGATGTAAATGTGAGCCAGTTGCTAAGCACCTGAATTACGACTATGTGACCGTGGGAATGGAGTAATGGTTCTAATTTTTATTTAAATTGTAAGTGACCTTTTCCATGATTAATTTAAACTGCCATTCAGTAAACAGTCATAGGTTGAAGGCCACATAGTTTTATCCCAAATATTGGCAATGAGCTAACTGAATTTAAAAGCCCATTTCATTCACTGCAATCATAATTTATTTATACAGTAAGTAATTAAGGGACAATATAGATTAAAGTGTGATTAGGATTAACATCCCTCCCCCAATTATCTAATTAATATCCTATCTGTAAATAGTGCCCTCAGCAGAAGGTACTATTAATTATAGGTAAGATAGTCATGGGACTAAGAGAAGACAACTTCTATACATGAGAGGAGGAAAAAATAGGAGGAACAAACAAATGTTTACATGTGAGCATACTAAGGGATCTGTGGATAATCTTGTAGATAGACAAGGATTTCTATTTTATAATTTTTTAGTAATACTAGTGGTAGAATAGTGAGTTCCCCTCTCTACCAATTATATTGTTGAAATAATGTAAGCATAGATGATAGGTAACAAAAATGCTTTTGTTTTGCCTTTGTTCTTCTATGGAACACTTTCATGCTCTATTCAGTTAAAACAGTATAACTTTTGCACTAGGGCTCTGTTTGATGGGATTCCTGGTTGTTCCAACAAAGTTGATCCTGTGATTCATAAGATTGCCTACTATTGATAAATGGTTAAGACTGCTGTCCTTCTCATGGTAACATCATAGATAGGTATTACTAAAATAGCATGGACCTCTCTAATCTTTACCAAGCAGATGTTGATTCTCATCTAGGGCTTGAAAGGAATCCATTGTTATAAAGAGGCTCCAAGTGACTTCATCTAGATAATGTAAAATAAAAGCAAACTAAATATAAATCAATGTATTTACAGCAGCTGCTGCTTGTGTTCTGCAATTACAGACAAATCAAACTAAGTAATTATAATTGTATAATTGCATAACGAGAGAAGACATATCACACAGTAGCCAATATTTATTCCTTGGCTGGAAAAAAAAACTGATCCACTGAACTCCCGGTGAGGTAAGGCAAGCTAGTGCCCACATTTTCTCTGCTCCATGCGGATTGCAGAGGCATTTCAGTCAAAAAGGCAACTAGATGTAAGATCCACACTGCTGAAATTCTCCCTGGAGGAAGAGAGATCTGGAGATTGCCCACGTGTATTTCAGACAGTTGATTTTTATGAGCAGACAACAGAATCCATCATTTTTACAGCCACTTGCGATCAGTCAGTAGTCGCGGGTTCCATTGTGCTCTGAGCCATAGTTGCAGCCTTCATGGACACAAGACTTGATTAACCTTGTCTTTTAATCATGCTGGAGTTTATTTTTTCTACTGCCTGTTTAAGATTGAAAAAGCCTTAGGAACTACAAGCCTACAAACCACTAGCTGTAGTTCCCTTCAGTCCATTTAAAATAAGAAAACTACGTCTTTTCAGTTTTGTAAGGTGTTTTGGGATAATCTTTTGCAATATACAGTAAAGAAATGATTTTAGAGTTATTTCTAAACAGTTTAAATGCTAAGGCTCTGTGAAACTGATTTAGAGATTTAAACAAAGATTTTGAAATTAGAGATCCCCTCATGTAAGAAAATTCTGTTTTGTTTACATTTCAATGCAAAACAAGATGCTAGAGGTCAGTTCTAAGGCATACTGTATGATGGCTATTTTAAAGGACATTTTTGATCTATGGATATATGAAATGCTTGAGTTTTTTTTAACTTTACTGGAACTAAAAGTTGTTATGGAACATGAACAAACTCTTTTGAAAATGACTAAAATGGAGTAAGGTGGACTCCATCTCCATCTATCTTTGAGTTCACAGGAAATGATGCTGGTATGAAATCTGTTGCCCAACAGATCAAGTTCTTTCTGTCATAACACAAGTTTAATATTGTTTTTAAAAATAATGAAATCAGAATAATAAAATGAATTGAGTCCCTTGCGATATATCATAAGAGTGTTTTTTTGTCACATCATTTCACTGTTCAGCCTTGCATAAAACTAGTAAGGGCAGAGAAAAAGTACTCACAATTCTAGTCTTACACATTTGTCCTACAATAAATAATTCTAAAGTTCTCTTAAATAAGGTACAGTATATGTCAGACCACAGAATTGCATTCTAATGACCAAAAGGATGCACCCTGATATTTAGATTAAGGGCATGCTTGGGAATAGAGGAAGAAATAGTGACCTGAGATTAGTAATCTCACTGACAACAAACAGACACAGATTAAGTCTTAACCTTTGACCTATACCATACTGCCCTTACAGTCAATAGATTATGAGATGCTGATGAATCAGTGCTGAAGTCACACTTTCAACTAATCTGCAATTTGCTGTATTTGCAGCATTACATCATGTCACATTTTGTCAGTTGCCTCTGCAGATGCCCATGATGCTATATAGCAGTCCACCCCCCAAAATCCTCTTGATTTTGCAAGGGCATAGATGTGCCAGGAACTACTTAAGGGCATAGCTTTAATATATGAAGCAATTTCATCTGTCCTCAGGTAATAGATGGACTATTACATCTAAGAATAGCAACTAAGGAGAAGAGAAAAAATATTTCACATATAGTTGTATCTTTCATTTGAAAGTGGGAAACCCACATCTGCTCTACAATATAAAATAAAACAGCTCATAAGAATGCAAAAGTAGCATGTTTACTTCCCTGTAACATTCAGTGAGGCCTAGGAGAACATCTGTATTCTCACATTTAGTGGCTTTTTGCCTGTGGTTGCATTTGAATATGCTACTCATATTCAAAATAACAAATTCCCCAAGAATGTTTCATGTTAACTTTTATTGAATACTTTAAACTATTGCTACTTATTTGATAGTATGATTGCTAATAGGTATAAAGAACTATCACAATGTACCCAATCTTTACTGTAATCAGATTTGAAAAGTTAATGTTTTATGGATTTGCTTATGGATAAGGGATGGGAATGTGGGCTGAAGAGATAGTGATAACCTTATGTAGGCTGAAGAGTTAATAACTTTGCCTATACTTGTTATAATGAAGGTCGGAAATCACTTCTTTAAAATTCCCAATAAAAATTATAAATAGAAACTTTCTACAGCCAAAAGGTCTGGGGGCAAGAGAGTTTATCCACCACCAGAAATATTGAGCCCTTATAGATTGATGGTGGGCATGGGGTTCCTTTTAAGTTACTTCCCCCTCTCTCTCCATGCAAAAAGGAAAATTAAACTATTAAAAATAAACATATATTTGATTGCTATGCATTGGCTTCCTGTAACGTTACAAATAAAAAGAGAATTGCTGTTATATCTTTGATTCATATTTGACATATATCAAAACTTTCTGAAATAGTACTAAATTTTTTTTGTTTTGGGTTTAAGATTTTTCTGAATTAATTTCCTAGCATGAAGCACATTAGTAAGATGGTATGTGCTCCTATTATCTATAGAACTGATGGTGAACCTTTTCCGCACTGAGTGCCCAAACCGGAACCCGCATGTGCGTGCTGGAGCCCCAGAAACTCGAAGGCCAGACCTCTCTGTGGGTATACACACGGTTGCCACCAGGTCTTCTGGTTTCTGGTTTGTGCATGTGTGCCGGCCAGCTGATATTCGCGCGTGCCAGAGCCCCAGAAACCCGAAGATCAGCTGGTGACGGTGCACATGTTCACAGAGAGGTCTCTGTGTGCCACCTCTGGCACGCCTGCCATAGGTCCACCATCACAGATCTGTAGCCTGGTTAACATGATCTTAGTTTATATAGCAGGCAAGGATGATAGTTTATGTGCAACTGTGGAAAAAAAACCCAAACCAGGGGTGAAATGCTCCTGGTTCGGACCGGATCGGCCAATCTGGTAGCGATGGCGGCGGGTGGCTCGGAGAACCAGTAGCAAAAATCCCTGCGCCCCCCCCCAATGCCCAGCTGAGCCACGTGATCATCAGAGGCTGCTTTTTTTTTACTTTTAAAAGCATTTTTTCTAAAACCCTTTGGCTGAAAAAATGCTTTTAAAAGTTAAAAAAAAGGCTCTGATGATCGCACGGCTCAGCTGGGATCGTCAGAGGCTTTTGAAAGCATTTTTCAGTCGAAGAGGTTGTAGAAAAAATGCTTTTGAAAGTAAAAAAAAAAGTTGGCCACACCCACCCAGTCACATTACCACCCTCCCCACCAAGCCACGCCCACAGAACTGGTAATAACAACTTTTACATTTCACCACTGCCCCAAACATTTGTCATTGCTGTAACAATACTTATTCTTGTTTTGTTGGAAGTAAAAGCCATGTTTTATCCAGAAATTGAATACACAAAAGATAAGCCATGCACATAGCAATGCTCTCTTGTACAGATTCACTTTCTTCTCCCCCACCCCCATAAACACAGAAATCACTGAAAGAGATGAAGACAACCAAAACAATAAGAAGGCCATGTGGAAGGAGGGCTGACAAAAAAGCATCAGTGTCCAGGATGAACTACAGGAATGCCTCCCATCTTTCACCAAATGCTTTAGGACAATTGTTACTATTAAGCCAGTGTACTTCAGAGGTTTGTTGTGAGAATGGAAATGAAGGAGAGCTTTTGTTTCCCAAGAAGATGCTGGATACAAGTTTAATAAATACATACACTATGTTACTGAAGTTCAAAGTTGGACTGATTGGCATTTACATTACTAACTATATAAATCTGATGTTTAGAAATAGCAGCTTGAGAAACACCTAGTTATAGAATAGGTGGCTTCAGAACATCCACCACTTTCCTTTGGGAAGCTGTCAGCTGTTTTCACTTTATCAGAGCAATCACCATTGTGTTGCGCTTATTGATAGCAAGGAAAAGCAGCTGGACACAGAACATTTCTGTTAGGGATGAAATGGGAGGGAGGGGTAAAGATTCTTCCATGTTCACCAGGTGACACAGGAGGAGTCAGAAAAAGGGAATAAGGGATAGGCTAGATAGGCTAAAGTGAGATGAGAAAGCAACAGGTCTGGTTGGATATGTATCATGTGGCAAGTTATTTATTTTATTTGAAGAGATTTGGATAGCCACTGGCTTTATCCCCATCAGTATTAGAGATAGAAACCATCAGAACAAAGCTGGCTTTCACTTTCACATTTCATTCTATAACTATAGAATGCAAATCACATGGCTTCAACATCAATCACCCCCTCCTTAGCTTATCTCAGCCATCTCATTCTGTGAAAATAATTCAAACATTTGCACATTATTTTCTGACACTCTGATTAAGCTTAATATGGAAATAAGCAACCTGAGCTTTAAAAAGCTATACAGGTTTTTTTTTTTTTTGTAATATAATATAATCATTCAAAATTTACAATATAAAGAAAGGTATGTTGTAATTTTTAACATTTTCAATTTTCTTGACATTTCAAAGCTCAGGCAGCATTGCTTCCAACAACATCCCTATTGAGGATGTTCTTTGATCTGTACTTTTTTGTTCTGGCTATTATTTAGTGCTAACATATTCATAGATTAACTAGGATCACACATTCATATTTTGCCAAGCTCAAGCAAAGAACTACTACAACTAGAGCAACGTTTCTATATAGAGAGACAATCTTCAGATGAAAACAATGATGGGCAGTTGTCAATGAAAAGAGTGAAAGTGAACATTAGCACATCAAAGGCACTTGTCTGTAAAAATAAAACATGACACACAGTTTAATCTTTTTTGACAACCTATTCATGAATGGAGAGACTTCTGACACAACTGTGAATACAAGGGAATCTTCGCCAAAATAAAGGATGTGCACAGTCCTACAGCTTTCAAACAGTTAATTAAGACCACAGCTTGCAAATACTCCAAATTAAAAATTATTTAATTGCAAACATTATCAGAAATTTCAGTTTCCTTAATAAAAATATGCAAAATACTGGCATACTTTAGACACAGAAACACACACACACACACACACACACCAACTGCATTACTGAGATTACAATAGCTCCAATACATGGAATCAAAAGCTCAGCAATAGATTTCCTTTCTGTGTGGCCAGGACTGATGATTGTACACTGATAGTAAACACAAAATCCCTCCTGCCCATAGTATGCCTGGTCATTTCCCAGAAAATTATTGCCCTGTGACTTGCTCATATAACAATACTTGCTGGACAACAATAGGAAAATAACGTATTTATTTGGGTATTCATCTTTTTATTTCGGTCATGGTTGATTTAGTGCTTTTATAAATTGTTACATTTTCTTATTTTTTAATTATATTGCCATACTTTGATTCTTATATTACTGCTATCATAGCATAAAGTAAAATTTATTGGTAAACCTTCAAAATTATTTGTTGTTGGTTCTTCTAGTAATATGAGACGTTTTATTGTGCTTATGGCACATATATTAACATCTAATATTTTTGCAAAAGAAACAAAGATATTCATTATTTACCAAGTATTGTGTTTAAATGGTTAGTTTTATATTTAACTGGTACTAGTAGCAAGTGGAGAGTCTTTGTTTTATAATGAAACTTTGTGTAATAATAGCTTTGGAGATAAATAATTTCTATTTTTATATATGTAGGATTTACAAGATGAAAGCTTACACTGAAGCAGAGTGGATGCCTTTTTTTAAAAATATATAATCGAAATTCACAATTTTACTTAATCATCTAAGTGCTTCATTTTGTTCTTAGATCTCTGAATTGTCATGTAGGGTGGTCTCAGAGAACATGGGTAGGCTCTCCCCCCCATTAACTTCAGTGGGAAACTACTGTCACTGCTGCTATGAGGAACTCCAAAAGACAGAGCCAGATGTAGCAGCAATGGCTCTGATATGGTATTTATGTAATTAACCAATATTGATTGCATAAATCTTTAAATCACTATATCTAAGAGTGCTTCTTTATCTGTATTAAAGACAGGATTTTCCAATTAAATCCGGAGATGTAATATTAGCGGACTTGTGACACAATACTTGGCTGTATTATTAATCATCATTATAGAGATAATGCTGACTGCAGAATGTAGCTACAGAATTTTGTATTCATCTTTACATACAAATTCTGAAGATGGAAAACCTGTTGTTTTTAGTCAATAGGAAAAATAAGACCTAGTTCCTATGATACATACTATTGGATAGTATTTATAGGGAATCAGGAGTCAACATACATTTTATAAATTGTTTACTATACACAAAAATGTGAAGTCACAGCTGCCAGTTCTTTAGCTGGTGTTGGCCTTCATATGCATTAAGTCATTTATTTATTTGATTTTTATCCCACCTCTATTTCTTTATAAGTAGCTCAAAGTTTGTTAAAGTGACAAACATACCTAATATCTTCTTCCTCCTATTGTTCCTATAACAATCCTGTCAGGTGCTTGGACTGAGAGTGAGTGAGTGACCCAAAGTCACTCAGCTGCCTTTCATGCTTAAAGTGGGCCTATAATTCATCTCCATTTTTCTCAGCCAGCAATTTAACCATTATGCAAAACTGGCTCTCTTCCCAGTAACCTAGAATGTTCTAACATATTGGCGTAATATATGTGTGGATTCAAGCACTGTGAACTAACAGGTGGAAATTTTGCCAATGTGAATATTTTCTGGGTGCCATCAGGGCCGGATTTAGATGAAAAGAGGCCCTAGGCTATTCCACTTATGAGGCCCTTTCACCAGTGGTGGGATTCAATTTTTTAAACAACAGGTTCTGTGGGCGTGGCTTAGTTGGGGGTGTGGCTTGGCAATCATGTGACTGGGTGGGCATGGCTAGCTGGTCACGTGACTGTGTAGGCGTGGGTAGCTCGTCATGTGACCGGGTGGGCATGGCTATGTGCATAGGGACTACTCAGAGGGCTGAAAAAAGTCATTTCTGACTGGGCCTCGCACTTTTGACCGGTCCTCACACTTATGACCATCCTCACATTTATGCCCGTGCAGCTTTTTTAACAACCATGTCACTCATTTCACAACTGCTTCTCTTCACCATGGTGACAAGATAGGGCAAAAACTTAAATGTGAGGACAGTCGTAAGTTCGAGGACTGGTCAAAAGTGCGAGGACCAGTCAGAAATAACTTTTTCAGCCCTCTGAGTAGTCCATATGCATAAAAGGATACAGCAATAGAGAGGGATGAAGGAAAGGAAGGGAAATTAGAGTAGGAGTGAGGGTAAGAGAGGGAGGAAGAGAGGAGGAGAAGGAGAAAGGAAGAGGAAGTAGGGAGGAGAAGAAGAGGGGGAGAAAGAGAAAGTAAGAAGGAAAGAAAAGAGAGAGGTGGTAGGTTTGAGGAGAAAGATTGCTGTACAATAAAAAAGATGAAAGGGAAGAAAGCCAACCCAAATATAAAGATATTAAGATAAAGAATGAATTGTTAAACTTTAAAGAATAAAAGAGAATAAATATGAATAAATAATTAGAAACACACATACAAACATACAATGTATTTTCTTTGAACAGAGTATTTGGCCGGTTCACAAATTTAAACAGTGTTTAGTCATTTCAATTAAATTTACAATTTCTATATTTCCTTTTTGCCATATTTATTCCTCATCTATTTTTGTAAAAAACCAATATTACCCTTCATCCTCATCTCTAATCTTAATCAAATTCAATTTTTCCCTTCTATTCTATATTATACCCCTTCCCATTGTCATCTATTTTTATATCCATCCTCACATTGGTTAATTATGTAATATTAGTTGTTTAATATAAATTCAACATTTTAATATAAATCAATTAGTTATATAACTACCTTTTTTGTATATTAATCAATATGAACATGAATATTCCAATTATTGCCATGCAATCCAATTTCTTACAAATCAATTAATTATATTTACCAATAATAATAAACCAAATAATTTCCCCCATGTATTCCTCCAAACCACAACTTAACCATTTCTGCTTTCAGAAATATACAATCAATAGTATCTCAATTATTACAATTTCCTAGTTAAATAGAGCTTTTTTTCTTTTGTGTTTTAAAATCCTGAACTCTCCTCTTTTTCCCTAAATTTCCCATTGTTTGCACCTACCTTTCTTGGTGAGGAAAAAGAATAGAATTCTGCCTGCCTAATTTTCCAACCTTGCAGCAACAGCAAAGCAGTTTCAGTTTCGTTTCTCAGCATAGCTAGGGGGAAAAAAATCAGCACTCTTTGCAAGGAAGCAGAAGAGCCCTGAGCAAAACAGCTGAGACAAATCAGCTGAGAGCAGGGAGGCCAATTAGCCTATGCTGAAGCTCCATGGGCCAATAAAGTTACAAAAAAAAAACACCGAACCCTTTGTTAAATTGCTGGCTCCCCCGCCCCTCGCCCACCACTATTTATTGGCAATAAATAGTGGTGCGGAGGGGCGGGGCAAGCCAGCAATTTAACAAAGGGTTCGGCTGCACCACTGGCTCTAGGGCGGCCCTTTGAAGACCCGCGGCAAGAATTTGAAGTTTTTTTTTCCTCTAGCCATCAGAGGCAGCAATAGATTGGGAGTGGGCGGGGTAAGCGAACGGCCGGCGATCCAACAGAGCAGAGAGTGAGGGTGAGTGAAGGCGTGGAAGCTACTTTCTCCATCCTGCTCTCTTGCGTCCGGAGCCGGTGGGGAACCACATGGCAGCCCACATGGATCCCAGGCAGCAGAACTCAGGCTAGGGAAGGGGTGGGCAATTGTGGCTCTTTTGCAACCTGTGGCCTTCAACTCCCAGAATTCCTGAGACAGCCAAGCTGTCTCAGGAATTCTGGAAGTTGAAGTCCACAGGTTGTAAAAGAGCCACAATTGCCTACCCCTGGCTACGGTAGGCTGGCGCCGTGCGGGTGGGAGGCGAGGGGCGGGCGAGCCAGCAATTTAACAAAGGGTTCGTCCGAACCCCCTAGAACCCCCAGAATCCCACCACTGTGTAGGCCCCTCTTGATCTTGAGGCCCTAGGCTGAAGCCTAGTTAGCCTATAGGAAAATCCGGCCCTGGGTGCCATCCAAGATTTTTGGATATGGCACCCAATGTGCTGACCACCATGGCTGGTTTACGCCATAATCTTTCAATTTCTATTTTCAGATCTTGATGTTTTTATGACCTTCTCCAACATTTTGTCCTCTATTCCACTACCTCTTGGCATTATGTTTATCTAGTAAGGATTTTGTCTGTTTTATCAGAAGCAGACTTAGCCGAATTATGATATAAAGGCAACTGATGCTTTAAGGTTTTCATGCACTGGAAGCCATCTTAGAGCCAATGAAATGTTTGGGCTAAGAATCAATATAACAGTTGAATCCCAAGATTGTGCTACCAATTAACTGAGATGTGACTTGTAGTTTTTGAAAAAAGAGGGGGAGAATTAGTAAAAAATCACCAGATGTAGACCCAGTAGGAAATATCAGCAGAATACTGAATTGAGCAGAGTTCTCTCAAGACCATTGTCACACAATGGACCAGGGAGATGAAAGGGATTATTGGACACTATTGTTCTGGAGTGCCATTTCTGGCCAGAGGGAGCTCAGAATGCTTCCTATTTTTGAGAAGATATGTGCAGCGAAGCAAACTGATAGATGATTAGAGTGCAGGTGGCATAAATCATGCAGCAAATACAACTGAGCAGAAGTGGGAGTGCATAATCATATCTGCCACATGGCAGTGGAAGTACTTAAGAGGGCTGACTTCTATAGTATTACTGCATGCTCAGTGAACTGCCCAGTAGTGCTTTCTTTAGTGGTGGATAGCTAATCAAGATTAGGTTAATCCAAAAGCAGCTGTCCACTTAATTAAAAATGCAATAGACAGAATGCTTACATTCACACCAAATCAATTGGCACAGTTCATACAGAACATGTGGAGATCATGGAGATACTACTAGATTTGACTTTGGAACAGTTTGTTACTGCAGCTTAAAGAACAGGACAAGATGCTGGGGTTGGTGGTCAGAACTATTACCTGACCCTTTGATCAGTTTTTCCCAAAGCTGGGTATCATTCAGATGATTGCCTATAAACGTCAACTCCCATAATTTTCTTTAATGCCCATTCTGGCAAGGAAATTCTGGAAGTTGAAATCCACATGTCTGGAAGGCTCTAGGTTGGGGGGGGGAAGCTACTTCAATTCTTACTAATAAAGGGTGGTAAAATGAAACAGAAAGGGTTTAACTGTATGGATCTGTATGGATAGATTAGGCATTGGCTAGTCAGTGATGTCTTCAGAAGAAGCCAATTTGTAGTTCTACTTCTATGTGCTAGAGGGAAAGTGTTATCTACAATTAAAACAAACAGGCATAAACATAATAATAATGCTCCAGAATGATATTCATCTATCATTGCCAAGATTAATTTCACTAATATTGACCTACATCTAATGAATTAATGATTTCAGAAAGTAGCTCATCATCTCCAGAGAATTAAATGAAATGGAAAACCAGATGTGAATTTTCTCTAAGATGATACCACACACGTCCCTCCATCAGAAAATCAACTATAAAGCCTGTTAAAGGTTCAACTCTGGATAATGTTAAAATGGTACAAACCCTCAATGATGGCAGATAGTTGGAGAACTATGAATGATACCTGCTAGTGTTTGTAGAAATTGGTGAGGGAACATACACCTACATAATTTGTTTGTAATTTTTAAAACACAGATTCACAAGTATAACATATTCAATAGTCTACATGATGCAACTTTACCATATCATCCTCATTTTTCTACAGTATAGCCAGTTAACCATAAACAAGATTAATATTCCTCTTTCTCTTTTGGAAAGAGACTATCAAGATATAAAAGGAAAAAATGTATATAAATTTGAATCTTCAGTATGTATCAGAACAATTCTCTGACAGTAATCATATATTTCAATTTTCATTCATGCCTCTCTTTCTCAGTAATGACAATTTATTGCACTCAATGTCAAATTATCATAAAGACAAAAATAAGAATTTATAAGAATTTACATTGGTGGATTCATGCTAGAAAGACTCCAATAAGATTGCTTTTTCAGTAGAATGTACAGCAAAATATGACTCTAAGAATTTTAAAAAACCTGTACAAATGTTCGCAAGCAGGTTCTGTTTAACAGTTGGGAAAAATTATATGCCTTTTACAGTGCTCAGGAACATTTAAGAATTTGTTAATTAAACTGCTTGTGGAACAGATGGAATGGTTATTTGGAATCTAATTATGTTAAGTTGTCTAGAGTTTGCAGATTTTAACAAGCTCAATAAAATGAATGATTACATATCAATCACAATTAGAGATACCAATAAGATAGACTGAATAATAATGGTAACATGTCAAGCATGGAAACACAAAGAACAACAGGCACTGGAAACTCTAATTAGGAATTAAACAACCCATCTTTACCCCTGGGAAAAAAGACTGAGGATATTTGCACAATTTCTTTCATTTCATGTACCAGTACATGGATCAATTCTTGCATTTCCCTTCTCCCATTATTTTGTCCATAACCTGAATCCACCTGCAGAAATGAACAGACTGTCAAATTTTTAATCAGCATTAAACATCCTGAATATGCTGGCTAGTAATGGCATTGCCATCTGACTTCTTAAAAGATTACGTTTCAGTCATAGGTCTAAAAAGGCCATCGTCAGTCAATTATCACTTTTATTCTTGTGTATTCTGGTATATGTTTAGATACGCTAAACTCAAACTAATCTGCTTTAATAAAAGTTTTTGATATCTGGAAATAATGTAAATAAAAAAATATGACTAATGATTATCACCTCATTGAAGACAGGTAGGTCCAGTTTCTATTAAAAAAAATTTTTTTTTGAAAAATTGTATGCAATAAAATTTCATGTATTTAAGTGCCATCTGATTTATTTATTTATTTATTATTTATATTTCTATGCTGCCCAACTCTCTGAGGACTCTGGGCGGCTTACAACAAAGACAGTATAAACAATATACAATAAAAGATGCTAAAAAACCCCATACACACCGCTCATGGCCGGATCTCGCAAGATCGCAGTGGCTAGATCAATGGCCCCAAGCCTGCTGGAAAAGCCAGGTTTTCACCATTTTCCGGTGATTTAAGACAAGTCTGGGTAGCTCACCATGTAACAAAAATAAAAACGCAATATGAATAATCAATGAAAAAGAAATAAATATAAGTAAAGAAATAAAGCACATTAGGAAAAAAATGGTGACTGGCAGCCACACACAAAATACACTCCACAAGGGCTCCATCTACTGCAGCTCAATGCTGGGAAAACAGCCAGGCCTTTAAGGCCTTCTGGAACATCATCAGGGTGGGGAGCTACACAAATTTCCAATATAGTTTCCAATTCTATTGTTATAATCAAAAACTAAAAATAACTTTAAAGCAAGTTTCAAAAAGAGTCTTATAGTATTATGGTATGTGCTGTTGTGAAGGGTTACTATAGTTTTAAAAAATTATTCTATAAACCACGGGCTTGAATATCTAATGTCACAACATGCTGCATTTCTTTATTCCAGCCATTAAGCAACATGGCTTTAAAGTAGAGCTTGGTTTGCTACTTTACATGAATGAGACATACATTGTCTTATTATCACAGTATGTTGGGCCTTATGATTGCAATTCAACATTGCATTAACTGGTTTCCACTAATGCTGATCATTGTCTTTCTTTTATTCCATCCTGCACATTCTCAATACTGAAAGTGCAAGTGTGTGTGTCTGTGTGTGTCTGTGTGTGTTCAAGGTGATAAGGGACACTGCCCCCTCCTTCCGTCAGTTTAAACCTTTCCCATTACTGGAAACATAGTATTAGATTTTATTTTTAATGTTTAAACATCACAACAAAATTACATAAATTTTTTCTTTGCGTCCTCCACCTTTTTTTTTAAGCTTTCTCCTCCCTAAATTGTGTTTATTCTCTATTCTGTCTCACGAATTAACATGCATATCCCCAGATTAAAAAAAACTGTTAAGCTGCCTCTGTATCACCACTTCAAAACACCAAAATGCAGGCATTGCTATTTGTCTTTCCTAAGATATGTACATAGCCCAAGGCTTTGAGGAACCTTTGCCCTCCCTCTTATTTTGCCAATTCTTTTGTAGTAAGCCCTTAGAAACTCTTTCTCTCTGGGTTGAGGGCTACCAGTAGTTATAAGAATTTTTTTAAAAAAACATCCAAGGCATATTTCAGATATATGGTTAAACTATGCATTTTGAATTAATTTGTTTATATATAGTCCTCAGTTAAAGATCATTCATTCAGCAAGTGTTCAAACTTCTGAAGGCGCTTAATGAGTGGTACTTATGACTGTCAGTCCTCAAGAGTTCCAGTCGTCCCAGCAGCCCCAGTCACATTATCACAATCTGGGAGTTTGGCAAACAGATGCACTTAACAACGGTTGCAGCATCCCATGGTCAAAGGTTTGTCATTTGTGACTTTCCCTGCCAGCTTCCTACCATCAAAGTCAATGGAGAAGACGGCAGGGAAGACTGCAAGTGCTCTGTTAAGTCACACTCCTGCAGTCTTTTCTCCTGAGCAGCTCCGCTACAGAGTACAAGATCAGCACACATACCACAGCACCTTTCTACCTGCAGCAGCCACCTGCGCACCCTCCTCACTTGGCAGCAGCCATTGGGAGCTCCACTGCAATGCCACAGCAGCCATTTAGCTGTCATCGGCTTGCTTGCGAGCTCCTGGGACTTGCAACTTTCTGCCAGCTTCTTTGCTGACTTTGCTTGTTGGAAGTTGCAAGGAGGTCCTCACTTAATGACAAGGACTGCTATCACTAAGTGATACGATCACGAGATTTAGTGCTTTATGACCGGATTGCTTAACAACAGAAATTCTGGTCTCAATTACCATTGTTAAGCAAGGACTACCCTGTTTCCCCCAAAATAAGACATCCCCTTATAATAAATCCAATCGGGCTTTTGAGGGCACGGCAATAAGGCCAAGCACTTATTTCAGGGTTCAAAAAAATATAAGATAGGGTCTCATTTTCAGGGAAACACAATATCTGTTTATGTTGTATATTTCAGTTGTTGTTGATAAAATGGTTTGTTTTCTTCAATTTTAAGAAAAGATATTGAGCAATGATGGCAAAGTATGATAAATGGCACAGGCTTATGATTTTCATGGCTTTCTTATATACTATTTGGACGCACTTGATTGACTACAGGGAGTTAGTACTTTCTAAATGTATTGTCTATTTACTAGTCTGCACTAAAACAATTTTATTCTAGAACTGGTTATTTTTTAATGCTGTTTTTAGCATGTCACATAAGACTGAACAACCTAGTGTTGGCTTAAAAGGGCTAGGCACCCATCATATAACTGAAACAAGAACCTAACATTCTGGTTTTGCAACTATTGATAATGACAAGATTTTTCATTTCATATTGATTATGCTTTTGTGTATTCACCATTGTTCCGATGCAATTTTCAGTGGCAGAATACTTGAACTACTGCAGACATAAAAACAAGGGTTTTAGTATACATTCATATATTGAAGGCTGTTTTAACCAACACTGACTTTTCAAATTAGTTCTTCATTACTTTGTATCAGACAATTGCAAAGCCTCTTCCTATTAATCAGAACATAACCATTTTAGATAAGCATAAGGCTGCAATATATAAGAATTCAACTAATTATCCAAGTCTAACTATATTGTTTAAAACCAGACTTTTAACAAATGTATTTTCAAATGTATTTTCATTAATATATTATTCCACTCAATGAAATTTATGGTAAAATATTTCTCATACATTTTAATTCACATTTTGTCTAAGAAGTTATTCTTTAGATTTCCAAAGATCTGTGACTGAAGCAAAAGATTTTCTCCCCGAGGGGCTAAAAGTGTGGGTGTGGAAGAGGGCTTTTGTTTGAAAAATTAGCAATGCTATGAGTCATTGTGCATTAGTGCTAGAATAGTTTTGCATCTTGTATGAACCCAGACACCATATGTCATGCGAGGACCTATTACTTTATTCGGTGCTGTTGCTGACAGGCAGACACGTGGATATCCCCAATGGAAAGACTGTCTCTTCTCTGTAGTGAGTACAGGAACCCAGTGATCTGAACACATCAGACATTGTAACTAGCAGCAGGAACAGCTGGTAAGCTAGGAAGAAGCAATGGCAATACCAAACTAGAATGTTAATGAGAATGTATGAGCTAAACCACAGTGCTAGCCTCAAAGGGGGAAAAGTCAAATTCATTTTATGTTACTCGTTCATGTAACATATCATTTAGATTTCTTTCTTTTTGAAAACATACTATTTCCTTCCAATTAAAGCATTAGTTCATATAGTTATAAAACAGGTAACTATTAATGAAGATTCTCAGGATTTCAAGGCATCTTTAGATTTACTTAAGTTGCGCTTTCCTCTAAAAATAGGAAGGTACTTTTTGAACTGAAGAACATAATTTATTTGTTTTCAATATCACAGAACCAACACTATTTTAGCTTAGTTAAGTAAATATTAAAAGGACACTAAAGGCTACTACAAATAGGAATGCAATTCAAAATACATTCATGTACCTGGCTATATATAATTAATATAATTATTCATTTGGAACAGCAAGATAAACCTTTGACTATTACTAACTTTATAAAAACCAAAGGATAACTACTTCTTTATACAAGTTCCTGTGCATGTGTGTATATGAGTGTGAGCTACCTGCTTTTTAAAAATAAGTCCACCAGTGTTTTCTCAATAATTTGAGGTGGAAGAACTCGGAACTGCAGTTTCCAGTAGAGAAACCAGTGGCTCAGAGACAGAAAAAATATTAATTCAAAACACAATACAAATACAAGAATAGTATATTTCAAGCCAGGGACATCGTATATGACAAGCAACGGCCTCTACATTTTATATGGCATTGCCATTGAGAAAGAGAAGTTGCAGCAGACCTTCTTGAGTAAACACTGGGAAAATGAGGTGAGGGAGCATTCTTGTCCCCAAACAGTAGCTGAAAATGCAGGAGTGTACAACAAAGAAAAGAACAGCAGACAAAATAGACAGCAATGTTTAGGTGACAGGCTGGAAAGCATTACATTCAACTTGGAGCAGGAAAACACGGATGGAGGCCTGGAAGCAAATAGAAAATGGCAGGACCAATTCCTGTCCTCAAGAATGTTGGAGAGGGCATGATGGAGCAACCTGGCAATATGTGGATATGCTTTGCTGTAGGAATACTGAAGCCCAATATTTATTCCATTTTGCCTATTGGTCTTTTAAGGGAAAAAGAGTAGTTGAAAAAAACAAGCCTCACTATTACATAACTGACTGTTATGGCCTGGCAGGAATGCATCTCCCAACCATGACTGACTGTAGTAGCCAAACTCTAACTAATGGTGCCTGACTGATTAATGGGGAAAGGGGGTTTGTAATATCACAAAGCCTTGCCAGTATTCCCCTGGTGCAAAGACTCATTGGGTACTAGGCACTTCCCTCATAATCCTCTCTATTATGAGCATCCATGCCCTGCTGCCTTTGCTGCTCTTCCATCTGTACTCAACAGAAGTAGCAGCAAAAAATGGGCATTTGAGGAGTAAGGCTGAAATTTTCCATCTGCTGAAACTCTGCCCTCAACATGTCACTGGAAGTGGAAAAAAGGGCCTGTTTAACAAACTTTCAGTAATTCAAGACCCATTGCCCCATTCTAAATTAGCTTGTTTTGACTTTAATCATTATATAAACAAACCTGATTTGTTTCATGCTGAAGTATTGACTGTTCACTATATAATTCCTGATTGGATAGAATTATCAACATTATTTCTAATGTTAATATTAAAAAAAAACACCAAAATGGCACTGAAGCAGCAGCAAGAAAATAACAATTTAAAAGCATGAACAATTGCTCAACTTATTTTTTCTTTTCTGAAAAGATTTGTGCTTAGACATGTAGATCCACATACAGCCACAATAAAAATGCCTTAATATCAGGGGAAGACAATGTCACTTATTGGGGAAAGTTCGACTACTGGACCTAGGTTTTCTTTTCCTGGGTCTAAACAAGTGGTCCCCAACCTTTCCGGCGTGATGGCCTGAGGGGGAGGAAGAGGAGATGGTTCCAAGTGAGTGGTAGATACTCACACAAATGAAACTGTGTGAGTGCACATGCTCACTGCTTGCACAAGTGGGTCTGTGAGTGTCTGCTGGCCTGCCACTTCCACAGCCCTGTTCCTAACGGGCTGCTGTTCTTACTGAAAGGAATGACAAAGTTTTGGTGCCTAACTGCAAAACTGGATAGTTGATACACTGTTGCAAAATTTCATAGAATATCTGGACGCCCCAATGTTCTACATGCAATGGGAGTGGGCATGGATGTCATGAACTTTGGCAGTGATGTCTGCAGTAACTTCCAATTCTGGCTCCAGCTGCTACACTCTATAGCCCTGTCTTAGGATCTTATTAGCATAGTTTAAAAATTACTCTGAAAATATTACAGAAAAATATTCTCATGGAAGCTTGACAACTTGGCATAAACTTTTCAGATTGCTCATGGCAACAGATTCTAAAGCAACTGAAATTGAGAAGCAAATTATACATAATTCTAATCATGTGGCTGACTCCCTTGAATGCAGCATTTTCTTTTTTTGCCAATAATGAAAGCAGCCTCACTATCTGGAGGACCACATTTTTCTACCTTTCAAGAAGAAAATAAATTTTTTCCTCTGTCATTCTCCTTTGAGCACATTAACAGTTTGTACCTTTTAGTCATCCAGAGAAAGAATCCAGGCAATTGATTCAGCCAAGGCAGCGCTGGGCTGGATTAGATAGCTGAGATGAATTGATGGAGATTGCATGGAAATGAATGGGAAGAATATTTGAGATAGATAGATGTAGCAAAAGAGGGAAAGAGAATATAAATAGAAGGAGTGGAAGATGTCCACGGGTGGTAGAGATGCTGACAGACTTGTAAGAGTAAAGAGAATGAGAGCTGGATGAGGATGAAAAGTCAGAAGACTGACATGAAACATAAAGTCACAACATGCAAAATGATGAGGACTAACAGGAAAGCTGGGAAGAATTGCTATTGCTACAATTTGGTGGAAAACTGTTGCAGGATTAAAGTCTCAGTTAATATAGGACTGAGGCCATGAGAGTCAACATCGGTCATTCATGCCTGTTTCAAGCCCTGAACTCCTGTCACAGGTTCCATGTGAGGGATTGGACATCACAGGACCTGGCTAAACAACATAAGAAGTATGTACCAATCTTCCTTAGAGGTTGGGGACAGTGATACCGTATGATGAAGACAAGAAGACCTACTTGTGGAAAATGGGAGAGAGTAGCCTGTGCTCACTTGTACTTCAGTGAGGAAGGAACAGTTGGTGGGAGAAATAGGAATAAGGAAAAGTAATTGGGATGATAGGTGAGGATGAGAAGACAGACACAGAGGAAGATGATAGAATGGTTATGACAGACACTGTGTCTGAGTGTCTAAGAGGTGGTACAGATGAGGAAAGGATGTGATAGGGATGATTATAAGCTATAAGATCTGGTTGCAACTGCCAAGCCTGGAACAGGAGTGTCAGAGATAGGATATTTATTCATTTATTATTATTTTTAATAAGTAATTCATAGTGGCAAAAATACATAATACTCCTTCCTCCTTCTTTTTTCCCCTCAACAACCTTATGAGATGTGGCATACTGTTTAAGACAAACCTATTGATGTGAGAAATTGGCAGGCCATTCCAGAGAAAAGAGCTTGACTATTTGATTCCTATCTCCTCTTCCTGGTCAATTATTTCAATGCAACAGCAGTACTGGCATCAAATTACTGCTATTAAATGCTAGATTGTCATGAAATAAGATCAAATAGTGTCCATAATTTGGCCATTATCTTTACTGGGAGAGGTGGCATATGTCCTCTTTCAAATTCAAATTCAAATTCAATTCAAATGAACAATGCACAAGCAGGATCCCAAAATGATTCTGCATCAGCCATATTCCCAGGGTAGGGAAAGTAGGTATTACTACCTGAGATGATTTTGCAGCGACCAGGGATTATGCCCTACAGATGACAAGATGTAAATGTCTGTGATATTGGGCCACAGGCACTAGCCTTGGGATCTTCCTTGGGTACTCTTATTCTCCTAGATCTCCTCTTGGGAGTGGTGGTGAAGTATTATACTCTGGGGGAACAATTTCTGGAAAAATCTCTTCTCCCAGAATATAAAAATAGAAAATATATATAGATAGTACATATACAATGAGAGTTATTCTAACAGAACACAAACTTTAATATACACAACAACACTTTAAAAATTCTACTGCTCTTTCAGCACAATGCCCTCAAAAGGGAAAAAAAAACCCATCCGTGACCTACTTGTTTTTGAAATTTCTCATATTTTTCTTTATGAGAACATTGAAATATATACAGAAACAAAATCCTGTGGGCACATGGTACCATAATTTCAGAATTTCACAATTAAGAACATGTAACTAAGGAGAAAAGCCTAAATAAATTCTGTAAAGTTTATAATTCGGCTGCATGAGATTCCAAAATCCAAAAATGGAACCTAAAATAAGAGCAACTAACATGTATAATAATAAAATGGCTTCATATCTTTGAGGGATATTAATTTCTTTATAGTACCTATGAAATATATTAGTTCTTTGCAAACCTACATCACTCAGAAATAATAATACAATGTTAATGCTGCTTTGAAAGCTTCCCATGTTATTTACAGGTTGGAACACATTACAGCTATTGATTACTGCCTAGAGAATGTTCTTTCTGTGAGAAGTCAGGCACATGGAAGTGACAGTCAGCTGAGCTATTGATCTACTCCAACAAAGAAACCACACTCCAAAAGAAGGACAGTACTTCTTCACACCATTTATTAAACCTTCAATAATACTTATCTAGACACTACAGAGATTGGTATGATACGACTGAGCAATCACAAGCCTAGTAGCTTATAAGTACCATTCAGAGTTTTGGGCTGACAAGTTATATTTCTTTCCCTTTGGTGAGATAAAGCTAATAATTTTGAAAGACAAAAAAGTGAGGCCATTTCAATTTGCTGCATGGGAAAGGTAAATGCAAAATTTTACAAGTCTGAAAAGGATGATTTTTTTATTGACTCACTATGTTAATGTATTTTTGCCATATAATTTATATTTCATAATTTCAATCAATTCAATCCTTGAAGCACAAAAGTCTACACTGACCATTTATTATAATGAAATTCTATAGGAACCTACCTAACTCAGAGCCTTCCCAGAAAGAGATCAGGGAGACTGGGGGAAGATGTTCATGTAACCACACCCTAGATTCTAGGGCCTAGAACCTTTCAGGATATATGTAGTAGGTTAGGTTATAACTACAGTTTGGCAAGATTCTGTCCATTAAGTGAAATCAAATAAAGGGTTAAACTCCTCTGCCAAAAGACAATGGATCTCACTGTCTAGTTTCTGAGCTTGGGCCTGACAGTATCTCATTCTTCCTTTTTTCCTGCATACATTGGACCTTGGAAGGCCTTCCATTATCAAGTCAATGTTGAAAACTTACTCCTCCTCCTCCTCCTATGTTGAATTGCTTACTCAAGGCCTTTTCCAGTCTTGTCCACTCCAGAGAGGTCATCTCATTCTCAATATTTTTATTATTTTGTAAAGTTTTTCTTTTTGTTCAGTAAAAATACAGTACCTGGGTGAAAAAGATTGCTTACATTTTTGCATAGTAGTATTAGCAAAAACCTCTAAGACAGGGGTGTCAAACTGGTGGCCCACAGGCCGGATGTGTCATGTGCAGGCCACGCCCACCCCAGCTCCATGAAGGGAAAAAAGTTGTGAAACATCATGTGACGGCAACATGATGCCATGAGTTTGACATCCGTGCTCTAAGATCAGGAACCTCAATATGAACTACAGCAATGTTGCTTTTTTGCTGTGGCAAAGGGATCCATATTTTTTGTAGCCTTTGAAATATTTAGGATCCATTTAATATTCAATTCCTAAATGGCTCTCTTCCCCAGTTCCCCATGTTATAGTTTCCTTGCTGGTTTTCTGCTTTGATGGACAAGTGATAACTTTTTGCCTATTTATGTTTCCTTGTTCAAGAAACTGGATTTTGTTTTGTCCTGATGATTGACATAAGGCTTCACAGAAATACGGTATATCTGAAGAAAGACAGCTCAGAACTGACTTTAATGGAACTTTAAAGCAAATTCATCTCTTTACAGCCAGACATATTACATTTCTGGTTCTGAAGGTGCTGACATGATTACTAGGTAATCTTTAGAAAAACCTACAGATAAGATGAAGTGCCAGAAAATTGCAGAAAAGTGAACATAGTTTCAATATTCCAAAAAAGAGAAGAGAAAAAACACAGGAAATTATGGACCAGTTTTAAAAGAGATTACCAAGTAGAATGCCTGCAACCGTTACCAGGAGCCAACATGAATCTGTCAAGAAGCTATACCAAAGCAATGGTATCTCCTTTATGGCAGAATAAATACTTAGGTAGACTAAGAGAAAGTTGTAGATATAAATACATTGATCTCAATAAAATTACTATGTTTTTCATAGTATCCTTGTGGACAGCATGGATAAAAGTGGGCTAGAAGATAGTGTGGTCCACTGGATTTTCAACTGCTTGAATAATCATACCGATGTTATAAATGGCTCTACACTTACGAGGATGAAGTACTGAGTGAGCTCCCCAGTTCTCTGTTCTTAGTCCTTGTCATTTAACATTTTCCCCAGCAAAGTGACATGGTATATATGAATGTACATGTTGAGACAACTGAGAGTACTGAAATGGCTTTGCATAAGTAAGGAGTCAGGTGGAACTGTTGAAGCTTTCTGCATGAATCCATGTTATTCATGGAAACACACTATGCAATGCAGCAGCTAAAAAGATCAATGCAATTTTGTGCTTTATTAACAGAAGCACAACATCCAGCTCATGGGAGATAACAGCAGGACTGTACTCAGTTACACACAGTTGTATCTAGTTCTAATTACCAGACTAAAAGTGACATGGGAAAGCTAGAGTAGGTTCAGAAGAGAGCTACCAAGATAAATAAGGGACATAGAAATCAATCCCTTTGAGAAGTGATTAAAAGAGCTGAGCCTGTTTAACCTGCATATTAGAAGACTGAGGCACGATAGCAATTTACAAATATCTAAACTGTTTTCATGTATAAAAGGAGGTTGGTTCCTTGTTAAAGTTGAAGATATTCAAAGCTCTAAGAGTCTGAAATTAAAAAGTTTAAAATTAAATTTAGAATTAAAAATTAAAAGGACAAGATTAAAGCTGAATATTAGGAGGAATTCTCTTATGGTAGAAGTTTATTTTTTTTTACATCAGCAATGGATTCATTCTCACTGGAGGTTTTCAAGTGGACTGGATGACCACTAGGGATGGTTTAGTAAATTCCTTAGTAAAGATGACTTTCAAGATTGCTTCCAATTCATTTCTTTGATTTGATCATGACAGATTGCTCTAATATATAATCTTTAATAGTTTCTACAGCTAACCCAATGGGTCAAAAGTTTAGACATTTTCTGGAATTCATGTACTATATGTGTCAGTGTAGCAAATCAATGATACCCTTGGAGAAACTAATCAAGGCTGTTAGAAAAAAATAATTTAAATCCAGAAGACAAAGAAAATAATAGAAACTCAAACAATCTTTCCCTTAACTTTCTTGAGTATAAGGAGAGAGTTAGACTTTCATATACTATTAGGCTTTCAAAATTATATATTGATGAAGTTCCAATCATTCTTATGGAGTCTTTTTTCTGACCTGGCTACCTTTAAGAGCTTATAGCCAAACATCTGGATCATTTTGTTTCAGAGGAAAATTCATTATTTAAAAGATTTTTGCATCCAGCTGTAATCATCATCCACTTGTGATCTACGATGAACAAATACAAACATCACTGTAGCTCCTGCATGATTATAACTGGATTTGAAAAGAGCAGTGATATACTATTTTTCCTGATAGGGAAGAAGACATCAAGTCATCAAGATGATGGCTTTTCACAAGACAAGGTATCAGGTTTTATAGATCCAAAATGTGCTCATTGAATTGGAGGAAAGCAGACTAAGAATCCTATTTGAGAAAAACTCTGAACCAAAAAGTGTCCAGAATTATTTCCATTTGTTGGGGGAAAAAAACTTTGTATTTATGATAACATATTTCAATGTTTAAACAATGAATTGGATACTATCATGACATGTTATTTGATTCAAATAAAAATATGGAAAAGTTCTATTTAATGGGATTAAAACAAGCATTTGAAAGAATTTTAGTCACTTTCACTCTGAGTTGTGCCCCATTAGGCTTCACATCAAAACCAATCTCCTCTTCCTAGGATCCAAACTTTTCCAGCTCTCTGCACCAATGGATGTGTCATCATCCTTGAAGTAAAAGACTGAACAGGAATGTCAAATCTCCTGCACACATTTTCTCCCCTTCTAGTGAAGGATGGAAGGCAAATGAAATAATTTTGTTTTACAAGTATCAGGACAAACTAGTGTTGAGGCCTTTGGCTTGCTACCTGATTTTCAGAGGCCCATGCCAGATTCTGGGTCACTATCAGTTATTAGGGGATGCAAATAGGAATATATTAAACTGAAACACTCCCAATGATGTTAAGAGCCTTTTGACTCTTAACCAGAGACTGTATATATGTCAAATATATAAGCAATAAAAAGTGAAACTGTTACGTTGTTACTTAAAGTGATTCATATACAAATTTGCATTGAGAATTTTGCCAGATTTTTTTCCTTCCACATATCACATACATATTTTTCTTCTATATCGGCTTACCAGTTTTGAGGAAACCTTGTAATCTTGAATGCAGCTATGTTTATGCACTCTTCTTCCTATATGCATTAAATGTATCAGTAGGTTTAAACTTGATTGAATCTAAAAATACTGTTATTAAAGAGATTGAGATATACCATGTTTTTCAGCACATGTACTCCAAAGATAGATGAATTTTTCAATCCTGATTTAGAAACAAATGAAAAAGGATACAAGCTCTGATAGAGAGTTATAAGAGATTTCACAGCTCTGCTGGCATTGATACATGTGGCCCGTATAAGATTTGGCAACAGTTTTCCAGTCACAATTGCTCCATTAAACAAAGGACCAAAAAATGGGACCTGTCAATAAACAAACAACATGAATATAAAGCATTAAAGAAGTGAAAGAAATTCCCGTGGAAGAATTTGTATTATATTTGAGTTTTTAGCAGCAAAAGTGTAACACCTATGTTCACACATACTACTGTAAAAGTTTAATTTCCCTATTTTTGGTGGAAATCTTTGCTAAACTTGACTGCTATTACATAAATCAACCAATATTTACAGCATTTGAAAATAATCTTTAATAGTCTCAACAGAGTTGCCTTTATGTACTGGTTCTAAAACAAAATCATCATGTCAGAAACAACGAATATAATTATATATTATGGTAAACACATAGCCTATTAAATATGAATTCTGAATTTAGATGAAACTACATCCCTTAATAATCATTGTCAACTTTCAACATGCATGCTAGATCAATGAGAAAAATGTAAAAATAGTGTTTCCTGTATCTGAAAACAGCCCCTTCCCTCCTTACCTTTTCTATAATGTTCCATAATATATTTGGGAGGAATTTGAGATGGCTTTTCTTTGCTGCTTTTGAAACTAAAGCAATCTTATTGTATGGCATATATTACAAGACTTTTTTGTGGAATGTTTCCATTCTCAAAATGATAGGAAAGTCATCTTTCCTATCTTTGTTTTTTGGTGGTTTATTCATAATATGTGAAAATAACTTTTTGGATGAGATTGGTAACGAATTTAATGGGCTAGGATATTTGGTGATTCCAAAAGTTGTGCTTCTAGCAGCCAATAAAATGTACAGATATTTGAGTTTTCTTCAACATATTCTTTCTGTTTACATGTGCGTGTGCTTATATGAAAAGCAGAACCCAAAACCTGTGGTGACAAACTACCCGAGGGCTACAAGCAGATGATAATGGTGTCAAAACTGCACTCTAGGTTCTAAGGATGAAGTCACAGATATTAAAATAATTATAAGATTTCAATTTGACAAACCATCAAATAAAATGGATCATGTTTAATAAAATGATACTGTAGTCCATTAAAACATATATAGAAAGCATGAGAATGTCCTATAGATTTTCAAAATTCTTGTGATTGTAAAGCAATATTATCTTCATTTACATTTTTGCTTATTCAGTAATTATCGAGCAAAAGTAGTGCTATAACTCAATTAAAATACAGTTAAGTTTAAACAAACCATTTTAGTTAAGAGACCTATCTTTGATAGCAAGCAACATAGATTAAAAGCTTGTGAATGAGAAAATTATTGTACCAAATGGCTGAGCATTAATCTCTGACGACTAGCTTCAATATAACGAGGCATCTGTGTCCCAGGGACCTCTCAGTGTGTCCCTGGCGGTATGCACACTGTATGAGTCTCTATGGCATTCTTTGTCTGCTTTTACAGGCAGCTTTTCCCCTCATTGTTTAGAATATCTTAATGCATCTGTGATGGGTGGTATGCATTTATACTGAAAGACTTACTATTGTCTTCTCTCAGAGGCTTTGTTGAGCAAAAGACTGAATCATAGTTCCCAATAATTATATTGGTTAATTAAACAGACAAAAAAGTTTGTCAACCATTCAATGGCTACCAAGCAGGAAGATAAAAGTGAAAACAATAAAGCTGTAGCAATAACAAAAGTAACAGCTATCGCATCAGAGATTCTTATATCATGAAGCTATTAATACAAAATTGGTAAATGTTAACATTACTCCAGGTGTCTCTACTTGGATGCAAACAAAAAGGCTAACATTATGAATGTAAAAGACCAAATGTTACCATGGACCCTGAAACCGGAAAAAGAAGTGACAGCTTTTTCATTTGATTAGAGAACTCAATTTAAATACCAAGAAATGCTACTGGTTTGCACCAGTTTGGGCGAACTGGTAATAATAAAAGCTACCAGTTTGGGTGAACCCGTAGTATAAAAAACCTACTGGTTCATCCGAACCAGTATTTCTGACGATCAGCTGTGCCACGCGATATTCGCTAGAAAGCAGGAAATCCTGCTTTCTAACAAATCTAAATCGCGCGGCACAGCTGTTTCCCCCCTCGCTGTTCTACTTACCTTTAAAAGGCTCCTTTTCCCATGCAAAGTGTGCGTTTGGTGCGCACTGCATGTGCACAGCATGCATTTGGTATATATTGTGCATGTGTGTGCAATGTGCATTTGGTGTGCAGTGTGCATGCACGCGCACAGCGTGCATTTGGTGCATATCGCACATGTGCGGGCAGCGAACCAGTGGTAACCCGTGGAGGATTTCACCACTGGGACTGCCTATGTCAAATTACTGGTTTACAGAGATAAGCTCCAATAAAAGAAAATACATATGCTCTGGCAGAGCAAGCTACTATGTATAGGGAGCAAAACCTACACTAACTTGCACTGATGATTTACTTAATTGAATAATGGATGTCTACAAGCAAGCAACCAAGCTCAGAAAGCACTTAGGTAAACTGTTACACTGACTACAATCTCCTGAAATCTCTTCACAAAGAGGTCATCAACAAAACTTTCAGCAGGTTAAAATTGAAATTTGATTCTTCTGCTTAAAAGCACAGTGTTCTCTATCTTCTCTTTTTTAGTGCTAGACTTTTCATTGGTCCAAGCCTATCTTTTTAATCAAGTTATACATCTGAATTTTAATAACATAAAAGAGGCTCTGGAAGCCCCCTGCTTGAAAAAAGGGCAAGAGGCTCAGTTTAAAAACCCACGTGACAAATTAATAGACTTTAATATTAATAAACGTAATCTAAAAGTGTTATGTAAATACATTTCAATGAAAGAGATTTAATAACAGAGTGCCAAAACAGATGCTTGATTCCAACAAAATTCAGTATGTCAGATATTACTACTCTTCATTCTGATGCAAATTTCTAATTGCAAAATGTCTTTTAATTCTCTTCATGTCATCTGCTTCTGAATCTGAACTCCTTTTCTTTTTCTCTCTGAGTGCTTCAGTGCCTCAGGGTAACAGCAAGAACTATCCCAGAAGGCTGACTCAGTGTGCCATTCTGACATCACCTTAAAATGAATTTATTAAGCAGCTGAACATTTTCCCCACACCAAACAGTGCCATAGGGTGACATTAATAAACACACACTGAAAAATCTGTGTAAACTGTGAAAAATTACAGCAACTGAACAGGTGAAAATTAAATTCATCAATTTTGCTACTGGATATGATTGAAGGCACTAAAGAGTAAAGTAAGAGAACAGAAAATAAGAGCACATGATTATTTTTGCTCATCATATTTGATATGAATTCTTATATCAGATCCTTCTAAAAACATAAGCAGGTATTTTGAAGTTATACAACCATGTATTATTCAATCAAAAATAAAACTAAATAAAAGTGCATTTTTTTCTCTGAATGTTACCCTCAAACTATAGACTGTTCTTCATTTTTTTATTCTTTTTTATTGAAAATTAAGATAAAAATGAATACAGAATTAAAAGGAAAATAAAAAAGCAAAGGCAACTCTCCCCCCAAAAGAAAAAAAGAAAGAAAATAAAAAGAAAACATCTTGAATTTATTTTTGGGATTCATTATAGAGTGCGAAGGGCTTTTTTTCAAAACCTTTTGAGTCAGAATAAATAATTAACTGGGCGATGATATGCTATGTAAATTTGCTTACTGCCAACACATTGTAGAAAGGTTCAATTTAATGCACTTTAATGCCACATTGGATTATTTTCATAGATTTTAATGACAATGAATCAATTAAAAACAACACTATGCCACAAAGAGTTCCAATGACATACATTGAATTTAAATTCCATGCTCTCAGTTTTTTCAAGATTTCCAGAAGAACCTGTCATAATAGATGTATGGATTTTATGTAATACTGAAAAGATTCTCTTAATTTTAAAAGAACTAGAACTAGATGTGTATAATTCTTCAAACATGTTAATGGTTGTACGTTATGAGTTTTAGCAAGCTTAAAAAAGGAATGATAGAACTTGACTCATCTGAAATAAAGCTGAAACATGATTAATCCTTTTGCAGAACATATTTAACAATATGAATTTTCATAAATAATAAAACATTTAATTCTATTTAACTCAGTTCTTTGTATTACATACATCTGCCTTAGTAAGAAAATGATTAATGTCAATGTCAACCACATAGATAATACTTTCAAATTTCAATTAATTTTGTAAATATTTCTAAGCATTTGTGATAAAAACAAACCCTGCTGCTTTAACTCTGATGAACATGTCTATGCACAGAGAAAATAATAATAATATGGGAAGCAGATACGCCCTAAGAATCTATTCCAGAAGCTCTAATAGAAGAAAAAACTACTTAACTTTACGTCTAAGAAGTTAAGTAACCTTTCTCAACCCTGGAAGCTCCAATAGAGCCATCACCTTCTCTATGCTGGCATTTGCAATTACTGAAATAGCCTCTATCTTTCTCCTAGGTAGCACACCATAGCAGATTTAATCACACAAACTGCAATTGCTCTAGATTTTGTTCATCAGACCAGCTTAAGCTTTGCAGGGAGCTATCCAGGGTGCTATCTGATTTTCTTGAGTTTGCTTTACTTATTTTTGGTTTTTAATGATGATTTTACACCTTTTCAAGCATATTATTAGGACAGTTTTCGACAAAATGTCAAAAGTATGATAAATAGGAAGAACATGTACTAAATTAAAAGTAGAGAAACTGGACAAACAGAAAAATGTATCAAAGACAAAAACTATCAACGCATAACGCATCAACAAAACAGACTGCAGAAATAAGTGAAAATACTTGTGGCTTTTAAGTTATCAGAATGAACAAAAGGAATGCCCTTTTCAAGACAGAGTTCCATGTGCAGGGTTTCATCTCTTGTACATAGTCCCAGCTATACAGAAATTAGAAGACCAGGACAAATTGTTTTCAATGAAGTAGGGAAAAAGAGCAAGAGCAAAAGCAATTCATAAAAGTTCATTATAGGTTCAAGTACCCCAATTCCAATTCCGAAATTTGCTAAACAGGCCTGAGGACTGTGTGCAGCCCTCACAAGCTCCGTTTTTGTTGGCAGAGGGTTTCAAGGAGGCCGTTGCCGCTGAAAATTGAGCTTGGGAGCCTGTTTTCACTGGCAGAGCACTCAGGCCACCACAGTGATGTCGAGCTGGCCATGCCCACCCTGGCCACACCCACCCACCCCGAGGTCAAACACAACCCTTAAGTGGCCCTCAATGAAATTGAGTTTGACATCCCTGGTCTAAAGGGTGGTTCACCACAAGCAGTGTGAAATGTCTTGCTATATGCAGGAGGATTCCTGAATAAAACAACCCCAAATATCTTATTCTGAAGGAACTTTTCTTTTCTGGGTAATTATAAAGTGGCATGCCAATTACAGGAGCTGAAAACCAACACAAATAGAAGGCAATATTTGATTTAGTTACAGTACTTACAAGAGTAGTAAGAATGTTTTCAAGAAGTACAATATAAAGACAACGGGAAAAATACCATGCATCAATACTAGTATAAATGTAAAAAAATGCCATGAGATTATATCAATGTTAGTTTCAACTACAGAAAGAATTCAACATCATTTCAAACTCATTTTAACATCAAACCTAACTTTTGCATTTTTTATTTTTATCTGATTTTACTTTTGTAGTTGCTTTAGATTCATTTTGATGGGGGGAAAAGCAGGAACATGTTATTAATTTAAAATTTAAATGCTGAACTTTTTTATTTTTTGTACATTTTGAAGCCATGTGTGCACATTAAAGGAAATAATTTTATTTTACTTTCTCTCATTTTTCTACAGTTCCTGAATGACCTCGTAATAAATAAATGAATGTGTGTGTATATGCATATGTGTATAACACATATACTTTTTTCTACAAAGTTACTAAAGAGGTATAAGCTACTCATCTGTAATTAAATCAGTTCATTTCCACTCATAAATATAAGTCAGACTATTTAACATTAAATTTTCCATTTCATTAAGGGAAAAAAACATTTTTTAAGAATCTATTTTCTTTAGAATTAAGAATGATTCTACTATTATAAGAACCTGACCATGTTGTATTGAACTTAAAGACTTACCTGTGGTTTCTTCATAATCTCGATGTAGAACATATGATTCCTCATTGGATAAATAATAATTAAAACATCACCAAAATCTGTTGGTATAATGCCCCTGCGATAATTTCTGGTGTGTTCAGACCAGATAACATGAACTTCATCATTTCCCAAGTGACGAAGCTGTAACAGCAAATGGATTTGCTATTAATCAGAATGATAGAAGGGTTTGAGAAACTAGGCTATAGGAATGAAATTACAATGCCAAGTGTATCTGCTTCATCAGAGAAAATTGTATAAAAATTATTTTCTGCACGTTAAATAACTTTCTTTTTTCAAATATTATGAAACCTCACATGGATTACTATTTTGTGATAAATGAGTAATAATATATAAATGACTGGAACATCAAGAAGATGGGAGAAGCTAATAAGAGATAATTCACAATAGATGTGCTTTGTAATCTTAACAAAAGGCACAGAGAAAGCAAATAGGAAAAATACAATTTGTTAGTTCAATATTGCCAAATAGTATACAAGATAATTTCTTTCTTATAAGTTTTTCTATGCATATAAAAAATTTAATGCTTATTAGTATGCAAGTATGCAAAGTTAGTACAGATAGTCCTCGACTTAGAACCACAATTGGGACTGGAATGTCAGTCATTCAGCAAAGTGGTTATTAATCACCCCATGACTGCTGCACTCAATGACTGCAATCTTGGCACTCCTGGTTACTGTCATCAAATGATCTCCTGGGTCATTAAGGGGACCTAGCGAAAGAACTGCATGTTCAGTTCAGCTCTCCTGTGTGCATGGAAAGGAACTGCTCTAATGAACTGCAGGAATGGTATTGGGATCTTTGGGATCTGACCTCTGTTTCTGCAGTCTTACAGAGGAGTTAACATCCCACCCCCCACCTCGTGTGTGGAAGAGAACGGCTCTGGCAGGCTGCAGGAATGGAGTTCTTTCCTGCAAGTTTGTTTCTGCAGCCCTTTGAAGGATTTCATGAATGGAGAATTCCATTGAAGGCCTGAAAAACAGAGGTCAGTTCTCTGAGATCTGAGTTCCATTTCTGTAGTCTATCAGAGGAGGTCCGCTCCCCTTCGCAGGCAATCCCTTTCATTCTTGAAAGCTGCCTACCAGGACGGAAGCTTAAGTTTCATGGCAGGTGGCAGCAGCTTGCAACCTTCCCTGTTGTTTTCCCCATTAACTTTCTGGGGAAGTTGGAAGAGAAGATTGAAAAAGGTGATCACATGGGCACTTAGAAACTGGTTGTGAGAAAAGATTGTCAAGCATCCAAATCATGATCATATGATCACTCTATGATAGCTGAAAGTGCATTATGGGTCGACAAGCACCCTTTCCAAGGCCATTGTAACTTCAAATAGTTGTTAAACTGCCTGTCATAAGTCAAGGATTACCTGTATTAAAAATGGCCTAAGCTGTTAATGTTTAAGAAAGCAACAAATGCTTATACTGGAAATAAATGAATTTAAAATACTATTTGTTTATAATAATTTACAGATTATATATAAACATGTTCTATGTGTGCATTAAAATACCAAGGGTTTAAAAAGCAAGTCTCAGTTTTTGATAACAAATATTGAGTTCTAAAATGCAGACATTAAAATTAGAAACGGGATCCATATTTTAAATGATCCCAAATAGAAGAACATCTTCAAAGAACAAAAGTTAGTAAAGAGTCTAACTTAAATTTTGCTATCAGCCCTATCCAGAACTATTACATTTCTTCAATATATTTGCATAATAATATATCCTGTAGTTTTTGAACATTTGCTATTTTTTCAAGTCTTTTAACAAGAATTGCATGTTTGGGCATCCAAGTCTATGTGTCATTCGGCAACTACTGCTTAATAAATAGTGATAAAGGATCTCTAGCTATTCTCCTTGTCTGCCAGGCTTGCACACTAATGCTGACTGTGGTCATGGTATAGACACCTAATAGTCTGACCTCTTTTCCCTACTAATTGTATTATGGAGCCAGCTGGCCTCAGAAAGGAGTTGTCTGCATGATTGAAGAACTTCTGCTAGGGTTAGGCATGGGTGCTACTTTTACTGAGTAATAGCCCATTCTGACATCCCCATTGTCTGCCTGACAGAGTACCCATCCTAAAATCGAAGTTTTATTTGTAAATTAACCAAGAAACTTCCTGCCAGAACAGTGCTGCCTGGAGACTGATAATGTGTGCCTTTCATTCCCTTTCACTCTTACTGTATTCACTGCCAATTTGTTTTCTGCTGCCAGCCAGCCTTAGGCTATAAAAAGCCTTGTAAGACATAAGTGCAATTATAGTCCTGGAGTCAAATGAATTGAACAAATCCAATAGCGCAGCTCTGTCTCCACTTTGCAAACCCCTACAGCAGTTAGATTAGCTGCTAAAAATCTAATCTAGCTATAACTAATGAATTTCTTGAGTAAAGAGCAAAAGTTCACTGGGGGTGGTGGTAGCCGTGTTTCTCAGCTGAGTGGTTTTCTGTCACTAATTGATTTTTTAAATAAAAAAGCTACATATAATTTTGACAAGGAGCTGTTAGTTAGCTATGGTGCATGCATCTCTACTATGGTTACAAAATGATTGGATTGAAAACGAAAATGAAATACTGTACATAATGACAAATCCTTAAGACCAAAAAATACCATCAAATGGTTATTTCACAAATCTGTCAGCAATTGCAATTAGGGTACTTTACTGTTTTTCCACCAGACTATGAAGAAAATAGAAAACTGAGTTGCCCTGCTGGCTGGAATTAAAGAAACATGTCTTTAATTATTTTATTCTAAACCAACTAGTAATATTCCTCAATAGTTGTCAAATTTACAGTACTTACTTTAGATGTTATGTGCAGGTGCAACTATTTTATGTACAAAAAAGACTCTCTTATCATTAAATATTTCTATGACATCTGTCTTATTCTGTGGGTCAAAAAAATATACTGCCTGCCACAGAATTGTCATATTTACAGGCAGTTTTTCTGGGCAGCAGGTGGTATGACCTTCTGTCATGTTATTGAGTTTGTCAGCTAAGCAAGTTATTCAGCTTTCTCCTTCCAATGCTTGGAAATTGGCAAATTAAAAGGAAGGGGGAATGATAATAGCAGGAATACACGTATCATCTAAATAGCTGAAGAGGCAAAATATATTGTTAAATAGAGAAGCAATCTTAAAATCTGTTAACTTTTTAAATCTCTAACAAGAGATTTAAATATACAAATTTATATAATACATAATCTAGAATATAAATATTAAAAATGTCTGCCTCTATATATAGACTTAAAAGATGTTATGGAAGAGAATCAAGTTCTACTACACAAGATCAAGACTGATTTCAAACTGGATTTAAAAATGATAAGGCTACAAGAATGACACACAAAAAAAATGTTACATTGGACATGCAAAACAAACCAGGTGATGTCTTAATAATTAAAAGCGATATGCAAATAGCAAAGCAAGTAAGTGATTGTAATTGTAATCTTTAATAAAATTACTTCACAAAACCCCCAAACACAATAAACAATCATGCTTCTAACAGGAGGCAACAGGCACTTCTGAAAAGATAATACTATATTATTTGATATTTAGGTTTATATTTTACCTTTTTGGTCAGTGAGTCATCTGAGTCAGATGGCATTCGTGTAGATACATGAAAAATTACTTCTACAGTTGAAGTAGCATAATATGGGGCTGTTTGTCCTGTGCTACCGTTACGTTGAAGGCCACCCATAAACCCACAGTGAATTGAAAGATCAACCTTAATCAAGCAAAAAATAAAGATGTTAGCCTTAATCTGTAATTCTAAACAAAGATAAAGGAAATATGGAACACTTTTACTAAACAAACTTAAAATTAATGTTTCGTTTTGGTTATTTTAGCTGACTTGTAAGTCAGTCTAATTGAAGTCCACTTTGATGACATATATCTCAGTCTTCATAAATTGGTATAAAACTAGACCTTGCAATAAAATACACAAACCTTAAAGTAACACTAAAGCAAAACACATAGTACTAGGCACATAAATCAGTTTGTTTTATAATTATTCCTATACAGAACACTTCAGATTAGATATCAAATATACTACAGATATCAGATATCATACATGTTATATTATAATATATAATATACCATTCAGATGTATTAGAAAAGTAAATGATTTCAGTGACAACTAAATAATGAGGTCTGGAATCAGTGACTACCAGTGCATTAACTAATGGGTTGTAGAATATCTAGGAGGGTGCATAAAGTTATCCTTATAAACATTTTATGGTAGATTTTCTGAATGAGGGTAACTAAGTGCTCAGAACTAAAATTCTTGCAGTAGCCATTGGTACTATATTATTTAGTAACATGATGAACATTATGTTGGGGTTTATAGATACTCTGAGTAAAGAAAAATTATAGGATTAGCTTTCTTGGCTTCTTTGCTAAGTATTAACCTAAGTGATAGTACATGTCTGTTGAGAAAATGTGAGAGTTGCACTCAGGCTCAGTAACAAAAGAAATGCTGGATTAAATGGATTGGACTAGACCAGTTAATCTAAAATGTGGAGAAATTAATATCACCAGCTCAAATATTCCATTACCACCATTAATATTATTATTTGAAACAAGATATTTGGGCAATATTTACCTCCCAACCCAATCCAGCAATAAAATCTTCATATGCTTGGCTTCCTTGTGGATTGGACAATATTGAACATTTATCTTCTTGTCCTTCAGCAATGTAAACTACTGCAATCTTGTGAGTTTCACGGCTGCAAAAGCAAACAAAAAACATTGTGTTACCTTTATATATTTCTATTCTGAAGAGTTACATGAAGTGTAAAATAGATTTCAACAAAAATAATGAAGAATGTGTAATTAAAAATATACAAACTATAATTTTGTTGACAACTGAAGAAAATATATACCCCCCAGGTTTAGTTATTGGCACTTTACATTTTTCTTAAAAATAAACAATTTTTAAAAATGTAAACATTTCTCCCTGCATGGATTGTATTTTCTTTTACTCATTAAACTGACCCTCTGGAGCTCACATGCCTTTTTTCTTTTACTATCTGTTTTCCTTTTTTGAATTTGACATATATGTAAGCTATGAAATATAATGTTACAAATATTCCTACAACTACTGAATTCTACTTCATTTGGCATTATTTTAATCTTGGCTAGGAATGTAAACCAAAGATCGTGCAAACCATCCACTAAAAAAATCACAAATTTGTTTCCCAACATTCTGAAATAAAGCAATACAATGATTCAAATATATGTTTACTGAGTATTGATTATATAAACTCAATTTATAACCACATCAATTTTGCCCTTTTTATTTTATCATATGACCACGATTTACAATATTTTTTGCTGGAAACTGTCCTTTACTTCCAGTTTACAGCAAAAAAACCTGAACAATGGAAGTTTTTTTGCACTGGGTTGCAGACAATTGGTTCACTTAATGACTGTGATGTTCACTTAATGACCTCTGCAAAGAATGCCATTAAGTAAAGGGATTCACTTAGTGACCACTTCAGAAAAGGTCATAAAATCAGACACAGCAACATGCTCACTTGCTTAACGACTGGCGTGATTTATGGCCATAATTCCAGGCTCAATTACAGTCATAAATCAAGGACTACTTGTAGGCAAAACCAATCCAAAACTGTCCAAGGATCAAATTTGTGTGGATAAATAAATTTTATTTATGTATGTTCAAGACTAACATGGTTTTGTATGGAATTTGTTCATAACAACGGATTTATATTTTGTAATTATAAAGAAAGAGTAAGATATGTATTTTTAGAAAACATTAAAAAATGTTGCAGCTGATACTTTAAGCATATTCATGAATTGTAAGTAATTAGAATGTTTAACTTACCATTGTCTGGAGTCTAAATTTTTCAGCTCTCTCAATAACTTAGAATTTTTCTTCAAAATATTAAAACTTTTTCTAAAATAAATAAAATTATGGTAGAATATCTCATAATACATAACTGGTATATTTTGTAACTAACCAACTAGTGTATTTTGTTAATTTAGCTACTCTGAAGTCCTCCTATCTGACTGCTTTTGGCTCCCAATAATCCCTCCCTCCAAACCTATTAACTTGTGTTTAATGGTCTAATACCAGGATCTAGAAACCATTTAGTATAATGTACCTAAGTAAGTGGGATAAAACAATCTTCTATAACTATTTACGCAGTTTAGTCAGAATGGAAATAATTAGTTACTTGATTTTTCTATAAGCATGTTATCTAGTACATAAATTTTCTATTTTCAAACTATATTTTCTATCTTACCTATAACATTTCAGTTAGGGAAATTCATTAAAATTGAAATATTTCCTGACAAAATAGTTTGTGTATGTATTTATGGATGCACACATGCACACACACAAACTTATCTGAAAGCAAAAATGTGCAAATTTCAATTAGGTGATATCTGGAAAAATAATACAAATAATTAAGAAAATTGTGACAGTTAAAGAATAACATACATCTTATGGTATAAATTCTTAGATCAGAGGTTCTTAGGTTGTTACTGTTGCTTTGCTGAAGGCTAAAGTGGCAGTGCCTATGCCTCTGAAACTTGAGAGTGAAAACCTAGGATCTACTTTTAAAGATTTATTATGGCAATGATGACCTAGTTCAAATGTGACAATTTAACTTTTGGGGTACTCTGGTTCTTATAGGAGCTAGACATCAGAATAAACATTTTTCAATAAATACCTTTTTATACTGTATTGGAGTAGGGAAATCCTTACCATTGAAAAATAAATAGGGAAATAATTATTTCCTATCCACCCCGATGTATTACTCATAAATACTGAATGCTGAAGCCAAATGACAACTATAGTTCATATCAGAATTTTAATTAGTAAATAGCAACTTAAGCATGGCCCATTAATTTGCCTATAATAAAAATTTAATCCATTTAGGTTGAACAAACTAACTATGCCAAACTAAACTCAGGAGAGGCACTGAGATTATTTTTAGAAGGCCCTATTATCACCCTTTAACCAGATGAATAAAAGTAGCAATCTCACTTGAATTACACTAATTATTGCAATTTATTTTCCCACTTTTGTGATCTTTGTTCAGATCTGTCCTTTATTAAGGAGGCCAAGAAAATATTAAATTGGAGGAGAGGAATGACTTTACTGTTAATTTTTATTCTTGAATTACCCAGGAGGCATTTTCCACCTTGTGATAGCATTCCTTTTTGTGTTTAAAGACTCCAATCTTTAAAACCTCCTCAGAGGGAGGAGCTAGCTGGCTCCCAAAGGAGACTGAGAGAACAAGATTGGCCCTCAGCCTCAAGAACATGTTTTTTTAATCTGTAATTTACTTCAGTGAAATGAAGAATCTCAGGATGCATACAGTTAAAATATGAAATTCACTGTCAGAAGTTGTGGTAATGGTAGCCAAATAGGTTTGTAGGGGTCAAACTATCAATGCCTATTAATATTTGATATTTGTTTACTATCTTCTAGTAGGCAGAAAGCTTTAGATACTGGCTGTTGAGAAGCAATCTAGAATAGAATAGAGCTGGGACCTTGGAAGTCTTCTAGTACAGCCCCCTGCTCAAGCAGGAAACCCTATACCACTTCAGACAAGTGGCTGTCCAGTCTCTTCTTAAAAACCTCCAGTGATGAAGCGCCTACGATTTCTGAAGGCAAGCTGTTCCACTGATTAATTATTCTCACTGTTAGGCAGTTTCTCCTTAATTCCAGGTTGCTTCCCTCCTTGATTAGTTTCCATCCATTGTTGCTTGTCCTGCCCTCTGGTACTTTCAATAATTATTTGATCCCCTCTTCTTTGTGGCAGCCCTCCAAATATTGGAATACTGCTATCATGTTTTCTTTTCTCTAGACTAGCCAAACCCAAATTCTGCAACAGTTCTTCATGTTTTAGTTTCCAGGCCTTTAAACATCTTAATTGCTCTTAGTTACTCTTCTCTGAACTTTTTTCAAAGTCTCAAAATCCTTTTTGTAGTGTGGTGACCAAAATTGGTTGCAATATTCTAGGTGTGGCCTTACTAAGATTTTATAAAGTGGTACTAATATTTCACATTATTTTGATTCTATGCCCATTTATACAACCCAGGATTGTATTAGCTTTTTTTGGCTGCCACAGTACACTGCTGGCTCATATTCAAGTATTCCAAGGTCCCTCTCACAATTACTGTTTTTGAGCCAGGTCTCACCTAATCTGTATTTATACCTTTGGTTTTTCCTGTCTAAATGTAAAACTTTGCTTTTTTTCACATTAAAATTCATATTGTTGGATAGGGTCCATTGTTCAACTCTGTCAAGATCTTTTTGGCTCTTGAGTTTGTCTTCTGGGGCATTGGCTATGCCTGCCACCGTAGTGTTATCTGCAAATTTGATGAGTTCTTCTAATCCCTTATCTAAGTCATTTATGAAGATATTGAAGAATACTGGGCCTAAAACGGAACCTTGCGGTACCCTACTGTTTACTTCTCTTCATGTAGTCCTTTTCCAATCCTCAAGGACTTCCCCGAGATGCTCTGGGATTTTGAAAGATATGGTACAATTATTCTGAGGTAGTATCTATTTAGATTGTCTAAAAATAGGTACAAAAACTGGCCCCTCAGCCCCTCCAGTTGAATTCAGTCATTTTACTTGTCCCAAAGATTTTGCTTTTAGTCATTCCGGTTCTTAACTGTTGTACAGAACCCTTCTTTTAAGACAGGCCTGCCTGCAAGTTCCAGGAGGAGATATCATTCCAAGGTGGAAAACTCAGGAAAATAAACAGGTGACCAGGGACCCAAAGAAAGAAAAAGGAAACAGCAGTAGCAATGAATAATAAAAAAGTAATGGTACAGAGAGCTCTGAAAAACTCCACAAATTTAGCAGTTGATACTAGCTGATGAATTATTTTGAGTTGAATTGCGAAAGGGAAATAGATTTTTCCTTTTCTTTTACAGAGAGTAGAAGATCTAACTGGAATTCTGGAAAGGCACCAACTATATTTTCTCCCTTTCCTCAATAAAGAGCTCCCTATACCCTGTTCTGCAAGTGATGGAAGAGCAGTCCTAGTACTTCTTTCATAATAGATACTGAGTGCCTGACCATTTAGAGGCAGCTTTTAAAAATAATAAACAATTCCCTCCCCCTCACTGTACAAACTAAGTTGGAAGAGGAGGTTAATTTGGTTCTTCCCTAAATTAAAAAAAAGGCTTAGCTTTCCTCCTCCTTTCTTCAGAAATAAGTATCACCTGAAGATCCAACCTTACCTAAGATAACTGTTTACTAAGGAAGAATAGAGAAACCTTTAGGAAACTTGTGACTAAACATTGGGCTATCTTAAAAGAGAGAGAAAGAGAGTGAGAATGTAAACAAGGGTAGAATGATCTCCTTTTCCTTGAATGCTAATTAAGAAGTTGGACCTTAACTTAGTAAAAATTGCTCTCTCCCATTGGGTAAGGAAAAGTAAATAGTTTTTTAGTCCATCACTACTGGGAAAGGCACTAATGTTCCTCCCCACCCTCTCAAAATCCTTAGAATACTGTGAATGCTTACCTTTTTTCCCACGAATTCATTCCTAAGCCATTCAGCAAAAGCCTACATAAATGAAATGGTGACTGTAGCAGAGCAGATCTTGGCATCTTCTGATTTTCGCTTTTTGTATTATGATTCAGATGGTATCCATGAGCATATTCATTTTCTATGCAACTTTGCTGCATTATTGCTTCAATGATATCATTAGCTTGGGCATGACTCATGACAGACGGGGATGGGGATGGCTCATTTAATTTTATTTGTGGATGTAAAAGACACTCAGGACTACTACTCCCGATCTTTTCTAGCAGCTTATCAAGAGCATCTTCTCCATCATCTATCTGAATAAAATCTGTTGGAGACTCAAAGTTCTGCTTATTTTTTCCCATAACCACAGAGAATTTTCTGTTCATCTGATCTACTGAACAAACAGCTAACGGTCCATACATCAAATGTCCATCCCATGAATATTTTCCAGAGATATCCCTAACAATTACTCTTACGTCTGAGAAAGATTCTTCCAATTCATCATCCATCCCCCTTTTTGAAGGAATCTGGAGGTAAGAAATGACAGCATTGCCATTAAATTCAAAGATCTGTAAATTGGGGCTTCGAAAGACTTCAGGTGAGAGTTCAGAAGATTCCATACAAGAATTATTGTGATTTTCACTAATAAGACTATGTAGAACAGCAGGTCCTTCAGTCAGAGGATAATGGCCCAAATTGTTAACTAGATGTGCCATAATCATTCGTGCTGTCAGTGGAATTAACTCCAAGCTCCTCCGCTTCATTTCTGAAAATAGTTAATCATAACAATGATTATAATTAAAAAAAATAAAACAGCCGACAAACACACACATATACACATGCCTTTCTCAATTTTGAAACTTAGGATAAGATATATTCTCAATTTTTATAAGTTTCTAAAATGAGAAAGGTACAAGATGTACAGATGTCCAAATGCATCAAAAAGCACCACAACTGCTTTTAAAATAAAAAAACCTGTTTGTGAACCATTTGCTCTGTAATAATTTCTAGACCTTCCCTTTAACATCAAAAGTAAAATAGCACAGAGGCTAATAGCTTCACCTAGTAAGAGTTTATTAATTCAGAGAAAAATGTTATTCTATCAACTATTAATCTCTCCCTGCTGCTTTTTTAACTGCAAGCTCTCTACAATGATTTAAGATTAATAAGCAAACTATTAAGATATCAATTATCAATTGCTTACTTTAAAAGTTGAGTAGGAAAAAATCCTTGCACCAATTTCAACTGCATTTGTAGGAAGGGAAAGTTAACAGATTTGACTATTTTAAAAAAGAGATACATTGACACAAAGGAAGACTAAAAAGAAATGAACTTTATGAAGTGGCAAAATCTTAATATATATTTTATATTAATAAGGAAAAATATATATGAACTGTACGGTGAATTGTCAAAGTAATGGCATCTTTTATACATGATAATTGAGTTTATCTATTAAAATACTGGATGTATTTTATTTGTAGAACAATAATAACCAAATTATTTCTGTTATTTGTTTCAGATAACAGTTTCATTTATGAAATCTGGTTACAAAGAAAAAAAATCTTCAAATTTACAGTGATATGATAAGCCTGTTGTTTCCAATTTTTTATTTTTATGCAGATATTATCATCTTTAAAAAATATTTGAAAACCACTGCATAAGCTAGAAATTAGTTAGCAGTGCAGCAGTTATGTATTGGATGATACACATGTCTTCCCAGTATGTACAAATTCTCCAATTTAAATAAAAGTGAAGCACACACACACACTTATTACTTAAGTCTCACAAGATTGACAAACCTCATGGTGCTCTCATCTTAAGCCTTAATTATTTATTCATACATTTTCTATTACACCTTCTTCTCTGGAAGCTCAAGATAGTATGCATGGTAATCTCCTCCCCCCTCAGATTATCCCCAATTAGACTGGGCTGAGAGTGAGTGATTTGGCAAAGGTCACTTAATGAGCTCCACAGTGAGATAGGGATTTAACCTTGATCTAAACCAATACACCACACTGGCCTTCTGGAGATACGGGACAAAGAATAGCACAATTTAGTGAGGTTTGATGATTCTATAATATTTTGATTATTTTAAGCACAACTTTGATACCATACTAAGAACCACCTGCAGTTTTCTAGTAGGGTACAAATGTCCCTGGAGGAGAGACTAAATGTAACCATGAAATATTATTCTTGAGGTTTTTTCTGGGTAATTATAAACCATGAACCTCAGCACAAACAACTAAAATTACTGGGTCCTAGATTATTATTGAAAAAGCCCTCTATAAAACTTCGTTGCCAAATATAATGAAACAATGATTAGGTTTCCCGTGCTTGCATACGTCAGCACAGGATTTTATCTAAGTATGAAAACTATTCCAAAAGTAGTATTTATTGAAAGGGAAACTCCCCCCTTGTCTTGTTGTAGCTCTTTGAGAAAGTATTGCATGATGGTCCCCAAGAAAGATTTGAAATGTGGACACAAAATTATAGTGACAGAAGAAAAAGAAGTCAGGTGGAAGCAATTTGCATTAGTACATACTCCAACATGCTTCCTCCAAATTAAAGATTTATCATATCTTAAACATAATGCTTACAGTTATTAGGGCTCAGTTCTTGTAAAATATATATTTTTCTTTTCCAGAAAGTTTTCAATGAAAAGTAAAAGATGCTGTTCCCTTTCAAATTATTTGTTACCTTCAGCAACAGTGAGCAAATTATTCAGGTCTGCAGAAGACTGAACCAGAATCACTTCAGAATTCCTAACATTTCCTAGGGGCATAAAGGGATCATATATCTCACTGGAGAGGTCGGCAAGACTTAAAAGATAATGGCTTTGCTGGGTATACAGGTTTGAACCATAAACACAACAGTTCAGGATCTGCAATAAAACAAAAAACATATATAAAATGAAATACCACAAAGTTATTCAAGAGAAAGCACATTAGGAATGTTAAATCACTCTAACTTGAGCTTCTAATTGTTATGAACACTACTAAATTAAACCTGAAACTGCTTGAGTAATTCCTAAAACAATATCTATTAAAATGGAAGATATAGATATAAGGAAATAGCCATAATCTCAAATGGGGTCCCGAAATGATACTGAAAACTTGTTCTTTTTCACATTTGAAATACATCACGAATATAGAAAATAAATGGGACAATGATACATTTGAAAATGTATTTAATACAAGAGCAATAAAAAAGAATTAATAATGTCCATAGCACATGTGTTAAAGACAAAACTGGTGTTAACAGTATGGGCAGGATCTCAGAGAGCTGTACACAAAGTCTGGCGTAGTTCATCAATCAAAATTATGGCTTTTTTGTAATTTTGTTTCGATTCAGTATGCTGCTATTCATATACATAGGTATTAGGAAGTGAAGTATTAGGTAGGACCATTCATGCTTACCCTATAAATATAATCCAGCAGTGGAATATTAGAAGAATACTGATTTTCAAAACTGGAAGTAAATACAGGCTCCAACAGTGTCTTCACTGGCAATGTCATGCACCAATCCAATAAACAAAGTAGCAATGAGACTATAAACTAAAACAGAAAAATGTCCAAATATTAGTTATACTTAGAAAGTTGGAAAACCTGATTAAACAAAATATAATTTACCAGAAAATATATGATATGCAATCAAAAGAATATGACCTGAACAAATACCACCCATTCATCAGCAGTGAAGTTATTACCGGTAATCTATTTGAACTCTAAAACTGAAATTTGCTCTCTTCCCTCAAAAAAGGAATTATCAATTATACAAACCAAATTGCCCAATTTAAACATTAGCTCTTCGTGTTAACTATGCAATATTGAGACAAAATGAAGGCATCTAATCATTACACACCTTTTTATCACTTTCCACAGAAGAGTATTCTGCACTTGGTAACAGAAATGCAATAGTGGCAACAAGGACCTGTGACAAAGCAATTTTAAAATAAATTTAAAGAAATGTTTAGTTTCCCAATCAGTCAAAGCATAGGGCAGCTCAAAAATATCAGTGAAATATGAATTATTATTGTGCAATTATTTACCCTTTACCTTTTTTCTTCAACTCTATTGCCTAAAATGATTACCAAAGTTTCTAAAAGGAAAAAGAAAATTTTGTAGTATTGTGATTTTCTTTTCCTTCAGAGATTTGCAGTCAGCTAAATCTCTTGAATTTGCAAAGATGAATTTCAGCAATCAGCAGCTTAATGCCTAGAACATCCTGCAGCAGCTTTTTATCAATGTTGCAGAAGCTGCTGATATGTTTATAATGAATAATGATTGTGTGAATGGATATATGAGTAGCTAAAATAGAAAAGGCAGTCCCAAAGATAGCAGACTATCTCATCCCTGGCTAATGAAATGAGTAAAGATTCCCCTGACACTTAATTTCTGATGCCTTGATATACTTGGAATGTTTGCAAATGATGGACTTACATAGATTTTGTCCAACATTTTCCTGTTAAATGAAAGCAGGCAAAGATTTATACAATCTGAAGAGAAGCCAGAATAAGAAATAAGTCCCCAACTTTCTAAATTCAGGTATTCTGATCTAAATAAATCTATGTCCAATATATCAGCACTGGTCCTTAGAATGAACTAAATTCATTGTACTCCAGAAGGAGGGAGGCAAAGTTTGGTATGATAAAAAACCAAATTAACTTTTGGCAGAAAGGAAGGATTTGGATGCAATTTCATTGTCATAAAAATGCAACCCTCAGGCAAAAATACAACTTTAAAAATCTGTAAGTAGATGCAACTGCCATTAAAATGAGAATGAACTGTTTCTACAAATGACTAAAGGCTACAAAGAGCTAGCACCATTAAAATCTAGCTGAAGTTCCAAGTAGAGAACTAATTAATGTAATAATCCTTTACAATGTTTTAAATATTAAGATATGAAAGGAAGCTAAAAATCTCCATTGCAACTCCTGAAATAGGTATATTTAAAAATGGAACCAGCAAAATATTGGTTCCTGCACCATATTTTGTGGGTTATTAGAAAGAGAATAAACCCTAATTAGCTTATATGTTTTGTAGTAAATTGCAGCCAGATGGCTTTGGCAGCAGAGGGAGAGAGGACTCAAATACACCACTACAGAATTACTAGTGCTATATTTGTTGAGAGGGACATAGAATATGAAGTGGCTTGTGTTTTCTAAAAACATTTTATAATTATTTTAAACAGCTATTGAAGTGCACAGCATCTCCATTAGCACAGGAGGATTAAAATGTGTCTGCTCCAAATAAGACATTACATTTCACTTAAAAAGCAAGCATTATAAACAAATACCAATTTCCATATATAACTATTTTGGAAATGAAACATACTTCAATAATTTTTTGAGGTAGAGAAATGTTGTATTTCTGTAGTTTTTCCCAGTAAGATGTCAATAACTGAAAGATATCACAGGCTGCTTGTGCAATCTGCTTGTTAGAAAACTGCAAAAATGAAAAACAAATTAATAAGAAATAAAGGACCAACACCATTACAAGTGGATTGTTGTATTTCTAAAAATTTCTTTCTCACTATCATTACATAAATTAACTAATAAATAAAGTAACACCGTGTTTCCCCGAAAATAAGACCGGGTCTTATTTTCTTTTAACCCCTGAAAAAACAACTAGGGCTTCTTTTTGGGAGGGTCTTATTTGCCCCCCATGTACCAGTATGAGGCGGGGGGCCCCTTGCACCAGTTTCCTGAAGGGTTGCAGCAGGCCCTCCGACCATCCACGAAACAGCTGTTTCACGGGTGCTGCTCAGGCCACTGCCTCCAGCAAGCGCGGCCACATTTGCAGCCACAAAAGCAGCAGGAGGCCAAGCCCCTTGCGCCCTCCTTACCTAATGGTGTTATGGTTGCAGCAGGCCATCCCACCGTCCACAAAGCAGCTGCTTCGTGGGTGCTGCTCAGGCCACCACCTCCAGCAAGCGTGGTTGCTTTTGCAGCCATAAAAGCGGCAAACCAAGCAACGTGCCCAATGCATCACTTGGCCTTCTCGTTGCTTGCCATATAGACAAAGTGAGGCGGCGAGGCTGGAGGAGGGGGGAAAGGGGGGGAGGAACATGCTCCACTCGCCCTTACTTAATGCTCGCACCTGCCATCCACATGGAACAGCCTTGCGGCAGCAGCTCCCACAAGCCTAGCCACAGGACCCATTCTGTTAATGGCAGCTGCAAAAAGAGTGGTAGGCCCAGCAATGCACCTAGTGCCCTCCTTACCTAACAGTGTGATGGTTGCAGCAGGCCATCCCAGCGTCCATGAAGCAGCTGCTTTGCGGATGCCGCTCAGGTCGCCGACTCCAGCAAGCGTGGCCACTTCTGCAGCTGCAAAAGTAGCAGGAAGCCAAGCAATGTGCCCAACGCGTTTCTTGGCCTCCTCGTTGCTTGCCGTGCAGACAACAGAAGGTGAGGAGAGGCCTGAGGGGGGAAAATGGAAGGGGAAACTTGCCCCATATGCCCTTACCTATGTCATATTTGACAGTTATAACCTGGGGTCTTGTGATCCCCTTTTGAGACCTCCTGACAGGCAAAGTCAATGGGGAAATCCAGATTGATTTAACATCCGTGTTGTAGTTTAACAACTGCAGTGATTCCCTTGACAACTGGCAGGAAAGGTTGTAAAATGAGGCAAAACTCATTTTTTGCCTTATTGCAAAAACTGCCAAATCCCAACCACCACCACACCCAGGGCAAGCATAATTGAAAATCCTAAACCCACAAACAGGGAAACCACAATGCTCATGTATGGTACAACAATAAATAAATAAATAAATAAATAAATAAATAAATAAATAAATAAATAAATAAATAAATAAATAAATAAATAAATAAATAAATAAATAAATAAAACCATTGGTCCCAATCGTTGATGTCTAGTAATAGAGATCTCCTTAAAAGAGTATCTCTTGTCCATGTAGCCTGCTTGTATTGCATTGGCAACACAGGTGTCACTGATTTTGTCCCATGCTTTCTTGACCCAAGTCAGAGGCTCTGGAAGGTTAGGCTTTATGAAGTTTCCACGCTGGTTTCTCACCATTCTATTCTCAATGTACTTATTGATTTCGATGTGCAGATGGTCCTTGAATGGCTTGTTAATTGCAATGTCCACTGTCTGGAGGTATGCTGTCATTCCTGCAGGAATCATTATTTGGTCAATTCTTCTCTGTGCAAGAAACTTTTTCATGTCTTTGGGACGGTGAGTGCTGGCTGAATCCCAGACTACCATACTTCTTTGGCCACCTTGCACAACAAGTGGCAGCATTAACTCAACCCACTTCCTTATAGCTCCTTGTGTGCACCAGGCCTTTTCAGTTTCAGGAACATAAATCCCTGAAACACATTCAATCTTTTCTTTCTTGCCCTTGGTGACGATTAGAGGTGGGGCTTTGCTTCCATTCAGGTGAATTGTCAAAATGCAGGTAACACGTACACTTTCATATCCAGTAGAGAGAATGTAAATTGATGTGGCACCCCTCTGATCAATTGTTGTTTGAGCTCCTTGGCCCATAAATACTGCAGTTTCATCCCTGGCAATCATGTTGGAGAGCTGGTATTTGGAAAAGCCAATACCATCAACGAAGGACTTGAATGCAAGTGCACGTATGACAAGTTCAGCATCTTCCAGATTGAACAGCAAGGTGGACCTCCTCAGAGGCAGTTCATATTGCTGAAGGAAGCCATCCATCCAGTGTTGAGAGGCTTTGAATTCTTCCTAGGGAATTTGTAACTGTGGTGCCATTGCAAGGGCAAATGCTTGAATATCAGCCTTACGTACAACCAAAGCCTTTGCTCTCCTGTCAGCGATCCATTCAGAGATGCTGTCTTCAAGTTCAGGAAATAATGGTTACCGACCTGATCCACACCTGCACTTCTTAGCATTTCCCTCGTGCACCTGTTGATTGAGGTTACCGTACTCTGCTCTCCATTTTCAGACCAACATCTTCTCTTATCTGCAATAAACAAGCTATCAGATTCTTGCCCTGAGAATCCTCCACGATTCCTTTCTTGAATTCCACAGAGTAGCTCTTTCTTTTTGAACTCATCTTGTCTGGGGATCAAAATAAAAGTCATTTTAAATCATTAATTCCATTAATCCATTAATCCAAAACCCTGGGTGTGGTGGTGTTTGGGATTTGGCATTGTGGTTGCCCTGGGTTGTGTGTGTGTGTTGGGATTTGCAATTTTTGCAATGAGGTAAAAAATGAGATTTGCCTCATTTTACAACCTTTCTTGCCAGTTGTCAAGAGAATCACTGCAGTTGTTAAGCTACAACACGGATGTTAAATCAATCTGAATTTCCCCACTGACTTTGCAAGACAGGAGATCGCAAAAGGGGATCACAAGACTCCAGGTTATAACTGTCATAAATATGACATAGGTAAGGGCACATGGGACATGTTCCTCCCCTCTTATCTCCCCCCCTTTGGCCTCGCCTTCTCACCTTGTCTGCACAGCAAGGAACAAGGAGGCCAAGTGACACGCTTGGCCTCCTGCCACTTTTGCGGCTGCAAAAGTGGCCACGCTTGCTGGAGGCAGTGGCCTGAGCAGTACCCCTGAAGCAGCTGCTTCATGGACAGTAGGATGGCCTGCTGCGACTATCACACCATTAGGTAAGGAGGGTGCTTGGCCTATTACTTTTGCAGCTGCAAAAGCGGCCTGAGCAGCACCTGCAAAGCATCTCTTTCGTGGACAGTTGGATGGCCTGCTGCGACCATCACAGAGTTAGGTAAGAAGGGCGTGAAGCGCGTCGCTCGGCCTACCACTCTTTTTGCAGCCTCTATTAACAGAAGGGGTGCGGTGGCTAGGGTTGCGGCTGTTGCAAGACTGTTGTGTGGATGGCAGGTGCGACTGTTAGGTAAGGGCGTGTGGGGTGCATGGGGCATGTTCCTCCCCCCTTTCCCCCCCTCCAGCCTCGCCTCGTGTTGTCTGCATGGCAAGCAACCCGAAAAAATGGCAGGGACTAGCTGCGTAGGTGCTTAAATATGGCTTATTTTGGGGGTAGAGCTTATTTTAGCACATGCACTCAAAAGCATGATAGGGCTTAATTTTGGGGGAGGTCTTATTTTTGGAGAAATACAGCATTAAATTGGCCTCTGTCCATTATGTGACTTTATATCCAAGGGTAAATGATGCTACAATCTCAATCAACCGTGATTTAAGCCAGCAGGTGGCTTTTCCCATTTGACTCTGTAAACCTCTTAGAGTGCTGTAAAGCACTATGAAGCAGTATATAAGGGCTATTGCTAAGTGCTATTTTCCTTAGAATACCTTAAGATCCCTTAAGAAGGAATGGGGTTAACAATTCTCAAAACAGTTGTGTTCCTAACAAAATATTATGCTAAACCCATCTCAGTCACAAGAGGGTAAGAAAGTTTTTTGCTTTGTTTTTAAACATGAGAAATTGAAATTAGGTTATTATTTCAATAGAATTACGTAATTCTTTTTGCTATGGTGTAACTCAGCAAATTATACACACACACACACACACACACACACACACAGTGGGGCAAAAAAATATTTAGTCAGCCACCAATTGTGCAAGTTCTCCCACTTAAAAAGATGAGAGAGGCCTGTAATTGACATCATAGGTAGACCTCAACTATGAGAGACAAAATGAGAAAACAAACAATCACATTGTCTGATTTGGAAAGAATTTATTTGTAAATTATGGTGGAAAATAAGTATTTGGTCACCTACAAACAAGCAAGATTTCTGGCTCTCACAGACCTGTAACTTCTTCTTTAAGAGGCTCCTCTGTCCTCCACTCATTACCTGTATTAATGGCACCTGTTTGAACTTCTTATCAGTATAAAAGACACCTGTCCACAACCTCAAACAGTCACACTCCAAACTCCACTATGGTGAAGACCAAAGAGCTGTCGAAGGACACCAGAAATAAAATTGTAGATCTGCACCAGGCTGGGAAGACTGAATCTGCAATAGGCAAGCAGCTTGGTGTGAAGAAATCAACTGTGGGAGCAATAATTAGAAAATGGAAGACATACAAGACCACTGATAATCTCCCTCAATCTGGGGCTCCACGCAAGATCTCACCCCGTGGCGTCAAAATGATCACAAGAGCGGTGAGCAAAAATCCCAGAACCACACAGAGGGACTTAGTGAATGACCTGCAGAGAGCTGGGACCAACGTAACAAAGGCTACCATCAGTAACACACTACGCTGCCAGGGACTCAGATCCTGCAGTGCCAGATGTGTCCCCCTGCTTAAGCCAGTACATGTCTGGGCCCGTCTGAAGTTTGCTAGAGAGCATTTGGATGATCCAGAAGAGGATTGGGAGAATGTCATATGGTCAGATGAAACCAAAGTAGAACTGTTTGGTAGAAACACAACTCCTCGTGTTTGGAGGAGAGAGAATGCTGAGTTGCATCCAAAGAACACCATACCTACTGTGAAGCATGGGGGTGGCAACATCATGCTTTGGGGCTATTTCTCTGCAAAGGGACCAGGACGACTGATCCGTGTACAGGAAAGAATGAATGGGGCCACGTATCATAAGATTTTGAGTGCAAACCTCCTTCCATCAGCAAGGGCATTGAAGATGAAACATGGCTGGGTCTTTCAGCATGACAATGTCCCAAACACACTGCCCGGGCAACGAAGAAGTGACTTCGTAATAAGCATTTCAAGGTCCTGGAGTGGCCTAGCCAGTCTCTAGATCTCAACCCCATAGAAAACCTTTGGAGGGAGTTGAAATTCCGTGTTGCCCAGCGACAGCCCCAAAACATCACTGCTCTAGAGGAGATCTGCATGGAGGAATGGGCCAACATACCAGCAACAGTGTGTGCCAACCTTATGAAGACTTACAGAAAACGTTTGACCTCTGTCATTGCCAACAAATGATATATAACAAAGTATTGAGATGAACTTTTGATATTGACCAAATACTTATTTTCCACCATAATTTGCAAATAAATTCTTTCCAAATCAGACAATGTGATTGTCTGGATTTGTTTTCTCATTTTGTCTCTCATAATTGAGGTCTACCTATGATGTCAATTACAGGCCTCTCTCATCTTTTTAAGTGGGAGAACTTGCACAATTGGTGGCTGACTAAATACTTTTTTGCCCCACTGTATATATATTTATATATATATATATTATATATATAGTCATGGCCGTAAATGTTGGCACCCCTGAAATTTTTCCAGAAAATGAAGTATTTCTCACAGAAAAGTATTGCAGTAACACATGTTTTGCTATACACATGTTTATTCCCTTTGTGTGTATTGGAACAAAACCAAAAAAGGGAGGAAAAAAAGCAAATTGGACATAATGTCACACAAAACTCCAAAAATGGGCTGGACAAAATCATTGGCACCCTTTACTTAATATTTGGTTGCACATCCTTTGGAATAAATAACTGAAATCAGTTGCTTCCGATAACCATCAATAAGCTTCTTACACCTCTCACCCGGAATTTTGGACCACTCTTCCTTTGCAAACTGCTCCAGGTCTCTCTTATTGGAAGGGCGCCTCTTCCCAACAGCAATTTTAAGATCTCTCCACAGGTGTTCAATGGGATTGAGATCTGGACTCATTGCTGGCCACTTCAGAACTCTCCAGCGCTTTGTTGCCATCCATTTCTGGGTGCTTTTTGACATATATTTGGGGTCATTGTCCTGCTGGAAGACCCAAGATCTCCGACGCAAACCCAGCTTTCTGACCCTGGGCTCTATAGTGCGACCCAAAATCCGTTGGTAATCCTCAGATTTCATGATGCCTTGCACACATTCAAGGCATCCAGTGCCAGAGGCAGCAAAACAACCCCAAAACATCAGTGAACCTCCACTATATTTCACTGTAGGTACTGTGTTCTTTTCTTTGTAGGCCTCATTCCGTTTGCGGTAAACAGTAGAATGATGTGCTTTACCAAAAAGCTCTATCTTGGTCTCATCTGTCCACAAGACGTTTGCCCAGAAGGATTTTGGCTTACTCAAGTACATGTTGGCAAACTGTAGTCTTACTTTTTTATGTCTCTGTGTCAGCAATGGGGTCCTCCTGGGTCTCCTGCCATAGCGTTTCATTTCATTTAAATGTCAACGGATAGTTCGCACTGACACTGATGCTCCCTGAGCCTGCAGGACAGCTTGAATTGCTTTGGAACTTGTTTGGGGCTGCTTATCCACCATCCGGACTATTCTGCGTTGGCACCTTTCATCAATTTTTCTCTTCCGTCCACGCCCAGGGAGATTAGCTACAGTGCCATGGGTTGCAAACTTCTTGATAATGTTGCGTACTGTGAACAAAGGCAAATCTAGATCTCTGGAGATGGACTTGTAACCTTGAGATTGGTGATATTTTTCCACAATTTTGGTTCTCAAGTCCTCAGAGAGTTCTCTTCTCCTCTTTCTGTTGTCCATGCTTAGCGTGGCACACACAGACACACAATGCAAAGACTAAGTGAACTTCTCTCCTTTTTATCTGCTTTCAGGTATGAGTTTTATATTGCCCACACCTGTTACTTGCCCTAGGTGAGTTTAAAGGAGCATCACATGCTTGAAACAATCTTATTTATCCACAATTTTGAAAGGGTGCCAATGATTTTGTCCAGCCCATTTTTGGAATTTTGTGTGACATTATGTCCAATTTGCTTTTTTTCCTCCCTTTTTTGGTTTTGTTCCAATACACACAAAGGGAATAAACATGTGTATAGCAAAACATGTGTTACTGCAATACTTTTCTGTGAGAAATACTTCATTTTCTGGAAAAATTTCAGGGTTGCCACATTTATGGCCATGACTGTATATATAATATATTTAATACTATATATAAAATCCAGGTACATCATCCCAATGCAGTCCTTCATATGTTTTATGAACTCTACAAAAACTTGAATTATAACAGCTTTGTTTAGATATCAGAAGACTTGTTGCTCTAAAAGCTTATTCATGGTAAATACTTTGTAAATACAGAATTCACTGTCTCTAATAAATGACAAATGTTTCTGATATTTTCAAAAACATAATAATAGACCAAATAAATGAACCTTGTAAATAACTTAAAGAATTCTAAGTGAATACTCTCTCTTTGTGGTTAGCCCACACAGTTGAACACACTTAAAATCATTTGCTATGCTTGTACCTTTAGTGTCACACCAAAAACATTTATTGCATCTTTTACTTGAGGATGGTTGGTACAGTGCACAAGTTCTTCACATATCCAAAGCCCAAGACAGCAAAGGGCTAGATACCTTAAAAAAGAAAATTTACTTTGATAAGTCACGGAGTCATCTATATATTCTTATACTAGTAGGGTCTTTAAATTGAATTATAAATAATCACCATGCATAAGGTTCAGATTGTCTCTATTTTAGGGTAATATTTTTTAAATTTTAGTGCTAAATGCAAGCCCTAACATTTCTGCCATAAAAAGCAAAGTTTGGTGTTTTGCCAAAGTTGTATTCATTTTTTATATTTATAGTCTAGCTTTACGATGTGAAGGGTCTTATTCTACATGTAAGGACAATGAAGTTACAATTATTTTTTGCCCTCTTCTGTGAACCATTGGCTTTACTTTTTTTGTCTGTAATTTACTTTGAGCTGAAATAATTTTTATCTTGGACAGGAGACATGTCTTTCTTTCACCAATATACTGTATGTTCTTTAATTATATTTTGTGATATTTTTTTGTTTCATTCAGGATTTTACCTTGAAGCTTCGCTTGGTTCCTCTGTGGCATTCTTTAAAAGAACATTTATGAGGCAAAACTAGAAGAAAAATTACAAGAATAAAATGTTTCTTCGGACAGACGTATTATAAATTTTTGCTTATTTTTCAATAAAATTAAGTAGCAAAACGTAAAGATAAATAAGGTTAATAAACTCATTGGGCATTTTGTAAATCAACAAATGAAAAGTATTTGATATCAATTCTGAAAACTACTACTTAATAAATAATTACAAAATAGAAAATATTATTCTATTAAAACACATTAATATTTGTTTTTGTGGGGAGATAGCAACATTGACCCTCAAATAGCACATCTGACCGCACCGTAACTATCCTTTCTCTGCAAAGGTGTAAACTCTTCTGAAAGCTACTAACAGCTTAATTATTTAAAAGTATTTTTTCAAATTCAGGGATCCATAGGTGTTATCCATTAGAAATTCATTATGCCTGTTATAAATTTTTAAAAATACCATTTCCTTAAAGAATCAGGAAAAAGTAGAACTTCCAGGTGGATACTGGTGATGCTACCAAATAAATACATTGTGCAGCTCTTTTAAAGTTCTTCCACTTTTCTGAGCCAATGGATGAACTTAAAATTTTGAGATGATGATTTAAGTAATTTCACACAAGAGCTGCCATAGGAAAATAGTATACACCAGCAGGCAAACAAGGCATCAGTGTATACATCCATCATCTTATTTTCGAAGATAAAATTCAGCAGTACTATTGGCAATGAAGTTATTCTGGAAGCTGTACTTTGAATGCTATGCAAAACATTTAAAGGAAAACTTGTGGGAATATTATTGAAACATTTCTATGATATTATTAAACTTGTCTGTATCATGAAAAACTATCTCCACCAAAACAAAAAAGCTGTGTAGAGGTAAGTCATCATGTGGATGAGGCAGAGCAACTACCTGCTTTGGAAGTATTCTTTGAGCATATCTATACTCACACCCTAACTCTAACTTTAACCTGATTTAAGAAAATCTTGTTTGGACTGTGACATCATGGCAATAATGTGTAAGATATTTAGTCTGAACCATAGGCTTCCATATCCTTCCTAATGGCTGTTCCACTGTTGCTGTGCTCTCCCATCTTTCTGGTTCAGGAAAGCAATAGCTAATCGATTTCCTCTCTACGGACATGTCTTTCTACATACACACGTGTGTGTGTGTGTGTGTGTGTGTGTGTGCATGCATGTGAAAACAGAAAATGGGACTGTATATGTGCTGCTGAAGTGAGTGTAGACACACACATATATATATATACACTCCATCCATCCATCCATCCATCCATCCATCCATCCATCCATCCATCCTTTAAGGTCATTTAAATAGAGCATAATTACCATTCTAGGTAGCAGAGAATTCTATAGTTTACCTATATAATAGATTCACTTTATTTTAGTTATTAACCAGCCCAAAAGTATCCAAAACTAAATTGACAATGTCAGTAAAATTAAGAAAAGCATACATTGACAAAAAAAAAATAAAAAAAAAATGGCTAAAAGACAATATTAAATCAGAATATACTAAAGGACTTGCTTGGGCTATACATATACAACAAGAATAAATTAAAATTATCAAACTGGATAATATAAACTTGGAATAAAAGTAAAAAATAGAAACACTAAACAAATGCATATACAAACATATGAATATATGCAGATATAAATAGCAACAGCACTTGTATACCATTTTATAGTGCTTTACAGCCCTCTCTAAGCCATTTACAGAATCAGCATATTGCCTTCAACAATTTGGGTTTTCATTTCACCCACCTCGGAAGGATGGAAGGCTGAGTCAACCTTGAGCCTGGTGAGATTTGAACTACCAATTTGCAGTCAGTGAGCAGTCAGCAGAAGTAGCCTGCAGTTCTGCACTCTAACCACTGCTCCACCGCAGCTCTTATACATATACATATACATTCATAATTAAAACAATTAAATTATCCAAAAAGCACTTAAGAATTGCAAATTTTTCTTACAGATCCCTGTCAAACCTGACAGAAATATAGTATAATACCTGACATGGCAGGTATATCCCAAATCCACTGGTTAATGCTAAGCCTGAGGTTAATGTTAAGCCTTAATTATATATTATATTGAAAAATATTTTATTTTATTTGTCTTATAATTTCATTCAATTAGCTTCAGTGGATAAAACTAAACACTGAAGGATAAATATGCATACACACAAAACCATTTTTCTTTAATCCCCCCCCCACACTATTCATGATTCAATTTCATTCCAAAAAAACTTTAAATTCTTTGGCATTTCCTCATGGGGAGCTGTTTCAATGCCTTAATCATTTTGGTTCTCCTTTGCTCCATCTTTTCCATCTCTAAAATATCCTTTAAGATATGACTACTCTGGTTCTAAATTGCCAATAGACTGTTTATCACCTGTGCATTAAGATCTGAATCCCTTTTTGTACCTCAACACAAATAATTTTTTAAAAAGGTCTTTTCCATATCATTTAGAAGTAAGAGAATAGCACAAGTTAGATTTGCAGAGCACCCTAACACACAGTATACATTCTATTAAATGCAACATTAATTTCAGGAAGGCAGCCTGACTGCCTGTTATCATATAGATCAGCTCACAAAGAAAAAATATTACTTTGACATCTGCAGTTCCTGTTGTGATTCCTGCTTCAGTAACAGATGATAACAATGAGATGTCTTGGTAAAGGTTAGGGAAGCAAATCAGAGATCCAAGAATAGTATTTGCTTCTAAGCGAGGAGCCTGTAATAAACAAACAAATGCATATGTTTATATTGCTATATTAATAAAAAAAAATTAGATCCTGGTAATATCAAAACAGAAGCCAGTGGTTAAGGCCCCAGTCTAGAAACAGGGAAACTCTGAAGCCTAGTACTGCCTTAGGCATTACAGGCAGCTGGATGACTTTGGGCCAGTTGCTCTCTCAGCCCAAACTACCCTCACAGAGTTGTTGTGGGGAAAATAGGAAGAACTTTAACACTAAAGCTTTGATAGTATAACTAGAAGAACTTCCAAATGTCACAAAAGGAAGGATTGGGATCCATAAATTCCTTTCCCTTGAACAGTTTCAACAACAGTCAATATACCATAGAGGGAAGAACCCACAATTTCCACATACAGTTTGATACCATTTTATTCATTCATCAATGTTTTGCTTCTCTAATGAAATTGGTTTGAATTAAAGAAAGCTTCAGTAATTAACAAAATCCCTTTGGAATATTTAATCTTTGATGCTTGAGGACACCTACAGGACACTGAATTCCACTGCCAATTTCTGATATCACAAACAGTCCTTGACTTAGGACCACAGTTGGGACTGGATGTTCCACCATAAATAAGTGCAATCATAAAGTGAATCATCATGTAAACTGGACCTGATTTTATGACCATTTTTAAAGTGGCCGTTAAGTGAATCTGACTTACCAATTGTCTTTGCTTGTGGGAAGCTAGCTAGGAAGGTTGTAAAATTCAATTACATGAGTACAAGATGCTACAATCACCGTAAATGCAAGCTATTTGCCAAGTACCCAAACTGTGGTCGTGATTGTGGGGGTTGTATGACAGATATAACTTTGTGGATGGATCATAAGTCATTTTTTCCAAATCATCATAACTTTGAACCATTGTTAAATTATCAGTTGTAAACTGTGGACTTCCTGTACCCAGAGCCCAGTGCACACCTTTGCTATATAGCTCATGCTGTTCTGGTAGGTCACTGATTACTCAGAAAAACAATTCAGGGAACAAATGTAATTTGAGGGAAGAAAAAAAAATGTTACCACAAAATAACTTTCAATTGAGCAATTTTTGAATTCCTTATATGTTTGACTAAACTGTATGATATAGAAGAAAAAAAGTATGTTTTTTCTTTAAATGGTATTTTTCATCAAAATGACATAACATATCCAGATGTTCTTCTGCAACTACAAAAGATTGCACCTGTAAATGTAAGATGGACTGCATAAATTGCCCTCATTCTATTTTTGAAAATTTCTCTTTCACGATGCACAAGTGATTAAATTCTGACCAGATCAGAAATTGAAACATGAACATAAAAACGAATGAATTAAAAATGAGAAAAATATTCATATCTCAATCAAGTGAATTATCATTTATTTTCATAGCTAAAACAAATGAAATCTAGAAAGCTCATTTGTTCTGTTTATATTTATTTTAAAAAAGACTGCATTTCCTAGCATTCAACTTAATATTATGTAATAAAAATATCCTACTTCAACAACATGAGTTCTGGCTTGGCTATGTAACTGACAATGAGGTGATCAACAAGATATTAGTTCATACTGTCAATCAGAAAAGAGATATCGAAATGAAAAATATACTGCTACCTTGAATTTTGAGATGTTTGGCAAGTTCTTATTTGAAAAAAAAAAATCCAAATTTTGCTCCAATGTCACACTGCACTAATGAGTTAATACTAAGAGTAAGGAAATCTGCACATTGTTAACAATCATACACTGAATGCTGACATACTTACCTCCAACATGTTTGTACTCAGAACTCTAGTTGCCGCGGTTATGAAGTCTCTTATTAGCAGTGTAAAGCCGGGTAAGCCCAAGAAGAAAAAGAATGGGGAGCAGTGTTTGATGATAGTGTTCAAAACATCCTGAAAAGGGAAAACAATGAAATATGTGAATAAGTTAAGAACTTTTCATTTGTCCTTAAAATCAGTATCCTATTCTTATGTAATAGATCATAGGAGAAAGATGCTCTGGTTCATGGTTCATGTACTGCACACTGCAAGAAACCTAGGGTTTTTTTTATATATAACTGGCTGTTATGTGCAGAGTGCAGGTAGGGATGGGGAGCTGAGGTCATCTTCATTCTGGAAAGGAAAGTTAAACATATAGATATAATGCCTACTTTAAAGTAAATATATTTCAATATTAAAAATGATTCTTTCAGTATTTATATATGAATTTTAAAATACATACATGCATGAAGGGTCCTTGGTGCTCTCTGAGCTTGGCTGTTTTCTTGCAAATATTTTATTATCAAACTAGGTAACATCATCAGACTAATACTGAAGATGTTACCTCCTTTGGGTAATGAAACATCTGCAAGAAAACAGCCAAGCTCAGAGAGCACCAAGGACCCCTCATTTCAACTCTGAGCTACAAATATTCTCCTTTATTGATAAACATGCATGTGTATCCACATTTCAAAATAACATATTGCCTGAGGAAATATCACCAATACACAGTAAACATCAACAAATAGGTATCTACAACATTCCAATAATGTTCAGAGGTGCAAGAAATGTACTAACATGGGGAGGAAACAACCCTAATTGACAATATTTTTCTTAAATTCTCCTATCTCAGGCTAGTAAACGAAACTCATAGGCAGAAAATCCATAGTAACAGCTCTACCCCCATCCATATCTACAAAGCTACCACAGTAAATAAACTTTTTGCCAAATAAACAATAAAAATAGTAATGTGGTGTTACTCCTCTTTTTTTTGCCACCATAAATCAACACAGCTCTTGTCCGATGTCTAAAGCCTGAAAGGCTTATTTCAGGTTTTGAAGGTTAGTCTTCCAGCTTCTGTCACAAATGTAGAGCTATAGATGACATGTGACATGTGTTATGTCAAATGGAAGTGCAGAAATGCATATGGCTTGTCCAACTCTGACTGCTTTTCCCATAATCAGAATACCATGTCTTGGCCTCTTGAATTAAATTTTAATTCTTTAGGTTTGTTGCTAGAAAGCTGATCAAATCCTGCCTCAACAAGAGTGACTGTTGGAAATAATCTAATAATCTGGCTCTACAAGATTTTTTCCACTTCTGTTCTGCATTTATGTTATAACCATTCTCAAGGTAAGTTTTTCAAATGGAAAAGGGAGTGCTACTTCTTCTAACCCTATAGGCAAAAGAAAATAATTTATTAGACAAAAAGGTAGAAAACAGAATAGACAGGAGGCAAACTTCATAGTTAAACCTTCATATGAAAATAATTTAAATCAAAGAAAAAAATTAAAATATTTTGTTTGATTTAAATTCCATTCTTCCTCCTCTATGTTATGCTTCCACTGTGGATTTGTAAAAGCCCTACAGTTTTGTGGGGTTTTTTTCTCCTAACAAGACTGATATTCAGGAAATATTAGATCAAAAATGTTACTCCATATGACTAAAACTTTACTGTTTTATGCACTGATAATAAACACGAAACAGATTTTTCTCAAATATTGACTAAAAGGTAAATAAATGTTAGCATCACAACACACAGCATTTCCCCGTTGAAACATCACTTCAGTTAATGTTCAAACTGGTTTTAATCACTTCCCATGTTACAATTTAAAGGCAGTATCAGTCAATGCAAACATTCTAAAAGAATGAGCAGATGGAGACTGGAGTCATGAAGTGGCTGGTAAACTCCTGTTCTGAAGGCAGAACAAAAGACCCACCTTTTCCATAATTACTGGACTGATTAATGCATTGCGTTTTCTCACAGCACACCTGTAATTATTGAGAGGTAAGCATTGTGCTGTGTGCCTAGTGTCTGAACCAGCTCTATAGCAGCAGATGGGGCTACATCTCTGTTGACATATGTTACAGTAAAATGACTCATGAATCTTGGCATGAAAGGCAGAGTGCAGCATTTTAAAAGATTAATAAATTCTAATTGTTAATCTTGCTGGTTTTTTTCATTATAGCCTTGTCTCCATAAAAAGATTCCAGAGTATTTTTCAAGTAGAGGCTAAAGCCACATTGCAAGAATGACTAAAACTTCACTTTGCTTCTAAAGTGAGAGGTGTTTGGGTCTGGGCCCTTTGGGAGTCTATGAAACAAAGGGCACAAGACAATGTAAAGTTCTCCTATGCAAGTCTTAATTAAATGAATGGAACTTGAGCAAACACATTCATGGCACATTGCAGCAAGTTGCTTCTATAGCTGAACCCAGTTATCATCTAGGCTGTGTATGTTTAAAATCATTCACTGGTAGCATAGAGGTATACATTATTTTAAAAATAAATCATAATAAATTATTGTAAGCTTTTTAATTTCTATGGTTCAATATACTGATTTCCTTGAATTGCAATATTGTGCTAAATATAATAAAACTGATTATATAAAATTTAAGAACAACAATATACCCATTTGTGAATCTCCACAAAATCTCTTCTTTGAGATTAAACTGAAGGACCAAATAACAAGATAATGAACATGAACATGATATTCGGTATCAATGTAGTGGAAGCACACTATTGCTGATATATACAAATCAATTTAGTCATTAGGGTGTCATAGGATCTTAAATATATTTGTTACTCATTTGTTCAGTTACGTCTGATTCTTCATGACCGAACAAGCATCAATTATCTAGTTTCATTTATGAGTAATTGTTTAGGTTCTTGTAAGCTCATGTTTGTTTCATCAGTAATAGTTTGTAATCACTTCATCTTCTGTCAAGCTTTTTTACTTGCCGTTGATATTTACAAGTGTTAGGGTCATCGTCAATAACTCTTGTTTTCACATTAAATGTCCAAAATACTTAAGCTAGCTCCAATATTCATGCTTCCAGTGAAAACACTGCTTTTATTTAATCTAGTATTAAATTATTTATTCATCTAGTAGTCCAAGGTGTTCTCAACAATTTTTTCTAGCACGAGAATCCAACATCAAACTTTTATTTTGGATTTTCTGTTACTATATGCACAGAGAAATATGTATGAACAGCAATGTGAATAGTGAATCCAATTTGTAAGACTACTCTCAGGGCTCACGTCTCTGTAGTATTTGCATTTGATAAAACAGAAGCACTGCTTTAAAAAAAAGAATGATGTTGAAGAGAAAATGTTGATGTTGAGAATGTTGTTGTTTAAAAGTTTGTAGTCCCTTTTGAATTTTTACACACACACACACGCACATTTTTGACTCATTTAACAGGGTTCTTTATCCAGTTTTAAGACATGTGGATCACCAATTTTTAAACATTGTTGTTTATGCCTAGAAGCTTTTATATTACATTATATATTAAACAGCTGAAAGAAATAAATTTAAAAATAAGTCCCACTAAATTCAGTAGGACTTATCCCTGATACAACTTCCCCAAAGATACAGTACTGAAATCAGTGCCATTCCTATTGATCTCAAAGCAGATCTTTAGCTGTTTAAAGGGAGTAGGATGTTACTGCTTGAAAGCTTGATTATTCTTTATGGAAGATTCCCTTAGAACTGCTCTCTCTAGGGTACAGAGAAATATTCCTCTGGGACTAAATGATTAATTAAATTACTGACCAAATCCAGAGGGTATAGGAAGCAGAGAATTTAAACCCAGAAAATGGTTAAGTGAACTAATGTTAGCTTAAACATACACAGGTACTTGTGGATGAAGATCTAGCCAGAAATAAGAGTAGAAATATTTAACAGTAGAAACTATGTAAGAACTTCTACAAAGCTTCTGTGATCTGGGACTCCTAATCATTGGAAATTATGCCATTCTACAACTCTCTGATCTTGCTATGCTACTACGGTAGTTCTAGCCACGTATATAATCTGGCTTTGATTATCCACAGATTTTGTTCTCCATTTAAAAACAAATTCTACAGCTCAGTCCTCTCTTTGAAGCGGATAACCTCAATAAAGATGGATTACATAAATGAACCTTGGCCTGCCTACTGACAGTGTGTAACTGACCTTCTGAATACCTTTGCTAATTACTGTTTCAACCTGACTATGTTTTAGATAGAAGAACTACCTTTCAACAAGCTTGAAAAATAGCTGTCTATAATACCAACTTAATAGCCATGTCTGATCTTGTCTCTTATACTGAAAATTAGAGCCTTATTAAATCCATAACACTGGATTTGTCTACTGGAAAGTACCTTAATTTTTCTTCTATGATAAATACAATATATTTTTCAATGACAATAGACTTGTCTAAATTATTTCCAAACAGTCTACAACATTTACTAACTTAAAATGAAAAAAAACCCTAGCTACAAATATAGGATCCTATTATATATTACTTTATATTTATCATCTTGTTACCTTTTCAGTTCAAAAATATCTTTCATTTTGTTTTTAAAATCATAACTGCCAATACTTTGTTGAACAACTTTCTCCAATATGGTGCCAGTTGTGTTGGATTTCATCTCCAGTAATGCTGAATGAGGAGCATAAGGCTGGATGAGCCAAAGCAACACTATAATTGTAGTTTTGCTATCTTTTCCATAGCAGTATGATGCCAAATAGAAAAACAATTCAAGGAAGCATGGGAAAACTGCACTAGATAACAAATTGTGTAAGAAAATGTTTTTTTTTCCATTTTAGGGCTGGGGGTGCAACTCTACATATTCCAAGTCTTATGTCTGGTTACAGCAGTGGTGGGTTCCTCCCGGTTTGGCCCGGTTCCATTGAGCCGGTAGCGGTGATGATATGACGTCACCGAATCGGTTCTGCCCCCCTGCCCCCCCTGCGTTATTCTTACCTTTTATTTGGCCCCACCCCCAATCTATTGCTGCCTCCTGAGTCCCAGCCAATGGGCTATAAGGAAAAAAACTGTCTAAACTCTTGCCGCGGGGCTTCAAAGGGCCGCCCTACAGCTGATCACTGGTAAAAGGCAGTTTGGTGGTAGACCGGTGCCTGCAAAAATACATGAGTAAACTGGTGCCTGCAAAAATAAATGGGTAGACCGGTACAGCTCTGCAAGCAGTTAAAAGCCTGGTAGACCAGTGCCTCTGCTAAATCCTAAAGAATTGTCATATGACCATCAAGCCACGCCCACAAAATAAGCCACGCCCACAGAACAGGTAGTAAAACATTTTTAGAAAAATTTTAGAAAGGGCCTGGTGGCTCAGCAGACTGATAGCATTGTGATTAACACCAGCTGTCTGCAATTACTGTAAGTTCTAACCTCACCAGGCTCAAGGTTGACTCAGCCTTCGATCCTTTCAAAGGTAGGTAAATTGAGGACCCAGTTTGTGAGAGCAATAAGATGACTTTGTATAAATATACAAAAGTATGAAGGCTATTGTTTAATGCACTGTAAGCCGCCCTGAGTCTCCGGAGAAGGGCGGCATATAAATCAAATTTTTAAAAAAAAATCAGATGCAGCTAGTTATTTCCAGCATGGTTTGTTAAATACCTAATCAGAATGTTTTTGCTCTTCAGTTGTCATATCCAATTCTCAGAGATTGCCCTGAGAAGTCTCTTGAAGTGTTTTGGCTTCTTTTCAGAAGTGACTTGCCATTGCCTCTTTCTTACAGCTGAGAAAGAGTGGCTGGCCCAAAGTCACCTAGCTGGTTTTATATCTAAGGTGAGACTACAAATGAGAATCTCCTGATCTAGCCCATTCAAAGACTGACTGTACTGCTGAAAACAAGATGTACAATAATTTTGTAGTACCATATTCTTAAGTATCATGAATCATATTACTGGCTTTCAGATTTTTATTTTAGTATTTTATGAAACTATATTTGCATTCCCATCTTAGCTTAGTGATTCTTCTCAAGTTTGTGGGTTGAATCTAACATAGGGGTGTCAAACTGGCAGCCTGCGGGCCGGATGCGTCATACACAAGACCATGCCCACCCCAATCCCACGAAGGCAAAAAACATCATGATACATTACATGACATCAATGTGACACGGCGAGTTTGACATCCGTGATCTAATACATATTGCTTCTGAAGTGTATGGTTAATCAGTAATTCTTTAAAAATTCATTTTGCTGAATTTGAATTCCTACATTCTCAAATCAGTACTCATATTTGGTGAGTTTTGAATTCATCCCATTTGGATTAACCTTGATAAAATACCTGTAAATATGATCTTGTTAATGGACAAAGCTTACTGGTGAGCCAAATTTAAGCAAATTGCTATTGGTAGTAATATTCCAATTTTTTTTACAACTAATTACCCAAAGGTTTGTACTAATAATTTCTAAGAGTCAAAGGCAAATATCATCCACATGTCATCCTTCACTGGAACCTTTTCAAAAATAGTCCCTGATGGTTTAGATTTATGTAGCTTTTCACACAGTGCCTAGCTAGGATGAATTCAAGGTAACCAAATATTTTTGACAAGCTATTGCTGCCAAATGTTTCAAATCTTCCCTTTTATAAAACAATACACAAAACCGCCAATTTAAGAAGAGAATTCACCTCCAAGGAAATTGCAACATAAGAACTTCTGTGTAATGTCAGTGAATTTACAAATACAAAAATAAATAAGGTAGTTCAAACATACTAGGTTGTTTCCTTCCTTCAAAGTACATGTAAATAGCATTCAGCAGTCTGCAGCCTAGCAAATCAATCATTTTAATTGAATGCTAAGTACACAGAAAGAGTAAAACCACAAGCAACAGAAATAGGTTTATAACTAATCCTGCCACACACATCCTTTACCATGTTCATAGCTGATCTATAAACATGCAAAATGATTTTGGATTATTATACTTCCAAATCATTCTACAATTACCAAAATGAAAATTTCAAATAAGAGATTGGTTCTGGAAGCGCTTTCATTGTTTACATAATTGCAGAATATAATTTAGCATCAGTGCTGTTATAGAAAAAAAGCACTGCAAACCATTGCTATACAAAATGTTGTAGAATCAGAAGAGAAAGAAGGGAGAGTTCTGCTTGTGATTAAATATCATAATTTATGTTGATAAATTTTCATTTTCAAAGCACCAATATATATATTGCATATTTATTTAAATATCTTCTTTCAAATTTACTGAAAGGTTATAAAATACCTTTTTCTTATATTCATTATTGACTATTGACATTTATACATGTAACGTGATAGTCTGCCATATGTGTTCAGAAAGATTCTGAGTTGTTCCTAAGCGGAAAGAAGTTAACAGATTAATTCCTGCCTTTAATTATGTAGACCAGGTTTGAGGTACTAAAGAGCTTAACATCATTTTCCTTTTACAATAAAAAGAGATATTTAAATAATAAACTATAATAGTGTGGAAAGCAGCTAAGCAACATCATTATTTAATGAATTATTTTGGTAAAATACTCAGGTAAACCCAATTCAAATATTTTTTAAAAGACTACTGAAAGGTTTATTAAGAACAGTTATATAGCACTAATGAACTAGGTCTGTGATGGCGAACCTATGGCATGCGTGCCAGAGGTGGCAGACAGAGTCCTGTGGGTGCGCACACCGTTGCCAGCTGCTCTTCAGGGTTCCGTCACGCACATGTGTGCCGGCCAGCTGGTCTTGCGAGCATGTGCAGTGGCCAGCTGGGTTCCAGAACGCACATACAAGCTGGACCAGCTGTCTGGTGTGCATGTGCATGACAGAACCCAGAAGAGCAGCTGGCCGCAGCACGCATGCGCACCAGCCAGCTGCTCTCTTTCGGATTCTGGTGTTCCGGCACACGCATACGTGCTCAGGTTTTGGCACTCAGTGCCGAAAGGTTAGCCATCACTGAACTAGGTTAAAGTGTTTGCACTAAGAGTTTAGAAACTTCCTTGCATGTTCTCTTAATTGTTCTGAGCCATTAGGTTAGGTTCTGAGCCACACATGCCATAGGCTCACCATCATGGCATTAGGTTTTTATCTGCATTCTAGTTTAGTATTTAAATTAGGTTTTCTGTATAAAAAATCAAAACTGCAAACTCCACGTTCAAACCCCAATTAATTGCATGCTACTGTTTCTAGTGAAAAGACAAATAATTAAAAGGTTTATAGGAAATTACATTGTTGAAGTATTTTTGGACTTTGTCAGCTACATTATTTTCCTCTCTGAATGCAAGAATAATAAATATGTAATTGCAGGAATGCTTTTTCTAAAACAGGGCCTCTAATTCTAATTGCATCTAGAGTAGAGTATGCACAAAAAAAGAAATTAAATGATGCAACTGTTGCATGATGTTGCTCTTTTAACTGGGAGATGTTGCTAGAATAAACTAAGGGAAAAAAAGAATACAAGACACAGTGAAAAAGAAATCATTTTCAATTCTTACCAAACATCAGAACCCAGAAAACTCCTAAAGCATAACAACAAAATAATACTAATGTATTATTTAAAAAGTATTTAAAAAGTATTTAAAAATACTTTTTTAAAGTTCAGTTAGCAAAACCAGCAAAACCTGTGTGCTCAGATGTCTTCCCACATTGATGGGATCTACTCTCCTTCCACTTTGTTTATCCAGTTAGTGGTAATGGCATCTTGTCATGCTTTGTCTCTGATACTTCTAGGCAAGCCCCTTCACCAGGGCTATATTACTGCCCCTCTGCTCCTCTCACCACATATCTGAGGAAGGCCAAGCAGAAAGTTGCCCTTTGCTTTATAAATAACATGGACAAAATTAGTACCTGTTTATGGACATGAATGATGCAGAATGCTGTCTTCCACTGCTTGCACAAAAAAAATAAAAAAAATAAATAGCTAAGAGTATTTTTCTATAAAGGAATCTATTCAACAAAGGGCTGTAATCAAGTGAAACTCATGATTACTTCAGAAGTTTCATGTTTTTGTATGGAAAATTAAAAAAAAAAAAAAAGAATATGAGAAGTTTTATGGAACTAGTGCCGTACAGTGACTATGAAGTTGGACTAGAGGTTGAGAGATGCAGATAATAATTGTAAACTTTGTTGCTGACCTTTACATTTGTTTGCGGGAGCCTCAAAAGTTGATTTCCAGAAGAGGGCATTAGTCTCACACATATCCGTATTCATATACAGCAGTATCTTTTAATCTCAGCTATCTCTGACTGTTGCCATAGAATAGCTAGGTCATACAGTAGAACATAAACTAATAAATATAGTGTGTTATCCAAATATTTTGTGAAGGTACTTTTGATACATTTACTTTTACTAATATGAAAACAAATATTCATGAATGCAAACCACTGATGTAAGTGCAATAGAGTAATTTATATGAAAATACCACTACATAATAGACAATTGTGACAAGGTATAAATTAACATTTCTTTAAGTTCCCATACAAAGCAGCGGGACGTCTCTTTCCATTTAGGGAGAATTAAATGGCTAGAATAAAATACCTGAAAGAATTCAATTAGATACACTTTTCCTCTTTTGACAGTGAAATGCATAACTCCTAAATTTACTCAGGAGTAACTGACACTTTTTGCAACTGTCACTGCAAGAAGAAAATCAAACTTGTTAGTGCAGTCTTACAATCCAGAATATATCCAGGCTATCCCTAAATGGCAGACTTTGATTCCGAGAATGAAAAATTCAATTCAAGGCCTAGGAAGACTTCCTTCACTGCGAATGGTAGACAGAATATAACATAATACAGGTAGTCTTCAAGATACGACCACAATTGGCCCCAAAATTTATGTTGCTAGTGAAACATTTGTTAAGTGAGTTTGCTCCATTATATGACTTTTTTTGCCACAGTTTTTAAGTGAATCATTGCATTTGTTAAGTTAGTAACATGGTTATTAAGTGAATCTGGCTTCCCCAGCGGATTTTGCTTGTCAGAAGGTCACAAAAACTGATCACATGACCCCAGGACATTGCAACCATCATAAATATGAACCAGTTGCCGGGCATCTGAATTTTGATCATGTAACCATGGGGATGCTACAACAGTCATAAGGGTGAAAAACAGGCATGTCACTTATTTCAGTGCCTTTGTAACTTTGAATAGTCACTAAATGTACTGTTGTAAATTGAGGACTATCTGTATATCATGAAAATAACAGGAAGGTCAACCTGAAGAAAATGCAAAGGGCCTATGATAAAAGGTATAATAGTACTGAGAACACTGTTTGCTGAAGGGATTAAGGTACAGTCTTATATCTGTTAAATGATAATGCTAAGATTTTAACAGATATGCTGATGAGAAGTTTATGGAAGATATTACAATAATTTGTTTTACATAATCTACTTTTACAAAAGTATGTCAATACTTTAGATAATAAAAAGAATTCTGGCTTATATAGTATAATACTTTATATATTAATATAAGTGAATCTGTAACACCACTTCCCTTGGATATAGAAAAATCTTGCAAAAAAGTTTTTACTTTGAGTGTTGTGGAAATGTAGGTTATGTAGAAAATTTATTTGTGGGATTACAATTTACTCTGCTTAATACCTCTGCCTGATAATCAGTTAGATAATCAATGAGATTTCACTAGCAATTAAAATGAAATATGGAATTTGTCACGGATGTCTCCTCTACTTTTAAATTTGGAATTGGAACTCCAGAAATGTCTGATAATTTTATGAAATCAGAGGAATTTTTGTTTATTTAAATTTGAATAGAAAATATTGTAATAAGCAGATGATATTTTCAAGTTGTATTTGAATGATTACCAACAGTAGAACCTCGATTTTTTAAAAGTGGTACAATAATCTGAATTAAGTCAAATATTATATCAACAGGCAAAAAAGTACTGAAGGGTGTAAGAAAAATGTGGGTTTTGTCCAGAGGTTAATATATACCTGGGGATAGCTATTTCCAGGAAAACATCTAGATTCATGGATAAGAACAATTTAAAATATATAACCTATCTATATTAGGATATTAACAGGTGGATGAAAATATTGAAAGTAATGCTTATGTGGGTTTCACTTAAACATTTAAAACACATTTGAACAGATCTTTTTTTCTTACTGCATAGCTCTTTATATAATAGGTTAGATCTCTTATATAAAATATATAGTTATATTGTTGTTTAGTTAAACTGTTACTCATTGACATATGTGATTAACAATGGAAAAAATGACACAGTATCAGATTTGACCCATCATAGATGATCACCTCAATTCCTGAGAACACTGAAGTTTGAGACTGAATTTATAAGAACTCAAGCAACATGTTTTTTATCTAGATTTTGCAGGGCAGTAGAGGAATTTTTAACATTGAAAAAGGCACTGGCCTTTGAAACAAGACTTTTGCTACTCTTAAATATATACAGTATATCATTCTCCCTGTTTCATATAGTGTTTCATTTACTATCACCAAGTCTCAATGTTTTACTGTCAAGTAGTAACCTCCTATTGCCAATTAGAGTCTGTCACTGCCTGGAGGAAGCAGGTGAATCAATAAGACCTGTTTCATTGAGCTATCCACAGTACTTTTCATGGCAATCTGGATTACTATCAACCCCCACCCCATTGTAAATCATTCCAGCATTCTCTGTAAGAGAATACTTTTTCTTATCTCCTAAGAATCCACAAAAGGGATGTATGTATGTATGTATGTATGTATGTATGTATGTATGTATGTATGTATATATATATGTATATATATATTACTATTTCTTAATGAGTTCTGTGGATCTGAGATATCAGCAGGAAAATATTGTCATAGTGGCAGCCCTATGTAGAATTTCAGTAGCAGATCTGTATTTATGCATGGGGGAGGATTGCCACTGTAGTTCCTCTGCGAATACTTTCCTCTGACATATATACTCAGTGAGAAGATATATTCCTCCTCTGCAAACAAATAACATTTAAGCATGCAGAAATTTGCTTTGCATGGAGTATAGTGAATGTTTTGATTTCAGGGGTAAAAGTAATGCTTTAGGAATCTAAATATTCCAACAAAGGCTTGTTACCAACAATACTTTACTGTTCTATACTTATTTATAGAGGTCAGATCCCCATATCTGCTGATTATGATTATTAATCCTACCCAAGAAAGGGCTGAAAAATGAATTCTTGCATTTTAGTATGAATCATCATTTGCCTTTTTTTATGTTATGTTATTGGTAAGGGAAAATAAAGTTGATTTATCATAAAGGCAATGCTTCCTAAACTGATTAGGTTCAACATGTGACCTCTCACAAATATAATACATAGTAATTATCTGAAGCTTTTTTTCTTTTGAATCAGATGTAACTCATGTGCACTGATCCAAAATGTCATTGAAGTATATGTTGGTTGAGAAGATCCTTTAATTATTGTCAAATAATTAAATCCCTTCTTTAAATCCCCTGCTTTTATCTAACCCTTACAGGTAAACATGTTGTAACTTTCCAGAACGTTTACATATATAGTCTTAAAAGTCTCATTATCTTTGTTCAGATTTAGATAAAACACAGCGTATTCAGAATGGAAAATAATACATGAAGAATCACAAAAGCAATTCTGTCTCAGAATTGCATGTTCGGCTTACTGAAAAATCTGAAGCTAAGTCTGCCACCAAGAGGAATAAAAGAGAATTATATTTATGTTGCTTACCAGAAAATTTAGAAATATTGATTTAACTTCTTATTCTGTATGTATTTTGCATGTTTATAAGCTACGTAAATTTATTTGGAAATAGAAGCTATGTTAATAGTCAAACTTGGAATTTTCATGTTTGGACAAAAGTATAGTTATTACATATAATATTTGACACAGTCAACTGTCTTAATAAAATTATCTTCCTCTATTTTACCTTATGCTATTTTATCATACTTTTTATCTCCACTTTATATTTTAGCTCACTTCACTATCTTATCTCATTTTATTGTATTTTATTTTATTATGGCTGATGCTCATGTTTGATATGGTCAATTCCAATTGACTAATCAATAAAGTATATCTTATATTATGTTTAATAATAATTTTACAATAAAATACAAATATTCCTTTTAGTACTAATTTTTACTGTTGCATTCATTCAGTCATAATAAACAAAAAGCGAATATGCTACCTGAGCAGATTTCTATTTAGGAAGATCTTCAAAATGCAAGATGTCAACCTACACTTGCATCATGAGTGGCTACCATTTCAGAGTTATCTGATAATAGTATAATTCACATCATATAAGTAAAAAACCCCAAATGGAGCACATATAGCAAGCAAGGAGATTAAAAAAACCCCCAAGAAAGACTATCACACAGAACTAGATAACATCATCTCTATAACCGAAACCAACTGGACTGTATAGAAGTAGAGACATTTTTTTAAAAAAAAGTTTGGTTTGTTTATATTTCAACCTTTTTCTGCATGATTCATATTTTATGAACAATATACAGGATCTAGTCTACCCAATAAGACAGTTATTGAAAGAAAAACTTCAGAGACATTGTATATGCTAACTTGTTGGGCTACAACAGAGAAGAGCCATTTTCAGTGAAGCCCCTGAGAGAAATCAGCATGGCTTCACAAAGATCTCTCTGATAAACTAAAGGACAAAAAGGACAGGTACAAAAAATGGAAAGAGGGACAAATAACTAAGGCAGAATATCAGCAAATAGCCAGAATCTGCAAAGACAAAGTCAGGAAAGCAAAGGCTCAGAATGAACAAAGACTTGCAACAAAAGTCAAAGATAACAAAAAAAGTTTCTTTCAACATATAAATAACAAGAAAAAAAAATCAAGGAAACAGTCCACTAAAGAGAGAAAATGACAAGGATGTAACAGGCAGCAGAGAGAAAGTAGAGCTGCTTAACTCATTCTTCGCATTGGTCTTCACGCAAAAAGAAACTATAGCCCAAACTACCAAAAACACAATTGTAAAAGGCAGACTAGAAATAAAAATTAAACTAAGCAAAAAAAATAAAATAAAAATGGTAAGAGAATGCCTATCTGATCTTGATAAATATAAACCACCGGGATCTGACGGATTACACGCCAGAGTTCTAAAGGACTGGGAGATGTCATACCAGAACCACTATACCATATCTTTCAAAAATCCTGGAGCACTAGGGAACTACTAAAAGACTGAAAAAGACGATGTGTTTTCCATTTTCAAAAAAGGAAAAAAAAACAGACACAGGAAATTACAGACCAATCAGCCTAACATCAATACCCAGGAAGATACTAGAAAAGATCTGCAAACTTCTAGAAATGAGTAAAGTAATAACTAGAAGACAGCACAGGTTTGTTAAAAACAGATCATGCCAAACCAATCTTATTTCATTCTTTGACGAAGTGACTAAATTATTAGACCAGCAAAATGCTGTGGACATAGTATATTTAGACTTCAGCAAGGCATTTGACAAAGTAGACCACAATCTACTTCTTGGTAAGCTAGAAAAATATGGGATAGACAGCATCACCACCAGATGGATTTGTAACTAGCTGACAAACCATACTCAATGAGTAGTCCTTAATGGTACTACATCTACAGGGAGAGAAGTAAGCAATGGGGTACTACAAGGTTCCCTTTTAGGCCCAGTACTCTTCAATATCTTCATAAACGATTTAGATGAGGAAATAAAAGGGGAATTTATCAAATTTGCAGATTATACTAAACTGGCAGGAATAGCCAACACCCACCTAGACGATAGGTTCAAGATCCAGATGGATCTTACAGATTTGAACACTGAGCCCCAACGAACAAAATGAAATTCAATGTAGAGAAAAGTAAAGTCCTACACTCAGGTAAGAAAAACAAAAAGTACACATATAGATTGGGAGAAAACAGACTCAATAGCAGTAACCGTGAGAGGGATCTTAGAGTCTTAGTGGACAACCAATTAAATATGAGCCGCTGTGGCACATTGGTTAGAGTGCAGTACTGAAGGCTACTTCTGCAGACTACGAACTACCTGCAAGTTGGCAGTTCAAATCTCACCAGGCTCAAGGTTGACTCAGCCTTCCATCCTTCCAAGGTGGGTAAAATGAGGACCCAAAATTGTTGGGGGCAATATGCTGACTCTGTAAACCTCTTAGAAAGGGCTGTAAAGCACTATAACTCATGCCCTGGTTACTTCTCGCTTGGATTACTGCAACTCCCTCTACATGGCGCTGCCCTTGAGGTGCACCCGGAGGCTCCAGCTGGTCCAGAATGCGGCCACGCAGGTTGTTACGGGAGCTCCCCATTACTCCCGTGTAACACCTCTCCTACGCGAGCTGCACTGGTTACCAGTGATCCTCCGGATCCGCTTCAAGGTGCTGGTACTTACCTATAAAGCCCTTTGTGGCTTAGGGCCGGGGTACTTGGAGGACCATCTCCTACCCGCCTCCCACCATAGCTCACACAGGGCTACCCTCCTCAGGGTACCGTCGACCAGACAATGTTGGCTGGCAACATCCAGGGGTAGAGTGTTCTCTGTGGGCGCTCCTGCCCTCTGGAATGAATTACCCACCGAGTTCCGGACGGCACCTGATCTCCGCTCCTTCCGTCTTGGCTGTTTCAACAAATGGGCTGATTCTGATTCTTGGATTTTATTATTTATTTGTCCCTGTTTTAACTGGTTTTAATTAGGATTTTCCTTCATTATTGTATGTTTTTAACTTGTGTTCGCCACCCTGAGTCCTTTGGGAGAAGGGTGGCATATAAATATTTGTAAATAAATAAATAAAAATAAATAAATATAAAGTGGTATATAAATCGAAGTGCTATTGCTATTGCTAACAGTGTGCAGCGGCAGCAAAAAAAGTAAATGCAATCCCAAGTTGCATTAACAGAGGGATTCAATCAAGACCACACCTAGAATATTGCATCCAGTTTTGGTCACTGCACTATAAAAAAGATGTTGAGACTCTAGAAAGAGTGCAGAGAAGAGCAACAAAGATGATTAGGAGACTGGAGGCTAAAGCAAACGAAGAATGGTTACAGAAACTGGGCATGGCTAGTCTAGTGAAGAGAAGGACCAAAGGAGATATGATAGCAGTGTTCCAATACTTGAGGGGCTGTCACAGAGAGGAGGGGATCATTCTATTTCCCAAAGCACCAGAAGGCAAAACAAGGAATATTGGATGGAAACTGATCAAAAAGAGATTCAAGCTAGAAATAAGGAGAAATTTTCTGGTAGTGAGAACAATCAATCAATGGAACAGCTTGCCTTCAGAAGTTGTGGGAGCTTTATTACTGGAAGCTTTCAAGAAGAGACTGGACTGCCATCTGTCAGAAATGGTGTAGGGCAGCGATGGCTAACCTTTTTGCCATCGCATGCCAGGAGGGGGGGCGAGGGAGGTTCGCACATGTGCGTGCCCATGCCCATAATTCTATGCGCCCCACCCCACCCCACGCATGCGCGTGTGACTCCCCTCCCCCCGCCGCTCCTGGCACGCAATGGCCCAGTAGGTCCTTAGCCTCTCTAGGAGTCTCTGGAGACAGCAAAAAAGTCACTTCCTGTGCAACTGGAAGTTGGGAAACGGTCTGTTTCGGACCTCCGAAGGAGTGGGGAAGGCTATTTTTGCCCTCCCCAGACACATAGAGAGGATCTGGAGCCAGATGAGAAAGAAAAACGGGCCTCCCCCCCACCAGGCCCTCTGTAGGCAGGAAACAGCCTGTTTCCCTACTTCTGGTGGGCCCAGAAGGCCTGAAAATCAGCTGGCCGGTGCGCACACGAGCACTAGAGCTGAGCTGGCGTGCCCACTGATATGGCTACTCGTACCATAGGTTCGCCATCATGGGTGTAGGGTCTCCTGTTTGGGCAGGGGTTATTCTACAAGGTCCCTTCCAACTCTGTTATTCTGTTAAGAGTTGGATATAGTGTATAAAGAAGAAAGTAAGAAGTATACGAATAATCCAGAGGAAAATTCTGAATCTTGATGGATAGAATAATATTTACACTTCCATATATGTTCTTATATAACAGACAGTTTCCCCTACAACAGCAACTCTGTGGGGTGGGTTGAATTGAGAGTGAGTGACTTACCCAAAGTTACCCAGCTGATTTTTCATGCCTCAGATGAGACTAGACTTTACAACTTTATTGTAAATTGTGAACAATCAACCATAAAGGCCAGACAAGGAATAATGGATGGAACCTGATCAAGGAAAGGTTTAACCTAAAAATGAGAAATTTTCTGACAGTGAAAACAATCAACTAATGGAACAGCTTGCTTTCAGAAGTTTGGGTGCTTCATCACTGGAAGCTTTCAAGAAGAGACTGGACGGACATCTATCAGAAATGGTATAGCGTCTCCTGCTTGACCAGGGGTTGGACTAGATGACCTACAAGTTACCTTCCAACTCTGCTATTCTAATTCTTGGTTTTTAGCCTGATGCCTTAATTATTAGACAAAATGGGGTTAAGAGTGATCCCATCCATATATGTATGTTTGATCATGAGATTGTCAACAAAGGAAGCTTAAGTAAGAAATTTAAACATTTGGATTCAGAAATTGAAGGCATTAATCCAAATTGTAAGAGCAGCAATTAGTTTTGTTGGCTTACAAAGAGTGTTCTCTTCCTCTGGAATAATTCACTGAAAACTGCAAAGCAATTTGGAAACTGAAAAAGCAAGACAATTTGTCTTTCTTTTGCCAGATTCTGAAAAAAAAGGAACAGATGAACACTTTATTTGCCATTCACCAAAGTTTTCAATGTCTTGTGCTGACTTGATTGAAATTGCTTATTCTTTCTAACAAAATGTACTTTAAATCAGAAGAGCACGTTTTAAGTAATAATCTATTTTTATTGTTTGCTGAAGAAAATTAGTCAGAACAAGCCAATTTAAAAGCAGCTGGTGGTTATGCTGTTATAACATGGCAAATGTATCTCCAAATACCCACAAATAATTCAACTGAAGCTGGTTCATCTCCTAATGCTTCACAAATACATAACCGCTAATTTGCTATTAATATTCTAATTTTATTTTATATAAACATGATTTTTTAAAAATCTGACTAAAATTATATTAAATGTAAGTACATTCTAAAATTTATATATATATATATATATATATATTTATATATATATATATATATACACACACACACACACACATACATACATACTATATGTATGTATGTATGTATGTATGGTTATACATATATGTGTGTGTGTGTGTGTGTATCCCTGAATAAACCATTGTATTCATACTGTATCAAACAAGCACTTTTACTAGAAATGATGATTGCAATCATCATTTAAATCATTTCATAAGTGAAATGATTTAAAACATTAAATTGGCTCTCCCTGACTAGTGAATTTAATTATGAATTGAATCGATTTAAATCAAATCCATCCTATTTATAATTATTCAGAACTTCAGGATCTATTTTTTAAGGAATGTTCTCGTGGGACCTCTTATAATGAAGTTAAGATCATTCTTTGTAAGACCAAATTTATAACTCCCAGATCCATCTGAGCATTCTATTCTTACTAAAGATTACATTACTTATAATACACTGAGGGGGATTATATAAATTAGCAATAATTGGTTCCAATTCCAGCTTCTTTACTTCCCCTCTCCTCTCATTTCCAAGAAAACTACAATACTTTGCCTAGCCCAAAATCATATCTTGCTCTGATGCAAGGACGGCCCACTAACCATTTCCCAAGCACTTGTCCACATGCCTCTAGCTGTAATTCAGTGTTAATCTGCAGGGGACCTAAAATGCTATCTGAAAATTGTGTTTTCCTTAAAATCCTGCTTCAAGATGTGTGCAAGAAATAGAAGGTGTTCTGAAGTATATTAGGGGAGGCAGCCTAAAATGATGTGTTCTATTCGATGGTTCCAACTGATTCTGCTTATTTCCTATATGTTGATCCCCTTCCCTGATCTTTTTATATAGCTCTTGCTCTCTTTTGCATGAATGGAAGACTGTATTTTTAAAAAAGAAAATGGATCGATCAACTGGTTAACAGAAAGTGCAAATGTTTGAAATTAACCACTCTGAGTCTGTAATTAGAAGCATAACAAAAAAGCATTGTGGTGCTCCCAGGAAGAAACCCTGTAAAATTTCCCATAACCACAAATTACAATTGGTTTTAATGAACAGAGATATTTAGCTATATACTATATCCAATATATTCAAATATCTTATAGCTGAATAAGGCAGAATTTCTGAATAAACTGCAAGAGGTAAAGAATAATTGGAAAAGTATTTTGCTGAACAGAGAATTCAATCAGATGCTTTTGACACCTCTATTGTCTAAGACAGGCTTTCTCAAAGTTTGCAATACTACAAGCCCCTACAAGCCTCCAGGCAAAGTGAGATTGTAGAAGCACTGCTGTTTCTGGAAAAGCAACTAAAAGCTCTTTACACTAGGGATATCTAGAACAACCAGTTTTCAGTAAGAAATGAATTGAAAATGGTTTGATATTAAAGCCCTTCTATTAAAGGCTGTCTCCTATGTTGGAAAAAAAGTTATTCATTTTTTTCCTATTCATTCTTCCCCTTAGCTTCATTTCAATCCACACCAGAATTTCCTTTCATTTACAAAAATTCTTATGATCCAAGTTATGCAAATTGTATTAATTAGTGCAATTCAGTTTTAAAATTATAACTATCTCATTAATACCTGATCTTTATTAGTTAAGCCAATGTGCATGATAAGATAAAAATGCACCAGGTAGTCAGGATTTGGCATAAAATCTTGACGTCTTGTCATCATAGCACATATCAGTTTGTAGGCACGAATCTTTCCTTCTTTATATTCATCGCGTAAAGTTGTAGCCTAAAAAAAAAATTGTTAAATCATTTGTGAACTGTGAAATAACCAGACCATTATATATTAAAGTATGTAAATATTCTCACCAGAGTGGTTTTGATTCTATTTCTGATGCTAGTCTGAAACATTTTTAAAAAAACTCAAAAGAAAAAAAATTAAATTGTTGATCTTAAATTGTTAATTCATAAATGGGCAAGTTTATAAATCTTAGTGTAAGCCTCCAGTGTGATGATACAAGTTTTATATATTCCTTCACAACAAGTAGGTTTCAGCAAATCTGTTCATGTCCCCACAATTCCTACCTACCTGTGGCCCACTACATTCGTACAGGGCAATGGCTAAGCCTCAATCGTTGACTTGCCTGGGTAAACAGGATCCATTGCCTCTGAGGTCACACCCCACCAGACATGCTGCACTGTTTCTATATAGGTGATTCTTGACAACCAATCTTAGGCTACACATAGTAAGAAAAATGCTCACAGCTATCTTTTTAAAATCTTTGCTATGGGGAAAGTAGGATTTATGGTTTATATGCACATACAGTTGCAAGAAAAAGTATGTGAACCCCTTGGGATTACGTGGAGTTTTGCATGAATTGATCATAAAATGTGCTCTGAACTTCATCTAAGTCACAACAATAGAAAAACACAGTCTGCTTAAAATAATACTACACAAACATTAGATGTTGTCATGGTTTAATGGAACATAACATATAAACATTCACAGTGCAGGGAGGAAAAATATGTGAGCCCCTAGCCTAATGACTTCTCCAAGAGCTAATTGGAGCCAGGAGTGAGCCAACCTTGACTCCAATCAGTGTGATGATATTGGATGTGTTGCTGACAGCTGTCCTGCCCTTTAAAAACACACACCTGTTTTGGGTTTACTGGTTTCAAGAAGCACTATGTGATGTGAACCATGCCTCGCAGAAAAGAGCTCTCAGAAGACCTACGATCAAGAATTGTTGACTTGCATGAAGCTGGAAAGGGTTACAAAAGTATCTCCAAAAGCCTTGATGTTCATATGTCCACGGTAAGACAGACTGTCTACAAATGGAGAAAGTTTAGCACTGTTGCTACTCTCCCTAGGCGTGGTCGTCCTGTAAAAATGACTGCAAGAGCGAAGCGCAGAATGCTTCATGAGGTAAAGAAGAATCCTAGAGTGTCAGCTAAAGACCTACAGAAATCTCTGGCACATGTTAACATTTTTGTTGACACATCTACAATAAGGAAAACATTAAACAAGAATGGAGTACATGGGAGGACACCACGGAGGAAACCATTGCTGTCCAAAAAAAATATTGCAGCACGTTTGAAGTTTGCAAAAGAGCACCTGGATGTTCCACAGCACTACTGGCAAAATATACTGTGGACAGATGAAACCAAAATTGAGTTGTTTGAGAAGATCACACAACACTATGTGTGGAGAAAAAAAGGCACAGCACACCAACATCAAAACCTCATCCCCACTGTAAAACATGGCGGGGAGCATCATGGTTTGGGGCTGCTTTGCTGCCTCAGGGCCTGGACGGATTGTTGTCATTGATGGGAAAATGAATTCCAGAGTTTATCAAGACATTTTGCAGGAAAACGTATGACCATCTGTCCGCCAACTGAAGCTCCGCAGAGGATGGGTGATGCAACAGGACAATGACCCAAAGCATACAAGTAATTCAACAAAAAAATGGCTTCAACAGCACAGAATACGCCTTCTGGAGTGGCCCAGTCAGAGTCCTGACCTCAACCCGATTGAAATGCTGTGGCATGACCTTAAGAGAGCGATTCACACCAGACATCCCAAGAATATGGCTACACTGAAACAATTTTGTGAAGAGGAGTGGTCCAAAATTACTCCAGATCGTTGTGCAGGTCTGATCTGCAACTACAGGAAACGTTTGATTGAGGTTATTGCTGCCAAAGGAGGGTCAACCAGTTATTAAGTCCAAAGGTTCACATACTTTTTCCTCCCTGCACTGTGAATGTTTAAATGTTATGTTCCATTAAACCATGGCAACATCTAATGTTTGTGTAGTATTATTTTAAGCAGACTGTGTTTTTCTATTGTTGTGACTTAGATGAAGTTCAGAGCACATTTTATGACCAATTCATGCAAAACTCCACGTAATCCCAAGGGGTTCACATACTTTTTCTTGCAACTGTATATGTTGGGTTCTATAGTATATCTTCTTGCACACAAAGGTAGACATTAGGTAAAATACAAAGTTACATGTATGCAGTAAGCTATACAGATAGTCCTCATCTTACAACAGTTCATTAAGTTACTGTTCGAAGTTAAAATGGCACTGGAAGAAGTGATTTATGGCCGTATTTCACACTTACGACCTTTGCAGCATCCCCATGACCACGTGATCAAAATTCAGACCTTCTGACAAGTAAAGTCAATGGGGAAGCCATATTCACTTAACAATTGTGTTACTAACCTAACAACTGCAATGATTCAATTAACAACTGTGGCACGAAAAGTCATAAAATGGGGCAAAATTCACTTAACAAATGTCTTGCTTAGCAACAGAAATTTTGGGCTCAACTGTGGTCATAAGTCGAGGAATACCTGTACTTACTATGTTGGCTTTGTTAACTTTTGGTTTGAGTACAGAATATAAACTTCATGCTACAGTGGTTAGCAGTATATTTTCATTGGAGCTAGTATAACTAAGGAAATAATTTAACTTTTTATTTTTTCAAATTATACCTAATACAAATAGATTTGTTTCTGGATTTGTAGTAAATAGACCACTTTTTTTAAAAAAATGTATTATAATTGCTGCTTCCATTGGGTGTTAAGAGAAATTTTAATTTATTTGTATTATTTTAACCAAAAATGCCCCTCACTTCTTTTTAGATTGCCTGGTAGGAGCAGTCAGCATACAATATCATCCCAACTATTTTGGGAGGTCTTTTAAATTCTCATTATATTACGTGGTCGGTAGATTCGGAAAGTTTTCAGGAGTTTTCTATTTGGAACATGGATCACTCAATATGTCAGAGTGGTATCTTTATTAGGATACAGTTGACTCAGAACATGCTGAGTAAGGCTACTTTACCCAGTTTAAAACAGAAACCCATTTTCTCTGTCATGCACACCTCTTGTTGAATATTCGAAATGTTTCTGACTTTCTTCACCTGGAACACAAGACACTAGAAGCATTCTGAGGGAAAATTCCAAGTAGGGCATCTTGTTTGGCAATAAAAAACTTTTCCTCTGTTCCAAGTCCACCCATGAACTGTTTGCATTTTCATGCAAAAGCAAATGAACAACTTACCTTGAACAACCATGATGCAAATATTCTAAGTGGTGGAATTAAAACAGGAGGGGATGGAGTAGACTGGTTATCCAGACTTATTGCCAGATTGTCTCTTATCTAAAACAAATAAACAAGAAACAATTTAAGTGTTTTAAATTTCATCACCCTTATAAAGTTAGTTGCATTCTTTTTAAACATTTACATGCAAAATATTGGTTCTCAAAGTTATTTGCTAGTTGATTTGAATAAATTTAGCTGATGAGACCAAGACATGAGATAGTCTATGCATGTTTTTTCATTTCTTCATTTTACAGGAAATCAATGGAATATTAAATACTGTATTTTTCGGAGTATAAGACGCACCCGAGTATAACACCTACCTTTTTTGGTGAGGAAAAAGAAGAAAAAGAAATCTCCCTCTGCCTCTGAGCAAATTTGCCTCGTTGCAGCAAATAGCAAACAGCTTGCTTTACTTTCATTTTCGTTTTCAGCATAGCTTGATTAGCACAAGGAAAAAAAAATCTGCTCCAGCAATTTACCTCTTTGCAGCAAGCAGCAGAGGCCTGTGCAAAACAGCTGAGAGCAAATCAGCTGAGAGTCGGGAGGCCGATCCAATCAACTTGTGCTAATTAGGTTGTGCTGAAGCTGAAAGGAGCTGTTTTTTCTTGCTGTTTGATTGCAAGGAGGTAACTGCTGCATGGCAGAGGCCAAAGGGTGGGGGCCAGTGGGCGGGCGGGGCTACATTCGGTGTATAAGATGCACCTAAATTTTCACCCCCTTTTAGGGGGGAAAAAGGTGCGTCTTATACTCCAAAAAATACGGTATGTATTTCTCCTATTGCCTTTTTTCATCATTAATCTGTGATGAACAGGGTTCTAAAACTGGAGCAGTTGTTTGCAATTCCATATTCTATGGAACAAGATCCATTAGCTTGCCACAAAGAAATATACATTAAAACTGTCCTAAACACGTTAGTGGAATGATGGAGAATCCATCTCTTTCTACATATTGCTGGATTTTAGTTCATTTATTCCTTATTTAGTCCAGTGTATTTGTTTAGCGAATGTCTGCTATTGGAGACCATAATTCTTTAGCAACATTTTGTTTGCTAATTATATCATCACACTAGCTAAAAATACCGGGTTCCAAAATGTTTGGTTTAGGGACCACATTTAGCTCTGTTTTTTAACATGTGTGGGGCAAAAAATGTGGGTACTTTTGTGCATTTTGGGTGGCTCACTGCAGATAGTCAAGACATTCATTTAACAGCTTGAAACTTTCTAAATTTGTGCTCATTTTGGGAGTATGGCCTTCATCATGCCATGAAAGTTAACGTGGCTAAGTAGGAAATATTTAATATAAGAGGAGAACATTATGAAGTTATGAGTAGTCATAACAATAACCTTATTATCCCTTAATATTGCATATCTACTATAATTTATTAATTTCAACGTATCACTTTCATATCATTATTTCTATCATTAAATTATACTGTTAATTATTTTTCAGGAACTATAAATTAGGGATCAGCTAAAATATTTATTTCATTCCAAGAGAATTCCAGCAGCCTAAACAACTGTTGAAGTCTTAATAAATTGGGTTAGTAAGGCTATTTTAAAATTCTGAAAATTTCATTTGATTTGAATATATTATACGTTTATTTTAGCTGCTTACCTCACAGTAAATTCATCATAACATTCAACCTTACCTTTGCTAATTTGTGCCATAACTCAAAGAGATATTCAACAACTCTGGCATGTATTTTAGGAGACTGGATATTGTTCACATCTCCAAGAATTCCTAATGTTCTTCTCCACAATACAGCTGCAGAGTCAGGATGCCATCCAGTCAGAGTGCCGCCAGCAATTATGCTACAATCATCAGCAAGGAATTCACTGCTGTCTAAAAGAAAGAATGGTTTGCATTAGCTTTTTTAATATATATGCCCAAAGAGAAAAAGATATCAAATTTTATTTATTTAAAATTTAGAAACCAAGATAAAAAAGCTATAAATTTTATTTTTTCCCTATCTTTAAAGGTATAAAGTTAGACCTTTATAACATCAACAATGCTTAAATACCACTTTATTGAAACCATATACACGTCTTATAATGATGATATAAAGTATTTTTTAAAAAAAGAAACCAGGTTTTCCATTTAGTTATACTGGAGTAAAATCATACAAATTTCTAGAGCAATTGAAATATATAATACAATATAATAAGAAAAGGGTAGATGATAAAGACAATAAAACCATAAATGCAGCAGCTTGAATAAAATGTTTTTGAACATCAGCATGTTAAAAATTAACATGTTGATTAAAATTCCCAGGAGAAAAAACACATTGGTCTTGTATCTTAAAACAATCAAGGTATGCCAGCTATTTCTCACTTTGGAGGATATTATTGTATCAATAGAAAAGTATATGCAAAAATAAAAGTGTACACATATACAGACATACACTCTTCTATTACATATATTAAAGTTAATACAGTTTTAGGCACTTGAAATATGACAATACCATATATGTTCCCCTGTCTGGGAAGAAGTAAAAGGACTAATCACTAGGGAAGGCAAAGCAGAAGAGCTGATACAAGCATCTGAGCATGGAATGAATGAATGATGTCATGTTTACAAACATGTCTACAAACAAGATGGTAGAAAGCTCAAGCATTTCATAACTCAGTTTCCTTAGCTGAAGTGTAATGTTACAATTAATACCAACTCAGTTTATCTTTCCCTCTTTACATGCATACCTGAGAAGTTGGTAGCCAACCACTGATGGGCATCTGGATCAACAGAAATGTCAGCATGCATGGATATATCATTATTTTCTTCACAGGTTTGCCAGGTAGCCAAACTCATGCCCATTTCATTGTTGTATCCAATAGAAGTATCACTGCTAATACTTTCACCTAAATAAAAAAGTGATACATAAAATAGGCTATAGTAATACAATCTGAAAATATGATGGAAGTAATTAAAACAGAAAATGTTACTATATGAATCTGGTGACATCAGTATACAGTATTCTATTTCACCAATCATTTCAATAAAGTGATTTTTCTGAAACACTCACACTTTTCTTTCTCTTTCTGATTTCCATGTAACTGCTGTATGTCTGTCTTGAGATTTAATTCAGAGGGAGTGTTGCTTGCCTGCATGATTTTGTGAAAAAAATGTGTTTTTTATATTAATATAATTGCAATATAGCTTCATAATTTGTCTCCTTCAAAGCACTGATCAATTTCACACACTATTACAATATAAGCTTCACAATATTAGACATCATTCCTTAATTATTTGATTTCATTTATTTGTTCTATGGTCAGAGATGAAAAGGACAGTAAAACTTCTTAAAATAATTAACAGGGATAAAAAAGAAAAGAAAAAAGGACATGTGAATGTCTGTATATGTAAAAAAAAATGATAACACTATGTTAGCTGCTGAAGGTGTCAAATTCTATTCTTGTCAAACCCCAAATTATCTAATTGTAATTGCAATGAGTTTTAAAACTTTTTGTATACTTTTCACAGCACTGATTTTTTAATAGGAAAGACATGATTTCTTATTGGGGCCAGTCCAGGTATATGCTGATAAGGGGCTCTGACTTTGATATGGCAGTCTAAAACTGAATCATTAAAGAGGTAAGTATTTCATTCACATAGCTTGCTACCTAGCCTGGTTAACATTCAGTTTTAAAACTGCAAACTATGCCTTCAACAGTGATTGAGGGTAGATAGCTTCACATTCCTGTTCTTCCCTTTTCAAACTGAACATTTGCCCAATAAACTTTTATATCTTAAATTGTATTTATCAGCCTGTGAGACATATATTGAAAAGGTGTGGATATCTCTCAGTTCAGATAATTTTTTTTATTCTTTCATCTTATTTTAAACAACTACAGGATGTAACCCTACTTGCATTAACTGCAGAAAGGTTTATCTAAATAAATGGAAATTGAACAGTGATAGGTATGGGCCAGTGTTGTAGTTCTGTTTTAATTCTACATTAAATATTTGTAATGTTAATGTATGTTATGGGCTACGGCTATAGTGTGTTTTCCCCAAAATAAGACTTGGTCTTATTTCTTTTTGACACTCCTCCCCCCCAAATAGCTAGGGCTTCTTTTCAGGGGTGTCTTAATTTTTTTGAGGTGCAGGAGGTGGCGAGCACGGTCACCTCATGGCTGTTCAGTCCTTTAATCGCTGCCCGCAGATCACCTGAGCCAGCGAGGACTGGGACTTCTGTCTCTCCAGGCACCTGGAGATATTTCCGGAGATGTTTCCATGGGCTGAGATTAAAAGGCAAACGGGGAAGGGAATGCCTCCTGTGCTGGCCATGCCCATCCCCTTCACTAGGGCTTCCTTTTGGGGTAGGGCTTATATTAGGCCCACCCAAAAAAATCAGGCTAGGACTTATTTTTGGGGTAGGTCGTATTTTGGGGGAAACACGGTACATATTTAATAAATTAAAGTTTAAACTTAATCATTCTTCTGTAACTGAATATGTTCCATATACCGTATTTTCCGGTGTATAAGACGACTTTTTAACGCATGAAAATCTTCTCAAAAGTCGGGGGTCATCTTATACGCTGGGTGTCATTCTCCTGTAACCAGGCAGACCAGCCTGAAAGGCTCTGACAAGCCTTAAATGGCTCTGGCGATCCAAGCTCTGACGATCTGCTAATCAGGCAATTCAGCTGGGATCGCCAGAGCCATGGAGAAGGGAAAAACTTTTCCCCCTCCAGCTTGCTTACCTTAGCTCAGTGGTTGGGGGTCAAACAACCCTTTCACAGGGGTTTTGCAGGTGGTGCAATACATAAAAACGAGCGCAGCCCTCGCCATCTGGAATGAATGGTGCTGTTGTGGCGGTGGGGGAGGGGGCGGCAGAAGCGGGAAGAAGCGGCGTTTGCGATGGCTGGAAGCTGTGGGAGTGAAGCACTATTTTCATTTGTATGGCAACAGCATTCCGCCTTGGTATATTTGTGCCAGCCAGTGGCGCAAGGCAGCCCTCCTCTCTTGCTGCCTGGGACTCAGAGTGGTAAATGGCGTCTGATCCGGAGAGCAGCTGGATTGTGCTCTCTAATCCGGATGCCAGATCAGCCCCCTCCAAACTCTTGTCTCTCGAGGAGTGCTCCCTGAAGTGGGGCTGGAAACTTTGGTTGGGCTGCTTGAGAGAGGACAGCTTGCAGGGGGGCGATCTGGTGTCTGCAATGGAGAGCAAAATCCGCCTTTTTCTCTCCGCTGTAAGAGCGGCATCTGGCTTTTTCTCTCTGCTGTAAGAGCGCTGTAAGAGCAGCAGCCCTCATCTCCTGATGCTTGGGACTCGGAGTGGTAAATGGTGACTGGTCCGGGGAACAGCTAGATTTTGCTCTCCATTGCGGATGCCAGATCAGCCCCCTGCAAGATCTCATCTTTCAAGGAGCGCTCCCTGAAGCGGGGCTGGAAACTTTGGTTGGACTGCTTGAGAGAGGAGAGCTTGCAGGGAGGCGATCTGGTGTCTGCAATGGAGAGCAAAATCCGCCTTTTTCTCTCCGCTGTAAAAGCGGCATCCAGTTTTTTCTCTCTGCTGTAAGAGCGCTGTAAGAGCGGCAGCCCTCATCTCCTAATGCTTGGGACTCGGAGCGGTAAATGGTGACTGGTCCGGGGAGCAGCTGGATTTTGCTCTCCATTGCAGACGCCAGATCAGCCCCCTGCAAGATCTCGTCTCTCGAGGAGCCCGACCAAAGTTTCCAGCCCCGCTTCAGGGAGTGCTCCTCGAGAGACGAGAGTTTGCAGGGGGCTGATCTGGCGTCCGCAATGGAAAGCAAAATCCAGCTGCTCCCCGGACCAGTCACCATTTACCGCTCTGAGTCCCAAGCAGCAGGAAATGAAGGCTGCCTTGCGCTGCAAATACATACCAAGGCAGAATCCTGATGCTGCACTTTCAGCAGACAGATGCCTTGGCCATCGGCTGGCGCAAATATACCAAGGCAAATGCTCATGCCGCACAAGTTCAAGTAGTGCTTCGCTCCCACACTTCTTCCGGCCCTCAGTCTCTCAGGGAGATGCTTGACTTCCTCTCAGCCCCAAGACACTGGCTGGCCCATGAGATGAGAGAGAGAGAGAATGAGAGAGAAAGAGAGAGAATCAGAATGAGACAGAGAGAGAAAGAGACAAAGAATGAAAGAGAGAAAGACAGAATGAAAGAGAATGAGAGAAAGAGACAAAAAGAATCAGAGAGAGAGAGAGTGAGAGAGAATGAGAGACAGAGAATGAAAGAGAATCAAAGAATCAGAGAGAGAATGAGAGAGAGAGAGAAAATGAAAGAGAATCAGAATGAGAGGGAGAGAGTGGGGAGAGAGAGAGAAAGAGGGGGAGAGAGAAAGAGAATGAGAAAGAGTGGGAGAGAGAGAAAGAGGGGGAGGGAGAAAAGAGTGGGGGGAGAGAAAGGGGGACAGAGAGAAAGAGAGAATGAGAGAGAGTGGGGGGAGAGAGAAAGAGGGGGAAGAGAAAGAGAGAAAGAGAGAGTGGGAGAAAGAGAATGAGAGAGAAAGAGTGGGAGAGAGAGAGAAAGAGAATGAGAAAGAGGGGGAGGGAGAAAGAGTGGGGGGAGAGAGAGAAAGGGGGACAGAGAGAAAGAGAGAATGAGAGAGAGTGGGGGGAGAGAGAAAGAGGGGGAGAGAGAAAGAGAGAAAGAGAGAGTGGGAGAAAGAGAATGAGAGAGAAAGAATGGGAGAGAGAGAGAAAGAGAATGAGAAAGAGGGGGGAGAAAGAGAATGAGAGAGAGGGGGGAGAGAAAGAGAAAGAGTGGGGGAAAGAAAGAATGAGAAAGAGAGGGGGAGAGAGAAAGAGAATGAGAGAGTGGGGGAGAGAGAAAGAGAGAATGAGAAAGAGTGGGAGAGAAAGAAAGAGAGGGAGAGAGAGAGAGAGAGAAAGAGAGAGAAAGAGTGGGAGACAGAGAGAGAGAGACAGAGAGGAGGGAGAGTGCCTGAAGAACTCCATCCCATACTGGGAGTCCAGGTGCTTCAGCAAGTGGCGCACTGGATTTGTATTAGTGGTCCGCGAAATTTAAAATTATGAAGTTGGTGGTCCCTGAGGTCCAAAAGGTTGGGGACCCCTGGCCTAAGACCATCTGAAAACACATATTTTTGATGGTTTTAGGAATAACTTTATCGTTGGGGGTCACCACAACATGAGGAACTGTATTAAAGGGTCGCGGCATTAGGAAGGTTGAGAACCACTGCCTTAGCTGCTTGCCTTGCTTCGTTTGCCTGAATCCATTCCATCAGCAAGCAACTCCCTGCCTGCAATCAAGCAGGCAGGGAGTTGTGGACTTCAACTCCCAGAATTCCTCAGCCAGCAAAACAAAGCTGGGTGAAGAATTCTGGGAGTTGAAGTCTACAAGTCTTAAAGTTGCCAAGGTTGGAGACCCCTGCTCTATTGGGTAAGTTTTTTTCCCCTTTGGGATCTTTAAAAAAAAAATAGTTAATTGGTTTTTTTTTTAGTTGTTCTTTTTTAGACCTAGCCATTTAAAGTTTAGGAAGTTTTAAATTTAGCTTTCATATAAAAATAAAAATAAAATAAAATAAAATAATATTTGTGCAGCTTTCTGAGATTTAGTGTGTTTGTAGTGTTTCACTCTAACTACACAAACACACAAAATCTCACAAAGCTGTATGTGGAATTTTGTGTGTGTAAAGTGTGAAAGTTGGGTTTTTGGGCTTTTTGTGGCTGTGTGAGGTTCCTGCTTGTTTCAGGGGCCATTTTGGGTCTAGCACAGCTGCTTTTACATTGTGGGTGAGCCAGTTGATGTTTTTTAAATTTTTATTTGGTGTGCATTGGAAGAGGGGTAATCTTATACGGCGAGTATAGCCCAAACCCTATATTTTAACAGGAAAATTCGGGGGTCGTCTTATACGCCCAGTCGTCTTATATGCCGGAAAATATGGTACTTTGACAATAGGAAACCCTTAGATATAAAAAATATTCTATATTTCTCTTAGTTCTACATTTTTTCACAACATGCTTCCATTATTTACATTGTCAATTGTTAACATAAAACATAGCATAACAGCACGATACATTATTTTAATATAATGAAGTTTAAACATATGTCTTATTTTAATATACATTGTGATCCTATTTATTTGTACTTACTTCTTGTAGTGTACTTTCCTTGTTCATGGTCTCATTTTTTTGAACAAATCTGGATCCTGAAGTTAAATTTTGTGAACTCTCTGTTTTTCTAACTGTGAAGTACGAGTGAAATGTTATGGATTACAAAATTAATAAATTGATTTGAATATGTTTATTTTATTATTTAAAATATACAATTTTATAAGTTAAAAAAATATATGTGTGTGTATATATTAAGTATTTACAAAAAGAGCTGACTTTGAAACATGACAATTATTGCCTTTTGATGATTCAAAAATACTACCTAAAATATCACTGAATATCGAGATCTTGCATAATGTAATGGTTTCCAAATGACTGCAAATCTGCTACATATAAAGGATGCCCCATTTATAAAAAGTCATTTATAACATGGTTGATTAAAATGTTTCTTCTGTTTTCACATCCTTTTCACAGAGTCAGTTTGATGTAGAGATGAAGGTGTTCTAGTCCACCCTTAGGCAGGAAAGCCAGATGCATAACTTTGGATTAGACACACTCTCTCAGCCCAATCCATCTCATGGATTGTTGTTCGCCATCTTCAGTTGTACAGTATATAAAAAAGTGAGATAAAAATCTAATAATATATATGTTCGTTTATTATTGTAATAAAGATTTGTTTTGTTTTGTCTTTTATATCTGGGGTTGTTGCTTTGTAAACTGGGACATTTCTACTCCAACAAGAAAAGCTGTTTTAATAAGAGCCTTGGTGGCGCAGCAGACTAAAGTGCTGTTAAGTAGCTGCCTGCAATTACTGCAAGTTCAAATCTCACCAGGCTCAACGTTGACTCAGCCTTCCATCCTTTCGAGGTAGGTAAAATGAGGACCTGGATTGTGGGGGCAATAAGCTGACTTTGTATAAAAAAGAACACCGCTTAATGGGGGCCAAAAGCCCTACTAAGCAGGTATATACAAAAAGTATGAAGGCTATTGCTTAATGCATTGTAAGCCACCCTGAGTCTCCGGAGAAGGGCGGCATATAAATCGAACCAATAAATAAATAAATAAAATAAATGAGTAACCTGATTCATGTTTATTCAAAATAAATTCTACTGAATTGACTGGGCTTTATTTTTGCTACAACGTTAACGTATGTTTTACAGAAATGGGTTAGAATTAAAAATTGCTATCAGTCTTACTGAAGTATAAATGTAAAAAATGAACTTTTAAACCATTGTTATTATAAAAATTAATAATGAATTGTATTTTTAAAATGCTTGGATGTAACTGTAAATAATACAAGACAGAAAATGGCATAGTAAATAAATTTAGCACATGGTATGAATAATGTTTCAGATGTTACATACAGCGACTGAAATATGAAAATAATTCTTTCTCGAAGTATTTCTAGATTACCTTGGAAAATATCGGAACTGCATTGATCTCTAATATCCGAGGTACTACTGCTTCGAGTTAATTGATCCAGGTCTGAAAAAGGACTTTTATATTCTGCTCCCAATAAGTTTACTGGTTGCTGATTCACAATTCCTGATCCATTTTCTGATATTTCATGTTGTTCATTTTCTATAGGGATTGATATAAAAGTTTTATCAATTACATTTTTAAAATGTTCATCTCTATTTCTAATAAAGGTCTTTGACTTATTAAAATATTTACATACTTATCATCAATTGACATATAAAACATTGTCATTTAGCACAAGGTAAACATATAATACAGTTTAAGCCATTGTACTATTGACTTGTGATGGCAATGTCCTATGATCTGAAGTATGAAGGGATATCTAAAACTATTAAGAATTTATCAGAACACTATTTCTTCTCAGCAAGATTAATTTTTTCCAACAAAATGAATTCCTTTATGTTAGAAATATGGTAGCTGTAAAGAAATTTCAAATATCAACTTTTGTTTTATTTGCTTTTTTAAAAAAACGTATGTTTTGAATTTTGTGTGCAAAAAATACTTGTACATTGATTGATATAGAAACATTTCTAATTATGAATCTGATATCCCTGTATGTGATTGGAAGTATAGTCTGGCCATTTACTACAAAAATAGCTGGAATATCATAATGGGAAAACAAAGGCTGACAAACTGCTGCTGGCATATATTTGTTTGATTGTCTGAGATATGAACTAAAAATTATGCTACCATGAGAATGCAGCTAGAGTATGTCCCAATATTACCCAGAGCTATCCATAATTCAAAATAATCCTACTGGCAGCTTTTATAAAAAAAGTACGCTTAAAAGTACTCTAACTACATTGAATTCTGCATTTATACACATTGTTAACTGTTCTTTGCTGTGGTATCTATGATTTACTTTACCCATAAAGTGAAAGCATATAAGAATACATTAAACTGATATATAATATACAATTGTAATATAACATTGCCCTCCAATTTTTCATTTTTACTTAGTATATCTAGTTACAAATTTATTTTTGCATTGGTTTAATCTTCATATCTCTGTTCAATTATATTTACACAGAAATAAGTCTGACTACATCTGCAAGGCTTTCTTCCTGAAATATTCACACCCAATACTGTATTTCAGTGTAGCATTACATCTTACTATGTGCAGTCGTAAAACCCAGAGACATGAGTTTTTTGGGAAATGCATTAATTCTGGACCTCAAGATAAGAAGGTACAGTTTTTTGTATATAACAAATATATATTTTGAATTCATTAGATGTCAAAATGTTATGTGGACAAATGAACCAAGTTGATTTGTGAAACCAGCTTAAGCCCATTTTTTCCCATATTTTTCATAACAAAATGTGAGTGTCAAATTATTTAATAAAATTTTCCTTGGGAAAGTGGTTTGTAGTATTCTGGTTGTGATCAGGGTCCAAAAACATGACTACCTCTTATTGTTGCCATGCTTCCAATACCTCTAAATTTAAATGGGAACACTGGCACTTGTAGTTGTATCTGAAAACTGTATCAATCTGGGAAAGACAGGAATCCTAGCAGACCTGCATCCTAGTTGATTTGTAACTATTAGTCTACAGGCAAAGCAGGACAGCCTCATAACCTCTCCATCTATGACAAGAGTGGAAGAGGCAGTTATGGACTTGGCAGCTCTTCTATTGAAAAGCAGCATTTCTAAAGGGGAAGGTATTAATGGAAAAATAAAATCACATCAATGAACTCAGTGCTTCTGCCATATCACTCAACAAAAGCACTCTCAAATCCACCAGCAGGTAGCATCCATGAAAAGAGGATAGACAGTGGAGATGGCAGCAAGAGCTGGATGATTTAACAATGGAAGCAGAACTTAAGGGTGCAACGAGAACTTACAATATCAGCCGTCTTTTGATAGATCTCTGGTATCATTTGATTGCTCTGTTTGTGGTAGAGCTTGGAAATCTTACCGTGAGGACTTGCATCCAAAAGAAGCAGAACAAATAAAGTATGTGCATTTCCCGTTTGCCCTTCCTCTTAAAATAAACTTATCTTGCTAAGCTGATTGACCTCTGGTTGACAAACATGGGTTCATCAGTGGACATTGCCACAATTCTCTTAGCAGGCTATCTATCCAAGTCCAATTCTATAAAAAATTGTATGAAGATTAGGAACTAGAATCATAGCTAATTATCTTTCCTCATTTTCTCAAATACAATTGGCTAAATTGGAAAATGAACTTAAAGATATAAGGGAATTGGAATAGATATGCGCCCATGATGTGATTTCCTGTAGGCTGGGAAAAATTAGCTGCTGATTTAGCTACATAGAGAGAAAAGGGAGGTGTCAAGAATAAGTAGTATAGGAAGTGTGAGGATTTATCTCATTCAAAATGTACTTCCCAAGTATTATTAACAACTTGAGAATGTTGTAGAAGTCTAAGAAACTGCTATATTTCAAGATCAACAATTAGTCTCTCACAGTATAAAAGCATATACTGTGTATACATATATGTATATATATTCACTGACAAGTGAGTACTGTTCAAAGGAAATTGGTATATGTCTAGAAAAAAATTGGTTTCAGTCACAAAGAAACTTGGGAATCTGAAGCTGCTTTATGTAAACAAAATTTCAGATTGTTAATGCTTACTTTCTGACATACTTGGAAAAACACTGATGTTTTCAATCAAAATACAATATTATGTAATATTAGGATGTTGTATGTAAGATATAGAGTAAATTAAAGCAGAATACAATCTTGCTAAATTATAACAACTGTATAATATCATACCTGAAAAAGTGCAAGAGTAAGAAGTGTAAGAGATATCAGGCAAGAGAGAGCTCACAGTATGAAGGAGAAGAGGCACACTTTTAGTGGCTGGCAAAGCCTCACAGAGACGAGCACAGTTGTTGATAGACAGACTTCGCTTTGCTTATAGGGAAAAATAAATTAACAGAAGTAAGAGAGTAATTTTATTTTACTTAGCAGAATGATGTTTTTTCCACATAAAACAAAAAATAACAGAATCTCATAAACATGCATGCTGTGCATATACAATTCATTAAGGTAAAAAAGCAGTAGAGAAGAAATTCAGTAAAGTGTATCTATCTCCAAGGTTATCTAATATTTAAGAGTTTTTTTTTAAGAAAACCAGTTTATTAGAAAAAAGAACTAGAGGATAGAAAAAAAATCTTGTTTTTTGAGCTTCTGTAGCATTAATGTTGCTCATCATCCTTATTTCTCTGTGTTACTGATTCTATAGAGGGGCTGCAGTGGCTCACGTGGTAAGACGATGGGCCTGCGCACCGCTGAGGTCAGCAGGTCGATTCCCGTGAGCAAATAAACCGCCCGAAAACTTCCTTTCACAGAGGCAGCCAGCCACCTTGGTGATCCCTGGCTAACATATGCCATACATTTTAAAAACAAACAAACCCTGATTCTATAAAAAGCACATCTTATGATTGCACGTTGTATTACTGCAGAGAAAGTGGCTACATCATCATTTAGGAATCTGTTAAGAAGATGGCAACAGAACATTTATGGCATAAAAGTAAATATAGTTTCCCTGGTGATATCAGCATTGACAAAATCATCATCAGTCAATTAGAGCTTTATTTAGAACAGCTTATATCCTGCAACAATTTAATACTTAACACCATCAAATAATCTATCCCAAATCCTAGAGAAAGATGGCTAAAAATGCCAAATCGAGTCTAAACATTTGGCTAACTTTGCAACAAACAATAATCCATCAAAAACAACATCTGCCTATCCCAGGTCCTTGGGAAGCACTTGATAAGGGGGTTAAAATGCCATATACAGTATAAACACCTGACTGACAAACTGCAATCATCATCATAATCATCATGTTATCTTTGCCAGAGCCAGAAACTGCATTGGCAGTGGTGCAAAATAATTAAGACTTTAAATGGCAGTTTTGAGTATCCTGAACATAAAACAACATTGGGAATTTTGATCCTTACTAGTTCAAGTTTCTCAGTGTTCCAAAATGTTTTTTTAAAAAAAAGAATGAACTGTTCTAAGCTACAGAAATGTGAAGATAATCATTATCCAATAAAAGAGCAAGCACTAATTCAGTCTTGATACTACCCATTGAAGGTAGCTGAAGGACAGAAAGAAAACAGGTTGAGGGGAAGCCACACAGACTAACAACCATTTTGGGTATAACAAACAGGCTGTATTTTTTAAAAAAACTATTGCTATGAAGAAATGATGCTGATTATATAATTCTAATATAATATATTGTCCCTACACATTCCCATGTGGTTTCATTTTCAAAGAAATGTTGCCAAAACCAAAAAAGTATGTATACCGGTAATCTTGATTTACAACCATATGCTTAACAACTGTTCAGATTTAGGACAGTGCTGGCAAAGCTAATGGGGGAAGTTGGATTCACTTAATGACAGCATGATTAACTTAACAACCACAACAAAATGGTTGTAAAATTAATTAATTAAAATTAATGAGTTGCAACTCATTTAACAACCATATCGCTTAGTGATGAAAGTGCCAGTCCCAACTGTGGTTGCAATTTGAGAACTACCTGTGCACATAGAGTAGTAATGTGAAATGAAGGCTATGCAGCTGAGCCTTTAGACTGCTAAATGCAAGAATTGTTGTGGTTGATGAGCTTTGCATGTTGGACAAAAAAAATACGCTGTGCAAAATTCAAGTCAGTTAAGTGCATAGTTACTGTTCGTTGTTCATTATTTATCCATTGCTGTTGTTACTTTAAAAAACAATTTTCAGCAGGTTTGACAGTAAACAGCATTCAGCGTGGAATACCATTGTATCTATCTAATCAAGGAATTCAAGCAACTGCTGTAATTCAAGAGCAAGCACTATATACAGAAAGCATTCAAAACATTTGCCTCCTATTCCCATCGTATGAAATGAATTATCAAGCTCCTTCTTTGTTTTAGAAGGTCCACTTTTTCACTAACTATAAGAAAATAAACTCTCACAGAACTCTTTCTGTTTCTGAGTTCCTTCCCTATAACAGAAATGCTGACAAAAAGGATTCTGAGTGAATGGGAAAAGATAAATAAAGGGAGTCTCTCACAAATTAAATATTGTCCTTGATGCACCAACAGATGCAGATCTACTTATAAGAGATAGAAGTGTGAAAACAGTCCCACTCAATCAGTCTTCTTGTTGCCAAACCCTAAGAGGCAGATAGCTACCATACAAATGTTACCCTGTGGCAGAGGCATCAATCTCATCTGAAAAAGCTTAGACAATGCATGCTACATTATTTATTGATGTAGAAAACCATAATCATGTTGTTAGCAGTGACCTGATAATTTTGTTCCAAAGGATGGGTTTGAATGTAAGGCTTTGAAAATTGCAAAGGTCCAAATAATTAACTTGATGTCTTCATTTGGAGAGGAATCATATCTTATTTCCTCTAATAACACTCAAGAGAGAAATCCAAATTCTATTAAAAGATTTGCTGACACTATCATAAAAAGAGGCTTGGATGTGAAGGAAAAGCCTTCTATCAAAATATTCACCACAGAAGAGTGGTGAGTTACCTGGAAGGTTTGCAAATTAGGTATTACCAAGAAATAGAATAGGAAGAAAATGGGTCCCTTTGTTTCTCGAGGAGCTACATGAAATTGTTGGGAGCATGGGGGAAAGGTGGAGAGTGGTTGTGCACAAAAACTCAATACAGGTAAGTCCTTAGTTAACAATGACAATTAGGATCAGAATTGCTGCTGCTAAGCACTGTGGTCATAAAGCAACATGCCACTTGAAGGTCCTGCTTAGTGACAGCAATTCTAGCAATTTTGATTTCCATCGTTAAGTGAGACATTACATGGTTGCCATTTGCAACCTCTTGCCAGACTCCCCATTAGCTTTGCTTGTTTGAAGTCAGCAAAAAGGGGGAAAAAGTGGGGGGGGGGGAAAGTCAACCACAGGCAACTGTGACATTACTATTGCAAGCCAGGTGCCAGAATTATGATCATGTGAATGTGGAGTCAACTGAAACTCTGAGAACTGGTTGCAAGTACCACTCATTTAGTGCTATTCCAAGTTTGAATTGTCACTAAATGTGTAGTTGTTAACTACCTGTAGCATAGCTAAAGGAGACAATAGTAAAAAACCATGAATTTGATACAATAGTTTTCCAAGCTAAGCAATAAGTGGTAAGTTCTTGTATCATGGTGGAGAATAAGAAAATAATTTGCTCCTGGACATGTTTCACAACTAAGATTAACCATATTTGTACACAGGTGGTTGATAATAGAACTAATTCCTTCTGCTTAGTAATACTTTTCAACTGTGCACCTTCTCCAAGGCACAATGTTTCTGTACACTGAGCAAACTCTATCACATGGGAGATCAGGGTGGATAAAAATCAATGATTTTTTTTAAAAAATCAAAAAAATCAGATTTTTTTAATTTAAATCGGATTTTTTTGATTTTTATTGAATTTATTTTAATAAAAAACTTTTGGGGTAAAAACCTATCGTAAGATAGTTTTCTATTTAAGATACATAAATAATTTAGTTTATTCAGCATGAAATGGAGCTTAGTTATGTAGCATGAGGCTGTATATTCTGCAACACTGGGACTATCGGTGAGTCAACAGTGGGTCAAAGGAGTAGCAGAGATGACAGTTGCTCTTTAAAAATTATGATTTAAATCGAGTTGATTTAAATCAAGCCTTTTTACTAGTGATTTAAATCATGATTTAAATTGTGATTTAAATCAACTCGATTTAAATCAAATCCACCCTGTGGGAGATGCTAAGTTCTTCTCTTATCTTACTCCAATATTCCTATGGAACGGAGCCAGGAGTAACTACAGAGGGAAATTAAGCCTACTAAGAGAGGTACCAGTAGATTTATCTTTTCAGTATAAATCTGTTACTTTGAAACTGGAAAAAAACCACCCCAAAAAGACTACATGATGAGTTATAAAACCAACCTCCTCTAACTATAAGTAGCTACAGTATAACTAACAAAAATAGGGAAATAAGATAGAACTGAACCAGTGTATTTTGGATAGTTGAAACAATAGCTGCAGTTCATCCGAAGGCAAATGTTACCAACAATTTTAAAAACTGTTTGAAAATCTTAATTCTAAAGGGCCTCTGGCTGCAGCCAGGACACTTTTTCAGAGAGTTGATGTTAAGAAAAGTAATTCTTCCTCATTCGCTCTGCAAACTTTTGCAATGCATACAATTTTGTACTACATGATAAAGGTGTGATGGGTAAGGAGAATGCCTGTCAGTAGCTGGCAAGTTGTAACACATTTAATAAAGGCCTACAGAGTCATTTTGATGCTGTATGCCAGCATCCCCAACCTTTCTAGCACTAGGGATCGGTTTCGTGGAAGATAATTATTCTATGGACTGGAGGGGTGTTTTCACATGCAACCTAGATCCTGGGCATGCACACATGGAAGTTTCACTAGCTTGCCCGCCATTTGCATGGCGTGGTTCCTAAGAAGCCATGGACCAATACCAATCTGCAGCCTGGGGGTTGGGGAACCCCTGCTAGACCATACCGCCATTACAAATATAGAAATCTTTGCAAGAATTTATGAAAAGTATCTGGAATTGATGAGTAGGCAACATATGTCCTTATGAAGCATGAAAGATATAACTAGGAAGTGGCCAACTAAACATGAATTCTCTGTGGAGACTAACTCTGGATTTTTCAAGAAACCATGAGTAAAACAAGCCATGATTTAAATTAGTAAAGATGGATAGTAAAGAAAAGTGAACCCCACGCCCTGCAAAAAAATGGAGCTCAAAATATCTTACTAGCAACCCCAGAAAAAAGGAACTGGGTGGAAATCAGAGTAATATATTTTACAGTAGAGGTCATGTTACTAATCAAAGTTCCTGAAAAATTACAAGCATTTTTGAACACTGAAAGAATGCAAAAGTATTTGTTATGGATTTTACAGGAATTTTGTTTTTACTCTTAGAGCTCCAACTATTTAAAACTACAGTCAGGTCCAGAAATATTGGGACATCAACACAATTCTAACATCTTTGGCTCTATACACCACTACAATGGAGTTGGAATGAAACAAACACAATGTGCATTAACTGCAGACTGTCAGCTTTAATTTAAGGGTATGTACATCCAACTCAGGTGAACGGTGTAGGACTTACAGCAGTTTGCATATGTGCCTCCCACTTGTTAAGGGACCAAAAGTAATGGGACAGAATAATAATCATAAATCAAACTTTCCCTTCTTAATACTTGGTTGCAAATCCTTTGCAGTCAATCACAGCCTGAAGTCTGGAACGCATAGACATCACCAGATGCTGGGTTTCATCCCTGGTGATGCTCTGCCAGGCCTCTACTGCAACTGTCTTCAGTTCCTGCTTGTTCTTGGGGCATTTTCCCTTCAGTTTTGTCTTCAGCAAGTGAAATGCATGCTCAATGGGATTCAGGTCAGGTGATTGACTTGGCCATTGCATAACATTCCACTTCTGTCCCTTCAAAAACTCTTTGGTTGCTTTTGCAGTATGCTTTGGGTCATTGTCCATCTGCACTGTGAAGCGCCGTCCAATGAGTTCTGCAGCATTTGGCTGAATGTGAGCAGATAATATTGCCCGAAACACTTCAGAATTCATCCTGCTGCTTTTGTCAGCAGTCACATCATCAATAAATACAAGAGAACCAGTTCCATTGGCAGCCATACATGCCCACGCCATGACACTACCACCACCATGCTTCACTGATGAGGTGGTATGCTTAGGATCATGAGCAGTTCCTTTCCTTCTCCATACTCTTCTCTTCCCATCACTCTGGTACAAGTTGATCTTGGTCTCATCTGTCCATAGGATCTTGTTCCAGAACTGTGAAGGCTTTGTTAAACGTTGTTTGGCAAACTCTAATCTGGCCTTCCTGTTTTTGAGGCTCACCAATGGTTTACATCTTGTGCTGAACCCTCTGTATTCACTCTGGTGAAGTCTTCTCTTCATTGTTGACTTTGACACACATACACCTACCTCCTGGAGAGTGTTCTTGATCTGGCCAACTGTTGTGAAGGGTGTTTTCTTCACCAGGGAAAGAATTCTTCGGTCATCCACCACACTTGTTTTCTGTGGTCTCCCGGGTTTTTTGGTGTTGCTGAGCTCACCGGTGCATTCCTTCTTTTTGAGAATGTTTCAAACAGTTGTTTTGGCCACGCCTAATGTTCTTGCTATCTCTCTGATGGGTTTGTTTTGTTTCTTCAGCTTAATGATGGCTTGCTTCACTGATAGTGACAGCTCTTTGGATCTCATCTTGAGAGTTGACAGCAACAGATTCCAAATGCAAATAGCACACCTGAAATGAACTCTGGGCCTTTTATCTACACATTGTAATTGGGGTAATGAGGGAATATCACACACCTGGCCATGGAACAGCTGAGAAGCCAATTGTCCCATTACTTTTGGTCCCTTAACAAGTGGGAGGCACATATACAAACTGCTGTTAAGTTCTACACCGTTCACCTGAGTTGGATGTACATACCCTCAAATTAAAGCTGACAGTCTGCAGTTAACGCACATTGTGTTTGTTTCATTCCAACTCCATTGTGGTGGTGTATAGAGCCAAAGATGTTAGAATTGTGTCGATGTCCCAATATTTCTGGACCTGACTGTATATAACTTATAACAAGATCGAACCTACCAGTCACAATAATCTTGCAATTTAATAGCAAAGGCATTTACATTATACACATACAATCTTTGAATCTTCCATAAAATTAAAGAATCAAATTACATTCATATATAGTAACTACAGGTTGAACCATACATATAGGAGTTTCAAAGGTTGTTTCAATCAATGCAATGCAACCCTCCACTGAATAATCAGAATCAAAAACCAAGTAAAGTAAAGGTAAAGGTTCTCCTCGCACATATGTGCTAGTTGTTCCTGACTCTAGGGAGCGGTGCTCATCTCCATTTCAAAGCCAAAGAGCCAGAGCTGTCCAAAGACGTCTCTGTGGTCATGTGATCGGCATGACTAAATGCCAAAGGCACATGGAACGCTGTTACCTTCCCACCAAAGGTTGTCCCTATTTTTCTTTGCATTTTTTTACGTGTTTTCGAACTGCTAGGTTGGCAGAAGCTGGGACAAGTAACAGGAGCTCACCCCGTTACATGGCACTAAGGATTCGAACCGCTGAACTGCTGACCTTTGCCAAGCGTTAAGACGCTCAACGTCTTAACACTGAGTAGTATGGACCTTGAACTTGTTTGGAGGTTCTAGCAGGGGAGCGCAGCTATCGTATACCCTTGACCGAAGATCGGTACACTCCTTCTATCTGGGATGGTTGTCCTCTTCCACCGAGCACGCAGCTTTGGGAGGGACGCACATGGAGCGGTGAGGGAGGAAGGGGACACCCGCCTAGCCAGCCAGATCAGCCGAATCAACCCTGGTGATCAATGGGGTGACAGATGTCACAGCCAGATCGCCTTCACATCCACTGAGTAGTATGTGCTGCCAAATTATGACATCATGATGATTGTATTAATGACTCAATTATTTTTAGACACAGATGTGTGAAATCTCAATTAGTCTGCAATCCCAACTACTATTTTGTACCATCTTTAAAATGCTTAATTTACATATTGATTATTTCTATATAATTAATAATGAATAACCAAAATGGAAAGTTCCCCTCCCTACCCCCATCCAAGTTAAGCGTCTTATACTAATTGGACCAGAAACACGCATTCCAATATTTGGTTGATAAACAAATTCTAAGCCAAAGGTAGGGTTGCCAGATCTTTAGAAGAGTCCTAGGGCAATGAAAACAATTTACATGCAGAATTATATAAAAACCACAATAAAAACCAGATTGTTTAAAAAGCAACTCAACAAATCAAAAGAAATATGAAATATTAGAAATTAATTTTAAAAAATCACTGATATTTTTATTATTAGACCACTAAATTGCCTGTTTCTAACCTGTTGTTCTCTGACGCACTGTATTTCTTGCTTTCTCAATTCCTGGTACTCCTGAGGTAGTAGCACTCCTAAATCTCATAGGTTCCGCAACATCAGGATGATCTCTCCAGCTTAAAGAAAATGATCTTCCAACTGCAGCTCCTTTTTGAGATTCCAAAATGCCACCTTTCAATAATGGAATGTACAGCAAAATTAACCTTTATGTACTTAGAGAATTCAAAAAGATCAGATTGTAAATAAAAATCTAATTGACAAGAACAGGTAACCAACAGATTAATTTCCAATACAATTGGAAATTTAAATTGTCATTTAAATTGTTTAAAATGAATTCTAGCACCAAAACTGTAAACAAATTCTGATTTCAGGAATGTAATTAAGGACAAGAAAGTAACCTGCTTATACATGTTGGAGAATGTCAAATTCCACTGAGTAGGTAAAATAGGTACTTTTTAGGGGAAACCATATATAGAGTGCTCATGTAAACACATGGTCCCCTTGCATGACCTTTCAAACGAGCCCTTTATATACTGTATTTAGAATAAGCTATAAAATTGCATTAGAGTGTAATATTTGTTTTTAGTAAATAAATAGCATTTATTATTTTTCTCATTTCATACAGATAATTTCATTCATTTCTTTATCATTTACCTCTTCCTTTTTGTATTTTCTCTTTTTGTTCACTTAGCTTATCTAGTGGCAAGTTGGTCATTTCAACACCGTATACTGTTCTTGCTAAAACAGATGTTAGAGAATCCATTATATTAGCCCATTCCATTATTAGTTCTTCCCAATCTGTAAGGGATGATAGCACACGTAGCAACTCATCCCAGAGCTCACGAGAAATATAAACACTCAAATTTGCCCGGATCCAAGCCACAATGAGAGTCTGCGGTTAAAAGACAAAGAAGAAACGAGAACAGATTGGATTCTCATCTTCAAAGGAATGAAATTCAAATGAACCGATTTTTAGGTAAACCCTGATTTACAACCATTTGTTTAGTGACTGTTCAAAAGTTACAATGGTTCTTTAAAAAGTGACTAATGACAGTTTTCACACTTATGAGAGCTGCAGCATTCTCCACAGTCACATGATCAAAATTTAGATGCTTGGCATTTATGACAATTGCAGTGTTTCAGGATCATGTGATCACCTTTTGTGACCTTCTGAAAAGCAAAGTGAATGGGGAAGCTTACTAACTAACAGCTGCAGTGATTCACTTAACAGCTGTGGCAAGAAAGGTTGTAACATGGGGCAAAAATCATTTAACAAGTCTTGCTTAGCAATGGAAATCTTGGGTTCAATTGTGGTCGTAAATTAAGGACTATCTGTACATATTTCTAAAAAAAGGAAAAGATAGATACATTTATACCAGATTAAAGTGTTATTTCAGGTTGATTCTCTAACTTAAATAAATATACACTTAATATTAAATGATGTTAATATAATGTTCCCATTGTAAAACAGTTTATTCTGACAACATAAAAACCTGTTGCAGAGTTGAGCCACTTCCAGAATTGTGTCTCTGAATATATAATATATAATGAGATCAATACCTATAAGCCTATCCCTAAGTTATTTAGTGGGGAAGTAAAACTGTTATTTCAAACAATTTCCATCTAGTTTTGAGAAACTATTTCAGTCTTAAAGCATGAAGAGGCCTATATTCATATATTCAACATATATGCCATTTATTCCACCTCCATTTTCCTGTTCTCTATGCTGAAATCGTAGGAATATTGCAATATATTGCAGTATTAAAACTACAAATTTAATTACAGGAAGTGACTGACATAAGACATTGTGTTTAATGATAATTTAAAATTATATAAAGCACATCTAGCTGTTGTAAAATGTTGCACAGCCCCCCCTGCAGACACATGATCTCAATCTAGGTATCTGGCAATCTGTTGCACTTACGAATAGTTGCCAAGCATCCTGCAATCATTGATCACCATTTGTAATCTTATCTGCCAGCTTCCTCAGAAAGTCAACAAGGAAGGTGGCAGGGAAGGTTACAAGTTGCTCCTACCTGCTGAGAGGACTCCCTCTCGTCTCTGTGGGCTGGCTGAAAGAGCTGCCTGCTGAGGGGAGTGAAACTCCTTTAGCGGGATGGAGAAAGGGAGCTTAGATCCTAAAGGGCTGAACTCCATTTCTCCATCCCACCGAAGATGTCCCCTTCTGCGCGAGGAGAATTGAACTCATTTAGCAGAAACAGAACTCAGATCCTAAGTTCATGCAAGGAAAGATATTCCTTTCCTTATGTGGAGGGGAACTCAACCCCTTCAGCAGAGTGGAGAAACACAGCTCTGATCCAGATGATTTGAATTCCATTTGTGTACTCCAAAGTACACAATGTCAGGCACAAAGAGGAACTGGCATCCTTCAACAGGCAGCTCTTTTAGCAAGAGATGAAAGGGAGGCAAGATCCAAGCAGGATTTTAAACTTCTGATCAGAGAGGGAGCATTATAAGGTAAGAGTATGCGATGCCTCAGGCAAGTGGGGGAGGCCCTGGAATGCCTGGCACACGCCATACACAAGTGTCTCTTTTCAGCCTCCTTTTCAGGGACTGAAAATTGTCATTGCATTTAGACAGAGAGCCTTTTCACCTTCTGAGTGGAAGCATCCTGCATCCCTGGCATGGGACTCCCTCCATTTAACAACCTCAACTGTGAGTACTGGGACTGCAGTCTTTGAGCAAAGCAGTCATGTGGGTAGTCATATCACTTAATGACCACTTAACTCAATAACTGAGATTTCAATCTGAAATTGTGGTCATTATACAAGGAATAATGAACATCATATATTACAACATTTAATGTTCTTGTCATTTATATGCTTCTAAATGTATGACAAATATATGATCTTGCTGTATCTTGTTATATTGTGCTATAAAATATAACTCTGCAATACAATTATTTTCTGTGTAGCTGAGACTAGATAGCATATAAATTTAATTAATTAGGTATAGCACTTCAAATAATGTTTAAATTACTTGAGACATACCCGAAATAGTGAACCTGCTAAACTTTGACCAAATGCATCCTTTATTTGATCATCTTTGGAGTTGCTCATGACAGCTTCTGTTATGCTAAGAAGCATTTGCAACATATGCTCCCTAGGATAAAATTAAAAATATATATTATACTTATGAAAAATGTAGAAATTTGCTAATGGTATTTATATTAACATTCTCTCATAATAATGTTACACTACCATCATAGGTACGTCTAACAGCTCTGAAAAAGTTACAAAGTAAGAGAAGTAAATATTAGGATTGTGCACACTTAAAAAATTAGTACAGGTAGCCGTCGACTTACAACACTTAGTTTAGTGACCGTTCAAAGTTACAACAGCATTGAAAAACGTGACTTATGACCATTTTTCACAGCATCCTCATGATCATGTGATCAGAATTTAGATGCTTGGCAACTGGTTCATATATATGATCGTTGCTGTGTCCCGGGGTCATGTCATCACCTTTTGCAACCTGTTGACAAGCAAAGTCAATGGGGAAGCCAGATTCAGTCACCCACCAGGTTACTAATATATCAACTGTAATGACTCATTTAACAACTGTGGCAAGTAAGGTGTTTTGACCCAGCCTTAGCAGAAGCAAGAAATAGACTCCTTGTCACAAAAAATCCCTCTTTATTTACTTCTTTAATTGCATTCACCCACCGAAAAGTCCCAGCAATAGTCCTTCAAAGAGTTAACTGCAGTAACAAATCTTATCAGTTCCTTATGATAACTGCAAGGCCGTGAGCTCCCAGCTGAAAGACTGCAAATTAAGTTCTGGCAAGCAGTCTTTGTGGCACGAAACACAATGAGCAAAATCTTCAGAAATGTGAACTGTTGTCTCCTACGATAACCACTCCCCTTTCCTTCTATTTATTCCCCAGCCAGGGAGGGGTCATTCAGTGTCCATGTGTGCTTTGCTTCCCGAGTTGACTCCTTGTCCTCCGTTGTTCCCCTCTCCTAACTGCTCTGCGCATACGTGCATCTGGAACAGGCTCCAGCTGTTCTTCCTCCTCACTCATATCAGCCTCCAAAGGCAGCTGCCTCTCTGTGGCTGGGAAATGTTGGATGGCCCTGGCTCTATCTCTGCATCTGACACAGAGCATCCATCAGAGCCTTCCCCAGAATCCAGAACTGGCCCAAGTTCCTCCCCAACCCCCTCATTGTTCAAGTTTGCTGCCAGCTCTGCTGGCAGCTGGCGGGCCATAACACAAGGTCATAAAATGGAGCAAAACTCACTTATAAATCTCACTTAACAACTAAAATTTTGGGCTCAATTGTGATCATAAATTGAAGACTACCTGTACTAAAAAGGGATTTGGGCCTTATATAAACACAACGTCCCTTTACTAGTCATTAAAGGAGCCTATCTTGTTTTGAGGCATCAGTACCAGCTTGAAAAAAGATCCTGTTGTTTTAAGAAGCCTGCTCCTTAAAATTAGTGCAACTCTTAAAGCAGCGTAATTAATCTTTCATTCAGACCCATATGGAAAGCACATGCCGGCAGAAAAATATTATAAGCACAAGCATTTTAAGTATTTCTTACTACTCATTTTCTAAGAGTGCACAACCCCAAATAATATTTTACCCAGGTTTCCCCAACTTAACTATCCTAAATACAGGCGATCTTCATTTAACAACCATTTTTGTTTGGTAACCATTCAAACTTACAATGGCACTGAATGAGTGGTACTTACAAGTGGATCTTGTACTTAATCAGCAGTGTTCCATGATCATGGGATAGCAATTTGCTATTTTTCTTGCCAGTTCCCACAAGTAAAGTCAGTGCGGAAGCTGGCAGGAAATTGAAAATTTTGGTTCCATGAGATCTTCGCTTAGTGACCTGTGTGGTCCTTGCTTAACTGTGGCAACCTGAACTGTAGGAACTGCCATCACTAAGTGGCACAGTCACACGGTTTCTTGACTTATTACAGCACTGCTTAATGACAGAGTTCCCAGTCCCAATTATTGTTGGTAAGTGGGGTTTACCTAGATGTAGTTTTTACCTTTTAGTATTCATAATAATGGCAATGCCAGCTGGGAATTCTAGGAGGTAAAGTCTACATATTTGGACAATACACAAGTTAGAGAAGCTGTATGATTTTGTATTTAAAATGTTTTCATTTAGACATGTAATCATTTTACTAATAAAGGTAAACATAATGATCCCTTTATGAAAACATCAAGATATCTATTTTTGTTAACCAAAGAAATAGTAATATTATGACAAGTTATTTAGATTTAACATTATCAAAAGAGATTTCAATTGAAATACAATAGAAAAACATTGCTGAATGTCAGAAGTGAAACTTTTGGCCAAAAGTGTATTATGCCTTCTATAGCAGGGGTCTCCAACCCCCAGTCTGTGGATTGGCACCAGTCAGCGGCATGCCAGCAAGCAAGCAAACAAACAAGTGCAGCCCCATCCACGGGATGCAGGCAGCATGCAAAATCACTACCCTCCGGTCCATGAAAAAACCTTTCTCCATGGAACCAGTCCCTGGTGCTGAAAAGGTTGGGGGCCACTGTTCTATAGGATTCAGACTCTTTGAGGTCTTTTTATAGAAGCTCTCTATGCTATAATAGCACTCAGAAATTAAAAAGAAGAAAAAGTAAAGCTAAGGACTTCAATAAGAAACATACTAACCACCCCTGGTTCCTGGCTTCTTTATCTTATTATTCTGATAGTTTTGTCCAGGAGAAGGCTGCATAGAGGTTTAGAACCCAAATGGGCAGAACTTGGTAGATGCAAGACTATTTATATGGATAAATCAAAAGCTGTGTCACTCTAATATGCTCTATCTGTTACTACTGTGATTTGCAAACCGCATTATAAAGCATTTGCTTTATTTTAAATATATTTACATTACTTAAATATTTAGCATTTCAAATCAGGTCTTACCTAAACCATGTAATAAACCATGTTTTATAAAACAAAGTATAATTGTTGAGTAAATTATTTTTATTAGCATTTAGTTTTATTTTTTATTTATTCAATTTCTACGGCCACCCATCTCAATCAATGACAATAATTTCAACTATGCTTTGAGTTTTTAAAAACAATGTCCTAAAAACAAAAGTCCTGAATGAATACAATCCATCATGGAAGTTTTTCATTCATTTCCCTATGGTTTGGAAAGATCACAGTATAATATTGTATTTGTTCCTTATGGGAAGAAAGGCACAATATAAATTAAAACAGAAGTGGTAATAATTGACAGCATTCTATTTGTTCAGCCATGAAAAACATGTATTTCAAATAATCTTGCCATATAACAATATGTTTTTTTCCTAGAAAGCTTTGGGCAGGTCTTTCCTAAATTTCTTTCTCTGATCATTAAGTGACTGCCAGCTCCTACCTCTCTTGTCTGATTGTTTCCTAGGCAGCATTTCCTCCTCTTTCCCCAAGGTCATTCACAACATTCCATTACAGATAAACATACCAGGTCTTTTTATTCATTGAAACTTCCATTATCATGCGCCTATATATACTCAAAACTGCTCTGCAAGAAGTTATCTGCTCTTTAAGTAGTTCAGGGGCTTCATTGCATGGTTCCAATAAAAATATGTTTGCAGAGTTTGTCAAAAATACCTTTATATTTTGAAAGAAAGAGGGGAGGAGGAAGAGGGAAAGGGAGAAGGAGGGAGGGAGGGAGAGAGAGAATGAATATAAATTTATTCAGGTTATTTTGAATAATTTAACAATATATTCTTCACGACATTTAGGATTAAATTAATCTATTCACAAACAAAACATCACCCTTACAATAATTTCATACTGAGAGTTATAAAGAGCACAGTCTTTTGCACATATTACATAATATATTTAGATAACTCTGCCATTTTTTATCATTCTGAGTTTAGAGAATTATAAATCCATTTTATAATAGTATTTTGCTTTCTAATAAAAATGGCAATTTACTCATTGAACTGTTTTAGATTATAAAACCTAACAGTCCTGAATTGAAACGAGAGCAAATATAGTTTTGGAATAGATATGTTATGGAGATGTGCATTAAATATCTTTTCTAAAAATCTATACATTAGGAAATGATCTGTATTTCGAAAGTTAACAGAATTCACCCTAGTTGCAAACTAACCTCACTATAAAAAGTCTCTGGTGACCCCAGTAACTCTAAAAAGCTTATATAGCCAGATTGTCTCTCTGTATAAATTTCAAAAACATTCTAGAACTTTGTTAAGAGCAGTGCATGCCTTTCTGCTTAATTCAAACTGTCATAGTGATCTGAGAACAGGAGAACTGTTGGCAGTAAAGAAGGAAGATGTACAGGATTATAAGCAAACAGCATAATTATCTCTGTACAAACCAACATAAAGATGATTAGCAAGCTAACCTACCCAGCAGTGATATCATTTAAAAAAAAAATAGTTGGGTCCAAAGCATTATGCAGTGAAACAATTGAAAATGGTAGCGTATGAACAGACTATCATAGCACAGAATTTTACATAGGTGAACTGTGACCATGTGCCTTTCTTGCAAAAGTTAGGAGAATGCTTGAAAAAGGACGTAATGATCATGGGAATAAGCCCTGATTAACTAAAAAGAGCCATCATAAGAGAATTTAATCATAGTAACAATACAGAGAAACAGTTGTTGCAGTGACTCATGGATATTCTCAATCCTGGATTACATAGAAAACATTATTCATTATTCAGGGGTTTTAAACAGTTCATTTTCAAAATGCTTTGAGTATAAAATTTCTTGCCTCAAACATGAATTGATTATTTTCAGCAGCAAAATGAGCTGCATTTGAGTACTCTGGAGTGTACAGAGGATTTCTGTTTATCTTTTAAAAACTACCTCTTCCAAGCCTTTTGATCTTGGTTCTTTGATTTTGGGGAGGGGGGGAGGGGAGATAATTTTGAGGAATGTGAAGGAGAAAGAGGACAAAATATGGATGTTGATCAGAACTCTTCAGATTTCTGGGGCCTTCTTTGCTTTTATGTTTTTAAAGTACTTCTGGAGCTATTTGTGCTTCTTTTCTGTTTCCTTTTACATTTTTTGCAGCTCAATATGGTCTCTGAATATTTTGATTGTCTATACTTTTGCTCCACTGCAGGAGTCCATCCCAAATTTAGAATAATTCTAGTTACAATTAAGGTATGTGTCTTTTGCATTGCATTTTTTGTTTATCACTTCTAAAGGAGCAATATATTTCCCTTTGTCCAAAGCAAAATTTCAGTTTAATTATGATAACAAACATAAATACAATTAACAAGTACAAATATATATTATACAAAGTAAGAAAGCTATTTCTTTTGTATCGTATATGTAATACCTGCAGTGTAGCTTGAAGACCTGCTTTAACATTCTTGTTTTCATCTTCTAATAAGCATCCTCTGGTAACAGCACTAGAGAAGGAGTAACTTCTTCCCCAACTTGAGGATCTTTTATGTCCAGACACAAGCTTTAGGAAAACATATTAGTCAACATGTGCACCCAGAATATAACCCACAGTTTGCTCAGTGTAAATTTTAAGAAAAGAATTAGTAGCTTTAATACTTTTCCAAAAACAAGCAAGCACTTAATGGTTAAAATATTTAAATACTCTTTATATAATAAATTATTTAGTGTGTGTGTTTGTGTGTGTGTGTGTGTGTGTGCCGCTTGCAATATGTCACTACTAATTTACACATGCTTTTTACAATACAAAGTACCATTTTGACAAACTTAATGGGCCTTATCCAACAAAATGAATTTTAATGTGGAGAAAAGCAAAGTTTTGCATTTAGGTAGGAAAAATCAAAAGTGTAAGTACAGATTTGGTGAGACCTGGCTCAAAAACTGTAGCTGTGAGAAAGACCTTGGAGTCCTAGTGAATGATCACTTAAATATGAGCCAGCAGTGTGTAGCAGCAGCCAAAAAAGCTAATACAGTACAATCCTGGGTTGTATAAACAGAGGCATAGAATCAAGATCACGTGAAGTATTAGTACTGCTTTATAAAACCCTAGTAAGACCACACCTGGAATACTGCAACCAATTTTGGTCACCATATTACAAAAAAGAGGTTGAGACTTTGGAAAAAGTTCAGAGAAGAGCAACTAAGATCATCAAAGGCGTGGAGACTAAAACATATGAAGAATGGCTGCAGGATTTGGGTTTGGCTAGCCTAAAGAAAAGAAGAATTAGGGGTGACAAGATAGCAGTATTGCAGTATTTGAGGGGCTGCCACAAAGAAGAAGAGGGCAGCACAACAAATAATGGTTGGAAATTAACCAAAGAGAGAGGCAACCTGGAATTAAGGAGAAACTTCCTAACAGTAAGGACAATTACCGTACTTTTCAGAGTACGAGACACACTTCCCCCCCCCCAAAGTGAGTGGAAATGTCTGTGCGTCTTATACAGCGAATGTTGCTGAAGCCCCGCCCACTTGCTGGCCCCCACCCTTCGGTCTCTGCCTCCCAGCAATTCACCTCCTTGCAGCAAACAGCGTGGTCAACTTCAGCACAGCCTGATTAGGACGAGCAGCTGATTGGCGGTTTAACCACCTCTTCCCCGGAAGAGGTTGCAGAAAAAAATGCTTTAAAAGTCTCTCTGACGATCCCAGCTGAGTTGCCTGATCTTCAGAGAGACTTTTCAAAGCATTTTTTAAACCACCTCAGAAAAAATACTTTGAAAAGTTAAAAAAAAAAAAAAAAGTAGGCCACGCCTACCCAGTCACATTACACACACTCCTCCCCCCATCAAGCCATGCCGATAGTAACAGAACCAGTAGTAACAAATTTTACATTTCACCCCTGCCTGAGTAGCAACAGATTGTTAGGGAAAAAGTGGAACCAAGTTTTCTATATATACTATTTACATTAGTCTGAGCAACATCTCTGCTCAGATTATACACCTATTTAGAAACCTCAATTGATTACATCACACAAACGCACTGCCTATTCATAAAGACTGGCAGCATACCTGTTTGCCATCGGTCTCTTCTGTTGAGTGTTCTGTGATGACATCATCATCTTGAATAGTCTCCTTTGCATCTGGTTCTTCCATGAAGACAGGTTTTTCATGTAGTATCCATTTCCTATAAACTTTCACAATCTTTTCAGTTAAGGATATCTCTGATGGTGGCAGCAAAAAAGCCTAAAAGGGGAGTAATAGATATGAGGAGATTGAACTCAAAGTTTTCCACTTATCTACTTTAATCCATCAAGCTGTCATCCATAAAAGGAAAAACATTATGATGTCATACAGAGTTATGTAACAAAAGCACATCAAGAGTTTAGAGATGGTTAGACATATATATTTAAAAGTATAGCTTTTCTCAACTTTTTTCAATGTCTATGTGATGCATATGAGTTTCATTACTCTATCATCAGACGAGCTTTAATATTTTCAAAAGGCACATGATTTAGGACAATATTATAGTTGAAAAACTAAGACAAAGGAATTCAAATAATGTGGCAACAATTCTGGCAGAAGAGATATGTGGTACATTGTGTCTGTTAAGGAGCTACATCTGGAGACAGGTCTTTTCTGCTGTGGCACCTGCCCTATGGAATAACATTTCCTCTGGAGATCAGACTGGACCCATCCATGGTAGCCTTCCAGAAGTTCCTCAAAATATAGCTCTATCAATAGACTAGGGGTGGGGGTGGGGGTTCCTTAGGAAAATGGAGAATTAGTGGGATGGCTGTATTGTTTGTAACATCAAATATGCTCTTTTCTAGTCTTTTAAAATAATATTGATATTCTTATTGTGGAATATTTTGATGTTTATTTTTTAATGGTTTTTTAATAGTATACATTTGTCAGATAGGTGGCACAAATAAATGAATTAAGTCTTGAGATAAAATTTATAATACTATATTAAATTTAAGTACCTAAAATAAGCACTTATTACTGTACTATATCTTATTAGGTACTTATTAGGCTGTGCAATTTTTTAAAACTTTTTAAAATACTTTCAACTAAAATGATTAAGTAGATATTGGTACCTGTTATTATCTGATTGCAGAATAGAGTACTTTCAATACAATCTAAAAATATTTGTATTTATATAAATGCAATTTTATGTTAAATTCCTCGACTGATTATATTTGTTTATTAATTCACTGAAAAATTGGTATTTAATAAATCATGGGAAAAGGGGACTTCAGTGGTTGAAAAACATTTTCGCCTTTTTCAAACTTCTACACTAATAGTTCAGCTACTTATAGAAATGTTTCTCCCATACTCTTCAACACATAAGTATTTCTTGTATCCGGATTGGATTCATGGGTTAGGGAAAAAAGATAGCAACATGCTACAAACATACTATTGATCTTCAGACCTAAACAAGGATTTACTCCTGTATCTAAACAGTAAATTAAAGCACTATTTGCCACAACGATACTGTATATACTCCAAACCTGTTGCCAGACTGTCCATGAAGATAGTGTTCCGAGACCTTGTGGAGAACAAGTGGCAGTTGTGGCTAGGAGGGCCTTTGCTTTTGCTTCCAGGTCTAATTCAAGATGTTAGTTACAACTTTTAAAGCCTACATGACATGGTGCCAGATTACCTATGGAATCATCAGAATATCCCCCCCAGTCAGGCAGGAAAGGTACTGTATGTTGCAGACCCTGTCAGTTAAAGAATTCTGACCGATGGGATCCAGGAAGAACCTTTTTTGCCATTGCCCCCAAGCATTAAAACATTCTCAGAGGTGAGACAGGACTGTAGTCTCCTGGCCTTCTGGAAATGTCTAAAGACCTGGCTCTACCATCCCCCTTGGGGCTCGCAGAGGAGAACACAGCTATGGGGCTCGTTAGCACCCTAAAAATCTTCCCCCTTAACTTAAACTTTCATTTAAGTTAAGCACTTAATGACACTATCTGAAAGGATGTGTGCCATGAAAGGCATAGGTAATATACTGTTAAGGATTGATTCTTAAAATCTTTCACAGATATTACAGAGTCCCACAAAGAGAAAGGTACGGAACTGATACTCTACAACATATAAACAGATGTCAATTTATACCAACCTGATGAAATACTTCATTAACAAAATTCACATAATCTCTTGTAGACAAAAATATTTGTTGCACCATTTCATATGCAGTTCGGTGCTGCTCTTCAATGCTGCAAAAACTGGAATCACTGAGTATCCCGCTGTAGTTGATATGATTTTTCTCCTGATCGGATGGGACACTATTCTCCACTTCAGGATTTTTATCTTGCGCTGTATTACCCACTATCTTAAGAAGATATGAAGAAACAACTATGATAATTTATAGAAATTACTTAAGAGAATTTAGTCTAACTTTTAATTATTAACAACTAACTCCAGCACCCAAACCACAGAAACCACTGAATTAAAAGTTCAATAAAAAATACGTGTGTGTGTGTGTGTGTGCGCGCGCACATATACATATACATATAAACACATACACACACAAGCACACACAGTTTTACCTGGCAACCATTTGCAGAGGTGTGATATGATTTTGGGATTATGCAATGATTACAGCCGTGGCCACTATTTTATCAATGGAAACCTCTGGACAATCCTAAATGGTAGCCTGCAGTTAAGTGGCAATTGCCATAACCTGGCCACTGCTACTTTCAGTGATTACCTTAGATCAGGGGTGTCAAACTCGCTTTGTCACAGCATCATCACATGACATATTGGGACTTTTTTCCTTCGCTAAACTGGGCATGGCCAGTGTGTGATGCATCCGACCCACGGGCAGCGAGTTTGACAGCTCTGCCTTAGATTATGTAGCAAGCATCCCCCTTTCCTCTCAGTATGGTAATCTGGAACAACAGATATTTATTAATTAGACATATTCAGAGTAGGTGGCTTCTCTTTACTTGCCATTTTTTATTGTAGCCAGTGAAATGCATGTGCATACAACTTAGACATTCGGGTGCTAATTTTCCATCTCCATTAGTTTAAGCTAACCTGAAATAAATGTTTAATAATGCTAATTATTAAAAGGATGTCATTCCATTACTAAAATTGATGACTAGATACATGATACTTATTTAAGGTATCAGGACTCAAAATATGTAGCATTTTTCTAATGAAATTTAAGTTCTCAAGCTCATGTAAAAGTTATAGTTTAACTAATGTAACTTGATATTGCTTCAATGTCAGAAATGCTAAACTTGCAACATACTTGAATGATTCTGGGTAGAACTTCCACACCATTTTTGAAAGTTTGTGCTGCTGTAAGGTATTTCTTTTCCAGAAAAAAATTTACAAGCCATTTTATAAAAGTTACACGAGCATCCAGGTATGGAATTTTTGTACTATAAACATTTCCACCATCACAAGTTGTACTAACGTATACTGATTTGGGGCGCAGACCAGGGATCCCTGTAAAACACAAAACATTAAATTGAATCTTTAAAAGCCTTATAAATAGAAGTTTACATTTCAGGCAGTGTAAACTGGGCTGTCAGGGCAAATAAGGGAAATACAAAGGAAGATAATAATGTGCTTTCATAGGCAAAAAAGATCCAAAGGATGGTTGTAGCATACAATAAGAACTGTACATAGTGAGAGTAATGGGAATTAAGAGAAGTAAAATAAGTTCCATGGGTGGGTTTGTAAAGCAAACCTTGACCCTAAATTTCCCCTCCAAAAAAATTTAACCTTAAAATACATTTTATAAGATAGATCGATATTTTATTAACTTTAAGTTGCAGATCAGAAGCCATGATTAAAAAAATAAGCCTATCTAGTAAGCCAGTTTCTGTAATTAACATTGTTCTCCAGAGTAGAATGAATTTAAATTTTAAAATAGAGGGGAATTATAGGAGGCTTATCAACAAGACAATATGTTATCTACATAAAGAGATCTATTTAGCAGAATAACAGAATTGGAAGGGACCTTGGAGGTCTTTTAGTCCAATACCCTGCCCATGGCAGGAGATCCTATAGTATAGGACCGTGATGGCGAACCTATGGGACGCGTGCCACAGGTGGCACGCAGAGCCATATCAGTGGGCACGTGAGCTCAGCTCCAGTGCCAGTCAGCTGATTTTCGGGCCTTCTGGGCTACCCAGAAGTAGGGAAACAGGCTGTTTCCTGCCTCCAGAGGGTCTGGGGAGGTAGGGAAAGGCCTGTTTTTTGCTCTCCCAGGCTCCAGAGCCTCTCTAGAGGCCTGAGGAGGGTGAAAACAGCCTTCCTCATCCCCCAGAGGTCCTCCGGAGGCCAGAAATGGCCCGTTTGCCAACTTCTGGAAGTCGGCAAACGGGCTGTTTCTGGCCTCCAGAGGGCCTCCACGGGGTGGGTGGGGAAGGCCGTTTTCACCCTCCCCAAGCTCATAGAGAGACTCTGGAGCCTGGGGAGATCATGTGCCAAAAACATGGGGAGTGTGGGAGGGTGTTGCGCGCACATGCGTGGGACACATAGAATTATGGGTGTGGGCATGCGCGTGTGTGATCCCCCCCACTCACCCCGCTTTTGGCACATGATGGCAAAAAGGTTAGCCATCACTGGTATAGGACCTATACCATTCCAGACAAATTGCTGTTCATTCTTTTCTTAAAAACATCTAGTGATGGAACACTTACAACTTCTGGAGGCAAGTCATTCCATTAATTAATTGTTCTCACTGACAGGAAATTTCTCATTAGTTGTAAGTTGGATCTCTTGTTGATAACTTTTCATCAATTACCTCTTGTCCTGCCTTCAGGTGCTTTGGAGAATTGTGACAGCCCATTAGATATTGGAAGACTGCCATCATGTCAACTCTAGTCCTTCTCTTTGTTAGATTAGATATACTCAGGTCCTGTAACCACTCATCATATGTTTTAGCATCCAGTCCCCTAATCATCTTTGTTGCTCTTCCCTTTCCAGAGTTTCAACATCATTTTTGTATCAGTGACCAAAACTGGTTACAGTATTCCAAATGCGGTCTTACCAAAGCATTATACAGTGAGCCTAATATGGTACTTCACGTGATCTTGAGTCTATCTCTCTGCTGATGTAGTCTAGGACTATGTAAGCTTTTTTTTGCAGCTGGAGCACACTGCTGGTTCATATTTAAGTGATTGTCCACTGGGACTCCTAGATCCTTCTCACAGTTACTGCTATTGAACCACGTACTATCTATTCTATATCTGTGCATTTGTTTCTTTTCTTGCCTAAGTATAAAATCTTACTTTTCTCACCACTGAATTGTATTTTGTTGGATAGGCCCAGGGTTGAAGTCTGTGAAAATCTTTCTGGATCTTGAATCTATTTTCTAAAGATTTCAATCTTAATATTAGGGGAAAACTTTTATTCTAATGTTATTAAAATAACTGAGGTAAAATAGTTACTTACCAAGCACAGGATTGTAGAGGTTGGTTAATTTTATAAAAGAAGGGAATAAATGAGGAAGATAATACTTTCTGAAGAGGGCAAAGAGAAATTTAAATCCTGTGTTAAGGTTTTCCTTATTCTTCCATTCCACCTTTGCAGCCTTTGCCAGAATTAAAAAAGAACTCAAGTTAAATGAAAGAACACTGAAATATTTGTGCAATGAAAAATTCTATGTATACTTTTTTAATGCAATCTTTTTTCCTAAGCCTCAACTTACGTTAAATATTATGTAGGGGATAGGATAGGATAGGATAGGATAGGATAGGATAGGATAGGATAGGATAGGATAGGGCAGGGCAGGGCAGGGCAGGGCAGGGCAGGAATTAGAATTGGACTAGACTAGACTAGAGTAGGAATAGGAATGGGAATGGGAATGGGAATGGGAATGGGAATGGGAATGGGAATGGGAATGGGAATAGGAATAGGAATAGAATTCTATATTAGCCAAGTGTGATCAGATACACAAGGAATTTTCTCCGGTGCATAAGCTCAAAGTGTACCTATAAACAGCAAGTAATAGGTCATAGGTCATAATCATAGTTACAATCATTAATCATAAGTTTCAAACAACAATTGATCATAAGAAATCATAAGAAACCAATAGGAGAAGATAGGAAAGATGAGAAAAAATGAGAAATGATTCAGTGCAGTAGGAATTAATATGTGAATACATGAATAAATTAAACAATTTCAATGAAATTACTATATGTGTGCTCACCTGAATTACCATGTATTTTAAGAGTATCTGAAGAAAATAGCAAGTTGGGTCTTCAGTCTTTTCACCAGTAGCATGTGGTAAAAGTGGTGTTATATCTTCAGGATATATTTTCCCTAAATAAGACATAGAAAGATTTTAAATGATCACACCATAAAATTTGTACCCCCTGAAAAATCTGCCTATTCCAGGTCCTTGGGAAAGACTTTAGGTGAACAAAAAATGGCAAATCTAAACATCTGGCTGACTGTGCAACCAACCATTGCCCTCACCATCACTACCATTATGAGAAATGTGTTACAATAACAATTCGGTCCAGTAAAATTACAAATAGTAATGGAATTGAAATGCCGAATGGCCAAATCATCAGAAGCCATCAGGATGAAGTCTACAAGAAATTGGACATTTTACAGTTAGATAACATCAAGCGTGGCCCGTGGGCAAATTAAAAATGTAAATAGTAAAGAATGCATTCAAAGAGTGAGAAAAAGACAGAAGACAAAATTGAAATGGTGAAAATAACATCAAAGCCATCAATACTTGGGCCATACCTATGATATGACATACAGCTGGAATTATTAATTGGACACAAGCTGAACTGGACAGTTTGGACCAAAAAACAAGAAAGCTCATGACTATTCATTATGCATTACATCCTTGTAGTGATATTATACTGGCTCCACAAAAATGGAGCCAGAGGTTTACTTTCAAGTCAAACAAACTATTGAAGAAGAAAACCACGCATTGGCTGTAAATGATCACCAAGACCAAGTACTGATGCAACTTAAAAACTGGAACTTGGACAGAATGTACAGGAAACAAAAACATGAATATCAAACTAATATGATAAAAATACAGACTACTATCAAGGAAAGCATTACATGATCAATTTCTACAAAAGACTGTGGCAAAAGTTTATACACATAAAACTAGTCAATGGCTTACATCTGGAATATTTAAAAAAAAAAGAAACTGAAGGGTCAATTTTGGCTGCAAGAACAAGCTATTCGAACTAAAACAATTAAGGCCAGAATTTAAAAAAACATCAAATGATTCAAAGTGTTGATTGTACAAAGCTGCTGAAAAAACAATAGATCATATACTTGACTTGTACAAGATGATTGAAGAAACTGACTATAAACAACAACATAACACAGACCCCAAAACAATTCACTGGAACATCTTTAAAAATTATCATGTGCTAATAATAAAAAATTAATGGGAACATAGTGTTGAAAAAGTAGTAGAAAATGAGCAGGTTAAAATATTGTGGGCTTTCCACATACAAAGTGATAAACTCTTGGATCATAACACACTGGATTTAACTGTGACTGAAAAGAAGAAAGTTAGGACAATTGATGTGGCAATACAAGGGTATAGAAGAGAAAGAATTGGAGAAATATCAAGAAACACAAATCTAAGTTAAAAGATTATGCCATAATTTTTTAATTTTGATTTGTGTATTTTGGTATTTCTCCAGTTTCTCCAATTGGCAGCAGTGGTCCCAATGGTTATTTGCCTATAGGGTGCCATATCAAAAAGACTTTAGATAACTCTTGGAAAATCTGTGCATTGATGAAATTTCCATCTTACATATGCATATATCCACACATATTTTATGATATTCTAGGCTCTTGGGACAAACTCAATGCATATGAAGACCAACATTAGCTAATGAACTGGCAGCTGTGATTTCAGACTGGTGTGTATTTACTACCACTATTACAACTGACAAAAGAATCATCAGTCAATAGCAAAGGGCAACTTTTCTTGGAACAGCGTACATCCTATGACCTTTAACACCATCAAATAACATCTGCCTATCCCAGATCATTTGGGATGGATTTGACAAGTGGATGAAAATGCCAAATCCAGTCCAAACACCTCACTGACTCTGCAAACAACAACAACAACAACAACAATAATAAAAATAATGTAAAACATATGACTTTCCTGTATCCAAAAAGTCATGGGAACATAAAGTGGAAAAAGTTACAGAAAATGAAAAGGTGAAAGTCTTGTGGGACTTTCAAATACAGACGGATCGTCACTTGGAACACAACACACCAGATATCACAGTTGTCGAAAACCGAAACGTACAATTTATTGACATCGCGGTACCAGGAGATGGCAGAGTCGAAGAAAAAGAACTGGAAAAAATCATGAAATATTGCGACCTGGCCACCGAAACTCCACAGCAATGGATGAAACATGTAACAGTGATATCCATTGTCATTGGGGCACTTGGTACCATGTACAAGAATTTTAAAAGATACATCAACAAATTGCAGCTTCCTGCAGTAACACCAGCAGAACTGCAAAAAACTGCGCTACTTGGAGCATCATACATCTTAAGAAGGTCCTTGGTTGATACTTAGGACGCTGGCAGCAACCCATATCAACCATTAGCACGAGTCAATGGTATTTGTGATGCATTTTTGAATATTCAGTTGACTGAGTTTCATATTTAATGAATAAAGTGAATAATAACAATAATAATATTTTATAAATGTGTATGCCCACAACCCTAAATAACTCTGGCTGGCTCACAACAAAGAAATTACAATCAAATCAAAAAACATAACGCATAAGGATAAAATATGGCAAGCCTGATGAAGCAAGGGCCCTTACTCTTCCACGTGGCTTTTTTAAACCAGCAATATCTAGCACTTCCCGTTGCATTAACATACTTAACAGGAGATTTGTCTTCTTAGCAGGGTGGATTTGATTTAAATCACTAGTAAAAAGGCTTGATTTAAATCGATTTAAATCACAATTTTTAAAGAGCAACTATCATCTCTATCCCACAGCAGCTCCTCCTCTGACCCGCTGTTGACTCACCGACAGTCCCATTCATTTTAATGGGATGGCTGGTGATGCGGCAATGACACAACAAGATGAGGGATGTGGCAGGCAGCAGGTGAGTGGATGCCCACTAACAGGCGCTGCCATGATGGATCTGAAATGACAGGTGTTCTTTAATATTATATTTATAAACTACTTAGAAGGCTTCACTTTCATTTTTACTGCTTACCCTTCCTCCTCACACTTAGAGCCCGGTGATACAGATCAGTGGTGAAATCTGAACTGGTTTGCTATTGTTTTGCTGGCTGCACATGCGCGCTGTGCGCAGTTTGCACCAAACATGTGCTGCACGCACATGCGCACTACACACCAAAAGGAGGCTTGGGAAGGTAAGTAGAACAGCGAGGGGGGGGGGGAAATCAGCTATGGTGCACAATCTTGGGAAACTTTTAAAAACTTTTTAAAAGCATTTTTACTACCGGTTCAGGCGAATAGGTAGTTAAAAAATGCTTTAAAAAAGTAAAAAAAGGCTCGGACGATCACAGCTGTGTCGTGCAATCACCTGAGCCTTTTTTTTTTACTTTTTTAAAGCATTTTTTTACTACCAGTAGTAAAAAAATGATTAAAAAGTTAAAAAAAAAAGTTCTGATGATCACCTGAGCGACACGCGATCATCAAAACTTTTCTTTTTACATTTTTTTACTACTGGTTTGGTGAACCAGTAGCATTTTTTACTACCGGTTTAGGCGAACTGGCCCAAACCGGTAGCATTTCACCCCTGGTACAGATGCATTTCTCTTCAAACAATCATAGTTTGTAGTGTACATAGATTTGCAAAACAATGGGATAAAGGAATATTCCTGAACTTTGTTTTATGAATGGTTACTGTGAAATTGTGTGAATGCATTAATGGAGTGTATATTATCTCAGCTTGCAGAGTTTGGATTCATTGAATGAGTTAACCAAAAATGTAAATATTGCAGAATATAAAGTCTCATGCTATATAACTAAGCTCCATTTCATGCTGAATAAACTAAATTATTAATGTATCTTAAATAGAAAACTATTTTTTAGATAGATTTTTACTCCAAAAGCATTTTATTAAAATAAATTTGATAAAAATACAAAAATCCTATTTAAATAAAAAAAAAATCATTGATTTTTATCCACCCTGCTTCTTAGCTCTCTCTATGCTTTCTTCTTAATCACAACTTTCATCCTGATTTGGGAAAATCTACATTCGTTGTATGGGTATAATGTGTATACCGGTACAATGACAATAAAATTATTATTATTATTACATTACTAATATATCACCATAAACAGTTAAGTCAAAGATTCAATTATGCTATATATCAAGAATTTTTTTCTAATTATATTGAAAACAAGATCCATTTGAATCTTTAATATAACATTTCATATATCAAAAAATTATGTATGTAACAAACCTGTGTTAGCAAGCTCTGGTCCAGTCCAAACTTTAGCAGATGGCATGATTCAATTTTCTACTTTAAGATTGAAAGGCAAATCAATTCAATTTAAGCAGTTTCAATTAAAAGCTTGGACCATAGAATGTATTGGGGAAACATCCTTTTAATGACTGCAGCTGCTTCATTTTTTGGCATAATAATGGAATGAAAATTACGGGACAGTAATTCCTGCCAAGTTTCAGCCAGACACCTTCAAGGATTTCACTACAATAAATGCATTCCCTGTTCAACTCTTTTAAGGCATTAGGAATGAGGAACAAATAGCACACCAGCTTCAATTGTCCAGCAAAGAGCCTATAAAGAAACTGCATAGAATAAATGCATAAAGTACCTTACTGCAACTAAAAAATAAATGCTTTGAAAAATTGTGAAAAAAAGCTATTGCTTTTCCACCTGCTTTTCTGGGCTAGCCCACACATACTGGCATAACACATTGGCAAGGACACAAAGTAATACCAATTTACACTCATTGGATGATGTACCTTTATATGCTCTACACACTGTCTTTTGTCATGGCCATAACTGGATGGCAAGCTGGTTGGCAAGCTTAATATCTTAAGTGTTTAATTCAGGCAATTCTCAAACTACAATAACCACTCAGTGAAATACAAAAAGGTAAGAGTTCCTAAGAGCAATCTTCTATAAGATACAAAGAACAGAATAGCGTTTGTTAATTAATTTATTTTTTATTTATTTGATTTCTGTAGTCACCCATCTCAGTAAGTGACTTTGAGTGGCCTGCATCATAAAAACATACAAATAATTTTATAAAATAAAACGATACAAAATAAATATATCTGATTGCTATATAATTCACATTCCTCGGCTGACAAGACCTGTAACATGCCCAACCTGTTGAACCAAAATGGACAGGTTGACCAGAGAATACAGTCTCTTATAGCTCCCAGCTAAAACCAGAAACATATAATCAAAGGTGTATCACACATCCTGGAAAATGATATTTCCCTTTCAAAAACATTGCACAATTGACCAACTAGGTACTATAATCAGGCACCAATACTGTAACCAAACTCTATGGAAGATATACAGATAGCAATAGCACTTAGACTTATATACCACTTCACAGTGCTTTACAGCCCTCCCTAAGCGGTTTACAGAGTCAGCATATTGCCCCCAACAAGTTGGATCCTCATTTTACCGACCTCGGAAGGATGTAAGGCTGAGTCAACCTTAAGCCTGGGGAGATTCAAACTGCCAAAATGCTGGCAATCAGTATTCAGCAGAAGGTAATTCTGTCCACATAACTTGTTGCAACATTAAATCAGAACCTAATAATGTTACTCACAAAATGAAAAGAAGAATATTTATTTTAAGGAAGTGAGAGGAACACAGATTTCCTAAATGAATAACTAGAAGTTTTTTCTATAGACACATTAATTACAACTATTATTCAAAACTGCAATGCATGTCAATTGACTAATATTTCATTAGCATGGCAAGTAACTTTCACTATCTAGAAACCTAATTAAAAAATCAGAAGAATATAATAACTAACCATTAGGAAGACTAGAAGGAGGGCTGATGAGGGTATCGAGTGTACATGGACCTTTTGAAGACATCACTGCAGGAAAACCAGGCACAAGACAAGCAAAAATCAACAGCTGCTCTTCTGCACAATTAGTCTGGAGAGCTTGCAGCCAAAGAAGAAATAATCGTATTCCTTCACATCTTATCTGAAAAGAAGGCATATTTTAAAAACCAGTATAAAAATAAATTTTCAAAAAACATGTATTAGAAACCATCAAATTTTAAAACAAAAATGATGAAAATATTACAATTCAGACTTCAGATTTTAATGAAAATTCTATATGAGAAGGCTAATAATGTCAGTTTAGATTTAAAAACTATACAATTCTCATATTATTATGTGTCATCAACTGTGTCAACAATGATTTAATTTCCTAATTAATGTGATATGATTGCTTTTCTTCTTGTACACAACATATGTATATAAGATACCTATACACTGTATATAAAATTTAAGTAAATATCAAATCTTCCTTTTGTTTACCAATGTATTTATTTGAAAAAAATTGCAAAATCTTTTTGTTAATTAGTATATTGTGGATCCTTTAATAGTGACATATGAAAATGCCAATTTACACCAGCTTAATATTTGTTACCAAAAATCATAAATAGTCATGATCAAGATAGAGAAAACAGCACAATTCTTGTCTTATTAACTATGAATCAAGAAAACAGTAAAACACCCAAATATGAACATTTGTCAGGATAGGTTTTTACAAGTATCTTGAGTCTTTTATCTCCGTATATAAACCAAATTAAATTTTTTAATAAACGTACTTTCAGCTTCTACTCAGTTTTTTTTTAGAAATATTGGTCAGCTGAAGGCTCCAATACCAAATTAGAATTCCCAGTTAGAATTAGACAGAACAGCTGTAAACTAATGAAAAAAAACAGAACCAAACAAAAACCAAACAACAATATAGAATAGGCTTATCTCTCACTGGACTGTAAATTCATGAAAAACACCTGACTACCATCACTATTTCAAAACTAAAAATTCAAAAAAGAAAACTATAGAGATTATATTAAGTGAAGATGAAAATAAAAGTAATAAATAATATAACAAACAATGGCTACAGGAAAATAAAGTCCTGGATTTAGTTTAGAATAACATTGAAATCTTACTTGGATTTCAGGCTGTACAAGTACAGCTTAATCTTTCAGTTTTTATTCTACTAAACATTTCTCTACAAGAGCCACTAGAGGTTGCTCATTCTCTACACAAACAGTATAAGGATATTCTGCAGAGGTAGTTTTGAATCTGTCCCAGCTGCTCTTAACAAGTTGCCAATTTCTTTCCAAATGTTATGTCTTTTGTTTCTGGTGCTGTGATTTTTTTCTCACATGATTTAAACAGTTACTTTCCTAAGCTCTTTGGTTTCCTTCTGCACCAAATCAAATTTTCTTTTAAGTATATCAATTTAACACATATTTTGTGATCCTTCTTATGGATTGCATTACAGTAAGGAACTCAAAATTAGTTTTTCCTCTTGGCTCAATTCCATCAGGAAGTTCACGGGTTATATTTCTTTGTTGAATGTTGCCAACTGACATTCAATTGGATTATCAGCCAATTGCCTCTTCTAAATGCCTTTTCTGATGCAACCTAACTTTCAGGAAGAGAAATAAAGGTGTCTTTTTTAAAAATCCCATAAGTGAGGCATTTTAATGGGTTAAATTGAAGGGGAAGTCTGTTTTTTATTTACAAAGCATAATAGCTCCCCAAATATGTTTTGACTAATGCTACTGCTTGCCAATTCCTTTTAACAAGCAATTAAGATATAGTTATCAGCAAACAGACAAGAACAAACTGCAAATCACTATTTATTCATCTTTATCAGAAATGCACAAAAAATCCTTGGACAGTCAGCAACCATAAAGTTGGGGCCATGACTTTGTAGGAGCAAGAAAGAATCTATCTATATACCTGAATCTTTCTATCTATATGAATCCATCCATCCATCCCTCCAACCAGCCACCCATCCATCCACTACAGTATAGGGGCAAAAGTTATTACTATTACTAAATTTGCAGATGATACAATAGTGGTGGGACTGATCTCCGGGGGGGTCTGCCTATTCAGATAAGGTGGAACGGTTGCTTTTGTGGTGTGGAGACAATAACTTGGTCCTTAACACAAATAAGACCAAGGAGCTTATAGAAGGAATAGATCAGACATCCAGCCCTTGCTTATCAATGGAGACCGACTGGAGCAGCTGACCGAGTGGCCAGTTTTAAGTTTCTGGATGTTATCATAAAAGAGGACCTGACCTGGGGCACTCACATTGCAGCACTAGTCAAAAGGGCTCAGCAGAAATTATACTACCTGAGACTTCTCAGGAAACTACAACTGAATGAAAAACTGCTGATGGCCTTCTACCGCTGCACCATAGAGAATATTTTAATTTACTGCATCTGTGTATGGTTTGCCAATTGCACAGCAGCAGATAGGACAGCACTCCAGAGGGTCAACATCATTGTCCAGAGGATCACTGGTTGCCCTCTCCCCACTTTGGAAGAGCTTTGTAGCTCCCGCTACCTTAAGAAAATTCAAAACATTCTTAAAGATCCATCTCACCCTTTTTTTGAACTATTACCATCTGGCAGACGATAGTAATAAAAACAAGGACAAATAGGCTGAAAAACAGCCTCTATCCCAGGGCAATAACCATATTGAATTCTACGGTATAGTGCAATATCTGGTTTTCAATTTCAATTATACAGAATGTAAAGGATGTATGTTTGTGTTTTTATTTTTATAATTATAATATACACTGAAGACAGCATTTAATATCGTTGTACCATGTGCAATAACAATAAAGTAAACTAAACTAAAAGTTAGACCTCTATCCACCTTCCAAAACCACCAATTGCAACTGATCACTCAGGAAGGATGTAAACAACCACAAAACAGTGTCCTCAACTCTTAAATCTTAAAACCATTCTGAAGGATACCATGGTTGATGGCACTAAAAACTACCAAGTGATCCAGGAGAATCAGGACAGTGTCCAGAGATTATTCACAAGGGCAACTAATGCTGTCTCAGTACTATCACCCAACCTGAAGTTGACTGAAAAGAGTCCAGATAATTTCCTTCATCAAAGACCCTTTGAAACTGAGTGCCTATCACCCTCAACCACCTTTTCTAAAAAGGGAAGACTGGAGATTGAACACAACATTATCCAAGACTAGCCTATTGAGAAGGTGGTGAAACCACCTCTTCCTTCAAAGAACCTATCCAACCAGAATCCAACTCTGAGTGAAGCCAAGTGTCTTTATCTAACAGAGATCTTTTAGTCCAACCTAATGCCCAAGATAGGAATCCCTATTCCATCCCGGGCTAATGGTTATCCAATTTTTTTTTGAAAACCTCCTGCAATGGAGCACCTATGACTCTGAGAGGCAAGCTACTCCACTGACCATTGTTCTCGTTGTGAGGAAATTTCTCCTTAGTTCCAGGTTGGATCTCCCTCTGATGAATTTCCACCCATTGCTTCTTGTCCTGCCCTCAAGTGCTTTAGAGAATAAATCAACCCCCTCTTCCCTATGACAGCCCTTATCCAGAAGTGGCACTCAAAACAGGGCTATTACCCAGCTATCTATCTACAAATACATTAAAAGTAAAATGAAACTGGACTTTTCAAGACGTTTCAGTTCTCATCCAAGAAGCTTCTTCAGTTTGGATGAGAAGTGAAGCTTCTTCAGCTTGGATGAGAAATGAAACATCTTCAAGCAAAACAAAGAAAATCTAGTTGCCTTTTGAAAAAACACCTTGGGATGTGAAATCACTATGCTGTTCTAATCACCACAAATAAGTCCTAATATGATACAAATACCCTGCAACCATCCAGAACACCAGATACAACATCTTTACAACATCATCCAACAAAAAGGATACTCATATAACTTTACCAAAAAGTGCCTGATTGTGCAAATTATACAGGCGGGTCAACACATGCTCTTCATCTTTTGTCAGCAGTGCTCTAGACATCTCTTCCATTGTTTCATCTTCCAGAGTTCCAGGGAACTTGCAGCATCCATGATCACAGAAGTACACACACTCCAAGAGGCCTTTATCTCATGTTCATTCCAAGCCATTACTAGAGCTTTGGCCAAACTGCGCATCAGAATTTCAAAAAAACCTCTGAGTTCCCTCTAAAAGCTCATTGGGTTCATTTGTCACTAGATAGGCTGATTGAATAGGTCCCACCTTCCTGATATGTAGGGCAATTGCAGAGAGCTACAGGACCAAGTGGGTGTGATCTAGGGCCAAGGGACTAATACAGGGGTGAAATGCTCCCGGTTCAGACTGGCTCGGGCGAGTAGGTAGCGATGGCGGCGGGCAGTTCGGAGAACCGGTAGCAAAAATCCCTGCCCCCGCCCCCCCATGCCAAGTTGAGCCACACGATCATCAGAGCCTTTTTTTTCTTTTAAATGGCTCCGAGAGCCCAGTTCTGACGATCCCAACTCTGACGATCTCAGCTGTTGCCTGCTAATCGGTAGCAAAAATCCCTCCCCCCGTTTGTTTACCTTAGCTGCTGGTCGCAACACCTTGCTGTAATCCCTGCAATCCACTGCATCAGCAAGCAACTGAATCTCCCTGCCTGCAATCAAGCAGGCAGAGAGTTGTGGACTTCAACTCCCAGATTTCCTCAGCCAGCAAAGCAAAGCTGGCTGAGGAATTCTGGGAGTTGAAGTCTACAAGTCTTAAAGTTGCCAAGGTTGGAGACCCCTGTTCTATTGGGTAAGTTTTTTCCCCTTTGGGAGCTTTAAAAAAAATACTTAATTGGGGGGTTTTTTAGTTATTCTTTTTTTAGACCTAGCCATTTAAAGTTTAGGAAGTTTTAAATTTAGCTGCTTTTATATAAAAATAAAATAAAATAATATTTGTGCAGCTTTCTGAGATTTTGTGTGTTTCTGAAGTGTTTCACTCTAATTACACAAATACACAAAATCTCACAAAGCTGTATGTGGAATTTTGTGTATGTAAAATCTGAAATTTGGTTTTTGGGGCTTTTTGTGGCTGTGTGAGGTTCCTGCTTGTTGCAGAGGCCATTTTGGGTCTAGCACAGCTGCTTTTATAGTGTGAGTGAGCCAGTTGTGTTGTGTTGTGTTTTGTTTTGTAGGTTAAAAAAGGGCAAAGAAGTGACATTGACTTGGACACGCCCACCTGACCAACAAGCCACGCCCTCCCATTCACCTTACCACCAAGCCCCGCCCACTAATTAAGCCACACCCACAGAACCGGTAGCAAAAAATTTTAGATTTCACCCCTGGACTAATATTAACACATGTGAACCTCTGATAATGATGCTATTGTCCCAAAACAAAACTTATGCAGAGTGAGTTAGGCTCCGAATAAGTTGGACCACTTCTATAGGTACCATGAACTTCTGAGCCATCTCTGACTCTGGGGTTAGAGAAGGCAGGTTGAAAAACTATGAACTGGGAAACTCAGCTGCTAAATGAATTACAGATCAAGGAGTTTGGGCAAGGACACTGCTATGTTGCAAGAACGAAGGTGAAAGGAAAGCAATCCCAGCTAATCCCTGTGACCTAACCTCACAAATAGGGTCGCACATTGAGCTTTATCTGGAGCAGCATCCTTAAAGGTCATCAGAGATCTGAGCAGAAGAAGCTTGAGGAGCAAAGGTGACAAAGAATTAATGGATGAAGAAGATAGGAAGCGCAGAAAGAAAATGAAGCAAGGTTTATAATAAAAGGGTAGTAGAGAGGCATGTCCAGGAGACAATACATTGTCCAAACTCTCCTGGAAATCAAATTGGGACAATTTAAGTTTTTAATTAGATTTTAACTATATTTTCTCATTAAAGAGAGAGTAATAGGGAGAAGTAATGTGAAAATATTCATAGTTGGAAAATGACAACCAAACGTTATTTATGATGCTGTATATTTTAATTACACCCTGTTTAAACCATTACAAATTCAGTTACACAACTTAATAGTCTTATGAATATATCAGTTTGCAAATAAATACTGTTGACCAAATGCATAATTCCATCCAGGAACAAGTGAAACATTTTGAATAGATTTTAAGCTATGGAAATCTGAATTTCCATAATTTAATAGATCACAAGTAGTCATAGATAAATAAGTATTTCTAGAAATATATTTGGCCATAAACAAAATTATCAGACTAGCCCTTCCCCCAAAAAATAGGGCCCATAAATCACTACTAATCTTAGTAGCAGCAGCAGCAGCCAGGTGTATGTATGACAAAAGTGGAAGATGGCAGTTACACTCTGTACAGCATTCATACACACACAAATGGGGTATGTGTGCTCAAACCACACTGCTGCGACTGCCATCTTGCAATGTTTTTGAGCCTCCTCCCACCACATGGAGATTGCTTCTACAAAGAAATGCAACAAGAAGATATGACAATCAAAAGGGCACAACTAGGACCAAAAAGCAGTGAAATATGTGTAAATAGCATATCACATGTTGCCTTGTATCTAACAAATCATTTTCTTCTAATAAAGAAAATGTTATCAATATGTATTTAGAGAAACACAGAATTTAAAACAAGCACTAAAATACCTTAAGGCAGTTTCCAGTGTGCAAAAGTTTCTTCAAAATTGATCCTAAAATAAAGAAAAATGGATTAGGAAATTTTCAAATTAAAGATTCACTACAATTAGTCATGGTCGATAAAAATAAATGTAAATTCAAGAACTAAAATAGTAATGCCTTTAGTGGCCAAAAAGTACTGTATACTACTATAACTACTATATAATTAAAAAATTTCACATGCACATGGCTTAAAATTTTATTTTGTTCAAACTTTCTAAATATATCGTGCAGCTCTTAATGTAGGAAATACAATAGAATTATGGCTAAAATTAAATTTCCTACCTTTGTACAATAAGCAAGTTTTTTTTAAAAAAAATCTGAGGGTTATCCTTGCTATAAAAAGTTCTTAATATCAAACCGTTTAAAATAACTTTCATTTGAAGTAATTCAAAGTGCTGGTCCCACTTCTACGAAGTACTGTATGCTGTAGGGCCAGGATATCTGGGGCGCTGTCTTCCTCTGATTGTCTCTACCCAGTATGAAGTCCCATCTATTAAAGAAGGTCATCTAGTGGGACCCAAAAAGCATGCCTTTTCAGTCATTGCGCTTGCCATTTGGAACACTATTCCCCCAAGGTTAGATTGACTGCACTCCTGCTGCCTTTTGGCTGCTCTTCCAAGTGTAAAGATTGGGAGGTTAAGTGAGCCTGTGACACAGTTAATTGTTGATGACTATATAAATTGAACTAAATAAATAAATACTGTAAATAAGTTAAAATAGCTACCTCTAAAAAAACACACTGATCTTGAAGCAATGCTCATTTAATTACCTGTTCTCATAAATTTATTACTCACATTTATTTTCATTTGTGATTTTAAAAAGATACCTTGTAGGGTTTTCCATACAGGTATTAGAACCTATTGGAACCCAATAGAATTCATTCCAGTTAACTGGCAATCATTTGAACAACAAATACATTTCCAAACTGTTGATTAAAAACAATACATTTTGGTGTAGATGATGCATGTTATCATCACGTAACAGATTAAATTTACCAAATTAAAGAGATAAAGACAAGAGATTATAAAGTTTACCTCAATATCTTACATTTGACATTTTGGCATACAAAAAAGCAATCTAATATGCAAGTATTGTAGTGCAAAGCGTAAAATATCACATGTCAATCCGATTTGTTGTTTCCCATTAAGGGACAACATCTTTTTACCTTAACTGCACTACAAAATAAAATGGGGAAACATATCAAACTGGACTTAAAAAGTATACTTACCTATGCTATGAAAATGCCATCGACAGAAAATTCTCTCAGGTAATAACTGTAGTATTCTCTGGAGAAGTTAAGAAAATTTGTTGTTTTACATTTACATAAAGCAGCTTCTTAGATCTAGTGATTTAGTCTAATTTACATAGCGCCAGTGCTGTGGAGTAGGAGTCAGAGTCGAGGAGTCGGGAGGAAATTTTGGGTACCTGGAGTCGGAGTCGGAGTCGGCAAACAATGCACCGACTCCGACTCCTACTAAATTTAGATTGGAATTAAAAAAAAAAGCAAGTTTAAATGTCCCAATTCACAAAAAGTTATAACTAATGACTGTATTAATGATATTAATACAGAGGAGTCGGAGTCGGGGAGTCGGAGTCGGAAGTACAAAAAACTGAGGAGTCGGAGGTACAAAAAACTGAGGAGTCGGAGTCGGAGATACAAAAAACTGAGGAGTCGGAGTCGGAACATTTATCTCCCGACTCCACAGCCCTGCATAGCGCACAGTATAATCCAATATAGTCAGAACAGAAACCACAGAATTCAACAGGGATTATTCTGAAGTAAAGAGCCACAGAATCCTCAACTGCAAAGAGAGTTTAAAATTAGAGCTCAAGCATCACTGACATCTAGTTACAGAGTCACTGACTAGATTCACACATTATACTCCATGATAGTTTCATAAAGCACTATTTATTAAATAAGCCAAAATTGGTTTCATACATAGTTTAGATCTCTACATTATAATTCATGAACCGCAAAGCTAGAATCACATAACATTCTAAGAGCCAATTAACTTTATTATAATTAAACATATAAATCAGTCTCCCAATCTGTATACAAATCAGTGGAACCCAAAACTTGATAAAAATCTGACGCTTTAGGTAACCATAGGTAAGACTGTTGGCATTTTCCTAGAACCCATGAGATGCTCTGATTTATTGCTGTTAACCTGATTCCTAAGAAAATACTGCAATATTCCTTTTTTTAAAAAAAATGAAGAAATATTTATTGTTTACATTTGTGTGTAGGCAACATTTCACAAAGGCAGCCAAGTGACTAATTTGTCAGATCTATTTTCTTGGTCAGATTCAGACACAACTTCTAATTAATGAACCAATCAGTCTTGTCCTGGTTAATTAGAGGCAAGAATTTCCACTTAACTTCTTCCATTTGATCATGTCATTATTCATGTCATTGCCTCATATTCTGACCATCTAGGTATCTACTTTAATAGGTATCTATAACTGCTCACAGAGCTGATTGACAACTTCATAAATGTTCTGACTAGAATCTGCAAAATGGAAATCTATGTTCTTAAAATAGTAAATTGTCTGCTTTTGTCTTTGCTTTCCCTCTTTGCATTACACATATTGTCTAACAGCAGGATGGTCTAATTACATTGCCATATTTTTATCATTTATTTAAACAATTAAAAGAGAGGGACCCCCACCTCCACTACTTAGGATCATACCATTGTGCTTGTAAATAAAATATGTGTTTATTATTATAAAGAACCATATAACTATAATGCTCAGTATATGTTGAAAATGGGTAACTTACTTCAAAAAGAAAAAGAATGGAATCCAACTCTTCCCTTTGCGATTTATTTCCTGAAGGGCAAAGAAAAAGAACATTCCTTCTCATTATGCATAAAGAGAATATCACTGATAATATAATTCCACAGAAGTACTGCATTTGCTTGAAATAAGGATTTTTTTTTTTTGCAGTTTAGCAGTATAACAGGCATGGAAGGCTGTTACATTCACTGAGATTAAAATGAAGGAAGCAGATAAACATTTTTTCCTAAACTTCTCTTGATTCTTTAGGAGGTGATACAGGACAGAGAAATACTTCAGAGATGCCACAAAGAGCTTTAAAGGTCAAAAACAGCACTTTGAATTGGATTTGGAAGCAAACTAGCAATCCATGGAATAGAGGTACAGTATAACGTGCCATTCTAAGGGTACACATTAGCTGCACATCCCACTGCATACTGCATAATCTGAAGCTTCCAAACACTTTTCAAGGACAGCCCCATGTAAAGTGCATTACAGTAGTACATCCGGGAGGTCAGCCAGGTCGTCATCAGGGTATGAGTGACCATGAGCAAAACTTCTCAATCCAAGAACAGATGTAACTAGTGCACAAAACAGAACCGTACAAAGGCCTCCTAGCCACAACTGCCACCTATTCGTTGAACAGGAGTCATGAAAGTCTAGGAGGATCCCATATTGCACACTGGGTCGTTTGGGGCAATGTAACCCTGTCCAGTACCAAAGACAGCATAGTCCCTGAAGTGGAGGGCCCCAAAATCTATAGCCATTCAGTCTTGCAATTCCAGGGTGGCGAGATAACATTAGCTGTGGTCTCCAATTCAGAGTAAGTTTCCTAACATCTTAGAGACTATATATCCAACTCATTTTGTCACTCTGCACCCAAAATTTGTAGTTTAAATACTACTCTAGCTTGCTCATAATTCATGGACAAAAAAAGTATAAGTCCACACTTTGACCAATAGAAGTTTCTCTTCCAGACTGATGATGGCCTGGATGTTCTATTCATCTTGGAGTTTGGGGAAATAATTATAATCTTCTGATAATTGTTTAGAAAATCCATTCCAACACAATATTGAACAAAGGCTAACAGTGTCTATAAGAGGATCATAGCAATGTAATTATATGTTCAGGAAGCTTATGGTACAATAGTTAACAAGCTCCAATCTACTCATTTTTTAAACATTTAGCCATGGTGACTAGTAGCACTTTATATTTGTTCTTTTTGTTTTGTTTTCAAATATTCCTTTAAATTACTTATTATGTTTATGCTTTCATTCTTTTGAGATGACTAAACCTGAAAAGGATATTTCCTAGTTTTCCTCAATAGTTTTAAATGTGAGAAAGGATTAAATTATGGTCTAAATGACTAAATTAAACACTTTAGCTATTAGTAAGTAAATATACAGTAGTAAATCTCCAATAAAAAGCATTTAGTCATATACAATGACAGAACAGAGAAAGAGCTTCAAGGATAAAATTGACAAATTTGATAAAAAGCATCCTATATTCTTGATACCTAGAATTTGATATGAAATTAAGAGTCAGCTATGGTGGTTATACAGTTATAAATCTACAGATTTCTGGAAAATGATAGAAAATTGTAAAAGAAAGCAACAAACGGGTATTTCAGGCACTTGAAGTATCATGCAACCTGATACTGATACATTGACTGTTCAAACTGTGATATAGAGACTTTCATCACATAAATGCTATTCTTAGTAATTTTATTTTAAGTTTGTTTTAATGAAGCAGAAACGCCCCCCCAACAGTCCAGATCATGATTTAAACGCAAAATGCTGTATATCTGAGATCCTCACTTATTTCCAAGATAGCTTTGATAGTATACTTCAAAAACTGTATCCAGCAATTAATGAAATAATGGTTATTAATATAGGCACCAATGATTTAATTCCACTAAAGTTCAAATTGAATATATATTTATAGACTTAGCTTCTCCCAAAACGGTGCCCAAAATTTATAACAGGGTAGTTAAAACACTAATGTTATGTGGTTAATCGTGATATGCTCATGCTGAAACAGGTTGTACACAGTAACTTACTATATTTTTTTAAAAAAAGCTTTTCTTAAACTAGACTGATTGAGCATATTAAAGTACTATGCATATGCCCATTACTTGCATCAGCAGGAGAGGCTATTTTGAAGATTTTCCTATTGCCAGAAGTTTACTAATCTATACAAGGTCTTCACTTGTATGGAATCCAGATAACAGAATGCATTCATCAGAGAGATGTGCATGGCTCTACACTACCAGCTCTAAGAAAAATGGTAGAAATTTCACCAAGCTTTTAATTGTTAAGTAAAATTGATTTTAATGATATTGATTTTTAATTTTTATAATTTTAATTGTAATAAAAATTGTTAAAAACTCATTGTTATTGCTGTACACTCCCTTGAGCATTATATGGATAGAAAGGCAGGAGAGAAATTTAATAAATACCGTGTTTCCCCGAAAATAAGACCCTGTCTTATATTTTTTGAACCCCGAAATAAGTGCTTGGCCTTATTTTCGGGGAGGTCTTATTATTTTGGAGTGCATGGAGGAAATGGCGGGGACTGGCTGTTCATCTGTTTAAATATTTTCAGGGAGAACTTATTTTCAGGGGGGACTTATTTTAGTGCATGCGCTCAAAAGCCCAACTGGGTTTATTATCAGGGGATGCCTTATTTTAGGGGAAACAGGGTAGTTAAACCACTTGTAAACAATCTCAAAGACTATTTTTGAAACGTTAGACATTCCTAATTTCTAATGGTCTTCTGATTAATTACTAAAGTTATTTGAAATATACAGAGATTTATATAATATTAATCATCTTAAAAGACAACATACTTACCTTTTTGTTTCAAATTGGTTTCCAGTGTTACAAAGCTTTCATAGAAGATAAGATAAATTTGAGAATAATTGATCTCAAAGAACTGTTTGAGTTCACTTCCATCCACAACATCTATACAAGAAAAATTAAAACAAAAAGTTACTGTATGTGAAAGTTATAAGAATACATAAAATATTATTAAAATGCATAAACAAAATAATGTATGGAAGAAAATCCTGCAAACCCAACTATGTGACACAAATACTAGCATTAAAGGACAGTATTTAGATTATCTGGAATTTTGGAATTGTCTAGGTACTTCTACATTTATAAGTAAATTCCATTTTAAGATAAACATTTAAAATACTTGAAATTTCTGCTCATGCTATGAAGTTTAGGATTACAATTAACGTACAGTAGAACCTCTGGTCACGATCATAATTTGTTCCATGACCGATTTGGTCATGACCCGAACCTAATTTTGGAAATTTGGCGCTTACAAAAAAAAAATGGCACAGAAGGGGAAATCGGCTGCGAAAAAAAAATTGTGAATTTTTTGGTCGGAACCCGATTTGGTCATTGTCAAAAGCATTTGTGACCAGAAGTTCTACTGTATCTTAAATTTCATTTTATGATGGATTTAATTCACTTTTCTATTGCTTCACAAGTTAGTTCCATGTATTCAGTTTGCCTTGGTATTTCAGCTCAATAACGGTCTGGTGAATGAGGCATCTAACAAAATTTTCAATGGACGCAATTTATTCAGTGATCTGAGTCATGCTTGAAGTATGTCTACAAATGTGTACAATTCTTCAAAGTTCCACCTGTTATAGTGGTAGCTTTCATGTTCTTCCACACACTTCTATCAACAGAAAAAAGAGAAAAAGTAAACTCACACTTTATTAAAGTTAGGCTTCCTACCCCACCCCAAGCAACTGGGATGAAGAGTCCTGGAACTATGCCAAGTGACTACTATCTGAGACTTTTAACTCTTTAACAGAAGAGTTAAAAGAAAAAACAATACCTCTCTTTCTGTTTTTAAATCAGCTGAACTAGCTTCCCAGAACAGGACACTTAAGGAGGAAACTGAGGCACTCAGTGTAGCTCAAGACAGCATTGTCATGCTTGATATGTTCTTTCACAGTTACTTTTGTGGGAGGGACAATTTCAGCCTCACCTCCTTCATTCCTTTCCATGCCTGAACTAGCTTTCTATTTTCACAAGCCACGATTCTAATTTTAATTTCAATTTATTGACAACAAATAGAAACAAAAAATACAAGCAGAACTTAGAAATATATCCAGCCTTATATCCAGCTTTATTTTTCCACTTATTTTTCAGCCTTATTTTTCACTGTGGATCCCTTGTCTTAAAACTAGGTAACAAAGCCTTGCAACATTCTATGTTACATAAAACAACTTATCTGTCCAAAGTACCGTAAATCAGCATAAAAGTCCTCTGAATGGTCAGAAACTGCTATTAAAAGAGGGAAAATAACTTCGGCTATTGTGTGGTTTAAAATTTTTAATGTAAATAAATATCTCGTCATGTATATCTTCCTCTTCTATCATGTTAAACTTTGCAATTTGTTAACAAATTGTGTACTTTCTTATAAAACACGTAGATCTGCTGGAGGATGCAATCAAGAGTTGTGATTAGTAACAACTCAGGTCATCTATTATCATAAACATAATTTAAAGAGCACACAGAATGAATAGGAAATTGCTGCAAATTATGTTCCATAAAAGCAAAATGCACATTTTATTAATCAATCTATGTAATGGAGAGCCCCTAAGGACATGAAAGTATATCAAGGCAGAAGTAACACTGAAAGGAAAGGAAGTTCATGTTGACCTTCCTAACAAGATTCTGCATTTTTTACACGATTCAATTTGTCTGAATAATTCATGACTGCTAACAAAAAAGGAAGTAGATAGTACTTCCTCTCATTTTACAGTAACTAAAAATGAATGGAATAAAGAGGGCCAACCAGTTTCATAAAGGTTGGGTGAAAACACACAAAAAATCTTGAGTGAGAATACCAAAATCTCACAAGATTTGCTGATCCTCTCAGATGTCAAATGTTACAATACAAGTGACTACAATACAAAAAATGTAACTCACACACCTTCTCTCTCTCTCCCCCTCCCCCCATACACATATACATGCATAGACATACACATACACACATGCAGTCAAGCAACCATAATTTTATAATGTGGTCCTCAGATTACATATTGGAATACACTAAGAAAATAGCTAAAGAGAAAAGATTCTAATCATAAACATGTAGTTTTATCATCAGATTAAAATAATTTAGGATACAGTTAAATTCTTATAAATTATTTACTAGAATTTGTTTTTCAAAAATCTGAACATGTTACCATCAGACAAATAAGAATTTTTATAACTCAAAAGGAAGGACAATCAAAATCTTTTTGGGGACAATTATTATTTCCAATTCTTTTACTATTCAAACTTTCACAGTACTTAATCTGCCTAAGATTTCTTTTTCTTATTGGTTCATTATTTTCTGAACCACATGTTTTCACAAAGGTAGGTAAAACTATACCATCAATAACTGAAATGTAATACTGTACAATAATTGCCTTTATCAAGGTAGAATTTATCCATAGCTTCTTTCCCACGCACATACAATAAATTGGTATCATTTTTAGTACAAGTTAAAAATAATGGCACTAATAACAGGAACCACCATCTTATTTTCAGGCAAACTTGTTTTCCAATATTCAGGATTAGAAGGAAATATGGGTATATATTTATCACTGAGTTACATGGTAGGAATAAAGAATAAGATTTGAATTCTAAATGTTTTAAACTCAAACACCTCAGATCTTAAGACTTTGAATAAAATTCTGAGCTTCAAACAGCCCATTTCAAGGTCAAAGTGTCAGCTTGCAATTAAAAACAGAGTTGAAATATTTTGCATGCCCCTCTGACATACCATATCTTAGTCAGCAGATAATAAACACTAATTACAGTTCAGTTACAAGTCCAGCTACTTTTAGTATGGACTAAAACTGCATGGTTGTTGTTCTTAGCATTTATCTCATCTGACAGCAGTGGCGGCTTGTTTTTGCACTGCACTCACTTAGCTCTTAGGGTGAATCTATCTGCATACTTTATATGACAAGGAGTTTGTTTCTCATCCAGAAGACGATACTGATTAGGGATGAGGAGGAGTGACAGGCCAAAGATCACCAAGATGGCTTCCATTCCTCAGGGAAAACTAGAACCTGAATATTCATAGTCCAACACCTTAACCACTACATGATGAAGGCTCTCTCAGGAAATAAAATTCAGTAAAATACAACATCTGTACTTGCTATTATACCAAAATAATACAATTTACATTTTAATGAACAGATCCCAGCATTTTACTAAAAGGATAGGGCAGCTCTTAACTCATAAAAGTATATATATATCTATGCTTCATTGTTTTGGGGATATCTAAAAACAGCACAATGTTGCTTTTATGAGTCACATCTTTTACATCAACTCCCTCTGAAGAGAATATTAATCCAAAAATGGACAGATTTCAGGGTTATAAATACTGCTTTTAAATCTTTAAGAAGTCAACAATTATTTATTCACTCATTTATTAATTTGATGCCCCTTGATTCCAACCAACTACCTTTCCTGGCACTTTCCAGTACTTTGTAATTTTCAAGAGTATATACTTAATAGTGAGTGAAGAAAGAGATTCTGTTGGTCTATCCATCTCCCTTATCAGTTAGCAGAATGAATTTATATGAATAGTCAATGAAGATGATAGTTGAGACTTCAAGATTTTTGGTCTTGGGGCTCATCAACCATTTAATTCCAAGATTCTCCTGACAAATGAAATTCAGACTCTTAAGAGCTGTCATGGGACTTTACTAAGATTGTTTTAGCATCTACCCATGAGATAGATAATTTACTTGATGTGGTTTTCAACATGGAAAGCAATAGTTTACATAGAGAAGTACTAGAAAAGTTGCCTTTTACCAGGGGCTAACAGTATCTGAGAAGTTTAGAATTGTCCATGCCTCCCTCTGCAAGCATGAAGACTAGATTAAATCAGTATACCCTAGGGATAGGTAGATCAGGTAGATTTCAGAAAATTCTGAGGGATATTCTCTCAGGCTTCGTCCTTTCAGCTGTCCCCCAGGCATTTTTGGATGCAGCATCTCCTAATTGCCCACTGTCCAATGCTAAACCCATACATTTTACAAGCTTGAAACAGACATCAACAAGCAATTTGGCCTTCTATATTTGGCCCATGTTATAAAATCAATTGCCCCTAGAGTTAAAGCAACTTCATTCCTTACAACTCAGACAGGGTAGCAAAATATATTTATTATTTCAGGTTTTTTGACACTAGTACTATAATTTCTATTTTATATATTATGTTTAATATTTAATTGGTATTTTCTCCAAAACTGTTAATGGAGTGGAATGGTAATAAATCTATCTAAATACTATAAATAAACATGAGCAAGATGCTGAATTTTATAGAAATGAGGCCATCATAATGACATTTCCAATGCATGTGTGAAGTCAGAAGTTAGGAGACAGTGAGGCTTGTTCCTTGAAAAGATTTTAGTTTACTATTTAAAAGGATTTTCACAATGCAAATTTTAAAAGGTCAAAATTAAAATGTACAAAAATAAATAAACTTCAGCAATCCTTAGAAGCTGCTGCTAAAAGGTAAAGCTATAAATAAGATGTATCGCTTCAATGTTGAGATGAAGAATTCCCATGGTGGAATGTTATCTCACTGCACAAAGTATTACATTTTTGCTTCCCCTTTAATAGTATCTTGTGTAACTTCCTGGAAGATCACTGCTTTATTATTAGAAGCAGATAAGGTAGCTGAAAAATGCTGCTTTTTGCTGCTTTTAGTTACTAGAAGCACTTGTTTAAATTGAGAGAAAAATCCTCAAAACAAAATTAATACTAGTGCAGAAAACCATTCTGTTCAGCTTTCAAGTATTGGAAACCATATCACTCACCGTAATAATACTTCCAGGAACAAATTATTTATTTGTCCAATATGGTCCCTGTTAAGAATGTGTGTCTGTGTGTGGGGGATCACTAACAACCTCATACAATTCTTCATGAAACCATTTCCTATATTCTCCAATGATTCCCTGCACCATTATGACACTGGTAAATATCCAGTCATCAGAGGACTGAGAAAATAAATCAAAATTCTGGTTTGAAGTTTGAGACCATGGAGGATCCTGTAGTATGGCTTTTAAACTTTACATTGCTATCACTAACTTTGTAATCAGCACAGTTTGAACTGCATAAATAAAAATGTATCATCAATTCTCCAGGTTATTTTGCTGTATCTAACCTTACGATTTAGGACTGAACATAGGGTTTTTTTAAAGCTGCAATATAACAACTTCTGGAGCTGGGCTTTTTTTTTTTTTTTCCACAACAATCCAATAATCCGATGGACAGCAATCCAAAATCAGGGAGGGGGACTAGAGAGGGAACACAAGCGGTGCATTGAAAGTGGGTTCTAAGGCAATGCTTCAAGGTATGAAGCTTTTTTTGAACCTGCAGCAAATTTCACGCGACGATTGTTTGACTGCTATTGCTAAGGCTCCAGAACATTTAAAGCGCTTCCTGTAACCTCTACAGTACTATCAGTAAGCTAGACCAGGGTAACTGCCAGCTGGTGCAGGAGGCGGGAGAGACACGCTCGCACCTGAGACGCCCGCCTCCTACTCCCGACCTATCTTTCAGGCCCCCTCCCCCTCCCTCCCGGGCTCGGAGCTCCTGGCGCTGCTGCCGCCGCCGCCGCCGCCGCCGCCGCGGGCTCGCGCCACGCCACTCACCCATCAAAGCCCGAAGGTGCTTGAGGCGGGTCAGCGGTTCTTTCCGCGGGTCCAGCGCCTTCTGCGCAGACTTCTTGACATCCGCATGACCCCTCCGCGAGAACATCTCGAGGGCGCCTGAAGGAGGTGCAGCCGCAGCGGCGGCCTCCCGCCTTTGTCCTCGCTCGGCTTCTTCTGCACCGACCCTCGCTCTGAGCTTCGCTGCCCTGGCCAGTCTCGGGGGCTGAGCCGGACGCGTAGCCACAGAGGGAGAGCAAAGTTGCGGGCGGGGAGGGAGGGAAGGAGGAGCTAAGCCGCGGGAGGGGAAATAGGCGGGGCTTGCCGCCGTCGCTGGGAAGGGCATAAGGTAGCGGTCAGAGCAAGCCTGCTCGTTGCCTTTGTGAGAGGCGGCGCCTTCAAGGGACGGAGAGGAGTTCGTTCCTGTATTGCTGGAATATGTTTCATTTAGTTAACTTATTTATAAATAAGTGGTTCCTCCCCCAGGGCTGGAAGCTCTAGCCACCCTCATTCGCATGACTTAAGTTTTAGAACTACAAAGTCCAGAGGGCTGGGTGGGAGGCCATCTTAGGCGCGGGCTTGTCCAGAAGGCGCAGCCTCTTGCAGCAAGTCCAGGGAGCGCCTTTCGTGTTACGTTGCTCCTGCGGACGCCGGCAATTTCTTATTGTGACCTTGATATGAACCCCGCAAACAAAGCCGTGATGAATAGTACTAAATTACAGGGATTTTCTTAATGGTTAACCAGATATCATTAACTGTAAATTCAGAGTTGTGCGGAGGTTGTTGAAATAGATCTAAAATTGCACTTTGTTTGCTAGCTGCCTCTGTTGGGAATAAAGTGTGCAAAATCATTACAGTCAATCAGATTCAGATAGGCGTAGAAGCAGCTGAGCTCCGGGCCAGAAAATGTTTGCTTGAGAGAAAACTTACACCATATATTTTGGATTACAATTCCCATGATTCTCAGTTGATGTATCTGGAGAAGGTTGTTTTTCATTGCAAAGATGAACTGTACAGGGCATTCTGAGACCTCTAAGGAATTTAGAACTATATAGGACTCTTAAGAAAGAAGCTGATTTCATTTCTAGAAATTATATACCATTCCTATTTTAAAAAAAACAAAAGCAATTTTTTTAAAAATGTAATTTGAAAATCAGTAATGATGAGAAATCCATCATCATAAATAAATGTTGAGTCACTCAGTTCCTAGGTTAAGGAGGAAGTGGATCCAGTGCAAACAGTTATAGTTACCTGACTGACTCCACAATCTCCTGCAGCATGATCGACTTCCATGACAGATGCACAAGGCTGATGGATTCCTTAAATTGTTTTAAACTACCTGAGGTTAATTTTTAAATGCATTTTTCAGCATTTGATGCCTGTTTGAGGAATAAATGTTGCTACAGTCATGACACTTAGGGGTGTCAAACTGGTGGCCCACAGGCGGATGCATCATGCACAGGCCACGCCCACTCCAGCTCTGCAAATGGGAAAAACGTTGCTAAATGTCATGTAAGGGCATTGTGGTGCCCTGAGTTTAACACCTGTCCTGTACATCAAATTCTCTTGGCTTCTTCCCCCCCCCCCCAACATAACATTTTAAAAAAATATATCATTATCCTTACTTGAAAGCAATCCTGTAGTGCCTCAGAGTTTGTTCTATATAGTACTATCTGTATTTCAGGATTACAGGTAGTCCTTAATTTATGACAGTAGTGGGTTCCATTTATCTTTGCTACTGGTTTGGAATCGGGTGCTCGCGCATGGCACTTCTGCGCATGCGCAGAGCATCTGTGATGATGTCTGGACGGGTGGGCAGAGCCTCACGTCACCGCCCCAAACTGGGGCGAACCGGTAGAAACCCACCACTGACTTATGACAATTATTGGGACCAAAATTTCCATTACTAGCTGGGAAGGTCACAAATAGTCATCACATGAGCCCAGGATTCTGCATCCATCATAAATACATGCCAGTTGCCAAGTACCTGAATTTTGTTCACATGACTATGGGCACAATGGTGAGTTTATTATTTATTTATTAATCCAATTTATATGTCCCTGGTTTGGACTGGTTTGCAAGAACCAGTAGTAAAACTGGTGGGAGGCTCCGCCCACTGACCTGGACATTATCATAGGTGAACTGCGCATGTGCAGAAGCTACTGCACATGTGCAGAAAAGCGCGCATGGGCGCGGGCGTGATGCGAACCGGTAGTAAATATAAGTAGAATCCACCCCTGCATGGGCACTCTGTGACAATTTTAAGTACAAGGACTGGCCATAAGTCACTTTTTTCAATGCCGTTTAATTTCAAAAGGCCAGTAAAAGAACGGTTGTAAATCAAGTACTACCTGTGTATTCTAAGTAATATCAAGACTTCTTGTGATCTCTGAAAAATAATATCACTAAAAAATATTTTGAATTTCTTTTGATTTCTAACAATTAAAAAAGGTGTTAACAAAAAACCTTAATGGACCTTCAATCAGTACACAGCACTCACTGGAAATAAATTCATGGTACTTTTTAATACTGCTATGTGCATATTACCTCATCACAAGACAGCTATAATAAAACAGCCAAATTTAATTCCAGATAGGTAATGATCTGGGTTACTTTTGAAATTTAATGTACATATTCTGAATGTCATTGATCAATTGATTTATGTTTAGAAATAAATAGCATGCATGTGACCTGCATTTTTACAATATTCTCTGGTATTTCTTTAAATGTAAAACAAGTTTTACAACATTTAAAATATTTTGTTTTTCTACCATATGATGTCCAGGTCAGTGGGTGGAGCTTCCCACCGGTTTTACTACTGGTTCTTGCAAACCAGTCTGAACCAGGGACATATAAATAAATAAATAATAAACTCACCACTGTGCCCATAGTCATATGAACAAAATTCAGGTACTTGGCAACTGGCATATATTTATGATGGATGCAGAATCAATCTTTCTAGACTGCACACAGCTTTTTATTTCAGCAATATAGTTTAATTGTTGGTCATTTTCATCCTAATTTTAAATTGCAATATTTTATCTTATTGTCCTTTAGAAACTTACTTGCTGGTTCTCTTCAATTTGTTTCTTTTTTTGTTCTCTTTGTTGTCTTTTATGTAATCTTAATAAAAGTTTAATTTTCCCCAGGTTTAAATGTGCCGTAGAAGCATACCTCATGCTTACACTAGGAATGGAGACATCCAGGTTTTCTCATTCAGGCTTACTGTGTGACATGGAGTCAGTTAGTCTCAATCCAGCCTACCAGACAAATTTCTGGTTGTGGGGAAAATGTGAATTACCTTTTGCTCTGGAATGAAAAGTAAAATAGGAATCAAATAAATACATAAAACTTGTTTATTTTTGTATCTTACAAAGTTCTAGTCTGGGATCTTTAGCTTTCTTGCAAATAAATTATTCATACTAAACGGTGACTTCCTGATAAACATATACACAATTGTTAAATTAGTAATTTAAATATTTTCTAAATAATAAATGTTAGCAAATGTATTTGCTAAATCTGAAAATTAGTTTGTGATTTTATACGGACTGCCAAGCTTTACATTTTCAAAGAAATATTCTTATTGTCCAGAATTGCTACTATTCATATTTTGGTATGGACATTTTTATATTTATATTTGACAAGGCGTTCAAGACTTAAATCAGTTTTCCATCACAGTACAGGCTGCAGAGGTGGAATATATGTTTGTTGACATTCTATATAAATAAGGTCATTAATATTTGCTTCAAAGAGGAACTAGTTCGGCACATTTAAAAGAAAAGGGGTTCCATTATAGCAAAGCATACCACATCCAAACCTTTCTGAAGCTATCCATGCAATTGCCTTTACTGATGGCAATTGCAGAATATTGAGAACAGAGAGGGAACATCATGACTCAATCTGTGGTCCTTCCGAATAGTTAATAGGAATTTTTTAAAAAGAATAAATTATTCAGTGACCTGTGCTTGGGGCTAGGCAGCTCCTGTAGTAATAGTGGGGGTTTTCCAATAGTTGCAATCAAAATTATTTTTACATTAGGTTATAGCTAAAGCCTCTTGAATTGGAGTAAGAGAAGAAAGCCTTGGTTGAACCCAGAGCCTGGAAGTTGGAGTGAAGTAACACTTAGGTACCTGTCATCCATTCCTGAAGCTCAGCACAGACTGAAGGAAGGATGGCAGGCAGGAAAAAAAGCCTCCCCATTTTCCTCTCGTTCACCAAAAGCCTCCACTCCGAACGCTGAAGGTCGGAATGGAGGCAACGGTGCATCCACGTTGTGTCCAGCTCACCGAGTCTGGCATGCTGCACCTCAAAAAAAGTAAGACCACCTCAAAAATAAGCTTGTGCTTATTTTCAAGTCTAAAAAAAAATAAGACTCGGTCTTATTTTCTGAGAAACAAGATATAACCAGAGAAAATCAATCAGGCAGCTATTAAGGGGATATAAATTTAGAGCCCACCAACCACACTGTTGTTTTTTTGATAATGATTTCTTCAGGCAGTCAGGTCAATTGTTTTCTATTATGCAATGCTGAATCTTCGCAGAGCTTACAGCAGTTATTGAACTTCTTGTTTCACCCTACTTCCTGCTGCCTGAAAATTAGTGTGCCCAGGATCATGGCATTCTCTTTCAGGTATACATTGTTCCCCAAACATCCATTCACTTTCCCAAACTATACAGCTATATCTCTGTATTCTCCCTATCTGTCTTTTTCAAGTAGGCAAAGGGCAATATTTTCAGAGGTGGCATCATGCAATGAGATTAGGCAGCCTCCATAATAAAATCATCAGTAACCATCCTTCTCCAAATTCTGCCTCCATCTAGGTAAGCTATACTTTCCTTTTAAATTGCTTTGCTGTTTGTAAAAAAAACATTTACGGTATATGAGTTATTTACATAACATGCTAACACCCTAAGAAAATATTTAGGCAATGAGAAATATAAACACTAGTTTAAAACCTGGGTTATTCACTAGTTTCCTCATCCTGAATGTCCCTATCAAGAGAAGAGCTCTGACTGGTTGTTTTGCATGATTGTCCCTGGGGAAAAGACAGTAATACTATCTTTCTTGAATTGTATTTGCTTAATTTGGCACCAAATGATCTGTGGACAGATTATATCTGTCAAAACTAGTGTAACATGTTGATGGCATCTGATCTATTCATCTATTCTGTTCTAGAGATACACAAAGTGTCTCGCTAACTTCCCTAACTGATGAGTATCAATAATTATCTTAGCTGTATTTTGGGTCTTACCCAGTGGTGGGATTCTGGGGGTTCTAGGGGGTTCGGCCGAACCCTTTGTTAAATTGCTGGCTCGCCCCGCCCCTTGCCCCGCCCCTCCACACTACTATTTATTCCCAATAAATGAGGCGAGCGAGCCAGCAATTTAACAAACGGTTCGGTGTTTTTTTGTAATTTATTGGCCCCGCAGCATACTGAACCATTTGTTAAATTGCTGGCTCGCCCGCCCTTTGCCGCCTCCCACCCGCGCGGCCCCAGCCTACCATAGCCAGGGGTAGGCAATTGTGGCTCTTTTACAACCTGTGGACTTCAACTTCCAGAATTCCTGAGACAGCTTGGCTGTCTCAGGAATTCTGGGAGTTGAAGTCCACAGGTTGTAAAAGAGCCACAATTGCCCACCCCTTCCCTAGCCTGAGTTCCACTGCTTGGGATCCACGTGGGCTGCCACGTGGTTCCCCACCGGCTCCGGATGCAAGAGAGCAGGATGGAGAAAGCAGCTTCCACGCCTTCGCTCACCCTCACTCTCTGCTCTGTTGGATCGCCGGCCGTTCGCTTACCCCGCCCACTCCCAATCTATTGCTGCCTCTGGAGTCCCAGCTGATGGCTAGAGGAAAAAAAACTTCAAATTCTTGCCGCGGGGCTTCAAAGGGCCGCCCTATAGCCAGTGGTGCAGCCGAACCGTTTGTTAAATTGCTGGCTTGCCCCGCCCCTCCGCACCACTATTTATTGCCAATAAATAGTGGTGGGCGAGGGGCGGGCGAGCCAGCAATTTAACAAACGGTTCGGTGTTTTTTTTGTAATTTTATTGGCCCACGGAGCTTCAGCATAGGCTAATTAGCCCCTTGATTCTATCGGCCTCCCGGCTCTCAGCTGATTTGTCTCAGCTGTTTTGCTCAGGGCTCTGCTGCTTCCTTGCAAAGAGTCCTGGAGCAATTTTTTTTTTCCCTTAGCTATGCTGAAACACGAAACTGAAACTGCTTTGCTGTTGCTGCAACATTGGAAAATTAGGCAGGCAGAATTCTTTTCTTTTTCCTCACCAAAAAAGGTAGGTGCAAACAATGGGAAATTTAGGGAAAGATTTTAAAACACAAAAGAATAAAAGCTCTATTTAACTAGGGAATTGTAATAATTGAGATACTATTAACTGTATATTTCTGAAAGCAGAAATGGTTAAGTTGTGGTTTGAAGGAATATATGGGGGAAATTATTTGGTTTATTATTATTGGTAAATATAATTAATTGATTTCTAAGAAATTGGTGAAGGGAAACAATAATAAGGATATAATAAATAATACTAGAATATGATATACTGGTATACTAGATTCTGTAACCATTAGGTTCCTGTAATACACATATTCTGCCTTTATATTTGAATCTCCTGTAACAAACATATTCTGTTATTAGGCCTGTAATGTATCTGGTATTTGTCAAACATATGTCCCTGCCATTTGACCTGAACCCATATCAATCTTCTCCCTGTTTTTTTCTTGTGCCATCTAAGAGCATGGTACATATCTCCAAGGCATAATTTACACCTCAGTCTTAATTCATGTTGATCTGGATAGACTCCTACTTTCCAGGGCCAGGGGGCCTAAGTGGCCAATTGAGTAAACAAAGAAATGCTCAAGATGACTAATTGGGAAGTTTCTATTCCCCCTTGCAGGGCAACAAGGAATGCACGGGCCTGGATTGGGAGGCCAGAGTTGGGTACTAGCTGACGTCTCTGAGGGTATAAAAGGACGCCATACCTTCCCCAAGGTGTGGCTATCTCCTCACATGCATTGTATCTGTATGTTCTGGATATAGTTCCACCCAGTATTTTGTTTTTGGCCATAAATAAAATCTGTTTTTTTTTTTTTTTGCAAGCCTTGTCTTGAGTCTCTCTCTTTGGCATTCTGGTGACTCAAGTGTATTTTGGGACCTTACATTGGATTGCATGGAAATAATTGGAATATTCATGTTCATATTGATTAATATACAAAAAAGGTAGTTATATAACTAATTGATTTATATTAAAATGTTGAATTTATATTAAACAACTAATATTACATAATTAACCAATGTGAGGATGGATATAAAAATAGATGACAATGGGAAGGGGTGTAATATAGAATAGAAGGGAAAAATTGAATTTGATTAAGATTAGAGATGAGGATGAAGGGTAATATTGGTTTTTTACAAAAATAGATGAGGAATAAATATGGCAAAAAGGAAATATAGAAATTGTAAATTTAATTGAAATGACTAAACACTGTTTAAATTTGTGAACCGGCCAAATACTCTGTTCAAAGAAAATACATTGTATGTTTGTATGTGTGTTTCTAATTATTGCTATTTATTCATATTTGTTCTCTTTTATTCTTTAAAGTTTAACAATTCATTCTTAATCTTAATATCTTTATATTTGTTTGGGGTTGGCTTTCTTCCCTTTCATCTTTTTTATTGTACAGCAATCTTCCTCCTCAAACCTACCACCTCTCTCTTTTCTTTCCTTCTTACTTTCTCTTCCTCCCCCTCTTCTTCTCCTCCCTACTTCCTCTTCCTTTCTCCTTCTCCTCCTCTCTTCCTCCCTCTCTTACCCTCCCTCCTACTCTAATTTCCCTTCCCTTCCTTCATCCCTCTCTATTGCTGTATCCTTTTATGCATATGGACTACTCAGAGGGCTGAAAAAGTTATTTCTGACTGGTCCTCACACTTTTGACCAGTCCTCGAACTTATGACTGTCCTCACATTTTACGTTTTTGCCCTATCTTGTCACCATGGTGAAGAGAAGCAGTTGTGAAATGAGTGACATGGTTGTTAAGAAAGCTGCACGGGCATAAATGTGAGGATGGTCATAAGTGTGAGGACCGGTCAAAAGTGCGAGGCCCAGTCAGAAATCACTTTTTTCAGCCCTCTGGGTAGTCCTTTTGTGCACATGGACTACTCAGAGGGCTGAAAAAGTTATTTTTGACTGGTCCTCGCACTTTTGACCAGTCCTCGAATTTATGACTGTCCTCACATTTTACGTTTTTGCCCTATCTTGTCACCATGGTGAAGAGAAGCAGTTGTGAAATGAGTGACATGGTTGTTAAGAAAGCTGCACGGGCATAAATGTGAGGATGGTCATAAGTGTGAGGACCGGTCAAAAGTGCGAGGCCCAGTCAGAAATGACTTTTTTCAGCCCTCTGAGTAGTCCCTATGCACATAGCCACGCCCACCCGGTCACATGACGAGCTAGCCACGCCTACACAGTCATGTGACCAGCTAGTCATGCCCACCCAGTCACATGATTGCCAAGCCACACCCCCAACTAAGCCACGCCCACAGAACCTGTTGTTAAAAAAATTGAATCCCACCACTGGTCTTACCCTATTAAATCCTCATGGGGGATCCAATATATATTCTCTTAGGAGCATAGGTCATAGTCCTGGATCCCATTTTAGAATTTGAGTCTGCTTTTGTCTACTTGTGTGCTTCGATTTCCATTTAACAGGCTCCAAACTGCCATTTGGCATGCATTCAGAGAGGATCAGAAAGGAGAAGGGGACAAAGAATCTGAAATTGTGGTTGGAGATTGGGTATTTAATATGTACCATCAGAAAATTAATCACATATTGTTAACCATCCTGCAGTAATCAAATGCTCAGGACTTTTGAGGTAGAATAGATTTACCAGTCTCTGGGAATCCTGAGAACCCTTCATTACACTTGCATAGGTGCAAGTACTCTATTTGTGCGCATGACAGAACCTTATTAAGAGAAGAGAAGAGAACAGGCTTTCTAAGTACCCAGTAGGACAAACTGTAGGAAGCATTACTGTAATATCGATATCCTTCCTAATGGAACGGATAATGCAAAAAAGCCGGATGTATTGATCCAAAAATATCTGTATTCCTGAAACTGCCTTAGATTTCATTCCCTTAGCTCATGATGACTGCTGGATTTGAGTTTCTTCAGAAATTGTACCCAGCCCTGTTCCAATGCTGATCACATCAGGATCATGCATTGAGATATGGTATGGCAGATATTTTGGGCAGCACCTTTGAAAATATGACCAGGATGGTTACAGACAGGAACAAACAGCACTCTGATAATTGCACTATTTAAATCTGAAGCCACAAACAGGCTTCTTGGTCACCTCCAAAAGCACTCTGGCTCTCTGGGTGAAGCTGGTTGCCATAGATTATGTATGAGTAAGGCCCAGAAAATATTTCCAGGTAATCTGGAAACAGTTGTATTTTGGGGTGTGACCTCTCTTTTCTATGATGAGACCTGTAGTCCTCAGCATTTGTGGTTTCCTAGAGATAGGAAAAAATAATTTGAAAGCAAGCAAGCACTGTTGGTCTCAGTGAAGATGAGAATGTCTAAGATGAGGATCTAGTACTTGGAACACTGACAGTTGGTATATTATCTTGCAGGTCCATACTTGGGATGTATGAACTCCAGAAGTCAATTATTAATGTCTCTGCCAAGCTGGAGCTAGGTTTTTAGGCCACAGCTGATTTTATCCATATCTTTTAGTACCCATTGGAAAATATAGGGCATATCGGTATCGACAACACAATGGCCCTGAATTATTTGCTGATATTGCAAGGTGGTGGTTGCAAGCTAATCAACTCATCCTATTCTTTCTAAATAAATGGACATAAGCCTATAAAGTCTGATAGAGTCCTCCATATGCAGACTTATCTGCTACATGGTTGAATCGCAGATGTTGGATAGTCATAAATTAATGTAACATGTTTTAGATTCTTGGCCTTATGGATTTGTGTTAAAGAACTGCTTTTTGTTGGATTTGTTATTATAGCTATATACTTAGTAGCATATACCTGTTTTGCTTTTAGATCCACTTGGTGTGATAAATCCTTTGTAATGCATGTTGTCAACACTGTAAAACTTCTTTTCCCAAGGCCCCACTCCCTTCTCCAATAGATGTGTCAATTATCATGCTTGCTCACTTCTTCCTTACCCTCTTTAGAGGGAGAGAAAACAAGAATGGGGGTTATGTATGTATGAATCTAACCAGTGTTTGATTTGTGTTTCACTAAGGTAGGTCTATTCTTTCCATATCAAGTTTCTATAAGGATGAATGAGGTTTTGGCCAGTAAACTGATTGCAATAATCTCTCAGTGGAGTGATGCAGGTAATATTCCCAATATATACCTGAGAGGTGAATTGCTAAGTAGATAGATAACAAAGCATGATATTTCCTGGGAGAAGTTTGAAAAAAGCTCATCTCCCCACTAGTAAAGATAAGTTTATTCTAGAATGCTTATACAGTAGCATTGTATGGTTGATAATTAGATTGTGGATGACAGGAACATTCTATGCAGACTTAAAGAATAATGAGGACTGTTTTACCCATACAAAAGTATGAAGGCTATTGCTTAACGCATTGTAAGCCGCCCTGAGTCTCCGGAGAAGGGCGGCATAAAAAAAAAAAATTAAGACAATTGTTGCTTGTGCATCTCATAAATTGTTTGTGACACCTTTAACGTTCTATTCTCACTGGCTCAAGGTTGACTCAGTCTTCTATCCTTCCAAAATTGGTAAAATGGGGACCCAGATTTTGGGAAGCAATATGCTGACTCTGTAAACACTTAGAGAGGGCTGTAAAGCACTGTGAAGTACTAAGTGCTATCAACACTTTTCTTATAACATCTTTATGTCTTTGAATGCTTGGATTCTTTGGCTGGAGCCCAGTGATCACTGTATTTTTATTCATCCTGCTAAAGTTACTTTGTTGTGAGATCTTCAAATACTAATACCAACCACTCTGTGATCCATTTAAGATGGTGCTTTACTCCATTGACATATCTTTGGAGACTTACCTGGCTTTCAGTCCCACTATGCTTTTAAAAATTAAATACAGTAATATAATTAAATGCATGGGAAATTAGAGTATTGCAAAGCAATAACATTATTTTTACTTTATTATTATTATTATTATTATTATTATTATTATTATTATTATTATTATTATTATTATTATTATTAAAATTTCTATACCGCCCTTCTCCAGAATAGGACTCAGGGCGGTGAACAGCCAGAATAAAAAACAATACATACAAAATTTAAAAACAATTTAAAATAATTAAATATTATTGGCCGTAAATTAAAATAACCCAATTTAAAATCATTTTAAAATTAACTCAAGCCAGCCCCGCTAGTTGAAATAAATGGGTTTTCAGGGCCCGACGAAAAATCCGGAGGTCTGTTATTGTATACTTTCAAAGTATAAGCCCTACAGTAGGACTTCCAGATCTGATCAGCAAAGATCTGGATGTTCCTTAAATACGCAGAAAACACTTGTCATTCTTTGCTCCACCTAGTGGTCATTCTAATTTTTAGAGCTTGCTTCTTAGCCTTACCCTATACCAGTGATCCCCAACCCTTTTGGCACCAGGGACTGGTTTTGTGGAAGACAATTTTTCCATGGACCAATGGAGGGGAGAATGGTTTTTGTTTCATTTGTTTGGTGCCACTCATCTCCAGCTGTGAGGCCAGTTCCTAACAGGCCATGGACTGGTACCAATCTGTGGCCCTGCCCTACACAATAGTGATTCTTGGAGAATAAAAATTGTGCATGATTGTAGCCCGGCATTTTGTTTAAAACGTGTCTGCATACCAAGAAGAAAACCAAATAAACCAAGGCAGATTGAAAGGAAGAGTTAAAGAAATGTCAGAGAATAAATTTACCATTTCCTTTAATAAATGGATATTACAACTCATCATGCCAATTAGATACATAAATTATTTTTTTTTCTTTTTGTGTAAGGACAGGTTCCACCCTCTGTGATGACCATTAAAGAATTTTCAGCATAGAGATGTATAAATGTGGTATTTGACAGAATAACAGAACAGAATAACAGAGTTGGAAGGGACCTTGAAGGTCTTCTAATCCAACTCCCTGCTACAGCTGGAGATGCAGTGGTGGGATTCAGCTGGTTCGCACCAGTTCAGTAGAACTGGCTGAAGCTTTGCCCCTCCCTCCAAGTCTCTCTTCGCCGGGAGACTAGTCTTGCCACCTGGCCACTTGCCTGAGCTTATAGAGCCGCTTCGTGCCGTGACACCACCCAAGGGGAGTGGAGCAGGAGTAGGGAGGCTCACTTGCTCCCTTTCTCTGTGCTTGCGCCATTTGGCCTTTTGTTTTCCTTTTCAGCATTCAAGCCATGCCACTGCCTCCATAGGCCACCAGCAGCTGTACTGGAGCCACCCCAGGAAGTTCAGGCACGGTTTGCACTCTTGGTAGGTCTCTGACCCTCCTTGACTCTCTCTTTCTGTCTCTGCTGGGCCCAGTGCCAATGCTGTCTGGTGCACACCGGCCTCTGCAACCAGGCCTGGCAGTGGAGGGAACATGGAATCGCCCAAGGGAATACAAAGTATAACTAGAGAGATGTAGCAGTGTTCGGCCATCCAGGCTTCAAAGAAAAGTTCACTTCAGGGCAAGGGGTGCAACCAATGCCGATTTCTAAAAGAGAAGATCCTGCTAAGCTCCAGATCCTACAAAATAAGCCATGGTGTTCAGTTTGTGTGCCTACCTCCAGTCTTTCTAAAGGGATACCTCTCCCTGCACTGCCCCGCTTGCTCCTGCATGTTTCCACCGCGGTCTCACCTTTCACTGGGTTGGCTCACTTACCTCTGCCCCGTATCCTCTCCTTCAAAGGCTCCTTACTCACTCTCCCTGCTTCTTCTCTGATGACTGCCTCTTTCTTTGTCCCCCCTCCCCTTGCCACCTGGCTTCAGCTTGCGAAGCGACTGGGACCAGGAGAGTTGAGCCCGTTTCCTTTGGTGGTGGCGGCCCTACTTGGCTGCCTTTGTACAGGGCCAGATGGTGGGCAGCATCGAAGTACCTTAAAAGGAGAGGCTGGAGTAGCTGCCTTCCGAGTGGCTTTGGTTGCGAAGGGAGGCGAGAAAAGTTTGGCCAAGTTGTCTCCTCCTTCTCGGCCTTAAACATACACATAGAACAAATATGACACATCTCACAGCGCCAGAGGGACTTGCCCATGCGCCATCTCCTTGCAGAAAGTCCCAGAGCACATCGCGAAATTCGGCCTTTTGGCACTCTTGAGCAGGAAAGCACCGGTGGAGAGAAGTCATCCCGATGAGCCCAAAGGAGAGTTCCATGATGCCAAAGAAAGGGCCAGGTCACCACTGAGGCCAGTCCTGGATGGGCAGGTCTCTCTCCCCACCGACCAAATTTTGTGATGTCCTTCGGGACATTCTGTGAGGAGACGGCGCGTGTGTGAGTCCCTCCGGCACTGTGAGGTGTGTGCATGTTTGCTCTGTGTTTATGTTTAAGGCCGAGAAGGAGGAGATGGGGAAATGGGGCGGAGGTAAGCAAGTCAACCCAGTGAAGGGTGAGACCATGGTGGAAACATGCGGGAACAAGTGGAGTGGGGGGGAGGTGTCCCTTTAGAAAGGCAGGAAATGGGCACATGGACTGAACACAGATCCTGTTTTGTAGGATCTGGAATTTAGCAGGATCTTCTCTTTTAGCAAGAGGCATCGCTTGCACTCCTTGTCCTGAAGTGAACTTTTCTTTGAAGTCTAGATGCCCGAACATTGCTCTATCTCTCCAGTTATCCTTTGTATTCCCTGCCAATGCTGCCGCCTGCCGCCTTTTGCTGGTCCAAGCTAAGAAACTTGAGTTTACTTCATGAACGTTGTTCTGCTGCCTTTCCGTCCTTCTGCCCTCTCTCACCCTTTAAATTTCTCATCCTCCCCCACACTCTAGACCCAATTTAGCGAGGTGAAGCAGACGCACTGGGTGGAGAGGAAGGAGCTGCTTATATGGCTCAGGATTGGATCTTGGCTGCTGCATTGGAGGTTTCATTAAAATCCTTTTTAAAAAGTGCGATTGTCCTCTTCTTCACACAGGATCATCCGGCAGCAAGGAGGGAGAAGAGGGCAGTCACTAGCACAGAGGAGAGTGCTTCTGGGATGAGGGGAGCTGGGAAGAGAAAAGGCAGCAAAATGTGCAAGAGCAGAGGCGGGAGAGCAAAGCAAGCGAGTGAGTGAACCTTCGGTCTGCCAACTGTGTGGCCTCTTTATTCCCCCTCGCTCCCAAGGCAGCCAGGTAGCACCCGTCTCCTCATGTGAGAAGTGACCAAAGGGCCTTCTTGCCCTTGTTCAGATTTCCCGCCTCCCTCCCTTGGCTGAGCACGGCTGCCCCACTATCCGAGGAAAGAAGCGGACCACCACCACCACTTGCGCCCAAAATCTTTCTTCTTGAACTGTTTCTTGAAATCTACCCCAAAGAGGTGAGCAAAGTAGGCTCCTTATCCTACATTCTCATTAGGGGTAGTCCTCAACTTATGGCCATAACATAATTTCTATTGCTAAGCAAGATTTAAATGAGTTTTGCTCCATTTTGTGATTTTCCTTGCCACCATTAAGTGATATTCAGTAGTAGTAAATAAATAGAGATTGTATCTTGTTGAGGCCTTTGAGGGAGTGGCCGGGAGGTGGAATCAGGTATGGTGAGTGACGTTGAGTTGTCCACGCCCACCCAATCACATGACCACCCAGCCATGCCTACCCAGCCAGTCATTAGGGCAGAGAACCGGTTATTAAATTATTTGAATCTCACCACTGAGGAGACCCTATACTATTTCAGACAAATAGCTGTACAGTCTTTTCTTAAAAGCCTCCAGTTCTGGAATACCCACAACTTCTGAAGGCAAACCATTCCACTGGTTAATTGTTTTCACTGTCAGGAAATTTATCCTTATTTCTAGGTTGCTTCTCTCTTTGATTAGTTTCCATTCATTGCTTCTTATCTTGCCTTCTGGTGTTTTGCAAAATAGGTTGATCCCCTCCTCTTTGTGGGAGCCCCTCAAATATTGGAACGCTGCTATCATGTCACCTCTAGTTTTTTTTTCACCAGACGAGACATACCCAATTCCTGCAACTGTTCTTCATATGTTTTAGCCCCTGCCTCCCTAATCATCTTTGTTTTGTTCTCTGCACACTTTCTAGTCTCTCAATATCTTTTTTATATTGTGGTAATCAAAACTGGATGCAGTATTCCAAGAACTGTCTAAGCAACACCTTATAAAGCAATACTAACCCTTCACGTGATCTTGATTCTATCCCTCTGTTAATGCAGCCTAGGATTGCACTGGCTTTTTTTGGCAGTTGCAGTACACTGCTGGCTCCTATTAAAGTGATTGTAATTTTTCTACCAGGACTCCAAGATCCTTCTCGCAATTACTGCTATTGAACCAATTTTCACCTAATCTGTACTTGTGCATTTGGTTTTTCTTGCCTAAGTGTAAAACTTTACTTTTCTCTACACTGAATTTCATTTCGTTAGATAGGACCCAGGGTTCAAGTCTGTTGAGATCCATCTGGATCTTGAGCCTATCTTCTGGAGTCTTGACTATTCATGCCAGTTTGGTGCCATCTGCAAATCTGATGAATTTTCCTTCTTTTCCCTCATCTAAATTGTTTATGTAGATGCATGTAGATGTAGTTCCACTAAGAACTATTCATTGAATGTGGTTTGTCAGCCAGTTACAAAGCCATCTGGTGATGATGCTGTCTATCCACATTTCTTGGCTTACCAAGAAGTAGATTGTGATCTACTTTGTCAAATGTCTTACTGAAATCCAAGTATACTTTTTCCACAGCATTTCGCTGGTCTGCTAATTTAGTCACTTTGTCAAAGAATGAAATAAGATTTGTTTGGCATGATCTGTTTTTGCCAAACCCATGTTGGTTCCTGGTTGTAATCTTGCTGGCTTCTAGGTGTTCACAGATCTGTTGCTTGATTATCTTTTCCAGGATCTTCCCAGGTATTGATGTCAGGCTGATTGGTCTGTAATTACCTGGATCTGTAGTTACCTTTTTTGAAGATGGAAACCATATCAGCTCTTTTCCATTCCTCTGATAGTTCCCTGGTGCTCGGGATCTTTGAAAGATATGGTTCAATAGTTCTAAGATCAAGTCTCCCAGCTCCTTCAAAATCCTAGGATGTAATCCATCTGATCATGATGATTTGAACTCAACTAGAGTGGACAGGTATTCTCTTACTATTTTCTTGCATATTTTAATATGGATTCTTAGTCTGTCTATTACGGTTATTTATAATTGAATTGAATTATAATCAAATATAATTGTTTATTATTGAATAAATAAACAGCATTTATAAGTTGTTTATCTGTTTATTCAATTTAGATGCCACTTGACACCAAATTTATTAGCCAGTTCACAGAAAAAATAATATAAAAACAACAATTTACCTAAAAGAGTAAACAGGTAACAAATGTGATCAATACATAAGAAATCATACAGCCAGGAGGGGCTTTACTCATTCTACCCCAAAGCCTGGAATATTTTTCAGAGACTATCCACATAAGAGAGAGTTCTCAAAAGAATCCAAAGAATTTTAAAACTCTTTAAAATGTTTATAACATACATTACATAAGGATTTGGCAGAAAATCCTGGGTATAAGGTTTTTCCAGGATATTTTAATGGAAACTATATTTATGGTCTGACTTATCCTAAATTTCATATGCTGGAAAGATGTTTGGAGGATTCTGCAAAAGTATTCCTAGTTCACCTGGAAGTCAGACAGGTGGTGTCGGATGGTTTGTTAAAGAAAATGTTTGTCAGTTTAAACAATGTTGTCTGAAACAAAAGTTATGAAAAGTTCACCTGTTCTTGTAAAACTGGAAATTCCAGGTGAACAAAATAAACACCATTCCTGATGCATGGGTATCTTTCTTCATGTAAAGACACTTTATGATCAACTTTTCAATTGGTATTCTCAAAAAAACCAATTAAACCATTACAAAAAAAAAGGTATAGAATCATAAGAAAGAAAGCACTAAAGAAATAATAAGAGACTTCCGGTTGGCACCGCAGGCTCCGTGGACGGTCATTTATGACTGCCAGCCCTGTGTCTCCGTTAAAGCCGCTTTGACAGCGCAAATCAGCTGTCAAAAGGCTGAAAAAACTCTCCTTCAGGAAAAGAAGGAGAGGAGAGCCGGTGGGTGAGAGTAGAGCCCCTGAAAGTCCTCTGGATCATTTCCAGAGGCTTGGAGGGTGAGAGCTCCTCAGGCAGCCCGCCAAGAGCCAGGACGACCCTGCAAAAGCAGGGCGAGAAGCCGCGATCCGATCCTGCTTTTAAAAAGTGAGTTTGACTGATTTCAAGCGCAGACAGAGCGGAAAACAAGAGAACAAGCCTTAAAAATACAGAGCTTAACTCCAAAATTACTTTGTTTCAATCTGAATCTTGAGTGGGAGGCGGAAGATGGTGTCTTTGTTAGGGCTTTGAAAGTGAAAGCCTGAAACGAAAGTGCTTGAGAACTCTGCGCTGGGAGAGTGGATTAGCTGCCTATTAACTGCTGGGAACTGAGAGTGCGGAGGGAAGAGAATAAAGGAAAAAAACTACCTTGTTTGGCAATTTAGAGGCTATAATTTAACATCTTTAAAGACTTTGTTGCTTTTAAAGAAAAGAGGGGGGGGGAGAAAAAAATGGCTTCTAGACAAGTGAAACCAGGAGTTGCTAAAGGAGGGGGAGGCTCCCCAGCTGTGTCACTGGTGACACAGAAAGTACAACTTCCGGCTGATTCACAGAGCCAGAACCAGAGTCAAGACGCAGCACTTAATGATTTTAAGGAAGCTATGAAAGAAGCCATGAATAATCAAGCAACAGCAATGAGAGAAGCAATGAACAATTTAACATTACTTGTTGAAGGGAAATTTAAGAAAATAGAGGAAGACATAGGTTCGATCAAGGGAGCAGTTGCAAAGGAGCATGATAAAATAAGAGATGATATTGTTTTTGCTGTATCAGGACTATCAAATCTTGTTATCCAGCTTGATGGGAAAGTTGAAGAAATTAATGAAGCCAATTTAAATCTGGAGAGTAAAATGGGTGATGTCATGACCAGAACAGAGAAAGTGGATGATGAATTGATAATGTTACAATACAGATCTATGGAGTTTGCTTTGAGACTGAGAGGCCTGAAGGAAAATAGTAAAGAAAATTTAAAAGACATTTGTGCTGATGCTATGGCTGAGATAATTAAAGAAAGACCAGAACATTGGCAATCCAAATTGATAGAATTTACAGGGTTAATTCCTGGTTGGCAAAATAAAGACAGCTGCCATGAGATGTGGTGATTTACTTTACAACTAGGAGGATCAGAAATGAAATTTTACAAGCTTCTTACAAGAATAAAGTTCAGGTGGCTGGGCAAGAGGTGGTGGTTTTGAAAGAGATTCCTCCAAAGATGTTGAGAAGCAGGAAAGACTTTGGTTTTCTGGTAAACGAGTTGAGAAATCAACAGGTGGCATATAGATGGGACGTTCCAATTGGTTTAATAGTGACTTATAAAGGAGAAAGATACCGGTTAAACACAGTTTGGAAGGCAAAAGGTTTTTATGTAAATGTGTTACAGGCTGGATACCCTCCCTCACCGGGGTGGGGGGGGGAGGAAGAAAATGGAGATGTTACAACAAGAAAAAGATGAAAAACAGATACAAACCTACGCTGAAGTTGCAGCTGGAGGAATTATTATGGAAGAAGATTTGGATCTTGGGGGTTTACCCCCAACTTTGGAACCACCTAAGAAGGGAGAGCTGAAAACACAACGACTGACCCGATCAACTTATAAATTGCAACAACAACAACCAAAAGGGCAGCAATTTCAAGATTCATCTCAAGAAGTACAAAAAACAGAAGCAGTGGGGGGAGCTAGGCCGAAGAGTAAGGTGGAGGAGGAGCTTCAGCTGATGCTTACAGGGCTTCGAAAGGCTAAAGATGGCAACTAAATTCCTATCTTGGAATGTTAATGGCCTAAACTCACCTCAAAAAAGAAAGAAAGTATTTCACTACCTGAAACAATTTAACAACGATGTTATTTGCTTACAAGAAACACATATTAGATTATCAGACCAAAAATATTTGATAAATTCAAGATTAGGTATAAATTTTGTGGCATCAGCGCCAGAGAAGAAAAATGGACTAGTTATATATGTAAGGAAAGGACTATCAGCTAATCTAATTGAGGCAGATGATCAAGGAAGATATATTGCAATTGAATTACTGACACAGTCTGGAAAAATGCTTCTTATTGGAATATATGACCCTAACCAGCAACAAGACAAGTTTTATAAATTTTTACATACTAAAATAATACAGTGGGACTATAAATCTTTTATACTAATGGGTGATTGGAATGGAGTAATTGATATGCAGAAAATTAAAAAAAGCTTATGAAAGACTTCAGCACATGCAAAACTACCTAAATCTTTTTTTGACATGATGGAAGATATAGAATTGAGAGATATCTGGAGAGAACATAACCTGGAGGAAAAAGATTTTACTTTTTTTTCTGATAGACATCAATCCTTCTCCAGGATTGATTTTATACTAATCACAAATGATTTTATTTCCAGGGTGAAGAAGACGAAGATATGTCCAAGATCTTTAACTGATCATAGTCCGGTCTGGATTGAATTTGAACAGGAGAGGGGAGAAAGGAGGTCTTGGAGGTTGAATGAAAATTTATTTAGATATGAAGAAAATGTAAAGGAGCTTAAAAAACAAATGAGAGAATTTTTTGTTATTAACATGAATAAGGGTACTCCTATGGAAATGGTCTGGGATGCTAGTAAGGCTTATATGAGGGGTATCTTAATACATATGAATAATAAATACAGACTAAAACAACAGAAGAAGCGTAAAGAGATAGAGGAAGAAATAAAAAAGAAAGAACAATTATTGATATCTAATCCAGGTGATAAGAAAGTAAAAGAAACAATAAACATACTACGAGGGCAATTCAATATGTTAATGGCTGATCAGGTGGCAACTAGTTTACAATATGCTAAACATAATGCATTTTGTAATTCCAATAAACCAGGTAGGTGGTTGGCCTACATGTTGAGGAAAAAACAGAAAGCACGAGTCATTAGTAAGATAGAATATAGAGGTAAGGAAGTTTACCAACAGAATTTGATTAAAAAGGCTTTTTTGGAATTTTATACAAAGCTATATGCTAGTGACTCAATACAAGGTATAGATATAGATAGATATCTAAAGGAAGGGAATATTTTGGAACTAACGTTGGAACAGAGGGAAGGATTGAATCAACCAATAACTTCTGAGGAGATTGTTGCGGCAATTAAGCAGTTAAAAATAGGGAAAGCTCCAGGAACAGATGGACTAACAGCTGTTTATTATAAGAACTTACAGCTTGAAATGGTAGAGCTGCTTAGAACTTTATTTTGTAAAATTCAATCAGGGGGAGGAGTTCCACCCTCTTGGAGAACAGCCTTTGTTTCATTGATTCCGAAGGAAGATCAAAACTGTATCAAACCTGAAAATTTTAGGCCAATTTCACTTTTGAACACGGATTACAAAATTTTTGCTAAAATACTATTGAATAGACTAATGCCAGTTGTGCAACAAATTATTCACAATGATCAATCAGGTTTTATAAAAGGGAGACAGATGAAATATAGGCAAATAAATTTAGGCAAATTATAAATTTATTGGAATATTTGGAGAAAAATAATCAGGTCCCTGCAGCGTTTATATTCGTGGATGCAGAGAAAGCAGTTGATCGACTGAACTGGCAATTTTTGTTTAAAATAGTAGAAAAAATGCACTTTGGGTATTTCATACACTCAATTAGAGCAATATATCAGGAACAAACAGCACAAATAATAATTAATGGAGGTTTAACAGATGTGTTTAAAATTGAGAAAGGTACGAGGCAGGGTTGTCCATTGTCGCCATTGCTGTTTATTTTAACTTTAGAAGTCTTGTTGAATAAGCTACGTGATTCTGACAAAATAAAAGGAATTGTAATTAGATAGCAGGATTATAGATTAAGAACGTTTGCAGACAACCTGGTTCTTACTTTATCCCAACCTATAGAAGTGGCTCCCTATATGTTGGATATAGTAGCTGAATATGGTAAAGTATCTGGATTCAAAGTAAATCTACACAAGACAAAGATGATAACTAAAATTTATCTATAACTCAAAGAGAAGAGTTAGGGAGGATAACGGGGTTTGAAGTAGTTAAAAAGGTTAAGTATCTAGGAGTATATATTGCAGCCTCAAATACGAAATTGTATAAAAATAACTATGAAATTCTTTGGCAAAAAGTACAGAAAGAAATGGAAAAATGGAAAAAGTTACAACTATCACTACTGGGAAGGATAGCAGCAATAAAAATGAATGTATTACCTAGATTTTTATTTTTGTTTCAAATGATACCAGTGCTTTAAAAAGATGGAAATCTGTTGGAATGGCAGAAAGGGGTTAATACTTTTATTTGGGCTGGGAAGAAACCAAGAGTGAAACTGAAAATTATACAGGATATACGTGAGAGAGGAGGTCTTAAAATGCCTAATTTAAGATTGTATTAGGAAGCAGCAGCTTTATCACAAATTAGTGACTGGTTTAACTTAACTGAAGAAAGAATGTTAAATATAGAAGGTTATGATTTGTTATATGGATGGCATGCTTATTTGTTGTATGAAAAAAAGTGGATAAAGTGTTTAAGGGTCATATACTTAGAAATGCATTGTTGAGGGTTTGGAAAAAGTATCAATATAAGCTGAACTATAAGATACCTATATGGGCAAACCCCAGACATGTAATAGAAAATATAAGTACAGAGCAAAAAATAGAGGTGATTACATATAAAGAGCTGCTTCTTTTGGAAAGGGGCAAGTTGCAATTGAAATCTCTAGATGAATTAAAAGAAGAAGGGATAATTTATACTTGGTTTCAGTATGGTCAGCTTCAAGCTAGATGGAGGGAGGATCAAAAAATTGGGGTTATGCAAAATGAGAAAAATTTGGTGAAACAGATTAGAGTTCAAAGTCAGATGCATATTAAAAGGTTGTATAATGCATTACTGGAAATAGACTCAGAATCTGAATTGGTTAAGGATTGTATGATTAAATGGGCACAAAACTTTCAAGAACCAGTGATGATGGAAACGTGGGAAAAGATTTGGGTCAGAAATGTTAAATTTACGCAAGCACAAAATTTGAGAGAGAATTTTTATAAAATGTTTTATAGATGGCGCTTAGATCCTAAGAAATTATCATGTATGTACTCGAATTTTCAAGCAAAATGTTGGAGATGTGAATGTATTGATGCAACCTATTATCATATATGGTGGACTTGTAACAAAATCAAGGCATTTTGGATAAAAATTTGGTGGGTGATGCAGAACATTTTGAAAAGAAGGTTGAAATTTACTCCTCAATTGTTTCTATTGGGTATAACTACGGACTGTACAGTTTCAGAGACTAAATTGATTTTGAACTTAATATCAGCAGCTAGGCTGCTGGTAGCTCAATATTGGAAGAAGGACTCTTTGCCTACTATTGAAGAGTGGATATTGAAAGTAACAAACCTAGCAGAAATGGCGAAAATCTCAGCGTACTTGAAGGACCACACGCAAGAAAGATACGTATCGGAATGGAGAAGATGGATTGATTATATTCAAAATAAGTATCAGACAAGAAAATATCAAATAGCTTATGAATGAATGTTAGTATTAGAAGTATTTGGTTATCCTGTTGTGGAGTTAAGGTTTCAGTGGGGGAGGTAGTACTTTGAGGATAAGTAGATTAATCTAGTTTATGTTTGATTAAATGAAATACCTTGTATTTTGCTCTGGGAAGTTGGGGGGAGGGGGGATGAAGGGGGGGAAAGGGTGGGGGGAACAGGGGAAAAAAATTTTTTTGTATTTTTTTTTTTTGTAAAACTTTTCAATAAAAAAAAAAAGAAATAATAAGAATCGGGAGACAATACAAAATTGAAGAGTTGCCAATTCCAAACAAATATTAATAATAAAAGTCTTTGTTTTTTTTAAAAAAAAGACAACAGGCAAAAGAGAAAACTGATGGCACAATGGCTCCCAAATTTGCCATCCTAAATCTGCACATTGGAACCTCCTCTAAATTTTAAATGTCTGAAACATATGGGTATGTTCACTTTTGCTTATAATCATTAATTTGCTCTCTTTTTTGCTGCTATTTCAAGAATATATGCTTTTAATGTTTATATTTTACTTAATATATTTCACATTTATTTATTTATAAATAAATAAATAAATAAATTTATTTTATAAATTTATTATAAACAAACAAACAAACAAACAAACAAACAAACAAACAAACAAATAATATGTACATATCCTTTACAGATGGCTCAGGTGTTCAATGAAAGAGAAAGAAAGTATGCTTAACATCTGCCCATCTCCTTTCCTACTTGCTAGGTGTGGAAGCGGGATCTCTGTAGTATCATGTCCTTAACTGTGAACTTTTTACTCAGAATTCTCAGACAGGATTACATCCTGAACTAGCTGGGATGTTCTTGGATAGGGTGCTGAGTTACCCTTTTGCTTTTTGTCATGGAGGTTTTCAAGTTCATGCTGGAGTTGTCCAGATAGCTACTTAGGAATTCAAAACAATTAGTCCCTTTTAATAATTTAAACAATACAGCCAAAAGACAAGCAAATGTAGATGCGAGCATTTCGTATTGACTCATCAAGTACCTACATTACAATAACACAGTTAAAATCAGCCTCAAATATAAGATCTAGCAAGAGCATTAATTAAACCTATAAAGTATGCAGGAAAGCAACCAATGGCAAGCCTTATGCCCACGGGAGGTGTAGATTGACATAAAGCCATTTCTGCATGCACAGGAAGGCTTCAAACGGCTAATGGCAATTGCCTCAGCAAACCGCAGGAAACAAGGGTTCCTGTGGTGCAATAAAACTTTAAACACAGAATTTGGATCCATTTGGATCCATCTGCTGGCCATTCCACTTAAGAATTCACTTCTTCCATGATGAACATGGACCTGACCCAACTAGTATCTGCCCCCATGAATGCAATAGATCACACATTAAATTTTGTTTTTTTGCTGTAGTTGGTGATATAAAGGCCGAGAATATTTGGACATATCATCATAGACCGATCATTCATACAAAAGTGGAGAAGTGCTTAGAATGGTCTGACCTAAATGCCTGATGGATCTGGTTTCCCTAATGTATTCCTTGATATACTGTGGAATATAGTCTCTGCCTGGATTGTTGAACCTGTTGTTCCTCAGCTTGCTCTTCTGATTTGCAGAGCCTTTGTTTAAATGGGAACTGAGAATGGCAAAGTGGATTGGACAACTGAAATGCAAGTGAATGAACTCTGGAGATGGATCAGATCAAGGAAAAAGTCAACTGCATTTCAACTGCTATTCTACTACAATGGAGGAATCAGAATGCTTATTTCTCCACCACCACTGATTCTACATAGACAAGTTGGTGTTGCTTTTCCATATTATGCAGTATTTACCACCATTTCAATGATGTGGAAAGAGGGAGTTGGAACAGACAATGGCCCGCTATGATGGGGAATGGCCTTGCTATGCCATCCAGTTTCACTCAAATAGTATTACTGAATGAAATGTTTTATTTCAATCAAGATACAGTAAGTCTTCTGGGGAAGTTACCTGAACAAAAATAATTAGTCAAGCAAAGCATATTGTTGACAAATCCATGCTGATTCCTTATATTTATTGCATTATCTTCAAAGTTCACAGAGATGATTCTTCTATCATCTGTTCTAGAATCTTAGAGCAAATAACATAGATATCAAGAGACTGTGGACTTCTGTTTTTTCCACTTTTCCCCATTTTTGAAAACAGGCGAAATATGTGTGTTCCTCCAGTCAACTGGCCTATCACCAGTTTCCCAGATGTCCACAAATTTCATATATATATATTTATTTATTTATTTATTTATTATTTATTTATTAATTTTATTTCTATACCGCCCTTCTCCCGAAGGACTCAGGGCGGTGTATAGCCTGATTAAAAGCACAAAGACAGACAAAATTTAAAAATAATTAAAATTATTAAATGATAGGCTCAATTATAAAACCCCCAAATTTAAAAACCCATATTTAAAAACCAATTAAAATCTTTACATTGATAGCCCAGCCTGGCGGAACAACAAGATTTTGAGGGCACAGCGAAATATAAAGTTTGGTTAGATCATTTCTGACTTCTTTCAATATCATTTAGCCTGGAGATTTAAATTAATTTAAAGTAAATAGATATTCCCAATGGGTATCAAGTTTCAATTCTGCCGACTTGTCATAATTGCCTGGTGGGATACATACTTCTTGGTAGAGAATGAAGCAAATAGTACCTCTGTATTTCTTTATTACATGCTAGCCATTGCTAGCCTCGATGACTAGCAGGTGTATTAATTTTTTCCTCTCTTACTTTTAACATCTTTTTAAAAAATATTTTTGCTGTTCATACTAAGTGTTGCCAACCTCAATTCATTCTTAATTTTCAGCTATTTTATATAGTCTCTCTTGCTAACAAGTTTTTTTTTACAACTACTGTGTATACTCTTTTTTGTTTTGTTCACTGAGTTTTCTGTGTACAATAGAGACACTGGTCATCATTCTTTTATCATTGGAATTGTTTGCCTCTATGGCTTTTTTTTCCTTTGGTCCTTTCAAGTCATTCTTGACTCCTGGAACTGTTTGGACAGGTTTGTGCAGTTTTCTGGCAGCATTTTTTGAAATGGTTTGTCTTTGCCTTTTCCCTAGGGATGAGTGAAAGTGACTGGCACAGAATTACCCAGTTATTTTTAAACTGAACTGGAATTTACAATCTCTTAGCTTCTAGCCTTAACTATTATGCCAAAATAATCAGAATCAGAATAGAGTTGGAAGGGACCTTGGAAGTTTTTATAGTGCAGCCCCATGCTCAAGCAGGAGATCCTATATCATTTCAAACAAGTGACTGTCCAGTCTCTTCTTTTTTTTTTTTTAATTAGATTTATATGCCGCCCTTCTCCGGAGACTCAGGGCGGCTTACAATGCGTTAGGCAATTGTAAGCAGCCCTCCAGTGATGAATTGTAAAACCCTCCAGTAATGAAGCACCCACAACGTCTGATGGCAAGCTGTTCCAATAGTTAATTGTCCTCACTGTTAGGAAGTTTCTCCTCAATTCCAGGTTGCTTCTCTCCTTGATTAATTTCTATCCATTGTTTCTTGTCCTGCCCTCTGGTGCTTTGTAAAATAATTTGACCCCCTCTTCTCTGTGTCAGCCTCTCAAGTACTGGAATACTGGTATCATGTCCCCCCTAGTCCTTCTTTTCTCTAGACTAGCAAATCCTGCAATTGTTCTTCATATATTTTAGTCTCCAGGCCTTTAATCATCTTTGTTGCTCTTCTTTGCACTTTTTTTCAAAGTCTCAACATCTTTTTTGTAATGTGGTGACCAAAACTGGATGTAGTACTCAAGGTGTGGTCTTACTAAGGTTTTGTAAAGCAGTACTAATATTTCATGTGATTTTGATTCTATGCCTCTGATAATACAATCAAGGATTGTATTTTGGCTGCTGCCACACATTGCTGATGCATGTTTTAGTGATCATCCACTAAGATTCCAATGTCCCTCTTACGTTACTGTTTTTGAGCCAGGTTTCCATTTACTGCAGGAATGATGTTAAAGAAGAGAGAACAATCTAGGCTAGGCAAATCCAGAAATAGGGAGTTTTGTCTCTATGGTGTTTTACAATCATGGTATATTTAACTGTTATATTCCTTTATTTTTAGCACATTTTTGTACTTGTTTACATTTGTTCTTTAACATGTCCAGTAAAAAAAAGGCAAAACAAAAAACAAACAAACAAACCCAAAAACACCCACCTTAGGATTTTGGGTGTGAATTTCAGGAGCTTGGCTCTCCAAAGTTTGAAATAAAGTGTCTTCAGATGATTTAAGACCAGAGTTTTGGAAAAGATATTTGGAACAGCATTAAAACTATCGTGTTTCCCCCAAAATAAGACCCTGTCTTAAATTTTTTTGAACCCTGAAATAAGCGCTTGGCCTTATTGCCATGCGCTCAAAAGCCCGATTGGGCATATTGTCAGGGGATGTCTTATTTTGGGGGAAACAGGGTACAAACAAGAGGGAAAAAAACAAGATGTGTATCACTATACAAATCAATCTTTGGAAACCAAGCCAGCTGCCCATTATTAACGATGAAAAGCTCATTTCAAGACCATGGTTTGAAAGAAACAATTACAGTGTCTTGAAACAGTAATCTAGACTTCAAAACTCTATTCTTTTGACACTCCTCCTTCTTCTTTAGCCACCACAAATCCACTGTCAGGAAAGTTAAGAAAGCACCTATAAAATTTTCAATGCAAAAGAGCAGAGTGCTGAGCAATAAGGAAGCAATTAGGCCTATGCATCACCCCATTCTGGGATGTGTGCACACACATACCATCCTCCCTCAGTGTAAGAATGAGCCAACTGAAACATTAATAAACACTTTTCATAAATAGCTGTTTTAGCAGTGCAGAAATATATTCTGCTGGCACAGTCAATATTTATTGCTACACTGCTGATTGTAAAACCTTTGCTTAGCTTGAAGTCATGTATAAATATTTATTTTATTGATTAGATTTTTATTCTGCTTGTATTACATTATAATTATCTCAAGGTGGCAAGCATTTATAATACCCCTTCCTCATCCTATTTTCCCCAATAACAACAAGCCTGTGAAGTGGGTTGGGCTGAGAGAGCCCAAAGTTACATATATAGCCATAGTTGCCACTTGAGACAATTCTTATCATAAAGCTCATTAAACAAACAGAACTTTCTTCCCAGCATTTACATCATATTCTTTATACAGCGTTACTCTAGAATAATTATACTGCAAGAATGTAAGAGATGGAAAAATTATTGGTAAAGTTCCTGGCTTCACCTGGATTTGCTATATTTTCCTTCCTCACCTGATTTATTCCCCCTTCTCTGGTTCCACCTGCACTTTACACATGAACTAGCAAACTCTTGCACAGAGCTGGAAAAATGCATAAATCCCCACAACCAAAGAGTGGATTTTGAAATGAATGGAATTAATCAGAGATGGCAAAAATGACCGCTTTGATGAAAGACAAAAACCTATCTGGTTTTGCTTCTATTTGGAGACCACTTTTGGACTTCTTGCTTGAGAATGATAAAAATGAAGTTTTGTACTGTACTGAAGTCAGTCCTTCCCTTTTTGTCACTCTTTTGGTTTTTCCCTTTTGAACCTTCCCCCCCCCCCAATTTTCCTATTTTTGTTATTTTGTATTTTATATTTTTTTTAATCTAATAAAGTTGGTGAACCAGCATGCTCTGACAACCCCAATCTTTCTCCTTGATCACATGCTGTTAGTCTTACCTCATTCCCAGCCCATGAGTTAAACAGTCACATACATTGTATACCAGAATAAAATAATGAATCATTTTTATTTTTAATCCACCACCAAATCTGTCATGTGTATAAAATCTATGATATTTTCCCACTCATTATCTTGCTGATAAAGCCAAATGACCTGTTGTGGGTGTGACCCAATTATATTTCAAGTATGTTTGAAGGTAGAAGCATTCTTCCTTCCTGCTGAACACTGGCCAAACTTCGCTGCAGCACCAAAGCTTTTGTTATTGCAGCATGCAGAAAGGGTGGATATTGAGCTTAGCTTCTACTGACTCTTTGCCAGTTTCCCAGTATAAATCACTTTCTGTGGTGAGGTAACAAAGGTGGTTGCCTAAAGCACAATCAGATTCTGTCATACTATTCTCCAGTTAGCCCGGGTGTCCATTTTCAGCATGTAATTGGCCAATGAGAAGACATTCCACCAAGTGGGGCACTGTAGGATGACTGAGAAGGGTCTGCTGTTGTTGAGTTGTATTTGTCTGCTGATTTGTTTTCCCTGCTTCAGTGCTTCCCTTACCCTGTTGAGGCACTTCATAATATGAAATAAAGGGAGATATGAGAAGCTTGCACCCGCTCATAAAGAGGTGGCTAACAAAAATATTAACTGAAGAACACTAGATTCATTCAGGCAATATAATCAAACACATACACACAGATTCACGGGGAGAGAGAGAGAGAGAGAGAGAAGGGGGGAGAAAGGGAAAGAGAGAATTAAAAACAGAGGAGATCGTCTATCAGTCTATCACCTTGCATATAGTACCTGGTATACCCATAAATCTGGACAGCAACTATCAGTAGGGAATAGGGAATTGTAGCAAAAAGGAGCAGGGGTTGGCAATTATGTAATTTTATAATGACAAATTGTACAAAATAAAAGCTTATTATTATTGGTGGTTATATACTGTAGTTCTCATTTACTGATCAGATTTGAATGATCAGTCGGAGTCTACTGATTCTGTGATTGTCTGCTGGAAGACACGCTGTCTAATTGCTTATCTAATGAGGAGGCCAACTAGGCAAGTTGATTGTATTGGTGGGGGTTTCTTAGAACTTATCCACCTAGCCTCCTTGCCCCAGTGTGACTGCTTTCTGATATGTCCGCTATTAAGGCAGACCATCTGTAATGGTCTAGGGTGGCTGAGATAGAAGAATGTCTGTTATATGGCTGTTCTGTTTTAAAGAGAACAAGAGAAGGCTGTTCTTTGTTGTCCCAATGTTTTAATCTGTTTGGAACTTTTGAACTGTTTGAAACATTTCATCTGTTTGGATTAATTGTGCAGCTGAATTATTCATCATGTTATGAAGGATATGACCATAGGTTAGGGTTTTTTTTGTTTGGTGCAATCCCTAAATAACCAACTAACCCATTTATCAGGTATAAGATGCTAAGAAAGCAATAGCTGTGATATTTAACTTGGATATCCTACTTTGGGGGCAGGTAGTTTTTGTTTTTACCCTATCTGGAAAAAAAAATGAAATCTCCAGTGACTTGGCTTGGGAAAGAAATCTCAAAGGCCAAATAGGAGAAGACTTGGCTCCCTTCCCACTTTTCTGTTCGTGTTTCATCTTCTTGTCCCTTGCTGGGAATGGAAAAGAAGGACATAGATTTCTACAAGTTACTCAGATTTTTCACCTTTGAGACAGAGACCAGAAAAGTGAAATAGCTTGTCAAGTTAACTCTCTTTTCCAGAACAAGGCAACACACAGTTTGAAGTGTGACTAAGCTTGGGTACCAAGGGCACATTTAAGGTTTAACAGCCAGCCTTTTAACCTCCAAATGTTCCAGATTCAAGCAATATGGTGTCGATTTTCAGTACTTTTGAGTTTTTTAAAAAATAACCACTGTTTATGATAAAATGTTCTTTGTTTATTGTGACATTTGTATTTTATGATTTACCTACCTTTGTAATGATTGATGGAGTTATGTACCTTCTGTAAAATATTTTATACTAATTTTCCTTTAGATTATTGCTTGGGATGAATTGTATTGATTTTTCCCATAGTTCTTCCCATTTATAAGTTTATATATACATTTATGTAGATGGTCTTGATTGTATGTAGGTTGTTTAAATTCTGTCATCTTTCTTAAAATCTCTCCTCCTTTCCCATTATAACTTTTTACTTTTCTGGCAATATGTAAGCACATCAAGCATGGTAAATTCCTGCCCTCGTTGAATAATTCTTGCTGTGCCTATTTCTAAGATCTGAATGTACCCTATTTGCATATGTAGTTACATATTTCCCTAATTATTCCTAAAATAGAAAGCACTTGAAGGTGAGGTGAGGGATGAAGTTGTTGAATTGATTATTTTTAAAGAGTTCCGTGTTTTTATCAAACTTTGTCTTATGATCTGTCTTTTAAAATGTTTGTTTTGTTTCCTCATGCCATAAACACCCATAAACACTCCTTCTATTATTGATATTCTGCTAGTTGGGGGTTTCATCTATTCTGTTATCCTTTGCAAGGAACTTGCATGGCAATATAGTTTAAAATTTGGAAATGTCAGTTCATTTCTTTCTTTTGAATCTTGTAAAAAAAAAATTTCTGGATGTTTTCTCACTCTCTGTAAATTTATTGTCTGTTCTTTGCCAATCATATCTGGGACTGAAATAGATGCTATTTAAATAAAAAGTTTATTTTCAATAGTATGTTAGCCAGTACTTGTCAGTTGCCATAGATTCCAACCAGGAGAGTTAATAAAAGGAGAGATGAAAGTAAAACTATGGAAAATCGTAATCAGTGGCTCAAAGAGAAATTGACATGAGCGGGATATAGATCAATAATCGAAATGAATATCCTCCCATAAGTTTTTTCTTTACCTGTGAGTATGCAGTAGGGAGGGTCTTAAATATCTGTAGGAACCATGGTACAGAAGCACTATATTGTGTATAACCCAAGGACACTGAAAAGATGTCATTATTTGTGCATGTATTACTGGTACATATCCATAACCATAGGAGATATGAGGTATACTGCATTTTAAAACATAATTATAAACCTGTGCATTGGTAGGAGCATCCAGAAAGATGGCTCACTTTAGCTGAATAGAATATTCTGTTCCACAAAGCCTACGCAAAGAGCCTGCAGATGTCACTTCACAAGAAGCTCCCCCAAGAATTAGAAGGCAGCCAGCCTAATGCGAAAGAAGAAAGCTGCATCAGTATGTCGGTGAGTCATAGCTCTATTGCTCCTTGCCATCTGATTCCAAGTGGTACTTTTAAACATTACCTAATAGGCTGGATAAAAGAACAAACTGAGAAATCCAAGCATGATGGAAATGTGATAGGAAAACAGGAAAGTGGGCTTGGGGATTGAGGTTCAGGTTGTTTTGAACAGATTTGCATTTTCAGTAATCTATTAACTGATGCAAGGTACTGGGTTCATATAAAGAGTTCATATTGAAGTTTCAAGCCTAAACCACTTATGGCCTGATGATTTAAGGGACCTGTCCACTGTTAAGACTGCTTGAAGATACCTTCACTACTGAATTTTGTCTTTCTGACGCCTAGAATAGAGTTTCTCCTTTATTATTCCCAAGCTATGGAGTGCACTCCCTCAACAACTGCATTTTGCTTTGATTCTCTCTCTCGGTATATCAGAAATCTATAAAAACCTGCATTGTTTGATGGGTTCTGTGGGTAGGAATTTAAATAATTGCCCCTGAACATTATCAGAATTTTTTTTTTTAAAGAACCCATTTTGACTTCTCTTTGTTATTCTGGAAAAAAAATTGTTTAAGGTTGGTGGGAGTTGTAATTTGAAAGAAGTGTGAAAGTGAAAGGACTGTGTGGGAAGAGGTGCTAGACTAAAGATGGTACAGAAAAATGTTTATTTTAGATGGTGAAATGCAAATCAGTAAAAATCCTGTTAACTTTATTATCCAAATTAATATGGCAATAAGGTATTCCAGCCCGGAACATCTTTTTTTTTCTTCTTCCAGCCCGGAACATCTTTATCCTATGGATAAAACAGATGCTCTTAAATTGCATACCTGGCTTAATGGCTGTGGGTGTGGAAGCTTGCAGCTTTGTATGGTAGGACTAGGAAATAGAGAGTCCTACTTTTAGCAAATCCAAAATACTGGCAGATATTCTTCCAAATGTTGTTTATTTGTGACTACACTTTTTTCTTGTTCTCAGATACAAATTGCTTATAACAGTGTTTTACATAATATCTTTGCAATTTGTCCTTTCTTTGGAATTACATCTTTCCTGTGCTAAGTGATGTATAATACAGGTATTCCTCGATTTACAGCAATTCATTTAATAATCGTTCGAAATTACACTGAAAAAAGTGACTTATGACAGATTTTCACACATATGACCATTGCAGCATCCCCATTGTCATGTGCTCAAAATTCAGATGCTTGGCAACTGAGTCATATTTATGACCATTGCAGTGTCCCAGGATCATGTGATCACCTTCTGACAAGCAACGTCAATGGAGAAGCCAGATTCACTTGACAACCAGGTTACTAACTTAACAACTGTAGTGATTAATTTATCAACTGTGGCAAGAAAGGTCGTAAAATGGGCAAAACTCACTTAATAACTGTCTCTGCTTAGCAACAGAAATTTTGGGCTCAATTGTGGTCATAAGTCAAGGTCTACCTGTACATTTAATTCTCTGCTTTTAATTTGCATTTATTTGGGCTATGGACTTTAGCTGTAAAGTAAAAGGCAAAGGGCAAAGTAATAGGAGCAATTGCATAACCTTCTCTTAAGATCACTTTTTGAATAGCTGCTGTGTTGTTGCCTATTGTAGCAAAAATGAGATTGCAGAATGACAGGTTAGGATAAAAGTTCCCTGGGAGATTTTGAACTGCAGCAGTTGGAGCTATCTAGAGCAATTCCTGTAAGCAAGAATTTGTCCCACATTTATTTATTTATTTAATCTAATTTTTATACCGCCCTTCTCCTGAAGGACTCAGGGCAGTGCACAGTCAAAGATAAAACAAGCACATATATAAAATTTAAAAAACAATTAAAAAACATATTAAATAATTTGGCCCCAACATCATTAAAACAAAAACAACCCATTAAAATTAATGTTTAGGCCAGCCCAGCTTGTTGGAACAATAACGTCTTGAGGGCACGGCAAAAGGTGGGTAGGTCAGGGATCATCTATCTCTCTGTGGGCAATAACATAATATAATCTATTCTGGATTTGAGCTTCATACCAAACTGGTGCACAACCATATATGTATTATAAATATATTAATGTATTTTACTATCATGGGAAGCAAATCCATTGCCTTCAGATATTGTAGCCAAAGTATGCCTCATCTATAAAAGTAATAAAAATATAAGTAAGAAACAAAAACCCACTCTGTGATAACATCTCTAACTGTTAAAACCATTGAGAGCCACTTCAGTATCACTGCAGCTTCATTCTTGGCCTAAGCAAAGTCAAGAGACTTGAAGGAATTGGCAGATGTCATCTCAGAATGGTAAATGTGATACCTATCTTTCGTGTGGAGTAGAAAGAAGGCCCAAGCAACTCAATAACAGTTAGTTTGATGCCAATTGTAGGTAAAACTATGGAACAGACTGCTACATAGTCAGTTTCTGAGCATTTTTTTAAAAAAAAGTGTTTTGTCTTATCTTGTTGTTTTCCTCTACTTGTTTCCCTCCCTTGCTCAGAACCTTTGGTGATTGCAAGACTGCTTTGCCTCCAGATGCACTCAAATCCAGAGACCCTGAGAATTTATTTTTATTTATTAGGATTTCCTGAAGCAATGGACAATCTGGAAATGAATTAACACACCAGACACTTCCGGTCATCACATGCATTCATCTCTCATCCTTCTGTTTCCTATATGGTAGATAACCTTATGTCTCTGGAAATATTTTATGTACTTTATTTATTTATATTCATTGCATCACTTTCTATCTTGCCCTAAACTCTAGGTGAATATTTGCACTCTTGATCCTATTATGTCAGTGAAGTGGCCTAATATGCCAGCAACCACTGCAACAAACAATCTCCGGGATGTGGCCATTGTGTTTCCACTGGCAAGGACTCACAACAATCAGTCAAAGTAGATTGGATTGAAATCTGCAAGAGCTCGAGATCAGGCTTACTCTGCTCTCTAACTTTGAACATTCTTTATTCTCTGTTGGTTGCTGCAAATATTTATCCTTACTTTGTAGAAGAAAGGTCCTCAATGCTATATGAGTTGCTCTTGTTTGCACAATCAGCTATACTGCAAGAATTCTCTAGAAGTTCTATCTGCAGCTGTCATGCCTATTTATTAGTTATATACCTAAACATACTTAATAAAAAATTGAATCAGATGATTCAATTCATTTCTTGGAGAAGGGGAAAAAATAAAGGTGCCTATCATTTCATATTGGGGATATAGAGAACTGAAAGGTGTGGGACCAAGAAAAAAGTCTCATTACATGAGCAGGCTTTTGTCTTACAAATCTGGAATTCTAGAAGATGGGCCATCTGTTAATATCCTGGACTCTTATAATTGTTACACTATGTAAAGGAAGAGCAAAATATTGATCAATGTAAATACAAATCATTTTTAAACCAATAGTTAAAGCAGGAAAGCAGAAGACAACACCTCTTAATATGCTACGGTATCTTAAAGACAAAGCAAATAAAATGCCTATCTTCCTATCTTCAGAATATTACACTTAAAAACTTGCTGAAAGGGAAAAAAAGGTATTTCTGAACATTAGCAAAGTGAATTTGTGATGACAAACGAAATCAATCTTAATTATAGCTGCAGGATAATTCTTCACTAAATGGAGGTAATAAATTACTCTGAGTTACCAGGAGAGGGAGCTACTAGTTCATAAATGGTTTATCACTTCTGTTCCAATAATCAAAGACAACTCCAAACCATAAAGGAAGTTTGAGATAAAATCTAAATGTTTTTAACTTTATTTACAAAGTGTTGCAAGGAACTCCACTATTGATCAGAATAGTGATGCTATGATTAGTATTTTTATTTCTTTTCTCTATACTATTTTCTAGATCTAAATCACTCTTCCTAATTCCATTATTAATTTTCCTATAGCATTGGGGAAAGGTATTGTGCACTCAGTCAGTTAAAGAATAATCTGTTTCTAAATAAACTTCAAAGTCTTTTAATATTCTGTCCTAAATAAACAATATGCTGTTGGGATTACAGGGACCAGGGCTATCATATGTGGCCTCCAACAATCTGGAATACTGCTACATGGTCTCTTTATTTTTCTTATTCGTTTATCACATTTATATGGCTGCCTATCCAAACCATTAAACCAAATCAGAAAAGGCGAAGCCAAAAACCAAATAAGAATCTCAGTACCCACATATCCACCCTGGAGCTCTAAGAACTGAGTGAAGTGCCTGAAGGGAAGAGGCTCAGAGAGTTTATTGCTATTTAATTATTGCCTGATTTTTGAAGCCGAGATATAGAACACCTCAAAGAGACAATATGAACAAAGAGTTGCTATTATTGGAGAGATGAGTATTCCATGGATATGGATCAGGGCCGGATTTCAAAACGTGTTGCTACCGGTTCGCTCGTGGGTACGTGCGTAATTGTGCGCACATGTGACACTTCTGCGCATGCGCAGAAGCGTCTGGGCAGATGGGCGGAGTTTCCCTCTGCCGCCGCTACTGGTTCAGCCGATCCAGGGTGAATCGGTAGCAACCCACCACTGATATGGATGAGAGAAACATGGGTAACTAGTAATATTTCACAGTGTACTTTATAAATTGACATGCTGAGCATACCTGATTTGTTTCTATTGAGACAGATATTCAGGTAGACAAAACCTTTCAGCTCGGAGAAACTACTTGATAGTATTAATGCCAACTGCTGCTTAATTGCTACATAGGAATTAAAAACAATGGACAAGCCAAGCCAAACCAAGCCAAGCCAAACCAAGAGTTGAATGGCTAATAAATGCAAATAAACAATACGTAGCAATGGAAACAGAGATGCAAATTTGGGGTATGTAGGAAGTCTCAGAAGGTTCACAAGACTTTCAATCCCTATAGCAGTGATGGCGAACTGTTTAGAGACCGAGTGCCCAAACTGCAACCAAAACCCACTTATTTATCGCAAAGTATCAACATGGCAATTTAATCTGAATAATGAGGTTTTACTACCTAAAATAATGATAAACAACGCAGAGTTCAGCTAATTGGAGCTGGGCTGGGGCAACTGCTCGCGTGCCCATAGAGATGGCTCTGTGTGCCATGTCCTGTACGTTTGCCATAGGTTCGCCATCATGGCCCTATAGCATGCTGCCTTCCAACTCATGTTCCTTTTTATCATCTCAAGTGAGTGAATGCAGAGGTCTGGATATAACCCAGAACATCTAATATCTTGTCATGGATAAAAGCAATTATTTAACCCCAGTCCATTCTGCAGAGAGACAGGTGAAATTTTTATTTATACTGTTCCCATCCCATTCCTCATCCTCAAGTAAGCTTTAAATGAGTCCCATTCTTCATACAGAACTTCTCATGCTAATAAAGTTTACCAGATTAATTAGGTCTCCACATGTGTTTGGTCCTGCATGTTGTTAATTGCAGCTATGTTCAGGACATCCTTTAGATTTAAAACAAAGCTGCTGATTTCCATTGATTCCAGAGTTGCTATTTTTTTCTTCCTCGCCTTATTTGCTGTGGACTTGTTCCCCATTCCCATTACTCTTTTGATTCCAAGCCTGTTTTCTCATTTCTCAAGAACAGCCTTTCAAAATAGTGCCTTAGCAAAGCAATAGATGTTCTTGATGCTGAGCAGCCTCTTTTTAACTGGACAAAATCCAGTGTTTTGTTTTGTTTTGTTGTTGTTGTTATTCTTGTTGTTTTTTAAAAAAAGCCAAAGCTCTTATACAGTCAGTCAATTCTACATGGGATTGCACATAGCTGAAGAAGAACCAAGAAACTTTCCTGAAAGATGAATGACAATAACTACTCTTTGTGGGCATCCACCACAGGAACTTTCCTCAGGAGGGGAAAGGCTGCAGTATAATAGGCCATACAAATTTCATAGGAAGTATCTGCTGCCCCCCAAAGATCTACACTACCTATTTTTCTTCTGTGTCCTACTACATATTCCATAAGACACACTAGCACAACCTTAAGAAAGTGCAAGATAATTTTTCATAAATGTGACAATTTCACACAAGCCGTCTGGAAAGTATTATTTACTTTGGTTTTGTTTTGGCCTTTTGTTTTTCCAGTGAAAGAGAGGGAGGGAGGGATTAGTTTTCAGTTCTAAGCTGCCCAGAATTGTAGGAGTCAGCTGGCCAAATAAATAAAAGTTCCTGGATTATTATTATTCTTTTCCATGGAAGTTATATTACAGGTTAGGATCTTTCAGAATTCAGATTTATCTTCCATCGTGCTTAATTTCTACATGAAACTGCTGTGGGAAGTTGTCCAACAGTGAACATGCTGATGCTGATGATTGTGATGAAGATGATTGTGGTGATGATGATGATTGTGGTGGTGATGATGATGATGATATCACTCAGAGAATTGTGTTGGGATCTCACAGCATACCTATAATGGTACCTATAATACCTGCCTGAACAGTGTAATAGACTCTGTGAGGACCAATAAGCTGAAGCTCAGATCCGGCAAGGCAGAGTTTCCATTGGTGAGTGGATTATTTTCCTGGTGAGAGGTGTTCATTTGTTCTGCAAGGAGTTGCATCTCTTTGAAGGCTTAGGTGCACAGTTTGGGGATATTTCTGAATCCTTAATTTTACAAGAGACTTATAAACTCTCCATTTGAATAGTACAATTGGATGTTATCTTTGACATGGTTCAAAACTTCAGCTAGCCTAAATTAAATCTGCTACATTTCCAGTTGGGGCTGGATGAAGGGATAATGTGTAAAGGCCTTGAGATACAGGGTAGAGAGATGCTGCCTGGGGCATCATCAGGTGAGAGACAGCAGTGGCCTGATGGGTGCAGAAAGAAGCTCAGGATGTACCCTCCCTAAGTTCTTGAGCTGTAAAAGTGATGGGGGAGAATTTTACTTTCAGACTTGTAAGATTCTGTTAATATAGCTTTACAATAAAGTAGAATTTGTTTAGCTGGTCATGTTTCTCGTCTGGTCTACCTGGAAAGTCTGACATAATATAATATTAGCTGGACTGACCACTGGTCCATTTTGGGACCTAATTCAGAGAGTGGGGATTGACCTCTGAAGTCTTGAACTATTTAAAACCAGAGAAACTTAAAGATGGGCTCTCCAAAACTGTATGTTCCTGTCCAAGCATCTTGCTCATCTGGAAACACTTCCACTACATGAAATGGCCCAGGGGTGGGTTCTAAATTTTTTTACTACCGGTTCTGTGGGCGTGGCTTATTTTGTGGGTGTGGCTTGGAGGTCATGTGACTAGGTGGGCATGGCTAGCTGGTCAGAGTCATTTCTGGAAGGTCCTCGCACTTACGACCAGTCCTCGCACTTATGACCCGACTCATTTGTTTGCTTTTAACACTGATCAGCTGTAGGATGGCCCTTTGAAGGCCCGCGGAAAGAGTTTAAACAGTTTTTTTCCCTCTAGTCATCAGCTGGGACTCAGGAGGCAGCAATAGATTGGGGGTGGGACCAAATAAAAGGTAAGAATAATGTGGGTGGGTGGGGGGGGGTGGGAGGGCGGGGGGGAGAACCGGTTCGGTGATGTCATATCGTCACCGCTACTGGCTCGGCCGAACCGGACCGAACCGGGAGGAACCCACCACTGAAATGGCCAGATGATTCCAAAGGATATTTGCAGAATACTTCCTGAATGATAATTTTTTTTTTAAATTTTATTTCAAATTTATATATCGCACCTTCTCCCAAGGGACTCAGGGCGGTGTACAGCCAGATAAAAACATACAATACAAACATTAAGAACAATTAAAAGAATATATATTAATTTGGCCCCAGTTTAAAATGACAAACCAATTAAAAATTTAAAATTTAAAAATATGTTAAGCCAGCCCGGCTTGATGAAAAAAGAAAGTTTTAAGGGCACGGCGGAAGGCACCGAGGTCTTGGATTCTCCTTATCTCAGGGGGCAGCTGGTTCCATAGGGTAGGTGCCCCCACAGAGAAGGCCCTCCCCCTGGGGGTCACCAGCCTACATTGTTTGGCTGATGGCACCCCAAGGAGGCCCTCTCTGTGGGAGCGCATGGGTTGATGGGAGGTTGTCGGTAGCAGCAGGCGGTCTCGAAGATAACTAGGTCCTATGCCATGGAGCGCTTTAAAGGTGGTAACCAACACCTTAAAGCGCACCGGAAGACCACTGGGAGCCAGTGCAGCTCGCGCAGGAGTGGTGTTATGTAGGAGCGCCATGCAGCTCCCGTAATTACCCACGCAGCCGCATTCTGGACCAGTTGGAGCCTCCGGGTGCTCTTCAAGGGGAGCCCCATGTAGAGAGCGTTGCAGTAGTCCAGGCGAGAGGTGACGAGGGCATGAGTGACTGTGCACATGGAATCCCGATCAAGAAAGGGTCGCAACTGGCGAATCAGGCGAACCTGACAAAAGGTCCCCCTAGCTACAGCCATCAGATGTTCTCCAAGGACAGCTGCGTATCCAGGAGGACTCCCAGATTGTGCGCCCTCTCCGAGGGGGCCAAAGACTCGCCCCCAATAGTCAACAATGGAGTCAGCTGACTATATCGGGATGCCGGGAACCACAGCCACTCAGTCTTGGAAGGGTTGAGCTTGAGCCTGTTCCTCCCCATCCAGATCTGCACAGCCTCCAGGCACTGAGACATCACTTCAAGGGCATTGTTGGGGTGGCCTGGGGTGGAGATGTACAGGTGGGTGTCATCAGCGTACTGATGGTACTTCACCCCAAAGCCACGGATGATCTCACCCAGCGGCTTCACATAAATGTTGAACAAAAGGGGCGAGAGGACCGACCCCTGAGGCACTCCACAGATGAGAGGCCTCGAGGTCGACCTCTGCCCCCCTGCCAACACAAACTGCGACCGGTCAGAGAGAAAGGAGGAGAACCACCGTAACACGGTGCCCCCCATCCCCAACTCTTCCAATCGGTGCAGCATGATACCATGGTTGATGGTATCAAAAGCCGCTGAGAGGTCTAACAGGGCTAGAACAGAGGAGCAACCCCTGTCCCGAGCCCTCCAGAGATCATCTACCAACGCGACCAATGCCGTTTCCGTGCTGTGCCCAGGCCTGAAACCTGACTGGAACGGATCTAGATAAGACGTTTCCTCCAGGAATTGTGGAAATTGCTTTTCTTTCAAAGAATAATCCTCCCTCCCCCCCTCTCTATATATCCATTTTTCCCTGTAGTATTTACCTAATTTACTACTATATTTACTGATTTATTGCTTTTACGCTTTTCCTGTTTTGCATTTTCAATTATTTTGTAATCTGTCCTGAGAATTTCAGTTGGAAGGCAGTTTTTTTAAAAATGCAATGTATGAATAAGTCTCTGCGTTAGCAATATCTCAAATATGTTTGAGTTGCCAAGAGTTTTTGACAACTCTTGGCAACTGGCATAGATTTCTCTACAATAACCTGAAAGGATTAGAGCCGTGATGGCGAACCTATGGCATGTGGAGCCATATCTGTGGCACGCGAGCATTGCCATAACTCAGGTTCAGCGCGCACCGGCCAGCTGATTTTCAGGCCTAATGGGCCCACCGGAAGTTGGGGGGTGGGAAAGGCTGTTTTCATCCTCCACAAGCTCCAAGAAAGCCTCTGGAGCCTGGGAGGGCGAAAAATGGGTGTACTGGGCCCACCATGCCATCACGTGCCAAAAATGGAGGTCCCGCAGGGGGGTCGTGTGCACATGCGCAGGGGTGGGGTCAGGGCCGGATTTTCCTATAGGCTAACTAGGCTTCAGCCTAGGGCCTCAAGATCAAGAGGGGCCTACACAGTGGTGGGATTCTGGGGGTTCTAGGGGGTTTGGCCGAGCCCTTTGTTAAATTGCTGGCTTGCCCGCCCCTCGCCTCCCACCCGCGCGGCGCCAGCCTACCGTAGCCAGGGGTGGGCAATTGTGGCTCTTTTACAACCTGTGGACTTCAACTTCCAGAATTCCTGAGACAGCTTGGCTGTCTCAGGAATTCTGGGAGTTGAAGGCCACAGGTTGTAAAAGAGCCACAATTGCCCACCCCTTCCCTAGCCTGAGTTCCGCTGCCTGGGATCCACGTGGGCTGCCACGTGGTTCCCCACTGGCTCCGGATGGAGAAAGCAGCTTCCAGCCTTCACTCACCCTCACTATCTGCTCTGTTGGATCGCCGGCCGTTCGCTTACCCCGCCCACTCCCCATCTATTGCTGCCTCCGATGGCTAGAGGAAAAAAAAACTGCAAATTCTTGCCGCGGGGCTTCAAAGGGCCGCCCTAGAGCCAGTGGTGCAGCCGAACCGTTTGTTAAATTGCTGGCTTGCCCTGCCCCTCCGCACCACTATTTATTGCCAATAAATAGTGGTGGGCGAGGGGCGGGGGAGCCAGCAATTTAACAAAGGGTTCGGTGTTTTTTTTGTAATTTTATTGGCCCCGGGAGCTTCAGCAGAGGCTAATTAGCCCTTGCTTAGATCGGCTCCCGACCCCCAGCTGATTTGCTCTCAGCTGTTTTGCTCAGAGCTCTGCTGCTTGCTTGGAAAGAGTGCAGATTTTTTTCCCCTAGCTATACTGAAAAATGAAAGAGAAAGTAAAGCAGGCTGTTGGCTTTGCACGTTGGAAAATTAGGCAGACAGATTTCTTTTCTTTTTCCTCACCAAAAAAGGTAGGTGCAAACAACGGGAAATTTAGGGAAAAAGAGGAGATTTTAAAACACAAAAGAAAAAAAGCTCTATTTAACTAGGGAATTGTAATAATTGAGATACTATTAATTGTATATTTCTGAAAGCAGAAATGGTTAAGTTGTGGTTTGGAGGAATATATGGGGGAAATTATTTGGTTTATTATTATTGGTAAATATAATTAATGGATTTGTAAGAAATTGGATTGCATGGAAATAATTGGAATATTCATGTTCATATTGATTAATATACAAAAAGGTAGTTATATAACTAATTGATTTATATTAAAATGTTGAATTTATATTAAACAACTAATATTACATAATTAACCAATGTGAGGATGGATATAAAAATAGATGACAATGGGAAGGGGTATAATATAGAATAGAAGGGAAAAATTGAATTTGATTAAGATTAGAGATGAGGATGAAGGGTAATATTGGTTTTTTACAAAAATAGATGAGGAATAAATATGGCAAAAAGGAAATATAGAAATTGTAAATTTAATTGAAATGACTAAACACTGTTTAAATTTGTGAACCGGCCAAATACTCTGTTCAAAGAAAATACATTGTATGTTTGTATGTGTGTTTCTAATTATTGTTATTTATTCATATTTGTTCTCTTTTATTCTTTAAAGTTTAACAATTCATTCTTTATCTTAATATCTTTATATTTGTTTGGGGTTGGCTTTCTTCCCTTTCATCTTTTTTATTGTACAGCAATCTTTCTCCTCAAACCTACCACCTCTCTCTTTTCTTTCCTTCTTACTTTCTCTGTCATGATAAAATGCCTAACTGCCATGTCTCCCTGATCCCCCGGACCCTCAAGGGTTAACTAACCACATATCCCATAATCCTCATAACCACTCCTTACCTCTTAACCCCTCCTCCTGGGTACAAAAGGTCCAACCGCATGGTCCACAGCACATTCCAGATGTATACCTGAAAGAGAAAGGTACAAGGTCAGTGACCTCCAGTACCAACTGATCAACAATAAAACTACTGAAAAGAATTGGGCTATGTCTTTGAGTTATTGGGCTAGATCCAGTTTCTAACAAATTGGTAGCAGAGGTCGGTTGCCCATAACTCCAGACAATGACTGAACCCAACACCTACCCAGAAGAAGCAAACAGAGCACAGACCAGAGCTCTTACCAAGAAGATGGCTGAGAAGCTTCCCACCAAAGCCACAGCCATGGAGGAGACAGAAGCTGGAAGCGAGCAGGACTCCAGCCTGGACTCACAATCAGATGAAGAGGGGCCATCCAAGGAGATCACCGCCCCGGAAGAAGAAACAGCACAAAAAATGAAAAAATTCAAACTCTCCATCCTGAAACTGATGGAGGGAAACAGCGACAAAGAAAACCTCATCGCGGACCTTCAAAGCCTCTTCGAACAACAAGAAGCAGCGATCGAGGCCCCAAAAACAACCGAGAAAGAAAAGCCAGCAAAAAAGGGTAAGCCACCCCAACCCGATGATCCTGAGCCGGCAGAATCCATTTCCGTGCCCACTTCCCGGCGGCCATCTTGGGACGAGCACCAGCCAATGGGAAGCCAGGATTTGAATCCCTTGGCGCGAAAATGCCCGAACCCCGAAACAGACGAGGGGAGCTCAGAAAGCGACTACGAAGAACCCAGCTCTGAGAGCGACCACGAAGAGATCGCAATAACAAAAAGAAAAACGCCTACCGATCTCGAATTGCAAAAGGCAATCGAGACCATCACCGCTGCCCTAGGCTCCGCTTTCGAGCCCCCTGCGGCACTCAAAAAATCAAAGAGAAATCCTGGAGGGCACAAGAAGGCCAGGACAACCAACAAAGACCGGGCAACCGAGTCACAGCCAACTAAAAACACCGCGCACACCAACAACCGGCACAAAAGACCGCCCACCTGCAGGAAAAATCAACCGCAGGATTCGAACTCACCACCCGCTACACCGGCAACGCGAGGCCCGAGGCAGAGAAGAAGAACCGGCTACTCACCAACGCCACGACACCCATCAGGCCAGTCCACACGACCAGGGACCAGCGACCACGAGGGAGGATCAGCCGCCGTCGCCGCCATCGCCGCCGAGCCGCTGGGTGCAGGGAATCCTCGACCTACGACCTCCGCTGCTGCCGCGCCGCCGACCCGCGAAAGTCCTCGACTTACGACCGCGTCGCCCCCTCACCTTCTCCCCTTCTTCGCCGGGGATCCGGCCGTCCAGCAGTGGTGTCCAGCCTCAGGGGGGATCTTCGGACCCACCGGGGGCGGGTCCAGCCTCCCACCGACAGGCCTAGGCCTAGGCCTGGGAGCTCCAGCAACAGGAACCTCACCCGATGGACTCCAGCGCGGAATGAGCTTCGCGCATGCCCAGTACCTGCCTGTAATAAGAGAAGCAAATTGCATAGATCCAAGCAAGTACAGAATGGCCACAGACATCCCAAAGCCTTATTGTGAGTTTAATCACAACTTGGACCATGGACAGCTCCCCCCAGTAAGTAACCTTACTAACATTTCTGGGGCAAATTATGCCAATTTGCCAAAACTGCAGTTAGATGGGGGTAATATTATAGAATGGAGCCAACAATTAAGGGTTGCTCTCATGAGAGAGAATGCACTGTTCCTAGCTAACAAACCTCCCCAAAAGCCCTGGTCATTGGAAATTGACTGCATTCATCACAGGGCATTTTGTATCATGTTAACCTCCATTCCATCTGCTATGTATCCATCTATTGAGGACAATCTAACTGTTTATGATATTATGCAAAAACTATGTAACCTGTTTTATAGTCAAAGCAGAGCCACCACCACTAGACTATCTAGGGAGTTCCACTCTACCAAGCATAAGGCAGGGGTCCCCATGAGTGAGCACATCTTAAAGATGAATGCTGCAAGGGCAGAACTCATGCAGAGGGGGGAAATCATCACTGAAGAGAGCATGATAAGCATAATCATAAACTCTCTTGATAGCAGCTGGGACATCTTCATGACCCAACTAAATAGCCTCAACTTGCAATACCTCACACTAAGCGCACTGACCAGTCAGCTCGTTGCAGAGGACACCCTGAGGAGGGAACGCCAACTAGCCAAAGGGGACCCTAGACCCACAAAAAGGGTGGATTTCCAGGATAGGGCCAGGGATACCTCAGAATGTTATTCTTGTGGATCAAGGAACCACTTAAAGAAGGATTGCCCCAGGAACCATAGGGATAGGGGACAGCACGACAGTAGAGGGGGAAGGTCACCCGAACGCAGGCACCCAAAGGAAAGAGGGCGAGGGTGGTCACCCAACCCCAGGAAACACCATGAGCGCAGAGACCACTCCAGGGACAGTAACTCTGGCTCCATGTATGGGATCAGGCACGATGACCCAAATGACAAACATAAGGCAGAGAGAAACACATGGCTCCTGGATTCAGGGGCCACAAGTCACACTACTTGTAACCCAGAGCTGCTAGATTCACTCACAGAAATAGACTCAGAAGTAAAGGTAGCAAACCAAAGCAAGGTCAAAGTAGTGGGAAAGGGAAACGTACACATCACACAGGTAGGGGACCTAAAAGGAGTACTGTACGTACCAGAAATCCCCCACAACGTGCTAGCCATCACAAAGCTGACACGAGACACAAATATAGAAATAAAATTTAAAGATGGAAAGGCACACTTGATCAAGCAAGGGAAAGAGATAGGAAAGGTAACCATACACGAGGGGCTTCCCTACTTCACACCCAACGCAAGGGAGGAAGAAGGCATTGATGCCAGCACAAACCACGAGGTAGATAAGTATCCAGAAACAGAGGGGGTGCAGCAGGAGGCAGGGTGTAGCCATGAGAAGACAAACAAGTCTGTATCTATCGGCAAACCATTACATGATAACTGCGCCCACCTCCTACACAGGAGACTGGGACACATAAGCTTCCCCATTGTAAAGAAAATGACGGAATGTACCGAAGGTCTCAAAGTAAAGAACTGCGAAAACTACTTAGAGTGTTCAGTTTGTAAGCGTTCCAAGATCAAGGTTAAGGCCATCCCCAGGGGATCCAAACGAACCACGGAATACCCCTTCCAATTGGTGCATATGGACTTGGTAGGGCCAATGAAACCCTCTGTAGGACATAGGAAGCGATTCTTCCTCACGATTGTAGATGACTACACCAGATACGGGTATGTCTACTCCCTCAGACACAAAAACGAAGTGTTCCAAAGGTTTAAGGAATTCCACAGAAGAGTAGATATGCAACATAACATGAAAATAAGGCAGATAATGACTGATAGGGGGTCAGAATTCATGGCCAAAGAATTCACAAGGTGGCTGAGGGAGCAGGGCATAGCGCATTACACCTCTTCACCTTTCTCTCCCTTTCAAAATGGAGTCTCAGAGAGAAAGAACGGAGTGTTGCAAACCATGATGAGATGCGCCCTGGAGGATGCTGGGATGGGGCAGCATTTCTGGTCAGAGGCAATACACTACGCTAATTACACCCTGAATAGACTGTGGTCAAGCTCTATCAATAAGACACCATACGAGATGCTATACAACAGAAAGCCCAACATCGCACATTTACACATATTCGGCGCCCCAGCTGATGTCCACATTCCCAGACAGCTAAGAAGAAAAGGGGAAAAATTATCAAAAAGGTTAAGGTTCGTGGGTTACGAACCGGGCACAAAGGGCTACAGATTTGTCGACAACAATAACCGTTTTGTGGTTTCCAGATCAGCCAGTTTCCACGAAAACGCAAACTGGTCGAGGGTACACTCCAACGACATCCCAGCCAATAGAGTCACGTTCGAGCATGGCCAAGAGGAAAGGGAGGTCAGAGAGGTCACAGGGCACAAGGCCAACCATCGCAAGACAAGCGTCAAAGGTTGGAAAGAAGGGCACCCTTCACTGAAGATAGATGACCTGACGGACAAAGAGGCAGACATCATGCAGGAGACCGAGCCAACCCCCAGTAGGCCAATCAGAGAAACCAGAAACAAGCTACCAAAGAAGCTAGAGGACTACGTTATGACCATCCACAACACCCATTTCACGCCCAGCTCATACGAAGACATCCTCGAGCTCCCCCGGGAGGAGAAAGAAAAATGGATGCTTGCCATGGAGAAGGAGATGGAAAGCCTAAAGGACCTTCAGGTATACTCACCTGCCCAAGTTCCAGAGGACAAAAAACCAATAGGAACCAAATGGGTGTTCAGGGTTAAAACATTAGAGGACAACAAGGTCCTATACAAGGCAAGACTAGTCGCGCAGGGTTTCGCCCAAAGATACCCCGAAGACTATACGGACACCTACTCGCCAACCGTCAGGGCAGAGAGCGTCAAGAGCGCCCTGGTGGTGGCCACCATCCTGGGCTTGGAGGTCTTCCAATTCGACGTACAAACAGCATACTTGCACGCCGAGCTGGATAAGGAAATATACGTCAAAGCCCCGCCTGGGTACAACAAAGACAAGAACCAAACCTGGCTGCTGAATAAAAGCCTGTACGGGCTCAAGCAGTCGGGCAAAAGGTGGTACGACTGCTTGGCCAAGGCCCTCAGATCCATGGGCTTCGAGGCCACCTCAGCTGACAAATGCTTCTTTACGAGGAGAGAAAACGACTCATTCGAAGGTGTGCTCGTTTACGTGGACGACATCTTGTACATCAGCAAGCACAAGGACAGGTGTGACAAGTTCGCCACCGACCTAGGTAGCCACTTCTCCTTAAAGTCACTTGGAAAGATTGACAGATACCTAGGGGTCCAAGTGATAAAAACCAACAAGGGCTTCCGACTCTCCCAGAGAGAAAAGATCATCGAGCTGCTGTCCAAATGCAACATGTCCGAAGCAAAACCCAGCGAGACCCCCATGCAACCCGAGTTCCTGAAAACCATGTATGAGGAATCTGAACCCTTCACAGACAACAAACTATATAGATCAACGATAGGGTCACTGCTGTACATATCCAACTGGACCAGGCCCGACATCGCCTTGGCCGTCAACCTGCTGTCCAGACATGTAAGCAAACCTACGGTAACACACTGGAACGCCATCAAAAGACTACTTAGATACTTAAAATTTAGTGCAGATGCCCTACTCTGCCTAGAACCAGAAACATCCAAGGAACCAAAGCTGACCTGCTACGCTGACGCCGACTGGGCTGGGGACATAGAGTGCAGAAAAAGCACCTCAGGCTACGTGCTACTACTCAACAATTGCCCCATCCACTGGTACACTGGAAAGCAAAAACTGGTGGCCACATCAACCACGGAAGCAGAATTTGTTTGCCTATCAAAGGCCGCAAACAATTTAGTATGGTTCGATGACCTGCTCTGCGACATCTGGGCTGAACCCTCATATCCAATAGTTATCCACGAAGACAACAAGGCAGCGATAGAAATCTCTAGGGCCGATGCCATAGGTCAGCGTTCTAGGCACATTGACATTAAATACAAACACGTCAGGCAGTTTTCAGAGATAGGCTTCATTAGGGCAGTGCACTGTGACACAGAGGAGCAAACAGCAGATATTCTCACTAAACCCCTACCACATAAACAACATGCTTACCTCATGTCAAAAATGCGTGTTTGCTTATAATTCATGCCTGTACCAGTGTATTCTCTGTATGTATGCTAACACCGCCTCAGGTACCCAGTTAGGCATTTAGAGGGGGTTTTGTCATGATAAAATGCCTAACTGCCATGTCTCCCTGATCCCCCGGACCCTCAAGGGTTAACTAACCACATATCCCATAATCCTCATAACCACTCCTTACCTCTTAACCCCTCCTCCTGGGTACAAAAGGTCCAACCGCATGGTCCACAGCACATTCCAGATGTATACCTGAAAGAGAAAGGTACAAGGTCAGTGACCTCCAGTACCAACTGATCAACAATAAAACTACTGAAAAGAATTGGGCTATGTCTTTGAGTTATTGGGCTAGATCCAGTTTCTAACATTCTCTTCCTCCCCCTCTTCTTCTCCTCCCTACTTCCTCTTCCTTTCTCCTTCTCCTCCTCTCTTCCTCCCTCTCTTACCCTCCCTCCTACTCTAATTTCCCTTCCCTTCCTTCATCCCTCTCTATTGCTGTATCCTTTTATGCATATGGACTATTCAGAGGGCTGAAAAAGTTATTTCTGACTGGTCCTCGCACTTTTGACCAGTCCTTGAACTTACGACTGTCCTCACATTTTAGGTTTTTGCCCTATCTTGTCACCATGGTGAAGAGAAGCAGTTGTGAAATGAGTGACATGGTTGTTAAGAAAGCTGCACGGGCATAAATGTGAGGATGGTCATAAGTGTGAGGACCGGTCAAAAGTGCGAGGCCCAGTCAGAAACGACTTTTTTCAGCCCTCTGAAAAAAGTCTATGCACATAGCCACACCCACCCGGTCACATGACGAGCTACCCACGCCTACACAGTCACGTGACTAGCTAGCCACGCCCACCCAGTCACATGATTGCCAAGCCACACCCCCAACTAAGCCACGCCCATAGAACCTGTTGTTAAAAAAATTGAATCCCACCACTGGTGAAAGGGCCTCATAAGTGGAATAGCCTAGGGCCTCTTTTCATCTAAATCCGGCCCTGGGTGGGGTGCATTGAATTGTGGGTGTGAGCACGCATGCATGTGACCCCCGCACTCCCCCTGCTTTTGGCATGCAGCGGCAAAAAGGTTAGCCATCACTGGATTAGAGCACACACAGAGTGTACCTTACTCAACTTTTGATTCCCTGCTGAGCTCCATTGCAACCTAATGTGCCAACTGCAAAGATGAAGCCTCTAGGCTAATTGCCAGATAGCCTCGCTTGTAACTTAAAATGTGTATTTTCAGCAACCTAATGTGAGATAGCACCCCCTAACAAAACTCTGGGCTATAGGCCAGAAAATGTATTCCTTTCCCCTTCTAAGGTCCTTTGTTTGAAGAGCGCTGAGAAAATCATGAGGTTTGCATGAATGAATGGATATGAAATTATGTTTCTAACACTATGATGATCTGGGCAAGCTGTGTAAACTATAACAAGTTCGAGAAAAAGTTTTTGCATGTGGCGGCTTCGGCTTTTTCTTTTTCTCTGTGCCTGCTCTGTTTAAGGTGGGAGATAAAAGGTCTCCCAGTTTTGCTTTGTTTTGATCAAAACAATAAAACTGATTATCAGTTTCCTCGTGTTCAGAGTTTCATTGGATTTATCAGATTCTGAGCTCCACTCGAAAACCTTACACTACCTTAACCTGATTTCAGGTCTCCCAACAGTACATTCATTGTGATTGTAAGTGAGACCATCCACCTTGTTCCTGCTTGTTCCTGCTTGTCCTATTTTTCTCTTTCCTTCCACTTTTCCCAACAACATCACCTTTTCCAGAGAACCAAAGCCTTTACTTTCGGTTTATTCTTTTATCAGCTTTTCCTTCCGCGATGTATTTTATTGCATCCATATGAAATATTTAGCCACCAGGTGTCAGTATTGGCCTGCTGATGCTGCAAGGAAATTCAGTGAAACTTAATTTAGATCTCTAGATTGTTGGTCAGGGTTGCATAAACCACCAGCAGGGGTGAAATCCAGCAGGTTTTGACAGGTTCTGCAGAACTGGTAGTGGAAATTTTGAGTAGTTCAGAGAACTGGCAAATACCACCTCTGGCTGGTCCCAGAGTGTGGGGGTAATGGGGATTTTGCAGTATCCTTCCTCTGGAATGGGGTGGAAATGGAGATTTTGCAGTATCCTTCCCCCGCTACACCCAAGCCATGCCCACCAAGCCACGCCCATAGAACCGGTAGTAAAAAAAATTGAATTTCACCACTGACCACCAGGATAGATTCATAGGGCTGAAAGGGACCTTGGAAGTCTTCTAGTCGAACCCTCTCTGCTCAAGCAGAAGTCCCTATACCATTCCAGACAAATGGCTGTCCAGTCTCTTCTTAACACCCCCAATGATGGACCATCCACAACTTCTGGAGGCAAACTGTACCCCTGAGTAATTTATTATTACTGACAAAAATTTCTCCTTAACTCTAGGCTGGATCTCTCTTTGTTAAGCTTCCATCTGTTACTTACTATCCTGCCCTTAGGTGCTTTGGAGAATAGAGTGACTGTGACCTCTTCCCTTGTGTGACGGCCCTTCAAGTGCTGAAAGGCAACCATTATGTCATCCCTAATCAGTACTGGGGTTCAATTTCGGCTGCTATCGGTTCACTCGTTGGCGCATGCTTGCTCGTGCGATGCTTCTGCACATGTGCAGAAGTTTCTGCACATGTGCAGAGACGTCTGGGTGGGCGGGTGGAGCCTCCCGCTGCTGCTGCTACTGGTTCACTGGGGCAAATTGGTAGCAACCCACCACTGCCCCTAATCCTTCTCTTTAATAGGCATACACATATTTAGTTCCTGTAACTATTCATCTTTACCTCCAGACCCCTTATCATCTTTGCTGTTCTTCTCTGCACACTTTCTAGGGTCTCGGCATCTTTTTTTGTATCACCATTGGATGGTTTTCCAGTTTTTCATAAAGTATAAATTCAAAGATTGGGGATGAATTTCCTCCCAATATATCAGACATGATGTAACTGATCCTAAATGGGGCATCCAGACTTTTGTTTTGCACTGCTTGTATGGTAGAAGTCAATTTGGCCTTTTATTATCTTAAATTCAAGTAACTAATTTTTATTTCAATTCCTTAAATATTTGAAGACTATTAACCTCCATTTGAATTTTCCATTTCACAACTGATACATACTTCCCCAACAGACCTTAACATTTGTAAGTATATATATATTGGAGGGAACCTGTATTAATATCAAAACTGAGGAATTCCACCATCTTTTCCTGTTTTTATTATTGTAACAAAATATGGCCCTTCTGCAGATCTTTGAAGAAGGCTAATTCTTAATGTTGTCTTCTTTCTTTTTCCTCCCTCCCTCCCTCCCTCCCTCCCTCCTTTCTTCTTTTTCTATAGGAATAGGAATGATTCTATATTATTTTGCTGACCCAAACCTTAATTCTAAACCCAGCCCTATTTTTAAATTAGTGCTTACTTAGCTTACACTACAGAGTTCATTACAAGCAATCTTTTTAGTTAATTAGTTAGTTGGTTCGTTGGTTAGTTACTTACAGGTAGTCCTCTGCTTACAACCACAATTGAGTCCAAAATTTATGTTGCTAACTGAGAAATGTATTGAGTTTTGCCCCATTTTACAACTTTTCTTGCCACATTTGTTAAGTGAGTCACTGCAGTTGTTAAATTAGTAAAATAGTTAAGTGAAACTGGTTTCTACATTGACTATGCTTGTCAGAAGGTGCCCCTGGGATACTGCAACCATCATAAATGTAAGTCAGTTGTCAAGCATGTGACCATGGGGATGCTGCAATTTTTAAGTGTGAAAAATGGTCATAAGTCACTTTTTTCAGTGCCACTGTAACTTTGAACGGTCATTAAATGAACTGTTGTAAGTCGAGAACTACCTGTAGTTAGTTAGAAAGGAAAAAGAAAGAAAGAAAGAGAAAGGAAGGAAGAGAAAAGGAAGATGTCAATAACATAGCTTTATGCAGTTTGAATTTGGATCAGGCTGAATGTTCTTTCCCATATTGACTAATACTGAAGATTTTAGCAATGAATTTTAAAAATTAGTGTATGTTTCTAGCATCAGTCCATTTCTTTTATTTAGATGTCTGAAAGGAAGTAAATGCATCTTCTATGTTGTACACTTGCATTGAATGCACATGTGAACACTCAAGCAAGATACAGTATATAACTTTTTATATCATTTTCCAGAGATGGTCAGGTCATATTTATTTAACAAACCTGACTCTGATGCTGAGGGCAATTTCAGTTTAGACTCATAACAAAAAGACTCTTAAGATATCAAATATAAACCATTACAATATCAACATTTAAAACATTAGATATGTAAAAACATTAAAAGAAAATGAGCATTGGTGGATATATACATATTTAATAGCATGTTCAACTTTGACACTAGGAAAACGTAGGGAAATGACTCTCCCAAACGTACTTCAAATTACTCACCAATGGGTGACACAGCAATGTTTGCAACCTTCCACATGCAAGGAGGAAGGCTCTCTTTGATTATCTGTGGTGAAAAGAGGCCTTTATCAAAGGCGAGGATCTGCTGGGTAATACAAATATTCAGAGTTATATGTCAAAAAGAAGAAACTTGTTTGATGTCATGAAGATTATGAAATATTGATTTGACTTAATCAGATCTGACCTCATGACAGATATCATCTTAGTCAGCATTGTGTAATATTATTTATTTATTTATTTATTTATTTATTTATTTATTTATTTATTATCAGACTTATATGCTGCTCTTTCTCCACAAGGACTCAGGGCGGCTCACAGCAATAAACAACAACAAGTCCAATTAAAATTCAACAATAAAAACTAAAATTCCCATTAAAACCCCATTCAGTCCAGGCCAGCTTGGCGAAACAGCCATGTTTTAAGGTCACGGCGGAAGGAACAAAGGTCGGGGGCTACCCGGAGCTCCAAGGGGAGCTGATTCCAGAGGGTAGGTGTGCCCACAGAGAAGGCTCGCTCCCTAGGGGCCGTCAGCCAACATTGTTTGGCCGACGGGACCCCAAGTAGGCCTTCTCTATGTGAGCGCAAAGGGCGATGGGGAGCTGTTGCTGGCCCCAGGTGATCCGCCAAATACCCCGGGTCTTTGCCTTATATATATTACAATATCCCTATTATGTCTCATTTTCCCTATATAAGGCAAAAGTCTCCAATTTGGGAATTTTCTGGTGAGTGGAATCTCTAGCCTTGGCTGATGTTGCTTTGAGAATTCAGTTGAGTGAAGCTAGGCCAGATCATTTCCAACCAGCCTTATCACCTATTTTCCAATAATATTTATCATGTCAGTTCTTTTATTCAGAATCAACTAACGGATGAATGAATAAATAGCAATAGCATTTGCCCTGTTTATTTATTATTTATTTATTATTCGTATTTCTATGCTGCCCACTCTCCGAGGACTCTGGGCGGCTTCCCCCCCAAATAAGATATCCCCTGATAATAAGTCCAATTGGGCTTTTGAGCACATGGCAAAAAGGCCAAGTGCTTATTTCAGGGTTCAAAAAAATATAAGACAGGATCTTATTTTCGGGGAAACACGGTAGTATTTAGAATTATATACCACTTCATAGTGCTTTACAGCCCTGTCTAAGCAGTTTACAGAGTCAGCATGTTGCCCCCAACAATCTGGGTCCTCATTTTACTGACCTTGGAAAGATGGAAGACTGAGTCAACTTTGAGCCGGTCAGGACTGAACTCCTGGCAGTGGAATGCAGAGTCAGCCTGCAATACTGCATTCTAACTACTGCACCACCAGGGCTCCTGTTCCTAAATCCAGCATATAATGCCACCAATGAAAAATTGGAAGGGAGGAAATTATATCTGTAAATCAATACCTTTTACTCACTACCTTATAACATTTATGATGTTAGATTACTGTTGCAGAGTTGCATTTATTCTCCACTCTGTTTTATCTTTATTCCAAACCCATAAACTTTTTCTTATATACACATTCCAAATAATACCTGTTTTGCCCCCAAAGAACCAAGCTTGTAGGCAAATACTCTTTTAGGCCCATCAACAACACCTATGAGATGCATTTTAGAGAAAATGTCCAAGACCTCCCTTAAGCTACTTTATGCCTTTCCCATAAACTCAGGCCTCGCCCCAGCAGTAACCTCTGGAATACCTCAAATGCACTAGGTTGCCTTCCTTTGATTTAAAATATGTTTATAAAGCAAATTAATGCATGGCAGCTGACAGCAGAATATAATTTATCAAAAAGCTCAGCAAGTTTATAGATTTAAATCTACAAATTATGGAGCAAACATGACATTTTGTATGTTTTATCCAGCAGGGGGAGAAAGTGCTACACCATTAGGCTCAAGGTATTTGCTATGTAGTTGTTAAGGGAGTGGTTTTGATTTTTGTTGTTGTTGCCCTCTGGGGAACAACAGAGGGAAAAATTCCTCCCAGGGCAAGCCCAGGTTGATCTCTGCTGGGACTGATTTTGTCTTGGTGTTTCCTCCATCTCTTTTCAGTGCTTCACCTCTGATTGATGAATATCTAAATAGTGGTTTGTGTTCTTAGGACAGATTAGAAATTTGTAAAAATAGTCATTGGATTTCTTAAATTACTGAGGTTGTCAGGTGCTTATGCCTACATGCATGCACACATACAGGCACTCCCACAAAATTGGGAAATTTGTTAATCAGGATTTTATAGAATTCAGCTTTAACAATATATATGTAACTCAGAAATGGAATTAATAGTAGCAAGATGGAATAGTTAAAAAGGAAAAATACGAATCATGGAGGAGATAGGAAAGAAGAATAGGCTAATAACTCTTTCTTGACACCCAGTGTAGTGTGCTGATTAGTATGTTTGACCAGGACTGATGTCGGGCTGGTTATTACTTATCAACCCAGCCTAAAACAGAGTTATTGTGAGGGAAAGAAAATAGAAAGCTGTTTTGATATCCTGGAGAAAACGTTTAAACTGATTTCGACTTACAGCCAAGGACTCTAAAGAAAACAAGGTAAGGAATTAGCACATCAGAAGGACAGAAGTTAAAGACAAAGATTAAATAACACAAGGCATAATTATTCAGGCAATTAACCTTAAATATAATTCAAATCCAGCATTATCAACAATTGAAATTAAGCAGAATTTAGCAATCTTCATAGAAATTTTGATAGATTCATCTGCTAGCAAAAAGAATAGGTACAGCTCTATTTCAATTTCTGGGTAGTATTAAATCAGCAATTATGACATAAGGAGCAGCATGACAAGACATTGTGAGACTATTCTGATGACTTTATCCAAATATGGACAAAGGCACCCCAAGTATGGGATGTTACTGAACCTCCTCTTCAACATACTCAAAGATATTCAGACTTGCTAATAGAAATGCCCTTCTACATGGAATAGAAGAATAGTCGAGAGATATTTGGCACAAAGAAAAGTCTGTTATAGATGCCCTCACAATAATGGTTTCAAACTTTGGATCCTGCAATCCAAATCTCTGTTTGATTTCTCCATGGCTTTCTCTGGCCTAAGTATTAGTGCAGACTGAGTTGAGAGGATTCAGTAGGAAAAATCTGAGGTGACACTTTATTTCCAAGGAGGTAAAGTTACTTGTAAGTATTAGTCTGCACCTTACAAAATTAGTTTTAGCCAATATTTCAAGCAACAAATTCTAATTTGTGGCACTACAGAAGCCCAGCCCAGAAAAAGATGGACAGACAGATAGGTACTGTAGATCTAACAAATAAATACATAAAACGAAGGTTCATTAAGTACTTTGAACCTTAAATTCTGTTTCATGTGTGTGTGTGTGTGTGTGTGTGTGTGTGCGCGTGCGTGTGTACATGATCTATATATACTGTAGATCAACTGCCTCTTCCGCCCCTTTCCTCTTTTGCAAATATTCCCATTCACTTTTGAAACAAGTCACTACATCGTAAAATGTCATTCTATGTTGATTCTCAACAGATATGTTCCTCTGGATATTATGGCTCTTCTTACTACTAAAAAAAAAGAACTAGGGAATTCAGCCAGGTTACTTTGCTGGAGAGAAACTAGTTGATCAATTTGTGGGATTGTCAGACTTAATTTATAAGAGTCTTTTTCAATAGGGTTTCCTCAGATATGTTGAGATTACAATCTCTAAGCAGCATGTCCAGAGAAAGATAGCAGGTCAAGGAAGGCAATTGAAAAAGGAGGATACTTACTTGGAATTTAGAAATCTGGTCTTTGCTATCTTAAAAATGGTTGTCCTTCTTATTGTCAAAAACAATAATGGGCACCGTTATTCATTTTTATTCTATTGACGTAGTATCTTCTATAAGCTTAAATAGGTATTTTGCCTGGTGGCAGAAATTAGTGAACCTTATTTTAAAAAATTAGACCTCCTTTCATTTTGAATCTTATCCTCGGGGTTCTCTATTAGGACAAACCTCGGAGAGAGAAGGTATCTTCTATTTCCACTCAGAAACAAATCTATACATTGGCCATCCAAATTTCAATACATCGCTTCATTTGTATATTACTCAAAGAGGATATTCATTGGAATCATATTCCTTCTATATCCAGCCATACATTCAAATCATTCAAATGATTATAGAGTTATAACCCCCACATCCATCTTTCTGGCAGAAACAACTCCTTATATTGAACCTTACTTTCACAAAAGGGATATAATGGTGAACAATATGCACATCTTTCCATGTGAACTTGTGGGGGGAAGTGGGTTAGTTGATGTGGTTACAAAATTCTAGACTCAGTATTCTTTTGGTATAAATCAATATAACTCCTTTATGTTCTCATGTTCTGATAAAGAGCAACACATTCAGTGCAATAACTCTATAGTAAGTTGCATCATAATTATTCATTTGTTGATCAGGCTGCAATATTTTGCTGCTGTAATAGAAGATTATGTATTCTTTAGAAGATGACTACAGCCTATGCAATTAAGTAAAGTTAATTAGAAATTGTGTACAGAAAAGGACTATCCACCCATTAACTGTTCGTATCCAAGTTCATTAATAAGAAAATCAATATTAAACTGGACAGTGTTCTTAATCTTTTAAGAATACAGTAATGCTTGCCTGTAATTAATTCTGACAATGTCCTGCTTGATCTCCGAAATAGAAATACAGTACAGCTTAGGATATTGATGAAAACATTGCAAAGCACCTTCTCTTTTTTTTATAAGAGGTCAAACTGGCTTATTGGTCTGCTGGGAACTTGATGATTATGGGATAGCAATACAATACAAATAGGTGTTATCCGGACAAGATCACTGTTTCAAAATCCAGAAGAGCTTAAGGCTTTATCCCTGGCTCCTTGCACTGCTCTCCCCACAGCAGTGCTGCAAGGGAAAATAGAGGAAAATCCCCTTTGCTATGTGATGGTGCCCCTATGATGAGGGGCAATGCAAACCACTGCCAGTTCCATAAGGCACTGCCTGCAGTTGATCTCCCTTTCCCTCTCTACATTCCTCAGGGATTCTGATTTATTTTATTTGCATCACTAACTAGATAATTCTAGAGAAAGGCAATTCTCTATCCTTAAATGTTGCCAGGTTTTGTTATACTGTGTGTAGATGCCACCCTACTATGAATTGGAACTCCTAATAATGATGTAATGTTTTATTATGATGGTTTTAATTTATGTACATAATATAGTCTCACTTATCATTTATAGTATAGGAAGAATAGTAGCTCAGCAAGGGCAGTGGGGAAAAAGTTCATAAATCCAAATTTTAAGATGCGCTCTGAAGAAATAAAACTTTACATAATCTATTATGGCATCAATACACTGTTTCATTTGTATATTACCAAAACCTGCTGAGAAATCTCATCTTCTGTCACTCTAGCTCTAATAAAATCACCATTTATTATTATGGACGAAATCAGTAATATCAAAGGGAATAAAACAAAGCTAATAAATTAGCTAATAAAATAGATTCAGGTTGGAAAATGTATCATTTTTGTATGAATTGTTGTCGTGTTTTAATTGCAGCCTGACAAATTTCAGTTATTGCATGGTTGGAGTCTGAGAGAAGAAAATCAGATAGTATTCTTTAGTGGTTTTGGGAGATTTGCAGCAAGGGCAATACAGCATATAATGCTTGCAACGAAGCATCACAAACTGGACACTTTCTATTTCCCCTGAGTCAGGTGCATTCACAGTGGAGTTTTGGTAAACATGCTCTGTTATAACACTGATAGTAGCATTAGTGCCTTACCCTGAAAAAGTCCTCCTTCAACCTGAGGAAAGTTAGTGTGAGAAAGTAACTTGCAGATTATCAAGTGCCTTTACCTACTAAGGTTCTGCTATTCTAGAGTGCTGATTTTAGATTTGGTAAATAATTTGGTCAGCGTAATTCAGTCTTTGGAGGATCGTCTTCCTGGTAAGGTCAAAATTGGAGAACAATAGTAAATTTATGACTAATGCAGAGACCCTTAGTTCTGATTAACTCCATGGGGAGAGGGAGCCATACATCAGAAATAACAGGGGGAAGAATATTTATCCAGGATGACCTTAACCTTGCCCTTATTTGGGGCATTCCTGTCTTGATCCTGGGTATTCGGAATGGAGACATTCCTTGGGGATATAAATATGGACTTCAACATTTTTGTTTGTATGGGATCAGTGTATAAAGTCCAAAGCCTCTATATACACTTTGAATAAGGGTTTTAGCTTTAAACAGGTTTAGGGTTACCAATATTAGTTCCTCTTGTTTGGTGTAACCCCCCCCACCCTCCACCTTAATAGCCATTGAAGATTTTGACGCCATTTGGATAATGTGTTCCTGATGGGTTTTTCAAGTCCATGAAAGATCCCTTTCGATGTATTGGCAAGTTTATGTTGCTGAATTCTCTTTCTGGAAGATCTTCTCTGAAAGTAGCTCCAAGTGTCTTCTGTTCCTTCCAACTTTGTTTCTTTTGGTTTTGAGATTAAAGTACTTGAAACTAGTGATGTATAATTGCTGGTTGTGAACATAATGCACGATTATCTAATTTAATTCAATCTTAGAATTTTGTCAGGTAGCAATATAGTCCCAGTGGTCTGTAGCACTGTTTGTTAAATTTATTTGCCTCTTATTTACTACAGAACCTCCATTGCCCCTTCTTGATGATAGGGATGTTGCACAAATGCTCCCTGACCTGTTCTTCACAGCTGCCTTGTGGAAACACATACCCTTTTCTTGGAGGAGGCAGAGATGAAGCAGAATTAATTAGCTATGTCTTTTCTTTCTCATCAGTGTTACATCATCTTTATAAAACATCTGAGATATGTATCCTTTTCATTTTATTTTGAAGATATCTGAAGTTTTTCCCCTGCTTCTTAGCATCCTTCACCAAGCTCGGCTCATTCCAAAGTTTAGATAAAATTTCTTTAATTTGGGGCTATTTCATGTGTCCTTCATCTTGGTGACCACGGTCTGCTTTTTACTATCTATATATGCTTCTTACTGGTTTTGAATCTTTACTAAATTTACTAAAGTGCAGAAATAATCATTCCATTCTCTGCCTGCCTTGATTAGGCCCTGGTTCGAATACTGTGTCCAGTTTTAGCCAAATATTAGGGGATTCAGAGAAGGGCAAGAAAGATAAGGAGGGCACTATATATATAAAGATGTTGACATTTCTGCTCTTCTTGTAGAGGCATAAATGCAGTTTTTCCTTTCTGTTCTAGGCCGGATATAATAGTGCTTTTATAAGTTCTTCTACACATCTGGAGAGGGTGCCAATAATGTTAAAATGGTAAGTGTGGCCTGTCAATTGAAGCCCTCCCCTTTTATTATGTGTTATACATGTCACAATGATTTAAAAAGGGCCAGGATTTTCATAGCCTAGTAGATCCTGGCTTTTTGAGGATCATCATTGACACCCATTTCAGATACCATTTTACACTTATTTTAGCCCAGATGAGCCAACAAAATCATTTTTTGGATTTTTTTAGCAGTAGTAAATATTATACTCAAAAATAGCTCTATATAGATGCTAAATATACAGTACAATATAATCCCTCCTTTCTTTGTCTTTGGGGCTTTTGCTCATTTTAAATGAATTGTATGGTGTCCTCCCACCAGCTATTACAAAAATCGTATTTGCATTCCTCAACTAGAAGTTCAAACTCACTTTATTTATTTCCTACCTTAGTGTATAGATAATAAAGCCTAAAACAGTGGTTTTTCACCTAGTTGTTTAAAAAAATGTATAGACTACCAGCAAATCTACCTGAATCTGCAAGGACAAAATTAGGAAAGCTAAGGCTCAGAATGAACTAGTAAAAAATGCCAAAAATAATAAAAAAAGTTTCTTTCAACATATAATAAACAAGAAAAAAGTCAAGGAAATGATAAGTCCACTAATGGGAGAAGATGGCAAGGTGGTGATGGATAGCAGGAATAAAGCAGAGCTTAATTCATCCTTTGCATCTGTCTTTATGCCAAAGGAAAAAATAGCCCAACATATCAAAAGCAGTAGCATAGAAGACAGAATAGGATTACAAGTCAAAATATGCAAGAAAATGGTAAGAGAACACCTACCCACAGTAGACAAGTTCAAATCTCCGGGACCAGATGGGTTACATCCCAGAATCCTGAAGGAGCTGACAGATGTGATCTGAGAACCACTGAACCAACTGTTTCCACACTACTGGAGTACCACGGACTACTAGAGGACTGGAAAAGAGCTGATGTGGTTTTAATTTTTAAAAAGAGGAAAAATGGATCCAGGAAACTACAGACCAATCAGCCTAACATCAATACTGGGAAAATCCTGGAAAAGATAATCAGCAGATTTGCAAGCACTTAGAAATGAGCAAAGTTATTACTAGAAGCCAGCATGGGTTTGTTAAAAACAGATCATGCCAGACAGACCTTATTGTCTTCTTTGACAAAGTGTCTAAATTAGTGGATCAAGGAAAGACTGTGTACATAAATCTTATTTAGACTTCAGTAAGGTATTTGAGAAAATAGACCACAACTTACTCTTTGGTAAGATAGAAAAATGTGGGATAGACAGTATCACACTAGATGAATTCACAACTGGCTAATCAATTGCACTCAATGTGTAGTCCTCAATGGAACTACATCTAAATGGCGGGAAATATACAGAGAGGGGATAGACTCAAGATGCAGAAGGATCTTGATAGATTTGAATATTGGGCTCAATCAAATGCACAGGCATAGAATAGTGGTACCTGGTTCAACAGTAGTGACTGTGAGAGGAATATAGGTGTCCTAGTGGACAACCACTTAAGTATGAGCCCGTACTGTGCTGCAGCTGCCAAAAAGTCATAGGCTGCACCAACAGAGGGATAGTATCAAGATAATATGGAGTGATAGTACCACTTTATACTGCATTGGTAAGACCAGGCTTGGAATGCTATATTCATTTCTGCTCACCACAATGCAAAAGAGATGTTGAGACTCTGGAAAGAATGCAGAGAAAAGCAACAAAGAGGATAAGGGATTTGGAGGCTAAATCATACAATGAACAGTTAAGGGAACTAGATATGTTTAGTCTAGCAAAGAGAAGGACTGGGGTGTCAGGATAGCAATACTTGAGCTGCTGTCACAGAGAAAAAGGGATCAACCAATTCTCTAAAGCACCTGAAGGCAGCACGAGAAGTAATGGGTGAAAGATTATTAAAGAGAGATCCAACCTCTCAACCTAGCCTAACTGAGGAGAAATTTCCTTATGGTGAGAACAATTAGTCAGTAGAATGGCTTGTCTCCAGAAGTTGTAGATGCCCCATCACTGGCGGTTTTCAAGAAGAGATTGGATAGCCATTTCTTCAGAATGGTAGAGGTTCTCCTGTTTGAGCAGGAGGTTGGACTAGAACACCTTCAAGATTCCTTCCAACCTTGTTATTCTATTTGTACGAGCCATTTGTAGCAAAATACGTTGTGCCAGCCCTGCAGAAAATTCAGCTGTTCTTCAGCTGTGTGTGAATTCCCCATGGTATCTTATTTTTCTGTCATGGATTGATAAAATGGAGTATGTTTATAAGGGAGGCAATCAATGTATTTCCTAGTCAATGCTGGTGACCAGGAATCCTACTCTCTTCTTATGGTATTTGGTGTATATTTAATTGAACATCTTAGTTGTTGATTGCTGTAGAAACCTGTGAGGTTTTCGAAAGGCAGTTTAGAAGTAAATGAGGGATACTGAGCCATCCCTTTGTCCTTTAGTCGATGCATTCAGAAGGGGGGAGTGCAGTAGGGGTGCTGTTTTTAATGGTTCTAGTCATGTCTTCAAAGCTGATGAACAATTTCAAAGGAATGAATAAAAATAACATTTAAATTAAATGTCCAACATTTTGCTAGCTAGTGAAGCATGTTTACCCAATAATTCCAGGTTGTTTTGAATGAATATAAATGATATCTTGTGCAAATTGATGCTTTGGATGGATCTGAGATAGCCTTACTGTGCTTACTTCTAAGCAAGGGACACATTCAGACTCCATGTCAGAGAAATCCTTCAAAGAAGTAAAAGGGCTTCTTCTCTCATCAGCCCTGTTGCTCTTTTTCCAGAGCACAGGAATTCACGCTGTGAATGTAATATGACATCGTGGCTTCTCCATCTGCTAAAGGCTCCAAATCCCCCCTTGAACTGATATGAAAGATGAAGCTTCAATTTGTTTCAAATCAGCTTTGAAATCTGCCATATTTTTTTTTTAAAAATGACAACAACAACACCCCCCCATTTAGAAATGCATTTAGTTTTGTGGTTGTTTTCATGTAACATATAGCAGACAAGCCTTCCCCAATTTAGACATGTTGGGACTACAATGTCTGTTGATCTGATTGCCCAGACACCATCAGAAGCTCATAACCCTTTTCTCGGTACAGCCAGACAGCTGCATTAAAGAGTTGTCCCACCATTTTTTTTTTTTTTAATTTGATTTATATGCCGCCCTTCTCCGGAGACTCAGGGCGGCTTACAGTGCACTAAGCAATAGCCTTCATACTTTTGTATATTTTATACAAAGTCAGCTTATTGCCCCCACAAACTGGGTCCTCATTTAACCTACCTTAGAAAGGATGGAAGGCTGAGTCAACCTTGAGCCTTGGAGAGATTCGAACCAGCAGTAAATTGCAGGCAGCTGTGTTAATAACAGGGTGCTTTAAACCACTGTAGTACCAAGGCTCATTCATTGAAAGAGCAGAAAACTGGCATAAAATTTATTGACCTAATTGAGAAATCCTACCTACAGGAAAACAGCTACCAATCATTCTCCCATGTACAGTGGGCAGAGTTTTGCAATTGTAAGTGGGTGATAGAAGTGGCATTAGCCACTTGTCAAGTGGCACAGCTAATTGGTCACAGTTGCAGAGTTGGTTGAGCTTGCAAAAAACAACAACAACCCTCAATACAAAAATACAGTACATATATAAACTACTGTCTCATTGAGAATCCAAATCCAGGCATAGGTGTGGTAGTGGTGACATTAGGTATTGTGAACAAGCCATGTGAAGGGCAATAATTGGTGGATTTCCTTTCCTAACAAAGTGTCAGGTGTGACACTTCCCCCCTCCCAGACATCCAAACAGCTCCCCCGTCCCTCCCCCCCCTTACAATGGCAGCCTAGCAAGCAAGCAATAAAAAGGTGGAAGCTGACACAAAGTCATCAGCCAATAGGAAAACATACACTGGCCATTTTCTTGAATGGCCATGAAATAAGAAGTGAGATGTAGATGTTCTAAAATATTTGAATTTTGTTCAGTCTAATGAAAAGTGTTGAGTAATTCAAAAGCATACAGAGTCCTCCATCATCTTTACTTTTTGCTGATATGAAGGGCAAAGCAAGAAAACAGTTTTTCCTATAATGAAAAACCTTTCTAGTTTTAAAACATCTCTTGGTTTTTTAGCAAAATAACATGCTTGTAGCCTAGAAGTGCTCTCCCTCCAGTGTATGGGTTTGTTTGATTGATTAATTACATGTAGCTAACAAGTGTACCTGATTCATGTATCTGTCTATCTACAATCCCTTAGGGAGGTGACATCTGCTACTGTAACATCAGCTGGAAGATCAAAGAGCTGGTGAGACATACTGATTATGCAGATTGTCAGACTTCGATGCTATCTCAAAATAAATGAATTTCCAAACTGCCAATCTTTAAGGAAATCTTTTATTTAATTGAGCACAGCCACCGGATCATGACTCGATGCGGACAAGACTGACCTTTTGCCCCCCAATCCCTCCCTTTCCGATCCCCAAATCTCTGCTTCTCATTGGCTATCTTCCAAGTCATTCTTCAGACTTCTTGTCTCGTCATTTCCCAGGAATGTCTCCCCCCTTCATTTCCACGACAACCCAACTTCAAAGGGATTTAGCAGGCAAAAATTCAGAGCTTATCTCTCTCTCTCCTCTGCTCTCTATGCCAGCGTCGAAACGCTGACACAGATATAATTAACACGTGAAACAATTTATCAGTACCTTATCAATTAACAATTGTAATGTAATGTGTTAAAAAAAAAACTATGTTTACGGAGACCTTCTGAAATTATCTGGTCTGGTTATGTGTATTCTAAGGAGTAAGGTTCATGACTGAGAAGGCCTGCTATCCATACATACTATAAATATCCCATAGGCCTCATGAAATGGGCACACCCTGAATGGGTCCTCGTTATATGTTTCTATCAGCTGGGCAGAGTCTATGATGCCTATTATATACTGGGACAGTTCCATTAAGAGCTTTAAAAGTGCTGTCCAGTATTTTGAATTGAGTTCTGAAGGCAGCCAGCAGGCAGTGCAGGACTTAAGGATAGGAGTAATTCTACACTGATGGGGTTGTCGCATTAAGATCCTTTTAAAACAGCTGCAGCTTTAAAGTGTCTTCAAAGGCAGTCCATCCTAGTCGAGGATAATGGATGATTGAGCCTAATAAACTGGATGCATCTTGGGATTCACTTAAGGACAGTTTTAGCCTGTCTGGAGATGAGACAAAAGTATTGATATGGGGATCTACCAGGAAAAAATGGTATTGCTAAAGCAGGCTTAAGTCATAATTAGATGCAAGTGGGGAAGGCCATTAGTTCTAATTTAATGCAATGAATGCAAGAGAACTTAGAAGAAGACCAGTTATTGAAAATTAATCATGTAATTGCTGTGACTTTATAATTCTGGCATCTAACATATACATGCTTTGAGAGGATAAAAATATTGTAGTTATAATGAGCCCTTTGCTTGAAAAATCTTTAAAGATCAATAAGCAATAATACAAACAGTTCTTTGTATTAAAAGATCAAAGTATTCCAATCTTATAAATTAGTGTTACTCAACCAGAGTGATATGCCTTGCTGGGAGGGGGCACATAAACATTTTCTCCCAATCAGTCAAAGCATGTCTAGGGGTTGGGGGGGAAGAAACAGGAGGGGGTAAAAATGGAAAAAGCTAAAGCCTTTAGCCAGGGTTGAAAACATGGTCACAGATTGCTTGCCTCCAGAAATAGTTTTGAAGAGCAGCTGCTTCTAATCAAATGCAACACTGGCTAGTTCCGAATGGCCATCAGAAGCAAGGACGATGCCAACCCACAGCCTGGCTCAAACCATCAGGATCCAACTGTTGGCCTGGCTCGGAGTTTCTTTGCTTGTTTCATCAAAAGTGGTAGGCAGCAGAGAAGAAAGTGTCTCGTCTATTTTTATTTGTTTGTTTATATCCTGCCTTTGTTATTTTTATAAATAATTCAAGGTAGTGAACAATGCCAGGTCCGTGGTAAATAAAGCCCCCCTCATTTGTGATCTGGCTCAGGAGGGGGGTGCGGACCTGGTAGGTATTACGAAGACCTGGTGGGCCCAGGAGGGGGGGGTTCCCCTCGTCGAGATGTGTCCACCAGGTTTCTATGCTTTTCATCAACCGAGCTCCCAGGGGAGGTGCGGGGGGGTGGCGGTTCTGGTAAAGGAAGGACTTGCTCCAAGGGAGGCCACTGTACCTCAGATAGCCGGATGTGAGTCCCTCCTCGTGAAGTGGGGACATGAGAGGCAGATGGGCTTGCTGATTACGTACCTGGCTCCCTGCCACGTGTCGGCTGCCGTGCCCGAGCTGCTCAATGTGATTGCCAAGGTGGCAGTGGAAACCCACAGGCTTATGGTCATGGGGGACTTCAACTTGCCATCTGCCGGCGAAGCATCTGAGGCAGCCTGGGAGTTCATAGCTTCCATGACGGCCATGGACCTGACCCAATTAATTCATGGACCCACTCACACGGGAGGACACACTCTGGACTTGATTTTTGTCTCTGGTCAGTGGATGAATGATCTTGAGATAGGGGAGATAGTGACTGAGCCCTTGTCATGGTCAGATCATTCCCTTCTTAGGCTTGACTTTCTAACTGCCACACCCCACCACAGGGAGGCGGAACAGACTAGATGGTTCTGCCCCAGGCACCTGATGGATCCTGATGGGTTCCAGATAGAGCTTGGGCCATTCCCTGAGGCTCTGACTCATGGCTCGGCTGAAGAGTTGGTGGCCACCTGGGATAGGGCAGCCGCTGACGCTTTGGACTGAGTTGTGCCTTTGCGGCCTCTGACCAGTCGCCGAGTTTACCTGGCTCCTTGGTTCTCCGAGGAGCTGAGGGAGATGAAGCACCGGAGAAGATGCCTGGAGAGCAGTTGGAGGTCTAGCTGTTCCGAATCTGACCGAACACTGGTAAGATCTCATATTAAGACTTACCTAGTGGCGATAAAAGCGGCAAAATGTAACTATTTTTCCGCTCTTATCGCATCTGCAGATAACCGCCCAGCTGCCCTGTTTAGGGTGACCCACTCCCTCCTCCATCTGGGAGCATGGGAGGATCCCTTACAGGGTTGGGCTGAGGATTTTGTCCAGTATCTGCACGATAAAATCACTCAGATTCGGGAAGGCTTGGTCTCTGACTGGGTAGGTACAGACGGGATGATGGAGGCCAGTCTTGAGAATGTCATTTGGGAAGAGTTCGATCCTGTCACTCCCGAGGACGTGGACAGGATACTGGGATGGCTGAACACGACCACGTTTATTGGACCCGTGTCCCTCCTGGTTGGTGCTGGCCTCCCGGGAGGTTATGCGAGGCTGGCTCCAGGGGATTATTAACACTTCTTTGAGTGAGGGTGTCTTGCCGTCTGCCTTGAAAGAGGCAGTGATGAGGCCCCTCCTCAAGAAGCCCTCTCTGGATCCAGCTGTTTTGGCTAACTATCGTCCGGTCTCCAACCTTCGCTTTGTGGCGAAGGTTGTTGAGAGTGTGGTGGCGTGACAGCTTCCTTGGTACCTGGATGAAGCTGTCTATCTAGATCTGCTCCAGTCCGGCTTCAGGCCTGGGCACAGCATGGAAACGGCGTTGGTCGCATTGGTGGATGATCTCTGGAGGGCTCGGGATAGGGGTTGTTCCTCTATCCTAGTCCTGTTAAATCTCTCAGCGGCTTTTGATACCATCAACCATGGTATCATGCTGCGCCAGTTAGAGGGGTTGGGGGTGGGGGGCACCATCCTACAGTGGTTCTCCTTCTATCTCTCTGACCGGTCGCAGTCGGTGTTGGCAGGGGGGCAGAGGTTGACCCCGCCTTGTTTGTGGGGTGCTGCAGGGGTCAGTCCTCTCACCCCTTCTGTTCAACATTTATGTGAAGCCACTGGGTGAGATCATCCGTGGTTTTGGGGTGGAGTTCCATCAGTACGCTGATGATACTCAGCTGTACATCTCTACCCCAGGCCATTCCAACGATGCCCTTGAAGTGATATCCCAGTGCCTGGAGGCCGTGCGGATCTGGATGGGGAGAAACAGGCTTCAACTCAACCCTTCCAAGACCGAGTGGCTGTGGCTTCCGGCATCCCGATATAGCCAGATGGTGCCATCGCTGGCTATTGGGGGCGAGTTACTGGCCCCCTCAGAGAGGGCTTGCAACTTGGACATCCTCCTGGATGCACGGCTGTCTTTAGAAGAGCATATGACGGCCGTGGCCAGGGGGCAATGCTCTCTACATGGGACTCCCCTTGAGGAGCACCCGGAGGCTCCAACTGGTGCAGAATGCGGCCGCGCGGGGGATTATGGGAGCGATGGGCCGCTCCCATGTGACACCCCTCCTGCGTGAGCTGCATTGTCTCCCAGTGGTCTTCTGGGTGCGCTTCAAGGTGTTGGTTACCACCTTTAAAGCGCTCCATGGCACAGGGCCTGGGTACTTATGGGACCACCTTCTGCCACCGATAGCCTCCCACCGGCCAGTTCGCTCCCACAGAGAGGGACTCCTCAGGGTACCGTCAGCCAGGCAATGTCAGCTGGCGACCCCCAGGGGGAAGGCCTTCTCTGTGGCAGCATCTGCCCGCTGGAACGACCTGCCCCCAGAGATACGTAGGATACCAGATCTCCGTGCTTTTCGCCGTGCCCTCAAAACTTTTCTATTTCACCAAGCTGGGCTGGCGTAAACGCCCCCCCCTTAGATATTTTAATTGTAACGGATTTTAGTTGGGATGTTTTAAATCTGTTAAAAGAATTAAATTTGTTTAATTCTTTTAATAATTTTTAATTTTGTATTGGATGTTTTTTATTCTTGGCTGTTCACCGCCCTGAGTCCAGCAGGAGAAGGGCGGTATAAAAATTTAATAAAATAAATAAATAATAAATAAATATTCAATATAACTTACTCCTCCTATTTTCCCCACAATAGCAAATGTGAGATGAGTTCGGCTGAGAGTGAGTGGCCCAAAGTCATTTACATGGCTTTCATGCCTTAAGATGGGACTAGAATTCACAGGCTCCCAGTTTCTAGCCTGGTGCCTTAATCATTAGACCAAACTAGCTCTTCTTTTCATCCACTTCTCTGTTTGGAACTGGTTTTTCTGCACCTGTGGCTTTTTAGTCACAGCAGCATAACAGGGTTCATGAACTATGTTGTGCCTGCTTTGTGCACTGTTCAGTTTTCAAGAGCTTATAGTAAACACAGCCCTGTGTTTACTACAAGAATATGTGTGTGTGTGTGTGTGTGTGTAAATAGGTATTTCAATTAATTGCATAGGTTTTTATTTTTATTGAGCTGGGATATAGACTTTTAAAAATTGGAAACAAAATGGTGAAATGGAGAGGCTTGTGAGTAAAACTCTTATTGTGCCTGCAGCTTAGCTTTTGCTAGGCCACCCCTCTAACTAGTTCATCACAACCACATGGTTTTATATCCCTAGAGTTCATAGTCAATGAAGTGGCGGTTGCTTGATAGCATTTTTCCCCCAAGTTTATAGAATACCCTTTGGTGAATGGCAGGCTTCAGACTGTTCGTGTCCATCCTATGTTGGTCCTCCTTAGGAGCATTTGCCCTTTTGTCCATTTCTCCACCTCCAGCTCTGAATAGTGGGAATTGCCTGCCATGCTGCTTTGGGGCATTTTCATAAAAGATTCTATCTCATGCGGTGACATTAAGGATAGCAACCAAGATTTTTCTTCAGTGTACTGACATTGTGAGAGCAGGTGTGTAAACACAGCTGTAGCAGCTGCTCTCTATAACTTACATGAACTGCTACTTGCAAATTGCTATGGTGACCTGATCTATAGGAAGATCAAGACATCCAAGATAAAAGCAGTGTGGTGCGCAAACAAGCCTGATCTGCATTATATAATGTAAAGGATGCCAAAGACAAAAGTGCCCTTTTCATTTTAAACAAAACATTATCAGATGCTAGATTGGCAAAAGGAACAGATGAAACAGAGCAACAATCGGAAAGGCAGCTATTAGCAGAAATAATTACTTCAGAGATATTTTAAAAAATGGGTTTTTCAAATTATAATTTATAGTGCCTTAACATAACAGACCTAAACTTTTGTACTCTGAAATGCAACTGAGTAATTACTAGGGTGGCTTTTTAGTAATGTTCTTTTGGATTACAAGGGCCCTTAGCCTTTGAGTGACATACCAGAGGGTACATTCCCAAAAAAGTGGGGTAGTTGGTTGGGAGCAGAGCCAGGACAAAACTGAGTTTGGTTTGAATTAATTTGCTTTTACTTAAAATTAAATATACAGTAATTAATATGCTTATTCTCTTTAATGAAAGAATGCTTAATTTAATTTAATACATAGGGATAATTATCCCCTTTTTGATCTATTAATCAATCTACAATATCTTTTAATGGATTTTGGAAGCTGCATCAGAGAGCCTTAGTTTCTGCTTTAGATATAGGAGAAGTTGGTTTGCACCGTTGATCTGATTAAGACTATGCTGAAGAGGGCAAATGGGAGGTCATTATCAGGTTCTCATCTCATTATCACCATACTTAGGAAGACAAGAACAGGCAGGAACATTGAATTAATGATTATATCTAACCATGTCTGAATGTATATTTATTTCAGTATGCATTGAGAAAAAGAAGGGACAAAATGAAGGGTCTTTGTGGAGGAGCATACACACATGTGCAAATGTTATATGCATATATAAATATGAAATATTTGTGAAAGGTTGATAAACATACTTTGTTTGCATGGTGTTCAGTTAACTCAATTAACTCAATGTCTTGGAATCTGTTGCACTGGGGAGTTACTTCAGCCTTATCAAGAAACACATTAAGCCTATGAAGATAAATATACTTAAGAGCATATTCTTTTCTTAAAGTCTTCACTGTTGCTAATGTTATGATTTTATATTTAACTAAGAATGCATGGTATAACCAATCTCCATAGGTTTGGTATTTGTGATTTAGTTTATAATACCAGTAATAATAATAGCATTTATATAAGATGGGAACTATCTGGGAATATCAGGGCTGTTCACTAAGCTAGGAAGTTGAAAAAATATTGTACAAAGAGACAATGTATACAGTGCTGCCAAACAAAATTATATGGCTGCAATCACTACCAGTTGAGTTTGCTTGAAGGGCATCTTTACATTTTACCTCTGAATATTCATAGCATTTGAAATATATTAATATATTTTCAACATTCTTAACTAATTACAGTGCATATTGTTTGAAGTAATTCGGGCTTCGTTGTCAATAGGACAGTTCTTTTTTTTTTTTATTGCAAAAGTTTTACAATTACATTTTCTCCCCATTTCCCCCCCCGACCCGCCCTAACCTCCCCAACCACCCTAACCCTCCCGAACCCCCCCTAACCCTCCCCAACCCACCCCTAACCCACCCCTCCCCCCTGGACTTCCACAGAATATAATCCAATCAAAATCCCCTTTTTATAAAACTTGAACCCCTCCATCCCCAATATAATTTTTCATCTTCACAAAATTCAAATATTTCTATCTCTATATAATACTTTCAGTTAAAAGCTATTTGATACTTCCTAGTTTGATATTTGTTCTGCACATAATCTATCCACTTTTTCCACTCCCATTCATAAGTCTCTTGTGAGCGATCTTTTAGATATGCTGAAATCTTCGCCATCTCTGCAAAGCTGGCCATCTTCAAAGTCCATTCCTCGATAGTGGGCAAAACTTCATTTTTCCAGTATTGACCTATCAGTAATCTCGCTGCTGTTATCATATACAATATCAACTTTGTTTCACCCAATGTAAAACCCTTAACTATACCCAGTAAAAACAATTGTGGAGAAAATTGAATTTTTTTCTTCAAAACATTCTGCATGACCCACCAAATTTTTATCCAAAAAGCCTTAACTTTCTTACAAGTCCACCAAACATGATAATACGTAGCATCCAAACATTCACATCTCCAACATTTTGGTTGAACATTAGGGTACATACACGACAATTTCTTAGGATCTAAATGCCATCTATAAAACATTTTATAAAAATTTTCCCTCAAATTCTGCGACTGTGTAAATTTAACATTCTGAACCCAAATTTTTTCCCATGTTTCCAACATCACTGGCTCTGCAAAATTTTGTGCTCAGTTAATCATACAATCTTTAACCAATTCAGTTTCTGAATCCCTTTCTAACAAAACATTATAAAGCCTTTTAATATGCATTGGACCTTTCTCTTTTATATGTCTAACCAATTCTTCCTCATGCAACATTATACCAATTTTTTGGTCCTCTTTCCATCTCAGTTGAAGTTGATTATACTGTAACCAAGTTAGGTTAATCCCTTCATCCAACAGTGTTTCTAATGTCTTCAGTTGCCATCTGCCCGCATCTGTAAAAAGAACTTCTTTATATAAAAACCCCCCGAGTGACATTATATTTGTATTCCACAAGATATGACCAAGATCCAGCCATAGCGGTATTTTGTAATCCCATTTGGATCGGTGCTTCTTCCAAACTCTCATCAAAGAATCTCTAAGTATATGGCTTTTGAATACTTTATCCACTTTGTTTTCATAAAATAAGTAAGCATGCCAACCAAATTCAAGATCAAAACTTTCTATATTCAATATTCCAGTCTTTTTCCTTCCAAACCAATTGCTTGCTTGAGTCAAAGCTGCTGCTTCATAATATAACTGTAGGTTTGGAAGTTTAAGACCTCCCCTTTCTGGAACATCTTGCATAATTTTCAATTTCACTCTCGGTTTTTTCTCGTTCCAGACAAACTTATTCAGTCCACTTTGCCATTCTTTCAATTGTTTATCACTTTTAAGCACCGGAATCATTTGAAACAAAAAAAGAAATCTTGGCAAAATGTTCATCTTAACTGCTGCTATTCTTCCAAGTAAAGACAGCTGCAGTTTTTTCCAAGTCTCCATATCTTTCTGTATATCTCGCCACAACACCTCATAATTACTTTGAAACAATTTCATATTTGATTCTGCAACCTGAACTCCTAGATATTTAACCTTTGGTACAATCTCAAAACCTGCCCTCCTTTCAAGTTCGTGTTTTCGATCTTGTGTCATATTTTTAACTATCATCTTAGTTTTTTTCTGGTTCAGTTTAAATCCTGATACTGTGCCATAGTCTTTTATAATGTCTTTCATCTGGATTATTGATTCCATCGGCTGTGTTAGGGTAACAACCAGGTCATCTGCAAATGCCCTTATTCTGTAATCCTCTTGCCTTATCACTATACCTTTCAAGATATTCGAGTCCCGTATTGTATTCAACAAGACTTCTAGTGTTAAAATAAATAACAATGGGGATAACGGACAACCTTGTCTTGTTCCTTTTTCAATATTAAAGTCTGTTGTCAAACTTCCATTAATAATAATCTGTGCCTTTTGCTCTTGGTAAATTGCTGAAATCGCCTGTATAAATTGATCCCCAAAGTCCATCTTTTTTAAAGTCTTTAATAGAAAATTCCAATCCACTCTATCAAAGGCCTTCTCCGCATCCAAGAAAACCAGCACTGCAGGGATCTGTTTATTCTTCTCAAAATATTCCAATAAATCTATAACTTGCCTTACATTGTCCTTCATATATCTGCCCTCTATAAATCCCGCTTGATCATCGTGAATCACCTCTTGAATAACTGGCATCAACCTGTTGGCTAATACTTTTGCGTATATTTTATAATCATTATTCAGAAGAGATATTGGTCTATAATTCTCAGGTTTTTTAGGACCTGCTTGCTCTTTTGGTATCAAAGAAATGTAAGCTGTTTTCCATGATGGGGGTATTTTACCCCCTTGTTGTATGTTACAAAATAAGTCTCTAAGATGTTCCACCATTTCTGCTTGCAAGGTTTTATAATACACCGCAGTCAAGCCATCCGTTCCAGGAGCTTTAGCTGTTTTCAGTTGTTTAATTGCTGCAATAATCTTCTCAACTGTTATAGGATGATTCATTCTTTCCTTTTGTTGGTTGGTAATTTTTGTGACTCTTTTATTTTCTAAATATTTTTCTATAAGTCCATTCTGCATATCATCTTTAGCATATAATTTAGTGTAATAATCTACAAAGACTTCTTTAATTAATTTTTGTTGAAAGATTCCTTTCCCTCCAATATCGATGCTATCAATAGTCCGTATACTCTGCTTCTTCCTTAATGTATAAGCCAACCACCTGCCCGGTTTATTAGCATTACAAAATGTATTATGCTTCGCATATTGTAAATTTGTTGCAGTTTGTTCCGTCATAAGCATTTGAAATTGATCTTTCAGAAGTTTTATAGCACCACGTATTCTTTCATCTGTTGGATTTTTAATAAGTAACTGTTCTTTATTCTTTATTTCTGCTTCCATTTCAAATCTTTTCTTTTGTCGATTCAGTTTGTGTTTGGAATTCATATGAATGAGTACCCCTCTCATATACGCTTTACTCGCATCCCACACAATTTCAATTGGGGTACCCTTATTCAAATTCATTTCAAAAAATTCTTTCATCTGCTTTTTAAGTTCTATTATATTTTTTTCATATCTAAACATATTTTCATTTAATCTCCATGATCTTCTCTCAATCTTTCCAATCTCAATTTCTATCCATACTGGGCTATGGTCAGTTAGAGTTCTTGGAAAAATCTTTGTTCTTTTTGTCTTGACAAGTAAATCATCTGATAATAAAATAAAATCAATCCTAGAAAAAGATCTATGTCTATCAGAGAAAAAAGTAAAGTCCAATTCTTTTGGATTATGTATTCTCCAAATATCTTTTAATTCCAAATCTTCTTTCATGTCAAAAAAAGTCTGTGGTAGTCTAATCTTTGACTTCGCCAAACTCTTTTTATCTACTTTGGAATCAATTATTCCATTCCAATCTCCCATGATTAAAATAGATCTATAATCCCATTGCAGTATTTTGGTGTGCAAAATTTTGTAAAAGTGATCCTGTTGTTGGTTAGGAGCGTAAATTCCAACCACTAGAATATGGCCATTTACTGTATGTAGTTCAATTGCTATGAACCTGCCACCCTCATCTGCTTCTATAATTTTAGCTGCCAGTCTTTTATTTATATAAATGACCACACCATTCTTTTTTTCCAAGTTTGAAGCTATAAAATGTGTTCCTAGTTTTGAGTTTATCAAGTATTTTTGATCTTGTGTTCTGATATGAGTTTCTTGTAAGCAAATTATATCATTATTAAATTGTCTCAAATATGTGAATAACTTCTTCCTTTTCTGTGAAGAATTCAATCCATTCACATTCCAGGATAGAAACTTAATCGTCATGTAAACTTTTTTGAAGCGACGAGCAGAATTGCCGAATATCTTCCGAAGTCTTCGGCTTTGCTCCCCCCATGGCTTCACTTTCTTGTGTAGTACTCTTGACTCCCTTCTTGTATTGTTGTACCTTAGGTCTTTCCTGTTGTTGCTTTTCTTTAAGTTGCTTAGAAATTGCTCGAGTTACACGCTGGTCTTTAGCTTCAGCCATCCAGACTAGGTCCAAAGCCACATCTCTTGTAGTCAAAATTGGAGAAGATTCTAACAGGGGCTCCTCCAGAAAACCTCCTGTAGCACCCTGCATTTCCGCTGCCTCTGGTTCCACCTGCTTAAGCTGCTCTTCCATCTCTTGCTGAAGTTGCTTCTCCTTGTCACTCTCCTTTATCTCCAACACAGTGGATGTACGTGGGGATGGTGATCTCTCTTTAAGAACAGTAGAATAGAAGTATTCCGCCTTCTCAACAGTGTTTAATCGATGTCTTTCTCCATTGTACCTCAAAATTATACCAGTTGGGGCATCTCACCGAAATGGTATTTGTTGTTTTTTTAATTCATTCACTAAAAAACCAAAATCTTTTCTATCTTTTAACATCTTAGGTGGCAATTCTTTATAGACTCCAATCTGAGCTCCCTCCACTTGCACAGCAGAGAGAAAAGACTTTTGCAGAATATCATTTCTCATTCTTCTGTCTGTAAAATATATCACCACATCTCTAGGCAGTTGTCTTTGTCTGGCCACCCACAAATTCACTCTGTAAATTTTATCTATTTTGTAAAAAATCTCCTCAGAGGTAATTTTTTAACAGCACAGCCAGAGCATCGGCACAAATCTGTCTCAGGTCTTGTCGATCATTCTCTTTAATACCTCTAAGCCTTATGGCGAATTCCATGGACCTGAACTGCATCATCGTAATTTCGTTTTCAACTCTCTGCATTTTATTATCAGCATCAGAAATTTTGTAATCAATATCCTTCATTTTAACATTCATTTCTGATTTAAATTCTTCCAACTTAGAATCCGTTCTAATAATAGCTTCTGACAGGCCAGACACCACATTCATTAATTTATTAGTCACCTCATATTTCTCTTGCACCACCTTTTTAATTTCATTAATTTCCTGCTTAATTTCCTGTTGTGATTTTTGAAATTTATCATCCCAAGCCTGAGTAATAAAATCTTTTAAACTTTCAACATCAAAATCTTTTTTTTGACTCTGCTGGCTGGGAGGAGGCTGCTGCTCAGGTTTACGTGTGGGGGATCCCCCCCCGCTGCCTTTCCTTCCTGTTTAGGCTTGAAAGCCATTCTGCCACATAGACTAGCTTTTCTGAAAAAGGATATCCTTTTTCCTTTTCCACCACCACAAAGTCCTCTAAAAAAATCCCCCAGGTTTAATCAGGTTGGAAATAGAATTTAAATTGAAGCAATCTCAGGCTTATTTTTTAAAAAAAATTTCTCTTTTCTTTTTCCTGCTTGTTACAGACAGCGCAACTTTGTAGCTGGTTAAAGTAACATTAGAAATCCACTCTCACTTTCAGCCTGTAATGCTGAAGCCGAGCGCCATTTTTCAAGCCGCTTCCACTCAATCACGCTTGTACTTTAAGTCAAAAAGTCACAGAAATAACAATACTTGCAGTTTAGAGGTTTAGAGGTTCAAGTTATTATCTTCCGATGATTATTGGAATTAGTTTCATTTAAATTGAAAGGTTGCTGCAGCCGACTTGCTCTGCGCTGGGCAGAGGCGTCCCACGCCGTCCGGAGTCTCAGCAAGTTGAAAGGGAGCCGCGCCTGTTTCCTCCCCAGTAGTGATTTTCTGGGGGCTCACAGGGGCTCAACCTGCTCCTTGCCCACTCTCTTCCTCAAATCCTAGAGATTTGGGAATTTTCAAGCCGCTTCTTCAAATCAAAGCGGCTCTACAGGCAGCGGGGCTGGCGGTCCAAAAAAGGGACCGTCTTTCGTCGGAGGCAGACAAACCGGAAGTCTTCAATAGGACAGTTCTATCTAAAATTGAGAGTTGTATTTTATTAATGCAACTTCTTAGCCAATCAATTATCAGGGCCAACTAGAGGAGGAGGGATGCCACAGAACTCTTCAGATACTTGAAGGATTTGTCACTGTGTTGAGTAATGTATTAGTCAATTACTATATATAAGAAATTGAAAAAATAGAAAAATAAATAGGTGGGATTGGAGTCAGTGCAAACTGGTTCAAATGCAGAATTGAAGATACGGTTTGTAGGAAGAGCTTCTTGTAAAACAGGCTTGAATAGAGCTGGTGAATTCATTTTCCAAAGTGTCTAATTCTTTCAAGTGGAAGGAACAGTTATGTGAAATTGTAACAAAGAGGGCAAAGTCTAAAATGCTCTTCTGCAAGACGGTAAAAAGTAAGGGAGAAGACCTTGGCAGAACTGTGCAGCAACTAAATGAAGTGTTTTACCTAGACAAAGAAAGATGAAACTTTAAATCCTCAGTTTCAAGGTTATATTTGAAAGTGCAGACAAACACTTCCCTGATTCACTGGGGTATAAGAAGGAAGGAAGTAAAGAACAATCAGACTTGCACAATTGTGTTATTATAATCTGTCTCAATTTAGTAAGGTATAATTCTAGTATTCCTGTGGAGTAGATTTTTTGGCCTAGTCTACCTAATGGTGCTGATAAAGACTGGCTTGAAAGATAATTTCTTGAACTGAAGAAGCTTCTGGGATGAAAAGTGAAACATTTTCAAGGAAAAAACTAAGGAAGACTAGTTGCCTTTTGGAAAAGTACCTTTGAGATGATTCAGGTTTAGCATATAAGAATAATTTACCAAGAGAAATAAAGAGCCAGTTTAGTGTAGAATTAAGGTGCTGTAAATTCTAGTTCTACATCGGGCATGAAAACCATCTGGGTGACTTTGGGCCAGTCATTCTCTCTCAGCCCAACCCACCTCACAGGATTCGTGTTGTGAGAAAAATAAGATAAGGAAGAAGTATTAGTTATGTTTGTTGCCTTGAGTTACTCGTGATGTAAAAAGATGGGATAAAATTTTAAAAAAGGAAAAAGGATAAATAAGCAAAAGTAACTAGAAATTTAGGCAAAATAATTTTACTGAACAGTATTATTACCTCAATAATGGATGACAAATAAATTGAGGCTGAATCCCCATAATATGGAGGTACTATGGTTTGCCTCAGAATTCATGATTTTGACAATCCTGAGTGAGATTGCATCTTTATATGGAGCAGGTACACAGTCTAGACATACTTATTGTTCTATCTTCTTAGGAGATACTCAAGTAACCCTATAGCTGAGAATACTTTTTCCCAGTTTTGGTTATTCCTGGACAAGAGTAGCCTTGCCTTGCAGACCATCTTGCTTCTACCAAATTCATGCATACCCTCTCCTTTTCTCAGGAGTTCTATTCAATCACAACTACCTTGGTTTCCCTCTTCCTCTCAATCTATCCAGTCTTGCTTCATATATTTGTTTTGCAATTCAATCATCATTCAACCTTTCTGTATTTTTCCACACGTGTCCAGCAAATAATAAGATCTGATTGGGGGAGTATGAAATTATAAAAGATTTAGAAATCAGAGAGGATATCCCACCAAAGCTTTTTCAAATATTTCTGTACAATTAAGACAGCTCTAGAAGAGTACAAGAGACAATTCAAGGAAACATTATATAAAACATAGCATTACTTACTTGCCTCTTACCTGACAGTGCCTACATGCCCAACCTAGTTCAGCAAATAGATATGGTCATGGCAGTATCCCTGAAATGCTTCTCAGTCACATCAGAATCATTGATTTAAGATAGTTTGGGATGGGCATACTCTCATTACCCACCCATCTTCTTCTTCAGAAAACTTTTACTTATCATGTTAGGTTGATGGATCTAGCCCAAATAACTCCAGACACAATGTAGTATTTCTAATAGCATATTTATTAAATATTCAAATATAGAATCAACTTACTTTTACATCTGTATCTGACCTATGTCCTTTCCTTACAGATGTGGGACTGAAACTGCTGGATGACCACGTGGGAGAGGCCTTTTGTACTCAGAGGGAGGAGCTTTGAGGTAAGGTGGGACTATGGGGATAATGGGTTGTGTGGTTGGGTTAACCCTTGCAGGGTAGTATGGAATAGATATACAAGCAAGTTAGACATTTCACCTGACAAAACCCCCTCTAAATGTCTAACTGGTGACATATTTACGATACCCATATATACATATATATCTACATACAAATACGCATGCAATTTACATATATATACATACTTTCGACATGAGATATGTGTGCTGTTTGTGTGGCAATGGTTTTGTGAGTATGTCTGCTGTTTGCTCCTCTGTGTCACAATGTATAGCCTTAATGAACCCGATCTCTGAGAATTGCCTAACATGCTTATGCTTTATGTCTATATGTCGTGACCTTTGACCCACAGCGTTGGCTTTTGATATCTCGATGGCCGCTTTATTGTCCTCATGAATGATTATGGGGTATGACGGTTCTGTCCAGATGTCGTTGAGTAAATCATCGAACCAAATTAGGTTATTGGCAGCTTTAGACATACAAACAAATTCTGCCTCAGTGGTGGAGGTTGCTACTAGTTTTTGTTTACCTGTGTACCAGTGTATTGGGCTGTCGTTAAGGAAGAAGATGTAACCAGAAGTGCTCTTCCTGCTCTTGATGTCTCCCGCCCAATTGGCATCTGCGTAACAAGACAGTTTTGGTTTTGTAGATGGGTTGGGTTCAAGGCACAAGTGGGCATCAATACTGTATTTTAAATATCTGAGTATTCTTTTAATGGTGTTCCAGTGGAAGGTTGAAGGTTGGCTGACATGCCTGGATAATAGGTTGACTGCTAAGGCAATGTCCGGCCTTGTCCAATTGGCTATGTACAGTAGCGAGCCTATGGTGGACCTGTACAATCTGTTATCTGTGAAAGGTTCCGTATCGTTATACAAGTTTTTTAAGAAGTCTGATTGCATGGGAGTTTCACTGGGTTTGGCTTCTGGCATGTTGCACTTTAGCAGTAGTTCTGTGATTTTTTCTTTTTGGGAGAGTCGGAAACCTTTGTCTGTTTTGGTTACCTGGACTCCTAAGTACTTGTCTATTGTTCCCAGTGACTTCAATGAAAAGTGTTTTCTTAGTTCAGTGGCAAATATATCACATTTCGATTTTTGTCTCCCTATGTACAATATGTCATCCATGTAGACAAGGACACCTTCAATGGAGTCCTCTTCTCTTTTTGTGAAGAAGCATTTGTCAGCTGAGGTGGCTGTATAGCCCATAGATTTGAGGGCCTTGGCCAAACAGTCATACCACCTTTTGCCGTTTGAGGCCGTATAAACTTTTGTTCAGGAGCCATGTGCTGTCCTTTCCTTTATTAAATCCGGGTGGAGCCTTGACATAGATTTCTTTGTCTAATTCAGCATGTAGGTAAGCAGTTTGTACATCAAATTGGAATACTTCCAGCCCTAGGATTGTGGCTATCACTAGGGCACTCTTGACACTCTCGGGCCTAACCATGGGCGAGTAGGTATCTGTATAGTCCTCTGGGTATTTTTGGGTGAAGCCTTGCGCAACCAGTCTTGCTTTGTATAATACTTTGTTGTCTTCAAGTGTTTTGATCCTGTATACCCACTTGGTTCCGATTGGTTTTTTATTTTCCAGTGTTTTGGCTGGTGTGTATACTTGTAGGTCTTTGAAGCTCTCCATCTCCTTTTCCATGGCTTGTTCCCATTTTTCTCTTTCTTCTTGGGGAAGATTGAGTATTTCTTCATAGGAGCTGGGTGTGGTGTTGTTGGTTTGCATGGACATGACGTAGTCCTCAAATCTTTTTGGCATTTTGTTTCTGTTTGTCCTGACTGGTCTGTCAGGTGGCGTATTCGTCTCATGTAGGCACTGGGCTTCTTTGTCTGTGAGACTGTCTAAACTTAGTGTGGGGTGCTCTTCCTTCCATTCCTCAGCCTTGAGTTCGTGATGCTTGGGTTTGTGTGTTCTGGTTTCTGTTGTTCTTTCAGTGGCCTGGTCTACTTCCTCTAGTCTGTGTTCGTGTTTATTTCCACCAAGGAAAATGTCATTGGAGTGTAGTTTTGACCAGTTAGAATGTTCATGGAAATCCGCTGATCGTGACACTATAAATTTATTGTTGCTGTCTATAAATCTGAAGCCTTTTGTCCCCGGCTCATACCCCATGAATCTCAGTCTCTTGGAGATCTTGTCTCCTTTCCTCCTTAATTGTTTGGGTATGTGAACGTCTGCTGGGACACCAAATACATGCAGGTGGGCTAGATTAGGCTTCCTCTTATGCATTATTTCATATGGGGTCTTATCTATTGAGCTAGACCAAAGTCTGTTCAATGTGTAGTTTGAATAGTGTAGTGCCTCTGACCAGAACGCTTGACTCATTCCTGCATCCTCTAGGGCACACCTCATCATGGTTTGAAGCACTCTGTTTTTATGCTCTACCATTCCGTTTTGGAAGGCAGAAAAAGGCGAAGAGGTGAAGTATAATATGCCACGTTCTTTCAGCCACTTTGAAAAGTCTCTGGCCATGAATTCAGAACCGTGGTCCATCATTATCTGTTTGACCTTAGTGTTATGTTGGACCTCCACCCTCTTATAGAATTCCTTGAACCTTTGGAATGCCTCGTTCTTGTGTCTAAGTGTATACACAAAACCATAGCGGCTATAATCATCCACAATGGTCAGAAAAAAACTCTCCCTGTACCTGATAGATGGCTTCATTTGGCCTACCAAGTCCATGTGTACTAATTGAAAGGTGGAGTCAGTGGTTCGCCCTGATTTCTTTGGCCTTGGCTTGACTTTGATCTTTGAACACTTGCAGACAGAACACTCAAGATAGTTTTCACAATTTTTTACTTTTAAGCCCTCGGTACACTCTAACATTTTCTTAACAACTGGAAATCCTATGTGGCCTAGTCTTCTATGTAGGAGGTGAGCACAATTGTCGTGAATGGGCTTTCCTATGTATATTGTGTCTCTGCGAGGTGATTTACATTTGGTGGTTTCCTGGTTGACCCCCTCTGCTTCTCTATTTCCTGTTCCCTCATTAGCAGTGTTTACGTTTACGCACCTCTGATCATTCTTGCTTGGTATGAAGTATGGTAGCCCACCATGTATTGTTATTTCCCCAACGTTTTCCCCTTTGCTGGATATGTACCCCCTGCCTCCCTTGAATAGCACCTCAGTGTCTGTGTCTTGGCTTAGTCTTGTGGTGGCTAATACATTATATGGAATCTCTGGCACAAATAATACCCCCTCTATTTCCCCTGTTCCTGGGATGTGTATGTTTTCCTTTCCCATAACTCTGGCACTACTTTGTTTGGCCACCTTTATCACAAAATTCATCTCAATGAAGGAGATGAATAATTTTTCATTATATGTTGTGTGGTTGGTGGCCCCTGAGTCTATGAGCCATATATTCTGTCTTTCCTTTTGGCTAAGGGTTGGTTCTCTGTATCTAAAGCCGTATATAGATCCTGTGTTGCTGTCCCGGGAGCTGTCTCTACGCTCGCTAGCTCGTCTGGGGTTAGGGGACCACCTACATCCTCGTTCTTTGGTCCTCGGTCTGGTGAGCATCTCCCCTGGTACCTCCTTCCTGGTTCAGGTCTCTCTCTACGATCACTGTATCCCCTGTCCCTGTTATTTCTGGGGCAATCTCTTTTTAAGTGGTTCCTGGAGCCACAGGAAAAACATTCTGGGATACTGTTTATTCTGTCCTGGAACTCAACCCTTTTAGCTGGTCTGGGGTCCTTTCTAGCTAGGTGACGATCCCTCCTTAAGTTATCCTCTGCAATTAAACGGTTGGTGAACGTGTCTAAAGATATGTGTTCTATACTGAGACTGTCTAGTTGTGTCACAAAATTGTCCCAGCTAGGGTCTAATGAATTTATGATTATGCTCATCATGCTTTCCTCTGTAATTGCTTTCCCTCTCTGAAGCAATTCGGCCCTGGTAGCATTGAGCTTTAACAAATGCTCACTCATGGAGACTCCTGGCCTGAGTCTGGCAGAGTGAAAGTCCCTAGATATCTTTGTAGTGGTGGCTCTACTCCTGCTGTAGAAAAGACCATAAAGTTTTTGCATAACCTTGTAAACTGTCAGATAATTACCTATGCTAGGGTACATTGCAGGTGAAATGCTAGTTAACAATAAACAAAATGCCTTGTGGTGAATACAATCAATTTCAAATGACCAAGGTTTCTTGGGTGGTTTGGAAATTAGAAAAAATACATTTTCTCTCATAAATATTATTTGTAATTGTTGGCCCCACTCTAAAAGATTTTTCCCATCTATTAGGAGCTTAGGAAAATTAATTGGCAATGTCCCAGAATTGTGTGAATTATTACTTACAGAGGGTAGTTGTCCATGGTCCTGGATGTGAGTGAATTCACAATAGGGTATTGGTATGCTTGAGTTAGGTTAAAAAAACAGGCAGTCATATTTTTTTCTTCTCTCTCAGCAGGTGAAGACTGAGCATGCACGAAGCTCATTTGTTGCTGGAAGTCACCGGGTGAGGAGCTCGCGGCCGCGGCTCCTGGGTCTAGGCCCAGGCCTGCCAGGGGAGGGTCGGACTCACCCCTGGAGTACCTGGGCTGGGTGTTGGATGTCCGGAGCTGCTCCTGGATGACCGGGTCTTCGTTGGACGTCGGCGGGAAGCTCAGGAACTCCGCGGTCGTTGGGCGAGGTCTCCAGGAGTCTGGCGGCTCGGCGGCGGATCCACAGGCGTTGGTCGCGAAGTGAGCTGGGAAGCCCAGTGGAGGTCGCAGGATAGGTGAGTACCTGGTTTGTTCTTCTTCCCTCGAGTCTCGAGCCAGTAGCAGGTAGTGCGGCGCATTTGGGGTTCGTCGTGGGACCGGTGTGGTTTCCGCCATCGATCAGTGGTCGTTGCCAGCGAGAGTTGTCTCCCTCAGATGGGACGAGTTCGATGTTTCGTTGTCGGGGGTCGCTCTGTTAGCTCTCCGGCTCTCTGGAGTCTCTTCGCAGTTTGCGGTTGGCGGGGAGGCTTGAAAGTGGAGCCGAACGCTGCCGCTAAAGTTTCAATGGCTTTTTCTATCTCGAGCTTGGTAGGCAAGCTCCTGGTGTTTTGGATTTGTTCTTCATTGTCATTTTTGGAATATCCTCCGTTTGTTTTCGGGTTCTTGCTAGTTTGCGCCACTGGATTCAAATCCAGGCTTCTCATTGGTTGCTGGACATTCAAAGATGGCCGCCAGGAAGAAGGCGCGAAAATGGATTCGGCTAGGTCTGGTGCGTCTGGTTGAAAGAGCCCCTCTCTTACCAGAGTGGTGGTCTCTTGGACTTGTTCCTGGGCTTCCATCGCTGCTCCACAGTTCTCTAGAAGGCTTTGGAGTTTCACGATGAGCTCTTTGTTGCTGGTAGGCGCTTCCATCATTTTAAATATGGATAGCCTGAGTTCATCTCTTTCTTGCGAAGCGTCCCTTTTTTGATTGATTGCCGTTTCCTGTTGTCTCTCGTCCCTGGGTAGTGAGTCCAGATTGATGTCCTGCTCACTCTCAGTCAGTGTGGTTCTTGGTGTGGTACCTCCGGGCGTCAGTTGTGCAGCCATTCGCCTGGTAAAAGCTCTGGTGTTTATTCTGTTCTTCTTTGCAGAATAAGCAGCTTGTTCAGTCATTATTCAGAGTTATGGGCAACCATCCTCCCCTACCATTCTGTTAGGTTGATGGATCTAGCCCAAATAACTCCAGACACAATGTAGTATTTCTAATAGCATATTTATTAAATATTCAAATATAGAATCAACTTACTTTTACATCTGTATCTGACCTATGTCCTTTCCTTACAGATGTGGGACTGGAACTGCTGGATGACCACGTGGGAGAGGCCTTTTGTACTCAGAGGGAGGAGCTTTGAGGTAAGGTGGGACTATGGGGATAATGGGTTGTGTGGTTGGGTTAACCCTTGCAGGGTAGTATGGAATAGATATACAAGCAAGTTAGACATTTCACCTGACATATCATTCATTGGAATTTAAGAAACATTTTTATTTGAGCACAGTATAAACCATCTTAAGCCAGTGTCAGCACTGATTGTATTGGAATTCTTGATTGGTTTTATACACCGGGTGGCTTCTTCTTTGCTTTAACAACTTCTCACAGTTTTATTAGAACAGGAAATAGTGTGATCATGAGTGAACCAGGCACACCATCCTGACAATTTGCAGAGATGAAACAAACTCAGCTCGAAGGGACAATAAAGACTAAGTCAGTGGAGGTTTCCTCGTAGGGCAGCAATCTTTCTATTTTATGTTTCAGGTTATACTGTATCATTCATTTGTTTGTGCCCTCATCCACACATGCCATGATAGCTTGTTCTAAAATCCTCTAATCTATATGCTCCCTCTTATGTTTTTCTGTCACTTTTGGATTTCTTGTTATTTATGCTAGCATACACTTATTTACCCCATTTCTTTCACATTATGGTCCAATGAATTTTAAGGCAACAATAAAGAGAGGAAGCATTGTGTTTTCCAGAGTCTCCCCTTACTGGCTTAATTGAGTAACATTTATATTACAAGATATAGCTTATGAAGGTTATAATTTTCCTATCATCTAAATTGCAGGCTAAAAATTGTGTTAAGAAAGGATTGTAGAGAATGAACTGCTGCTTTCAAATTGAGTCTTGTTCACCGACAGCATAACTGGCAAATGATTAGCAAAAATGGGATGGTTTTTATATCTAACATTTTCCAATTGTAGTATGGATTTCTAATTGCAATCCATTTGATAATGTGTACATTATAATTTTGAAGAGCAAATGACCACAGTTCATGAATATGAGGAAATTATATATGGTAGTAGCTAAAGACAGGATCCAATCCATTCTGCCAGAAGCATTAAATATTATGAGAATATAGCAGAGGCAGATTAAATATATATTTATTCTTTTTCAGAATTTCCAAGTTGGCCCCAGAATTAACAAGGAAGACTATTTAATATTTAATTTATAATTTATAAATTCCTTACCCCATTCCCAAGAGACCATTTACTCTTCATCACTAAGAACTACAACAGTCATATTCATCTGGACTCTGCACCTGACTGTAGGATCTTATTCCCAGGATTTATGGCAAACCTTTTGGCTGTGTCCTCACCACAACATTAACCCAGCTATTTAAAGACCTAGTGGCCAGAGCACCAGCTTATTATTGTGATTTCTGTTTTACCATATTTTGAAAACCTGTCTGTTTGGTAGTGGGTGGTATAATGTATTTGGGATGTGCTAGAACGATCGGGGTCACATGTAAGATGTTTGTTGTGTTTGGGGGGATTAACCTTGTTAAGAAAAGTTGACCAGTAATAATGGAATGGCATTGGACAGGTTGGCAAAAATTACAAAGGAAGGAAACTCTCAGAGGAGTATTGGAAGAGAAAAAAAAAAGGAAGAAGAAAGAGGAGCAGGAAAAAGGGGGAAGGGGATGGAATTTGGAGATGAGAGGAACTCAGGGTAAGGGAAGGTTTTATCAATATGGTTAGACTTGAATTATGGAACACATTTTTATAAAGCAAGTTATTGTCATTTCTTAAAGCCAAAAAATTCCAAATCAACCAATCTGGAAGTTCTAGTCTACTGTGAATTATGAATACAGTAGGCTCACCTGTTATAGCAAACAACTCAACTGTGGTCTCAGATGGTTGGTGTGAAATCCAGGCCCAATATAGCAAAAAATATTCACCGTTGAAAACAGATTCTGAGGTTATACATTCATCTTTCAGGTCCAATAAAGAGAACAAGCTAATATTCATATTTTTAGAGAACAGATAGAATGGTCAATACACACACACACAAATCAAAGACAAGTCAGTAGGCATTTTTAAGGACAAAAATTGATTTACTACCATAAAAGCATTTTAGTTGATTAAGAAAAATATCATTCAGAAAAAGTCTACTCAGAATCACCTTATCAGTGAGATGGATACCTTATACATTTGATAAATAATAAAAAAATAATTCTCAATTAACTATTTGTGGTTTCTGAGAAATATAAATTGATAGTACCCATTTAATAAGATCTTCAAGGTTCGTATGTTTCACAACTCTAAACAACAGAATCCAATTCAAATATTCAGAGGCCTTCTCTGCATTTAAAAATACCACTGCAATTTATTTTTCATTACTTTGTTCAAAATACTCCAAAACATTCAGGACTTTTCTATGGTTTTTCATCATTTGTGATGGATCTTATTATTAAAACATGGGGGATGGGGAGTGTCACTGCTCTAAGCTAAAATTTATCTTAATGAGTAAATATGTTAAGCTCATCCTCATACTTGGTTCTTTAATAGGAATCTTAAGTTACACATCCTATGAATGGAGAGCCATTTGGAATTTACAAAACCTGGAATTTAACAGTGTGAGGTAGAATCAGGCTTATATGTTCATCAATCAGTTTTCTGTTGTATGAACACATATCATTAAATTCATGAATCTAACATGTAACTGTGTATGTTAACTATACTTTTTGGTGCTTAATGCTGCTCTAACAAATGTTTTAAAAAACATCCCTGATAGGTTTGACACTTCTGTCAAAATTTAAAATTTAGATTTTGATATCAGAACTTGCATGTAAAAATCATCCCACACTGAATAGTATCTTTAATTATTCACTTTTTTAAATTTGCACCTGACATAATGTATTATAATTCATTTTTTTAAAGTAACATACAAATACTTAAATTTGCCTACAAAAAATAGCAAATAACTGTTTATCTGCACCTGTTTCAAACTCTTGTAGGATTTTCTACACAATCTGTCAGCAGTGCTGTCAAAGAAATAAACCTCTAGTGAAGAAAGCAATTTCCTGGCCTAGGGTGTCATTTGTTTCTTATTTAAACAAAAGCACAAACAACAAAAAAGTTTCAAGGATCAAATATTTTCATTTAAGGTGTGACTAATGAAGGGTTTAAGTTTGGGGTTAAGACAAATTATCAATCAGTGACCAGAGTCCTGCTCATTTTCTCTTTCGCTTTGGTAGATTACCTGAAAAGATAATAAATTAGTGAGCATTACAGGTGCTTTTCTATTTTAAGAGAAGGTAGTGAACTTTCATTTATTAACATCCAATCCATGTTGCTGAAAGTCAAATCTCTCTGTTTTTTGCTTGCTGTTAGTCCAGACCATGAGGCAATCAAGCCATAAGGGTCATTTTCTGCATGAGCTAACCTTTTCCTCCGCTATAGTTTGAAGCTTTGTTGACAATAAGATGCTCAGTGGGAACATTAAATTAACACTCCATATTCGTGCCTGTAAATTTACTGACAGGCTGAGGAAAAGTCAGGGAAAACAAACACTTCATCATTTCTGCTTCATTTAGCCTGTGAAGGGGAGCACTCTCACCTGCAGTGAAGAGAGGTCAGGGCAGATGGGGATAATTTTAATCTGACTCTCAGCTGAGTCTTTAGTTGTAGTGGATTGTGTTACACTCTCTGCTTAAAGTACAGATGAGAGGGAGATGAATGCAAGAAAAATCATCCTAAGTATTAAGTGAAATGCATCAGGGAGAGTTTGTTCCAGATAGTAATGTGAAACAAAAGAAGGACTGTGCAAAGTGACTAAAGATAGGAACAGCTTAAATATTAATTTGTATTGGTGTACTTTATACCAGCAAACCATTAAGTAAAAACCCTTAAAATAAAATGTACCATCTCTGTAAATAGAACAGTGCATAATTATTTTCTATGTTCCATTTTTATTTTAATTAAGTACAGTAGTATGTATGTGTTTTAGAAAGAGGATAGGATAGTTATCTGTAAAAGCTGCTTTTACAAACTCATACAGTTAAAATTAAATTAAAATGCATATTCATTTGTCCAAACAGAACAAAACAGCTATATGCATATAGAAGAATTGATCGGCACATGGAGGTCAGGAGCTAGTATTTTCCTTACGGCTACCATATCTGTATGACCACTAGAGGATCACAGAGTCTATTTTTTTCCCCTGCCATCTACTGGTCACCTAGATTTTTACAGCTCTAGTACATGTTCTGCATGAGTTCTAATGGATGAGTTCTCGTAAGTGAAAATTGTATAGGATTAGTAACAAGTTCCAAGGTTTGTTCTTCAGTGCATCTCAGTTACATTCAATGGCCTGTGTACAAGCCATTCAATAGCTCCCTGCCAGAGATATCCACAGCATTGGAATACTTCATCAAAATGATGACAGCAGCATTGCCCCACCTCAAGGCAAGCCCTGCCTTTTTTGTAGATGCATGCAACTTCATACCATACAAACAAGAGAAACAGAACAGCAATGAACTAGCTCTGCTTTCTTCACAAGGATAGTTAAATTTTCTTAGATTATTCAAATATATTATGTAAATGAGGGACAAATAAACACAAGAAAGGGGTTCTCCCAAAGCAGCTGAAACTATTTGGCAATGCCAAATAATGCCCTTGAAAACTCTTGTGCAAATAAAAACAGAGATAGACCACTCGGTCAGCTTTGCTGAAAAAAAAATCTCCCTATCAGGTTTTCTTTTTCCTAAACTGAAATTATTCCAGCTGTTTTTTCCCTTGATGTTCTTTGTTCCTTTTTCATAGTCTTTAAATGATAGACTTGGATTAATTTCCTATACTACAGGTAAGTTGCTCTGTTTTGTACCTAAAGGATAGGGTTAAAATGCCTTAAATGAACAAATTAAATAATTACCATTATGGTTGTTATCTCACTCCCAGCACCGCAATTTTTCAGAGGGTAGCCAATGAAAATGGGGGGGGAGGGGAGGAGATTTGCACTAAACCTCGGTCATTACAAAACAAAAAACAAAAAACAAAAATAAGAACCAAACAAATCAAAGAACCAAACCAAAACCTAAAACCCTACAAACTTTCTAAAACCAAAACATTGAGCATAGTTTTGATAAAGGAAGTGAATTATATGTTCCAAAGGAGAGCAGAATGTTTTTGATGTAAAAAGCATCATAATGGATCAAAGCAAAAAAAAAAAAAAGTTTTCTTCATTGTTTTACTCTCATTATGCCCAGCCATTCCCATAACCAATACTGAGACACATATAGCAGTACTGACAATATTGTAAGTAGTGGAAGCCACTGACATCCATACCCTTCATGAAGCAGTCTAATCAATTTTTAGTATTCTACTGAAGGCAAGGACCATATCTTGTATAGTGAGCTCCATAGTTTACCCATGTATGTGTGAACAAGCACTTTGTTTAAAATATGTTTGTGCCTCCAGATTAAGCCCCCCCCCTCAGGTTATAACGTTTTCTTGAAAAGAATTGCACAAAATAAAAAAGTAGAGTGAATGAATACAATAAAATGCAACAGTTGTAATTCAATTCAACTACAAACTAGTAGACTTTAATAAAACATAGTCATGAAAAGGCGACAGGTAATAGGGATGACTGATGCCCATTAGGATGAATAGGTCAAAAGAAAAAATAGCCAAAAGCAAGAAGAAACAACTAATTCTGTTTGGACCCATCCTTTTCTTTGCAGTGGCACTGAGAACAATTCATTAACAATTCACACAACATAGCCGATTTTTAAAATAACCCCTTATTCTCTTGCAGTACACTTGACATGTTTCTCTACTTGATGGACTACTAGAAATAAGGCATGGCTTGACAGCTCACTACAACTTTTGGCCGTCTCTATTGTCCAATTAGGTCAGCATTTTGGAATGAGAAAGAGCAGCCTTGGGAATAAAATTGCACCAGAGGCATTTGTTCAAATCGTACATGGTCTATTCCATCTAGTGCACAGGTCATACATGTTACATAGCACAAGTCATGCATGCTCCAATCCTTCAATCACACAGTACAGGATGATTGATTCTAGAGAAGTTATCTTTTCTGACCAAGGTGCTTTCCAGCCTCCTGGCGCGTCAACTCATGGCTTCCTCAATGCCTGTTGTAGAAAGCAATATTGGGTGGGTGATTCTGGCAAATTGCTGTACTGATCTTCTTTGAATTTCTGTTGGGGAAGGGTGATTCTAACTCAGTAGAACTAATTTAAAACTAAACTAATTTTTAAAGTTTTTAAATTTGAAAACATGTTCAAAATGTTTATGAAATTTCTGTGATTACATAAATATCCAAATTAGCATATTTTGAAGTAGCATTTTATTTTTTACGAATGGTATTGGAAAGTTTTCCTTGTTGCTCACTACTGCAATTCGATTGTACTGTTGAAGTACGATTGAATTGCAGTAGTTTGCTCATATGCTTGACAGCCTGCTCATATGCCTGAAATATAAGTGAGCAAAGAAAACCCTGAATATTTTGCTCTTTCAAGTACTGTAAATATGTACTGCTTTCCTTGTAGGGATGGTTTAGGAGAATGCTATGACTGGAAATGCACACACAAAAAAGGAGCAACTTTTTTTTATAGCAACCCTATTGTCCAGCCTTTTTTTAAAAACAAGGAAACTTAGGCAATGTCACGAAGAATAGCATCATCTAATCTTGCACTATATCCGATGTGTTTCTGTTTGTTTACTTTGAACTCTTCCAGAAGGCTAGTGAATTGAGCAGGAGTTTTGCTTGCTTTCGACTATGTGGGAGAGCAGTGGACGAAGTGGGAGTGCGGAGCTAAAAGAGCCTACCAGGTGGTCCCAGAAAGTAGACACAGTGTGTCAGCTCAGCTGAAAAGCTTTTGCAATTTGTTGGCTGGAGCCGAAGCCTGGAGGAGTGGATAAGACAGTGGGGTGGCACTGCAATAGCTATTGAGGATCCAGACATCTCTGTGTCCGGCTTGGTTTACTACAATCAGAGCAGTGATTAGACTTCTTTTGATCGCAGGTTTAGCTTTCAGCCTATCAAGGGAATTGGAGGAGGGGGGTTGGGATACATATTAATGTCTTGCACTGGGCCCACATAATTTCCCAAGGGGTCATGGGGTCAGGTTTGTATTTAGTTAGCATTAATGATCTCGTTAGGGATCTGAATAGACCACCGTCCAAGCTCTTTCAGGGATCTGAGCGTATCTGGCCTTCACCTTTCTTTCCCTTCGTTGTGTGGGCTTGCACGGGGCATGAACTGTGATTAATAGACTTCCAGTGCTTAATAATTTGCAAAACAGAATTAAACAAGGAACACAGAGTACAATTGAGATTGGACACAGCAGGGACAAGAGGTTGTTGTAAACAGAACCAGTGCAATCCAAGTGCATGGAATGAAGTAAGATGCTTGCATACAATGTCACAGCTGGCAACTGGCTGGAGGCCAGTCCTGAGTGTAAGCTCCATAGCTATGCCCAGGTGGTCAGGCTGAGGCTGGTCCTTTTAACTTGGGAAGCTTTATAAAGAGAGGAAGGAGGGAGGGAGGGAGGAAAAGAAGCAGGGAAGGGGGAAGAGACTACTGCAGTGGGAAAGCAAGCAAGAGGCAACCATTGAATAAGAGAAAAAAAGAAAGAGATTAAGAAGCTCAGAAAGTGACAAGCAGATAATGGAAACCACTTTCAATAGTAGTAATCCTTGACATACAAGGACAAATATGAATACTTTTGTTCTTGAATTTAGATTAACTTTCAGCTCAGGGGTAAAACTGGAAGTTAGTTCATGTGTTTGTATCTTTTGGTCTACCACACAAAATGAGAGCCTTGTTGATCACTACTAGTGACCTTGGAGAAGTGGTACTTCAAAGATAATTTGAGGGAGACAATATGGGTTCAGAGGCAAATAAGATACAGATACCAAGTGATCTCTTTTATAGGGATCTGTGCTGATTTTTCTCTGAATCATATTGATTCAGAGATATCCAGTATTCTTCTGATGTAGACATGCCATCCTGATTAAATAATGCAGAACTGATATTGTCATACCTTTTGAGAACAATTGGGCTTCATAGAAATGTGTTTGATGAAATAACTTTATTCAATATTCATTTTCATTTCAGCTGGAATCAAGTATTATACATGCATAAGAAGAGGAAGCATCCAAAGGACAATGAAATTTATCTAGCAGGGATTTCTCATCCATAATGAACGGGAGCTGCACAACACCCCTACTATTCAAATCAGAGGTGGAAGACTTGGGACCTCTGGAAGTGTCACTAAGCAAGGCCTCTGGTCAAGGAAAATGGAAGTCATAAACCAACAACATCTGAAGGGCCATTAGTTTCACATCCCTAGTCGATATGAATTGGAATTGCACTTAAATATTCTGCACAACTGCCATTCATTTAACTGAGGCTTGCATAGACCTTCCCGGTGGATGGTGCCTAAATGCATGACAAACAGTTATGCATATTTGATCCCCTTTGAAATCAGCTGGATTTGGGTGTGTACATGCAATTGCCAGGATGTATTATGAATGAACTATGGCAATTAAATCATATTATATAATGGACAGGAAACATAATTTATTTACAAAAGAAAATATGATAAACAAGCATATTTTACTCCAGCAAGGAATCAGGATTTCTGCACGAAATGTACATAGTACACTTCCATGAGAAAATGTTAAAATAAAATGTTTAAAGTAATTGTATACGGGCATGTTTGAATAAATGTACATTTATTTTCATGGCCATTGTTTTAAAACTGATTAATGTAGAAGTCTTGATACTGCAGAAAACAAACAACCCTGAAGAGATTTGTTGCTATTTAATCTGCCTCACTGGAAGTCTTTCATCAAAAATAAATCAGTGACTTTTTCCTGGTTCTGTAGCATTTTTTTTCAGTATAGAAATTAAAGCTGAATTAAACAGAAGACTTAGCTTTTTTCCCCATGACATAATTTGCAAAAGCATACCAGTAGGCCAAAACCAGGTAATTCTTCAGAATTACATTATACAGGTAGTTACAAGTGGTCACTTAGCAACCTTTTGAAATTATGACGGACTTACTTAGGAGCCAGATTCAAAGTTCTGACAGTTGCCCCTCCCCTGAGGTCATGTGAATGCATTTTGGGCTCTCAACAGCCAGCCTGCATTTATGGCCATTTACAGCATCCCACAGTCACGTGACCCATAATTTACAATGTTTTTATCAAAAAACAGGGTTTACTTCCATAATGTATCTCTGTGTTCACTTAATGGTATATAAAAAGTCATAAAATTGGGTATGGTCATGTGATGATCTGCTTAACAAGCATCACAACTTACGCCTATAATTGGAGCCTCAATTATGGTCAGAAGTTGAGGACTAACTGTATGTGCCATCCTGAGTAAGAATCATAAGGAGACCATGTATGTGTGCATGTGCCCATTGTTGCCTTCCTTTTTCCAAATAATATTCCCAACCATTAGTAAGATAAAAAGAGAAATGTTACATTTTTGAATAGTAACAAGATATCCTGCTATGTTCGTCCTGGAATCCTAATCTTTGGACAAAGCTGGTGAGAAAAAGACTCCCTTACATGGCTGAGGAGAAGTGAAAAAAAGGAACCAGAGAGAGACAAGCAGCTACCTATAGCATTTGTTGATGTCATTTAGCCTTCTTGCAGTCATTTATTAGAGTTTTATTGATGTAATCCTTTATGTCCTCTGTTTTGTCCAAGAAGTATGACTGACAGCTTTATTTAGTGGGGATTTTTCTTTGACAGACATCCACGGAAGGCTTCTGTGCCTCTATTAAGGGATGTCAGGTTGTGTGTGGGAAAAGCTTCATTGATTCCCTTTGCTCCCATTAAGCCACCTTGATTTGAGTGAGGGTCTATGTGCGATAACAGGTATATGTTTTTGGCAGGTGCACCTTAGCTTGTCTGCTTATCCACCAGCTGGTGGCTCCTACAGACCTTTTTTCTCACAGCAGCCAACATTACGACAGGCCTGGTAGGATATCTTTACCACGTGCCAAATTTCTCTCTAATCCAGCTTTCAGGGGCAACATAGCAGCATGTCATTTGGATATAATTCTTCTTTTTTTCAATGACCACACATCTGCATGCAGACTTTTATTTTTGATATTACTTTTGGGGGCCTAGTTGATTTTTTAAAATTCAATGTATATAATAGCAAAATGATTTAGGGCAGCCAATAGTCTGCTTACCCCACAAAATAATAGTTCAAAACCAACAATAGAAAAACAAAATACACCTGTGTCAAGAACAAGACATGGAATTCATATATTTTATATTTACAATGGATTCATATGTCAGCCTGGCCCAATGCTTGCATTACAGAGTTGTTGTCAAATGAAGTTTGAAGTAGTTGACAAATGAGCATTTAAATTTTAACACAGACCAGCGTTTGTGAGGCAATGTGATTTATTCCACAAACATTTATTCTAAAGATCAGGGTTGTTGAAGTTATAATATTATGGTTAATGGATATTTCATTATTATGAATCTTCCCTTTTTTAAAAAAAAAGAAAACAAAACAAAACATGGTTTTGTATTTTTCCCCAGTTGGAGTCCATTGGAGTTGGGTGGCTAATAAATTCAAATAAATACATTTTTTAAAAAATCTCTGAACATTGTGTAAATTAAGTAAGAAATAAACAGAGACTTGTAACAGGTTTATATATAGCCAGTGTAATTTCTGTATTTTGTTAGAATCAAATATAATCACAAAAAATTCTATGCCAATTTTCTTTTAATTAATCTATAATAATCTCTGGAACCCTCTTGAATATACTTGATTTCTCTCTGTGTGTATATATATATATATATATATATCTTAACATCTGTCATCAAAATCATTACCTGGATATAATGAGATCATTGCACAAATGATTGCAGTTAGGAATATGCATCATTATGTCATTTGTGCTATGATATCATAACAGTTAACAGATTTGGAAGGGGCCTTGGAGTCTTCTAGTCCAACCCTCTGCTCAAGCAAGAGACTCTATACCATAATATCTGCATATCCATGACAGAGATGTATATTTAAAAAAAGAATTTTTAGCCAAAAGTTCATATGCTACATTAGCTAAATAAAACTACTTTTGCAAGTGCAGATTGATGTCATTCTCCTTTGTCTGAATGAAAACAGAATTCTGTGTTAGTAGAAAGACATGACTTGAATAAAAGAGAACTCATAAAGATGAATGTGCTTGCTGGATTTTAGACTGTACATCTTGTGCAAAGTGGCAAGACTTTGGACTTGACATAATGATTTGTGGTTCATAGGGCATCTTTTAATTCTTGCAGAATGATAAAATATAGCTATGCAAAATTATCACTTATAAACAAGGATGTCTATTTGTTCTCTATTTATCAACCATGCTATTTAACAGTTTTGTAAAATAAAATAAAAAGTACAGAAATATAAAATAACTGACAATGCTAGAACCTGTCTTAGTATGCTGTGGCATCATGTTGTTGAATTTCACAAAGTATAGTTTAGCACTGAATGTTGTATAATCCTTGTGGAAGCACTATGACACTGTTAAATCTCTAAAGTACAAAACCCAGTTTCTCTGAACAACTGAAATTCACTGGATACTATAGGACAAAAGACATCTGGTCTTTTCCTTCTGTGGAAATTTGTTCTCATCACTGAAGTTTATTAAATTATTTTCTACTGCCATCTCTGTATATGGTCAAATGTATATTTCCTACTACAAGTATATTGTAGTATATTTTAGTATAATTGTAGTATATTTTAGTATAATTTTGATTCTTGGTCAATGTTTGGCTATTAATAAATATTACCTTTCTAATCTGTATTCTGAGCAATTGTCTGGGGATTTAAATACAGGCTTTCTACTAATTTTTTAAAACAGTTTTTAGCTAAACTGGATACTTTTTATTGCTGGTACTTATTGATTTTATTACTATGTTGCTACTTTATATTTTTGGTAAAGTATTATGTAAACTGGATTAGAAGGGATTATTGCGGTAAAAGATAATTTTAATAAAAATAAAATACATATTTTGTAAAACACAAGTTCAAGGTATTACAAGAATAGATTTTCAGTACGCAATCACATAAAACACTAACCTAGTGACTTTGTTGATTGGCATGATGGGAGTTTTATTTCAACATATCTAAAGACGGTCCAGTTGGAAGAAGCCGGACAAACTTTAAAGAAGCAAAATGCCTTAGTCTAAGACGCTTGAACTAGATGAAAGCCCCAGTTGATCTTGATAAGAGCTCAGCAGGATTGGACCTGCTTCTACTTGAAAAAAAGAAACTACTATGAAATCCCAGGCTGTAGACTGGAACCGGAAAATGAAAAACCATCCTGAAAGACACCAATAACATACTACTTCTACTACATACAACAACAGCAAAAAAAAACAAAAAAAACAACAAAAAAAAACGCTCCATTTCAGAAACACAGTATCCAGAAATTGAGTTTAACTTGAAGGGAACTTTACTTAAGATTGTTAAAAGAGCTTTATGGTATTTCCAGGACTGTGCCCAATGTATTTCTCTTGGAGTTGTTTGTTCTTTGTTTGAGAGTTGTTCTGCCAAGGCCATGTTTTTGATTTGGAAAAAATACAACACCGTACTTCTTTGCAATCTTCTTCCCGATCATCCTTTTGCTTATATCCAGAGTACAGCCCCGGTTAATTCCAATGAATTTTTCTGCTTAAGGTCATCAGATGGGGCCTTTTGTATGTTTTCACTTTGAAAGCAATTATAAAAAGTTAAGTCCTGCAGCAATTGCTACTGTAATAATAATAATTTTAAAAAAAACTTGCCTAAATGTCTGACTATTCTTTCATGTCAATTCTATATCAGTAACACTTGGATACAATAATTGAGTGGAGTGAAACATTCCCTAGGAAATAGAGTCCATAAGCCATCACCTTTGTGTGGATGGTGATTTGTACAATTTCCTCCCATTCCTTCAAGGGATGGTTACTGAAAGAAAGATCTTTTTCCCTTTTGTTCTTGGCTCTGATTGTGTCTTATTAGCCTCTCTTTGAAGAGTTGGTAATTTAAGACTACTTGTTGTCCCAAATGGCCTCTACAAGATAATGACCAAGCACAACCGTAGGACCACGTTGCTCTGGCACTGAAGTGGGTATTTCTGGAAGCAGGGGAAGATCCCTTCCTTTCTGATCAGTGGAGGTTTGCCATCTGATCATGAAAAGCCTGGAGAATGAAGATGCCTAAATTATACCGACTATATTATTATGTCAGATTAGAGGATATTCACTGTTAAAATGATCAAGATCTACATACAAACTGGAATGAGTTATGTCTAACCCCAGTTTCAATTCACTGGAGGACTCTAATTGCTTTCATGACTATTTTCTAAATTTGAGCTTTAAAAGTAAAACCAGATATTTCCATTAAAAAGACAAATTGTAAGTACTATGTATCTCTCAAATAACAATTAGGTTAATAATGCAAACATGTTCAGCCTAATAGGAACTTTCTTCCCTTCTGTGGAATTTTGTCTTCAATTTGTTGTGCACTCCTTTATATAGGACACCTCCCAACTCCCACAGTATAACAAAGAGCAGAAAACTAAAACTCTGGACACTATTTATAAATAATGAGATGCATTCAGCTATCATGCATTTCTATGAGTTGTGGTAGTTCTTGATGCTCAGGCTGCTCAATGTCTGGTATGCAAATTGGCTTTTCCACATGAAACCAGATAAAGAGAGGCTTGCTTTCTGAATTCATTATTATTTTGTTGGTTTTTTTTTGTTACTGATTTATGGATTTGTTCCTGTGGCCAAATAGTTGGAAATCCTGGTGTCTAACATATCATCAACTTCTTGATCACCAAAACTATCTACAATTTCTGAACAAAAGCTGATCATCGCTTTCCCTGAAAGTCTGAATAAATGCAGGCTTTTCAAAAGCATTCTCATACCCCCATTTTTGCAATTAGGATGGGATGGTAAAGTCATTAAGCATTTTCTCACTTGCCGAGCATGTGATGCTCCAGAACCTCATGTTAAGCAGCACAGGCCTGCTTTCTTCCAGGACATTTTATAATTGGACCTTTAAAGGCAAATATTTTGGAGACTTCTGCTGGACTGATACAGAAGAAACTGAATTGCAATTCTAGCTCATCTTCCAAGTCAGAAAACTAATTTTGCTTCTAGATTTGAGAGCAAGCCAGTGGTGGGATTCAACCGGTTCTATCCGGTTCGGGCAAACTGGTAGGAGTGGCTGCGGGAGGCTCTGCCCACCCACCCGGACGTCATCATGTCCTGTTTTTGACGCTCTGCACATGCACAGAAGGTCCTGTGCATGTGTGGAGGTGGCGCATGCTCACATTTGCAAACCGGTTGCAAAGGTACAGGATTGACAAAAGTCAAAGTGACTACCATCCCTGGAGGAAGCATATTTTTAGTTGCATTACTCACAAGTGATATTTAAGTAACTAGATTTCAGTAGGCCTGGCATGTAAAAGCAATATGGTAACTACTGATAGCTCTATTTCTCCATCTCTTCTTACTTCTTTGATAAAGAAAACACAAGTTTTGTGCGGCCTTTATGAATTTCCTCTGCTCCTGTAGTACTTTCAGTACAATGATGTTAGTGATATGCAATATAGTGATGTCATTTCTTCAAACATTTCAGGGCGGGTGGGGGCGAAGGAAAAACTGCTGCAGATTTTCAATTTACATAGAATTATTAATTTAAGGAAGAAAGTATTCACAAGTCTTCTGTGCATTCAGTCTGCTTATAGAGCAATAGAAGATGGGTATGGAGTATGATTATGGCCTTTCACAAATACCTTTCACTAATATTAAAATTTGACTTGTGTCAATCCTGTACCCTCAGATATAGTTCTTATATTTTATTATAATATTAACAAGCATATTTGATGTATTTAATGCACAGTTAACTGTTATTTATTCTCTCCATATGCATTGTATGTGTTTATATTCTACATGTATATTTATATAAATTGCTATTAACTAGGTTCATAAAATATCTTTTAAGAGAATAGATGGGAGTCTGATCCAGCTGTACGAGAGAAGAAATGTTTCATATCTCAAGGAGCACCTTATGTGCACCCTAGACAGCTCTTCCCCTTGTGTACCAGACACAGAACATAATGGTTTTAAAAAATTAGAACATCTGTTTTGTTTACAATTTATTATCTACTGTGAGTAATGAGATGAATTTTAACACACTGTTAATGAGCCAGTTTCTTGGCAGTTTAGAGAAGTTTCCTTTTGCCTAGTTGAGGTACATAGATAATAATTTTATAAGACATCAAGTTTCTGATCTGTTATCAATTGCTGTAGCTAAGAGTGAGCCGCTAGACAAGATAGTTATAACCAGGTATGTGTGTATGAATGCACATATTTATAGGCACGTATACCAGATAAGGTCTATCAACCCTCCATTCAGTACTAGCAGTAACTTCCCTGGAATTGAATCCATGATTCCTTCGCCCACCATTTTTTAGTTCGCCATTCCTCCTGCTTTCGTTCAAGCTGTTTTAGGATTGAGAATACAATATTCGTGTCCATTCTATAAAAGTCAATCAAGGCAAAGAGCTGCAGATCGTCTGAGGCTGTCCAGACACTATTGCAGATCTTTCAAAGTGGCAAGCAGTAGTAATAGAGGCCTTGGATTTCTTCACATCTATTAAGAGACAAACTCTGGCATACATAGACTCTTCCCAGAATTCTTGATCCATCTTGCTCACAGGTTCCTCTAGGCTAGCAAGAAAATGTTGCCACCCTTCACTTGAATCTAATCAATAAGAAAGATGTAATTGACAAAGTATCAAGAATATTGTGAAAAACGATTGTGTAATACTGCAATTCTTGATTTTAAGGGAAACAAGAACAGAATGTCACTGAAGATGTATAAAGGCACCCGAGAGAGCAGATTTAAATAAAGTCAGAACAATAATAAGCATTCCATGGCAAGAGAAGCTTTGGGAAAAGAACTCTCAGAAAGGAAAGATGCTATAAAAGGAGATTCTAAGAACACTACCAGTTAGGGAAAAAAACATGGAAGAAGCAAGTGTGGATGCATAAAAACGTTAGTGTAGATCTTGTAGAAAGTTAGCACCCACCTTTCTCCTAGAAGAATGAAATATTCTAGGAAATATTAAAAAGGCAGAATATTTTACCTCCCTGGATGAGAAAGGAGATACATACTCTTGGAAAACAGTCCCCACCTTTGTTAATAGCCCCAGAAAGACTGGGCCATCCTATCTAAAAGACAAAGGCTGGGCCAGCTTATCTACAACACAAAAGACCTTCACCCTCAGGACATAATAGGATTAGCTATCTACCCATCTCATCACATGGTACCTGGGAAGATTACAAGATTTAACCAAGCTTGAGACTCAAGACAACCTACAAAGTTACCCCTCCATGGCCCCATGGGAGTCTGACAACCAATCAGAATATATTTCTTTCATAGGAACAGGAAGCAAGTTCAAAGCCCAGGAGAGGGTATAAATCTCTCTCTCTCACCCATGTGCTCAATTGCCCAGGACCTCAAACCATGTGGTCCTGTCCATCATTAAACCATCTTTCCAACAGTCTCCATGTTTCCAGTGTCTTCCTCCCCACTTGGAACTGAACCCAGATGAACATTTGTTCTAACAATCTGAAAATCAAATAGGGCATACATAGGAGATAGAAGGTCCCAAAATGTATACGTACAGCCTGGATTTATAGAGGTGGTTTCAAGAAAGATAAAAGAATGAATGGAGATTAGTAAAGGATGCTAAAGAACCAAAAAAAGGGACAATTCAGTTAGTTCAGAATAACGAAAGGAGAAAAGAAACAATATACCAGCTGCTCAGTGAAGATTACAAAAGGAGATAATAAAGCAGAATTGCATTACTTCTATTGGACTCAGGAGTTTTTGTTTGGTTGAGGTTTTTTTTTTTTTTTTTTTGAGAAAAGAATAAGGGACCCACCAGGCAGTTTTAAAGAATGCTAAAGGATGTTAATTTAAGCTTGACAGAAACATATTTTTCCTATTCGATCATGTCGAATTTTCAGTGCTGTTGCTTTGGCAATGTATTTCAGAAATGGTTAGCCATTGCCTCCTTCATGGGCCTGGGAGAAAGTAGCTAAGCCAGCTGGCTTTGTGCCTAACACAGGGCTAGAACTCACAGGAATAATTACTGATATTGAATGAGCTGAAAGCCAGAACCAGGTGGATAGCACCCTAGGCTATAGACTTAACCTGCTAATGGACCAATTCAACTTCTATTTGTTGGTTTTGAGAACTTCTGAATGACTGAAGAAAGATTTATACTGCCTCTAGCTTAACACAGGGAAACTACAGCTTAGTTAATTCCATGCAGGCATCACAGAAGTGCAAAATTATTTACTTAGGAAAACAAAAAACAAAAAAAATTTACAACTATGTATGGAGAGCAGTTGTATCTGGTTTGTTAATAGCGTGCATGACAAGGATATTGGAATTGAAGCGAAGTAATCATTCACATATATTTTGCACCAACAAGATCATACCTTGAATACTATATTTAACACTAGGCATATCTTTAAAAAAATAGGAAAACTAAAATTGAGGAAAGTGAAATAATAAGAATCCTATCTAGCAATTAAATCTTTCAAGGAGGGATTAAGGGAACTGAGGATGTGCAGTCTTGAGAGAATGTCTAAATGAAGATCTATGATACACTTTTGGAGGTCTGGAAGAGGAAACATGTGGAAGAACAGAAAGACCTAGTTTTTCATTGTCCACGTCCAGGACATGGAATAATGGCCTTCAGTTACTCAGAAGGCAGATTCCAGCTGAATATTAGCAGGTTCTAAGGATGAAAGGTGTTTAATTATAGAAAAAGCAAGAGAAGTGCTTTTGCTTTGTGCACAGGAAATTTTGTTACTCTCTCCCTGATTTTCTATAGTAATAATTTTCTCACTAGAATTCTTCAATTATTTACATTTCATTTACTGTAGTGCTCATAACCCAGGCACTCACCAGAATTTTTAAAAGGTTTTTTGATGATGATTATATGCTACCAGGTTGTTGTCTGCTCTTAGTGACCATGAAGATAGATTTTCTCCAAGATGATCTATCCCTAACATGAACTTTTACATCTTCCAATGGTACACTGGTTGCTATTGTAACTGAGTCCATCCAGTTTGCTGCTGGTCATTCTCTTTTCTTCTTTTCCATCTCTTCCAGCATTACAGCTTTCTCCAGAGTTAAGTCTTTGCAAAATGTATCTGTACATAAAATGTTATTTACCCACCAATGCACATGGATAAGTGACTATAATCTGTTTGAGCATTATCTATTTTTAGTAATATTGTAGACTGGGTATTTACTGAAAATCAGTAGAATTCCTACATATAACATTATTACATGGACTGGAAAGAGATGGGGAAAGGAAGCACAAGTACAATTTTGTAATGAAGATCCATTGGTTGAGGTTATGTAGAAATAGATAGAAATTCTGCTATGCAAATAGGAAAACAAATTCATCACTGCTATGAAAAATGCATTGGTAGAATATGCAGTTCCCGCAGCCATTTCACTAGACAGGAGATGTAGGATGGGTCAACCAAAGTGAGAAAGAGACACAGATGGCAGCAGAATAGGTATCAGTTGCTGGGATTGGCAACTTGTGCCCAGTAGCAGCGCCTTTGCGCCCAATGAAGCTTCTTGCCTCAAACATTATTCCTTCCATGAAGAAAATAGGAAGTTGGTCATAAAAAAGACAAGAAGCTCATTTGAGCATTTCCCTGATTTATAAGAATCCCTCTGGACCCCATTCTGGCCAGCAGGGATTTATAAAAGACCAACTGATAGGAGAGTACTTTGTGTAAAAGTATCCATCTACCTCACAGAAAGTCAAAGGTAAATCTGGTGGTTCATCACTGGAGTTTGGAAGGTAGGGAAATGACTGAAGATTAAGCTCACTAGTTTGTTTTCTCATAAGGGGCTGGAGTATTTATTAATAGACTCTGCCCAATAAGTCAGTAATTTGTAAAACTGTAAACCCAATCTGCTTAGCAGTCACTCGAATGAAGAACCTACAACATCCTTTCAATGTACGCCCAGTGACGCCAAAAAAATATATATCTTTTTCCATTTAATCCACAGTGTCATCTTTTTTCTTTGATATAAAATAAAATAAAATATGCAACTATTTCCAGCTAAAACCCAAATATTTAAAATGCAGCATTCTCTTTTTAACATATGTCCTGTTTACACTGTCATAACAAATCATGAGACATGGTATAATTTAGTGTCTTCTCGTGCACACTACTCTGCCAGAATAAGAACTCCTCCTAGGAATTCTAGGGTGCAGGACACATTTCCTTATTACATTTTGAACAAACTTGCCAGGAAGATTTTGTGTGATTAGATAGGATGTTTCATATATAAAGGCGGTGCATGCCTGGGCCTTAAACTCAAACAAGGATCCCTGCCTTTGGATTCTAGACAGAAGCATCAAAAGCTCAATGAATTGAGGGGTCAAGCCAGAGCAACCACCATAACACTGAACTGAAACCACAAAGCAAGGCAAGCAGCTGTAACAAACAGAGACAGTCTATTCTAAAAAAAAAAAGGGGGGGGGGAACAATCTCCCATCTCCAGAAACTAAACATCAAGGTAAGGTTAGTTAGTGGTTTCGAAACCCAGGCACCAAGCTCTGTGAAAGTATATATTTAAACAGTTCCCAAAGAAGAATCTACAGTCATCAATAAGAATCAGTATGAAAGTTGGTAGCCAGTTCATTGTATACATAGCAAATGCGCAACTATTTGTACTCATTCACTTTTATATTCAACCCACATTCATCTGGATTAAAAATTAATGCAAACTGAATTAGAATAAAAAGGAAAAAAGGAAAAGGAAGACATAAAAGAAAAAGCTAAAGTGCAAAAAGAAAAAAGGAGGAAGAAAAATAGAAAAGGAAAAGGATTCAAAGAAGTGGCTTCTGATCTTTTTTATAGCAGTTATAAGACAATAACAGATTTACCTCTTTTTCTAAAGTTACATCATGACTTTCTTCTTTCTATAATCTGTCCTATCTAATAATGAAAACCATAAAGCATAAGTTCATTTTTTCTTACCTATACAAAAAGTCCATAAGGGGTTTCTAGTTAGCAATAAGTGAAGATATTGTCTTTTCTGTAATCAAACAGGCCAATTTCAGGAAGATCTATCAGTTTCACCAACCATTCCTCTATTGTAGGGATTGACAGTTCTTTCCATCTTTGTGCTTGCAATAATCTTGCTACAGTTATCATATATATCAGTGTTTCTCAACCTTGGCCACTTGAAGATGTGTGGACTTCAAGTCCCAGAATTCCACAGCCAGCATGTTCCATTATTTTTTTCCCAAATGTTTATCTATTAGTCCCAAGAGGAAAAGTTCTAGTTTCAGTTGTACATTAATCGTTAAGATCCTTTTCTGTCTTGTCTTCTGCATTTTTGGGGTGTTCTGAGATATTCCCTTCTGCTTAACTAAGAGGGAAGTGCCCAAACAAGTACTTAGTCCTTTATTATGGTTACTGACCAGAATTCTGTATATTAATAAAGTAAAATGTGTTTCTGTTTTAAGTAAAGTAAAATGTTTGTTTTTGCTGCCTGCAAGTCACTCTGACAACTGGCAATTGCCAGGACTAGTTACTAGTTACTTGGCAAGATTTCAGAAGTAGTTTGTAATTGCTTCTTTCCTAGAGTTCAGAGAGAGTGGCTGGCCCAAGATCACCCAGTTGGCTTTGTGCCCAAGACAGAACTAGAATTCATGGTTCTAGTGAAATGCAGGCATCAAATTTGTAACCAGATCATTGAGAGAATTAAGCATATCACGTTTTACAGACAATATAAGAGGGTTTTTTTGCCACTTTCATGAAAACTAAATACTATTGTTTCACAGGAGTAGATGTACATAAAAATAAGTCAAAATTGTCTCGGTACTTCACCAAATAAGCAGGTTCGTATTTATTTATAGAAAGTTCATTATAACAAAACATATAGATTGGGGGGGAGGAGATGGGGGACTTGATTATTTAGAAGTTGTTTCTTGGTAGGCAAATTGATACAATTGACTTTCCAAGTCTCTAACATTACAGTTCTGTAATTGTGCAATTATAGCTCACCATCAAAATAACCCCTTTGGAGAACCACAGTGTTGCAGTTTTTGCAATATTTAACATTGAGTCATATATTAAACCATAAATAAAGAGCTTACATGTTACTATTACTATTTTAAAAAATAGTAACTTCAGCCAGTGGACAATTAATATAGATCCAAATGCCTGTGTCTGCTTTAGATTAGACCAAACTAAACCATAATTTAGTACCAGATTAGACAGACATGAAACAACTTGGAATTTGGTGTTTAGACTGAACCCTTTTCAGAAGGTCAAAGAACCAATTGCCCCAACTGAGATGCAAATAAAAGCTGTCCAGCATGGCTCTCAGTCACCAAACAGTTCCCATTGGTTGACTTATTGTTAAGGCTATCCCAGCTCATAATTTCTTACACATTGACAGAACCTTGTGTTTGGTAGAGCAATGAGAAACTATGCCTAAGTATTTAAATATTTTAACTTGCTTTATTGGATATCCATTGAATGGCTAAGCATTCATTCAAAATACCTTTGCAAAAATTAGGGTTGGTTTAACTGAGCTCAAGTACTTTCTCAAAACAGTAAGTGGCTGAGGTACGCAGAGTTGGTATTTCAATAGAAGATATGTAGGCCCAGGTTGAACTGTGGATTCCTTGGTACCTCTGAGCTTAGTTGCTTGCTTGCAGACATTTCATTACCTAGCTAGGTAACATTATCAGTTCCTTTTTTTCTGTTCATGATAACCATTGTTCAGCCTTTGTCTGCTAGATAGTTAAGTCCTTTTTTAAGTCTTTGTGGGGTGTCTTATCCTCTGCTTTGACTTGGTTCTGACTCTGTGCTCTTCTGGTCTATGATATGATTGTCTGCCTTATGTTTTTTTGGGTTTCTGGGGCAAGTACTGTGGTTTTAAATGCTGTTTCTAAGGCTGTAAAGAATTCTAAATTATTAGCATTATCTATGTTATACTTGAGGCTTTTTGGGGGGATGTTGTGTTTTGCCGTGAATAGTGAGCAGCTGGACATGTTAACTACTCATATTTGGGTTCAGGTACCTCTTTGCTTCTGATGTTTAGCTTGAGCAGCTTGTTAGGGAGTTTTGTTTTTCATGTTTCAGCTTATTTTAGAGATGTCAGTATTTTTGTGTGTTTTGGGTTTATAGTTTGTTCTAGTTGCTCCTTCAGGATATCCATGGTGTGCTGCTATTTGTTTAATCTGAGGTGAGCATCCATGATCATTCACCATATCATTTTTCAGCTTCTTTGTTATTTTACATCCAGCTATTTTACATCCAGCTATGCAGTTTATTGTAGTTTTGTATGTGACCCTGGTGGGCAGAGCACACTGTCAGCATCCATGCACAAAGAATATTTGTTCCTTGGTGGTTTGCCTACATGCAAATTTATGCATAGTTTTTGAAGCATTTAACATGTAATTTCAATAGAAGAAATATATGTAGCTCAGGACTGAAGCTGTGGAGTCCTTGGTGCTATCTGACTTGATTGTTTGCTTGCATTACCCAACTAGGTAACATCATCAGAGTCAGGCAATGCCAGACAGCTGACATCATCCATGCCAATGGTAAGCAAAAATGATGTTACTTAGGTAGGTGATGCAAACAACATTTGCAAGCAAACAACCAAGCCCAGAAAGCGCCAAGGACTCTAGAGTTGATATTTGCAATATGAGAACTACATCATGTTCATACAGCAATGCTTTACTGGTTAATCTTGAGGGGCAGTTTCCTGAATGACTAATTTTGGCAACAATAGAGTGGATCTACAGATTTTACAACAGAGGAACCAAGATGCAACCCTATTGCACTTTGAGTAAACAGAATAGGAGATTGATTGCTTGTCATCTCTCGAGTGTCACTCTGGAAGGAGAATGGAAAAAGGAGAATTGAGGAAGTCTAATGCATACATGGCCTGTGCTTGGTTAGAAGTATGGAATGCTCAAGTAGAATACTGTAAATGAGTGGAGAATCACACATTCATCTTTGAAAAATGCATTGATAGGAATCAAACAGCTTGTTCTGATTGGCCTTTGATCAAGTAAACGAACTGTTTACTTGCTCTGAAGTGTCAAGATGATGTTCATATGAGAAAAAAACAAAAGTTGAAACAGATGTGTTTGACACCCATGATGAAAACATGGTATCAGGATGCACATTGGTTGACAAACACATCTTTGATTGAATTAGCACATGGTTGGAGTTATTGATTAGGCTATTAGGCAAGTATTTCTCTCATGCTTTGCAAAAGCTAGTATTCAGTGAAATATGCAAATTTAATTAATAGCCATTCTTTCCTTTACTGAAACGCTATTGTGATAATTATTTGAGAATTAGATTAGCAGTGTGAGACTTTTTATACAATACACAGGACATTTTTTAGGGTTCATAAGAATAAACATGCTGTAGCTGATAAGAGGAGGAGTTTTTGATCAATCTTAATGCTACCCACACAATATAAAACAATAGCTGAGAAGTTGGGGAGGTTCAAGTCCACTCTCAGCCATGGAAGCTCAATAGGTGATTTAGCTTGTTTCCTTTTGGCTTCTCCCTCTTTTAAATTTGTGTTTACTATAGAAAGGAAAAGGAAATATTTATTGGAATGTGCAAAGAAAAACAACAACAACACAGGATTGTTGTGAAGATTTTAAAAAAGAAAAACCCCATATGAATCGCTTTGAGGAAATGGGGAAAATAAATCTAGCGTCACTCATCTTTGTGGTAGCAGACCAAATGACATTTCCTGGTTATTTCTGTTTGAAAAATAAAATTTTAAAAATGGTGGTGATCTAATTATGGTGAGAGGCAGTGTGCATAATATAGAGAGTAGCTGAGCTTCTCCCCATCTTTGGGGTGTAGCTACTTCATCCCCCATCCATCCAGAGAGGAAATAAAAAGAAGTCAGAAGCAGCAAAAACCCTGCAAGTTTTCCCATCCTACCTCCCAATTTTGTGTCTGTGTATCAGAAAGGGAAGTCAGTTTTAGCGTTTCCCCTGCCTAGGGTTAGACAACATACAGAGCCATGTCTAAGGCAACCAGATGTTCTAAAATACCCCCCAAGAGTTTGGATGTTTTATTTCATGACTTGTGTTCAGACATAATGCTAATAACACAATGTTTTTCTATGTATCATAAACCAGGCCAATAAATGCAGGCCTAGTCCGGAAGGAATTTCACAACCTTCCTTGAGGCTCCCAAAGGAAGAAGAATTATTGAGATACAGCTATCATACTACATCAGTGGTAGGTTGCCCCCGGTTCAGACCAGTTTGCAAGAACAGTAGTAAAACCAGCGGGAGTCTCCGCCCATCCACCCCCGGCTGTCATCATAGGCGATCTGCGCATACACAGAAGCTTGGTGCGTGTGTGAGCGAAGTAAGCCCGCATGCGCGATCCCAGTGCGAACTGGTAGTAAAGGTAAGTAGAACCCACCCCTGTATTACATACATATGGTACATACACACGTACATGTGTGTGTGTGTGTGTGTGTAGTAATATTGGACAAATATACATTACAAGAAGAAAAATATTTTTCAAAAACCACACTCATTAAGAATTGTAGGTGCAAGATGTTCCTAAACTCTCATGCTGACTGCTTTTGCAAATCTAAAATTAATGTGGAAATGGATTGAAATAAACATGTCAAATTTGTCTGTCTTGAGGTAAGCATACGTTGAATTCCAGCCTCAGGGGCTTGCTTATTTGGAAATATGACACCAAAAAATTGGCAGCCGTACTCCTAAATTAAAAGGAAGGCTTCACTTATGATTTTATTCATAATCTTTTTACGACCAATGTGTGATAAGTGGATTATATGTCAGGCAGACTAAGGCCTGTCAGAATTAATGAGGTAATAATCTACCAACATACAATATTATTAATTCAATCGCAAGAGAATTAATATATTTACAAAACCTAATTAGCAGTTCGTTACTGTCTAAGAAATTTAAACAAATCTGTAGCATTACTGACCATCTGGGTTTGAAATCTCAGTTTGGGATTTAATTAGGAAATAATTGTGATAGAAAATTAGTCCTTATTAGTTAGCTAATTATCAGCTTTGCACTAATTGAAATGATTCTCCTGTAGGTTTGGGAAATCATTTTTATGCGGAAGTAAAAAATTAAAAGATTCTGCATCCCTTGAAATTTAGAAGAACACGACCACTGTTTATTTTGGGGGGGGGAACCCCAGTTATTATATCTTACAGAATCCAAACATGTATTTTAAAATAGGTTGAAACATCCAGCAATTACAGCAGAGGAAGGAGATGCATTTAGTTATAGTGGTATTATTCTCTCTGTGTCTGTCTCAAAATACAGTAACAACCAAAATGTTAATAGGGTTACCATATTTAGAGCCAAGCCACTGGACAATAACTGGATAATTGGAATCAGGAGAGCAAAGATCCCACATGAAAGAAGGAATGGATATCCAAGCCCACTTTGGCTGAATCACAGAGAAAGCTTGCTATTATTCTCTTCCTCCTTTAATAGGTGAAGTCTGAATGCTTGCTCTCTCACAGGTCCCATTCTCTAGCAACCTTACTTCACCACAAGTAGGCCTTTATCTACAAGCACATCATTGTGATGAAAACGTTTCAATGTGGCCAAGGTAATTATTTTCATAGTTGGGATGTCTTCTTATATCATCCACACCTGTCTCTTTTCACCCAACTTTCGTTCTATTAGATAACTGTCATTAATAAATATGAACTATATTCAGAAGACACACGAAGACATCATTAACAATTAGGATTTACTCAATTTTCACTAAACCATAAACTGATCACATAGTCTGGTTCACACAATGTGTTTGATTAAAATATGATTGGCTAGTTTGTGGTTCACCTTTTGGGGGCGGGGGGAAGCTTAAAAGTGACTTGCCAAGATTAAAATATTGAAGTATTGGAGGTAGGAGGGTTCGCACAACATTCCTCACTTTGGTTAACTCAAATCACAGACAAACTATTGACTCAGTTACTTGACTGAAATATTTTAGGATTAACCTGGCTACAATATATCTAGGGAAGATACCTTGGAGTATCTTGTTGCTGTTGTGGGGCTGCCAAGCTTTTATTTACCAGCTTCTCTGTTTTGATTGGGACAATGTTTTTTCCCCAAAAACAGTCCTCATCTTCTCTGGTGACTCAGTTGGAGAAGACTTTAGGTCTTTATTTCAACCTTCTTCTTCTACTTTCATCAGAAGGGTAGAAGAAGCCAAGAAACAGAGATGAGAAAATGAACACACATTTCTCTGGATTTGAATAACATCCAAAACTAAGTTAAGGTAAGGAAATCATTAATGTTGGGGACAAGAGAAATAAAATGCCTCTGTGCCAGGATAACTCAGTTTGCATCATACATTGGAACTACCATTGATCTTATTAAGTGTATGGTGTAAATACAACCAAAGCTCCATGTTTTGGCCATCATCACTAGAGATGGTACGACATTGCCAGGATTTAGCAACTATTGATCTGAATTTTTTCTATTTTAAATCACTGGTTGATTCAGGCCTATACATGCATGCCATCACACTTTCAGACTTTCTATCAGATGTTGGGCCAATAAATATTGGCTAACAAGACCCCAAAATGAATTTGCCCCTTCTTTTTCCTGGCAAATTAGGTGTCATACAAATAATTGTAATAAAATAAACTGAATTTAAAAAAACATGTAGAGGCATTTAAGATCCAAATTTAGGTCTACTTCTCTAGAATTTTTAAATCTGGATTGAAAAAAATCTGTACATTCGTAGTATTTGTACCTAGCTACCAGATTTTTGCAGCACAGATCTGATAGCTCGACATTCTTTTCCCTCACACACTGAAGCTGCTCATCCTGAAATCTACATTGGCAACATAACGCTAACATCTCAGTTACATCAGTGTAATTATGGCAAGATATCAAGAATCTCCAATATTGTATAATTTGGATATTTTGATATACAACTCTTATAGGACTGCAGCCCAAGCCCATGTATTTCTGTGTAAACATGTACTATGTAGGATTATTGATTTGCTGGTAGTTACAAACATAAGATTGCAACCTAAAGCATGCTTAATTCACCAAAATGTTACATAAAGAAAATTATTACTTTTTATGTTATTGTTTAGCACTGATAAATTATTTCTAAGATTCCACATAGGCCATAAATTATACAGTATTGAACGTTAAGACCCAGTTGGCTTTATCACTCTCTCTATAAAATTGCTGGAAGTCTCAACCAACTAATAAATTGTATTCAAAGATGGTTCTGTTGACATTTGTACAAACCCTCAGAGAATAATTTTTACTGTAGTGTATCTTCGCAAACTGCATTCAGAATTGAAATGCTACTTTTGCATTTCCAGGGATGCAAAATTGCCATTTCAATACTGTTAGATAGCTTTTGATCAATGTATTACCATGTAGAGTCAGGGTATGAGCAACACATTTTAAATCAGCATCTTTTTAAAACTACAGTACCTATTGGGAGTTTTGTTTATTAACATAAAACCAAAGGTCAAATTAGCAGACTCCTTCTATCGTGCTTCACTAAACACCTTAACTATTCAGAACTTTGCCTTAATTCTATCAAATCCACAAGCAACTAAAAGGTTTATTAACATGTTTAAGAAACAATAGCTTACATATGATGAAAAGTATAGTGAAGTGGTTTAGCTAGGGCTACCATTTGTGAATTACTACTAAACTCTGGATACCACCAAGTCTAGCAAGAATGGGAGTTTTCTGTATCTCTTTATTGCCATCTGTACCATTTACTAGTCCTTGGATATTTGCACCCAGATCTAGTGAACCTTGGCTTATGAAAGTTCCCAGGGCAATTTCATCTAGTAACAAACTTCCATGTGGATCTGCACAAATGATTAGAAAGAGGGGCTTTGTAATGCATAGGGATATATATATGAAGCACCTCTTTTCACGTTGTTAAAACAAGCTGCATCTCTTTCCTGATTTGTATGACAACTCCAGAAGTTTATTTTTACTGTCCCTGCACAGACTTTCACAGCCCTATTGTTATTTTGTAGGAAAGACATTGATAATTTGCAGCGTAGGTGCAATACAGGTAGTCCTCAACTTACAATGATTCATTTAGTGATCATTCAAAGTTACAAAGGCACTGAAAAAAGTGACTTTTTTCACTGTCGCAGCATCCCCATGGTCACGTGATCAAAATTCGGATGTTTATTATCTGGCTCATATTAATGCGCTTGCAGTGTTCCAAGGTCCTGTGATCACCTTTTGCAACTTTCTTGATAAGCAAAATCAATGGGGAAACCAGATTCACTTAACTACTTAACAACTGCATTGATTCACTTAATAACTGTGACAAGAAAGGTTGCAAAACACATTTAACAAATGTCTCACTTAGCAACAGAAATGAGGAGTACCTGTACTTTATAGGGATATAGTGTGTTATTATTAATATAGAAAGTTAAGTTGAACAATGGAAATTTGTTCATTTCCATTCTTAAGTCGGCATGCAGCTTCTAAATATATTATATCTTGTTTTACTATTTAAACTAAAATCATTTTATTAGTGTTACTATATGTTTTTTTGCTAGATTGTAACCCACCACAGGATCCTATGGAAAGTGAATGAGCTATAGTATTTTAAATATGTACATGATTACAGTTCACATTTTTCTGTGTTTTTTTTCCTTATGTGGTTTAAAAAAGCTAATAAGTACTGGCTACAGGCCAATTATAATCATGTCTTCATCCACTACTAATATAAAATCAGAGATTTCGAGTAAACAGTTATGGATATCTACTGGGACATGTCTACATAAGCTCATTCAATAATCCTTCTACCCAGGGAAATGTAATAGACCAATTTTCAGATAGACCAACGTTATCAAAACACTGTTTCCAGAATTCTTGGGGGGAATCCTAGTGGATAAATTGGGATAAAGTTAGTTTACATTAATAGTGCAGGAATATCTTTCATTAGAAAACAGTGAATCCTACTCTAGTAATAGGAAGTAATAATAGTCATAAAATGATCACTAATACAATTCAAATGGATTAGAAACATATTCTGAAATATATCACCAACATTTAATTAAGCAATAAATATTAGATTAATGAATATATGTTAGGGCTGTTTACATTTATTTTCAGTATAGTATAAATAGCCTTGTGAGTATGTGCTTTTGCTTGGGACCAAGATAAAATTGCCTTACTTCCTTGGAAAAAATTATGGACAAGGTTAAACTTTCCTTTTATCATGATTAGTATGGCTTCCCCTGCTGGCCATTGTGAATTGCTCTCTGTCTTTTCGAAGGTTGAAAGGATCAAAGGCCTCATAATCAGTAAGACTCAGTATCAACAGAATTCACTAAGAGAATCAACTACTTCAAATCACAGGGTGCCAGTTTCTTTCCCATCATATACATAGTAGCGGCATTCCTCACATCCATTCATGTGTTTTGCTGCCAGCTAAATTCCTTTCAATATCACAGTTCCATCTGCTTTCATTTATTAAGAAGAAGGGCTAGTGATCAATGTGTGGCCTTCTCAGACTTCTTCATGAAGATGACTAGGGAGTGCTAGTACCCTAGAACGGAACACATGAGTGAAAAGGAAAAATCTGCTTGCCTATTCTTAAAAAACCAATAGAAAAGACAATAGTTAGCTTCTACAGTCTTCTATAGTTCTTTGGATCTCAGCCCTAAAGTGTGGAGAAATGTGTTCAATTTATAAGCTATTAGTATATCTGCCTACTTCATTTATCCATTTACTGGTTTCCATGCACGATTTCACCAGTGGATACTGCACCAGACCTTCAGTAAAGGGATGTAACTTTCTTGACCCTTTATTTTAGGTTGAAATCAGATTTTCTAAGGTAATAAATGTTCCATCTGTGACCAAGACAAGAAATGTGTATAACTGCTGAAGGTTCAGTTGACTTGTTCTGGGCTTCTTAAGATGAATTTCAGTATTCCTTTTGCCTAAGAATCTGTGGTCACTAGTATCTAGTGTATTGGTTTTTATCTACAGTTGTTGCTATAACTTTCACCTTTAAATATATTTTATCAATTCTAGTTTGGTCAACTAGCTTATGGCACCTGAAAGAATGTATGTGCAGTCAATTTCTTGATAAGACTGCCTCTGTTGCTTTCTATAATGCATTGCAGAAATTCTTTCTGGTCATTCTAATCCTGATAGTCCACCTCAGTCCAACCTGCAAATTCTGTAATGTTTAAGAAAAACATTGATGCTAACTTACTGTCAATTACACTAGGAAAAAAAAAATTATGCAGTTAGAATGGAGGTTGGGTATTTTATTTGTTACTTATTTTTGCATCTCCATAGACATACAGGAAGAGGGCACCCTGGTCTGCAAGTTTCACAGCAGTTTTGGATATTGCTTTTCCCACAGAGGAAAATTGTGCTGCCTCTATATGTTGTGGTTGACAACAGAAGTATTTTAATGCTGTTAGTATGGTAGGATTGCTCTAAATGTTCCTGAATTATTTCATTCCCTAATTCTTTTGCAAAAGCTCATGATAAACAATTGTCCAAATCTGGAAACTTAAAACCTGCCTGACACTAATATAATGGCAAAATATTCAAACATGTTTTCTCTCAGATTGTATTGGATTAATTTGGAAACTGGTTTCATAATATTCTTATGACCAAAAACTCATAATATTCTTATGACCAAAAACTATCTGTTTAAATAGAGGGCTTTTTGCATTTACAGCAGCAGTTCAAGCTTTCCCAGTTTGCTGCTGATTGGCAACAATTTCATACAAGGGCACCGCTGCTGCTAAAGGAAATGCTGAATTTAGTATCAGTGGGTACATGTGGGAACTTATCTGCTGCTGCTATGTTTGGTAAGATATATCAGCTATCAAAACTGCTGTCAGTTGAGGTGCAATTTTTGATGGTGCATGGCATGCCATGTTTTCAAGAAGTCAAGTTTTATACCAGTAGTTTTTGGACTGAAGTTTTTACTAGTGATACAAGCTAAAATAGGTACAGTATGTATATTTGTATATCACCCAACTCAGAACTTGAACTTGTCTTATCCTGCCAGTTAAAAATATTTTCCAAAGAGGAAGAGTTTTTTCGAAAGCTTGGTTCCTTTGGCAGTAGCACGACAACAGTATAAGCCTTGAGTTTATTTCTTAGTCCTTCAACTCTTTTGGTAGACAGTTCAAAGGACAGGGCAATTTTAGTTTGGAGTATTGTTGTCTTGTCTTCCTGCCACCCTGTTAATGTCTTCCAAGTACAATATCAGCTACAATGCAGCTGTAACCTCTAAGTTACACAGTTAAACAGACTCTCTGGGGCCCTGTTTGTCTGCATTACTTCTTCCTTCACTCTTTCTAAAAAGATATCTTCAAAACACTCCAGTCATATGACTGGATTGCTAGGAAATTCAAGACTCTTTAGAATTCAATATCTGTCAGAAAGAAGCCAAGGCTAAGACAAAGAATAAATCCAACAAACATCACATATTACACATCAATTTTTTTTGTATACAAATGACCTTAGGCTACAAGTAAGGCTCAGTGAATATGTTTGTGTGTTTCCGAACAGCAATAGCAATGGAGGACATTGCAGAACATGTGTATCTACCTATTTAGCTCGGTGTGCAGTACCAGGATGCAGCACAACTATGTGGAGGATAAGCAGAAGCTGTGGGCCCTGCATGGCCCATGGGCAGGACAGGTACAAAGCTCTAAAATACTGCTGCCTTCAAGCCCAAGGCAGGAGAAACTGGACACAGTCTCCCAGTTTCTACCCTGATGCCTTAACCATCACACCAAACTGGTTCAGATAGAGTCGACCTTATTGTTCATCAAACTGAAACTCTAGAAAATATTCTCATGATTGGAACATCCTCACATGTACATTTATATACATTTGATATAAGATATTGGGACTGTTATGGAAGAAAGGTGCTTTGAGTAAGTTTATAACACAACTAGGACAGTAGTTGGAGAATACAATAGGTTGAAATCAGGAGATGGATAGCAGCACAGATTTTTACAGAATTTGTCATTAGCTCCTCTGAAATAGCTCAGCAGTTCCTATCCTGTAAATTATGTCCCTTTTTTGCACCAAAAAGTAGATTAAATTAATGGGGATGGAGCATGCCTTTCTGGCTCTTCAGCTTGAGTTTATTGATCCTGGCATATTTTTACTTGGAGCATAAGACCATCTTTCAGTAGAAAGACAGAATAAAATAATTTTGAGTCAACTCTTATCATTAATTTGCCTTTTGCAAGCACTTGTTCATGCCAAATAAGGTGTGTTTAGCTTTCACCAAGGATGAGCAGAGCAAAGCAGAGCCCCTGGGGGATTTTTGGCACTGATTGGCCATGAAGAAGGGGACTGGGGTGGGGGGGTGGCAAGGTTTGAGGTTGGCAGGGAACTAATGAATGCGCTATGTTTGCTCATCTTTACAGAGTCACTTATTACCCCTAATTGGGAGGGAGAGTTCAAACAAGCACAGAGGAGCAGTTGTCACAGGAGCGTGACATGGTTTTAAAGAGGCAGTTAAGGAGGATTGCACTGCCTGGACTTGCCCTCTGATTTCCTCCCACATCCTGGCTTGGAGCCTGGCACACATCCGACTCAAAGTGGGGCCTTTGTCAGGAAACCCATTACAAGGCAGCAGTCTTTCAAAACAATCAGAACAAGACAAGTCATTTGAGGGAGCTATAGACAGACGCACAGCTGTCTCAGACACTCAGAAAGTCAACAGCTGACGGAAGGGATGGACCGGCTTTGGCTCCAAATAGATAGAAAGATGTGATTGGAATTAATTTGTTGTGCATAGTTTGGAGCTGTTCTTGATTAAAAGCCTTTTCCATGAAGAGCCCCTTGCTCCGTAAAAAAGGAAGTATTAATATTAGTGTGCATGAATTGGATGCTAACATTCTTACATTTCAAAGGAGGTAGCTAGATTGATCTGAATCAGTTTCTGCCTAATTCTTTTTTTCCCCAGTATTATACAGCAAGGATTTCTATAATATCTGGAAATACATTCAAACATATTCTTTCTTAAAACCAAGACACACTTATACATGTGTTAATTTTATATTATAAATTTACGGTTCTTTGAAATGGTCCCTAATGTTTGTTGCATTCCTTGTCATTGTAGAAAATTATCAGTCTTCTATCTTCTGTGCTGTTTTGCCATGATGGTGTCCTGGCATGTATCAGAATTACAATTTTGACTGAAATTCTACTAGCAAGAATGGCTCACTCTGTCTCTCTTTGTGATACAGTACTCAGGATCTATGCAACACATCTAGATCAGATGTTAAAATACTGCAACTAATGGCATCTGACAAATGGTAGAAAGTTATATCCACCTACCTAACATCTATATGATGGGTCAAGAAGAGAGCCTCTGAGGTTGAACAGAAATCCTGGGTGAATATGGGAAGAAATATTCCTTGAGATACAGGCAAGCATTGCAAGAGATAGCAACTTGTAGAAATTCAAGCAATCTTTGTATTCAGAAATTCCCAACATTTTGAAGATGGAATGTTGAAAAAAATATTGTGGGCTCCCTTGCAAGAGACATTTGAAGGGCCTTGCCTATTGCTAAAAAGATTTCTATATCAGCAGCAACTTCCTAGAATGCTACCTGTCTCTCCTTCAAAAGAGAATTACACTTCCTAACAAAGCACTGAGCTGTATGTAGTTTAAAGGAGCCCATCTGAGCATTCTTGGAAATAAATATGCTGGATCTGGGTCTTTCCTGGGAGGACGGGAGGGCAGGGAATCTGCCTGTTATTAAGATCAAGGGCTGAAGCAGGGCACAATTATAATGTCCCAAGGCATCATTGTAGTGATCCCAGCTGGATCACATTCCAGGTATCAAATGACCCGTGTCATTCAAATTAGGAACAACATTATTTTCACTAGGCCAGATTTAACGAAGTTATGTATTTTATTATTCTTGCATAAGATTGGTTTCTGAGTTTACCCAGTTAAACAGATTCTTGCTTAGAAGCAAGAGAAATAAATTTTCATTTTTTTTTATCCTAGGCTTATTTGATTAACATGGAATAAATGGCTTTCAGAAGAGATTTGATAAATGCATGATCACGTAGGCATTGGCAAGCAGCCACAATGGTGGAATAAAATGACAATGCTCATGGCGATGTTACAGTGAAAACTCCACTCTTTTGAATCTGTGTCCCAATGTAAGTATGGAAGTCATGAGTCATTTTAACCCTCCGCCCCATTTACTCATCCCCAGATCCTATGCATGGCTATATTAATGTTCATTAGCTATTGTAATTAACCAGCATGTCTGAGGCAGCTGGGAAGAAAAAAATAAGTCCAGAACAGTTGCATTCATAAACTGCTTATCAATTTGTTGGCATTTTGCTGACTATAGATAGAAAGAGTGGGAAAGGCTGTTTCCACTTACGGCTTGTAGTACTGTCACCCAGGCACTGTTGAGATGATATAAAGCTTGTGCTCATTACTGTTTGTTGGCACAAGAAAGATTGGAAGTCACTAGTGGGCTCTCATTTAAGACGATACAGTACTATGAACTTGAGGAGAGCTTCCCTGGGAGCATGAATAGTTTGGATCTCCCTCCTTGTCCTCCACATATAGGGAGAGAACTTGTCCCCAGAGGGGAAATTCAGTTTCTAGTCAACCTGGAGATCTCTGTAGCCCTTACTTTTCTGATGATGGACTTCTCTTACTGGGCCAGTTAATAGAGTGATGAGGTGTGACCAATATGACCATGTCTGATTTACTCCTTTTATCATGATTCCTCTATTCAGGTTATGCCATTTTGCTCCTTCCCTGAAAGGCAAAATGCACATTGGTAAATCCTCAACAATCAAATGAATACATTTCCAGGTATGAATATGAATCTAAACCAGGAGTTTCCAAACTCTTCGGCTCATTGACTCTTTCCTGAAGTTTCAGATTGATCACCAACTCCCAAACAGGTATTATGTGAATAAAGTTAATAAATACTAGTTTAACTATGAATAATAATAACAACAACAACGTCGACTCCTTGGCTAGATTCACACATTGCACTCAGTCATGGTTGGTAATTCACTCAACAGACCATGGTTAAGCAATGTGTTTGACTCACACAACATGCTAAACCAAAAACAACCAACCAACCTCCCATATTTTGGCAGGAGGAGGAGGAGGAGGAGGAGGAGGAGGAGGAGGAGGAGGAGGAGGAGGAAGAAGAAGAAGAAGAAGAAGAAGAAGAAGAAGAAGAAGAAAGAAATAATGTTCAGTCCTTTCTCACCCACCTTTCCAGCAGCCTCCCATCTGCTTTTTCACTCCATTTTTGAGAGGAAAAGAATGCAGGTACGCTGACAATAAAGGGGCAAGAGGAGAAGATGGCTGCATCTTCAATTGTGTAATAGAGAAGATTTCAGCATGTGCCGTTTGCCTGACTTAGTGCTGAATTTCTCTTTTCTATATAGTATTGATGGGATTGCTCTTTTATTCGATTCCTAGCCAAGCTGCCCAATTCAAATGTATTTAGTGCAGGTTTAATCATTCCAGTTGTTATGTCCTTATATGGGCATCCCCTCCAGATTGGCTAGTCCACTGGCGGGAGATTTGAAGATCTGTCATTGGCCAGTTTGCCTGCCGACTCCCTTTATAAGGCGAGCCCGGCAGCACAGCCGGCAGTTCTGTTTCCATCTTAATAAAGTGCTGAACAGACCACTTGCTGCTTGTGTATTCTTTTCCCTGTGCCAATCTAACACTGGCGACGAAGGATCTCAAGAACCACAGCGAAGAACCGTGGCACGATCGCCACCCAGCCTGACTCAACAGAGCAAGTCACTGAACTGGAGTCACTTAGAGCTGATAGCACTAGAACCATGGCAGCGCCACAAATCTCGCTGGCACCATTCAACCCCAATCAGGAGAAGTGGAAAGCCTATATGATTAGGTTCCGCCAATTCCTGACCGGCAACGGCTATGAAGACCTGGAGGACAACCGCAAATGAGCCTTGTTCCTGGCACATTGCGGATCGGCAGTCCTGGAGATGGCCATTGACCTCATGGCACCCCAGGACATCAAGGCCATGGCGTGGAGCAACCTCCAAGACATTTTCCAGGAACACTACGCCCCAACTGGCACACTGGTGAACAGATTCACTTCACCCAACAGAGCCAGCAGGAGGGCAAATCCATAAAGGACTTTGTGGCAGCATTACGGAAGTTGGCTGCCAACTGCGAGTTTGACCACATGGACAATGCCATCCGAGATCGCATCATCTTTGGGATGCGGGACATTTCTCTGCAGAGAAAGTTGCTGAGCAGGAGAAAGGTCTCGCTAAAAGATGTAGTTGAAGAGGCCACAGCTGCAGAAACATCAGAGGTGGCAGCGGCAGCGATGTGGAGAGTCAAGGCAGTCCACAGAATTAAGAAAGCTCCCCAGACCTCATCCAAGGAAGCCACCACGGGATCCGAATCGGATGAGGAAATGGTAGTCCATAAGGTCTCCAGACCACCCAGAGACGAGACCACTCAAAATGGCGGCCGAGGGGAGAGCTGTGCCAGCTGCAATGGCGACAGATGCCGGTGGAGAGATGCGACCTGCTGCCGTTGCCAGCGGAAAGGCCACATCGCGGAGGCCTGCAGAACTCCAGAACCAGTCCGGGAGAAAGCCAAGCCGGAAATCCGCGATCACCAGAGGACATCCAGATGGTCCTACCAACCAAGGTGCAAGGGAGACGGGTACCCACGAAGCAGAGCAGTCCACCAAACCACCATTGCCCACACCGATGACCAAAATGCCATGAAGTTCATCGTGACAGTGCATGCGGAAGGGACTCCATGTGCCATGGAAGTAGATTCGGGCTCAATCTATTCCATTCTGGACTGGTAGCAGCTCAAAAAATTGAAACCACGAATTTCAAAGAGCCAACTGCAGCCGCTACATGCTAGGCTCGTCGATTTCAGCAGAAACCCCATCGGGGTCCTGGGGAGAGCTTCACTGAGCATCAGCTACTACAGCTTCAAGGGCGACCTACCCATCACCATCGTCAAGGATAGCCGCCCGATCCTGCTGGGAGTGGAGTGGTTCGAGCCTCTAGGGCTCTCAATCAGAGGAATTCATCAAATTCGACAGGATGAACTTGACAAGCTCCTCGGAGAGTTCAAGGATGTCTTCGATGGCACCTTAGGTAAATTTTTGGGGAAACCCATTTCTTTCAATTTAGACACCTCAATCACTCCACTTCGGCTCAAGCCTTGCAGGGTTCCATTTGCACTTCAGCCTAAGGTAGACGCTCAGTTGGACAAACTGATCGCCCAAGGCATATTGGAACCGATCGATCATGCTGCATGGGAGACCCCCATTGTGACCCCACTGAAGCATGATGGGTCTGTGCGCATCTGTGCCGACTATAAATGCACCATTAACCGGGCATTACAGCAGAGTGCATACCCAGTTCCAGTGGTGCAACATCTGTTGCATTCACTTGGGAGTGGGACAATATTCGCGAAACTAGACCTGGCCCAGGCTACCAGCAACTGCCAGTCGACCAAAAAACTGCGGAGGCTCAGACTACTGTCACCCACTGGGGCGCATTTAAATGCAACCGCCTCCAATTTGGAGTCAACGCAGCCCCTGGCATTTTTCAATCAATGATGGAGCGCCTTCTCCAGAGCTCAACTCTTGGAACGGTTTAGGCTCACTCTGAAGCAGTTCCAAGAGAAGGGCCTGCATGTGAGGAGAGACAAATGCATCATTGGGGTCCAGGAGGTCGAGTTCCTGGGCTATTTAATAGATAGCACTGGCATACACCCCACCAAAGCTAAAGTCAAGGCAATTCACGAAGCTCCAGCCCCCAAAAACAAGCCAGAGCTTCAGGCTTTCTTAGGATTGCTAAATTTCTATAGCATTTTCCTCAAACAGAAAGCCATGATTGCTGAGCCACTCCATCGCCTTCTGGGAAAAGCAGCCCCGTGGAAGTGGGGCAGAGCCGAGGAAACCGCGTTCAAGAACGTCAAAGGGCTCCTATCTTCGGACAGTGTGCTGATACAATATCACGAGACATTTCCGCTGGTATTGACCTGCGATGCGTCTCCATATGGGGTCTGGGCTGTCCTCAGCCACCGATTGCCTAACAACATGGAAGCCCCCCATCTCCTTCTTCTCTAAGACTCTGGCGGCAGCTGAGTGCAACTACAGCCAGCTGGATAAGGAAGTCTTGGCCATAGTGGCTGGCATCAAGTGCTTCCACGAATACCTCTACGGGACGGCATTCGAAATTGTCACGGACCATAAGCCACTCCTCGGACTATTCGCAGGCGACAAACAAACACCGACATACATGTCGCCCAGGATAACGCACTGGGCCATCTTCCTCGCCAGGTATTCATACACCCTCACGCACAGACCAGGCAAAGCCATCAGCAATGCGGATGCCCTCAGTAGGTGCCCAATGCAGGAGCCAGTGGAAGACCCCGCACCCACCCTCAGCCTTTTCCACATCAACAGAGACCTGCTGTGCCCAGTATCGTCCATGGACATAGCAGCCCACATGAAGAAGGAAAAGACCCTCAGGCAAGTCATGTCCTGGGTCCTGAGGGGTTGGCCAACAGAAAAGGTGGGCAAGGAGTTCAGCCCATTCTTACGAAAGCAACAAGAACTTTCAACCATGAAGGGCTGCCTACTCTGGGGCGACAGGGTAGTGATACCGAGACCACTGCAGAAGAGGACCTTGGAGAGCCTTCACATGGGGCACCCGGCCATCATAAAAATGAAGGTGCTGGCCAGAAGCTACGTCTGGTGGCCCTCCCTGGACAAGGACATCGAACAATGGGTTTCCAGATGCGCCGCATGCCAGGAGGTCAGACCAGTGCCAGCACAAGCCCAGCCCACAGAATGGGAGATGCCTAGTGCCCCCTGGTCCTGCATCCACATCGACTTTGCGGGGCCTATACCTCCTCATCGTGGTGGATGCTTTCTCCAAGTGGCTGGAGGTCATCCAAATGCCCACCATTACCACCAAGGCAACCATCCGGGCCCTGCGCAGACTCTTCACCACCCATGGCATTCCGGACGTCCTGGTGTCGGACAACGGGCCATAGCTCACCGCCAAGCCAATGGAATCATTCCTGGCTGAGTTGGGCATCCGCCATGCCCTCATTGCCCCATACAGACCGGCTGAGAGGATGGTGAGGCTCATCAAGGAAGCTCTAACCAAGATGGGCACTGGGGATTGGCAGGAGAGGATCGATAAATTCCTCTTCACACAGCACATCACCCCGCACGCCACCACGCACAGAAGTCCAGCCGAGCTACTCATGGGGAGGAAGCTGAGACACCATTGGACTGGCTACACCCCCAGTACAACTCCCAAGAACCAGCGAACACAACCCGGCCACCGTGCACCTTCACCGAGGGAGACCCGGTCTACGCTCTCAACTTCCGCGAGCCTCCAAAGTGACTGAAGGGCGTAATCAGCCGAACAATGGGCCTGAGGTCATACCAAGTGGAGCTGGGAGACGGGCAGATCGTAAAATGCCATGTCGACCAGCTCCGGAAAAGGTGGAGGGAAAGTGGCAGAAACGGCAAAAACCAACCTGACGAGGTAGGCCTACACCATCCAGACGAGGTAGGCCTGTGCCACACCAATGAGGTAGGCTTACCACAACCAGACGAGGTAGGCCTGTGCCACTCCGACGAGGTGGGCCTACAACACTCCGTCCAGGAAGACCTACCACACCCCGATGAAGTAGGTTTAAAACACCCAGATGAGGGAGGCCTCCAACACCCTGGCGAGGTCGGACCGCTCCACACCGGCGGGGCAGGCCAACTATCACCACCGGAGAGCGGAGACCCCCAACAACAACCACAACAGCCGCAGCAACAAACGAGACCAAGGACCCAGACGACGGCGGACGCCCCTAGCACCGAAACCCAGCCACAGGCAGAGAGGAAAAGAGCCAGCGGCTTACCGAGTTCCGGGCGTCCAGTCCTGATCAGCGGCGAGTTGCAGCGGCCGAGGCATCGTTCCCCGGGGATGCCGGAGAGTCCCGAGAACCCAGCCGGAAGTGCTGGGCCGGAGGCCGCACACTCGACGGCCGAGTTCCAGATGGTTCCAAGGTGGGAACTGGGAGAGACAAGAGCCTCATCTGCACGGGTCAATAACGAGGCAAGAAGTGATCTGCGCAGGTCAGATAGGATGGGGAGGCGCCCCACCTACCTGCGTGACTATGACACGTACATGGCAAATGGAGAGATGGACTAAGAACTAGGAGGGGAGGGGTGTTATGTCCTTATATGGGCATCCCCGCTGAATTGGCTAGTCCACTGGTGGGAGATTTGAAGATCTGTCATTGGCCGGCTTGCCTGCCGACTCCCTTTATAAGGCGAGCCCGGCAGCACAGCTGGCAGTTCTGTTTTCATCTTAATAAAGTGCTGAACGGACCACTCGCTGCTCACGTATTCTTTTCCCTGCGCCAATCTAACACCAGTGCTAAGACTTTCTATGGATGATTGCAAAGGTTTTTTTTTTAAGAAAAATGTTGGCTGTAAATCAGTGAAGTACATCAAGAAATAGTGCAAGGAAAAGAAGGAAACCTCAAGCAAATATAATAATTTTAAGAAGGATTTTCTTAAATCAGGAGTGGGAAGCCTAAGGTACTGTTGAGAATTCGCAATTCTCCTGGCTGATAGCTGGATTAAAACCAAAGACTGGACTTGGGTGAACCTCTGCTCAGATTCATATGAGAATCCTTATACAGCGGCCAGAACTAATTTGCAGATTCTTTTCTTTCCCTGACTGAATTATTTCCCTCCAAGAATGTATTTCCGCTACATAATCTTCTCTTTTGTTGTCTCCCAAATCATGTGCCTTCATAGTAAAAGAAAAGAAAGTAAGCCTCTCCTGTCTCTAACCTCAGGTCTTCAAAAAGGGGGGGAAAGAGTTCTCTTAATTCTTGATCCAGTTTCCCTCCCACTGCCCACCCCCAATTATTTGCATATTTACTCTGAGCTTTTCTTCCATTGCATCCAACTGCAGAATAGACATCTCCCAGCGATATCCCAACCATGGATACCATTTTGTCAGTGATGCGGTCAGGTAACACCTCCCCCCACAGGAGATAGATCAGCCCATCACCTGTTAGCCACTTTAGGCTGGAGCATGTACCTTCCTTCCCCTCCCCTCCACACCAGAGCTATCTGCTTTCGGCAATCAGAAAGTATGATTGTTTCAAATCACCCCCTCCTCCTCTTTCCACCAAGTCTCTGAATTGATTCCAGACTCAGGTAGCTGAACAATAATTATCAGCTGTAGCAGCGGGAATGGAGGCTCTACTTCAGGACATCTCTTCTCCCCACACCCGCTGCCTGTTACTTGGGCTGCTCTTGAACATGGCTTAGAAGACCATTATAGGACCTACACAAAACAACTGTGCAAAAAGGAGACAAGTTTTAACAGAGGGCTAATCCTGCCAATCTGTCAGAACTCACCTGCTCCTTAATCCCTATCCCCATTCCAAATCAAGGAAGTGATTGGTGGTGACATCATTTGGCAGGAGGGGAAGGAAACAAAGCCAGAGCAACCCATCAATCTTTGCTCTAACAGCATAAGCAAGGACAACCTAATCCGTCAGTATCCTGAGATCACCAAGGGGGTCAGCAGATTTTATGCCAACACAGTTTTCTGCCAGCTGAGGGCTGTAAATAGCACTTTAACTCAGCTATGAGGAAGAGCTTTCAGAATGTCCCTATTTCCTGCCTCCAGCCTAAAAGACAAGAAATAAAAGGCATAGGGCCTTTCTTAATAGGCTGGTTTTGTCCAATCTGTAGCCAGTTTGCTTCCAAAGCTGCAGAGCCTTTGCCAGAACAAGTGTGACACTCCAGCTTGATTCTTAAGGACATACAAAGAAAACACACTACTAGCTCCACTGCACACCATTTCTGTGTGCTGGTGGAACCTCAAATTCATCTATAACCACTTGAAAGAAACTACAGCTATTGATGTATGTGGCCCATGTGCACAGTAATGCAAAATTACAATTCATTTCATTAGATACTCTGCAGGAGTGTATTTTTTTCTACATCATTTTTGAGATTTAAAATGATGTCCAGATGTATAGTCTGTTTCAGCCATATTGAAAATAAATATGTTTTCACCCTTGAAAATAAGGTACCACTCTTAAATATATTTTCAGTGAAACTGATAATCAAATTATAATTTGTGTTGGGGCATCATATTTGGGCTCAGAATGTTTTTGATATGAAAGTGGAATTCGAGAATACATGACACAGCAAGAATATTCTTGAGCATGTCAAAAGTATTCTTTCCCAACTGTTCAGGGAAGACAAATGGGCAAATTACTATGGTATCTGAAAGAATCTCTGTCTTTTTTATTAGAACCTTAAGACTATTGTTCTCAAATTAATTATAACTAAATTAAATCTCACCACTTTCAAGACATCTGCTTTAAACATGAGTAAATTTGGTGCATCCTTGTCTGCACCCAGTATTCAGGTATGGACACTGTTGCTTTTGTGAAGTGTAAGGTCACAAGTGTATATGTGGCCTTTAGATGCACTGACCTCATACAAATGGATCAGAAATACCTTACATATCTGAATGGGACGGTTCTGGTAAAAACATGGTTTTGTTTGTGATTTCCTCAGTATAAGGTTTAAATATTTTGGCACTTATTTGATGTAGTAATATAGGAAAAATGCATATCTTAATATGACTCTGCAGTAAATAGTTTTTAAAATAATATAAGGAATCCATTATTTACAATAATCACTTGAAACACTTGAAAGGAAGAAAGCCAGCCTAAAGACCTTTACCGTTCCAGGAATAACTTTTGCCCAAGCCTAAAATTGGTTTTTGATTTTTATTTAAAATTCAGTGTCTGATGTTCTTAAATTAAATAAATGATATTTGAAGCGGGGGGGGGGGAATCAGCCCCCAACATCTGCAGATTATGATTAGCATTTTGAAATAGACTGCTTGAATTGAATCAGGATGAATGCTGCCAGTCTCCTTTTATTCACTCAGTTTATTTAATGAAATGCTAGAGGTCAACCCTTTGTCCTTAAATTAGTTACTATAAAAATCTTTTTGTACTTTCCTACTTGTTATGATGTCTTAGAAACGGAAGAAAAGGTTGTCATTAATTATGCCTTTGTTGAATATGGATAGCTATTCAGAATTAGTTAGACAGTTTCAAACAAAATTAGCATTGAGCAACTCTTAGGCTGATGTTAGGTTGGTTATCAGAATTTTTTTTCCCTAAGAGAATGCTCTTCTGCGAGTGTGCATTATCTAATATATTCAGCTTTCAGTTGCTAATTTTTTTCCAGATGAAGATGAGCTTAATTGAGTTTGTGCTTTTAAGTTTGTAGAGCTCTTCAACACCTCATACAAAAGCATCTAGAAGCTTTTCATTTGTCTTGAGTATGTTTCAGATGTACAAATATTATTTACTTTAAACTCTGAATCAAAAGGCATACTGTAACTATTTCATATTTTAAATATATACTTTTGCTTCTCAAAGTGTGTCTGCTGTAGGTATTTATACAGCTGAAAAAAACAATAGCTCATAAGACTTACAGATAAAACCTTTTCCCCGTTATCATGTAATTTCTTTGAAAGGATGTAATTTTAGAAATTATAATGAACAATAGTTTTATAACTATTTTTTTTAACAAGCATTAAATATCCTAATTTGTATTTAAAATAAAATGTTTTAGCTTCCTACTTTTGTGGAGAAAATTACTTTGAACAATAATCTTACCTGGTTCCGCATCCAAAAATATTTAAATACAGGTGCAAGGAATAATACTAATTTGAAATTATTTTTAACATTTGAACCTCAACCATTAGTCCAACTCAGATTTTTTTTAGCATCAGCTTGGTATTCAACTAAAAACTACTCTGGCACTTTCACTGGCATAAGGGGCTGAATATCAAAAGAAAAAAATTCTTTTAGCATATTTTTGAAGAAAAAAAACCTTGATAATACAATATTGCTGTGTTGTAGAGTATTAGATAACAAGGAGCTTGATACTTAGAATAATTAGAAAGGAAAAGAAAAGTCTTGACCACCGTATATCTAAACAAATATTTTAAAATATATACATAATTCTTTCCCCCCAAAACCTTCTATGAAAAAGCAGCTTTTCTTCATCAACATTCCAGATACTTGGAGATGAATCTGTAACCTTGCAATGCTTTTAGGTACAATGTGCATTTTTCCCCACCTCCACCCAGCCACATACATAACATTTTAAAGGCTAGGTTCTAATGACCTTGTGAAGGAGAGATCCCAGCCAGTCTTATTATGAGAGGTGTCTCCTTGAGCAGAACCTCAGAAATATGTCAGGGTGAGACCTTTAGGTATGCACAAATCCTTTTTCTTTGGTTTTGTGATTATTTTATTAACATGTATCTGAGGACTAAGGGAAGAAAAAAAAGAAAAGAGAAATAGCATTTAAGAAAGATTATTTCAGTATGTATTAAGAAACTGATAATTTTTTAACATAGATTATTATATAAATTATTAAAATTAGCTATACAAATGTATATGATGTAACTGAAGAATATTATTGGAACAACATCCCAATTTCAATTATCAGTGGAAGCCTGTAACAAAAGGATAGCTAGCTAAGGTTATGCAAAAGGGACTTGCAGATAGGTTTTAAAAAATCTAGAATTTATTGTAAAAATTTCCTGTTCCTATCTTAAATTTTCATTTAAATTGTAGTCCAGTCAGACTATTGGCATAATGTCATTTTAGAAGCTGTCGTAATATTTTTTAAAATATTGGGACTCTTATTTAGTAAAATACACTCATTCTATTATTTAAAAAGCACTCTGTATCATCCTATCTCTACGGGTGTGAGGGGTGAATGGGGAGGTGAGAAGACAAGAGTATTAGCCTTCACACAACATGCTGGAACAAATTTTAAATTTAGTAGACCGTTTTAAAAAATCTTCAGAGGTCAATTTTCCACTTGTGTTTGTCTCTTCAGGAAGTGATTTTATGGTTTCCTCTAATATATAGGATTTGTCTTCAGCCATGTGAAGAGCTTTTAAATTTAATCCAGGACTGGAGTAGCAATTTGTTGCCACAGCTTTAAAATAAGATTTTCTTTTAACTTTCTCAAGATGCAGACTTTTGTCTAGGCAGCCTGAAAATGAACTCTGTGGTATGTGTGTGTATTTATGTTATCTCGCTTTGTAAAACTCAGGAACACTTTATCAGTCTATATTGTTACAAGGATGATACATGATAGCCTAAGAGATGGTCTCAGATGTGAACTCAAGACAAATTCTCTAGATTCTTAACTCCTTTTAAAAACAAACAATGCAATTTTTTTACAAGGTGCAAAAATATAATATTTCTATTTTTACTCACATATTTTCAGGTTTTCTTTAAATTAATAATTAATTAACCTAATTACAAAAATTAAGTCTTTTTCCTAACCTTTGCGTCTTAAAACTCTAATTGCAATTTTACAAAAAAAAAATTCACAGAAAACATAGTAAAGAAAAGTGTCCAAGAATTTGGCTAGCTCAGATTATATGTTACCTGTTTTAAAAATTCTGCAGTCTCAACTCTTTAATATATACATGAGCTACTTTAACAGAAACAATGCCCGATATAAAGAGAAAGGGGCATATAATAGCAGCATTGTGCACGGGAAAACATACTTCACAAAGAGAGCTTTAGTAAAAGCTACCTAAAGCCGTCTTTTTATACTGGAGCTTAAGAATATATACAATTTGCAGAAAATAATTTTAATGGTGTGGGTGTTCATTTTCATAAAAAGATGGCAACAATCAATATTAAAAGGTGGCATCACTAACACAGATTTTACATTTTATTTCAATACTGTTCCAGAATAGGCTGTATTCTTCCATGGAGTTTGGGAGCTGTGAGAGATTGCTCTCTTATCTGATCTAATTTATGGACATGACTTGGTTATTTTGCCCAATCAATATGCTCTCCAATATACTGTCTGCACCCATGTGTTGTGCTCACAGATCCACAGCATGCTGTCACACAGAATCATTTAAGGTGTTGCGTGTTTACATATTAGGAAAAATGAAACACACACACACACACATACATATATATGTATGTACAATATATGCAAGGTATTCCTACATTCATTTATGGGAAGAAAAAAATTGGTTACAGCTATCTCTGTTTTCCTATTTGCATACTTAAAGTAAATAATTAAAATGCTGTTGGTGCAACTATGTGGAAAAATACATATCTGATGTCAGCTATAACAAGAGGAGTCCTTTTAAAAGCAGTATAAATTGCACCTGGGAGATAAAAAGAACTCCCAGTAATCAAAGAAATTATAAAGTAAGGGAATATTTTAAATCTATTGTTTAAACTCAGGAACGCACAATATCTTTCACATCTATTTATCGTGTAGTTATTTTAATGTAAACATTTGCCCGTTTAGATGAAGTGTTTTCATTATTAAGCTAATTTCAACATGTTTCAGATAGACTGATGAGTGAGAAGCAAAGCACTTGCTGATGAGAAACAAAATTCTGCCTTGGCTCAGCCGGCTGTCAGATACATCTTCATTAGTTTTTGTCATTCACCGATGGCAAACGCTGTATAAATGAGATGACGATCAGGTCCGCCTTGATAACTTGCCTTATCTCATTAGTTTTCACATCAAAGTTAATCAGCAATGTGAATTGTAATTGCTGTAAGAGACAATGCAATAGATCACTGGGCCCTTTCCCTCCCTCCCTCCCCCCATGGCATCTTGAAACATCAGCAGGCTGGTGAGCAGAGATAGGCTCAGAAAGAAAATGATGTGGAAAACATAATAAGCAAGCGGCTCAGAATTAATGAGCTTACCCAATAAGAAAAGAATAACCAATCAATGTGAGTTGGGCAAATATAATTTAGGAATAATTGCTTGATTGGTTGTCTATAGTAGACTGATTTGACCACACACAAGGATTAAGAATTAAGATGTCAAGACCAAAAAAAATAAATAAATAAAAATTAGCAACAGAGAGGTGGTAATTTTTGTTTCTTTTTATTTTACAGCTGATGGAGACGGGTGCTTGATATGCTATTCACCAAGAATGAAAACATTAGGTCAACGCACAATGTTCCTTCTTTTAGTTCTCATATAATTGGGGAGGGGGTGCATACTTCTCAAATCCCAGTGGTGATATTTCTCCGTGGGACAACAATGCAAATAAATAGGTTGTGTGATGGGACATTGCAAAGACATGCTACACTTTAGCAAAGCTGATTTACATATTTGTAGCTGCGACAGACTGAAACATTTTTATTATGTTTTATTGTTAAATAGTGTATTTGGACCCAGTGACAAAACGCTGCAATTTTAATATGAAAAGGGAAGCAATTCTTGCTGAACCTGTCCTTTTAGTATAATTTTCCCTCCAGCCTGGCCAATTACTCTAAAATAGAGCCTGTCCAAACTATTGGGAAAGTTCCACCAGAAGGTAAATTTGCTTTGATCTACATTACCCTTAATTGAGTCACCACCAATGTCTCTATCCTGACATCAAGATATGTGAAAATGTTGGATTATTTCACTGGGGATTAAACCTAATTTTCGCGTGTTCTGCATTAACCTATTAGGCTGACGCATCTGCATTGCTAATGCAGCTCAGGCAGCTGTCATGGCTAAAGAAAAACATGATCGTGCAATCCTTGAAGGAATGATTTCAGCTCTGATTAGGGTTAGTGAAGTGAGCTGAGCCCCAGTGATAAGGAAAGAAAACTCCCAGGTTGCCAATAGCTTTGAAAATTATCAGACTGTAGGCAAAAAAATAATAAAAAAAATTGCACTTCCTGACTCACCAGCTCAAGTCCAAATGAAGAGAGGAGTGACATTATTTAAGGCAGCTGCCTATTAACGCTAACAAAAAATTATCCCCTGAATAAATGTGTTTGTTTCTTGCCAAGAGAGCTAGTGTAACAGACACATATTAAAATGCTAATACAAAGCAACCAGAATAGAAAACGGAACAGTTTACTTTTGCACATTAACATTTTTAAATGATATTTGTGACAGCGCAACAAATCAAAAGGACATTAGCTAGTGCAACATCTCTGAATTTTTTCTTAATGGAATACACATATTCACTGTTCTTTATGGTATGCTTCTCTGCGCAGTGTTCCATTAAGGGAGGGAGGAATCAAAACAAGCCAAATAGCATTCACAAATCTTGTTTTAATCTCCCATCGATTAATTTAATTTAACGTTTATATTAGTCTATTTTACTAGATAGTAATCTTCTTCTATTGTATATTTCCTGCAGGTTTAAGGAAATAACAGTGAAATGTTTTTAGAAACGGGTTACCCTCTAAGCAATGGAGCTAGGAGCCAATTTAATCCGATTAGTACAGCACAACAATAGATATGCCTAACCCACTCTGGAGAAAAGCTTTTACTTTATTTGTTTTTATTAGCCAAGCAATCTCTCACATCAGAAAAGTGGAATTTTGCTCCATGAGATTGCTCAAGCAATCAAGAAAAAACAAAGTTGAGAAAATCGTCTAATGTGTCAATATTTATCTTTTGGTCCTAATTGTCTGTAAAGAGGAGTTGTTGAGTGAGCAAAGTTTATAACATTGGTTTATCTCTGTTATTGATTCTTTCTATTGTTTGAGCTTTTAATGTTAGCTCTTCCCAACTACCCAGGAGGTACAACAAAAAGCACAGACACATAATAAAGTTATTTTATAGGGAAAGGACAGAAAACCAAGATGGATGGATGGATGGATGGATGGATGGATGGATGGATGGACGGACGGACAGGCAGATAGAAAGACAGATATAGAGACTTCCCTCTTATTCAGGATTAATTTTTGAAAATTATATCAATTTTTTGCAATGTCTTGTTCTGGGGAAAAAAGTTTTAACCATATAACTCATGGTTCTTGATCAGTTCTAAGGAATTTTATCTCATATTTTTGTCTCTCCCATTCTTTCTTTACCTAATTTGCACCTCAGTTTAAAAGGCATATATATTGGAATTACCTTATACAAAAATATAGATGATCACTAATAGTTTACTACCCTAAAGTAATTTTCTGAATTTTTGCAGCTCAGATTATTATGGCCCTAAATTTGTATCTGTGTGTATGCGTGTGTATATATATAATCCTACTCATTTTCCAGTAAATAAGGAGCATAAATCTAGCTATGAGACAACATATTATTGAAAAATTTTAATTCCTAACAAAACTTATTCAATTCTATATGAAGCAAAAAAATGTATTGATTGCAATTTGATTCAATTTGGTTACAGAACAGAAGTGGCTCTGGATAGGGGTATAACAGAATAACAGTGTTGGAACGGACCTTGGAGGTCTTCTGGTCCTGTTCAAGCAGGAAAATATGTATCTTCATTAGCATCAACTAGTCTCCCCTCCCTCAACTGACAAGTCCATCAGTCCAATGGGCTTCAGGAGAACACTGCAATATTAATCTGGATCTACTTTCTGTCTGTTTCTGGTTACGTCTTTCCCTTTCTAAACTAAGACAAGACTTTTCAATGAAACTATCTGAACTTCAAATGTATTTGGATTATAGGCTTCAGGCTGTTTGATATTTAACCACTGGTACTCTCCACATTCTTGTTTACTGGAAGGCCAGATCTCTTTATTTCTTTTCCCTTAATGAGCAACAATATCATATTCAAAACACAACCTTCAGATCTTTCCCTTCAAAGTGATATGGAAAATGTTTCTGTGTCAGCAGCTCATCAAAAATCTGGTTTTAATTCTTTAGATCATGGTGGCTTGTTCAAATATATTGGAAATTTAGCTCAATATGTGAACTATTATGGCTAATTCAATAAATCAAGGTCAAAACAAAACATTAGCTATTTTATATATAACCTCAGTCTAGAAAGCCAAAGCCATCATACAGACCTATTTATTCTTTCCTCTTATACCATATGGCTTTTCCTATCATTTTGTAGGTTGAGATTACAATTATATTAGCATCTTGATTGCAATGCTCTAGATCAGTGGTCACCAACCAGTGGTCCACTGGTGGTCCGCGAAAATTTTTTGGTGGTCTGCAGAAAAATTATTTGCATTTTTATATTGCACTAAATACTATTTATCTTTTTAAAAAATTCATATTAGTGGTCCACGGGATTTAAAATTATGAATTTAGTGGTCCCTGAGGTCTGAAAGGTTGGTGACCCTCTTCTAGATGATGACTAAATGGCAGCAGGAAAGAGTTAGAATGTTTTGTTTCACTATATATTTGGAACAAGTCCTACTATCAGTAAAAGTGGAGGCTGTAACTGTTTTCCATTCTGTGCAATTTGCATTGCTCTAGATCAGAGTGGGCAATTAATTTTCCCAAAGGGCCACATGAAAAACTGGGACTGTGGTGGAGAGCTGCCAACACCCTACTGATGCCCTGCCCATCCACTGACACCATTGTTGACATGGATCAGACAGGGACAGCTAAAGAGCCAGATGTGGCCCGAAGGCCATAAAATGCCCAGGTCTGCTCCAGTGTAACATTATTTTTACTTACTTCCATAGATGAAAACATGAAAACATCAATGTTAACACATATTTTAGGCTTAGGCTGTCAAATGTAGGCTGCAACAACTCTTTGCTGCCATCTGGTGTTCATTTTTATTTTTGTAATCCAGATTTAATAACCTTTCTAAGAACCGATTGCTTTCTTAAGATATAACAACATAATTAAATAATCTCTGATAACCAAATGAAACATTATAGCCTTCTGGAAAGTGTGCAACCCTGTTCATTCTTGTGGAGCTCACAAAAACCGTTGATACCCAATATTAAATAACAAAATCGTCTACACTTAAAACATTAGCTCCAGGTAATGTGCTTTCTATCTGTCAGGCTTGAAAGACAGTTTAGAAATTTCATTATTGTACCAGAGTACCAGTTAAGCTCTTGAAATGGTCACTCCATTTCTGGGGCCCTTCTGTGTTAATTGTTTTGAATTATAAAGCTCTAACAGGCTATACCATGGTTTCTTGAGAAACCTAACAGGTGTATTAATGTACATTTCTCTCATCCTTGAATCTGCAAGAAAGTAGGCCAGCAAAACTTACACTGCACTCGTTATTGAGTCCCATTCTGTAACCCAGACATGGATTGGTGATGTTCTTCCATTTTTAATAAGGAACAAGTTAAGGAAAGCCATTGAAAGTGCCACAGGTTTTGCTTGCCCTCCACAAAATGTCACCAGCCAGTAAGAGAAGCACCCTCTAATCAATCTCTCTAATGTGGGCTGAGGCTAGAAAGAAGGCAAGATTGTTTGATGAGTAGCAGAGTGGGTTTAGCATCTGCCAATTGGTTTGTCACCACTGTTTTGCAAGCTCTGTTCAAAGGGAATTTGACTCTCCACTGATAGAGCCTTTGGAGGATGGCTTTAATGCCACTCTGGAATAGTGTTATTCTGGAACAGTGCTAACCCTGGCTTTAAAATATCCATCTCCAAAACCCAATGGAAGATGGAGTTGAAAGGTGAAATGTGAAGAAACTGTCCCTCTGTGCCTTGCAAATACCCCCCCCCCCATCCTCTGCACGCCTGTCAGCTACTTGTCTGGACAGCCCCAAACCTTCCCACAGGAGCTGATCCTCAGGTTAGTTGGGGCTGCCCAGGAAAGCTCCTTTCTATTTCAGTTTGCAAGCAATGCCCCCTGTCTGTTATTTTTATAACTCTTTTTAAACATATTGTTAGCATTATTCTGAAAGAATGGTAGACCTATCTTTAAAAGCAGCCTGAAAAAATCTGACAGGTGCTTCAGAGATTACCAGTATGTGTCAAGCAGGGTTGCTCCGGCTTCACCCATGTTACCTGAGTAGCACCTCTCAGATAATCTCAGACTGTTGAAGGTCGTAGTTTAAGGCACCAACTCTTTCCCCACCAGAGGCCTTCCACATTTCCCTTGCCACTCCACTTAGGCCAGGCAGCCTTAAGATCTGCTGCCAGTGCCAGTCAAGATGGCAAGAGAAGCATGTGGGGAACAGCAGGGCAGGGGCAAGGAACTGCAATCCCATGAGGAGATTCCTAGGATCAGAGACCTATCAGGCGAAGATTAGTTCTCTCTGCTTCTCTTGCCATCCCCCCAAGCCCTCTCATTCTGGGAAACATCTGCAATAGTAGCAAGAGGGGTGAAGACAGTCAACTCTTTGGTGCAGGTAGAGGACCTTGGTTTGGAAGAACAGGGCTTTCCAAATGCCACATCCAGAATAATCCCAGAAACCAGTGCTCGGGAGCTGGAGTGAAGAATGATGTCATCCGAAGCGTAAAATGACCAATGGGTGCAGGTTAGGTAGCACCCTCTGACTATTTCATCTTCTACAAGGCCCACAAGACATAGTTGGTTGTCTTCTAAAGCAAGACTTCTGTTGGGAGAAATGGGAAAATATTACTTTTAATGCTGGAACAGCTAAACATCAGTTTAAGCTACTTCTGTGGTGGTCTGGGGATAAGGTAAAAGTAATATCATGAGGATATAATGTAAAAAATGGTTAGGGGGCATCCTCATGCGCATAGAGTGGGTGTGAATATAGGTCTTCTGTCATATGATCTACTCATAAAAATTATCATCTAGGAGGAGTAAAGTCTCTACTCTAGTGGACTAAGGCTCTGGAGTGTTTTTCTTCAGACACCAGTTTGTTTTATTCCATTTGAAGAGTGATTTAAGATTATTCCTAGAATTTGGAAGTTAGCTGAGATTGGTTCACTAATTCTTTCATACAATTAATTTTATTTAAAAAATTACAAATTTTTTAAAAAAGCAACGGAGTTAGCACCCCTTAATCACGGGTGATTTCCAAGGTTACATTTTCTTTTTAAAAATTTACATCATGATACACAATAAGGATGCCCTCTCTCTCCTTTTAAAACCTGTTGCTTGTGCCATTAGAAAGTCTGCAAATATTAAAGGTATTGCAGTAGATTCTGCAAATATTAAAAAATATTGAAAGCTGTGCAGAGCATTCAAAGGAGGTACTTTGCAATGTGTAAGATTACAGATGAAGCAGGCCTTTCTGATAATTAAAGCAACAATGTCTTTTGCAAGTCTTATGTGGTTGCTTTGAAAGCAGCCCCCAGCTGTCCACGTGCACACATAACCACTCCCAGAGCTTGCGTGGCTGCTTTAATATTTGAAGAATTGTACTTTGTTCAGCTCCCATGTCTGACCAAACACCTCTCTGGAATGCTTTATACAGACTTAGAAGATACTGTAGAGTGCAGATGATGTGTTCTTTCATAGATGCATCAGAAATGCCTATTGTTAATTGCTTTTCTTTAGTATATACAAATGTCTTTAGTAAGACTGCTCTATAGAGCATGACTGAAAGTTTGCAGTTATGGGGGTTAGTTATCCAGTGCATGATGAATGAGGCATTAGGAGCAATATTTCAGCACCACATTTGCACAAGGGAATCTTGCAGTGAAGAGCTGGGATACTCTGTAAGAACTTCAGCAGCTAGACCCAAGGCACTTCTGTGGAAGATGAAAAGTACAATTTAACCGGTAAAATTGTGTTGTGTTCAGAAAGTGTGTTGTTTATGTAAAAAAAAAACTCTTAGAAATTGAGAAAATATATATACAGAAAGGTATAAATAAGTCACAAAGTTTAGCTGCATGATTAAATAGCAGAATCAAATGAAGTGTTAAGAAGAAAAGAACTGTCTAATTCCTGCACGACAGTGCAAAGATTGTCAGGTGCAAAGAATCTGGACCATACGTCAAGTTGCTTTTCAGAAGATTTATTGCTCAAGCCTACACACAAGAATCTGGACTCACAACTCCTGCTCAATGAGCAGCTGACAGTCATGGCCAGGCAGATCTTTGCAGAACTTCATATTGTGCACCAGTTGTGCTCATTCCTAAATAGAATAGAATAGAATAGAATCTTTTATTGGCCAAGTGTAATTGGACACACAAGGAATTTGTCTTGGTGCATATGCCCTAAGTGTACATAAAAGAAAAGATACGTTCATCAAGAATCATAAGATACAACACTTAGTGATAGTCATAAGGTACAAATAATCAGAAAACAATATCAATATAAATCTTAAGGATACAAGCAACAAAGTTACAGTCATACAGTCATAAGTGGAAGGAGATGGGTGGTGGGAACGATGAGATTAATAGTAGTGCAGACTTAGTAAATAGTTTGACAGTGTTGAGGGAATTATTTGTTTAGCAGAGTGATGGCGTTCAGGAAAAACTGTTCTTGTGTCTAGTTGTTCTAGTGTGCAGTGCTCTATAGTGTCATTTTGAGGGTAGGAGTTGAAACAGTTTTATGTCCAGGATGTGAGGAGTCTGTAAATATTTTCACAGCCCTCTTTTTGACTCATGCAGTATACAGGTCCTCAATGGAAGGCAGGTTGGTAGCAATTGATTTTTCTACAGTTCCAATTATCCTCTGAAGTCTGTGTCTGTCTTGTTGGGTTGCAGAGCCAAACCAGATGCAGGTGCAAGTCATGAAGTATTAGCTTTGTAAGCCTTGGTACAACCATTCTTGGAATACTGCATCCAGTTTTGGTCACTACAATATAAAAAAAAAATGTTGAGACTCTGGAAAAAGTGCACAGAAGAGCAACAAAGATGATTAGGGGCCTAGAGGCTAAAACATATGAATAACTGCAGGAATTGGGTATGTCTAGTCTAGTGAAAAGAAGGACTGGGGGTGACATGATAGCAATGTTCCAATATTTGAGGGGCTGCCACAAAGAAGAGTGGGTCAACTATTTTCTAAAGCACTAAAAGGCAAGATAAGAAATAATACTTGGAAACTAACCAAGGAGAGAAGCAACTTAGAACTAAGGAGAAATTTCCTGACAGTGAGAATAATAACCCAGTGGAATGGCTTGCCTTCAGAAGTTGTGGGTGTTCCAGCATGGGAGGCTTTTAAGAAGAGACTGGACATCCAGTTGTCTGGAATGGTATAGGGCAGTGATGGCGAACCTTTTTGCCATCACGTGCCAAAAGCAGGGGGAGCACGGGGGATCGCACGTCTGTGTGCCTACACCCATAATTCAATGCACCCCACGTATGCATGTGCAACCCCCCCCCAGGTTCCCCCCACTTTTGGCATGCGATGGTACTGTGTGCCTGGTAGGCCCATTTTTTGCCCTCCCTGGGCTCCAGAGGCTTTCTTGGGGGATTCCCACCCCCCAAGAGGCCCTCTGGAGGCCAGAAATGGCCCATTTGCTGACTTCTGGTGGGATCAGAAGGCCTGTTTTTCGCTCTCCCCAGGCTCCAGAGCCTTTCTAGGAGCTTGGGGAGAGTGAAAACGGCCTTCTCCAATCCCCGCCCTGGAAGGCCTCTGGAGGCCGGAAATGACTCGTTTGCCAACTTCTGGTTAGCCTGGAAGGGCTGAAAATCAGCTGGCAGAACTGAGCTTGCGTGCCCACTGATACGTGTGCCATAGGTTCGCCATCACGGGTATAGGGTCTCTTGCTTGAGCAGGTGGTTGGGACTAAAAGACCTTCAAGGTCTCTTCCAATTTTGTTATTCTGTTCTGTTCTGATTACCAGCCTTTTTTTTTTTTTTGGTTCCAATTTAAAGTCCTACATAACATGGGGCTGGGTTATTTGAGGGATGGCTTCTTCCCAGATATATCATTGCAGAGGGTTGCCTTCTCCCCAGTTACATTGCTCAGAGCCATCAAAAGAGGCATACTGTGGTTCCCATTGCCTAGGGAGCTACATTGGGCAGATTCCAGGTAGGGGTCTTTATCTGCTGTGGTGCCACTTTATGAAGCATTTCCCTTCATGAAGTAAAGTTAGCCCCATGCCTGTTGAGTTTCTGGAAGTCCCTCAAAATGTAGTTAAGCTCCCAGGCCTAGGGGCTAGGTGAGTGGAGAGAGAAAAGTCAAACAGCAGAAATTACTGGTAGGATCAGGAGCCTTATGAATACCTTCTAGGAAGTCATCATTCCTACCTGGGTCAGAAAGGAAAAACAGTACAACTTTGGTTCTGAGACTAGCAGTCAAAGTTGGTTCTCCCTGGCAGTCAAAGTTGAAATGACCAAGGTGGCATAGAGCCCTGTGGCCTGGTGTGTCACAGGCCAATTGGAGCGTGGGAGTCATCAACCTGTTTCAGCTTTCTCCTCCATGTGAATCAGAACAGTCACATAGGTGGCCCTACTGTATTTTCTGATGGAAAGCACTTGGCCCTGAGATGGAGGTCCTATGGGGAGAGCAGTTCATCAACAGAGTATCTTGACATCAGACCAAGGAGGATGTACCGATGAGGCCTAAGATTCAAGGAAGGATAAAGTTGGGATGAAGGCCAGCAGTCCTTCCTGGACACAGCTAAGAGAATCAGTGTAAGAGAAGAGAAGGTGCAGATAGTAAAGAGAAAAAGGAATAGATGCAGAAAGGGAAATTTAATGAAGGAGAATATTTGAATCAAGAAGAAGAAAGAGTAGAATGCAGTTGCAGAGAAATTATGTATGTGGAGAATGTTATATAGATTAAAATAGATTGGGGGTAGTTGGAAGAGAAGATTGATGAAGGTGATGCAGAGGTGGTACATACAGAATAAACTATGCTATGAGCAGAATAAGAAATTAAATGGAAACTAACAGTCTAGTCTATCATGTTTTGGAAATGGAAAGAGTTAGAGGAGAAGGAAAGAAAGAGGCTGTCATCATTAAAGGATAGGCAGTTTGAACTTATTAGCTAAGCTACTGAAGAGCTACTGCTGCTGTGGAGCCACTGCCAGCAATTTATTATGTTGTTGTTGTTGTTAGTCGCAAAATTGTGTCCGACCCATTGCAATCCCATAGACAACGTTCCTCCACACCTTTGCCTTTTGGTACTGTCCACGGGGTTTTCATGGCAAAGATACTGGAGTGGGTTGCCATTTCCTTCTCCAGTGGATCACGTTTTGTCAGAGCTCTCTGCTATGACCTGTCCGCCTTGGGTGGCCCTGCACAGCATAGCTCATAGCTTCATTGAACTATGCAAGCCCCTTTGCCACGACAAAGCAGTTAATCCATGAAGGGGATTTATTATGTAGAAGCTTCTAAATGCCAAAGCTTTTGGAAGAAATGTTGGTGGGATTTTTAAAATTGGGAAAAAAATAAAACATCAATAAAGACCTATATGAATGCAACATAACCATTCATTCCCTATTGGTTCTCCAGCACAACTCTGTCTCTAACAGTTTAACAAAAACTGAGGATGAGGGTCCCAATTTCATCTTGAGAGGGAGAATATTCTTTAATGGAGGGGCTGCTACAGAGAAACTTTGCTTGCAAGCTCCAGCTCCCTTCACTTCCACTGTATGGGAGACCATTAAAAGATATTTGTGGAAGGTCCCCACTTGATGCATTGGGTGGTTTACTACAGGAGGTGGTCCTGTAAGTAACTTGGTGCCAAGCTATAGAGGGCTGTAGAGATCAAAACCAGCATTTTGAACTGTACACAGAAAATTCCTGGTAATCAATGCAACAACTGTTGGTTAGGTACTATAGTATATGACAACAACAACTTTGATTCACAAATACACAGGCCAATTCATTTTGAGCCAATTGTTGTTTATGGATAGCCTTTGGAGGTAGAACATCTTGCAATAATTTAAGTTAGTTGTGATGAGGCAAGGACCCCCTCCTCTCAGTAATGTACAGTGGCACATTACAGAACCTAGTAAAGCTGCCAGGAGGCCCTACAGCCCCTCCAGGAACAAATAAAGCAAAAGGAAATAGAGGGGAATGAGGTGGAAAGCTCCTTGTTGTCCAGGGCACCATATATGCAGCAGATCCATCAGCATAGGTGGCCACAGAAGGATGAAAGATGAACATGCCAGCCATCATAGTAAAGAGGACAGCAACTTAGTCCAGGAGCTGTAGTTGCACTGCACTGCAGAGGAACTGTCTATAGAGAACCCTATGAGAGGGGCAATGATGGAGTTAGATAGTGGAAAGAAACTAGCATGGAGAGCTTAGCATGGAGAGCTGGATCTGAGAGCTGCATGTGTGGAGTGCAAGAGTAGGAGTGAACATAGAACATAAAATCATAGGGCTGGAGGGGATCTCGAAGATCTTCGGAGTCCCACTCCCTGCTCAAGGCAGGAGACCTTATAGTACCCTGGTTTATTGTTTGAAAACCTCCAGTGATGAAGCACCCATAACTCTGGGAGGCAAGCTGTTCTCGCTGTCAGAAAAATTCCCCTTACTTCTAGGCTGGATCTCTCCCTCTAACAAACTTCCACCCATTACTTATGTTTCCTGCCCTCAAATGCTTTGGAGAATAGGTTGACCCGCTTTCCCCCTACTTCACACACATATACAACTTACACATTTACACTTATATTAAGAAGTAATCTTTCTCTCCTATTTTATAACCTAAAAGTATTAGAATTTGGCCCGCTTGTTTTTATCAACTTTGTCATGGAATACTATTGTAGATTTTAAGCTATTTTAGTATGCTGCTGAGTTTTTTGTGTATCTATGTTCAGATGAACTGAAGGTACTTCATTATGCTCTGTCAGGGCATTGATTAATCCCATATTTGGCTCTGGGACAAATCACCCTGGTTAGAGGATGGATCGTGGCTTATTCCTTGTTGCAATATTCTGAAAAGAAACGCGAAGAAAAGTTCTCTAATAAAACTCATTTATTTGTTATAAAGAAAATAAAACACCTCACTAACTAAGAAAAGTAATTGCTACATTTTGAAATAGCTTTTGCCGGCTATTTCTCAGCCGGACCTTTCTGGTAAGAGAACAAAGGAAGGAGTGTGTGAAGGAATGTAAAGGAATGTGGGTGGATGCACATGCGTAGTAGCTTTTGATAACAATTCTTGGCAAGGTACGGAAAGTCTGATAGTCCAGAAATAATTAGCTCAGCTGGTAAATAAAATAACGCAGTGACATTCCCCTTCTTTTGCCAGTTGAGCGAATATCAGTACATCATCAAATAAGGCACATCTTCTTACGCAGATACTCATGTTGAGCTGCTGGAAGTGGTTTGTTGAGCATATCAGCAATTTGATCATGTGTAGATACATATTGCATTTTGACAAAACCTTTTTTCACTAAATGTTTTATGTTTTGATAACGGATGTCAATGTGTCTGGACCTAGAACCTGTAAAATGTGATTCAGAAATATAAACCACCGATTCATTGTCTTCCATCACGGTGATCGGTCGGATCGGGTGTGTCCAGATATCTGTGACTAAAGCATCAAACCAAGTTAGGGAATTACATGCATCTGAAACACAAGCATATTCAGCTTCAGTAGATGAACAAGAAACAAAATTCTGTTTACGTACTTGCCAATAAACAGGACATCCGTTTAAGAACATCATATAACCTGAAGTACTTTTGCGTGATTTCTTATCACTTGCCCAATCAGAATCTGCATAACAACATAATTCTGCATAATCAGTATGTGTTGGTTCTAACAATAACTTCATGTGTTTATGTGTTTTAGGTATCTCAATAATTTCTTAATACATGTCCAATGAAACTGTTTTGCCTTACCTACGTGTCGAGATAAGAGATTAACACTAAGTGCAATGTCGGGTCTGGTCCAACTACTAATGTATAACAGTGACCCAATGACTGAACGATAAAGTGTTTGATCCTCGAACTCAGGACTTTCTTCTTGTGTCAAGTTATGAAAATCTGTTTGCATGGGTGTCTTTGTTGTGTTAGCATCTTTCATGTTGCAATGATGCAAAACTTGTTCAATTTTATCTTCTTGTGAAAGACTAAACCCCTTCTGTGTCTTTTCAATCTGAACACCTAAATAAGTGCTAAATATGACCTAATGATTTCAATGTGAAGTATCTCTGCAAAGCTTTGGCAAAAATTTCACTCATTTGCTTATTTGGACCAATATAAACAATATCATCAACATAAACAAGAACTATTTCATATGCATTATTAGATCTTTTTGTGAACATGCACTCATCAGTTTCGGACTTAATAAAGCCCATTGAATTTAGTTTGTCAGTAAGACATAAATACCACATTAAACCAGATTGTTTCAGACCATAAAGACTTTTGTTTAGGAACCAGGTATCCCCTTCTTGCTGTCGGAACCCTGGAGGACTTCTCACATAGATCTCTTCGTCTAGGTCTGCATGTAGATAAGCCGTGTCAACATCAAACTGGAAAACTTCTAAACCAAGGATAGTTGCAGTTGCTAAAGCAATTTTTACACTCTCAGTTCTGACTGTCGGTGAGTAAGTATTTGTGTAGTCCTCAGGATAACGTTGAGCGAAACCCTGAGCTACAAGTCTGGCCTTGTACAATGACTCACCATTTGGTTTCTTTTTGATTCTGTAGACCCATCGAGTGCCAATGACCTTTTTGTTTGCTGGAGGTTTTGCAGGTGTAAACACTTTAAGTTTCTTTAGACTGTCCATTTCAACCTGCATTGCATCATACCATTTGTCTTGCTCTAAATCAGGGAGCTGCTTGATTTGTGTGAAATTATCAGGTGGAAGTGTAACATTGCAAATCAAAGGCAAGGGTGCATTTGTCAGTTGCCAAGAATATCGTTGTGGAGGGATTCCTTTTGTGACCCTCTTGGAATGTCTCGGGACAACTGTCCAGTCTTCTTCTGTTTCGTACTCATCCTCACTTTCGTCGCTAGCGTCAGCATCCGTGGCTTGCGAAGACGGAACATCGGGTTGAGAAGAATCAGTGGAAGCTTGATCATCAATCTGCGTGGCATCAGCAGTATCATCTCTGGGAAAATAAACTCCAGGATCATTGGAATGAATCCTGGACCAGTCAATATCTTCTTCAAAATTAGCAGATTGGGAAATCACAATTGCATGTTTAGAGTCAATAAATCTGCTCCATTTTGAGTTATCATCAATACCCATAAATCTCAGTCTCTTTGCTACTGGACTTCCTTTTCTTCTTTGAGCTAAGAGAATGTTCACCATAGCGTATGAACCAAAAATATGGATGTTTTTAAGATCAGGCTTGTAGCCATACAACATGAAGAAAGGAGTCTGATTTGTTACACTGCTCCAAGTACGGTTAACAATGTAATTTGCATATTTTATAGCTTCACCCCAGTATATCATATCAAGATTGGCGTCTTCTAGGAGACAACGCATCATGGTTTGCAGTACCTCTCCGTTGTGAGCTGATGTGTCAGGGGCCGAAGACTGATGAATAATTCCATTCTTACGCATCCAGTCCTGGAAACGCTGAGACATGAATTCGGCACCACGATCACTCTGGATTCTGGCGATGCGAACTTGGTGTTGGGTAGAAACAAGGGCTGCAAAGTCTTTAAAGATCTGAAAGGTCTCTGATTTTTCTTTCATAGGATATACGTATCCATATCTAGAGTAATTATCAACAATTGTTAGAAAATATTTTCTCCCACCAAATGATGGCGGGAAAGGACCAACTATATCAGTGTGAACCAAATCAAAAATGCGTGTTGACAGGCGTGTAGCGTGTTTGGGAATGGCTGCTGCTTTGGATTTGGCCTTTTTGCAGACAGCACAATCCAAAAACACCTTACACCCCTTTAGATCCAAACCTTTTGCGAACTCCGGCATCTTCCTAAGAACACGGAAACTGGCATGCCCCAATCTTCTATGCCATTGATGGATACACCTGGAATGCAAAGGTTTACCTGTTAGTGAATTCTCAACATTAACATTTTTATGCGGAACCTCAGGCTTGCTCTGAGCAACCTGTTTACCAATTCTCTTTTTGTTGGCTTTAGGAGCCTTCGGAATAGCAACAGGATCTCTCTCTGGAGCATCTCTCTCTGGGCCTGTGCTTTCCCTTTTTGGAGTTTGTATACTTGCCTGTGTTTGTGTTTTAGGCTTTGGTTTTAAGTAATAAACACCACCAATTAATATGGTTCCAGCAATAATATCTCCATCTTTAACTATGTAACTTGCATTTTCAAGGTGGTGAACCTGGAATTTTAACATTCTAGACAAGTGACTCTGACTAAGCAAGTTACTGGTTGCTGTTGGTATGTAATAAACATCAGGAATGAATGCATCGAGCTCTTCAACATAAACAGTTCCTTTTCCTTTGACCTGACAAGGATGATTTGAAAAAGAATAAAGTTCACATAGTTCAGGTTCAGGCTCGTGCATTTCTGTGAAAAGTTCCTTTTTGTACGTAACATGCAATGCTGCACCACTGTCCAAAGTCCACAGGAGTTGTCTGTCGTACTCTGGTTGAGGTTGTGGATCATTGGTTAAAGCCAGTGTGGCGAGTGGAGTTTGTGGATCACGCTGGGGACCACGACGACCTTGTCTTCCGCCTCTGTCTCTGCCTCTGGAATCTGTTCGTCTGGGCTGGTACGTGACGGGAGCTGGAACTCGTTGGGGACAATCCTGGGTGGCATGTCCCACACGACTGCAGGTGTAGCATCTTGGCGTCCTTGGAGCATAGGTCCTTCCTTGGAAGGGGCGCCTAGCTGGAGCTTTTGATGCGGGTGGTCCTCTCAAGTGTGGCGTGGCCAACATGAATGCCTCTTCTTTAATTAAAAGTCTACAGACATTGTCCACTGTGCGTTGAGCAATTGGGACTTGGTTAATTTTTGTAACAGCATCTTTCCATTCATAATTCAAAGAGTTAATGATGATGCTGATCATTTGAATATCTTCAATGTTATGGCCTCTTTCTCTCAATTCTGTTCTCAGACCTTTCAGTTTGGTCAAATGTCCTCCAATTTGTTCACCGGGTTTCAATCTCGAACCGTGGAGTTCAGACATGAGTAAACATGAAGATTCAATTGAGACAGGCCTGTAGCAATTTTCCAATTCAACCCAAATTTGTCGGGCTGTTGTATTTGGTGGAAAAGTGACCTGCAGTTCAGTATCCATGGACATCAATAATGTTGTACAAGCCCTTATCTCTAAATCTCTTATTGCAAAATTCCAAGGTTGTCCAGGAGGGTTGAAAACCATACAGTGAGTGCCTTCTCTAAGAAGCAATAGTGTAATCTCACTGACCCAGGCTTTGTAATTGTGTCCTGACATTTTTAGTTTTGACTCACCAGTTAGTGGAGAGACAGAAAATGCCTGGTAAGGAGCCTGCATTTGATATGCTGGCTGTGCTGGCAGAAATGCCTGTGGTATTTGCTGTGCCTGTTGTGGACCTAAAAATGGTCTTGGTTGTGCCATTGGAGGTGGGCCAGGAGCTGGCCCTATTTGCACTTGTGGCTGGGGCACATATGCAGGCATTTGTAGCTGCTGTGGCTGATGCACTGGAATCTGCTGTATTCCAGTTGCCATTTGTGCTTGATCTGCAATATTGGCATGACCTGCTGGAGATGCAGTCATTTGCCTTTGCTGCATAAAGCGTGCCTGTGTTCCATCTAAAAAGACACCATCACCACCAGGGGGTGTTGGAGTTTGAGCCCGTGGAGACACTTGTGGCATTTCAGCTTGAATCTCTGAGTGAGTTAGAGACAGGTTTGCCAGGGTCTGCTGTAGTAATTTAAAATGTTCATCTAAGCTCCTTTCTCTTTCAGCTTCCTGTAGTAAATTACTTTCGCCAGCAGATGGTGCTGCACTTTTAGCTTCGGGCAGCCCAGTTACAAGAAATGATTGCGTGGCAGGTTTATATGTAACTTGATCAGGGAGACTTTCATGTGAGTATGCAGTGCTCTTTGCCTTAATTGGCCTGACACAGAATCCACCAGGGGGAGTGTCTTTGGCTCTGAGGAAGAAGACAAGATGGCGCTTTTTGAAAAATTTAAGTCACGGGATTCTTCCTTATCTTGCTCAAGCATAAACAAATCTCTCTTAAATCGAAAAAGTTCATTTTCATAATATTTTACATGTTCATGGTAGGATTTAATGACCATCTCACGCTGGGTGAGCTCAAGGCTTTGAGGAGAATAATGAATTACTTCTCTCTCTTCGTGGGGGTGAAAAAGCTTTGCTGTTTGTGGAAACTTTCTTGGCCTAGCACCAAGCACATCGTAATCTGTGGGCTCTGGTAGGATAGATTCATAGCATGCAAATTGAGAAGAAAAGGCTACCGACCTCAGTCGCAGTTCATTATCTTCAAAAGCAGCTGTTCTGATATCTGTCCTTTGATGTGTTTCCGAAAGCATTTTCAGATCTTCTTCACCCATGGCACCTTCTTGTTCCAATTGCGTAGCCGTAGCAAGAGGCTGGAATCTTGAGGGCGTTACTATCTCCTGTTCTTCTTCCAAAGAGGATAAAGCTCTGTGCTTCATTTTTTCCTTTTTCTTCTGTTTCGGCATTTTAGCAAAATAATTAGCGTACCTCAGTAGCTAAAAACTAATTGCCTATGCGCTCTTATCAGAAATAACAAAACAAGGAAAAAAGTCATAAATCAACCATCCTCTGCTACCAGATGTCAGGGCATTGATTAATCCCATATCTGGCTCTGGGACAAATCACCCTGGTTAGAGGATGGATCATGGCTTATTCCTTGTTACAATATTCTGAAAAGAAACGCGAAGAAAAGTTCTCTAATAAAACTCATTTATTTGTTATAAAGAAAATAAAACACCTCACTAACTAAGAAAAGTAATTGCTACATTTTGAAATAGCTTTTGCCGGCTATTTCTCAGCCGGACCTTTCTGGTAAGAGAACAAAGGAAGGAGTGTGTGAAGGAATGTAAAGGAATGTGGGTGGATGCACATGCGTAGTAGCTTTTGATAACAATTCTTGGCAAGGTACGGAAAGTCTGATAGTCCAGAAATAATTAGCTCAGCTGGTAAATAAAATAACGCAGTGACATGCTCAGTATTCATCATTCATTTTCCAACATAATCATTAGAAAAGGTTATTTACAGGGCAACCTATAAAGAGGTTATGTTCCATTTAAACATGGATTGTTTCAATTCATGTCCTTAGTTTTTGAATATCCAAAGTACCTTTCAAAACTCCAAAGCATGTATATCAGCACCCACTTGATCTGGTTTTTACTATGGGGAAGATGAGATGCAAATTAAATATGGGTATGTCACTTTATAGGGGAGATGGGTGACACACACAACAAACAAACAAACAAACAAACAAACAAACAAACAAGCCATTAATGTGTTTTGCTATTGTCAGATCACTATCTGATCAAATTATGAATCATTGCCTCCCTGAACCTCTGCTGGGATAGATGACCTGTTAGAAAATGTTATTCCAAGTACGTCATGAATCCAGAGGATTTCTAGAAGATGGTTGGAGATTGTCTGAATAGTTTTCAGGCAGCTATATCTCACACTTGGTAGATCTCTGGAATATAGACACAGCCAGGGCACTGGACAAGATTGCCTCTGCACATCAACCAGCCACCAATCCTAAAAAGTGCCCTGATTTTCTAAGGAGTTATGGGAATGAAGCAATTGAAAAAACACAGGAACTATGATGTAAAAACATAATTGAATATGACCAAGCAGATCAAGATCAAGTCTGAGGTTATAAGAACACTGAGGAATCAACATTTCTACATGCTTTACGTGTCTTCTCTTGATTAGTGGCCCTGTTCAGAGGGGCCCAAACTCTTTTGGAGAAGAATGAGCAAGATAAGCTGTCTGCAGGCTTTGTGGATGATTTGGCAGATTTTCTTGCAGATAAGGTCTTAAGGTTGCTACATTAGTTATCACTAGGCTTCCAGGCCTATTTCAAAGTGCTACTAATTTTAAATTTACAAAGCCCTATATGCTGTGGAACAAAGTTGTATCAATTATCACCTTACCCAATGTGATTCTGCCTTCAAGCCTAGTCATCAAGAGAAACCAAGAGAGAACCCCACGTCCCTGAGAAAGAAAGAAGGAGAGGAAGACTTTGAGACCTGTGAAGACAGATTTAATTATATAAATATATTTAGATATAAAATTAAGATTGCCATATGTGTAGGCTACAGAAATCAACAACCAGATACTTCCTGTATGCATCATGGCGAGTGGACACCTTGCTGGCTTTGTTAGCTAACAAGATAACTTTATAAGTGGAAAGTTGCTGGATCGAAGTCAGCATAATCTCTCCAGAGCAAACCAGCTCCAGTCTTTAAAGACACTACATTCAACCAAATTTTAAATCTTAATCACTTTTGGGATTATTTTCTTTATTATTTGCATTGGAGAGTTTAAGACTCTTCCGACTGGCAAGTTTCTATTGCATTCATAGATGTGTTTCCCTCTCCTTAAAAGATGATGATGCAAATTTGATTGCGAAGGTTTCAAAAATATCTGATTTTTGAACTTTGCAGCAAAAGAATGATTAGTATATAGATTTGGGAATGTTAATAACAAATTAAGGAGCTAGAAGGTTTGGAAATTATAGCTTTGAATTATCTAGAAGATACTTTCTCATAGCAAATGGGTATTGTTTTCAGTTTTTCTATGATGATGAGACCAGGAAGGCTGGACACTAGAACCAGAGGATAAAGAAATCCTTAGTGCAAACTTTTAAATACCTTTCAGCTAAACTTTTGGACAGAATGGATCAGATACTTGATAAAACTGACAGATCATGCTCCTATAAAATTGTAAAATAAGATTGAGCTGCAATGGATGTTTATGAAATTAATTTAAATGGGGACTTAAATGCAATACTAATGGATCTGATGGATGACTTATTCCCTACAGGAGATGAACAGACATTAAATCAGGAAATTAATTAAGATTCCTCCCCCCCCCTTTGCTAAGATTTGGAAGGACTCTTTTAGAAGTTACAAACAAAAGGATAAATTTTATTTATTTATGGATAAATTTTATTTATTTATTTAAAGGGGTCAAAGAATATATTTTTAAAAATCAGGGAAGATTGATAAGATTGGCTTATTTAATCAGGGTTAAAAGAAGAAAATGGTTATATCTGGTTGCCCTTACCGGACTTTTGCTGATAAAGATTGATTGATGTAGCACTTTGATTTTGTTTTCCTTAGCTAAAAAATGAGCTATGGAGAGAAGGGATATTATGTTTTATTTAGAGATGGTGATAACTTATTATTGTTTTTATCTACTGGAATTAAGGGGGAAATTATTATTTTTTCTTTCTCTTTCCCTATTTTCTTCCTTTTCCTTTTTCTTGTTTATGTACTTTTGTTATACCTGTTTGTACTTTTTGGAGTCTGTACTGGCTTTTTTTTTATATGTATAATTCTTAAAAATATTATTTTAAAAAATCAAGACAACCAGTAGATGAAAGCAAACATTACTGTGTTTTTTAAATTTCTTAGCTGCTAGCTTTATCCATATTTTTGTAGCCCTAATAATATATCAACAGATAACTAGGAATAAAAAACCCTATATTTGATAATACACTAACAAATACAAAAGGGGTTATTGAAGACCGTAGCAAAATGGCTGCTTCATTTTCAGTGAAAATGGCAAAGGATTTGATCAATCAATCAGCATGGATGTGTGGAAATATAAACCTAAATATATAAATATAAACTGCTGGAGAGAGAGAGAGAGAATTCTGATTATTCCCTAGTTCATAAAACATATTCATTAAGGAACAGTGTTGTATTTCTAATCATTGTTAACTAACCTCATAGATGTGGAGGTAGCAATTCGTACTTATCCAGATCCAATCATTCTAAAACTAAATAGAGGAATTCAGATTGAAAATGTGGAGAGTTAATCAACTATATTAAGGATATTAAACTGAAGTGTTACCAGAAATAAGAGTTTCTTTGAAATCAATGTAACTTTTCATCTTATCTATAATGTAGGATGCTAATAAAGTTTTTATAAGAAATTGGTTCATCTCTATGGCATCAAAGAGGAAGCCATGCAAAAACAGAACAATACATTACTGAATGATTTGAAACAATTAAAATCAAGGTATAAACCAGGAGTGTCAAATTGGTGGCCCGCAGGCTAGATGTGTCACACACAGGCCACACCCACCCCAGCTCCTCGAAGGGAAAAAACATTGTGAAACATCACCCAACGTGACGCCCCAAGTTTGACACCCGTGATATAAACCAATCTTGGAACAAAAAAAATAAAATAAATCAATATCAAACCAATTAGATTTATTGAAAATAAGAGACCTAGAATCTTAATTTTATCAAACAGAAATGTTTTGAAAAAAGGCACAAATCAAATAAATTGCTGCTTTACCAGTTACCGGAGCAACAAGATAAAAGAATAATAACTTCTACTTGATTGTTCAATCTATTTGATGAACTAGATATGTTTTTGTAATAAAATTAATGATGCAGCAATTTATGAATTACTAAATTAGGTTACATAGTAAACAGACAATGATTCAGAAAAGACTGAACAATATTTGAATAAGAAATTATTTACAAAATTCACAGATCAACCATTAAAGCTACATGTTTATTAAATGGTGAATGGATTTTTCGAGCTCCAAACTCCACTCATACATGAGGAAAGCTACAGTGAAGACCCATTTTAAAGGGAAGTAGCAGACTTTGTCCATTGTTTAAGAGAAATACTCTGTTATTGCCTGCAGTTTATATAAACTTGGATCAGTAGGTGTTGTTTAAGGCAGGAATTTGCCAAATGTAAAGTCTGTTAAATCAAGAGCTTTCTGTAGTCTCATACTGAAAAAGCTAAGGATGTGATGGATTTAAGTGTTAAGATCTTTCATATAAGGATGATTCCCTGCCTGATGAGGAACAAAAAGCCTTTATAAAAAGTAAACTTCTTAACTCCTAAAATGATTTCATTCTGCAACCACAAAGGCTGGCTGCCCAAAATCATTGCCTGAAATAAGGGTTTCTTAGTGACTCTTTGCTCACAGGTTCTTGTAAAACAATTTCTAAGCTGAGTCCTCAGCATCTTGAGATACAGCTAAGAAAGCTCCTATTTGAAACCCTGGAAAATAGATTGCAGTGTAAATAGTATTGAACTGGATGAATGGCTTTTGTAAGGTTTCCTTCTAAGCACTCATCCCTCCTGGAAACTCTATTTCGGAAAGTCTGATTTTGTTAGACTCATGGAGAGACACATGACTAGTGTCTGGACCAGAGTCAAGAAGAAGTAGAATTCTTGTTACAGAGAACATGGTCAACAGGTCACTATTGCCAGAGCAGGTATGCATGCTTGCAATTGCATCCTGTGAATGGCCTTCAAGGCCTTCAGCATGACTGAAATGCAGTGCAGCCAAAATCAGTTTGAATGTAGGTTTGGTGATGAAACTGAAGTTGAGCATGATTGAAGACTACAGATATTCTAAGAGGTATTTAGTGCCTTCATAACAACAATATAGATAAGATTTACTTTACTGGATTAGAGCAAAAAGTTCATCCTGGCCCAGATGATTAAAATAGTGTGCCAGATTTTTTTTTCAGGAATTGACAGGTAGGGTTTGTTACACTGTTTGCCTTCAGCATCCAGCAATCACAGCCTAAGAACACGGGGAAGCAAAAGGGGACATCTTCTGGTTCCAGCCTCATCCAATGTTTCCCTGGAGAAACCTGGCACACGTGCCCCTCATGGAGCAAAGTGCCCAGTTGCGCTCATGATGACAGAGCAGGTACACCCTTCCCCTAATCATTTCCCAACATGAAAATGGCTCCATTGTCATTACAGTGCTGAGATTGAATTCGTCTCATCAAAGCGGAGGGTGACAGGTGCCTCAATAGACTAGTGCCAAGCGCAGAGGCAAGAAGATTAGCAGGCCACTGATATCATTATTTCCGCCTATCACAGATTCGGCAGGGAGGCAATTGTAATTTCTAGGTTTATTAGTCTGCATTCGGAGAAAGAAAAAAAACAATGATAAACCTCAGTATGACAGCCAGGCATTTGTGCAGCAAGTGCTGTCATAGCGACACTTACAAAATGCCAATGCGGTTGTGTCCTCCTAATCCCCCCTAATGGAGGTTAAAGCACTGCACAAAAAGCGCTCTTATCAATGATCGGAGCACTAATAACATTTGCATTTTTAACACAGGACATAAAGAATCTTCCATGCAATTTTAGCAATTAACATTGCTTTGGAATAATTCAGATAAAATATTCAGCAAAAATGTTGGGCTGTCTCCATCTTTCTTATTGCTGTTAGAAATAACAAGGCAGAGAATTCTATGAACGATGCCTGCCCAGTCTAGAGAAATTTTCCCCAAATGTTCCCCGACATTTTCCCCAAATGTTCTCTGCTAACTAAAGAACCGGGTGCCTTGCCATTGTTAGATTTTAATAGTCCTGTTCAAATCCTACCCAGATGCTCTCGAGCGTCATACTAGAATCTCTCCATGCAGAGATCTTGATTTTAAAGCAGTCTCTTTTCCTGCTTCCAAACCCACGACTGGAAGTCTTGGGAAGGGCAAGTAAAATATTCACATCAAATAGATAAAGGAAACATGTAGGAAATTAAAAAGATTGATGTGTTCAAGTGCTGATGGAAACTTTGTGCTTGCTTTCCCTCACCCCAGTATCAATATATTTCAGGTCAATACCAGATTGCAGTAATTGTCATTTGTCTATGTTTAATCCATGCAAACAAACTTCAGGAATCTCTTGAAGTTAAAAACCTCCCACACAACAGGTGTTATAAAACTTCCATCCCCTCCCTACATTTAAGAGACCAATTAAGAAGACTCTGTAATTCCATTCTTGAGTGACTGCCACTGAATTCAATTTCTTTCAGGTCAGTGAATATAATGTGAAGTCATTAACTAAAAGGTCAGGGACAGCATATAAAATATACACACATGGTGGAGTCTGCAATAATTAGTACACACATCACATGTTCTGTTATTGTGGCATATGTTGTAAGAAATCTTAACAGGATTGGATGATGGTAAATGTTTGCTGTGTCTGACTTAAATTGGTTTTCAAAAAGAGCCCCATGGCACCTTCCCAGGCCATTGACAATTTAACACATTGTACAGTATCCCAGTGATTTTTCAATGGGGTTTCTCAGAGATCTGAAGAATGGACAAACTTGCATGAAAACGTTTTTCTCCCATTAACATTTTTCTTTTATTATATAGTATTGAAGAATGTTGAGTTTTCCTAGGTTTGCTGAGACTTTGAATAAACTCAGAAAGGCTTCACAGCTCCTTCACAAAGAGCGGGGGGGGGGGGGCAGATGTGATTAAAAGAACCTTTGCACAGATTCATCTGGTGCACCAGTTATATCCAATCCTAGATTGGAAGGCCCTTCAGACAGTCATTTCACACTGCAGGTCACCTCATGAATGGACTATTTCAGTGTGTTCTTTGGGGGGGGGTTGCCCTTGAAGACTATTTGGAAATTAGACTGGTCCAGAAAATAGCAGTGTAGGCAACTATGGTCATGCTATGATATGCAGAGTGACTCCACTGCTGTGAGCTGCACTGGCTTCCAGGTGCTATTCAAAGTGCTGGTTGCCACTTATAAAGCTCTTTATGGCATAGGGCCTGGTTCTTTGAAGAACCACACAGCTCCAACTGTTTCTGCCTATCAATTAAATTGGGCAGGGGTATGTGACCTGGGATCTGTCAATTAAACAGTGTGATGTATTGGGAGCTGAGAAGTAGAGAGGCCTTTTGCTGTAGAGAGATTACCTTTTGATGCATATTATCAATTTCCTTTTTTTTTATTATTTGCTTTTGTATTTATAAGCAGGTCAGGATTATTTGGAGTCAGTTATCTTCCACACTGTATTAAACAAATTCGATAAAGTATTCAGAATCTTCTTCACTTTTAATATATAGTACATTTCAGTATATGGTGTTGTGTAATTCTTCCTTTTAAACACATGATGGAACTCTACTGGGAATTCTTTCCTTTAATGGAGGGAGTATAGCGGAATAAAGACATCCCTGAAGTCGTATGGAGGAGCACAATGACTTGTGCAGTTCCAACTAGCTGCATTAGACAATGGACAGGACTAATGTCTACCATATGTGCAGTACAGGATAATAATGGCTGAGGACTGAAGCTAATGTGAAAACTCTTTCTGGAAAATGTAACCATGGCACTCAATTAACTTGTAAGTGATTAATTTTATTTCCCCCCATGTTATGCTGCTTCTGAAATTGAGCAACATCAGAACCAGTAGTCCTGTTCTGTGTTACACTAGAATTAGAGGAAATAAATTCAGTATCAACTATTGTGCAGTAAGAACAGGATCTTTCATAAAGTGGAAGCAATCTGGACAGAAAAATGTCTTTGAGCACAAACCAGCCAAAGTTAGGAACCAATTCCAGTCTAGAGAAATTTAAATACACATGCTTTGTTCTTCACTAGGAATCAATAGGATGTGGAAGTGTTTAAGCTTGGTTGAATCACATCCACATTTTAAAGCATATTGGCCATAGTAAGACAGTATCACCAAATGCTCAAGTCAAGAGGAAAATTAATAGTGGGGCTATGGAAAGAAAAGAAGATATTTCAACAGTGCTGCTGAAAAAACAACTGATCTTTGGCTCCCTCGCCGACAACTGGAATGATTTCTATCAGAACTGAATTATCAAAAACTATTATGCTTAAGAATTTGTGCCTTAAATCCTGTTTTATATATCCTTATATCTTTTACCTTGTATTATTTTGGATAATAATCTTCAAGACACAGGAATGTGTTTCCCACATTCCCCACATGTGTTTCCCACATTCCTCCCTTTCTAAATAGTAAGATAATTTATTGATTTATATTGACTCTTTCCTAATATGATTTGATTGCTTATTTGTTTCCTATGACTATCATTAAGTGTTGTACCTTATGATTCTTGACGAATGTATCTTGTCTTTTTATGTACACTGAGAGCATATGCACCAAGACAAATTCCTTGTGTGTCCAATCACACTTGGCCAATAAAGATTTCTATTCTGTTCTGTTCTGTTCTGTTCTGTTCTGTTCTACTCTACTCTACTCTACTCTACTCTATAAAATGTTCTAACTGAATAAGGTAAATAATTAAAATGTCACAATGTAAGGTTAGATACAAAATAGCAACAAGCTGTGATCATAGTTATCATGATTATCCTCATTTAAATTTAATGCTTAGTTCTTAAATGTACATATTGCAAAGTTTACAGGCTTAAGAAACATCAAGTAAGAATTGAACATTTTGGATTTAGGAGTCTTGTTAAATCCCAAATCTTGGCAAAATCTGGTTTGAGCAATAAAAGGCACAAACAATAGTGAAATGCAGCTATTGCCCATTAGTTTGTTGCCTCCTTGCAAATTAATACCACCCACATTGCAGGGCTAAAAACAAAGAAATAGCAGCAGAGATATTCATTCAAGCATGCCAGTAGATCAAAACAACAGCTAAGGCAATAAATTACCATCTGTTTGGCAACACCATTCATCCATTACTCCCTTCAGTACCAGATGACTTGGCTTGCTTGTGCTTCAGCAAACCTGCACACACAGTATTTTTGATGGAATAATGGGGATGGCACGTTAGAAACCATTTCACTCTCTTTTGGAGAGACAGTTTCTATTCATCAAGCAAAGTGCATACAAAAAAATGTTCAGAAACAGGAATTCCCAGTCCAAATCTCATTATGCCTTTAATCAAGTAAACCTAAACAAGGTATGATTTTTCAAGGATTTATTTATATTAAGAGGTTAATGCTGCTGACTTACTTTACAGACTTGTACAATATATGAAGCACATTGAACTTAATGATGTTATGTCTGACAAGGCAGAGTCATAACATCAGGTAGATTTGAGTGATGTGTTGATATTAAGGGTGGCAACTCCCTCTTTGTCCATTTCTGGAGAAGAGTGCTTCATAGCATCACCTTGTCCATCATTTAGGTAACAAAATCCTTGGCTAGCTTTGCAAACAGTAAAGTCTCCTTCAAGTTGAGCAGGATTTCTAGTGACTTTATTGTTATAGCTATTTAAATTTTGTCAATTTAAATTGACAACTGCATGCTTCAAGATTTCTTTACTTTTCTTTTTTAAGTTTTGACTTCCCAGTCAAACCTATATCTCTGATATTTCTGGTGCTGTCCTAACCAGATGCTAATCAAATCAAAACCTTCTTAGCTTTTCATCCAAGATCAGGTAAGAACTGCTAAGAAATCTGAGAAGACATGATGCACCATGAATGACATGAATGAATGCTTAAATACATATGAATTTGAGAATTCATATGTATTTAAATTGGTATGTAAATTCATACCATTTACCTGGTCGGTGACTTATTATGTATAAATTTTTCTTCATCTTTTACATGGCTCAAATATATTTAGCCAACAAAAGTCATCCTCTAATACAGTAGTAGGCAAAATTAAGTCGGAGTCATATTTGGAATATTAAGTATGTGATAGGTACACTAAAATAATAGCTGCATTGAGAGACCTAACTATTCACAAAATGTGTACTGTCATTGCCATGATTGATCACAAAATACTCATTTACCCGAAGGCGAATTGATTCCTCTGCACTGATTCAGATAAACATGACGCTTAAGCTGTGTGCCTCACTTTCTTCCAGTTTTTTGTTCTTTCCAGCTTCAAACTAGGGCAGAATAAACATGAAGGTTTGACTGGGGAAATTCTGGTTCATGTCCATCCTCAGTCATGAAAATACCAGTCACTGATTTTCAGTATAATCTAAGAACAGGGTCTTGTTAGTCCTGTTAAATAGAAGGCATGCTATCTATGTACATGACCGTGAGCTCCTGGAGAAAAGTGGACTAGGAAAATATATAATAATAAAAAGTGTTTTTATTTAGAAAATAGATCTAAACAGACAGACACAAAAAGATAGATACATAGATAGGTGAGACAGTCAACCTGGGGCACATTTAACCTCCAAAGAACAAATCAAAGTTACTCTGAAGTGATACCATTTTGGAGTTTGTTGCTACTATCAAGTACAAAAATGCAATCATTCTGTTACATGTATACACAAATGGATCGCAGCTTTCATTAGATATTCAAGTATATTAATCTGGAAAACGTGAAAAATTCATAAAATATGTAAAAATTTGTTTAAAATTAATATTAATCATATTAGTAGTTAAAAGTGTTTTACTATTTTCCTGAATATTGGGAGAGACTCCTGCTGTTTTTCTAGGCAGCACAGTTTGGAAGCCATATAGAAGATGGTTTCTTTAGCATCAGATAAGCCCTGGATGCAAGGATATCTTCAAAAGATCCTCTCCTAAAGTCCACAGAAGGAGACATTGATTCACAAATAGTCAAGTAGTCAAGGACTTTAAAGCTCAATGCCTATATGTTGATTTGTGCCAGGAAGACAACTACCAGTAGCAGGGCCATCTTAACAGCATTATGGGCCCCAGGCAAAGCAGTGTACTGGGGCCCTTCTGACAACTATTCATAGGAATAAAAATGTAAATGGTCGATAAAATTAAATATATATTTATTTTATTGGCACTTCCAACAAAATCGGTGTTGAAACATTAAAAACATGCTGTGTAGCAACAACTAATCAACATGATATTTATTTATTTATTTATTTATTTATTTATTTATTTATTTATTTATTTATTTATTATTTATTATATTTCTATACCGCCTTTCTCCCGTAGGACTCAAGGCGGTGTACAGTCAAGAAAAATATAGACACACAAACATCATAAAATTGCTAATTAAAATTATTACTTAGTTTGGTCAATTAAATAAAACCCAGAATTAGATAACATTTAAAAAATCATTCACATGTTCGTATGTTTAGCCCCACCTGTTGGAACATCAGGGTCTTGAGGGCACGGCGGAAAGCACGGAGATCAGGGATATTCCGTATCTCCGGGGGCAGTTTATTCCAAAGGGTTGGAGCCCCCACAGAGAAGGCCCTCCCCCTGGGAGTCGCCAGTCGACATAATTTGACTGACGGTACCCAGTAGTCCCTCCCTGTGAGAACGAACTGGTCGGTGGGAGGCTATTGGTGGCAAAAGACGGTCTCGTAGGTACCCAGGTCCTAAGCCATGGAGCACTTTAAAGGTGATAACTAACACCTTGAATCGCACCCGGAAGACCACCGGGAGCCAGTGCAGCTCGCGTAGGAGAGGTGTTACATGGGCGTAACGAGCTGCGCCCATAATCACCCGTGCGGCTACGTTCTGGACCAGTTGGAGCCTCCGGGTGCTTTTCAAGGGGAGCCCCATGTAGAGAGCATTACAGTAGTCCATACGGGAGGTAACTAGGGCATGAGTGACCGTGCGCAAGGCATCCTGATCCAGAAAGGGATGCAACTGGCAGATCAGGCGAACCTGATAAAAGGCACCTCTGGCCACGGCCGTCAAATGATCTTCTAAAGATAACCGTGAATCCAGGAGGACACCCAAGTTGCGGGCCCTCTCTGTGGGGAGCAAGATCTCATCCCCTATTGTCAGTGATGGTACCAGCTGACTATACCGGGACGCCGGAAGCCACAGCCACTCGGTCTTGGAGGGGTTGAGTCTGAGCTTGTTTCTCCCCATCCAGATCCGCACGGCCTCCAGGCAACGGGACATCACAGCAAGGGCATCATTGGGGTGATCTGGGGTGGAGATGTATAGCTGTGTGTCATCAGCATACTGATGAACACTCACCCCAAAACCACGGATGATCTCACCTAGCGGTTTTACATAAATGTTGAACAGAAGGGGTGAGAGGACTGACCCTTGCGGCACCCCACAAATAAGGTGCCTCGAGGTCAACCTCTGCCCCCCTGCCAACACAAACTGCGAACGGTCAGAGAGGAAGGAGGAGAACCACCGAAGCACGGTGCCCCCTATTCCTAACCCCTCCAGCCGGTGCAGTAAGATACCATGGTCGATGGTATCAAAAGCCGCTGAGAGATCTAATAGGACCAGGATAGAGGAGCAACCTCTGTCCTGAGCCCTCCAGAGATCATCCACCAATGCGACCAATGCCGTTTCTGTGCTGTATCGTGACCTGAAGCCCAACTGGAACGGATCCAGATAGACAACTTCATCCAGGTATCGGGGTAGTTGTCGCGCCACCACACTCTCAACAACCTTCGCAACAAAGCGAAGATTGGAGACTGGACGATAACTTGATAATATAGCCGGGTCCAGGGAAGGCTTCTTGAGGAGGGGCTTCACAACCGCCTCTTTCAAATCGGCGGGAAAGACACCCTCACTCAGAGAAGCATTTATAATCCCCTGGAGCCAGCCTCGTGTAACCTCCCGGGAGGCCAGTACCAACCAGGAGGGACACGGGTCCAATAAACATGTGGCAGCGTTAAGGTTGCCCAGAATCCTGTCCACGTCCTCAGGAGCCACAGAGTCAAACTCTTCCCAGATAATGCTCTCAAGACCTGCCCCCGTCTCCTCCCCTGGATCTACCCAATCGGAGTCCAGGCCTTCCCGAATCTGAGCGACTTTATCATGCAGGAATTGTACAAAATCCTCAGCTCGACCCTTTAAGGGATCTTCCCGTACCCCCACCTGAAGTAGGGAGCGGGTCACCCTAAACAGCGCAGCTGGGTGGTTCTCTGCAGATGCAATAAGAGCGGAGAAGTAGCTAGACTTCGCCGCTCTTATCGCCACTAGGTAGGTCTTAATATAAGATCTCACCTGTGTTCGGTCAGATTCAGATCGGCTTGTCCTCCAATCGCTCTCCAGGCGTCTTTTCCGACGCTTCATCTCTCTCAGCTCCTCGGAAAACCAAGGAGCTAGACGAGATCGGCATCGGGTCAGAGGCCGCAAAGGCACGACGCGGTCCAAGGCCCCAGTAGCCGCCCTGTCCCAGGCGACCACCAGGTCCTCAGTCGAGTCGTGAGCCAGAGTCTCAGGAAATGGCCCAAGCTCCATCAGGAACCTTTCGGGGTCCATCAAGCGCCTGGGACGGAACTATTTGGTTGGTTCCGTCTCCCTGCGGTGGGTGGAAGTGACTTGAAAGTCCATGTGAAGGAGAGAATGATCAGACCATGACAAGGGCTTGATGTCTATATCCCCTATTCTTAGATCATTCAGCCACTGATCAGAGACAAAAATCAAGTCCAGAGTGTGATTCCCCAAGTGGGTGGGGCCTTGAACTACCTGGGTCAGGTCCATGGCCATCATGGAAGCCATGAACTCCCGAGCCGTCTCCGACATCTCACCAGCAGATGGCAGGTTAAAATCCCCCATAACAATAAGTCTGGGGGTTTCCACCGCCACCCTGGCTATAATGTCGAGCAGCTCAGGCAGGACCGCTGTTACGTGGCAGGGAGCCAGGTACGCAATCAGTAGGCCCATCTGAATCCCCCGACCCCACTTCACAAGGAGGGACTCACATCCGTCTATCTGAGGAACAGTGGCCTCCCTCGGGCAAAGACTTTCTCTAATGATTGCTGCCACTCCCCCACCCCTTCCCTGAGTCCTTGGCTGATGGAATGCACGGAAACCTGGCGGGCACATTTCCACAAGGGGAACTCCTCCCTCCTGGCCTAACCAGGTCTCCGTAATCCCTGCCAGGTCAGCACCCCCCTCTGAAATAAGATCATGAATGAGGGGGGCTTTATTTACCACTGACCTGGCATTACATAACATCAGCCGTAGACCCAGGGTCTGAGACTCTGAACAACCCGGGAAACGAGCAGTGCTTTGGGGGTCGGAGTGGGCAATCGCTCGTAACATTGAGTGCGCACTCCCGAAACATAATATGGCCCCCTGCAGCCGTCATATCTGCCCCTCCCACTTACTATACTAATGCCCATCACTTCATCCCCCTGCATCCTTGTCAGATTTCTGTCCCCACCCTCCCCACCATGATTATCCGACCCATTACCCCTTTCAGTGGATTTATGGATCCCCCCAGATCCATTCCCACAATCCCTCCCAGAACCCCTTAAAATAGAACTTAAAGATTTATCTAAAAAACCCCAAAGCCGTCGGTTTTTTGCAAACCACCTCTCAGGGTTCCAAAACCCGTCCTCAAGGGCGGCCCTTGATAACTGAGAGGGCCAGACATGCGAGAGGGGGGAATCTTGCAGTGCAAGGAGCTCCGCAGTTGAATACATCAAAGATAGGAGCGAGTTGAAGGAGATGAAGGATCATTTTCTTCTAAGAGTGTTAGAGATGGTTAAGACAGGTAATTTAAAATAAGGGAGGAAATAGATGTAAAAGGGAGACCAGTATGTTACAAATGTCAATACATCGGAACATCATTGCCCTCTCACAATGATGGGAAGTCTTGTGGTTGTAGTAAGTCCATCCAAAGGAGGTGGGGGTAGAGGTCTCAAAGGGTCGTCCTCTCACAGCGACCAAACCATTTGAAATAAACAAAGAGAAGGTGGTCTATCTCCCCATAATCCAAGACTCTCGATGCTGTATCTCCTCCAGTCCTGATACCAGCGATGGCCGAGGATTAGATCAAAAAAGTAAGGCAGAGCCACTGGACAAAGTATTTAGGGTTAAATAATCAGGGTAATCTTGGGGGAATAGGTGGTAAATAAAGCTGCAGATCGATCTAAGATTGCAAGTTAACACTGAGTGGTCGTAATAGATTTAGATCTGATAAAGGAGAGAGGGACAGTTGAGGGGGAGAGTAAGTCATCATCTCCAGTTTGTAATCCTCAGTCCCTATCCATCACCTTGCTCAGGCTACTTAGTTCAATTAGTTTAATAAGTCCTCAGAGTTTCAAGAAAGAGGAGTGCAACAGATCCCTAGAGGTTGAAGGGATCCTAATATTTATAGCCTTTGCAGCATTGCCCTCTCCTCTATTAACGAGGGCTTCCTTGCAGCCTCCTGGTGTTGCCGTCGCCGTCGCTGCCATTAGCGCCATTCCCCTCGCCATTGTGGTAACCCCCCTTGCCATAGACATCATCGCCGCCGTGTTGCTACATGCAGCGCCTATTAGCCCAGGCATCATTATCAACACCCTATCTGGAGTCGCTGTTGCCACCGTCTCGCCAACCATTTCGTCAGCTGTATTAGACTCAGTGGTTGACCCGGTCATGACAGCCAGGCTTTGATGTTGACATCCTCTGCACTGCCCTCAGTCTTTTTACTGACAAACAGCTGATCTTCGGGCTCGGCTCGGGTTTTATCCTTGGGCTCCATCCACAGCTCTATTGAGCCGAAAATACCTCAGCTTGCTGGGAGGGGGGTCTGTGGATGGTTAATTGACCCCCACACTCTTGAAAATGTCGAGGGTGAGGAGTCTGTAGATAATTTCACAGCCCTCTTTTTGACTCGTGCAGTATACAGGTCCTGAATGGAAGGCAGGTTGGTAGCAATTGATTTTTCTGCAGTTCTAATTATCCATTGAAGTCTGTGTCTGTCTTGTTGAGTTGCAGAGCCAAACCAGTTATAGAGGTGCAGATGACAGACTCAATTCCTCTGTAGAACTGAATCAGCAACTCCTTAGGCAGTTTGAGCTTTCTGAGTTGGCGCAGAAATACGCCAACTCAGAAATGACTGTGATAAAGTCATAAATGTAGGTGTGGTCACATGATCCCTCATTTAAGGACTGCACTGCTTAACAGTGAATTTTCTGCTCTTATTGTGGTTGTAAGTCAAGGACTTTTGTCAGTATATAAGAATCTTGTGCTAATCCTTGCTTCTATTTCTACTTCTTGCACTTGCTACCACATTACAAGACCTGCATGGGTATTGTATAAAAGCATTGTGTTTTATATTATTGTATATAAAGAAGTTTCTTCTATAAATGAATCCTGCTGAATTATTTACTTGTGTGTTGGTTGGATAGCTACAGACTCTGACAGATTATGGGCCCAGAGCACACCCAGTCAGTCCAAACACACAGTAAGACTGAACTGTAATCAAGCTGAGGGACAGCCTGTGTTATAAGGAAAAGAGAACAAGACTGAGAAGGCTTGCGGGATGGCTGTTGATTTCAAGAAAAGCTGTCTGCCTCAATTGGGACAGAAGAATTATATTATTTGGGCTGCAAAAACAGAATGCTTCCTGAAGGCTAAGGAGCTCTGGGATATTGTTATTAATCCACCCCAGGCACCATTAGCAGCTGCAGATCAAAGGCAACATGATAAGGCCTACATTATGGTTTGGAAGATGAGCAATTCTTAAATGTAGCTGGTTTAAAAACTGCAATGGAGGTTTGACTGAAATTGAGAAGTGTCATGTGAGTGCGTCAGCATGCAATATTATGCAATTATTGAGATAATTGAGACAATCTGGCTGCTACCACAAGAAAGTGTAGAGAAGCATTTGCTGCACATGCAGATTCTGTTTATTGAGTTAGAACAGTGTGGAATGCAGATTCCTGAATCTCAAAAAGTGCGATTGGTCTTGATGAAACGTGGGACATTATTTTAGTCATTTTTGAATGCAAACCAGAACAGGAATTACAAATGGAAGCCCTTAAAGCCTGTTTGATTTCTGAAGAAAACAAACACCATTTTAGAAGAAGCCACAAGGAGAAATTCCTGAGGTTGGGGCCCAAGGAGCAGACAGAGAAGAGCAACAGAAGAGATCAGATTACATTCCAAGACAACAGACAGGATGTCTGCAGAGACCAGAGTAACAGAAGAGACCAGATTACAGCTCAGGAAAGATTTTCTAAGAAAAAAGAAAGATGGTGTTTCATCTGTGGTGATAAGACTCATTTAAAGAAAAACTGTTTACAAGAAAGAAAAACAACAGATGGACAAGCTGCTGTTGCAAAAGTTAGCTATTGTAATAGCAGAGACAAATGGTTAATAGACAGTGCAGCAAGTCAAACAATTGTTAATAATTCTAAATTGTTTTTCAGAATGGATCCAGCTGGGAGAGATGCAGTAGCCTTGGCAAATGGTCAGAAGGCTAAAGTCACTGGAAAAGGCAGTGTGCTGATTCCATGTCTGGAGGAAAAGTTTAGTAACATATTATGTGTGCCTGAAATGGAGCATAATTTACTGAGTGTCTCCAGTCTAGATTAACAAGATTTTGAGACCACATTTGTAAATGGGAGATGTCTCATTAAAAGAAATGGAAGTGAATGTGCACAGGGCATAAAACAGGATAATCTTTATGTGTTGCAGGGACAAAAGGTTCAATGTGCCCAAACATTTGGAAATGTGGCACAACATGATTCATTCGTTCATCTCTTGCATAGAAAGCTTGGTCGTGCCAACTTCAGAGTGTTGCAAAAGATGCAACAGTTTGTAGAAAGATTAAACTTAAAAGGGTGTAAGACATACGTGGACTGTGCAATATGTAAATCATCAAAGTCCAAGACATCCCAGTGAGCAAGAGTAGCATAAGGCAGACAACAAAAACTCTAGAGCTGGTAAATGCAAATTTGGTGGGGCCAAGGCAAGCCAGTTTGGGAGGACCAAAGTATGCACTGGTCATTGTAGATGACTACAGCAGATTTAGGTTCTGCTATTTACTAAAGAATAAAATAGAGGTGCTACAGAAATTTAAGCAATGAGTAAGCTTCATAGAAAGGAGATATAAACAACAGGTATGTCAGCTGCAAACTAACAGAGGTTCAGAATTCATGTCAGCAAGTTTTTAACAGTGGTTGAGACAGTTAGGAATAAAACACAAACACAGTAATTAGTACACAGCAGCTGAGAATGGTGTAGTTGAGAGGCAGAACAATGAACAAACAATGAAGGACTCATTGCTGGAGGATTCTGGTCTGAGAAGGTCATATTGGGGTGAAGCCATGCTGACTGCTAATTATTTAATCAATAGGCTGTGGAGTTCCTCTATTAATGATACTTCATATGCAGTGTTATATGGGAGAAAGCCATCTCTGGCACATTTAAGGGTGTTTGGAAGCAATGCATGGGTGCATATTCCAAAAGCAATCAGAAGAAAAAGTCAACCAAAGACGAGAAAACTCAGTTTTAGCGATGGGAGCAAAAGAATAGTGATTTCCAGGTCTGCTAGTTTTGCAGAGCAAAATTGGAACAGAATTGATGCCAATTTTTTTTGATGCCACTTACTGACAGTGACCAGTAATTGATGCCACTTACTGACAGTGACCCACTTAGTGATGGTAACTCACTTAGTGACAATGTCAGCGTTCAGGGAGGAGAAGCTCAAAAAGGAGCTTGTCAGGAGAAGATGATGACTCAGATATGAAACAAGAGCAGTCAATGCCATGCAGGTCAGAGCAATGGAACAAGGGATTCCACCTGACAGGTATTCTGCTAGTGAAGTAAAGGTGTGTAATGTGTGGTATGAGACAAGAAACTATTTGGCATTACCCAAAATTGAACAAGTAAAGTGGAAAGAAGCCATGGACAAAGAAATGAAATCCATGGGTGAACATAAAGTGTTCACATCTATGACTTTGCCACAAGGTTGCAAAGCCGTAGGATGTAAATGAGTGTAGAAAAAGAAAGTACTACCCAACAATGAGGTCCAATATAAGGCAAGATTAGTGGCACAAGATTTTTCGCAAAGGAAAAACGTGCACTATGATGAGGTATTCACACCTTCGGTAAAGAGTGAAAGCATAAGGTTGGCACTAGCATTGGCAGCGGCACGTGGCCATAAAATTTGGCATTTTCATATAACCACAGCATTCCTCAATGCAGAATTAGAGGAAGAAATTTACATGGCTCAAGTACCAGGGTATAAAAGTAAAAGGCCTAACCCTGTGTATAAATTGAACAAGGCCATTTATGGGCTGAAGCAGTCAGTCAGGAATTGGAATATCTGTTTAGATAAGGCATTGAAGGGTCTTGGGTTCAAGAGTTGCAAAGCTGATGGTTGTATACATACTGGAAAGTTACAAGGTGGGGATTGTCAATTGTTAGCATTTGTGAATTATCTTTGTTTTATTGCAAAAGATCTCTTACAGGTAAAAGAATTTGCTAATCAATTAGAGAAAAATTTGAATTGAAAGATTTGGGTGAAATACAAAACTATCTTGGTGTAGAGATACAAAAAACTGAGAAAAGTGGTTATGTTCTCAGTCAAAGAAGAAAACTTGTGTATATTAAATATTGTAATGTAAGAGAAGCCATCAAATGTAAATTTATTAGCTGTTTATCACTGTTCTTCAGAAGGCAATCTGGCAGATATAATGACCAAGCACTGGGTAGAGTGCACCATGGGAAGAATATTAAGTTATTCGGTTTTATATCTATTCCAGTCATAAAGGGAAGAGTGTCAGTATATAAGAATTTATAAACTGGAATAGCCATAACAACAGGTCAGCCAATGGGAACTGTTTGGTGACTGAGAGCCATGCCAGACAGCTCAGAGCCTGGGTATGGCTTAGCTTAACTGTTCTGTGTGTATAAGAGTTTGTTTGTCCTTACTCCTTGCTTCTTGTGCTAATCCTTCTACTTCTACTTCTTGTACTTGCTACCATGTTGCAAGAGCTGCATGGGTATTGTATGCATGCATCATATTTTATATTATTGTATATAAAGAAGTTTCTTCTATAAATGAATCCTGCTGAATTATTTACTTGTGTGCTGGCTGGATAGCTACAGACTCTGACAACTTTTTGTATTTCAGTTTAAATATGCATTATAAATGAAACTAGAAATACTCCACTAAATTGTTGACACCAAAATAATTTCTTGTTACAATAGTTCACATAGGAACTATTTGCAATGACAGATGAATGTCTATATAAAATTAATAAATAAACTGTAAATTCAAATTAATATTTGAAGCCTAATGTATTAGGTAACACATGAATAAACAGTAAATACTATTCTAAACTAAAAAAAAATGTGAGAGTTTAACATAAATGACAAAAATACTGGCCTCATTGTCCCGATGTTCAGAAGAGCATGCCAAGATCATGCAAACTGCTACAGGAACTTCTAAGATTAGAATTCAGATCTTCCAAATGTTTTTAGTACCTGGCTTCATAAATAAAATGGAATACAGTTTTAATGAATAATATAAATGTATGAACAAGTGAAAGCTTACAAATTATTGACGTAATAACTTTTGTGATTAGGAAAACCACAAGACACTGGGCATACAATAACTATTGCTGTTCTGTTCATCTATGTTCCTTTAAATAAACAACAGTAAACTTCTAGGCAAGAAAAATACCTTGCCTTTTCCCCATAATATTTTGTTAAATGAAGCGTGAATTGAAATATTTATATCCCACTTTTTGATACAAAAATGTGCATTCAAAGCACTTACCTATCTCCCTCAACAGTCTAGTAATAGCCAGAGAATCATTCACACAGTCACTTTCTTTTTATTTCACTAAATTACACAAATTATTATTTTATATAATACTGGGTTACCTTCTTTCTTTTATAATAGAGTAGTGAAAGGATAGAAATTGTTTCTTTGGTAACCTATTTATCATCTAAAGCAGAATTCTTGCCTCTCCAATTATTTTTTACTATTCTTCCCTAACTGGGTTTTAATTGCAGCTTTTGGGAAACACAGTGCTGGGAAGTCAATATAAAAGCTCCATTGCACCTGATCACACAAAAAACAAAAATTGTGCCAGCTGTGAAAATTCTCACAAGCTCAAGCAAACATTGCACGCTAAAATCTCTTTCTAGAAATAGAATGATTTCAGTCTGCAAGTGGGGGAATTATGTGACTGAATGTTTTTACTGGAGTTTTAAAGTATCAAATCTGTGATGGATCCCAAAACAGTTATGTAGTTAGAAATTTAAAGCATATGACAATGACTAATAAAATGTTTGGATTTTACTTCTTCAACACCGTGTCTGAAACAACACCAAGTGGCCAATCTGACATATATACAATATATTAGATTAAAATGTTCCAAAGTATAGTTCCTGATGCTCATGTGAGAATTGGTTTATTAGCTTTCCAGATTAGGGCCAGAGGGTTTTGATGGTTCATTTATATAACCAGAAATCATCTTAGTACTTGTGATCAATCAAGTGGTATTTTATAACAATAATGTACATATAAGAAAGATTGTGATCATTTATAATTCTTTACAATAGATTGTGGTTTTTTGAGTAATGTGTGTATAAGGAAAACATTGTTTTAATATATTTTGAATATGTTTGTATGCTTCCTAAAGTCAGATGTTTGTGAGATTGGTAGCCATATAAATTTGATAAATATCCACAGTTCCTAATATATACAGTGTGTGTGTGTACCTGAAGTGATATATCTTTATGATAGTTTATGTTAATGTTTGTATTCAATAATACAAATGCAGGATCTGCAAGACATGTCCTATTTGTTTACTAAGTTCTTTTAAAAATGAATATTCCCATGAGATAAATTTTGATGGTAAAACATTTGAATTCATTATCCAAGTCTGCTCTTGACTGAGTCCAATTCTTACTATAAATTAATATAGATTTTGAGACTAGAGAATTCTCATCAGGAGGCTTTCCTATTGCTATGGTGAGATGTTCAAAGTTGATTAACAATGAAGAGATTTGCATCTTAGATGATCTAATAATGAGAAACGATAAGTAGATAGATACTACTGTACCTTTGCTACCTGAGTTATTAAGTTTTTCTCCTGGTTAAGATTATTGTACAGTTGGTGCTGTTGTCAACTTGCAAAGCTTTCAAGTTGCCATGAGCAGGAGGGAGGGAGAACTGAAGTGAATTCCATACATTTTTTTGACCGCAATCAGAAGGAGGGTGTTAGATTTCACAGCCAGCCAAAGTGGGTAATTGGAGAATGTGATTTATGACATGGCCAGAGAGGAGGGGAGAGACAGGGTCATAGGGGAACGTAAATCTACGTGGGATCAGTCCTAACTGCATCCGAGTATTGCCGGAATGTTGCTCCTAATAAATGGCTGTATTTCCTTTGAAGTTTGGATCATGGCTCATGAATTAATTAGGGCATCTTTCGGAAACTTGACAGCTGTATTTAATACTATCTATATAATATCCTCTTTGTTGGAGATGTTTTTAAAAGCTTTGGTTCTTTTAGTAATCTTTTTACAGATGTGTTTTATTCTGAAGAAAAGCTATGTATTAGGTGTGGCAAAAAGGCTCCTCAGTTTCATTTTAGAAGTCTTTCAAATTCAGATTGCTATCCAAAAGACTAAGAACATGGAAAAAAGTCAAAAAAGAGAGACAAAATTATAAAAACTTAGGCCAAACATAGGCTGAGGATAAGAATATCCTTTGATGTATTTAACAAATATTAAGTGGGATGTCTTCATGCTAGATCAAGCAGGATGTGTGGATGAGTCTGAAGAATAATGTACAGAACATTCCTATAAGAAAGTGGCCCTTTAAAAAAAACTGTTTGTTTTTTTTAAATTTTCAGCGTTGAAATTAATAAAAGGGATGTTTAGCTTTTCATTGCTGGGATACTAGTTACAAGAACTGGGCTTGGCTAGTCCAGTGAAGAAAAGGACCAGGGGAGACATGATAGCAGTGTTCCAATATTTGAGGGACTGTCACAGAGAGGAAGGGGTCAAGCTATTTTCCAAAGCACCTGAAGGCCAGACAAGGAATAATGGATGGAAAGTGATCAAGGAGAGATTCAACCTAGAAATAGGAAGGAATTTTCTGACAGTGAAAGCAATCAATCAATGGAACAGCTTGCCTTTAGACGTTGTGGGAGCTTCATCACTGGAGGCTTTCAAGAAGAGACTGGACAGCCATCTGTCAGAAATGGTGTAGGCCAAGGTCTCCTACTTGGGTGGGGGGTTGGACTAGATGACCTACAAATTCCCTTCTAACTGTTAATCTGTTAGTGTCAAATATAGGCTCCATTAAGAAATAGATACAATTTGTGTAATATTAAAATATTTTAATCTTTTGCCTTTTATCCAGACTAAAAACTACAAGATCAATATGTTACCTTTATGTAACTGGTTTATTACTAGTCTTTCTGAGAAGGACAGCTCAAATTCACCCATGAATGGATATGAGTAAAACAAATGGATGTTTGCATTTTAAAACTGAGGAATTTTAACCCAAGAATGCTTTTTCAGGAGGCAACTGGACCTTCTTGCTTTTTCTTTGAAGACGTTTCGCTTCTCATCTAAGAAGCTTTTTCAGCTCTGACAGGACAGTGAGGAATGGAAGGATTTATATTCCTTGCAGACACCTGGTCATTGCATCCTTTTAGAGGGTTGTTGAAGCACTTGGAGGTTTATCTGTGTCCTCAGTGTCACCTGAGTAGTGCTCCTGGTTCCTGTAGTCTGCAATTTTTCTCTGGAAATCCATTCCTATTGTATAGCTAAAAGTCTGTAGAAATCCTCCAGGTCATGATTATCCCAAAGGTGCTTTTTCAGGAGGCAACTGGACTTTCTTGTTGCTAAAGAAGCTTCTTGGATGAGAAGCGAAATGTCTTCAAAGAAAAAACAAGGAAGTCCAGTTGCCTCCTGAAAAAGCACCTTTGGGACAACCATGACCTGGATGACTGAGAATCTCTATAGACTTTGAGGAATTTTAAGTTGCATTCTCCATTAAACATACCATTCTAACTGGTAAACAATAAAGTCAAATCTTCCTTGAATCAAGCTCAACTTTCACTGATATCGTGATCAAGTCCATGCATTTTTATTGATAACCATGCGTGACTGAATTGCCATGGCTTTCTTCTGGAATATTTTTGTTACTTCCCAGTCTAGCCTGCAGCCTTAAAAAATACCCTGGATGTCTCCCATCCAAATAACTAGGCTTGACCCTGCTTAGTTTCTGAATCCAGACAAGCTATGATGCCACCAGCATGACTGAGGTCTAAGATTGACATTCAGTATAACCTTAAAGCAGTGTTTCTCAACCATGGCAACTTGAAGATGTGTCTACTTTAATTCCCAGAATTCTGGGAGTTATTATTATTTTTTTTTTTATTATTATTTATTGAATTTGTATACCGCCCTACTCCCGAAGGACTCAGGGCGGTGAACAGCCAAATAAAATACATATAATACAAATGTTAAAAAAAAAACATTAAAATACAATTAAATAATTGGCCGGGAAAACAAAATTTAAAACACCCCAAATTCATAAGACAAATTTAAAATTTTAAAATTTTAAAAATTTTAATTTTTTTTAAAAAGTTTAAAAGAGAGATTAGGCCAGGCTGGCTTGCTGGAAAAGAAATGTTTTGATGGCACGGCGGAAAGCGCGCAGGTCCGGGATCCTCCGTATCTCTGGGGGGAGCTCGTTTCAGATGGCGGGTGCCCCCACAGAGAAGGCTCTCCCCCTGGGGGCCGCCAGTCGACATTGTTTGGCCGACGGCACCCTGAGGGAGTGGGAGCGTACTGGTTGGTGAGAGGCTACTGGTGGCAGAAGGCGGTCTCGTAGATACCCGTAGATAGTTGAAGTCCAGACATCTTCAAGCTGCCAAGGTTGAGAAATATTGCCCTAAAGTGTTACTGTCCAATTTACTGTTAGTTCAACATTTCTACTTTACTAAGTTGGAACTGGGAATTTGGATATAATTTTTAACCTTTTTAAAAGAATGGTCAATAAATTGATACACTCAATAAACTGTATTTCCCCGAAAATAGGACATGTCCCAAAAATAAGGCCAAGCCTGATATTTGGGGTGGGCCTAAATATACGCCATCCCCCCCAAAATAAGGTCCCCCTCTCTCACACACACATGCACACAAGTCCCTCACCCCCCCAACCCTCCCAAGGCAGCCACATCCCTGCGAACTCCTGTGCCCCCCGCCCGTTTTCCTACCTGTGGCATCGACCGTAGACCTCGAGTGCCTGCTCCTGTGCCATTGTGGCAGCCTGCCCGCTCTCACCCCCACAGCCAGGCACCCCGTCTGCATAGCCCGCACTACCGAGCACCCATCACAGCAGCCCCAGTGCAAGCATCGACGCCCCGGGGCTTCCTTGGCAGGGCGGCCACCACTGGCAGAGAGGCCTCCATGCATGGCAGACAGTCGCAGAGGACTACAATGGCAGTTGCGGGTCTCAGCAGGGATGACTGAGGTGCTGCAGGTGTTGCTGCTACTGCCGCTGCCGCCTGCAGAGGCCCAGTGGCCCCCTGGAGCCAAGCTCAGCCATGGTCAAGGAGTGTTGGCCGTGGCTGGGCCAGCCGAGCTGTGTCTGTCGGGGCTGCCCTCAGTGCGGCTGCCCGGCATCTCACTGTCGGGCGCCTAGAAAGAGTAAACTGGACCTGCGGAGGAAGGGAGGGGGGGCAAGGGTTCCGTGAGGCTTCCTTCCCCAGGAAGAGTCTGACCTGATCGCCATCCAGTCCGGTGACTCCCGAGGCAGAGGGGCTTCCCAGGCTCACCAGTGGGTGCTCTGGTTAGTCAGTGTGGAGAGGAGCAGGGAGGAAAGGGAGGCCTCCAGTAACTGTCACCATAGAGTGGAAAGCACACTCCCAGAGCGGCCGCTGCCCTGGCTGGGGTTTGGAAGCCACAGAGGCAGAGTTTGGGGTAGAGAAAGAAAGACTTCTGCTGCTTTCCTTGCATGCAACCAAAGCAGAAGCAGCAGAAGATTTTCTTTCTCTCCCCCAAACTCTGCCTCTGTGGCTTCCAAACCCCAACCAGGATAGCGCCCACTCTGGGAGTGTGCTTCCCACTCTATGGTGATGGATGGAGCTGGACCCTGCAGGGAGAGCTGGCCCAGGCCATGGCTTCCGCCCAGGTACTGGTGGTGGGCACCGGTGGCATTGACTACGAGCTCCTCAAGGACCTAGTGCTCACCGGCTTCGCCCACATTGAGGTGGTAAGGCCTGGGAGGCACACGAGCGGGGGGTGGGGACAGGCACTCATGCAGCTTGATGCCTTCAGGCCACTCTCGTTCCACAAACACACCCCGTGGGAAGGTGAGGCTTGATGGCAGCGCACAAAGGGAGCCTCTCTATGCCGGACTCCCGGCTGTGAGTGCGCAGGCCGCCTGGGGCCTCCTGCACCCCCAAAATAATAAGACCCCCCAATAACAAGGCCAAGCCCTTATTTCAGGGTTCAAAAGAAAATAAGTCTTATTTTCGGGGAAACACAGTAAATGGAAACTATTTGTAAGCCAAGCCACTGCAGATATTAGAACTAGATAGGAAACATCTTTTTATAGATTTTCAATGACTCATGACAACATTAGGCATGAAAAAAATTACAAAGAAGATAAAAGAGTATAAAACCTTACCAAAATATTCTGAACTCATTAGGATTGATTCTGAAAGAATATAGAGTTGAAATGTGGAATTTGATTATTCATAGTCAGATTTATATCATTCCAGGCCAAAATAAGTTCATTTGTTTATACTGTAGTAAAGTTCATGCTGAAGACATGGGTTCAGTGGAAATACAGATGAACATCCTTTGGCTTCAAGCAGATTGTTGTTGGCAGAGAAGGATGAGGTAATGAACTGGATAAAGTGTAACAAATGTATGGAGTGACAAGGTAAAAATGTTTTAGCTTAACTGGACAAGCAGCAGTTGATCTTGATGATCCTATGGTAATGGAAGATGTCTTGTACATGCAGAGCACTCAGGGGTCTCTCTGAAGCATCCTTTTTCCTTTCAGTATGCAGCACTGGGTAGCCCTACTGTCTGCCTCTTTGATAAGTGAATGCATGCTGGTTTTAATTTATCTCTAACTTCAGCTTTCTTTCAAATGATTGGCTTCTATCTCCATGTTTGGAATATACATTCACTGACCCTGCTCAGGGACCAAAGAGTTAGTTTCTAGTCTAGTTACTCAAACAACTACTTATAGATCCTCCACATGTGTGCATACAACAAAAGTGAATGTATTCAGCACTATTCTTGGCACTTTAAAGATCTGAAGCCATTCATGCATTTTAAAGTTCTGGAGCCATTTTATGATTATTATTATCTTTGATTAACACAACATTAATTTCATGAAATTTTGACTAACTGATAGGAGATGAATAAAGAGATGGCATTTCAGGTGTCAAGCTTTTTATTAAGGACAGTGTTCAAGGCCACCTCTAGATGGATATTTCAAACTGCATTTTCTCTGCTCTCTAGTGTGTGAAAAGCAATTGTTTAGTTGTATAGCAAGTGTAGAGCCGAATTAAATTGACCCACATGATACAGAAAGTAGCACTGAACCCATTTACCTAAGAGTCTTTTGAAAGAAATCTTGTTTTATTATTATAGTTGAGTGTTGACATGATTTCAAGGAAGTGATTATCTGTGTAATAGTTTTTAATGGATGGATTATTCCAATGAATAAACATTAAGGTCTGCTGAGATATCATGTCCCTAGCTATATTTAAAATGTGAAAAGCTGTAGAGCTAAATTGATATTACTGTTTTTTAAAGGTGATTTAGGGAAGAGTTGTTGTTATTGTTAGATATAAGACAGCAGGATGATAGGATGGGGCCAGGAAATAAAGTCATACTATACCAGTTTCTGAAGTAGAATCTTAACATCATAAAGGCTGTGTATCTTCATTCAATCTCTCAGATCATATACCTTAAAAATACCTTTCAAAGTACTTTTTCATGAAAAGAAGTTGCTATACTACCAAACTTTCACAATTGTGAATTTTGAATTATCATTTCCTTTTTTCTAAACTAATTGGCAGTGTAGTTAAAATTGTTTTCAAATGCAATTTTCACTGTGTCAAGCCATAAAGGAGCCTATGATTACCATTTTATACTGCTCATCTGCCAGTGTTGCATGTGGTTAACTCGATGGCCTTTGTTGATTTAGTGCAAGCAAAAAAGAGGAAACTCTTATTTCTTCTGAAGCTTTGGGAAAGTCTTGGAAGAAACACTTTCATTTCTATCTAGCCCCCCCAGCAGGCCATGGAAGTAAATCATACTGAAATTAATTGGAGTTGCCAAGGCAACCAAGGGATACAAGATCTAGTCCCCAGACTTACCTGTGTCTAACTTTTCTCCTCCTCCTAAGCTAATGTCTGTTCTTCTGCCCCAACCCCAAATAGCAAGCAAACAGCTCAGTTCAAATTATATGCTTGCCAACCACACTACATTGAGTTTGTGATGTGCAGCCTCTCAAGAAATTCCTTACATGATTTCAGTAATGGAAGAAGGGTGGACTCCAATCTATGTATTTTATAACAAATCTACATGCAACTTTACCTAGAAATAAAGCCTGGAGAATTTAATGGAGGGTTTTTTGTGCCTTCGAGTCAGTGTGATTGCCTGGTCTAGTCCTTGCAGTTTTCTTGACAAGGTTTTGCTATTGCTACATTTCTAAGGTTGAGAGAGAGTGATTTACACATATAAATAAGAACAGGACTGCCCTTTCAGTGTTTTCTGATTTATGATACATGCTCCTTCTTAGAAGGAGACAACATGTGGAACTGTCTGTTTCAGGTCATTTCCCTCCTCTGAGCTTCAATCCTACATGTGCTTTGCCTGGATGAAAGCCACAGGATTTACTTCTAAGGAGACAGATGCAGGATTGGATCATCACTAGAGTTTCCAATCAGATGGAAACAATTTACCACATTTTTGGATATTTTAACCACAGTAGGCAATTTACAACATCAAATCTGTACAGATTTTTCAACCCAGTTTTGTTGCTTCAAGACCTTAAAAACTAGATAACATGGTTTCTTGCCATTTTTAATTGGACAACACAACTGGAGTTTGGTAACCTTTTCAAGTGTTGGTTTCATTGCACAATTTTGTGTAAAGAAATAGTGGTCATTTTTTTTAAAGAGTAAAATTTTAAAAGCCTCATTATACCACAACTTGTCAGGTATCTTACTTCCAAATCTCATGAGATTTCAGCATTATTGCTCCAAATTCTGAAGTATTTGGGAATCGTGCACTGTGAGCATTTGCTCCCACTCTGCCTTGGCTGCTAATTCCCATAAAACTTTGGGCCTCCTTATATAGCATCATATATAAGCCATGCATTTAATTAATAAATACATACTTTAACCCATGATCACACAATGGGAAGTCATACTTGGCTTGTGTGAAACAGTCCTTATATTCTTATACACACTATTAAAAACTTTTATCCTGCACAGAATCAATATTCATATTGAAAGTGTTTTCTATGCCAAGTAATCCTTGGGACTTCAAGACAGCCATTCAGTAATATGTTAGGCCATAAAGACAGTCTCTTTGCCACGATGTGTTCCTATGCTTAAAGAGGGGCATTGCTAAAGCAGATTTATTAGTAAGCAGGAACAATCCTTGTTCCTCATAAGGGGCGTGTGGGCCAATTTGCCCAGATCCAAAGGATGCTATTCATACTTTTTCCCAACAAAGCCCCATTGAGAGCCTCATGTTTGCTCAATGGTCCCATTGAGAGCCTGGCTTGTTTTTCACAACAGACTTTCAAGAGGGGACAAATAGATTGCTAATGAGGGGGGGCAGGCAGACACACACAACTGGATAAAGGGAAAAGTGGGGACTGTTTTTACTGTAAAATGGGAGTCTTGAGAAGTTGCCAGTATTAGCGATTTCTTAATAAAGCAAAGTGATGTCCTTAAATGAGTGCCAGTTTTGGAAGCAGACATGGATAGTGGCCTAAAACAACTTTACAAAGAAGCATGTCTTATTCTTACCAAACTCCATGAGATGCTTTCTGGCCTTATCACTATTTTCTCCCAGTTCTCTTTCAATGAGCTGAGTGGGGAACATGATAGCTTTTTATCAGTTTTGTTCTTCTTCATCCTCTGCAAAACAAACAAACAGACAAATAGAATAAGGGTTAAATGAGTCTTGTAAAGAATCAGTCCTAAAATTTCCACTGAAAGGACATGTTAGTTTGACACTAATAAATCTAACTTAGATCAGGGTGCCTTAAGAACAAGTGCAGATCAGTATGGGTTATCTGGTGGTCTGGGGTGTTAAAAGAATACGCTTCTTGAAAAAATCAAATATTGTAAATCCCAGATCAAGACCCCTGAAGTGTAAGTATACTGTGCATGCTGAACCACGCGAGTCCAGGTGATGAGCCAGGGAGATTCTAACTACATTGGTTCACATACTGTATGCTTTTATGCTACAGGTCTTGTATTCTTTTTAATAAAGTCACTTCTGTAAAATGAAAGTGGAAATGGCCTCATGGGAGAAACTCCAGAAACCTGAGCTGACAATGCCACATGGAGCCCATTTGACCATAATTGCTAAAAACAGTCAGTTTAACATTTTGAGAGAGAAAACACATGAAAAATTCACAATATGCCTAGAATAATTTTAAAATGCAAAAAAAGCTCATAACTTGTCTCTCAAGCGTTCTTGCCCCAAACTATATGATATAGTCCTCCCACTCTGCATTATTACATACTTATCCCTCCTCCATTCAAAGTCAAGTGCCCTGTCACAAGATTGCCCACTTGTTTTATAGTGACTCAAAATAAATCTTCCCACTACAACCCAGTGGACCCCATATATATAGTTATAGAATAGTTCTCAAAGCCTCAACAAGTCATAACATAAATACAGAAATAAATATGAAGGCAGACTGATACCTGATACTATGCATGCAAACAGTTAATTTCAGTCCACAAGGTAGGCCAAAGGGTAGGCCATCTATAGCAGGGGTGTCAAACTCACGTCATCATGGCAGCATCACATGACTTTTTCCCCTTCGCTAAAACGGAGGTGGGCGTGGCCAGCGCATGACGCATCCAGCCCACAGGCCTAGAGCTTGACAGCCCTGATATATAGGAAGAGTTTTAAGAAAGATGGGGCATTCTTACAAGGCATTATAAGACCCTGCCCTAGGAAAGGCTACTTTAGATAACCTAGAAGGGATTTCAGAATCCTCTCAACTGAGCTCCACTCCCAGTGACATCATGAACATGGTTATATTGTTTTCTTGGCAACAGTAGAAAAGTAACTTGCCACCGCCTCCTCCCCATCATTTTTCTTTTACTTCCCACCCTAAAGCTAATTTAGAGCCCTAAAATTCCTTGGAGGTCCCCCATCCAAGTACTAAGCCTGAATCTGCTCAGCTTCCAAACACAGACAGGTGCTGCCACCTGCTGAGACAATCCTAAGCAACAGATCTTGGAAAAGAGAAACTCAATTTAAACCCTAATGTAGAGCTCATCATTTTAGAAGCTAGTGGCCACACTTAGGTTTACATTCTAAAGGTTTGTTCCCAAAGCAGGTAGGATAAGGAAAAACAATTGTGTGGGATCACAAAAGATACACTGCTTTTAAGAAATAAAGACATTCATCCAGAGCTGAAGAAGCTTCTTGGATGAGAAGCGAAACGTCTTCAAAAAAAAAAAAAAAAAAAAGTCCAGTTGCTTCTTGAAAAAGCATCTTTGGGACATTCATCCATACTGAATAGTTTTCTTGGCCATGGGGAAGAAGTGGTTTGCCACTGCATTTTTTTCAGGACTTTTAACTTCTCAGCCCAATCTATATAATCCTGGTAGTTTCTGATCTTAGTACTATTAATTTCTAGTGGTTTCCCTTCTAAGTACAAGTAGTAATTGACCACAATTGAGCCCAAAATTTATGTTGCTAAGTGAAAAATCTGTTAAGTGAATTTTGCTCCATTTTACAACTTTTCTTGTCACAGTTATTAAGTGAATCACAGTTGTCACAGTTATTAAGTGCAGTTGTTAAATTAGTAACATGGTTGTTAAGTGAATCTGGCTTCCCCATTGACTTTGCTTGTCAGAAGATTGCAAAAGGGGATCACTTGACCCCTGGACAGTGCAATGGTCATGTATGAAAGAGTTGCCAAGCATCTGAATTTTGATCACATGGAGATGCTGTAAATGTTGTAACTGTGAAAAAACAGTCATAAGTCATTTTTTTTAGTGCCATTGTAACTTCGAACAGTCACTAAATGAACTATTGTAAGTTGAGAACTACCTTTACTATCCATTTTTACTATTTTTAAAGTTCAACCATGGCTGTGCCACTTGAGATGGATTGCAGCAATGGTGAATGAATGGCAACAATCACAGGGGTGGGTTCTAAATTTTTTTACTACCGGTTCTGTGGGCGTGGCTTATTTTGTGGGCGTGGCTTGATGGTCATTTGACAATTATTTAGGATTTAGCAGTGGTACTGGTCTACCAGGCTTTTTTTTTTTAATTGAAAAGTTTTTACAAACATTTTAACCAAGTTTTGAACCCCACCTCCCTCCCCATTACCCATCCCTCCCGTCCCCCTTCTCTCCCCCCCCGACTTCCCAGAGCGAAATACTGGGTATTTCATTTAGCAATCTTAATCTAACATATGCTAACTATCTATAAACTCTTTTCATCCCTTTTTCACTTTAACTCCCTATTTACGTAGCTAAGTAATAACATATCTTCTTAAATCTAAATATTCATTCATATACTATTTGAAACTTTTTAGTCCCATATTTGTTTTGAATATAATCAATCCATCTTCTCCAGTCCACAATATATCTTTCTTGTTATTGGTCTTTCAAATATGCTGAGATTTTCACCATTTCTGCTAAATTCGATACTTTTAATGTCCATTCTTCTATAGTAGGTAAATCTTCTTTCTTCCAATATTGCGCCACTAACAGTCTTGCTGCCGTTATTAAATTTAACATCAAGTTAGTTTCAACAGTTAGTTTCAACAGTACAGTCTGAGATAATACCCAGCAAAAATAACTGTGGGGTGAAACTTATCTTTTTCTTAAAAATCTTCTGAATAATCCACCATATTTTTATCCAGAAAGCTTTAACTTTTTTACACGTCCACCATATATGATAATAAGTTGCATCATCACAATCACATCTCCAACACTTAGGTTGTTGGTTCGGATACATACATGCTAATTTTTTAGGATCTAGATGCCATCTATAAAGCATTTTATAAAAATTTTCTCTCAAGTTTTGTGCTTCTGTAAATTTCACATTTCTAACCCAATTTTTTTCCCAAGTTTCCATCATTATTGGTTCCTGAATATTCTGTGCCCATTTTATCATACAATCTTTAACTAATTCAGTTTCTGAATCTATTTCTATCAATGCATTATATAACCTTTTTATATGCGATTGACCTCTAATTTGTTTTACCAAATTTTCATCAGTTTTTATGATACCAATTTTCTGATCCTCTTTCCATCTCGCATGTAACTGTCCGAACTGAAATCAAGTCTGGGCTATCTTTTTTTCTCTTAATACATTTAAAGACTTTAATTGCAATATATTCCCTTCCATTATAAGAAGTTCCTTATATGTAGTCCTATCTTGTTTCTGTTCCACACTTATATTTTCTATCACATATCTCGGTATTGCCCATATAGGTATCTTGTGATTTAATTTATATTGATATTTTCTCCAGACACGCAACAGAGCATTCCTTAATTATTTAGAATTTAGCAGTGGTACTGGTCTATCAGGCTTTTAACTGCTTGCAGAGCTGTACCGATCTACCCATTTATTTTTGCAGGCACTGATCTACTCATGTATTTTTACAGACATTGGTCTACCCATTTATTTTTGCAGGCACTGATCTACTCATGTATATTTGCAGGCACTGATCTACCCATTTATTTTTGCAGGCACTGATCTACTCATGTATTTTTGCAGACATTGGTCTACCCATTTATTTTTGCAGGCACTGATCTACTCATGTATATTTGCAGGCACTGATCTACTCATGTATTTTTGCAGGCACTGGTCTACCCATTTATTTTTGCAGGCACAGGTCTACCCATTTGTTTTCTTTTAACACTGATCAGCTGTAGGGCGGTCCTTTGAAGCTCCACAGCAAGAGTTTAAACAGTTTTTTTCCCTCTAGCCATCAGCTTGGACTCAGGAGGCAGCAATAGATTGGGGGTGGGGCCAAATAAAAGGTAAGAATAACGCAGGGGGTGGGGGGGCGGTGGGGGCAGAACCAATTTGGTGACGTCATATCGTCACCGCTACCAGCTCTGAGGAACCGGGCGGAACCCACCACTGAACAATCGTGCCATGATTTGTGGGCTACCTGCTGTCCCTTGTTACATGCATCTTTGGCAAAACAGGAAGGAAATAGGAAAGCATAGAAGTAGGGGACTTCACACAATCCAAAGAGAGAAAACAGCATTGTGCAATGAGGTAGGGCAGGGGGAAGATGTTTTCCACTCCTTCCTAGTCTTGAAGATTATTACTCTTTGAGCCTTGTGGATGTAGTCCTGCAACTCACAAAATATGAAGCTTGCGAAGAGGAAAAGCATTTGCTGCTTGCTATGGAAAGAGATTTTTAGGCTTCGGGATAGATTTATTCAGGTGAAATCCCAGGGCAGATTCTGTACATACTGGAATTAAATGTACAATAAACAGGACTTTTATTTTTACTATGTGCGCCTATAGTGAAATTGTAAGGGAAATGTGCTGCCACTGTAGATTAGGATCCTTATACCTTTTAAAGAGTTCTACTTTTTCATGAAGGGATATTGTAGATGGCAAGACTAGATGTGGACAGACTTTTGAAATTATGTATGATTAATGTTTGAACATCAACCCACAAGCAGCATTTCTTTGCCACAATGGCAGAGGAATAGATAGAAATGCTGGAACAAGAATGGTTGATTTAGTGATTGGGATAGTGAAGAGCTGTGATTCCCATACAACAGCACTTGTTGGGACAATGTTGTCTAGGCCTATTAATGACAGCTGTACAATCCCACATCTGAAAACAACAGGGTCTTTCTATTTTCCTACCCTCCCCTGAAACTTGTTTTTGTATGAAAGGAAGCATGGATCTGGAAACCTCGACTCGGTCCTTGAATGCAAGAAGTTTGTTTGCTTGACTATTGTTCAGTGCTGCCTTCCTCATGTTGCTGCCCTTTGCACTTGTGGTGGTGGGGAGCAAATTGTGCACAAACTGTTCTGAAGCCATGCTTCAATAAAACTGGGTAAGTTGTTTCCCTCATATTTGATAAAAATGTGCTCTATTCATTATTACCCCCTTTTTTTAATGGAGCCTGAGAAACAGGATGTGGTACATGATGCAGCTAATAAAAATGACCCACTTAAGATTGTCAGAAGCCCAGTCAATGTGCTAGTCATATACAAGAATATGATACATGCACATCTCTATTGTTTCATATTCAGCTACTTTCATTTTGGTAATGCAAGCACAAAGACATGCTTGAAGATTCATGAAGGTTTCAAGGTTTTGCGCATGCGCAGAAGGTAAAAACCACATTACTTCCTGGTTAAAACCAGGAAGTAATGACACCTGGGCAGGTGGGCGGAGCTTTGCTCTGCCATCGCTACCGGATCACCGAACCAACGGCCAAGATCGCTACCAGACCGGACAATCTGGCCCGATCCGGGAGCATTTCACCCCGATACTGATCCTTCTGCATTTTGGAAAAGAAGTGTCTTTACATGTAGTCTTCAACTTGCTACCAAAATTGAGCTCAAAATTTCTGTTGCTAAGCAAGACAGTTAAGTGAGTTTTACCCCATTTTATGACTTTGCCACAGCTTTTAAGTGAATCATAGCAATTATTAAGTTAGTAACAACTATCAAAGAATCTGGCTTCCCCATTGACTTTGCTTGTCAGAAGGTTGCAAAAGTGATCCCATGATCCTGGGACACCGCAACTGTCATAAATACATGCGAGTTGCCAAGCATCCAAATTGATCATGTGACCATGGGGATACTGCAGTAGACATGGGAAAAATGGTCATAAATCACTTTTTTCAGTGCCATTGTAACTTCAAACGTCACTAAATGAATGGTTGTAAGTCAAGGATTACCTGTATTGTATAAACCTCCTCATAGCTGTTGTGGTAAACTTTACTGTACTGACATCTGGCTTTATCTTAGATTCCTGAGGGGTATTATCTGTGCAGTATGTTAAAAGGGGTCGGCGGCGATGTCTTTTGTTAAAAGTTCATCAGTTAATCAGCACTTTCAAAAGTTTCTCCTCCTCCCAACAGCGAATAAAATGTATTTTATTCCACAGCTCAGACAGCAAAGAGCATTCTGGTCAGCTGTCACTTCAGTATGGCAAGAATCAAGTTATGCTTAGAATAACTACCATAGGGAGAAAAGGCTCTCCTACACAGAAGTCAGAATTGCACTGTGGTACCTTATTGGGAAGGTTGCCCTACTATAAACTGCCTCTCTCAAAAGTGAAATGGCCTCTTTTGCATCTAATCTGATTAGCCACAATGTAGCTAATGGGTCAGGTCAAGAGAGAGTATTTCAAGTCTGGAGGTAATTGCCTAACTATTTTCAGAAAGAAATGCACACTAGCTGCCCTCTACACTTTTAAAAAAGAATAGGTGCTTGCTGCTTTGAGCAAGAAAAGTTTGGTGATACCTACAAGACCTTTCTACAGTGCAAACCAAGGTTTTCACAGACTAGGTTGAAAATTTTTCCTTTGCGCTGTCATCTGCCAACATCTTTTCTCAACCCCTCTTCTTGATTAAGATTTCATCTGTAAATTTCTATAGGTAACTCTGAATTAGGGAACTTTCGGTGGGCCCCAATTAAATAAAAGGCATTTTACCTAGTGCTGTTTTGAACGAAACTGACGGGAGGAGAGAGAAACTAATGAAAAGACAACTTGCGTTTTTATGCATAAAGGCGCGGTGAAGGCGTAGTAAAGGACGCGCGGAAGGGGATATAAAGCCGGAATATGCGGGCCTCCTCCGGAAAATCTTCGCATTAGCTGCCGACAAGACTCGGGGACAGAAGCGCACTCACTGCGGCCTAGCGCGGGAACATCCGGCCGCCAACAGGGATGGCCGAGCGTCGTGGCGCTTAATGAAAGCCGGGAAGCTAATTACGCGCATCTCCTCGCTGGCGGACTTCGTCGGAGAGGAGCGGGATCAAAGCAGGGGAGGCTGCGCCGTGCAAGCCACGGCGCTCTGTCATCCCCGTCGCCGCTTCTTTCTCCTCCTCCTCCTCCTCCTTCCTCCGGGCCCTTCTGCTTCTTTTGGAGAGCGCGGCCCCCTTCGTTTGCTCCATTGCCTGCTAGAAAAGCAGGCGAATGTAATTAACGAAAGTTAAGACAACATCTCTGTAATTAGCAAGCCAACTCTGAGCACAAGAAATGGAAATTAGTTACAGGATGCTAAATTAGCCACTGCATACATTACTTGGCGATGGGTACCCTCGGGGCCTTCCGCTCGCAGGCTTTGGTGCGAAGCCCCCCTGCATCTCAATAAAGCTGCCTTCCCTGGGTGATTAGGAGCAGCCGAAGGGCTCGCCGAGCACGCGGCAGAATTTGGAATCCGTTCAGGGAGGGAGGCAGAACCCCCAGTCTGCAATTTTATATATATATATATATATTGAAGATAATGATTTCTTTTCGTGCTTTTTAAGGTGTTTCAAGATCTCCGCTTTGTTTCCCCCCCCCCATTAATTAGAGCAGAAGTTGAAGAACTTATTTGCCTGACCCCAATTTTTGCACTATTTTCCTGTCTCTGTGCAAGAGAGAAAAAGAGGAGGGGGTGCCAGTTGAAGCAAGGCAGGAAATTGGACTGGAGCAACACATAACATAACATTTGCATCAAAATAATACGACGGGCAAGAGAAAAATCACAATCACATCACTCGGAAGGAAGGAACGGAATACAAATTAAAGAGGAGAATGTAAATTTTGTGCCATTAAGCTTCAATGGCCATTGGAAATGGTGCAAAAGCACAAAGGGTTCTTTTTTTTATATATGAGCATCATCCACTTTGATTATTCATACTTGTGTTTCTGCTTGAATTAAAGCAGGAGTGCTAGAGCCTGTTAAAGCAAAAATATTTGAATTGGTAGTGAACTTTCACCTTTGCTTGCATCCATTTACTTTTCAAATGAATACCAGATAAGTTAGTGCATTTTCTAATCGGCCTGTTTTTCCAGTGAGTGCTGCCATTACATACCAATTTCTTTGAGAAGTGCCTCCTCAGAAACATTAAATACTTACAAATAAGGATGTGTCCATCACTTTCAGCTGGTCTGCAAGAGCAGCTTGACTAGTGCTCCAAGACTCAGCTAGGGAGCTGCAGTTAGTTGCCCCTTTGATTGCTTTGCTTCAGACTTATTACATTTGCTTTTTGCAAATGAGGCATGCATAGAGAAAAGCTGCTGCCCTCAGTTGTTACTGTGGTCTTCTTTTGTCAGGCATTACAAAAGCTGAGCCCATCAACATTATGTAGGTGAAGTTATTCCTGCTTTACAGATAGGCTGCTTTCCTTCTTTAAAGAAGATACATTAGTTAACATTGCACATGCTGTGCAATATTAACTAATGTATCTTCTTCAAAGAAGGAAAGCAGTATATATAAACTATTGTTTATATAGTAGAAGAGCTGGATTCAGACAATAAAGGAATCCAAAACCATAATGTGCTTTATGTTTCAGTATGTTTACTGGAAAACTGCATACAATACTCCACAATTCTCCCCAGTCGCTCTCTATGCTAAGAAAATCTTCCATAGCTAAATTTCACTCCATCAAATCGCTCTTAAAAATGAAGGGATTGAATAGTATTGAAGAGCTGCTTAACACAGGTTGAAGGTTTCTCCGCATCTCTGATTTATCCAGGGATCTCTAATAAATTTTAGCTCAGCTTTTTCACACACAAAAAAACCCTCTTTATAGCTGGAGGGACATGCTGAGGTCAATGATTGAATGTTTTGAAATGATCACTGTTTTTAGATACTGGCATTATTGATTTGTGGGCATCAATTGCTTGGCAGAGGAACTGACTGGCTTGTGATGGTTTAAACCACCTTGGAATAAGATACAACATCATACTATGTCTATAGCATAGCTAAGTGTTGTTGAAAATGCCACTTTACGTGACTTTAAACAAGTGCATGGTTATCAGGAATATATGTGTGAGGAGAGTATCATCCAGAATGTGGTGAGATATAGCTTCGTTAAGCTCCTATTTAAATTAAACACCTTGCTAATTAGGGTTCATGTGGATGGCAGGAGCGTTAAGGGAGGCTATATTAGATGTATAGATCAGAAATTATGATAAATATTCCTGTTGATTTCAAATAGAACCAGACCTACTAAAAAAATGAGATAGCTTCATGATTTCATTCCCAAAGATCATTTCCCTGTACTTCATAGGAACAATGAAGTATAGACAACAATTTCCATGGAACTGAAATTTGATACCAATGCTCCTTAAGAAAGGGACAGGCAAATGTTTTTAATTAAAATATTCTTAGATTATTTCGGTGAAGAAATAAGAGGGAGTCTGTGAAGTTTGCAAAGCAATGATCTGGCAATTTATTTTTTTCAATCATTCACTCACAAATTGCTCTCAACTTTTCAGGAAGTGAATGTTACTGTAGATAATATTGTTAGTTTCCTGTCCCTGGACTGCTGTTTATGACTACTGAAAACTACTTAGACTAATCCATGCAGTTTTTCTCTTAAGGTTTTTCATAAGTGATTTGCTATAGCCTGTTTCCTGAGGCAGAGTGACTAGCCCAAGATCACCCAGCAGAACTAGAACTCATTGTCTCCTGGTTTCTAATCTGATGCAACAAACTGACTCTAAGTTTGACCCCATAATTAATTGCGTTGAAGTATCATATAATGAGAAACAGAAAATTCCCTAAACATATAAAATATTCCTTGTTGAATAAGCAAAGTATATCCACATTTCAAGAGTTGCTTCATATACAGTTGAAAAATCTAGCCCTGATTATGCCAAAAAACATCTTGCTTATACAAGTTAAATATTTGTGAAATACTGCTTGTTTTATATGGGATGTATTCTGATATCTGATATTTTATCATTAAAAATATTTGCTTTTACCAAAGGTTTCAGAATCAGATTCCATTGTTAATTTCTTCTTCTTCTTCTTCTTCTTCTTCTTCTTCTTCTTCTTCTTCTTCTTCTTCTTCTTCTTCTTCTTCTTCTTCTTCTTCTTCTTCTTCCTCCTCCTCCTCCTCCTCCTCCTCCTCCTCCTCCTCTTCTTCCTCCTCTTCTTCTTCTCTTCCTCCTCATTTTTTATTAAGTGGGATCCATTCTATGACTGCCTTGGTTCACCTACCATCAGTTCTTCTTGCTATGTGACCACTGGTCATTGACTAGCCCATTTCCATTCCAATTCTTTTACTCCCTTCATGATATTGTATACTTTTGTTTGTCTCTAATCTGTGTGCAGGTCTTTCTATCTTCTCTTGTAGTGCCGAACATGTATCTTTCCATGACTCTTTGCGCCACTCATAGCTTTTGTATCAATTGTGAGGTTAGTGTCCATGTTTCACTGGCATTAGTTAGAGCAAGTAGCACACACTGATCAAAAACGTTTCTCTTCAAGCATATGGGGAGGTTGTTCTTGAAAATTATGCTTAGCTTGCCGAATCCTTGCCAACCACATTTAATACTTCAATTTCCTTTATTGCATCCCCTTCCATTGGCCAAGGTACATGAAGTGGTCTACTACGTCTCATTCTTCTCCAATTATAAAAAAAATTCTTCCTTTGGTGAATTTATTAAATATAACCTGGCTCTTTTTCAGGTTTATTTTTAAGCCAAATGGTTATCCTGCTTTGTGCAGCTCTTGTATGTATCTTTGTAGCTCTTCTGGGTCTTCTGAGAAAAGAACAACATCATCTGCAAATCTTAAGTGGTTTAAATAGTTGCCATTGATTTTTATTCCATCTTTTGTGCAGTCTAGTTTGCCAAATACTTCTTCAAAGCAGGCTGAGAAAAGGATAGGTGACACTGTATCGCCTTTCATACACCTCATTCTATGTTGATGTCCACTATTAGATCATTAAGGCAAAGCATTGCCATTGTTTTTTCATATATTGATTATAGTGTCTATGCCTCAGTTGAACAATTCCTTAATTATTCCATACTGGAATAACTGAGTCAAATGCCTTTTCATAGTTAATGAAAGCCATGCACAGAGGCATGGTGTACTCACTGTGCCTCTCAATGTCTTGCTAAACAACCTGGATGTGCTGTAGCCACTTCTGTACCCTGCCTACTTTGTGCATCATTTAATGTTCTCAATATTCTTTTTGCTATTATCTTGGTGAAAACCTTGTAGATGACTGAAAAAAGCTTATTGGGCAATAGTTCTTTAAATAATCTTGGGCCCATTTCTTGTGTGTAAGAATCACGTCAGCATTTTGCCATGTGTCGGGTATTATTTCTTCTCTGAGGCATCTCGAGTTTTGCTAGTATCTTGTGTAAACTGTGACCACCAGCTTTCAACATTTCAACCATAACACAGTCATTTCCTGAAGCTTTTTCATTGATTTTATGGCACTTGATACTTCCTCCACTAATATAGCTGGCATTTCTTCTTTAATGGGTATTGTTACTTTTGAGTGATCTTGATCTTTGTATAGCTCTGAATAGAATTTTCCAATTATTTCTAACATTTCCTGTCTTGTTCCACACCCAGAGCCATCTCCATGTTTTATTGCAAAAACCTTCATTCTTGTATTTATAAGCTTGCATTTTGCTCTGTTAATCCCTTTGATTTATTCAATTGCCTTTTTCACAAGCTTCACAGATTGATGCATTTCTTCTTGGATACATTTTCTTATGGTCTTGCAAAGTTTAACATGCTCCAGTTTACTAGTGAAACTTCCTGTATTCTTCATTGTCCATTATTTTTTCATTAAATCAATAGTTTCATCTGAGAGTTTTGACTGTACAAAGTGTTTTTCCAGTGGTGCTATAGATGTAGCAGATTCAAGGATGTTTTTGATTATTCGTTTTGATCTGTAATGTTCATCTCTTCTAAATCTTATAATAGAGCAAGGTGATTTGATAGATTAATCTCAAAAGTACTGTACTCCTCTAACAGTTTATCAGTTTCTATTTTTGTTTTTTGTGACTTCTTTATCATTTTCATATGCTATTTTTGACAATATATCTTCACTTTAACTCATGCCATTCTATGGTCACTTTCAACATTAAAATGACTGATGATAGTACAATTCAGAATATGATTTTATCACTTGACATGATGTAATCAACTTTGCTTGTACCCAGATGGACACTTCCATGTCCATTTTCTGCTAGCTTTTTTCTTGTAGAATGAGTTGATTATATAAAGTTCCTGTCCTTCAGCAAAATCTACTAGTCTATGGCCTCTATTATCTCATTTACAACTTCCATACAGGCCAGTCACTTTTCTCCAGGTATTGTTCTTCTTTTTCTTGCATTAAAGTCACCCATTAGTATTTTGTATTGGCATTTTTCTTTGTCTTGAAAGCAAGTTACATCATCATAAAATTCTTCGACCTTATCATCACTATAGCTTATTGTTAGCATGCAAGCTTGGATGGTTTGAAACTTGTATTGTTTGTTCAATTGAATGATGCATTTAGCTACTCTGATATACTTTCAAATTTTACTACAGAATCTTTCAGCTTTTGGATGATGAGAAAATCAACTCTGTCACATCTATCTTCAATACCTTTATTGTAGAGTAGATGGCCAGTCCTATCAAGTTCGTGTTTCACACAATCCAATGATATCCCAATGCATATTGTTGAGTTCAATCAGCAGTTCTTCTAGTTGAGTGTCCATTTTCATTGTTTGAATGTTGACCATTTCTATGTCCAAAAGTCCAAAGGCAGCTTGATTTAACCATGTGATTCTTAGCACCCTCTGCCTTTTGCATGGGTAGTTGCCCTAGGGCCTCTGGGGAATGAGGGCTGTTTTTGAGGATGTATTGGCATGTGGAAGGAATAGACCATAATCTGCCATGCTGATTCAATGTGGATTGGCAGATGTGATCAATAGTCTGGCATATCTATCATGGCCTGTTCACCTTTGGAGACCTTTCTGGACATATACATGTCCAACCACATAGCCTACAATTTCTGTGATGACCTGGGGCACGGCACAGAGATCACACAGGCAGCTGGCAGTTCAAACCGCCCCTTTATTGCTTCAAATTTCCCCAAACACTCCATGTTTCTGGCAAGTCCCAGAGCAAAGTGATGACAAACCCCCCCACACATCTCAAGCAAATAGTCCAGCTGCAAATAGTCCAGCACAGCACTGTCTACACCAAGGCTGCACAGCAATAAAACCAGCAGGGCAAATCAAGGAGTTCAGGACGCAAAGGATCCAGTTAATTAGTCCAGAAAACCAGAAAGAATGCAAGGACTGTTGGAAAGTTCAAATGTAAGTACTTAACACTTCAGGAACTCAGTGTTTGTTCCCGACAAATGACCCTCCCCACAGCGTCTCCTTAAGTCTCGTTCCCCAGGTGTGCCTTGTGAAGATGGGCAGACCACTCTTCTCCCAAGTAGCCTGCTAAGTCTGCTGTGTTCTTGCCTTCTCTCCACTCTCAGTGCTCCCTGATCAGGAGGGGATGGTCCTTGCTCCTTGCCTGAGCTCTGTCTTTCATGTTCATCCTGTCCCTGTTCCTCCCTGTATATAACTGTTCTAATCCTGAAAGGCCCTGGCCTTCCCCATTTTCCTCCGAAGCCAACAAAGCCTCAATCTCTGTCGGCTCAAGTTCCAGCTCATCTTCCCCCACAGATTCAGGCTCCGACAGGGACATGACAATTTCATTTACCCATACAAGCCCCTTTGCCTCATCAAGGCCCCGATCATAGAAGGAGAGTTAATTTCATACATTTTAAGAAATTATCCTTATCACAATTTTTGTGATAAGCATTACAGAAATTTTGAAGCATTTTGAAGCATTACAAATTAAAAACAACCCATAATGAGGCTGTTCCTGTGCTTACATTATAACCGGGAAGTCTTGAAATTTAGCAGTGGGATCATTCCTTTATTATTACATATTCAGTACTTATCCAAAATAATGCAAGATGTAAACAATACCCAGTAGACAGGGATGCAATTATAAATTTTCAAGACATACAATACAATATTATAATAGAAATTTCTTAGTGCACAAAGTATTTCATATATCACATACAATAATGGGAATCTTTGCAAAATATTGGTAAGGTAAATCAATATTTTGTTTTCTGCAATGTCCATTGAGAAAGTTAAGGAACTGTGACTACCTTGGCAGCATAAATTCAGTAGGATACTTAAGTAACATTGAAAGCCAATATGTTACAGTGATTATAGAGCACTGACCAGAAAAACATTGTCAAATCTTCATTCAACCAAGCACTATATCACCCCAAGCTGCCTCACAGGTTGTTGTGTGATAAAATTGGAACTGGAACGCTCTCTATATCATCATTAGGGCCTATTTGTTGATTCTGAAGCTGACATATGCATAGCCGTTTTTAATTGTAGTCATTTCTTATGCATATTCTTTCCTATTTCTTTCAATATGCTGTATGGGGATTAATGGTGCTTCAAGCTCGCTACCTCTGGTTGCAAGAAGGGGGGTAGGAGAGATATGAGGATTGTTGTGGCTAGGTGGCATTCTTTCCCGTGAGAACAGTGAAAGTGCCTGCAGATGGCGGAAGGTGGAGTTTGGATTCACCAGACTGATGGACTATGAACTGATTGGAGAATGAGACTCTGGAGAGGATGTTTCTAACTTTTAATATATACATATTGGGTGTAATTCCGGAGGTTGGCCAGATTCGAAATTACACTGAGACTTTGCCAATTTAATATATTCCTAATAAAAAGACTTTGTTTGAATATGGCTGCCTTGGACTCTTCTTATTTGGGACATGTTACTTGGAGGCTTGACATTATCATCATTGTATCCATTATTGATGGCCTTGAAAAAATGTAATATGTTGAGCTTGCCATAACCCAAGCAGTGGCGCTCTCCAATCCAGCTGGTCAACTGGAAAGTGAAAAATAAATAATCAACACCAGACTGCTTGGAGGAACAAAAATCACACCCTTACTCCATATAAGAAGGAAACAAATTGCTACCACTATCACCAATACTCCCATGCTGCCTCATGGAGGGACAGTAGTTAGTAAAAGGAGGAAAGCATCCAAAGGTATAATCACTCGCATATCTTAAGCAGTACATACTTGATTGTTAGTTTTGACAATTTGGAAATCTTTGCAGCAGTGCTGAAATTGAGAATAATTTTCTTTCTTCCTTCTGTTTAGTGAGAGACAAAACCACCTGAAAAAACAGTAAGGTGCTTGTTTTCACCACCTCCTATATTAAAATAGAATGCTCACTTGAGCCTAGAAACTAGAAAGAAACAGGAACACAAGAGCCAGGAAATGGCAAAGGGAGAACAAATTCAACAGTTGCCTTTCTAATTGAAATCTATTATTCTGCGCAGCCCCCCCCCATATAGAGATCATGGCTTTCCTAAATATGACCTCCTTTCAGATGAAAGGATCTTCTCAAGGTCAAACATTCCTATTCCTCCAACCTCTCTTCATAATTTCTAATCCACTAAACCTCATGTCCTCTTTGAGTTATGTCTTCTGATCAGAATCCTTTCGACTTTAGCTTTTTGTTGTGGGATGTAAACTACCTATTGACAAACTTGATCAGCCTTCAGAAACATGCTTTCGAAGTGATTTTAGTGCATGCCCTATGAGATTTCATTGTTACAAGGGAATTGTTCTTGGGTATTTTGAATGATGCATAGTTACTCAGTTTTCCCATCACACTGCAGATTAATGACATCTGGCTGTTGTAGCTTGAATTTGTATAGGCTGTTATGACTTGACTCATGCTGGTGTGTGAAACAAGATGCATTTGTAAATCTACCAGGGAAAAAAATTAACTTGAGAATGTGGATTAGAATTATGAATGGTCTGGTTATAATTTTTAATTAATAGTTGTAACTCCAAGACGTCCAGCAGCATTTAGTATCAGGAATGATAGGTTATAGAGGAAAGGGGAAGTGATTAGTATTTTGATATCCATGTACAGGTATTTACAAGATTTTTTTACCATATGATTCAGAGATTTGTCCTTTAGAATTACAGGAAGGGACCTGTTGGCATCACAGTGGGACAGTTATGGGATAGCAGAGCTCCGTGGAGCACAGCAAAACCCAGCCGATACTTGCCTGCCAGGAGACTCTACAGGGTCAAAGCCACCCTGGAGGGGTGGTGAAGAAAGGAGGGATGCATTGTAGATCACGAGGAAATAGCAATTTCCTCATTTGAGCCAAAGAAAACCCTCTTGATCAGCAGCAGAGACAATGACCATTTTGGCAAGACTGAAGCTGTGACAACCAGGACAAGAAGAATATGTGTTGGAGCGGTTTGTGGACAGAGGATTGAAACTGGGTGAGACAACTTTCAACTTCTATACTAGAGTCTTAAACCCAAATAAAAGAATTCTTTTTAAAAAAAGACTCTCCAAAACGTTAAGAAAGCAGCAATTTAACACATGGAGAAAGTTTATAGACCTGAAAGTAAAACAAACTTTTAATGGAAGACTGTAAAGCTTTAAAATATAGACTAGACTGGAACTGGTAGTAGTGTGAAAAGTGATTTAATTTGTGATTTAATAATTTAAATTAAATTATTAATTTAATAATACTGTTTGATTATTGGGAGAATCTGTAAAAGAAAGAGGAACTTTGATTTTTTTAATTATTATTATTTTTTCCCAATCTTTTTTTGCTGTGTTTAATGCTGGAATGTAGAGCAGGGGTGCCACTTACTGGCCAAAAAAGATATTATATTAGTACATGGTGGGAATAACCTTGGAAAGTAAGGATTATTGATAATATACTGTAAGAATAACAAAGAGAAGAAGAAAGAAAATAGTGAAAGAAAAACAATATCTGGAAGGCCTTTTTATTTTGGTTCCATATCTACTGTCGTTTTGGCTGCTTGGAAGTATTAGTGAGCCTTTTGAAGATTTCTAAGGCAAGGTGGGCTATAATTAACAAGAAACATCCTTGCAATTGAATATCTGACTTTGTGGATTAAAGGGAAATGTGATGGCCAATCTGGATTATTGACAGAACATTCTACAAGGCAAAAGAAGAAAGAAGAAAAATTAAACAAGACTTAAAAATTTGGAAAACCTAGAGGGCACAAATTGGAAAATTTTAAGAACTATAAATTTAGGGGATTTTGAGGAACAGTTCTGTCACTATGTACATTTTATCAATACTGGTGTGTTTGGTGTTTCTGGGCAATTGGGATATTGAAATGTTGGTGGAATATTGAGCAGTGATTAGTTTATTACATTATCACAAAATGTTTCAATGGAGAAAACAAAAGCCATTTATAAAGAAATATTGAGGAAGAAATATAATATTTCTTCCTCAATGAATACATTGAGGAAGATATGAATACATATCTTCCTCAATGTATTCAGGAAGATATAACAAGGAGTCATAGGGAGATGATGGAATTGATACAGGGTATAAGTGTGAGACTAGAAAAATCCCAGCAAATGAACAACAACAAAAAAAAAAAATGAACAAAAAATTGAGAAAGTAGAGGAGAAATCAGAAGGAGCTAAGGAAAGAATAGAGGAGATAAATCCAAAAATGATACAAGCAGGCAAAGATATGGAAGAGATAGCAATAATTTTTAACATGGAAGAGACAGATTATTCCTTAAGAGTACAAAATATAAAAGAGAATAAAGAAAAAGATCTCCTAAAAATGATGGGGGAACTGCAGATCCAACAGCAAGAGACAGATGTTGTGGCAGATGAAATATTTAGATTAAATAAACATGAACGGAGTTACAAGATACCAGAAGAGAAGCATGAAAGATTCACCAAAAAGTTAATAAGAGTTGAAATTCTAAAAAAGGCAAGAGATGATGGATAGATATAGAATATTTTTTAACATGCTGGTTATTTTATTAAGTGTTAGAAAAAAGAAGTAGAAAGTAGAAATTGGAAAAATAGTATTATGTATACTGAAATATAATAGAACATATAATTACTATGTATACACAAATGTTAGAAGTTGAAAGATTATGATTATGTATATTTAAATGGTGTGTAAAGTATATTGACCCAGACAATACACTGTTCACCAAGCACTTTTGGATGTTAAAGAAAAAATTATATATATATATATATATATATATATATATATATATATATATATATATATAAGAATTACAGGAAGTAAGCTGAAATCTGAAGCTAAATGTGAGAATGTTTAGCAGATTTTAAAAATAATGTTAATAATAGTAGTAATAAGAAACTTTGGTATAATCCCAAAACATCTGGAGCACCACTTGAACACTATCAGCATTAAGAAAATTATATCTATTATGTCTAGCAACAATACCTTTAACATCATCCAAGAAAATCTCCCTATCCCAAACTTTGAGAAGGATTCAGTAGGTAGATCAAAATGTCAAGTCCAATCTTAACATCTGGCTCACTGTGCAATGAACTATAATAATGCAATATAACAGTAATGACTTACCAGAGATAAATATCAGGAAAGAGGAACTAAAGATTTTTGAAATATGGAAATTATTCAAGAAAAAAAGATCAAGCTGAGATAGTATCCTGCAACAAAAATAATGTTCCAATATTTGAGGGGCTGCCACAGAGAGGAAGTGGTCAAGCTATTTTCCAAAGCACCTGAAGGCCAGACAAGGAATAATGGATGGAAACTGATCAAGGAGAGATTCAACCTAGAAATAAGGAGAAATTTTCTGACAGTGAGAACAATCTATCAATGGAACAGATTGGCTTGAGAAATTTGGGTGCTTCATCACTGGAGGCTTTCAAGAAGAGATTCAACTGCCGTTTGTCAGAAATGGTGCAGGGTCTCCTGCTTGGGTGAGGGGTTGGACTAGATGACCTACAAGATCCCTTCCAACTCTGTTAATCTGTAAAGAACTGTCATCTCTCTCACTCATGTATCCATACCGTTTGTTATCTCAGTATATTAGTTAAATCAACATATTGATCTTTTATGACTACATTCTTCATATTATTTTCTTGATCTAGTGGTCACGGCTGGTACCAGGTTTGATTGGACAATGAGGAAAATATTATTTTTAATGATACTGTGATTTGCAGTACTGCAACAAGCTTCTTGGGTCAGTAGACACTGCTATCTCAATCCAAAGGAGGTTGGGGCAAATTGGACACTATTACTTTGAGTCACCGGATATATGTCATGGCAGGACGTGAGGCACAGATGACAAGGATAATAACAGTGGTTCTAGTTGCTTGGCCAACTTTCATCTTTATCAGTTAGGACTGTTTTTAAAATGTAAAGGCTGAAAGGGGGTTGAGGAGAGATTGACTTCACCCTGAAGTCCCTGTTCACCATGCCAAGTGCTAACACTGCTTTCCATCTAGAAAGCCATATAATAAAGTCTTTTCCTTATGAAGGGCAACATTTTCAACCTCCATGATGGCGAACCTATGGCACGCGTGCCAGAGGTGGCACACAGAGCCCTCTCTGCTGGCACGCGCGCCGTCACCCCAGATCAGATCTCTGTGGCATTTCTTTTGTGAGCTTCTGTTTCCCTGCAAACAACGAAACAGAAGCTCACGAAAGAAAAAGATCTTACCTCTTGCCGTGCTGCCGGCTTTGGGATGCCCCACCTCCCGCTGGCCAGCTGGTCTTCGGGTTTCTGCTGCGCATGTGCGCATGTCCGCACATTTGCATGTGCATGTCTGTGCTTGCGCATGTCTGTGCATGTCAGTGCATGTGCACATTCACACACACATGCGCACCTTTCAATTTGGGCACGCGCACACGCAGTTTGGACACTCGGTGTCTAAAAGGTTTGCCCTCACTATCCCAGAATTACTGGAATTCAGTTCCCAGAGTTAGTGAAATTCAACTATTGGATGTAGACTGGAGTAGGACACATAGATGGTGTGAGCCTTTCACCATAACAATTTAACTGCTTGCAGATTAACTAGAAGGCTTTTAGTGAGACCTGGATGATCAAGGAAGGGTTTTCACAGTCACAAGAAGAACATTGGCAAAGATGCTTACTAATAGAATGATGCTATGAATGCAAGAAAAACTTGCAGTAGACCTAATGCAGTAAATTGAATGATTTAAGAACTTGGACTACTCATCTATCAACCTGAAACTATCTACTTTGGTTAGCTGTGATAATCTTCCTTGCAGGAAAAAGAAAAGCAGCTATGTTAAGTATTTAAGAAGAAAAATACAAAATTAATATAAATGTATTGGGCAAAGTTAAATTTATAATATGGTTTGTAGGCATTTGAGTTTTCAGGAAATAATGAATTTTGTACTATATTACAGTCTTAATGTCTGCAGGCATTCAGACTCAAGTCTAATCAGGTATAGTAGAAGTGATGTTGGGTTTCATCAAGAACTCTTGATCAAACCCATTGGGAAGATAAATTGAATATTGGATTCTCCTAACTGAAAATAGAGGGACTTGACTGGCTGCACTAGGATTACTGATGTTAGGCATTAACTATTTCCTAGTGCTGTAAAAATTAATACAAAAATAACTTTGTCCAATGATAAATTACAATACAATACAATACAATTCTTTATTGGCCAAGTGTGATTGGACACACAAGGAATTTGTCTTTGGTGCATATACTCTCAGTGTACCTAAAAAGAAAATTCTATTGGAAGTAAAAGAATATCCAGGCTGGGAAAGATTCTGCTGGTGTAAGAGGAATGGCTTGACAAGTCAATGTTCTAAATCTGTGTGAGCAACTGATCTTCTCTGCAGACATATCCAGAGTACAAGAGAATCAGTTTTCCCAGGTGTGTTGGCTTTTTCTCTGTACATTTCATTGATTTGTAACTGTTTTGTTCAGTTCTCATCCATAACTGGCATTTTGAATTTCTTATTTGCCCTTAGAATATGTCAGCACCTCCTGATCATTTAACAAGAAATACATTGTTTCTTTGGGGGTACTTGTTAAATCAGACATTGTTTAATAGGAAGAGTAAAGGAAGCTATGCATATGTCTTGAGCCATAAATAATTGCCTTGAGGAATCATTCTCCTGGACCGCTTATGATGAAAAACAGGCCTGGTTGGGGGAAAAAACTGTTAATAGATTGAAACTTTTATTAAAAGGGCAGTACAATTGAAGCTAAATTTATAATCCTCCAACTCACTAAAGCTGAACATGGAACTAATTTTCAAAAGTGTTTAAAATTAAACAGCTCCAAAATTGCAAGCTGATTATTTGGGCAATCAGGTTTCATCATTTGAATGATACTCACTGTCAAACAAATAAGAAGTCAAGATGGAATTCTCATATTTTTCTCCCTGTTATTTATATTGTATGTATCTTTTGGATGTGGCATTATAGTGCACCAGGCTAACACACACACACACATTCTATAATATGTATAGTGCTTGGCTATATAGAATTCTTCATAGAAACTCATGGAACCTCTGACATGCATAGTTCCCACAAGCTCCTTCCGCCTTGTCTGTACTGGCCCTACTTTCTTCTCTGCAAGCTCACTCTCTCTTCTTTCTCTGATATGAATAACAACAAAGTCCTTCTCACAACTTTCTCTTGTTTATGCACCTCAGTTGCCTACAAAGGTGAAGGACTCTTTCATCCTTTCTTCCATCACTGTGAACAGACTGCCAGGACCCTCCTTAGATGCTTAACTTTTGCATATAATGACAGCTGAAACATATTCAGGAAGAATTTTACCGTAACATTCTCCATCACTGCTTAGAATGTGATGGAATGGATAGAGAGACATTTGCCTGTCTTTATGTGAGTAACTCATGTGGTCTGGATGTGAGTGGAATACCCTTATGCTGTTTACTAGGGGAAGAAAACGATTAAAACCTATTGATCTGTGTCTTATAAGAGTAGCTCATTAGTCATTACCATATTCCAGACCTTGTTTTTAACCCCTGTTCCTTTCAAAATATGGTTGGTAATAAAAAAATAATGCAGCCTGATATGTCCAACTCTAATTATAGTTAGACAGAACTAATAACAATAGCAATTGCACTTAGATTTATATACCTCTCCATAGTGCTTTATAGCACTCTCTGAGCAGTTTATAAATGTCAGCATATTGCCCCCAACAATCTGGGTCTTTATTTTACTGATCTCAAAAGGATGGAAGGCTGAATCAACCTTGAGTAGGTCAGGATCAACTCATGGCTACAAGCAGAGTAAGCCTGCAATTCTGCATTCTAACCATTGTATCCCCACAGGTCACTAAATTAAAAACTAATTGTAATTATTTGACTTATTGTGCAAACCCAGTTTCAGGGTTCCAACTGATGCCCTAATTAAATCATGAGCCTCGAGCCAAGCTTGAAAAGAAATCCAGTTATTTATTAAGAACTTCATGTCGGCACGTTCCAAGTGAAGCCAACTCTGACCTCACGTAATTTACGGCCCAGTTCTGACCCTGTTTTCCCCCTCCCCCAAGGTGTGTCATCAGTCACATTCTCCGACGAAGCAATTTCATGGGCTGAAGAGATCACTCCCCTCTGGCCACTGTGAGTAACCCCGGGAAACGGCCTTCACAGAGATAATGTACTTTTGTTTTTGACTGACACGCTGCCTTGCAAGTTCGTTGTCCCATCCCACTTGCCTATGGCAACTTGAGAGCAGGCCAGGGATGCTTTGCGAGCTGACATCCAGCAAATTCTGTCCCTAGTTAGAAGTTTGGCTGACTGTTTCTGGAAGGGTTCCTGGACTCTGTATGACAAGCAAAGTTAAAAATTATGCAGGTGAATTTTCTCTGATCACTTCATGCTAAAATAGACAAATAATCAGAAACAGAATGTTTGTTTTACCATGCAGCTGTGAAAGACACCAGAAAAGAAAGATGGTTCTACATACCTAGAGAGGCAAATATTAATATGACTTCCACTCTCAGGTCAAAATCAAATAATGATTTTTTTCACATTATTTTTTATCTTAGATGTTGTAGCAGAACAGCTCAGTCTGTAGAATGGAAGACTGAAGGTCTCAAACATCCTTTCCTAAAAGCTCTCTATATGTTCACCCATTGTCCCAGCATTCTGCTTCAAGTTAGAGGCTAGGTAGCTCTTGCTATCATATCTAACTTCTAGGGGGTGCCTCATTTGGCGTCAATGCTCCCTGTGTTGTCTTTCAGGTGATTAAAAGGTCAGCAAGTGAAAAAACTGAAAATAATGTCATCTTATAGAAACAGAACGTAGACTCTAGAGCAAGGATTCCCAAACTGTGAGATGTATCTTCCCCTTTAGGAAATGCAGAAAGAGTCCAGGGTAGGTGGAAGAACCTTTAGTTGCACATTGTTACAATAAATCCCTCTCTTCCAAAGTTTCCAATGTATTGTTTTCAGCGTTCATTTGTGTTCATTTTGGTGTATGAAGTTTTAGGGAAGATTAACATTATACTAAAAAAAAGTGTAATGCAAAAGGTTTAGGAACCCTTGGTCTAGAGATTCTAACCCATCTTTCCCAGCCTCCTCAGATATAAATAAAACCAACTTTATTTTTTAAAAATTGTATAAAACCAGTTTTAATTTTATTTCAAATGTAAAAGTAATGTAATGCTCCAAGAAGACCACATGATGGTGCTGGCCTGATATAGAGAAAATTCTGACCTAAAGTCTCCATAAACAAGAGATAGAATGGAAAGTTCCAAGTCAACATTTTGGAGTGCAGTTTGAAGCACGAATTCCAGTTGAGATTTAAGCACAGAGAAATTAGAACCTTAGATTTGTGTATCATAAAATTACATTAAGCACTGAACAGAGTTTTCACGTATGGTGAAAATTCATGGTGAAGTAGTCTCCCCTGAAGGAGCAGGGACACCATGGTGGCAGGGATTGGCAACCAGATGATAGATTCTGGCTGGCCCAATATTTCCGGATAAAAGAAATATAAGATCAAAACAAATAAAGGGGATAGTTATTTTGAAAAACTAATTTTTGATGAAAATGCTTTTTTTTTAAAAAAAAATCTTTATTTACATTTTCCATTAAAAACAAAAGGAGAACGACACATTATATAAATAACAAGCAAAACATACAAGATAACACAACAAAAACCAACAAAACTAGCATACCTATAAGAAGTACCTTAATAACCTAGTACTCAGTACTGTATATCTATATTATAATCCGGAGAAGACAGAACATCTTACATATCTTTATAAAACAATTAGGTCTATCCGACCTCACTTTACTTGTATAATATAAGTTTCTCGGTACATATAGTTCCTCTTCTAATTTGGGTTATATTTTCCTTTTCTCTAGCCACTTATAGAATTTTTCCAAGATAAACATATTTTTGTTTGATTGCTATCTTTTAATTTTTTGGTCAATTTATCTGCTTCCGCACAGTCTAAAATCTTTTTTATAATAGCTTCCTCTGATGGGATACTTTGATTTTTCCGAAGTTGAGCATACGCCAATCTCGCCGCTGTGATAATATGTAATGTAGGATATCATACATCTCTTTTAATACCTTCTGGATTGGAGCCGAGCAGGCATGTCTCTGGTCGCCATTCAATCGTTTGATTTAGAATCTCATTCAGCCATTTTTTAATTTTCCCCCAGAATTCTATTGCTTTCGGGCACATCCACCACTGATGATAATAAATGCCATGCTCACACCCACATTTCCAGCATTCTGCTGATTGTCCAGTGAACATTTTAGCTAGTCTATCGGGGGGAAGATGCCATCTGTATATCATCTTGTAAATATTTTCTTTGTATGCCATGGAAGCTACTAATTTCATATTCTCCCACCAAATCTCTTGCCATTTCTCTAAATAGATTGAAAACCAAAGTTTTTTCCCCAGGCAATCATTGTATCCTTAATTATCTCATCACCTATCTCTATTCTCATCAACAACTTATAAATTTTTGAAATCATGCCTTTTTCTTGGCCCATCAAAATTTTATCTAGTTCTTGTAACTCACCATTAATACCCTTCCTATCTCTGTCTTTTTTGTATGTAGATTGGATCTGTAGATATGTCCACCAGTCCACTTGTACCCCTTGGGAGTTCAATTCCTGTTTAGATTTTAATTTTCCTTGTACATTCAGCAAGTCCTTATATGTTAATTTTTTTGCATAGTTATAGAGTTTAGGGTATGTCAATGCTTCTAAAGGTGATATCCAGCACAGTGTTTTAATATAATATTTTTTACTAACTTTTTCCCAATTTCGAATCAAAATATTTCTTATGTAATGTCGAGTGAACCATTTGCTTTGTGGGGTATTATCTCGCCAAAGTGCCATATGCCAGCCCTGATGTAGGTCGAAGCCTTCTATTTTAAGAAGACGGCTATTATCTAAAGTAATCCATTCTTTTACCCAGGTTAGCAAAGCTGCTGAATAGTAATTCTCCCAACATGGTAAACCCAGGCCTCCTCTTTCTTTTATCTCTTGCATCATCTTTTTTTTAATCCATGTTTTTTTCCCCTGCCAGATAAATTTAGTTATTATTTGGTTTAGGTCCATGAAATTTTTTTTAGATAAGTTCACTGGGGTGGTTTGAAACAAAAAGTTAAATTTCCATAGCACGTAGGATTTAACTGTTATTACTCATCCTAGAAGTGAGAGTTGTATTTTACCCCATTTGTCTAAGTCTTTTCTTATTTGAGTCAGTAGTTTATTGTAGTTTACTGGTACAAATGGACTGGCAGCGGAGCTATATAAAACAATGTTTGAGGTTATGGGAGAACATATGAAAGACCTGTTTAATGAAGTCCTTGGGAAAGCAGAAATCTCCCATTCATGGAGGGAGGCCAACATCAGTTTAATCCCTAAAGACCCCCCGCCCCGAAAGAATTAAAAAGTTATAGACCAATATCCCTTCTGAATTCAGATTATAAAATTGTCACTACAATTTTAGCAAATAGATTAAAAGGATTTCTGAACGAATTTATACATATAGACCAAAATGGATTTTTACCATCATGACAATTACGAGACAATATGAGAATCATGCTAAATATATTGGAATATTATGAAGAACACCCAGGCAAACAGGTTGCACTAGTTTTTATAGACGCCCAGAAGGCATTTGATAGAGTTAACTGGGAGTTTATATTATTACAGTTAGAACACATGAGATTTGGACAGAGATTTATAAACGCAATTAAAGCTATTTATTCAAAACAAACAGCCAGATTACTGATAAATGGGGACTTAACAGAAGAATTTCCTATTAGCAAAGACACAAGATAGGGCTGTCCTTTATCCCCTTTACTCTTTATCTTATCACTAGAAACATTGCTGCGTAAAATCAGGAACAAAGAAAGAATAAAAGGCCTTAGAATTGGTCAACAGGTATATAAAACCCAGGCCTTCGCAGATGATATGGTCTTCATTTTGGAAGAGCCTATAGAATCTTGCTTACATCTATTAGAGACAATTGAGGAATTTGGTTTGGTAGCTGGTTTACTAATCAACAAAAAGAAAACAAATATATTAACTAAGAACATTTCAGAGGAAGCTAAGAAAGACCTACAGGAAGTGACTGGGTTAAAGGTAGTTAACAAAGTTAAATATTTGGGAATTTGGCTAACTGGCAGTTGCTCGAGCATACAAGAAGATAACTACGATGAAAATGCTTTTGAACAAATTTTAATTGAAATAAACTTGACCTCCATGGGAATGTGTTTTTGTTGTTTGTTGACTATTAAAGAGTGCAACAATTGGTGAATTTTACAAAACAGAAGATAAAGCTAATATAAACCAGACAGAAATTATAGACAAATAGTTGGAAAGAGAACTAGATAATCTGTCTCTATTGGAATTGAAAGAGAAGGAATATTGTTTAAGATTTAGAACACTTCCAGAAGATTCTGGTGAACATGTTAGAGAAAAAGTTATTAAAGCTTTAGCAGATTCCTTGGATTACAAGAGGAAGACACTGTATTAAAGGATAACATGGCCCTACAAAAAGCATTCATTAATATTATTCCAATTTATATAAAGAAAATGACATCTCTCTGGGGAAAATATATGAATATCTAAAGAAAAAAAAATCAAAGATTACAGAGAAACAGGCAGACTGTAAATGGACCCATAACAATAAGGGAAGCTTCTGAAGCTATAAAAAAATATTAAACCAGGAAAGGTGCCTGATAAATGGATTATCAGATTCTCATTATAAATGTTTTAAGAATGAACTTTTACTACCTTTACAAAACATGATGAACTCTATCTTACAGGGAAGATAGAGAATTGGAAAGAGGTCACTATAACACTAATACCTAAAGAGATACAAGATTTGACTTTAACAAAAAACTGTAGGCCAATATCATTATTGACTAATAACTACAAGTTGTTCACAACAATTTTAGCTGATAGTCTGAAAATACTTTTGCAAGAATTTATTCATGAGGATCAATGTGAGTTTTATCTATAAGATAAAAGACAACATTAGAAATGTGTTGGACATTTTTGTAACATTGGAGCAATATAATTAAAAACAAGGGACATTGATTTTCTTAGATGTAGAAAAGACTTTTGACAAATTGAACTTGGCTTTTATATTCCAAGGTTTTGAAATATTTTTGAAAGAAAGAGCTTTTACTGCTCTTGGCCCCACTATTTGGAACATCCTGCCACTGGAGGAAAAGTCTGCCACCATCCATTTGATCTTTCAGAAGGTTATTTAAATCTGTTTCTGCTGGTTGGCTTGGAGTCCATGTTGTAAATGAGAAATAAGAGATTTAGACAAATGGCTAACTTATTATGAGACACTAGAATTTTGTCAAGGGGAATGTAAAATAAAATCAAGAGAAGTACTGGTGGCAAAGGAATGTAGTTAATGGTTTTCTTAGCTACTGTTATTAAAACATTTAAAGTAGACAAAATAAAGTATGATTTTGAATATTGTAAGAATGGGTTTTAAATATAATTGTGTACAGATTATGAATATATAATTGCTAAAAGCATAATCTTTTATTGAAATTTGAAACAGAACATAAACAAGTATAAGTAAGTATGATAAAGTAGATTAAAATTGGTTATAATATACAGATGGAACAGTGGGAAAATGTATGCATGAAAAGATTAAAATCGTCTAGACTCTAGACTGTATAAAGGAACTTCAAATTTATGTTGGAAATACAGTATAAACAAGAAGGGACATTTTATCATGTTTGAACATGTAAAAAAGCTAAAAAAAATTAAATACAAATATACCCATTGATTCAGAGGATTTTAAAAACTAATATACAATGAGACCAAAAGTTTTTTGGGAATTAAAGGACAAACAGATGGAAAAAATCATGGGACCTTGTTTTTGTATATGACAATTGCAATGATATTATTTTATGCACAAAGGTAGAAAGATTCGGCATCAGAATCGAAGAATGGTTGGTGAAGATGACAGAACTTGCAAAGATGGCTAAATTGATTTTTTAAAATCAGAGAGAATGTATATGTCTATTGCTGATGAACTTGGGATTTATGGTTTGATAACCAAACATAATAGATTGTAGAAAGAAGACGGGTTTGATGGGGTTTGAATTATATGCAACTAACCAGGACAAGGAGTCATAATAGATATACAAACAGGTCAGTTATGCAAAACAGGTCAATTGACGAGTTAAGCTGTTCTCACACAATGACCAGCTAGGTAGAATTACTTTAACATTGTGCAAGACTGCATCTATCTTAAATTATAACTCTTGCATTAGATGATTAGGTCAAATAAATTGTTCTTCCATTAATCCAATTAGGGATCTTTTGGAAACAGGCCCTTTGTGAAATTTCAACTTCATGTTTTGTTTCAAATTCACTTTTCAGGGAATAAATATGAAAATTGTGAAACTTTAGAATCCTTTATGAAATGTTCCAGGACAAATTATTGAGGGGGCTATATCTGTGAAAGCCTTTTATGTACTTGTTACAGAACCTCGGTTGGGTGCCATATGGCAGACTGATAGTTTACTAACAATTATTTGAACACTGATCCAGTCAGACACTGAAAAGCAATTATTCTACAGTTTTGTTACTCCATTTCACCATCATGCCAGCATACTGTGAACGGTTCAAGTTGGTTTATACGATAAATTGCTGAGGTTCAAAACTGGGGCTCTTCTGAACTTTTTAACCTTCTATAAAAGGAAAGAATTCTAAAAGCAATGGATAAAATTCAATTAACTGAGATGACAGAAAATAATCTACTGAGCAAACACATCAGGCAATTGGAAGCTTTCATAAAGGAAATAACCTATTTCTTTCCTTGTTATCTAATGATACAGGAGTTTATTTCTCTCGCAGCAGTTAGAAAGCTACATATTTCCTAAATGCTTTGGCAAGTAATTATCACAGACTAATTCATTCAGTTCCATATTTGAGGCAAATTATTAATAACTAATTGTTGTATTCTGAGGTCATATACATATGTGTTTATGAATGCCTATGTATCACTTAATCTGATAAATGCTTATGTTCTATATGCACGGTACTATGGAGAACTGGAAACTGATAGAGAATGCTATTTTGAGCATGCATTGATAGCAAATACTGAGATCAAATTTGCATCTTATCTGTCTAAACCCTTTGCATTTTCTTCTAAACTGGAGAAATTCAGAAATGTTTTCATAATGAAATAATAGAGAGTTAAGACAGAATTGAGAGGGAGAAAGGTAGGTAAGTATAGTTCCAAGGAATGCTATCCAAGTGTATAATTCTGCACATGCCTACATTTTCACAGTGTTTTTCTCAATACAAATATTGTACTTTTTCCTCTAATGCATATTGCTTATTCAATGTACTCACAGAAAAGATGGTGAATTATTGGGGAAGCGTAGGATTTTTGGTACCAAACTATTTGTATTTGCTTTTTTAGATCTTGACCTGAATTACAGCAGCAATGCTTTACAGTGTGGATACTGTGAAAATTTGCCACATCAACATGCAGTCAGACTCCTCCTTGCATTGTATAATTGCTTTGATTGATGTTGCAATCAGGTTTGCTAAAGGAAATTCCAAACTCTGTAATTGTGAGCCTGGTCCTGAATTGGTTTCGGCTCATTAATGAAAGCATTACCCATAATTATTATGCCTAAAAAGCATTTTATATGCACAGTGACACACTTCAGGATGTGCGATCATTGTGTCATAGACATACTTCTCAGATACTGGTAGCACTTGAACTTTGACCTGACTCTCACCATTTCATCTCAGGCATGCTTCGGTGGCATAATGGGCTTATACTCTCTGCTGATGTCTGAAGTAGTCCCATAGGCTGTGCCATTGCTTATGGCCAAGGTGAATGAGAGGTGCTTGGTTGCTATGTATTTGTAAGAGAGCAGCATACCAGTTTCTTAAAGAGTTTGAGTGAAAGAGATGCTTGTTTGACCTCTATTCATAATAGATCAATAATGATGAACATTTTAAAAAATAGAATAAATCCATAAACTACCTAACATTTAGCTTATGGTGAAGGTGGGGAGGGACCAAATGAGGTTGTGAGAACTGCTCTGAATGTTGCTTTGTCCCACCTCCTTGTCTACTCAGGTTGCTATAATTGCTTTGTCAATGTCCTCAGCCCAGGAATTTCAAGTAATAGTATCTCCTTCACAATCTCCCATACCATTCAGGTGAGAAAGTTCCTCACAGAAAATCGCCTCTTCCCCCACTCTATTCCCATCTGATTTTCAGTTTTACTGACCTATAGGAATCTCCATTCTGAAAGTGATTTGTTGTGTTTTACTGGCACGCAGGAGCTATAACTAGATCTGGATGAATGTGTCAGCATAATTTCATCAGTCTGTCTCCTGATATGTTAACTCAGATCTCATCTACCTTCACACTTTTTAAAAACATAAGTTACTTGACATCCTTAACATCATTTAAAATGTTGGTGTCCTTTTAACAAATTGTGTGCAAATGAAAAGAAATCTATGCACAGCATATGGGAAACAAATGGAGAATTTGAACACCTGATGGAGAAAGCAAATATAACATTGTGGGTATTATAGAAGCCTGGTAGGATCTATCTTGTGATTGGAATATATTTTGTTTTTAAAAAAACCTTGACCCAATAATAAGAGAAGGTGGGGAACATTATATGCAGATTATGACAATAATTTGCTACTATATGGAAATTAATGACACTAAGGGTGAAAAATCCTGCTAAAAGCATCCAGGGGAAAATTAAGAGGTAGAAAGACACTGCTTTAGACATGTGCTATTGGCCACCCACCAAACAGAAGTTATAGATGAAAGCTTCACAAATCAGATGACCATGATGCCTTTGTTGTTAGTTGCGAAGTCGTGTCCGACCCATCGCGACCCCATGGACAACATTCCTCCAAGCCATGATGTCTTAGAACCTCATAACTATGGTAATGGAAGATTTCAATTCCTCGTATCAATTGGGAATCAAAGCAAGGGAGAGAGCCAACAGGTTCTTCATGTGCCTTGCAGACAACTTTATCATCTGAAAGATGGAAGAGAGAAGTAGGGAATCAGCCTTCCTGAATTTAACATTAAGAGAGAGGAAATGCTTAAAGATATGGTAGGAACTTTTGGAGAAAGTGACAATCTGATTCTAGAATTCATCATATTGAGGGCAAAGAGAACTGGAAGTAATCTGATTAGTGTTCTAAACTGTGAGACAGCTGACTTCAGTAAATTAAAGGAAAAAAATAAGAGCAATTCCATAATTGTAAATCCTGAAGAAAAAACAACAGTCCAGGAGGATTGGAGAATTGGAAAGCTGAGATAATTATGGCCAATTAATTACAGACAATACCAAAGAGAAAGAAAAATGAAATATACCTGATAAAATCAGTGTGTTTGCATAAAAGGCTTTCCAATAAACTAGGAAACAAAAAGCACAAATAAAAAAAAAGAATGAAATATAAACAAAAGCACACTATTTATATTTACCTTTAGAAGAGTTCATTGCTTTAGTTTTGTTGTATGTTCTCAGAGTTACTTGCTTGTGAGATGGGCAGCTATATAAACTAGACAAATGAATCAATAAATAGAAAGCTTAGAACTTAAAAACAGGATGGAATTTAGAAGATAAATACAAAAAGGAGCCTTCTTCCACCCACATTATTGATGCTTGATTATTCATTCCAAAGAGATAAATGGAAAGAGATCTGAAGATGTTTAAATGACTATTGTAATAAATTAGAAGTCAGGAAAACCTATTACTGGATACTTACTCATAGGGAACATTTCGAGTCAATTGTATATGATTTCTGTAGTGAACACTTTATCACATAGCAAACCTTGCTATTCTAAATGGTATAAATGTAAATGTAATTATTATTTTATATATAACATAACACAACAGAACACAACAACACAATACAACAGAACATATGCAATATCTGTAGCTCAGGTATAGGATGAGTGAAGGTTTGTTCTTCGAACTTATGTGTTGGTTTCTGAATGTTTTGTTACCAGACTAAGGAAACAGATTTTAGGGGATGTCAGTGTTCTTCTGTTTATAAGGACTTCTAGTGTGGGTGTGTCAAGTGAGGATCTTGTGATGGCTCAGCTCTGAGTCATCAGTGAGTCTTGTGATAGGTCTTGTGATAAGTCTTATGATAAGGAAATTACATCAGGTCAGGGTCATGGGAGGTGAACTGGTGGGGGGAGGTTGCGTGGGTTGGTTGAGGGTCAGTGCTGTCTCTGATTGGCTGTGCGGTTGATTTGGATTCTGAGATCATATGGTGGGTGTAGGTCAATGTGTCTGTTGATGGAATTGCTTGTGGAGTGCCATTGTTCGATGGATGGCCAATGATTTTTGTGTTGCTCCAATCAAACTGGTGCTGTTTGGTGTCAGTGTGGGTAGAGATTAAGAATTTGGGATCATGGCGTTTGACTGCCAGCCGGTGTTCATGGATCCTGGTTTTTAATTGATGTGATGTTTGTCCCACATAGAATTGGTTGAAATGGTTATAATTGATTTTGTAGATTACATTGTTTCTTCCTTCTGTTCCTTCTGTATTTTGTCTTTGGTTCTGGATAATTCCTGACGAGAGTGGTTGTGGGTTTGTAGGCTATTGTTATTCCTAGGGATTGGAGGATTCTGTGAGATCATCAGCTCTATCAATTTAAATAAAATAAATTCCATTTTTGTATTACCTATCATTCTTCGCATCTACAGGAGTTGGTATAGAATATTAAATATAACATAGGAATATACTATGTATACAAATCATATATCCCACATCAATGGAGAAATGGAGTTGTCCCGGATTCTTGGTTTTCCTGGATTTGTCTATAAACTTTTATGGTGGTAAATTGTTGGCCACTTTTGCTCTTTTAGCTCCATCCTGGATTTTTTTCCCCTCCATGGAGGCACTACAATCATGGAAGACAAATAATGTTTGTACTTCAGGAGGCCAATCCACTTTTGGGAAATCTGGGGTGCTTTATGTACAAGCATGCCAGTAAGATAGATTTGTTATTTGTCTAGGTCTAAAAAGCACACTTGGGATGTGTTTGTATCATTATGCATGACTTTGACTAGCAGTATTCAGAAAACAGTGGACAATCTTCCCCACTGTTTCTTAAGCATACAGGTGCTGAATTGTGATCCATACATTTTCTTTTTATTAGCTAGAAGCTGGACCTTACTTCCTACAGCAAACATAATCCAAAACGATAGTATTTAAATTCTGTTGTAATGTACTTTATCATTATTTTCTTCATGCAGAATTCCAGATTTTTTTTTAACAAAAGGCAAATAGGGATCTTTTCCTGGTATTAGAACCAGGAAGGAGATGTCTCCGAGTGATATTAATTAAAACAATCGAACACCTAAACTTATACCTACACCTACACAAACACGTACACCTATACACATACCCACTTTCAGTAAATAAAAAGTATAAGAGAGGTTTGGTTCCTTTAAAATATTTATTTTGTTTGTATCAAAATATATGTAGAGTAATGCATTTTACTAAAATCTCCCTATAATTTCAATAATATGGTTAAATTTGTAATTGATGTGGCTTGTTCATTTTTTCTGATAATTTAGATAGATTAATCAGAGGCTTTAACAATAGAGTTCCCTGATCTCTCTTTGTCTTTGAAAACGGGAGACATTGAACAAGAGACCCCTTTCAACACCTGTTTCAAAAAGCAAGACACCATCCCATCGCTTGTCTAATTGTACCTCCCCTTCTCTTTTCTGCAAAACTGAAGCCACGGAGCTCAGACTATCATCAATTGAGAAATTAAGTCTGTCATACACCAAGGCAAAGAGAAATCATGGTTGCTGCAAGACTGGAGAAGCTATCCAACCAAACAGTATCTCACAGCAAGGAATTTCTTGCAGGAGTATAACACCACTTGTCATCTCAGAGCATGTGATTGATTCTCTGAGTGGTAAGTAGCAGTCTTGAGCTGTTGGCTCCTGTAAAGCAGAAGTGTTTCAAGATGACCTCCTCTAGTATCAGCTCTGAATTATTTCTGTCATGTAGATGGTAGGATATGGACTCTCCTGGCTCCTTTAAGATATTTATGTATACACTGAGCTATGCATTCTTCAGAGCTTTGAATTTGTTTTGAAAATGCTTATTTGTCTTGAACTTAATGCATATAATATTATTAAAACTTAAATATAAAGATATTCAATTTTTAAAACCCTGTAAAAAATATTCAAGCAGTGTCTAAAAGGGCATTCATGAATAGTTCCTATAAGTAATCAGCAGTTTTATTTGGTATGACTTTCTTGTTTCAATAATGTGTCTTCTGGGTATAGAGTGCAGTTGTTATTCATAGGATCCAGAACAGCCCTGAAGCATCCTGTTTTTCCCCAGTCTCCTTCAACCCATCTGCCAGCTGGGGGCATGCTGAGACAATGGGAAAGCATTTATATAATTGTGAAGACTCTCATGCCACTAAATAAAACATTTTCATTTTCAGCTATTTTTCAGCAGGATTAATTCCAGATTTTAAGGAACATTTACTTTGAAATGGTGTTTTAAAGCAATACATTTTGTTACGTTTTTTCATATGGAAATATTTTTTAAAAATCATACAGGCAAGTTTAAAAAAAATAAAAGCAATTATTTTTAAACCAATGAAGTTGAAATAATGCAAGGAACAATGATGAATTTCAGTTTAAGCCCTTTCATGACTGCAATAATTTTGATTGAAACATCTGACTGGCCTGCACTCATTCACTGCCAAGTAATATAACAACATACTGCAAGGAAGTGAAATTGAAGTTTGGTTAATATTTGGTAAAACCTACTTGATAAATAATGAAAGATATAACAAAATGGGCAGCACTAGGTAACCATGAGCTACTTAATCAGTGGTGGTATTCAACCGGTTCTATCTGGTTCAGGTGAACCGGTAGCAGCGGCGGTAGGCTCCATCCTCCTGCCCAGATGTCATCACATCCGGTTTTTGATGCTCTGCGCATGCATGGAAGATCCTGCACATGTGCGGAGGTGGTGCAGGGGCTCACATTTGTCAACCGGTAGTGAAGGTAAGTGAATACCATCCCTGCACTTAATTGCTTACCAACAAATTTAAAATAATTAACTGATATGGTAGCTGATGCAATCTAAAAGCATCTGGTTGAAAACAAGCTCTTTCCATCTGTGTAGAAAGGAAATCATCCAAACAGTGGAGCTCCGAAAGATCAACTCCTAACTGACAAGGTGATTTTGTACAAGAAGAAAGAACAACTTGAATGCATTAGCTTGGATTGATTACAAGAAGGCATTTGACTCCCTGCCACATGACTGGATAACCTAAAAAGTGCCTAAAAATAATATAATAGAAACATCATTTGTGCAAAGTCTATGGTATAATGGAAGACACAGCTGCTGGACAATAGTGATAAACTGGGAGAGGTTAACTTGAAGAGAGAAATGTTTCAAGAAAACTCACTCTCACCACTACTGCCTGTCAGTGCATTGATTACTCTGTCAATAATACTGAACAAATCAGGCCCTGGCTATCAAACATCAAACATATTTGCTAGTCTAATTCCACATATTCATTACATGGACGGCCTGAAGTTATTATGGAAAAACACCATCTGCTGCTCAACACTCTCCAAATAATTGGTGAAAACTAAAGGAATCAAGATGCCCTATGGAAATAACATCAAGGGTCTGGATGAAGAAAATCATTACAAATACCAAGACATTCTTCAGGCTGACAATATCAAACACACTAAAGTCAGGAAGGAGATTAATACAAATAGTCCTCGATTTATGACCACAGTTGAGCCCAACCTTTCTGTTGCTAAACGAGACAGTTGTTAAGTAAATTTTGTACCATTTTATGACCTTTCTTGCCACAGTTGTTAAGTGAATCACTGCAGTTATTAACTTAATAATATGGTTGTTAAGTGAATCTGGCTTCCCCATTGACTTTGCTTGTCAGAAGGATGCAAAAGAGATCACATGACTCTGGGATTCTTCAACCGTCATAAATATGAGTCAGTTGCAAAGTGTCTGAATTTTGATCACATGACGATGGGGATGCTGTAATGGTCATAAGTGTGAAAAATGGTCATAAATCACTTTTTTCAGTATCATTATAACTTTGAACGGTCACTAAATGAACTGTTGTAAGTCAAGGACCACCAGTAGTGAGTACATCAGAAGAGTGAAGAGGAACTTAAAAGTCTAACTCAATGGTGGAAATATCACGAAGGGAATTATAATTTGGACAATTTCAGTCCTATAGATATACAGAGGGAATATTGGACTTGACTCAAGCTGAAGTAGAAACCCTGAAGACTAGAAAAATAATGACAATGAACCTGCTCCATTTCATTGTTATACAGTATCTGGGGACAGCAGTATGGAAGAGAAAGAACTGAAGAAAATACAAAAACCTGCAAATAGAAATAGAATCACTGTGGCAAAGCAAAGATAGTATCAATAATAATAGGCACTTTGGATGCAATCCCAAAACAACTGGAGCATCACTTGAACACCATTGGCATTGACAAAATCTACATTAGTCAATTGCAAAAGGCACCTTTACTTAGAATAGTTTACATTTTGCGACAATATCTTTAATACCATCAAACAACATCTTCTTATCGGAGGTCCTTGGGAAGGACTCGTTAGGTAGATAAAAATGCCAAAGCCAGTCTAAACATTTGGCTGAGTGTGCAATGAATCATCATCATCCTCATCATTTGTGATTTTACATTATTGGGAGCATATAATTCTTTGTTGCATATTTGCTCTTGAGAATTTGAATTGCTTGACTATTTTTATAATTTCTATATTTCTATACTTTATCTGTCACGTGCCAGCTTCCTCTTATGTAACCAAGTGAAAGAAATGTATAAATATCTACCTCACACTGTGTTCGGGGTTCTTCCACCTTTAGGAGGACCTGTCTTTATTCAGCTGAATAAAGGCATTGGCTTACCAAGACAAACCCAGATTCAGACTCTTATTTTTTCACTGAGTCATACATGGAAACCTGCATAACATTGCGTTGTCACATCACATTGTCACCATTTGTAATATCAAGAAGGCATGAAGAATACTGTGGTGCTGATTGTTACCAGTTTATCATGATTATTGGGATCTAAATTTAATGATGATATACTTGCTATAAAAAACACGTTTTTCTTCTATTTTAGTTATTTCCTAAACTGCACTCTGTGTACCCTTTTTTGCAGAATTTCACAGGAGTCTGGAAACTGAGCCAGATCTTCTCTCTGTATATATACAGTTCCTCTCTCTCAATTGTATAGCCCTGCTCTTAGCTACTAGTAAAGACTATTCATGCTTAATGGGATGCAGAGAAGCCCTGAGGATGAATAAGCCTGATTTGAGCCTCATTCTCTGTCAGCCAGTACCCAAGCTGAGGCGTGTGTCCTTTGCTCCACTGGCCATATTCTCCCTTAGAATTTATAATCTCTCAGAAAAGAAATGCAGGGAGAACTTTTTTAAAATATATATATATATCCTATCCTATCCTTTCTGCAAAAACATGTTCTCCTTTCTGCAACAAAAAAACACATCAATATGGAATCTACAGCAAGTGCTGAAACTGTGATAAGATAGTGGAATGACCTGATTTATGATGAATCTTTTGAAATGTTCATTAAATGAATACACATATGAGACCTTCCACATTCGAGACCTGTGTAACTTTTTAACTAAGCCCAGGCAAACTACAACTGATATCAGTGAAATCATTTAGCTAAAACTTTTTTTAATTTTACAAAGCGTCAGTTGATAAGGAACGTTGACTACATGTTAAAACATAACAAATTCTGATTATGTCTACATCCTGTAAGCAGTAAAACTAAATAGGCAGTGGGGCACTCAAAAGAACCTGATAAATTGTCATGTTTACTAGCATTGGTATAAATGATCAGTAATAAAACTGTCTTTCTCATTGCCTGCTGAAAGCCTGTTGTATGATTTGCCATGCCAATCACACTGTATATGCTCACATATGTATCACAAGGCTGGGCATCCATGACATACATGGCACAGGAGGGTGCATGGCAGACGCTCCTATGAGGTCCTAGGTAACATCATCAACGCTCCCAAGGACCCCACAGTTCAACCTTGAGTTACAGATATTCTCTTCTATAGGTGAAATTTCCTAAAAATCAGATCACTAACATTTGGTAATGAACTATTGATTAAGAGGTAAGTTTCTGTGCGGTGAAATTCTGTGTGGGTTTTCGTTGAGGATAAATGTTTTTATCCTCAATGAAATGTTTTATAGAGCTAATCATAGGATAAGCTAAAAGGTCGAAACACCAATAGCAAATCAATAGAATCTATTCCAAAACAATCAGGAAATTACAGCCATATTCACTTGGATAATATTAATTGAATGACAATACATTCCAAAGGAAGAGCAAAAGGTGACTTTTCTCCTGAATCGTTTCTTCACTTGATGTTCCAGAGTGATTCAGATCAAGACAATCTCTGTACCAGATCTGCCCAATGAAAGTCATGAAAGAAGATATTCTAAGCAAATGGCAGCTTTTTCCCTCTATAGATCTATAAAATAAGTTTATATGGTTTCTTGAAATGTTGAAAACAACATTCCTCTTTGGACTGACAATTCAGTTGTTTTAGGTGTAGATAAGCAGAAGTTAAATTTTTAAAACAGAGTTCTTAGTAAAGGAAATAGAAGAGAAATTGAAGTTGCACAGTGGAAAGCAATTGTATTCTAGCCTTTATGTTTTTAGTGTAGTTGGGAAACTGTCCTCTCCACAGTGAAAATCCCAAAGCACAACAATAATGTACAAAAAGATAAACAACATAGTTACAAGAATAGTGTTAGCATTACTGTCAAACAGAGAGCTTCCCAGGCCCTTTACTGTAATTGGGAGTAAAATATTAGATCTGTTTGCGTTAGAACGCCAAATGGCATTTAGTGGAAATAAAATTAGTTATATGTAGAACAAAAACACTGTAATAGGTATCTGATTAAAATGAAAGAATGTCATTGTCATTTAGCTGGTCTAAGGTGTGCCTATTATATTCTACATATAGTTGCAGTACTGCAGTTAATATCCCCCCCCCACCCCCTTTGAGCTTTGCTGGATGAACTTAGTGGATGGAAGAAGAGGTGATGAGAAAAGCAATGGCCTTTGTTGACATTACCAATTTCTCATCCATTTATGCAGTTTTGTGGAATATTTATCGCCTTCAATATATTCCAGACATTCCACCAACTCTATTGCAAAGGTTAAATCTGCCCAAGTAAATTATAGCTATTGCTTAATTCATATTTTATCCCCCATCATCATCATCTCTTTTTAAATGGAGGCTGTTTTGTGTTATCACTTTGTGTACATTCAACCTCTTAATTTCTTTGGAGCCAACCCAGAAAAAAATCCCAGTGAATTGTACTCTTTGTTAGATTTTTTTTTTGTCTGCGGATAAAAGAAAGGCAAGCATTCCATTATGCTGTTAATTTTCTTTCGGTGTATTGTTACTATAACTTATTTTGTTCCTGCTGTATGAGTTATCCAATTGTGTATTATAATTTTTAAATATGATACTCAGAAAACACTTTATAGCTTGTGCATCTTTTGATTATGAATGAGTGCTATGTGATACATGCAGGAGTGTTTATTATTTATACAAAATATATAAGCAGGAAGAGTCCTCATAAATCACTAGCTGATATTATCCTAGAGGCTTCTGACAGCTATTTCTTCTTCTATATAGAAAAGCAGAATACATAATGAAAGGAACAGGAAAAGATTTCAGAAACTGGGTGATGTTTGTGCCATATAGTATTTAAAGTCTGGCTCCAAATACATTCATTTTCGATGACATGAGGAAGGCTATTCCACCTGTATTGGTTAGCTTTGTGTTTTTCTACCTGAGACTACACTAGTAGTCTGACTCATCCCCCTGTTATTTGAGGGGGAGCTCGGTAAATGCCTGCCCTGTGGCTCCAGAAGCTGAGAAGCTGCTCCTCTGAACCCAACCAGAATGGAGAGCACCCTCTGCTTCAAAGCTTAACAAGCACCTAACAATATCGATTACAGAAGAGGCTGCTTTAGGTTTCTGTAGTCAATAGTTCTGCCTTAGCATTTACTAAACCATTTAATTATCTACATTTACCTTTTAAAGAAAAAATCATTGCTACCATTTTTTTTCTTGAGGTGAGTAACGCTTTTAACCACTGGCTAAAGTGCACCGAGTGTTAATTAGCATATTTATGATTAAGTAGATTTAGCATGCAGTAATCATTCTCTAATTCAGTAAAAACTATCTCCAGTGAATAGTGGACATTAATGACAGTTGCAAGAGCTTAGATATTACATAATCACTAATTACATTCTGCACAATTAGTGCTGACTCCTCCATGTGCATCGCTAATGGCTGATTCGTGTCATCAGCCTATTCTGCCTGTAAAGAAATATAAACAGCCTGCATAATTCTCTGGCTATAGTAGCTTAGAGAAGGACTTTATTAATGAAGTTTGGGGACCACGAAGAGGTTTTTATGTCAGGACAAAAGCAAAAGGGCTCTCTTCAGTCTCAGACAAATTTTTCCTTGATATACATGTTGTTCATTATAAACCTCAAAGCCCCACCAATTTACAGACTTTTTTCCCGATTCAGACACTGAATATATTTGGCCTCCACTGACATTTTTCAGTATGCATGTGGCAAAAAGAAAAGAGAAATCCAACTGTCTAAACAGTCAATAAGTATCAAGAAGTAAACATAATACAAAACTCAACTGCAAAAATTTGATTTAGGAAAAAAAAAAGGCAATATAATTTTCAATAGTGATTACAAGTAATGTGAAATTGTTACAAAGAAAATATTCACTTTTATTTAAACATTCTTAATAACAACAAATATAACACACATTTTTGTGCAGTCCTAAACTGGTCTAGTATGAAACCCCATCCAGTTCTATGGTGTTTACTACGTAGCATGTGAGTGAACCTTAATGTGAGAAGTGCTTTATCATTTTAATGCAAGATGCTGCTTTTGAATAAGCACATTTCCCTACACTGTAATATTGGATGGTGCCCTTGCTCCATTCACCCAGAATGATCATAGAGGATGAAAAGCCAATCTCCTAAGACAATAAGCTCACTCCAAAAGAGCCAAGAGAAAAATGTGCCCTTTATGTGTAGAATGAATATCTCTCCTGCAACTGTGTTACATTCAATAACATAAAACACCAGATGAAATTGGGTATCTGAATAATATGCATTATTTCAAACACAGGACTTGAGAAGCAGACGTAAGCCAGAGATAGCAAACTCATATTCATGTGAGTAATCCTTGTTATTTTCTGATGTGGAAGTTAAAATATTCTCAAACATTGTTGAGATAAGTAAAGGATGCATCTTAACATTGCCATAATAGTTATACTTTACAAAAAGAGTACTAGATTTTGGGAGAAATTCTACATTTAAATAATAAAAATATAATGTAATGTAATGTAATGTAATGTAATGTAATATAATATAATAATATAATATAATATAATATAATATAATATAATATAATATAATATAATATAATATAATATAATATAATATAATATAATATAATATAATGAAAAAGAGCATCTAAAAGAGTTATTATTATTAAAGTAATCTGAATATAGTATTGCAGTGTGGGATCTAATTTTAAGCAATTCCCATACCATGTTATACTTAAACCTTGTTCATTTTTTGCAGCAATATATAGCCAAGACAAGTATAATACTTAATTATAATATTGTGCTGCCAGTCTTTTCTGTTATATAGTCAATGACTTAAAAACTTTCAGAAAATAGTGGCATACCCCAAGTGACTTCATGGTTTATATCAGCAATATTTGTTGATTATTTCCTGTAATAATTGTGCTTTAAAGATTGTATGGAGGAAGAAATATCCTTGAAAATAAACAGTTTTGATTCAACAGGGAACAAGTTTTATATGAGTGCTTTTTATTAAAAGGAAAACCCTAGTCCTACTTGGAACATTTAGATTTATGGTAAACAATGAAAACAATGCTATTTAAATAAATAAACAGAAATAAACAGAAATCTTAATTACAGGTGAGATCAGTGCATCCTTTTTTCTTTCTTTGATACTGAGATAAACAACACACTGATTAATGGTAACAGTTTTTAGAAACTAGAGCTTCTGTACATTAAAAAAACAACAACTTTGTTTTAGCAAAAGTATAAAAATTACAGGACAGCTTCCTCTGAGTATCCAGAATCAGTTATAATTGGTTTGTTCTAATTATTGTAATCAGGTTTGCATTCTTTAAAAAAAACAGTTATTTCTATCAGTAATATATATATTACTCTTTCTACAACCATAGGTCTTAATTTTTTAAAACAAATGAAAAATACATGGACTACCAACTAAATAAACAGTTCCATGTTTTCATCTTTAAGAACATGTACATTCATGTTTTTTGATAAATAAGATAACAACCATAGTTGCTTTTGTGCAAACCTTCTAAACCCCTCCATTTTTAAAAGACTGTTTAAATTAAAATGTGTACTAGAAAAAGTAATAGAAAATTATTTAATCTGAATTAATTTATATAGCCTGTGCAAAATAACAAATTAGCTAATCAAGAATATTTTACTGAATTCAGTAAAAAAATCTGAATAATAAAAAGATAAGAGTAAATGGATCTCCAGTCCAATGAAATCTGTATGTCTGTCTATCCTTGTCATTGTATTTGTATTATTCTTCCAAGGTTGCTTGTATAAGATCACAATTCTATTTAGCACAAATATGTGGATATAGAATCAGCAATTGTACTTAAGGTCTCTCCATTGTTGTCAGATTTCTGAACCATAGTATTCAAGTTGCTACTTTATTATCACTTGTACACTTCAGTGAACCAGTTTTCACTGAGGAATCTATTTTTACGAACTAGCTGACTGGTAGTAAATGTGGAGAAGCAGGGACTTAGATGACAAGCATATTATGGCCAGCTGACTGGCAATGAATGGATGAAGGAGATCACCTGACAGACCACAGGTTGAGACTCACTGATAAAGAGAGAAAGTGTGGCATTCATAAGGATAAGGTATAAACAACAATACTATCTGATACATATTTACCACGATGTAACAAAGCATGGAATGTTTTGAGAGCAAAGATAATCAGACTGATCATATTTAAGTAGCATTTAGCAAATAAATTGGAAAGTCAAACATTCACCCAAACAATAGCTTAACAGCAATAAGATGGCCTTCACACATTCTTATATTTATTTACAGCATGTATTCATGTACTCATTGATTTATAGAGGAGTTAACCTGGATTCAAACAACTGTAGATCTACCAGAATGAGCTGCCCTAAATGCATTTTGTTTAATTGGTTAAACAGTCTTTGATTCTTATTATGTTATGCAAAAATAAGTCTCATTAATTTCAACATGCTGTTTAAAATGTCAGTTAATATCCTACAGTGATCGAAAATATTTACCCTAATATTCCAAAGTATCTTAAAACAGAATATATGTATGCATTCTTCTTAATTTTAGGCTAGACAAAAAAAGGCGAGAGGCTTTGATAAACTAGTGAATTTGAGACTGAATGGGAATTTAAACTTGGAACTCTCTAGCTAAAATCTGGCAATTCTGACATTTATGTATTAATTTTTATATATTAGCCTTATATGCTACTCTAATTGCTGATGACTCTGAGTGGCATATAAGCTATATCTGGGTATATAGATGTACAGTACATACCTGACATCCATAAATGAGGTTTAAAAACAGAACAAGAAGAGCCTGGATAGCTCACAGACAGAGCACTGTAATTTAACACCAGCTGTCTGCAATTAAAGTAAGATCGAATCTCGCCAGGCTCAAGGTTGACTCAGCCTTCCATCCTTTCTAAGGTACGTAAATTGAGGACCCAGTTTGTGGGGGCAATAAGCTGACTTTGTATAAATATACAAAAGTATGAAGGCTATTGCTTAACGCACTGTAAGCCGCCCTGAGTCTCTGGAGAAGGGTGGCATATAAATCAAATTAAAAAAAAAAAGATTACAGTAATAATAACCAGATAATGCATGCACACTGGAAGTTAGTTGGTGTAATGGTTAAGGAAGACTAAAATTCTGGTTCTCTCCTAGACACAGAAGCTCCTTCTCTCATCCCTAGATTAGAAAGTCAAAAAGCATTTATTTATGAAGATGCACAACATCAGCATTTTGTCATCTTCATCAGTGTCAGTCAATTACATTTTAAAAAACTCCAGTGCTAAAGGGAACAGCATTAAAACATCTAAAAATAAGGAACCATTCAGATTTCCAGAGTAATGGAGCAACTTCCTATCATCCATTTTTTATTAGCCACTAAAAAAGCAAAGACACCCTTGAGAAATTCAAGTAATTTCTTGGTATCGAAGTGTAAATGGTTTGCCATTGCTTTCTTCCATCCGGATGGTTAATATTTTCTTTCCCTGAACATGGTTAGATAAATTTTAATTATTTCAAAAGAATCTGCCTCCCAAAAAATCTGTAAAGCCTGGTTTCCTGATTTTAAGTATACCAACACATTTCAAAAGAAAGTAAGTCTGTGTGTACATTAAAACTCTTTGGGAAACGGAGATACATCTATAAGATACAACAGTCCTGTAGTTAGGATGCAGTATTGCAGGCTAACTCTGCCCACTGCGAGGAGTTCAATCCTGACCAGTTCAAGGCTGACTCAGCCTTCCATCCTTCTGAGGTCGTAAAATGAGGACCCAAATTGCTGGGGCAGTATGCTGACTCTGTAAACTGCTTAGAGAGAGCTGTAAAGCTCTGTGAAGTGGTATATAAGTCTAAGTGATATTGCTACTGCTATGAGCATCAGTGGAATAAATATCCTAAATCAGATGTAGGATACTAAGCACCCAGGCAATATACCTAGAATGCTTTGATATCTCATAAAGTTTCAAGACAGACATATGAGAACAAATGTATAAATAAATATGTGTGCATTCAGTAAACTTTCAGCTGTGGCAAGTAATATGTTTGGAACAAATCTCAAATGTTTACTATAGAGTGATTTAGCAGATTCTCCACAGAAAATAGCAACATCTATATAATTCTTCAAAATGTAATGCTTTTATCCTGCATAATGAGGGAAGTAAATCTACCAGCATGTAGGTCACAAATACAATTAGATTTTGAATAGGAACATTGAGAAAATTTGTGAAGGTGGTTAAATGGATCAAATTTACTTCCTAGGTAATAAAGATATGAGATGAATTCAGACTCACAATTCATTCTTATATATGCTTGCTCAAAGGTAAGTCTACCTGAGTGCAGTGGGTTTTTCTCCCAGATAAATGGATGTAAAATTGCAGCTCACAATAGTTGATGTGTTCCTAAAAATAAATGAGACAATTGGTTATTATATAAATCCTGATGATTTCAATGGGAACATAGTCTGACTAATTTACTTGGATCTAAACTACATCTGTTAGGATCATTTCATATGGTAAACCCTCTTGAATGCAATAATTATAGGTTATAAACATTTCTACATTCCTTTCAGTATGACTGTCCCTTTAAAGAATTATCCTTTAAAGAATGAAACCCATATATAGACCCTATTCTGATCTGAGAAAGAGGAATTACAAATGCCACATCGACTTAAACACACTTAAAAATCCATTGTTAACAATATGCTCATAACTCTACATTGGATCACTGCCAATATATTTATAATTCTCAAATGACATATACAGTATATAAGGACAATGCTATGCCCTACATTTCCCAAATAATTAAAAAGAATTTCTACATTATTAAGTCCTCTGTATATCTGAACAATATATACAGATATAGACTTGATTCAACTTCCAATGCAGTTACAAATATTATTTTCCTGGCTCTGCTAGGAGTCAAGCTAGATGTACAGTCTGTTAAATGTTGCCTTTTGGCCAAGCAGCTATAGGCCTAATTTACCATGTAATCACTCTAATTTTATGCCAGTTAAATTCTATAGAGATCCATGAAGTCAGCCTATTGTAAAACAGGAATTACACAATGAAGCCACTGGATTCATGTGTCGGTTATATTATCTGGAGCTGGCTATTAACAGGGTACAATCATACAATTTCCTCTGTCAAGGGAGGACTCACACTTCTCTAGCGGCTGCCAAAACAGGAGGGAAAACCCTGCCAGCTAATTGGCAATTATTCAAGTAGATAAATGCTTTCATACTAGTGAGTTCCTAGAGAAGAAGAAATAAATCCACTCGTGAATAGTAGTTACTTTGGAAGAAGAATTTCTAAATCTCTAATATAAATTGGGCTAGGATTATGCTCTTTTTCTGCATAAAGGAGCAAGTCATTAGATTTAGTTTCACATGATCAGATAAGATTTAAAAACAGTTTATGACATTTCCAGCGTGTATTTTGAGACAGATGACAGATAATATAATCCATTCCCTAATCAGAAGGCACTAGGTTTTAAGGATCAAGGAACAGTCTTCAGAGATTAGTGTTCTGCCACAGCCTTTAGTTTCAATGGTCTGAATCTCCACTCATGCAATTCCAAGTAGTTGTGGTCACATATATGTAGTACCTACATATAAATCAGTGTGTGTAGTATAGATTTAAAAAGCAGCACTAGGAATTTTAGTCCACAGTTCTACCCCAGTAGAACCAAAGTTGTCTCTCCCTCTGCCCATGATTCTTGGGCTGTTTTTTGAGGCACAAAGTGTCTGTTCTCTGTTGACAAGAGGACTAATAATTATGTCACTGTTTCCCTTTGACTTCCAAGAAAGGCTATGTAGAGATTTCTCTGGCAAAACAGTGCTCTCTTCTTGGGTGTGGATTAAATGCAGGTCTTGGAATTGAAGAGAATTTACATAAGTGCTGTTTGTCAAAGCAACAGCTATTCCTTACATTATCTGCCAAACATTTAAATCTTAATGATGGGCACTGTTGCCTAAAAGATGGCGATTTTCCTGCTGAGAGACTGCATTAGATTCAAGGGACACAGCTCATTTCCATTCACTCAGCAGTCTCTCTAGCAATGACATGCAGTGCTTGAAACTGTTTATTTCCAAATTCAGGCCTCCTCTGCATCAGTCATCAGCTTCAATTACCAGTTTTCCCGGAGCCGAGCCATCAGGCAGCCTGACATCAGGGTCCAACCTAATTCCCACCTTCTCCAAAGTCAAGAGCATAATGTGCAGATGAAAAGGTGGGAAATAGCCTGGACTTCATTAGCATGCAGAGGCTGCTTGTTCATTTGCTTGCTGCGAATGAAAGTTCTGACACTCAGGCGCTTTTCTGCAATATGAGAAAAAGGCCTCTTCAGAGTATATGATGTCCTTACTGGCAAGGAAAGGTCATCAAACAGGCAGACACTGACCTTGCTCCCTGCTCTTCATGACTAGTTTATTGATTCCAGGAACACCTCATTACATGCTGGATCAACATATTATTGCTATGTTCAGTGACTGAATTGTTTACAAGTGTCTTTATTGCTGGCAAAAGCCATCTACAGGATGCACGACTGCACTCATTTGGATGTGACCTGCCAATTATGTGTTATCCGATATGTTGCTGGGTGTCTTGATCCTTGACCGGGGCTGCTGCCCTGCATCAGTGCAGTCCCATTTACTACTTCTTTCTAACCGCTCTTTGGGAAAGTATCCATTAGCCTGTCAGTGTGTAAATTTGTTTTCTTACCTTCGCTACAGGAAATCGGGAGCGTTATTGTGCTGTCATTTGCTATGCATGAGGTTCATAATCAGTTGGGGGAAGGAATGTTTTTATTGTGTCTCATGATAACCTACACAATTTGTAGTCAGGCTGCATTGCAAGAGAGTAATGGGACTTGTTACAGAGCCACACATAGGCCCGATGAGAGAGACCTGTCATATTTTATTTTATTCAGGCACGGCTCCCGAAAAGCCGTGCAAGGCCACTGATTTATTAGCAAGAGAGAAAACAGAGAAACAATCCACCACCCCCACCTCCACAAGCTGCTGATTGCCTGGCTCTAAAGTCCAATAACTTACCACACAGGAAATGGCTTTTACCCTTCTGTGTCTGTGGTTTTTTTCTCTTGTGGCTTGCATTATTATCAAATAAATATGTGTCTGATTTTAAGTACATCAGAGAAGTTGTGCCGGGCAGACCAAACCAAACACCCCCTCTGGCCAGCATACTGTCCCAACCGCAAGCATAGGCGGGGTGTGTGCATGTCCCCAAGTGGGGCCAAAGCACAATAGCACTTTGTGCTTTAGGTTGCCCAGCAAGTACTTATAGACAGGTGCATTCCCTCTGATTCATAGCCATTATGGCATGGTAACATTGGGCGCAGCCTGCTCCCATTCCCACTTTTATTGTCACTGCTGAATTAAAGGAGGTGTGCTATTGCGCAACCATTCCCCGATTTTGTCCTCCAGCTTCACATGCTCAGAGGAAACCTGAATAGATGTTCTTCTAAAGGCTTCTTCAGTCCTTTGCATGGAATAATGGGTAAAAACAGCTCATCGTTTCCAGGTATGGAGCTTGCAAATCATGTATGCTTCAAATATCTCAAAGACACCACTTAGGAAGAATATGTCCTGTTACATTTCAGATAGAAGACAGGTGTAAATCTAAAGCCTAAGGAGAAGAGCAAAAGGGGAAATATTTAATCACATGGCTGAATTTATGGTATGCATGTAGGGAAAACACAACTTCCAAGTCAGATTTACAAGTAGGCAGGGTTTATTTCTATTAGGAGGTATGATAACACGATTAGGTAGCCTTTATAGATTTTCCTTTGATTCAAACACATGCATTTGGAAATGTATCAAAAAATTGGGGTGGCAATGCTATGTTTTGAAAAGGGAAATTCTCAGCTATGAATTTGTCAGTCCATTCTTCTCAATCTGAAGTAAGCGAATCATGCTTCCAGTTTGTCTTTCACTGATGTTCTAAAGAATACTATTACTGTGAATACTATGAGTGCAGCAGTGTGAATATTTGAATGAAGCTGTATCATTGTACATAATGAAACAAAGCAGGGTATAATGTTTAAGGTGTTGGTCTAAGGAAGATCCAGGTTCAAGGCCATTCTCAACTATGGCATTCCCTGAAGGCATACCCACACTGCACCCACTCCTGACAGAGATGTTTTTGCAGAAACTGGCTCGCTGTTCATGAAAACTGCATGCTATCTCAAAACCCCATGGGACAGTTCTCTGTTCCAATTGCCTCCTGCCTTTCCAAGGAACTGCCTATCATGGTTCTTCTTGTGTGTTGTCTTACTGGTCAAAATCTCTCACGTGTATGTAAATTTATCACAAAAATGCTGAGTGGTGAACTTTAAAAACAAAACAAAACCGCAAGCTGGTGGGGGGGACACTAATTAAAATTTTTCTAACAGCTTCAAACCAAGGACATTCTGGATACAAGATAAGTATTATCACCATCAGGCTAATAAGGGAGAAATAATGTTATAGCAACTTTATCAGGTATTATTCTAGAAAAGAAGGAAAAATGTGGTGGGAGACATTCCTGACTCTGTGAAATTGCCAGTCAAAAGGTAGGAGAGGCACTTGTAAAACTAAACTTATTGTATATGTTCATGTATAAACTGAGGATTTTAGCTGCCAAAATGCCCCTAAAATTAGGTTTGGCTGATCTGTGGATGGGTTTAGCTGCAAGTATATATATAGTAATATTTTTAAAGTGCCTATATTTCTCATATACTGTATATTACCAGATATGCCCACACCTGGATAAGCAGGCCCTCAAATTGATAATCAATCATTTTTCAATGTATAATCTTGCCAGAGGGAAGTTGAAAACAGTTTATCACTTCATTTAATCAGGTTCCATGCCCCAGATGAATAAATGCTGAGAAGATCAGTTTGCATGGCATTGAAAATGATGATTGATTTGGAGAATTGCAGATTGTTAATTCCTTTGAGGCTCTCTAGATCTAATGTTTTGGGCTTTTATAGCATTTGATGATCCAAAAGATTTTGGGAGGGGAGTGTCAACAGGCTCAATTGAATATTAATTATCTGCACCAGGAACCTTGTGCTCCCAAGCAAAGCCACTGAGGTCATGACAGAAAATCTAATTATGGAAGAAAATCAGATACACAACATGGTGTTATAAGGATAGAGTTCTTTTATGAACTGTGTAGCTTTAGTTAATAATTGTATTTCTTCAGGGGAATCTCAAAATTGAATCAGATGCTAAAGGAGCTATAATTATGTTATCTATAGTTATGTTATCAGCAGCTGGAGCCTGGGGGGAGGGTATAATGATAAACCAGTATTTTCAACCTGCAAAATTCAGTCATTCAAAGAAACCTTTCTGAAGAGTTGGCTTAAGCTGTTTTAGCCTACTAAAAAAGAATATTGTCAGCCAGTTCCTTCTCTTCTGAAGGCCAAACTAAGCACTGATGTACTGTTTTCTGAATGTCATATTACATTTTACTAAACAATGAAAGACAAGTGCAGTGCAAGATTCAGAATAGGATTGTAGAGTTAAAGAAGGAAGCTTGGTCATTTCTTCCAAATTATTATATCTAAAGCTGTTGCCCTTAGACAATAATGATTCCAGAAGTAAATTTTAGCAGAAAAATAGGATAGAGTTAAATAACAAGAAGAAAACGTGAAAGTAAGTCTGAAAATGGAATGGATACATATGCATTTTGCCTATGGTTCCAGATGCTAGGAATAGAATTCATTACAGATTGAAGGAGCCACAAGTGTTATCAGAGTAAATGATTGTTTTGATTATATTATTCTTATGTATCTTATGGATTCCAAGTTCAAGTTCTTTAGGACAGTTCATAGGCTTTATATAAATTAATCATATGAAGAGACAACACAGTAGCCCAAAATATTTCTGTTCCTTAGAAAAAGCCTGCTGAAGTCTCTGATCTTTTGCTTATAAGAGGTAGCTGACATATATGAAAAGCAGGAAAAGTCTGGAGGAAACCAGATATCAGAGAATGCAAGTGGTCAAAGAAGTGTCCCAGACCCAGCAGACATGACATGAGAAATGTCATTAGGATTTCCCAAGACTTAAAAAGGAATATATGTGGCCTCTATGGGTTCAACCATCAGAACCTTTCTGAAAGTTGCTTTCAAATTTTTATTATTAATGAAAAATTAAAAAAATATTTACTTCTTTATTAAGTTGATTGAAAAGTTCTTGAGTGGTGTGTTGGGAGCAGCATTCAAAAATGTTGATTAATACTAATGGTATTATTCTCCAAGTAGATATAGTTGTTTTTATTGAAAGCTGCCAAGAGATGGTTGAGTTGGTAAGTAAATAAATAAAAAAATGCATGTTGAACTGCCTTTATTTTTTTCTGAATGAGAGCAACAATTAGGCTCACTATTTATCCTGCCTTTATTATTTGTTATAAATAACTCAAGGCAGCAAACATACCTAACACGCCTCCTTCTTCCTATTTTCTCCACAACTACCCTGTGAGGTAGGTGGGGCTGAGAGAGAGAGAGAGTGGCTCTCTGGGTCACCCAAGGTCACCTAGCCAGCTTTCATGCTTAAGATGGGACTAGAATTCAGTTTTCTGATTTTTAGCCTGGTGCCTTAACCACTAATTCAAACTATGCCACCTATATCCACATAAACTGTCAACTATACTGATGAGCAAGGCAAACAATCCACTGAAAGGAATTCACTTCAACACAATTTATGATCCCAATGTGCATCAAGAGCAACAATAAGCTTTTTAGGCTATTGGGTGAATGTGTTTTTATGCACAATCTTGCATTGTGGACATTTTTTTGCCATTGGCTGCTTGCAGAACTCAACAAACAAAACAAGATTGATTTTCATTTGAAAATAGAAACCTAGAATCTCCATGGCATATCAACCATACTTGTAATGCACCTGCACAGGGCCCACTTTTGTATTTAAAAATCTGTGCCAATCTTAACAAAAAAAGCAAGATAATTTCTGCAATGCTAAACATGATAGCAGTGTTCCATATAATGCAACTGCATCTTTTTGCCTCACTCAACCTGTCTGAAAAAGAGATCACAAGATATAAGAGAACAATAACAATATACTAATATTATATAGGAGACAGCAAACATCTCAAACTTACTTGAAACTTACCTAGGAGGTAGCAGTTGCTTTCTTCTATCCACAATTATTATCAGTTAACATGCGTTTTAACTAATTTTCCATCACACCCAGCATTTCCAATCTGCTCCAGCCAATGCTGGCCATGAATAGGACTTCTCCCTGTTGTTCCATCATGTTGCAGTCTTAGAGGATGGATGTCAAACTCGCAAGACATGTTGTCGTCACATGACGTACTGGAACTTTTTTCCCCCTTCACTAAATCGGGGGCGGGCTTGGCCAGCATTTGACGCATCTGGCCCATGGGCTGCAAGTTTGACACCCCTGTCTTAGAACATTGCTTCAAGGATTGTTTTGAAGTTTTTCATCAGCCAAAATGTGATACTTTATTCTGAAAGAGTGACATTAAAAATGGCCATTTGCAGTTCAGGCTACTCGAAGCTCAGAATGTTTTCCTCGCCCCCTATAACATTCAAATATGTAATCTAATTACTATAGTCTGAAATGGTACAGCTAACAAGCTTGACATCTGTTTCATGATTGTGTGTGTTAGTTTTAAAAATGTGTTTGTTCATCTTATATAATTTTTTAACAAATCCAAATATTAAAAGGGGCCCAAAGTCTAGCATATAAAGTATTCAATGGATAACCCAAAACCAATGTGAATGCATATGTGGGCTTAAAATAACAAGTAAATCAGAAAAAAAATGCTTACCATAAATAATAAAAAGTATTTGTTAAGTTTGTTAGATGACAGAATAATAAATCTGGATAAAGGGATGCTTGCTCTCTACAAAAGAAATCATAAAATTTCTAAGCATTGCAACATGAAAATATAGGGTGATAGTAATTTTCAGAAGCCAGTATTCCTGTACTTAGCATTCATTGTTTGCATCTAACAAAATATTTTTAAAAACCCAACAAAAGTGATATTACAAAACTCAATGTGGTTGGATAAGAAAAAAAACATGGCAGAATACCAATTCTAGTGCATATATCTGGACACTGATAAGAAAAACTGAAAAGGGAAACCTATAATCTATGAATCTCAATGCTGAAAATCCATAAAGTTCCTCCAATTTGTTTTCTCCATAGAAAAGAAAAGCAGAATGCTAGAGATCAAAACAAATATGTTTGTTTTGCCTGACTTTAGTATAAGGAGGAATCTTAAATACATACCCCATCCAAAATGTCCTTGAATTAAAAATAAAGGGGGGGGGTAATTCCAAGTAAAATACAGTGAAGGAAAAATGGACTGCAGTAATTTAAACAGAATTATCTGTTCTTCAGGAAGTTCAGATACATTATAATGTCTCAGGAAAATAATGTACATAGACTTAAAATGTTATACAATATAATGTTGAGGAGGAGAAAGAATAAAAGCTGCGAAGAAGTGTATCAATATGGAATGTCCCCATTCATAATATCAATTATAATTGATATTGAATATAATTGTTAGCTAGCTTCCTTATACTTTGTTCATGAGGCCTGTTTTATATTTATGGTCCCTTTTAGATTACTTAAGGATTAATAGTTAGAGAATGCATTTTCTACCAATAAACTCAGTCTCTTGCTTCTAAGTTTTTGGAGCCTGGTTGACTTCTTTTGGGTATATTTTGTTATGTTATATAATTGTTATATATACATACCGTAGATTAAAATGGTTTGCCAGGGATTCTCTTCCCCGGAAAACACTGAGAATTGCAGTTCTGTGAGAAGAAGTAGAAATCTCTAAATTGTGTACTATAGTTCCCCATTACTCACAAAGATGAATAATTACCCACCTAGTTTATATTTATAACGTGACTACAGGCCTTACAATCCAATCCTGATAGAAGTAAATCTTCCTATTTCTAAAAAAATACCAAGTTTCAGATTGCAGAGGTGGTTTTCCAAAACCATTCCCCTCTTCTTACGCACATTGATGGTACTACTGTATGCCTGCCACATCTACCCAATTTATTTTCCAAAGCTTGGTGGCCTTGAGAAAAATTCAGATTTCCAGAAACAGTAATTACCAACTGAATAACAGAACAGTGCTAATATATGCCTTTTGAGCCGAGCTCAGATGACATTAACCTCCAGAATATCTTTGGAAACCTTGAGGTCTGAATAAATAATACAAATATTCAGCTAGTACAGAAGAGAATCCTGGAAGCTGTCAAAGGCAAATGATAGAAAAAGGTGCATATTTTCTCCAAACAAGCTACTGCTAAGGGAAACCCTTGGTGCATATAACAGAGTATAGAGAAGATTTAATCAGGAGTACCTCCTTTCTTTGTGGGACCAGTAAACTGGCAAGTAAGGAGCTAGAGAGAGATCAGCACACAGTACAGTATAGGGTGGGTTGGCACAAGAAGATATCAAGACTTGTTTCTGAATTTAGAGATAAAAGTGGAAGATCTGAAAGGGACAAATGTAAATTCTGGATTTGGAAAAAGACTTTAAAAAACCTATTAAAATAAAACAAAAGTGTTTTTCCTTTCTGGTATTTCACCTAGAACAGAAGAGGAGTAAAATATTATTAGTTTGTATCTTCAGATAACAGTAAGCAATTAATATAACAGGCATAATTCAGTACTTTTAAATTCTATCAATTTTAGTGGGGTAAACATCAACACTTAACATATTTTATTTTATTTAAATTAAAAGGATCAAATATATCTCAGTGTGGCTACACCAAATCCTCAACTAATACGTTAAGTTTTGAAACCAGTATCATACAGGACTGTATAGAATTTCAGTCGTGGGATTATTAAATAATTGGATAATTTTATTAAGATTGTAGAAGAGTGTAGGATTTCAAATTGTCAGTACCTTCATATATTGAAATCTTGGATTACAGCATATGTCAACATGTCAATAAAATATGTCAACAAAAGCAAGCATCATTAAAATCATTTGTGAAGTAACCTGAAAGGCATAGAAACTGCATATTTTTCAGGGTTTCAAAAAAAAATCTATAGAAGTGATGTCAGATGAAAATAATTGTAATAAAACATTGGTCTCAGTTACTTAAATGAATCTTTTATGATCGCCTGGTAAAGATCAGCACTGGGCAAATAGTATTTGTATTCAGAATAAAACCCTGGTTGATAGAATGGCTACAGATTCCAGAACACTAATAGGAAAATAGGAAATAGTCCTTTTAAATATTGAATTTAAATATCTTGATGGGATGACAAAAGAATTTTTCTTATTCAGGTTAACTGCTCTGATTTAACCATATTAAATGTTTCATTAAAACATTCTGTTACTCCTAGTACTTTGCAACTCTATTCACTGGGGAAAATGTGGCAAAATAATATTTTGGCTTTTCAAAATAGTTTTTGTTTATAAAGGAAGGTTGGCTTTGATATAATAATTGTTTTTCTGGAAATTTAATTTTTAGGATGGTAGCCTTAACCATAAAATCCCAGGATGAGAAGAAAAAAGAGAAAGAATGAAAGAGAAAGAGAGAAAGAGAGAGAGAGAAAGAGAAAGAGAAAGAGAGAAAGGACAAGCTCTGTATTGCAAACTAACAAAATACTTAAGGATTGCAATCCCATTGCAGACATGTTAAATTAGCTAAGGAATCACATCTTACGCTCAAACAAAGGTTCTGAATTGTACTGAATTACTGAATTTAAGAAGTATTTTTCCCTGGGCTTGTGTTGGATCTCATTTGCCACAGGATATTATCTGCTTTCTATCCCAAATATCTTATTAAAGGCTAAGAGTACTAACTTTGGTGTTCACAGAAGTCTCATGATTCTCAAATGGCCATAGTAAATAAATAGAGAAGAGTGATGGAGGACGTCTTCCAGAATTCAAGTAAACACTTCTGTCTTTTCCTTTCTTTCATTCTCTTTCTTGTGATACTAGCCAAGCTCTAATAAGCTAGGTTTCTCTCATTCAGCCACATGCCTGAAAATATTATCTTTTAAAAAGAGATTTGAGAAGTGGTTTGTTATTAAGCCATTGAAGAATGTTTGCCAGTATTTAAGGATCAACACTAGTCTGCTCCCAATAAAGTGCAAGGACATCCAGTTATTTACTTCTCATTCAAGACCACTCTTTGGTTTTCAGCATTTTCAAGAGTCCTTCTGGTCAATAACATATTTAAGAGGGAGAAGAATTTGTACCTCTGAGTTAACTATAAATTAAACAAAATATTAAAGGCAAACTAAACAATTGATCCAACTAAACACTTTCAGCTTTGTAATTTCATTAGAAGAGTTAAGCACATCCTTCACTTCAGATAAATGAATAATATAACTGGACTGTTCTCAATTTGCTCTGAATATATAGTTAATATAAACAGAATCCTTATTGTTGGGGAAAATCTAGAGGGGTAGAAGGGTCGTTTCACAAAAGGGCAAATTGTTTTGAAGCACTGTATGAGATTAATAATTTACTGTGGCTGACATTTTAAAGTTAAAATGTTGGATGCAACATCACCTCAGGATGTGTGGAAAGTGGGTGCTAGTCCACAAAAATCCTAATTCTGTTCATTTTTTAAAGGTTGCTATTCTAAATTGTTTATGTGGTAAATTGTCACTAAGATACACCATCTAATTACACCTTTGGATTATTCCTAGATTAATGTGTGAAGCACTGTTTGAGATTAACACTAATTTACATCAAAGTCCAATCTATAATTTTAATGTCACCACAGGATTTTGTATTCATCAAATAATAAGTCCATATCAGAAACCCGACAGAAATTTCTCTCATTTTAACTAAGGAAAGTCTGAAAAAAGTGAGGAAATGGAACCAAGGTATGGCTTTATTAGTTGGGCTATCAAAATCCTGATGAGCCCCAGATGGCAGCTGATATAGACACGTCAGTCTCTTTGCTGCCATCTAGCATCAGTCTGATTTTTTGCACTCCATATACAGTCCAATTTAGGTTGATAGCTCTAAATTTTGCAAACGGCAAAAGCTTCACCTATGGCAGAGTCCGAGAGATTTTTCTTTCTTTTCTTTATGATTGTGGGGCAGAACGCATACATTCAGTCCTCTTTTGAAACGGATATTGGAAGTGATGGGTATTTCGTTCGGGATGTTTGTTCACTGAGCCTTCAAAGCAAAGGTGGCTTTTTACTAACTCAACTTGGTAGTTCTTTGTGGCGTTTTAGTTAATCCCACTAACTAACATTCGCCAATTTAGTCGCCCATTCCCGCCCGTCGCTGGACGCCATATTCTCTGCAAGGTCGTTTTCCAAAGACAGAGTCTGCCTGGGGACAACCGGGAGTCACCTCGCTCGCTCGGGTTCCTACATCCAGCATTCTTCACTGCGCTGTTTCCTCCAGTCCGGTCCTGCCCCGGCGGGGAAGGAACCTGACTCGAGGGCCCATCCTGACGGGCCAGGTTTACTATCAGTGGCTGGCGGGGGCGGCTGGTGGCTTTATGCCTTTCCGTCGGCCTTTCTGAGCTTCGGAGGAAAGGCGCGGCTGAAGGGAAACGGGAGACAGAGACGCCCGCCGGGACAAGCCAACCGACCGAGGCTACCAGCGGCCGCAGGCCAACCTTTGCGCGGGCGGCCCTGGCAAGCGACTCAAGCCCTGAAGAGTCCCGGCTTGGCAGATAATTCAGAAACTATTTGTGTGAGCTATTTATCAAATTATTAACTGCACAGATGTTGTTTGGCTGAAGAGCAGCTGAACCTTCTCGCTGCCATCCGCGGAGACAAAGGTCTGGAGAAACAATTGAAGACGTGTGCGGAATATTAAATTAATTTACTGCTCTTAATTCTTATGCTAATCCTGACCTCTCCTAGAGCCTATCAATTACCCCGCATAGAGAGGAAGAAGAAAGACGGGGACAGTTTCTTCGCCTTCTTTTTAGAAAAGGGAAATATTTGCCATCAAGCCAGAAGCAAAGAGCGGGCGTCTTTAATTGAAGCGCCGCGCTGCAGTTCCGCGGTTTAAAGCAGGAGCCTGGGTTGGCCGACCGCGGCCGAAGAGGCGAAGGACGAGGAGACGACGGAGGCCGAGCCCTGCAAAGCTGTCCCTCGCCTCGCCTCTGCTTCCCAGGGACTACGGAGGGAGCGTTATGGGTGTCTCAAAGACGGGTTGACTTCTGTGGTGGTGGGGGGGTGGGGAGGGGAGAGGAAATGCGCGCAGCCTCCACCTCACGGCCCCGAGCTGTCTCAACGGCCCGCGTGGCAAGGTTGGGCCGGAGCCGGGGAAGGACTTTCCTCCTGAGCGACTTCAGGACGCGCGGCGAAGGAAAGGCCGCCGCCGTCGTCCCCTCCACTGGGCCTCGGCAAGGCGGCTTCTCGCGGAACGGGCTCCGTTTGATTACATGGGCTTGTCTTTAATTTATAACGAGTTTTACTTCGCTTTAAAGGACGGCGGAGAAAAGCCTCTCATCTCCCCGTCGTTCCTTTCCATGGGAACTGATGTTTAAAACTGGGGGGGGGGGGGCAGCTCCGCGAAAGTTTCAGTGTTTGCACAACCACGGCGGCGGCTTCCACGCCTAGCCCCGAGCCAAATCGTTCTGTTTGTTTTGGGCGCGAGGCTGCGGCTTACTTGACTAACCAGGCTTAAACCGATTACGACTTAGCCCCATGTGAGAACCCAGCCGCGCTCGCAAAGGATGCGGCGGGTTGCATTTGGCCTCTGAAACGTGGTCGGCTATGACGTCATTCCAGGCAGGACGCAAGCAACCTGGGAGGACAAAAGATGACATTTTGTTTCCACCGAGGAAAAAGCGGGGTTGGTGGGTGGGGGAGACAGATTATTTTGTGTGTCGGGGGGAGGGTTGTTAGGACACCATGTCCATCCCCAGGGCTGTATTTAGAGGGCGTTGAGCTACAGACCTCTGCCTTTTTTTCCTTTCATCGCACCTTTTATTAAGGGATAAATAAATAGGACCAAATAAACGCCATCCGTCGATTCCCTCCTCCCTCCCCGACGACCTTTGCGACACCTCGGCGGCGCGGTGCTGTCTCTCCAGCGCCTTTGCCGGGCTCCGATGTTGCGTTGCCTTTTCAGCTCGGCATAGTCGCCGCACCCCCCTCCACGACCGCTACAGCACAATATCAATTAATCATGCGACAGGCAAACAAGGAGATTTATTCCACTACAAATAGCCTCAAAGAGAGCTGCTGAATGGGGGTGATTAGCATGAGAAAAGCGGAGCAAAACTCCACAGTTCAACAGCTAAAGAGCAATTTGATGGGGCTGGGATGGGGAAATTACTTGATTAGCGTCTGTTGGAAAAGAATCAGGCTGAAAGAGCACCGAAGCCGTAAAGCGGGAACGATTTGGACTGGTGGATCGAAACCAGGCCAGCGAACAAGAATCGGACGCAAAGCCCTGCGAGCTTTTCGGGGCAGCGTTTAAATATTTTTCTTTTATTGGTAGTATAGGGAAAGATCCAGGTTGATAACACTTTAAAATCCATTATTACTTTTACTACTTAGTAATATTTACGAGGCTACTAACGGAAATTTAAGCTTTGCGGGGGGAGGAGAAAGACATACACCTGACTAGCAATTTAGCGCCCGAGCCTGTCTAGCCTCAACCAGTTTCCTCTTGATTTTCCGTCGGATTTATTTTGACTTAAAGCAACTGCACAGCGTTGCAGTTTCTGTTACACTCGGTGTTATTTCCACGTAAATAAATGTGCACAGTTGATTAAAAATATCGGACATGATCCTTTTATTTTACTTTATTTCAACAGGAGCATTTTAAATCCCCCGGTCGCTGACTGTCTCTCCCCCCACTCCTTTCCCTTTAACAGGACAGCCCCGATTAAGATTTTAGTCCTATTCATACTTACTTGGGAGAAAGCCCCATGGGGCATAAAGGAACTTTCCTTCTGAATAAACATAATGTCTTTCCTCGCTGCTGGTTTAATGTGCTGCTCAACCTTCCCTGTTTTGTAAATGGAGCCAGCAGGCATAAATTGAGTTGTCCAGATTGTGGCCTCCATCTTGCATTCACAGGACCTTTCAAAGCAAGTGCCTTGAATTCCTGGGTTAGGTGCCATTCTTTTCAACCCCATATTTGATCAATCAAGGATTGGTATATGTAATCATCCAAGGGAAGAGGGCCTTATTACATCTTTTCTGCACCAAGATGCAACTATGGGTCAGGAAAAAGGAGATAGTGAAGTGCTATGATTTTTTCACTACATATTGTTGCAATAGTATTGCGGCTTGGGGTGGAAAAATAAATCCAGATTGTCTTTTGGTTCTGAGCTAGGACATGATATTGCCAAAGTGATCTGAGGTTATTGTAACTGCTTTGTCCTGGAAATCCAATGCTTAATAAATCAACATGGAATGAGCAGGAACACCGTTTTGCTGCTAGATGGTGTTGATCTTACTTTTCAATGAGGCAAAAGCAAATACACATACGAGGTTATGGCTCAAGTTAAATTGGGGAGTTTAAAAAAATCATAACTACCCTCCCTGATTTTATTCCATTCCCCACCCCCTGGAATTGGGTGGGGAATGTTCATCTTTAAGTTTCTTGTATAGGTATATAGCTTGTGCCAGATACTGTACTTATGCAGTTGTGAAACAGGTATATAGGAGTGTTAAGGCATGAATCCCAGACCATTGAAGTTCCCTATGATCAGACTTCATTTCTTCAAATACGATGCATTCCAAATGCACTATTAAGAAGTGAAGACATAAAATCAGATTGAAAAAATAGACTGATTAATATTGCAGTTCTATTGAACAGAAATGAATACAGAGTCCAACAAAATGAATATATATAGCCCAATAAAAGCATCACCTACTGAGACTATTATTGATCATTATTTCTCAGAGAAACTAAGAGTATTAGTGCCGCAGAATTCATTAATTTTGATAATAATGAAGATCCTACATGACTTAAGTTTACTGGATTCTTCCTGCCTTGATATTTTTTTCTTTCGTGGGTCATGTCCTCATTAGTGAATTATAAACTTACAGCATCACCCGACCATTGCTATGGTGATATAAAATCTGTTCATTGTTATTATTTTGGCACAGTGATGGTTGAATGACATTATAAGGCACAGTGAATTGCTAGTGACATAATGGTCAGTGTATATGTAGATGTTCATTGATTTACACCACACTATAGTACCAATATGTGCAACTTTATTTTCTATTATGCTCTGCAGTAAGATGCATTCATATCACAGAAAAGGAAATTGCCACTTATAACCAACCCATTCTGGTTTACAAAAGATAAATTGTACTAATATTACAAATTTGCAGGAAAGAGTTTACTTTAATCCTGACCATGCAAAACTTGTTTCAAAGTCTAATTCTATGGCAAAAGGCTTCAGTACCCAAGACAGTGGTCAGGGTTGTACCTTGCTTGGTCATTCAAGTGAGTCAATCATTCACGTTCTCAGCCAACCTATTCACAGGGATGCCATAACCGGAAGTAGTGAATGCTATGTATGGGAAAGGTAGGTTATAAATCAGCTAAATAAATGGGTTGCTCTAGTCTTATTAATTGCTAGAAACCTGTAGTCCTTTCTTTGACTGTTTTATTACATATAGTTGGAGTGGGACATTTCTGGGGAAACAGATGGAGCGACAGACTATGGTAGGTGGCTGAAATGAAATCCCAAATAAACGTTATTGAAAGCAAATGTAAGAAAAGCAGTGGGCCTGAATGATCGGTGCTGAGTTGTTGCAATAGTAAGTAAGGAATGTATAATAAACTCTTACAGGTCAATTGAAGCCAATTTGCATATTTCGCTGGAGGACACGGTGCGCAGATGCTCTTGTTTATATAGCACATGGATGAATCCAGCCCTTCATTCCTTATTTGCAAGTGTGGCATCGCACAGGTTGATTTTTGTTCCCTACAGATCTGCTGTAAGTAAAGCAAGCCAGTTTATACTGCAGCTTGGCAGAAGCTGTCGGCTTCTTTTTCGGACACAGCTCGGTAACGAAATCGTGGCTGGAAATAATGAGGCAACGCCCAGCCTCAATAGTAGCGTCACAAGGAGCTGAATCGCTTTCCGGGTATTTTTAAATACACCCGCAGTCGCTTACACAAATCTCTCTCTCTGTGTGTGTGTTTGCCTTTAAAACCCGTGCCTGCCTTCAATGCTGCGTTTCAGTTAAACAGCCGGGTCTTTGGTAAAAGAAATGTTGGTGGAACAAACACTTCATTAGCCAAACTGAAATGAAAATAACAGTAGCCTCCTTGGTTCGAGGTGGGAAAAAAAGGAGAGAGGATTGTCATTCATCTGTTTCTTCAGAATTAGAATAATTTGCTTCTTCTAAAGATACTGATATCTCAGGGTGGAAAAAGAGATCTGGAAGGTGCCGCTTAGAATCCCACCTCCCAATAAGTCACATAACGAAATTAAGAAATTCCCCTTTCTTTCAGGTTCACCCCACAATAGAGTAAATATTATAATATGGATTTCTTTTACTTACATGATTTTCAGAAAAATAGTATACTGAACCAATTTTGAGCTGGAATGGAGGGGGTGAAAATGTTAGGAGATGTGGGATTTAGGAGACTCAAAGCCTTTAGAATCAACCCCAAATAGATTTAATTAAGAGTGAGCTCTCTTGAATGGACTGGCCCATTTAAGGAGTCTGGATGACTCTTCAAATATTAACTTCCCCTGCTTGCTCACAAATAGGATAGATTGTTATAAGTTTATTGATCATACATTTATATCTGGATTCTAATCACAAGTTTCTGAGAGCATAGCACATTGAGGGAACCTGGTTTCCTTTCCATTCTCCCCCAGAACCACAATGTGAAGGTAAGTCCAATAGAAGGCCTGTATGCTATAGGGGAGAATCCCCAGAACCTCCAGCAGTTTCTGGAGGACCTCTTTATATGATCTCTATGTTGGAATTTCTGGTCTTATTTAAACAGTTTCTTAGATTCTTAATGTAAGTGTGAATAAAGAATGGTGTGTGCATATGTGTGCATTCATGCACATGCAATGGAACTGAGGCCTCTGTTCAAATCCTCACTCCTGATGTTATAGGGATGATGAGTTGTACTAAATCATAATGGGATTTATGTGGATTTGACCTAGAAGTTGTGAAAGCCAAGCCAACTGTAGTTTATTCAACAGATCATGATCAACAAAACCACAAGAATGAGATTTATGAAACAGATCAAAGATCAAAGGGGGTAAACCTATCCTTGCTGTTCTGAGTTCTTTCGAAGAATAGGGGGAAAATTCATTCTGAGTCTGAGGGCACAGTGTTCCAAGTAACTTGCTTTTTAAGCAATGCTCTCAGCAAACATCATTACTTTAATTAAAAATTGCACAGTGTAATCCTAAGTGCAGAAAAAAGACCTGCAGTTACTTGTCATTGTGCAACTTTTTAGATTATGCAGAAAGTCACTCTCTTGAACAGTGTATTCATGTTTATTTTTCTATGCAAAGAAGAAAAATGTGCTTAAAATAACATTTTACATTTTAAACCTCTCACATTTCCTTTTTTGTCCAAAAATACATTTTTGTATTACATTTATTTAGATCTACATATCAGTCAAATAGTGGTAATAGTGGTGATGTCATGATGATGTCATGATGATGATGACAGCCATTAATATGAATTGTGTACAGTCTTCGGAAAAATATTTCTAAGCACATGCCTACAGTTAGATGAGATCAACAGTGCTAAGATACAGCTGTTTAATTATATTTATTCTAATTGTGGATGGTTTTGGTAAAATGAATTCAAGTTGTTGTGTGGAGACAGAAAATTGCAGTTTGTATTGGTCCTGCTGCTTTTTAGGAAAGTTCTCCAGCAGGGGCCTAATTGATTTGAGTGGGAGCAGCATCAGAGCCCAATGACTTCCACTAATTGTAATGAGGCTCTGTGGGACAGCCCTGCAATAGATTAGGCCCACATATTTAAACATATTTCTTTGATACTAAGCTGTAAGTGGCCAAAAATGTGAAGCCTGCATAGTAATGCATCTTTTAAATGAAACTGCCTGTGTCTGTGCATTTTGATCCCAATGGTTTCTGTAGCAACTTCAACACACTTACTGGATGAAAAATAAAAGCTTTCATCTAGTGCAAAAGATCATGTATGGAAACTACATAAATTATCACAAAATATAATACTTTACAAATTTAAAATAAATTCAATGTCATCTTTAAGACAGATCCTGGACAACTATGAAAGGAAGAGTTATAAGTCATATTCTACCTTGAGGATAAGTTGAGGATGAGAATATCAAGGAACAGAATACCTGGTTTATTCCTAAGAATGAGAAGAGCAATAAAAATGACCATTTCAATGCCTTTGCGGTTTAATACCGCAAGCCAAGCTACTGCCACACATTTCTTCCATTATCTATTTTGCTTAGGTTGTTGTACTGGGAATTACAGGAATTTTTTTTTAAGCAAAATTCAATTTTGTAACAAATGAAATCTATCACTAGAATGACTGTTAATACTTTCATTTGCAAAACTATTTCAGGCTTGGAGCAAACGTGGATTAATTTAGCCTTCCTGAATTCTATAACCTCCACAGTGATCGTAGTCCCTCTACTTGGAAGCTGCTTCTCGGTTTGTGGCTTATAAAGGAAAATGCTTCAAAAACCCAAAATGGGAAATGTGTTTATTTGTTATCCTGGCTGAGTTACAATGTCTTCCAAAGTGTGAAAAAGACTTTTTACTTAATTGGATCCAATATTTAATATTTATTCTTCATTTTTAGTGGAATGCAGGGAAAGAGCTATTCTTACAATCTGATTCTAAACATTGATTTAGCAGCCATTCTACATATGTAAGTGAACTGAATTCTAAATTCAGTAGAGCCGAAGACAGTGTGTGAATAGCAGTAGCTAGAAATAAGTGCCACTCATTTTGCAAACCTTGATTTTGGTTTGAGATGCTTACTTCAAAGAAAGGAATATGATCCACTCTGCAATTCCAAGCAAGCGAATTAAGTAAACTTCTATAATTTCAGTGAGTAGTTCTCACCCAAACTCTTTTGTCTCGATTAGTTCATTGGAAGAGTTAAGAAAATATAACTTGAATAACTCACTCTGGCAAGAAACCCAGAGAAAGTTTTTTGTTTAAAGAAAGATCAGCAAGAATGGCATTGGTGCATCCATAACTCCATGCATGTCTGTACCAAACAACGTCAGACTGAAGTTGAGATGCATCCGACTGCAGCCTAATTTAGATCGAGCTGCACTCATCAATCCATCTGTCCCACCAATTTAAATGAAATTTACGCTGATATTAGAGCTTCCATCACAAGCACATCGACGGGGGGGGGGTGTTGAGAGGGGAGGAGGGGAAATACAATTTGGCTTCGGTATAACTAACTTCTAATCTAAGGCAAATGCTTAAGCTGGTACTAGAAACCTCTTGGGCGTCGCCTGCGTTCGTTGGTGTTTCTGGCCACCTGGGCATCTCACGTCCCAGGGACCATTTCTCCAGCCGCCAAGACGAGGGCGCAGGCAATCCCAGAGCCTCCTTCCCCGCCTGCTTTCTCTCTCCATCTAATTAGTAAGGGGGGGGGGGGCGAGAGGGGGCTAAGTTAAGACAAAGAATGCCAGCACGTGAGATCGTCAGGAGCACCTCGGAGGAGGAAGCTCCCCGCCTGGGCTCCGAGAGAGCGGAGGGAACGACGCCAGGCCGAATCCCGAGTCAAGAAGGCGAGCCGTCAGGAAAAGTCCGGGGCGAGAGTTTGGGATGCAAAGTCGTCATTCGAAGACGGGCCTCGGCATGTTCCCGAGCGACCCGGCAGCGTCACCCGGGGGGTGGTGGTGGTGAGGAAGAGAGGGAGCCGACGGGCTGCTTTCTTTGCTAGGGAGCGGAAGACGGCGCCGGAATGGAGGAAGGAAAGAAGGAAGAAGCCCGCCGATGCCTGCCTTCATCGCGGCAGACCCGCAGAGGAAAGCCGACATCTCCCTTCCCACGTTCTGTAGGAAGCGCAAGGGAGACCCCACATTTTCTAAGGGGAAAAAAAAAAGCCGGATAGGCCCGCACGCGCCACCAAAACATCCAGCTTCGCCGCCGGCGGTACGTCTGCCCGCGGCACCTTCTCTTCCGACTCCCGGCCAGCGTGAGCCCAGTCGAGAAAGAGGGGGGCGAGGCTGGGCTGGGCTGGGCGAAAGACGCGGGCTGCTGCGGGTCAGGCGGAGCCGGCAGGCCGCGCGCCTTCCCCCCCCCCTCCCAAGCCTTTTCAGGCCGAGCTTTCGAGTTGAACCACGCTGACCGCCGATACCCGGGAGCACGTTTCCCTCCTGGATAAAAGGGGTCCCCGCGCATGTGCCTTCGAAGCGAAGCTCCCGCGGGATCCCGGCGCGGCGCCCCGTCCCTCTGCCCCCCCCCGCCCCGGTTGCGCAGAAGGCGCGCGTGCGCGCTCCTGCTTTCTCCTTCCTCTGAAACATTGCCTAAAACTAACAGGAGACTCCCGCAATTTGATTCCGAGGGGTGGCTTTTCAGAAGCTGGCAATTTAAGTCGGCTGGGTGTTATTTAGTGCAATATGAAATCAAATGATCCTATTTCTGAAATAACAGTGTCTGTGAGGGGAAGTGAATACTCTGAAAGGGGTAATTGTCTCCTGATGCTATTTCCATTATCCCCAATCTTGGCCTTAAACGCCAGTCAGCAGAGGCCTAAGAAAAGGGAGAGGCAGAAAGAAGGAAGTCGCTGTGTGTGCATGTGTGTTGGTCGAATTAATAAAGCTAGAAAAAGAGACCCCGGTGACAGGCATTTTAGCAGGTTAAATGGATTCACGGACTTCTCTTCACAGTCTCGGTGATTTTTCTCACTGAAGAAACTGAAGTGTTCATTACTCTAGGATTATTTCATTTAAAACGAAGATCCTTCCCCCGTCCTTCGTTGAACACCCGTTCCTTTAGTTAACATTTGGAAGTGGTTATAAAAACGATAAAAAATAGTTATAAAAAAATAGCAACAATAAAAGGCTGACATTAAAATAAAGCTGAAGATATGTGAACGGTAGTATGAAGTTGATCTCAAGAGTTTTCCCTTCAGTTTGATTAAATTAAGTTAAACCGCTAAAGTGTTTTAAAGCTAAGGGCTGGCGAATTGAAAAAAGACCTTTCCCCTCAGTGCGCTTTCTTGTATTTTAACTGGAGTTTCCCACACTCTCTAAAAAGGGGTTGTTTCTCGGTTCCTGCAGCCTTTTCTGGCTGAAACACCTCGAGACTAAGTATCTGCTAAAAACAATTAGAAATCATTTGAACAGGAACTGTACAGATAGATTGACACAGATTTACAATTATTTCTATCACCTATTCATTTAAAAAAAACCCTCGTATTTTACAATTATTTACAATCAATCAAATTTGCGTGCAGTATTTCAATCAAATTGTACTGTGAAACGGGCTGTTCTAATGGTTTTCTCCTCCAGGCGGCATTAAGCATAGGAAACAGCGGACCGAGCCCTTGTAAATCGATGTGATTAGCGTGGAGCTGTCCACATTTTCAGGAATCTCCATTTATTCTGTATCGAATAAATGGCTCTTGCAAAGGGCTTTCTCTGAGAAGCACAACCCTCTTTATTGGGAAAATGGCAGAATAAGGTTTTTGCTTTATAAAAGTTAAGAATTTCCCACCACCCTATAGTGAGAGACAGATACACATCTTTCTTTTAAACTCTGGAATGCAAGCTGGTTTAGCGATTCCAGGACATTTTGGGAGACTGAGATTTTAATAAAGTGCCCGTGTGTGGGGATAGTTGCCTGCTCTGCTTATATGCACAGTTATACATTCACAATCCCTCTCTCTTTGCATGTCAATAGAATCTATGCAGCATTATTACTACCCACTTATTTGTAAATTGCCTGAAATTTTGTATACAGAACTCTTTTTCATACCTAACACTGATGGCCATTGATAATTTAAGAACTGTCCTTATGCATTTTTCATTTTTTGCCCATACTGTATAAAAAAGAACAAAAAGCCTGTTGATAACCATATTGCAATGTTGACATTCTCTGCATTTCTATGTCATTATAATATGATTTCACACTTATTAAAATATAGTAACATTTTGATCTAATTTATAGTAATATCCTTAAAACAACACTAAATAGTTACGCATATTCTCAGAATAAATAATTTTCAAATCTTCATTAATTAGTGTAATGAGTTGATGTGCACAATCTTTTTACTGCAGCCCCATTAAAGTAAATGGAAGCTACTCCTGAAATGGTCTCACTTCATTTCAGTGGGCTTTGTGTAGCCCTCCCCAACCCTGCACTATCCTTCTCTCCTTGGATAATACCATTAGCCAAGATTCAAGATGTTTCTTCACCTTTTTATACATAATATGTTCTGGGGAGCTTTATGCTTCCTGATAAATTGTTGTGCATTTTTTTTCTTCAATCTCCTACCTCTCTTCCTATACTCAATGGTAATTATGGTAATTTTAATTAATTGAAATGGACTTCACATATAAGTAAGCACATGCAAAACTGAGGCACAAACACAAGAAAATAAGCATTCTATTTTACTTCATTATTTTTGGAGAGAAAAATAACGATACATTATTTTATTATTTCAGCTTTTGTTTTTCTACATCTAATCCTAAATGCAGGACCTTTAATTAGAATCTCACTGATATCTATCAGACTTATTTTCTAGTAGTACTGGCATGTTAAAACAAGAAAGAAGAAAGGAAAGGAGAAGGGAAGGGAAAGATAGAGGAGATCTATTATGTAGAAACCCTCAAAAAGGTGAGTGACATTTCTTAAGTGCATCTCTTTTAAAGTCAGATCTACATCTCATTTTAAATGGAAGTGTTTTGTACAAAATGAAACTATGACTGTTATTTCCATCCCCATTCCTAAATCAAAATTCACAGCCCAGATTTACATGGATTTAACTCACATTGAAGAATTTGGGATTAAATTGTACCAAGTGCCCCTGAAATTTTGTTTCAATTGGGTTGCCGATACATTGTTCTTTATAGTGATCCAACAATGTGCATGGCCTTTCTTATAAAACTTAAGAGTGGGTGGTATTGCCATGTTTTAAAAAAGAAAAAGGAAGACAACCAAGAATGAAGTAAAATACATAAAAGCTGTAAAATGCAGAGGAAACCTACCTGAATCCATTCATACCTGCATGAGTAAATGAACAATATAAGTACAAAGACTAATTTGGGGGAGGGGGATAAGAAAAACATATCTGCTATCCTAAACATTAACTTGATCATTCAGTAGAATATTCATAAATGATTAAGTGATCATGTTCCACAATCATCCTCCTGCCCTCCCCTAAGTAATCACCATTTTAACAGGAAGGATTACAGAAGCTTGCATTTGCAGAGAACCACGGCCTCTGGGTGTAAGGTGGATTTGATACTTCCCCATTTAGTATTCTTACCCTCTGGGATCTATTTCTCTGCTTTCAAAGATACTATGTCTTTTTCTGAACATTCTTTTTAAAACACCAGAAAACGTAATCATTACTCTGAAGGCTGCCTTCAATGGCTAATGAGGAGGTGGGAAGATCAGGGCTGGAAAACCTCATCAAGCTCTCTGGCAAAATGTCAGCAAAAGGTTGACCTGCCATCAATACCTCAGTGGTGACCTCCTTGGGAATAGGACCAAAGACCCTGAAGGGTGACCCCCAAGGAGTGACAACCAAGGAGGGGAGGGGAGAACAAAGATCATGCCCCGCTCACCTTGGATAATTCCCTCCAGTGACATTTTGACAGCTTAACTCCTTTGCCAAACAATGCCAAACAATGCCAAAGAACGTGTACTTGCATTTGTGCCTAATCACCTTGTGTTAACTCTGCCTTTCCATCCTTCCTTCTGTTTGCATTCTATATGGAGACAGGATCCTACTTTTTGTGGTATACTATACACTACAAAGCATCAGGTATGTCAGTGGACTGAAAACAAAGTAATATAGTTAAAGTATCCAGGGAGCCTGGATAGCTCAACAGACAGAAGCACTGTAATTTAACACCAGCTGTCTGCAATTAAAAGTAAGATCGAATCTCGCCAGGCTCAAGGTTGACTCAGCCTTCCATCCTTTCTAAGGTAGGTAAATTAAGGACCCAGTTTATGGGGGCAATAAGCTGACTTTGTATAAATATACAAAAGTATGAAGGCTATTGCTTAACGCAGTGTAAGCTGCCCTGAGTCTCCGGAAAAGGGCGGCATATAAATCAAATTAAAAAAAAAAAAAGTGGCGCTCATCCCCAGTCCTCCATAACATTTTGGATTCCTTCTTTTCCCTTCACTGACATACTGATTCACTTCTAAACTATTCCAGTGCTTGTAAGGCTGGTACATGCTGCTTTCCTAGAGGCATCAGAAAGAATCCATACATAAAACATGGAGATCCCCAATTCATCTATAAAAATGGGGTCTGATCACTGGTAGCTTTCTCCCCTTTTTTTTAACCTTCTATAATACCTGGCCAAAACCAGTCCCCTGATTTCCAGATTTCCAGAGATTTGTTATCTCTTGTTGCATGTATTGACAGGAAATTTTGATCAAAGCATGTTTACCATCCAGAAAATCCAAGTCACCCAATGCATCATCTTGGGTGAGTATCCATATAATGTTCTTTCCTTTCCCCCAACCTCACTCATAAATATTTTAGAATTTTCAAACCAAAAGGCATGCTTTTATTTCCCACAATCCCATCTGCTTATTAAGTCACACTTGGTATTATGGTATCAGACCTTCAATCACTCATATGTCTATTAAATGTGAATACAAAAAAAATGCAGTTTGCCATAAGCTATAACTGTTGTAACAATTAAGTTTGAGAATGTTATATAAAGTATTCTTATAAAAGACAGCTTCTCCTCTTTGAAAGAAAAATAATTTTTTTTACCACTGATTATTTTCAGTTTTGTTGTTTCTAACTTTTTTGCCAGCAGGGGAGAATTCCCATACCTGCTCCCAATATATTGTAGATGTATATGTTTTAATTATAACTCTATTATTATATACAGTATTTCTACAGTGTTTTTGTGTATTTCACTTGCATTGTTCTAGTAATCTTTAAAGAAACATCAGTAACGATTATCCTATAACATGAATGAATATGTAAAGTGAATGGTGCAGATGGAAAATTTCAGGATGAGTTACTTACTAGCTTTTTTGTAATTTTTTAAACTACCAGACCTTCTATAATATTCATTAGAATATTGTTAGATTTGATTGTGTGATCAAGGAGAGCAGAAGGTTATAGAACAGGCTATGTGAAAAACAACCATCCCTAATAGCAGCAACAATATCAAAAACCTGTTTTCACCAACAATACAAACATGTGTCTTGCATTCTGATTATTGCACTCTAAGTTTAAACGGTATTTATCCAAAATGGTAGAGTAGCTAATTCATTGTTGGATATAACTCCTCCACAGGCACAAAATTTGCTCAATTTCTTTTGCCAAACATTTACTAAATCTTTTTAGCCATTTTCTCACTTGTTCTATCCAATCTAATTTTTCAAAATTGTATAATTAATGTGAATTTTGAAATGCACTTGTAAATGCTACATATTTAATTATCTCCATTTTTGCTCTTTCCTACTCTCTTAGAAACAGAATTAGCTACAAAATTATGAATGCTTATACTTAATTTAAAAATGAACTATGTTAATTCATGATGGACCTAACTGATCTTTACTATTGGAAACTATTATTTCCTTAGTTTTCAATAATTTTGACAATGACAAATTTACCATAGTTTATGTCATTTTAATTCAAACAAGTTTCTAAGGGGGCTTATAAAATATTTCAATAACTAAAGTAAAACAGTTGTTAAGAATAATTGCAGCCTAAGAACAGCTCGTACAGCTTCCCAACATATAGTATGAAGGTCCCCTTTACCACACATCTATTTCCAAGACCAAGGCCACTTGAAATTTCCAGAGTTTAATGGCTTTCCAACAACCCAATAAGGTGGAAGTCACTCTGACTTTGAGAGGAATATTTTTTCCAGGGAAGGGAGCCATGGCCAAGAAGGTTTGTCCCCATGGTACATGTAGATGACATTCCTTTAAAAAAGGACATAGAGACAGTGCACCTGTTTCAATCTTCCGGCGTAGGCAGAAGCCACTAGAAGAAGGTATTCCTTTAGCTTTCCAGACCCTAAGCTATGTAGGGCTTTAAATGTGATAACTTGCATTTTAAATTACACCAGAAAGGGAATTGATAATAACTGCAATTCTTATAGTAAAACTGGTACATGAAAAAACTTAAGATGTTTCCATCATTACAGTGGAGCTTTTGGGTAATTTTGAAGGCCAGCTCCATGCAAAATTCATTGCACTATCCAGATAAGAGGAAACTAGTTCAACATGAGTGACAATGAGTCTTCCCAATTCAAGAAAGTCATAATTAGCACTTTTGATGCAAAAAGACCCTGTCCATGGCTGCCATTTCTCTTCAAGCAGCAGCTATAAGTCCAAGATGCACAGGTTACAAGCCAGTTCTCCATGGAGTGATGGAACCCCATCCAAAGTCAAAGAAGGAATAACTCTGACATCCAAATTCCACTCCATCTCCCCCCCACTTTTTTTTTTACAATCTTGGATTGAAATATAGAGGAAAACATACTTTCTTTGTTCTCTAAATTTTACAGATTATAATGGCTGAACAGACTCTGAAACCTAAGATAGGAGGGTAGGGGAATATGCTTCTAACTGGATATCTCTCAAAAAGCTTGATGAAATTATAATGATTGTACAAAAAATGTTATAGCATGAAACTGTGGATAAAAGTACACAAAAGGACTTTGATCCAGTTCCAGATCAAAGAGATATTCTCACAGCTGGAGGACTAACGAAGTGGATTTCGTCTGTTGTTCCAAAGTTTAAATCTGGATATTCCTTCAATATCAGGACTCTGACTGAAAGCGGAAGTGACAAATTCCTTTCTTCTATCAAGATTGAGGGAGACCGGATGGATACAGTTAACTGGCAACTACTTTTGTTTGCACTTTGATCGGAAGATAGACTTATTCTGGAGATTGAATTTATTATATTTAATTAAACAACAATTGATAAAGAGATGGTATTAAGAAACAAACATGGATATTTGACCCAAACTATTTATAACTTTTGGGATGACATGGGATAGATAAAATGCCATGGTAAACTTTCTACAAATGGATTACAATAAGTTTGTTAACAGAGAGTTTTGAAACTTTAATTTTGTTTTATTTTACTATTACTGTTTTTCCTGTTAACTACTTCATCACTAATATAACAGATAGACGACAGGTCAAAAATTTGCAAATAGATATAGTGGTTTAAAAATTTTTGGAGGGCCTGTTTTGCAAGAGGTGAGAACTAATGTTATAGTAATATATTAATCAGTATTCAATTATAGGGAATAATATGTATATTTGTGTTGGTTTTTTTTTTTTAAAATAATCTTTATTTATATTTTTCGTTAAAAAACATAGAAACAACACATCATAAAAAGATAACACACAAAAAAAACAAAACAACAATAAACATACATACTTCCTTGCTTCTTTGCAGTACCTTAATACATAAATGTTCGGTACTGTATCTCTACATTATAATCCGGGGAAGACAAAACAACTTACATGCCTTAATATATCAATTAGGTCTGTCCGACCTCACTTATCTTATAAAGGATAGGTTTCTCAACAGATATCATTCCTCCTCTAAAATGGGATTTACTTTCCTCTTTTCTAGCCATTTATAAAATTTATCCCATACTAAACCTCCCTGTAATTGCTCTCTCTCCTTTAATTTTTTGGTTAATGTATCCGCTTCCGCACAGTCTAAGATTTTTTGAATAATAGCCTCTTCTGTTGGGATATTCTGGTTTTTCCAGAGTTGGGTGTATGTCAACTTCGCCGCTGATGATATGTAAAGCCAAATACCACAAATCCTTTTTTATATTTTCCGGCTTGGACCCGAGCAGGCATGCCTCTGGTCTCCAATCTATTTTTACCATTAAAATCTCATTGAGCCGTTTTTTTATTTTCCCCCAAAATTCCGTTGCTTTCGGACATGTCCACCACTGATGATAATAAGTGCCATGTTCCCACCCACATTTCCAACATTCTGCCGTAAGCCCCGGGAACATTTTTGCTAATCTATCGGGGGGTAGATGCCATCTATATGTCATCTTATAGATGTTTTCCTTATACGCCAACACAAATGTGTATTTGTGTTGGTTTTTTGATGCATTTTTAAAATGTTTTGATAGTTTGGTGCTTTTTGTGTTTTTTGTCTTGGTTTTTTTTTTAGTTTTGTACTTTAACTATGTTTTGAACAAAATAAAAATATATTAAAAAAAGAACTGTTCAGTTTTGTTGGATTGGCATACAGGCCCAGTGAACAAATAGACAAACAATCTGGCTTTTAGACTTAAAAGATCTACTCTCCTTGTCTGAGAGAATCTCAACCTATCTCCTGCTGCATTTCCTTCTGCCTGTCATTACTCAATCTGAATTCTTTAAAAGCTTGATTCAAAATTAATATTTTTTTATAGAAGAGAAAGAAGCTAAATTTAAGAATGTTTTAAATCCACTGATTTTATTGGCTAAATTAAGCATGTACTGAATTTTGACATAGGCATTGTAATAGATTTAGTAACATTCTAAAAAGGTATATATATTTTACCCAAAACAAGAGTCTATGAAAATTTAAATTTCTGTGCCATTCTGTCACAAAAATGCTATCTTAAGACACTGTGATATTTTGAAGTATTTATCTTTGATGAGTTGTTCACTGGTATAAAGTTTCTATATAAAGTTTAAACATGTATTCTTAGAAATCCAACTCAGGTGGTAGTACTTGGCTGTTCTTTGCTAAGACTGAGAAGCTAAGTATGTTCATATCTGATTAAAAATTGGGTGGGAGATCACCAGGAATATTTAAAACTTCAGGTTAGATTAGATGATTGAAATAATATCCAAAGAAATAGCAATGGCAAGCCAGTTTTGAATTATTCTTAAGAAAATTACATAGACACATGAATGTAATCATCAAGAGTTGAGCTCGATTTTAAGTTTTTAATTTGGTAGAGAATCCTCTGGAAGATGTTGATACACTTTTCACAGTGAATTCAGTCAGCCAACTATTCATCACTTGGAAAATTCTTTCAGCAGCTGAGCACTATCTAGGATTATATCCTTATCTCTCCACCATCAATCCAATCCACAGATTCCAGAAGGAAGAATATTCATATAGGAAAGCCATCATCAGCACTGGCCAATTGGAAAGTACTTATTCCTATCTAAGATTGTTGTCTTTACTCTCTCAAAGCCTGTATGTCTTTCAAAAATGTAGGGCAGTTAGATATGGAATGGATATAGGAATCTCAGAATGGAGACACAATGACAGGAAAAGCTGTGTTTGTCAGTCATGTAGCTTTACAAGCATAATTGTTAACAGTATTCCTGTGTAATGTTGGTTACTATATAGCTGATAAAACTAATACAAGCTCTGATTACTTCCATTATGTCTCTATGACCCCACAAGGCTTTTATTATGGAACTATTCTGGTCATTCAACCACCATAACAACAGGGTAATAGAATATTTTTTCATAAGTGTTGCAATCCATTAATTACAAGGTAACTAAATATCCTGTCAGTCAGTCAGAAGGCAGTCAGTGATACCCTATATAAAAGTACGAGGCAACAGCAGCAGTTACTTATGAAAAAATAATGATCCTGTTTGATGGAGGAAACTCCTGAGCTTAAATAAGGAAGTTATCCAAATAAGATAATTTGTGCCAATCACTCTAGGAATCTATAGACAAGAAACAAATAGGATATTACTTGTATGCCGAGTTCTACTTCTTTTCCACTGAACTGTAGTTTCATTTAGTATATAGCAATAGGAATAGTACTTGGATTTATATACCACCCCAACAATTGCTCCCAATAATCTGGGTCCTCATTTTACCGATCTTGAAAGAATGGAAGGCTGAGTCAACCTTGAGCCACATCAGGACTGAACTCCACATTGTGGACAAAATTTGCCTGCAATATTGCATTCTATCCACTGTGTCACCAGGGCTACTTATATCTTTAGTTCAGGGGTCTGCAACCTTAAACACTCAAAGAGCCATTTGGACCCATTTCCCAAAGAAAAGAAAACACCGGGAGCCACAAAACCCTTCCCATGCCTGACTATTTCTTGAGCGGCCACAAAACTAGCATATGTAGTTGAATTAAACTTTGTTTTCTTCTGAAACTTTTCTTTTCTTGGATTTATCCATGGATGGCCTACCAGAGGTTGAAAAGCTCAATAAATTGCATGCCAGTGCCTATCGCACATTTTGGCGGTTGTGATGCATATTTTGAATGACAGGGAGCCGCATCAGAGGGGTGAAAGAGCCACATGCGGCTCCAGAACTGCAGGTTGCTGACTCCTGCTTTAGTCTATATGTTAGGTTCACAAAACCTAACATATACACAAAATGCTTCACATCTAGGCTTTAATAAGAGTATGTATGTTTTGCTAGATTCATTGTGACTGGCTGTTATGAATATTAATTATAATGGCTCCAAAGTGATAATTTTGTTCTTTAAAGCTCTTCTTTAGTGAAGGATGCTATCCCAGCAGATATAATGTTGCACAGCATTTCTCAGTGAGCTACATATAGTTTGAAAGCAAATGTGGTCCAGTCGACTGATATGCCTTAGACATTGCTAAGGACATGTGACATTAAATAAGTTTTTCATATAATGCTGATTAATTCCAGAGATCTCTGAATTGCTGGCAGACACATCTGTGACTTTTCCTATGTGAATCAGATTTTCCACTTTGGGTGCTAAATTTTATGCTAATTTCTTTAATATTTCAGTAAAAGGCTGAAATGGACATTTTATACAAAGATGAGGTCAATCTCACCTATTACCTTAAATATTGTATCTTTGTGGGGATTGTCTGAAAGCTGAATTAGGTCTTCTGGGCTGATGAACAGATGCCATCTTCTTCAACTAGCCTTCATATCTTCCAATATGTATGTAGAGATAGCAACATACTAGGATAATTATGAGATTTGTGAAAGATATGAAGCTGTAAACAGCACATAGAATAGGGCTAGGTCATACTTTAGCCACAAAGGTTACATGCAATATTGGGTACAATATGCATATGTTGACATGCATACACATACCTGTATGTACATAAAAAATACAAGAGCCTACACAAAAGATCTCCTACCTCCCAAGTATGGTGTTGCTCCTAGGGATGAAAGGTTAAAGATACTACACTGATTTTCTAAAAAGCCTATTTGTCTGCCAATGTTAGCCCCACTATGAAGACCAAATCAAAAGCGGAAGCTTTGGACTTAAGGCATATTTTTATATTTGACAGTTTGGTAATAGATTTGGCCTGTCTCTATAAAGCTCATCTTTCTTACTCTATACAAGTTAGTACATAAGCCAGAGCATTAGATTATAATAGTCACCTATGGCTTCAAAGAGGGGTGGTTCAATCAGGCAGGAATTAGCATTTTAAGAATTATGTTAGCGGCTACTGCAGTGCATGAATATTATTTGAATTAAAAGGTAGGCTTTTAGTTAAATTTTTGTTGAGTTGCTGTCTCCCTTGATAGAAATGTAAGCAAACCTTATTCTTCAAATGCAGACTGGTGCTTGAAGGGAGCCAAAGGTTGCAGAGACTCAGGTAGAAATCAGATGAATCTTACTGAACTGAAGCATGTTAATGGCATTATTGCCAGGCCTTATACGACTTGGTTCTACCATAAGTCTTCTCAACTTCAGAGTAACATTTGGGTACAGTGATTCCAGTATGGTCAGAGAAACTGCACAGACAATTCTCGAGAGAACTTCAAGGCCTCATGTTAGAAAGGAATAGATAAGAGATTTGGGCATTTACCGTATATAAAAATCATGTCTACAATGTTAGCCAAAGACAAGGGCATTGCTGATCTGTAACAGTGCCAGTAGAAACAATATAAAATCAGAGGTGTGCAGTTTTTAGTGGGGACTGTGGCTTGGCCTTGAAGAAATTACAAATTCATAAAATTATGCAAGGTCATTTAGTGCATATCTCAATTGCTCTAAATCACTGCATTCTGAAATAAGGATATAGTATGTTGAACTGCAAACTTGCTTTGCTACAGATTCATCATCATTCCAGCTACTGTTCTTGTCATTCACACTTCATTGTTTGTCTATTTGCTATCTGCCTATCTCTTCGGCAACAGCTTTAAGTAAGGTTAAAAATCCCAAGTGGTCTCTAAAAATACAGGTAGGAGAGCTATTTATTTTCTGGGTTCCAGAAAAGAAATAGAAGAGCCGATATAGAAGTGGCACTTTAACTGAGATAGGGTGGGGGAATTCATCAGTTTTTCCACTTACTTTCACCCAGTCTGGCTATTTCCAATTGGCTGTATTTATCTGCAATCAGAATGGCTACTGTACCTATTGGCTGCTTAGATGGTGCTAATAGATTTGATATCTATTAATTCTTTCTTCATTTTTCCTGCAAAATTCTATTTTTTTATAGAATCCAATAATCCCCAGTACCTTTCTGAGATCACCAGCATTTTCCCATGTAGACAATATTTGTGTAATGTTTTCACATGGAAGGAATTTCTCAACACCCCACCCCCCCAATTCCTAGTTTTTTTCCAACTATGTGCGGATTCAAAATTTACTGCCATCCAAAAGCTATTCTCGATATTTATATGTTCCTATATGTTTATATCTATTTCTATAGCCATCCATCTTGCAATACCATGTTCTCATGTTTATATATGCTTGCAGTTTACCTTCCTTCACTGTCCTCTTCCTCGTGAGTTTTTGTATATCAACATCTAGCAATTGGAAGGAATTTGGTATGTAGGATTCTTACCATTCAACTATCAGTTCAGCTCTTCAGGCTTTAAAATGCATGTTTACTGCAATATTATCATAGTCATGGAACTGTACACCCAAATGTGTTTTCACAAGCAACCTTCTCTCATCACACTTCATAAAACAGCCTCACAAAAGGGTGGTTTTTTTGCAAATCAAATTAATTTCTTAAGATTCCCTTTACTGGTTATTTAAATGGTTTGATTTTGGGGTGGAATCCTAACATTGCTCCATTAATGGGGCATTCACTTGCACACATACACTCCCAGACATGCAGTGGGTTGTCCCCTCTGGCTCTTCCAAATGGAAGTTCCCCACTTAATATCATTTGTAGACTTTCCTCTATAATCCCCTACTGTTGCATCTCACCCAGTTGTGGGGGGAAGTCTGTTTGGTCACTGCCACCATCCATTCTTTATAGGAACAATTTCTCCCTATAATTCTACACCTTTATTCAAGACAAAAACAATAGGGAAATACAGACAGTCCTTGATTTATGACAATTGGGATTAGAAAATTCATCATTAAGAGGTGCAATTATTAAGTGGGGCATCATGTGACTGCATCAGATTTTATGTCCTTTTTTACCATGGCCATTAAGCAAATGACTATACTCATTAAATGAGATATCACATGATTACGATTTGCCACCTTCCCTGCTAGTTTCCCCATTTACTTTGCTTCTTGGAAGCTGCCTAGAAGTCACATGATTATATGACTTCAGGATGCTGCAGCCATCATAAATGTGAATTGGTGCCTGAACTGAGATCATTTGACCATGGGGATGATGAGATGGTCATAATTTCAAGAATGAGTTGCAAGCCACCTCTTTCACCACTAATATAATTTTGAACTGTCGTTAAACAAATGGCCATAAGTCTATCATCTACATTTAGCTCATTCACTCACTTCAAAAACTTGTCAGTCTTTGGAGAGTGACCCCTTTACTGGGCCCACCTCTGTTCAAAAGATAATTGTTTATCCACTTTCTCTGCTGAAACATAATCCACATATTTTCTCAGAAAGTTGGAAAGATGAAGGAAAGGTGCTCTATGTTTCTCATTGTTTGTTTGCCTGGAGAGGGTAAGTAAACAGGCAAAGGCAGCAATATGGACCTCCAAGGCATCAGGCTCCAAAGAATGCCAAGGTTGTGAATTTTGGGAGGTAAATAACAGCAATAACAACTGTGTCCTTGTCTCTATGTCCCCTGACTATTGTTTCATATTTGTGTTTTATATGCAGCCATTGTTATTGTCTTAACTATTTTGTCTAAACTGTTGACAAAAAAATTAAAAAGGTCGTGCTTGCATCTCAATATATTTAAAATGACTCCTTGTTTCTTTGTTCTGATTATGCCATTCTTCAGATAATTTAGTGAACCATTGAGACATTTGGCATTAAGAAAATCAAGCATTGTTTCAAGGGTTATTTTCTCAAACTTCTTAGCTTTAATTATATCATCACCACAGATGCATGGAAACCTCATGTCATTGCTTTAAAGTAGTTAACAGCTGCTTTCAATCATTCTATAAATATTGAGAAATCTCCAAGGTATCCAATGTCACAGTGATATCGTGTTAAAACAATTATTTGTCAGGCTAAAATATAATTACTTTAAAAAAAACCGTAAGTCACAAATTTCCAATTCAAGTGTTGCTGAACTCTGAAATACAATCTGTGCATATCAACTAAAAAATAACTCCCATTATGCTCAAAAAGAATTATTCCAGAAAGATGAGGCAAGCCTACTGAGTTACAGTGAAAACCCATTACTGTGTGTGTATGTGCGCCCACACATGCACACATTCCTTCAGTGGACTAAAATACAGCACTGAGGCACATCACTTGGGGCTGCAACACCTAAGCTGGGAACAGAACTCAGGAACAAAACCTGAGCTTTCTCTCCAAAGACTGCAGTGCTAAGAGTAGCCAACTCCAAAGCCTCAGGTAGAGGAGGCACAGAGTGCAATATTACCATAGTGGTGAGAAGGAAATGTTTATTTAGAAATAAATTACTGAATTCAGTGGGACTTTTGTCCTGGTAAATGTTTATAGCATTAAAACTTTAAATAGGAATAAGCCTTATTAGACACAGCAGGGTTTACATCCTCTCAATATCCAAAATTGCACAAAATCTACCCAAGTTTTGTTTCAGTCTTTCTCAAGCAGTATTTATACACTGTAAATAGTTTTCTTGTCAACTGTACAAACTAATTCCATTTAACACTTCTCCAAAGATGTATAATAAATTTGCTCACAGAATCAAGATGAGCTAATTCTGAAATAATTATGGTTATTATACAAATCACTTGTTGCTCATATTGCTTTTGTTTGTATTATGTGAGAAAGAGATTTCTGCCATAAGCAATTATTCCTCCTGTATGTTATTGATTGATTGATTGACTGATATATAGCTGCTCAACTCATAAACAGTGGTTCCAGGTGGCTTTTAACATTAAAATACCACCATGTACTTTATCCAAATTCCTTTCTACCTACTTTTCCTAGACAAGTAAAACGTTTCTTGTGATATTTTATTATTATTTATTAAATTTATTCATTCCCATCTTGCTGTCACAGACTCTGGGCTGCTTGCAATCTGATAAAACTATATTATAAAAGATTAAAACAGTAAGATAATAAATACATTAAAAGTAATAAAGAAATAGCTAAGATAGCAGATACATGCTCCTGTCTGGGCCATAGGCCAATTGATAGAGCTAGGTTTGATGACCTTTATAGAAAGTCAAAAGGGTGAGGGTAGATCTGTTAGGATCAAAACAAGATTTGCACCTGAAGATACAATTTAACTGATTTATTACTAAAAGCCTATGCACAGGTAGCTTCTCAACTGGTTACTGTTAGAAAATGTTAGATAATGTTAGATAATGTTCACTGCCAATTAAGATGGTTGGATTTAGTTCATTTGTGACTATGTAACGATTCTAGGCTGATCCCTTTCTGTTACTCCTCCTGCTAGTTCTGCCAGCCCTGTCTCTACAAGAACTACCTCATGTGGTTTGTTGTTCAAGAGGGTGGGCATAGTGGCAGAAAAAGCTTTTCCCCTGGATCCCATCAGTTGAACTGTCCCAGGGTCATGTGATCACTATTTGTAATCTTCCCAATTGCCTCATTTAGAAAATTTTGGGCTCAATTATGACCGTAAGTTAAGGACTAACTGTATTTGCTACAATTATACACAATTATATTCTCAGAATAATTAGAAAGGATCTTTATTTAACCATCTTCCTTCTAATTAAACTTTCTATGCTTTGCTGCCTCTTTGCCCGTTGGAATAAAGCTTTTCCCACATGGGAATCCAGACTATTTTCCACCACATCACTTCCCTCCCCAAAAAAACTCCTCCAGCTCCTCCATCTCTAGTACTCATGGAACTGGTAATGAAAGTAGAGATGATGTCTCAGAGGCTCCACTTTTCCTTCATGTCTAAGGAACCTCCTGCAAAACATCTACAGCAGGAGTGTCAAACTCAAGGCCCACGGGCCAGATCCAGCCCATGTGGTACTTAGATCTGGCCCGTGGGGCTGCCCTGGAAACAGCGAAGGACCAGCCCATGGTGCCTCTGCCAGGGAAAATGGAACTCAGGAGGGATGTGCGCCCCTTTCCCAAGCTCTGTTTTCGCTGGCAGAGGGCTGCAGGAGGCCGTCATAGCTGCTCTCTCTGATCTTGCCTTCCTCCACTGGGCACAATGGATCCCCCCAGCTCTGCCCAGGCTACCACAGGTGCCCCTGATGATGAGTGATGTCGAGCTGGCCACGCCCACCTCATGCTCACCCCACTCATGCCTACCAGCCCCTTGAGGTCAAATACAACCCTGATGTGGCCCTCAATGAAATCAAGTTTGACACCCCTGATATACAGTTAGAAAATTCCTCCCCCCTTTCTCATGGGAAATGAAGGCCAAACTTCTTTTTGTCAGTGTCAGTTCATGGAATGCTGTCCTAATTAGCATGTTGGATTTAACATATAAAGTTTAATACATTTTCAATACAAGGAAACACATTCTTTCACAGTTTGGTTTTTTGATATTGATAATTGCTTTCTTTTGATGTACAAACTTCAAATATATGGTTATGGGAAAAATGGGCCTTTTGCACAACTTAGAAATTTGCTTTTGATAAAAACAGGAATTGAAACTATTTGAGCAAGGCCTGTTAGCCTTAATCTTAATTTTCAGGTGTTTTATAAGGATCCTAGTGATATGAACCCCCCAAATTGCCATATTAAAAAAGTGATAATAAAATGTTTGCATACAGGTAATCCTTGACCTACGACCACAATTGAGCCCAAAATTTCCACTGCTGAGCAAGACAATTGTTTTGCCCCATTTTATGACTTTTCTTACCACAGTTGTGAAGTGAACACTGCAGATGTTAAGTTGGTAACAAAGTTGTTAATTGAATCTGCTTTCCCATTGGCTTTGCTTATCAGAAGGTTGCAAAACGTTATCATATGATCCCAGGACACTGCAATGATCATAAATACATGCCAGATGCCAAGTGTCCAAATTTTGATCACATGACTGTGTGGATGCTGCCACAGTTGTAAGTGTGAAAAATGGTCATAAATCACTTTTTTCAGTACCGTTGTAACTTTGAATGGTCACTTTGGTAATCTGACTATGAGAAATTTATTAAATATATATACCACCTGACTCCCAGCACCCCGGGGAATTCATCAGTTGTTAAAAACATCTAAAAATAAGAATGCAAAACCCCCCAAAAGAACACAAAATAAAAGGAACAAAGATGGCAGAGAAAATACACCCAGGTAGAAAGATGAAAATGAAGAAAAGGTGCATCAATCATCCTTGCCAAAGGCCTGGGGTGAAATCCATGACTTCAGGGCCTTTTGTAGTACCAACTGCTCAGTGAAAATGGCAGCATATTAAGAAAGAAAGTTTTGGTCTTTTCCTACAATATCTGTTTCATTAAGCAGTTGTTTCATTAGGTAGCTTTGAAGTAACTGTAGTTTGAGGTTACCTGAGACATAGTCAGGGTGTATTTACTTTAAATGAGTTCAAATTTCCAGAACCAAATGAACTGTGAATGTATCTAGGATACAGAAGGAATTTACTGATGGTTTGATTATACCACACTGAGTATCACTGAGAAATCCCAAAAAAAGTTAATGTGTCAGACAATACGAGAAGAGCAAATACTGTTTGCTCTTCAAAGAGCAAAGGTAGGAAGGTAGGAACAATACTGTTCCTACCTTCCAAAACAAACAATAAACAGAAAAAGAAAGATTTAAAACTACATAGACCAAAAGCTATTATAAAATCTCCTACATGATGAAAAAGAAAATAACAAAACACTAGGAACATTAAAAAAGGAACAAATTCTAAAAACCAGAAATAAAAAATTAAACATAATTGGAAATAAAAAATATCATTAACAAAACTGTCAAATTTCAAAATCACATTTTCATCTATTATATAATGTCAGGTTCTTAATTTTATACTAACACAAATTGTTACCATTCAGTTTTAAAACAGTGAATTGAACCTCAACTATAAGGAATATTATCTACTTTTGCCTCTTATTCAGTATAAAGCCAGAGGAAAAGCTGAGAAATGACAATTTTTAATAAGCCAACTTTTAATGTCTGTTACATAAATATCCAGGAATATGTAATTGCCTTCTTCAGAAAAATCCGAAGACAATATAGCCAAATTTCTATATAAACTGAAACATTCTAAATGTTGAGGACTGTAGTTTAAAAGCACTTTGATCCTTAACTTCATCCAAGAAACTGATAACCATTTTAATAACATCTAACCAATTAGGAATCAGTACTAGACATGTCCACAGCTTCTGCAATAAGGTATTTTTGAACTGTAACATACCAGCTTAGAAAGAATAATCATCAATCTTTTAAAAACATTCTTTGAAAATCCAATATACCTATATATTATGTAAGTATATATTTAAAATTTACTTCATAGGATTTCAAATATAGCTGGATTCGACCGGAAGCATCGCAGCGAGACAGTCGGGGATTAGCGGGCTCTGATGAGCCTCGTGAAATCTCAGGCTGACAAACCGCTGCAGAGGGGTCTTTGGACCGGATATGTCCTGTAGGGACAGGGAAGGAGGAGAGGCACCTCGGAAGACCAAGAGGAACAGGCAAGTTCCTCAGAGGTTAGAGGAAACTCTCCCTGACTCTGCAGCGGCGGACGGCGGCCATTATGACCATCAATTAAGCTGGGGCAACCGGATCAAGCACTGTGCAGGAGCGGAGAAGTGAGCAGAACATCGATGCCGGGTTAGTGACAGCTAAATCACAGGCAGAAGAGAGAGAGAGGGGGGGGAGAGAGGGAGAGAGGGAGAAAAGGACTATTTGTGAATGCAAATTTAGGGGTTCAAATTTTAGGGAAGAAAAAGAAAAATTGAATTATATTAGGAATAGAAGTTAAGAGGAAGGGCAAAAATGTATGGAAGTTTAAAAATTGCAATAAGATTTAGAAATATGAATAAGTTTAACATATAAGATGTAATAGTTGTCATATTGGGGGTAAGATTTAGATTTAATTGGTTTTTATTAATATGTTGAATGATGTAGAAATGTGAAATAATTGTATTATTTGGTACATTTGATTAATAATTGGAGATGGTATTATGTTGTGTCAATGCAAACTAAGGGGATCAAATTTTAGGGAGGAAAAAGAAAAATTTGAATTAAGTTAAGATGAAGGGTAATATTAGTTTTTTTAAAATTAGAGAGAAATAAATGTTATGCTAAAAATTGAATGTACAAAATTGTGTTAAAGATGAACAAAAATTTGTACAAATTTATGACTGGATCAATGTTCTGTTCAGAAAAGATGTATTGTATGTTTGTCTGTCTGTTTAAAAATAAAAAACCTTGAAAAAAAATGATTTCAAATATAGCTGTATATCTAACATTCCTTACAACTCGAAACCATTCAGCACGGTTGGTATTCCAATGTTATATTCCAAATTTATTATATATTATTTAAATTTAGTTATGTAGTTTAAAAATATATGATAGTTATAAACTGTTAATGTAGTCTCATTGACAGCCTTCTCTACTTAATACCTCTAGAGTTGGACAGTCTGCAAGCACATTTGGGCCAAACAATGAGGTAACATGTTTATTGCCATTCAATAATTTTAGGTATGTTTATATACATTTCAAACACTTCTAAAAGCACTGCAACAAGAAAATAATTTTTGGTGACCTCTCACTCACTGTATCACTACACTGAATAGATCACAGATTCCATGGCCATTGGGGCTCCTTCCAATGATTATAATAATTTTGGTAGTAATAATAGCAATAGTGATTATGGTAAGCAAGGTGATGAAGAATGGTTATAATTAAAAACAAAACCTCTCCCAATTAGACTCTATTTTCCTCATGGCTCCATTTATTATTTTGGAAATACAATCCCAACATATTTCTGTATGTGAAATATAGCCTCCAATTCCTCTAAGTCATAGTGGTTGATAAAATACATTAGACCAAAACAAAAGAAAAATCACATAATGCCTTATCTGTAACCCACATTCTATACTATATGTACTTATCTTTCCCTGTTGTTGAAGGATAGATCTATAACACTTTTCTCCCCGGACATACTGTATTCCATGAATGTTGTGGAAGAATGATGATTTACAACTACTATGCTATAGTAAAATGTTTAAATCTTTAAGATCTAGCTGAAATGTTGGAGATTATTATGAGATCATTTCAGAGCTACAGTAATCATTGGAAGGATAATTGTTTCTAATGCACTAATCTCCAGACTATTTTGACATATTACCTTCTTTTCTCTGTTTTAGTATGAAACCATTGTAAGGGGACAGACCAGGAAGGCTTAGGAAATGGAAATTGTGAATATTGTGCTATTAATGAATTACTCAGTTGTGCCTAGGTTTTTATTTTTGTTTTCCTTTTGGTTTACTGTTGATTTACCCATTTATATGCATGGTCTAGTAGTACAATGACTGCTGGAATGGAGATACATGTGTATAGAGATTATACACATACATACATACATACATACAGACAGACAGACAGACAGTATGTTTGACATTCGACCAAAATGTTGATGAATTTTATTACTGAGGAGTCCTTGGTGCTTTCTGAGCTTCGTTGTTTACTTGGAATTTTATTATTTCTTGTTTCTAAGTCTTATGAATGTTGCAACTATCGGTATTATAGACTAAATAGGTTTGGTATCATTTTAATTCTCTGTTAACTGTGAAATATTTAAGATATTTCAGGTTAATTGACTTGTGAAATTAGCATACTTATTTTTGCGTAACAATATTAAATGTTTTTCTCTTTTAGAGAAAAAACAGTATAAAATAGTTAAATCAATGGATGAATGAAAAGTAGAATTTCCTCAGTGGTTTTTCTTTTAATGTTCAAGATGCAGACCTTTTTTAGTTTGATCAGAAGTGCTTTTCCTAGAGGAAAGAGAAATGAGATGGACCATGGAAATTTAGTTAAAATTCAGGAGATAGTGATAGGTTTTCCATCTTGATGGGACTAGATTTCTTTTGCTTTGATTCTGGATTCTCATGAGTAAACATAGTAATAAACTTACCTAGTTCCTTGACTCCAACAGATTTTGAATGTAACTGTTATGTTTTGGAGGAATCAGGAAAAAAGATAATAAACTAAAAACAATAAAAGCTTTTTTTTAAAAAATGGCATTTTTGCAACTGATTTTTACTTCAGTTTATCTTACTTTCTCACACTTTTCAAATTTCTTTTAACTTTTATCAACAGGAAAAGTAATAAAGATCCATGTTTATTTTTTTATACCTCAATTATACTCCAGTTTGGAGCATTATTCTACAAAGTTCAGGAATGAAGTCTACCTCCTTATATTTTCATTACTTGTTAAAATCATTGCAAAATAAATGTAAAGGATGTCCAATTTACACGTTGTACTCAACGTAACACATCTTGCCTGCTGTGGTTTAGCATGCTATGTGAATCCAGCTACTGTGGTTTTAAACCATGGTGAAAACCCACCCACAGTGGTACACAAAATAAACCACTTTCAAACTGACCATGGCTTACTGCAATTATGGACTCAGCCACTGTTGTTTTATAATAACGTGTAAGCTTGCAATCTGCACAAGGACTGAATGGTCTGTGATTATTATGCTGTTCTGAGTCAAGCAGTTTGATCCATTAGTAAATAGAACATGAGTTCACAGAAGAATGCAGTTCAAAGGTAGGATTATGAGGTGGTGGTGGTGGTGCTGGTAAAAAGGACATGTTCAGACACAAGGAGAACAAAGTGATTTGGAATCTTGATTCTTTTATTATAGAGGTCCATCTAAATCCATAAAATTAGCAATAATCTGAATCCTATATACCGACAAAGGGAATGTGATATGGTGTGCAGGTTTTCTAAGATAAAAACAAGTTGAAGTCCAGCTATTTCAAGCTGTCTACAGACCTACCTGACAAGCTGATATTTAGCTAAAAGGTTTTAACGCTTTTTTGACATCTTTTTGACTAACAGTCAAGACCCAGATGATTCTGCATACAAATTAAGGAACAACCCTTGAAGCTAATTTGAAGCTAAATCCCTTGAACTCATCAGACTTATTTACAGATAAAAAAGTACTACACCAATCCATGTACGTTAAACAACCATACTAATCCGATTAAATGTAGTTGCTTTTAAATGTAATTGATTTTATCCAATAACATACTTACTACAGACTAAATTCGCCACTGCTGACTTCTGAGTCTATGGAGTAAACTGCTATTGAAATCAGACTTACCTTTATTTAACACCTTTGAAATGAGCCCAGGTTTCTTTCATTAATTATATCGGAATACGAGCCGATTGCCACTTTCTTTTACGGTATCTTGATTGCTTGAGAGTACGGGGAGAGGGCGTGGCTTTCACCTCGTCGATGATTGGCCTGCGAATTAGAGTCGTGAACTGGCCGTGCTGCATGTCGGGAACACATTTTGTAGCTTAGAGACCACGGAAAATAAACAAGAGAGCTTAGGCCTGTTTGCGGCGTTTATTATGATGACTGGAAATGTGTGCGGTGCCCGAAATCCCACTGTTGCCGGCTGCGATAAAGGCGATTATGATGAACAAATCCGACGTATTCAGGCACATCTCCGGCACAGGTGAGGTCACTGCGCGGTTTTGTTTTTTTTAAGTCTATCCTAGAGGAAAACGTGGTTAACTTCCGATCAAACCGTTTCTTCCTCTTTCCCGGGACTCAGTTGGTATAGTCGAGAATTGCCCGGTATGTGCTCTGAAGGCGGGGCTTCCTTTCCATACCGCTGAGCAACGGAGCCGGTAGAACGCCTCTCTGCGGGAGTTGGAACGTGGAACTGGGTGCCGGGGGAATTTCCAGCTGCTAAAAAAACATAATATGCTTTCTAGGGAAGAATAAATACCGCGTTTGGCCAAGATTTTGTTGTTCTTTTTTTTAAAAAAAAAAATAAAATAAAACGGCATAGTTTGCCCGAGTTTCCAGCAAGACGATTCTATTTTGAAAGTTGTTCAAATTTAAACGGGGCCAGGGTAGAGAGAATTAAACAGTTAAATCGAAATACCCTGATATTTGAAATACTTCCACGCACCAATTCTGTCCAATATATATAATTATTATAAAGGTGCGGTTAAATTCATGTAGATTGGGCCCGTCTGTCCATAATTGAGAGAAATCTTGCTTGCTGGTTTTATATTTTTGTTGAATTGAACCACATTTCTGAGCTTTTGATTCAGATATTACAGTAGGATTATAAGAAAAAGACCTTCACACCCTATGACTGTTCAAGGGAGTCTGACCAGCTGTCCGTTGATTGAAGTAATTTATACTTTTAAACTTAAATTATTGGCTTCTTGAAAGATTATTAAAATAATCCTACATCTAGGTTAAAATATGCTGCATTATTCTTATGGCACTACTGAAATTTATTAAGGTCTTTTGATCCTCAATGGATGTTTTAATACTATATTAACATTAGAAAATACTACCTAACAAGTTCTGGGGTGATTGTAGCATGCCTTTGCCCCCCTTCTAAAATAATTGTACAGATGAGTTTCAACATGTTCTAAAAGCTGAAGGTCTCTTAATTTTTTTAAATTTACCAGAACAATATTTTTGTTGTTCATATCTGAAATGTTATCAAATACAGGTATTGATTTTCCATTGTATAGGAATGCATTGTTCTATACAATAACTGCTAGCCTTTTAAACTTTGAATTATATTTAAAATATAAATATTTTAAAACAGAAAAATATGCCAATACTGCCTTTCCATACTTTATTATATTTACTCTAATTTGAATTCACTGTGTACAGTATACAGAGTATGAATTGGGTTTGCAAATCCCTGCTATAAGAATGCACTATTGTACAGTATGTAATTTTTTAAATTCAAGGTATTTTGAGCCACATTTGGTGTTGCAGATTTGGTGGAACCAATACATGTACTTTATATATCATGCTTAGTCATGATATTTAAAGAATCTGGTTATGAATAATTGGGCCACACATAACACTACATTACAATGGATAAATTCACACTTTACATTAAGAAAAAGATGTTTTTCTGAGAGCCACCTTTGACCATTGAGCGAAATACAGAATACTGAATAAGAATTGGAAGGGACTTTGTATGTCTTCTAGTCCAACCCCCTGCTCAAGCAGGACATCCTGTACCATTCAGGATAGATGGCTCTCCATTCTTAAAAACCTCCAGTGATGGAGCACCCACAACTTCTGAAGGCAAGCCACTGATTAATTGTTCTCACTGACAGGAAATTTCTCCTTAATTCTAGATTGCATCTCTCTTTGTTAAGCTTTCATTCCATTTCTTCTTGTCTTGCTCTCCGGTACTTTGGAGAATATAGGTTGACCCACCTCTCTTTGTGACAGCCCCTTAAATATTGGAAGACTGTTACGTCACACCTAGTCCTTCTCTTCATTAGACCAGACATTTCCAGTTCCTGCAAACATTCATTGTACGGTTAGACTGTAAGTTTCTTAATCATCTTTGTTGCTCATCTCTGTACTCTTTCTAGAGTCGCAACCACTTTTTGTATCATGGTGACCAAAACTGGACAAATATTTCAAGTGTGGTCTTATCAGTGCAATATAAAGCGATACTAACACTTCATGTGATTTTGATACAGCCTAGGACTGCATTGACTTTTTTGGCAGCTGCAACACACTGTTGCCTCTCATTAAGGTGGTTCTCCCCTAGGACTCCTAGATCCCTCTTACAGTTATTGCTATAGAGCCAGGTACTTGCTATTCTATACCTGTGCATTTGGTTTTTCTTGCCTACATGTAAAGCCTTATTTTTCTCACCATTGAATTTCATTTTGTTGGGTAGGGCCCAGTGTTCAAGTCTGTCAAGTTCCTTCTGAATCTTGAGCCTATCTTCTAAAATCTTGGCTATTCCTCCCAGTTTAGTGTTGTCTGCAAATTTGATGAGTTCCCCTTCTATCCCCTCTAAATCATTTATGAAGATGTTGAAGAGAACTGGGCCTAAGATAGAACCTTGTGGTACCCCACTTCCCTCCATGTACATGTAATTCTACTGAGGACTACATGTTGAGGGCAATTAGTCAACCTGTTACGAATCCTTCTGGTGGTGATGCTGTCTATTCATATTTTTCTATCTTACTAAGAAGTAGGCTTTGGTTTACTTTGTCAATATTTGGGACTATACTCCAAATATTAATAAGTGGGTCCAAGACAAAAATAAATATGACTCTTTCACAGTCATATTTAATTAACCTTAAACATAAATAAACCTGGCTATTCAAAATGTATGCATTTGATTGTTTTCCAGTCTAATACTAAACATTACATTTGGATGTTATGTTTTCGAAGTTCCTAGAAGTTGCACTGGGTGAAAACTCTTAATATGGAAACTAAAATTCTCGGCAGAATGGAGGAGAGAGATATATAAAATGACTGGTAAATATTGGTCTAAACAATTTTGGCTGTTGACGGTTTGTTTTCCAAGAGAGCTTAGGCAAAATTTTTGAAATAGAGATGTTCAGTATTGATCTGAATACCTACTGAAGAAAGAAGTGAACCACTATGGGACAAATCCTCCTGATACAGGTGACTTTTGTGAACACTGACAAAAGACAAGGGAGCTTCTGCTAGTCAGATAAAGAGACAGATATCCAAGAGGAGAATTCAAACTAGGTGTAACAGTACTTTTATTTGCTCTTTACTGTTGCTTGCACCTGAAAGAAGGTAGACTTTACTGGGAGCAATTTTAGAGAACATACTGACTTGCTTGATGACTCAACTCTTTCTTCAGTTGGTCCTGGAAGTTATCTAGATAGCATTTCAGGTATTGACTGGGAAGCTTGAATCTTCTTGGAAACTATATTTAGAATCGCTTGTTTGTTTGCTTTGTCTCCAAGTGGTTGACAGGGGTCTAATCATTTTTTACAGTTCTAGGGCATTCAACTATGATGATTCCGTTTAATAGCTACATAAATTGTTTTGTTGATTTTAAAAAGGAAGTATCTTGGACTACTTTCTGCTAATTCTTTAATTATTGTTTTGTGTTAAATTGTAAATTAATGTGTATTACATTGCATAGTTTTGGTTTTGACTTTTTATCTTGGGATTGCTCTTACTATTTTATCAGACTGTTGAGTGCCCATGTTTAGTTGCTTTTTAATTAAAGGAAAAATCCAGGAAAGAATAACTATCCTCCACTATAGGAAAACTACTTAATCCTGGATTCTTATGTGTTTAAATTGAGAATTTATTACGTAAATGGTGTTGATACATCTGTATAGTCCAATTTCATGAGAACAGTTGCTGGTTAGTTCAGATATAAAGATTAATTGATAAATTAGATTTTAAGGAATGATAAGGTTAGAAGTTGTAGCTTTCCTAATGTGAATAAATGCTAGTATCTAACAATAATATTTTAATAAAGCAGGGTCCTGAGACATCAAATAAAACATTTTGGGATCTCTTTGGATCAGGTTACATTCAGGCTTCACTAACTACCAGAGGATAATAGGATTTAAGCAGCTGTGAAGAAAGTACAGATCAGGGTGTCAAACTGGCAACCCACAGGCCAGATGTGTCATGTGCAGGACATGCCCACCCCAGCTCCACAAAGGGGAAAATGTCACAAAACATCTCATGATGGCAAGGTGATGCCACGAGTTTGACACCTGTGGTACAGATAGTCCTTGACTTATTGCAATTGAGCCCAGAATTACAGTTATAAGTCATGGCAGTCATTAAGCAGGTCACCACATGATCATGCCTGATTTCATGATTCAGCAGTCATTAAGCAATGCTGCAATCCTTAAGTGAACACTGCCATTTTTAAATGAATCCATTTCAGCCAATGACTGGTTTTTTTTGCTGGAAACCAGAATTAAATACCAGTTTTTGCCCCCCCCCCAAATGGAAATCACGGTAATGTGATTATAAAATGGTGAAAACACCCTTAAACACCCCTAAATGTGGGCCAGTTGCCAAATGCCCAAAATGTGATCACATGGCTGTAAGGGAGGTGGTTGTCTGAACTTTAAAGCCAGGTTGTAAGTAGTTTTGAGGGGGTACATTATAATTTAAAAGGAGGTTTGTAAGGAGCTCTGAGGAGGTCATAAGTCAAGAACTATCTGCAATTACAGCCATGAAAATAAAAAGGCAATCTAGGCTGAACCGAATAGATTATGAGGACCTAGGAAATAGGCACATTAGCAGTTTGGAGGCAGAACATTCTCCATCTGTGATTTGAATTTCATCTAGTATATACATTAACCAGCTGTATGGTATGAAGGTTATAACTCATGTAGATAACATTTTGTTTATAGCTAACATGAAAATTTAGCTACATATGTCAGATTACCACATGTTTCACAATTCATGGCAGTGTAATACTTGGTAAGGTAAGGCAGTAAAATGTAGGTCAAGGTTAGGCATATTTGCTGTCTAAATGTACTGTAATATCACCAGTCTTTGTGTTACCTTGTTTTATAGTCCCAATCAAGGATGAACAAAAAAGGGCTGATTAAAGATAGGACAAATATGTAGAATGGCAGAAATCTGCCTTTTTAAAAACAATCAACTGTAGGGAAACTGTAGGGAAAGTGGCCCAAAGAAAATATCGCTAAAGCAAATTGACAAGCTATATCTAATTTGAAACAAAATACCTAGAAAACAGGAAAAACCATTGTAAGAAGTTTCCTATGTCCAGTGATACTCACAACAATGCCTGAATGTAACCTGATCCAAAGAGATCCCAAAATGTAGGTCTTCAATGTCAACATGGTCCATGGACACTTGCTAAAAGAATGAAGAAGTTAACTGGCAAGATCAGGTGTACTTGTAAATTCTCTGTTTGATCTGAGACCTTTGTCAAGATCTGTGAGTTGTGGTTTCGGAGACATTAGGTGAGCATGCTTATTCCAACATATTTCCTTGATCCATCAGAGTATATAGGAGTTCTAGCTTTCAGTTATAAACCTTTGTATAATGTTTGAGAGTTACTGGGTGGGCTTTCCATCAAGGACCTCAATGGTTATGAATCAATGTAATAAGACATCCCTATGAGGAAGGTTTGCTTCAGCCAGCTCTTCAGGGAGAAGCCGTGTTCAGGTTTGATAGTGTATTGAGTGCTTCAGTTCCTACTGTGACTTGAACAGCAGCCCCTTCTCTTTTAGTATAACTCGTTTGTTTATATTTTAGCCACCTTTAATTTCACATGAGCTTTCTTTAATTCAGCTGCCTTTAATTTGGTCTGTGTTACATCTGATTCTGGCATGTTGGTTCCAACTCTACCACTCTTTTAGCAAACAAGTTTTTGAGCAGCAAATGCTTCTGCTCTAATTAGGTATTTAACAACAAGTGTAGTGTTACTTAAGCTTGATGACTTTAGCCAGAGTTTTTCTCATTTGCTTGAACCTGTGGCTTTTTCTAGTTCTAGTGTTTCCCTGGGATTAGAAGTCAGTATCCTCTGTCTTTGGGTTAATCGCTGGAGTGCTTTTGAGAGCCTTGGTTTTCTGAACTCATTCATTACCTGTGGGAGTCATTGTCTGGGGTTTCTGTACACTCTATCCATTAAGGGGCATCTAGATTGCCATTCAGTCTGGCTGCAATGCTTCTTAATAGCAGTAAGAGTTTTGAAAGGGCTATGATAGTTTGGCTGCTGTATCAAGTTCTAGTCCTCTATATGCTTTAGTGACTTATCAAAGGATTTTTTTTACTGTGCTGATACTAGCTTAAAGCCATACACTGCAATTTTATAGAGTAGAAATACTATTGATTTCTGTCTGAAAATGTCAAGGATCTTTTAGAAGGAATCATTTTGACAACTTTACATTAAATTTATGTTGCCTCTTTTTCAATAAGAGTGGGCAGGCCCTGCTCCTAATGCTGGATTCCAGTTCCATCAACTATAGCCAATATGGACAATGACCAAAGAAGATGGGAATCATGGCACAACAACATCTGCAAGGGCCTAATTTTTTTAACCTTACATGTAGTCCTTGAGTTATGACCATTTGATTAACAATCCGGAATTATGATGGCCTGGGAAAGGGTGCCTTACAGCCCATAAGGCACTCTGGCTATTGCAAAACATTGCGCTACCTCTCTTGCAGTCATGTCACTGCAATCTGGGTGGTCAACAACCTGTTCATACTTATGACCAGTTACCAAGAACCTCAGAATCATGTGATTGCCATTTGCAAGCTGTTCCTGGCTCCTGAGAGGACTCTTGCTCTGGAGGCTGGCTGAAAGGTCTGCCTCCTGAGGGGAGTTGAATGCTTTTGGCAGGGTGCAGAAACAACAACTGAAATCATGAAGATTTTGGCTTGCTTCCTGCACCCTGCTGAATGAGTTTTTTGGATGGAGGAAGCTGAACTCCTTTGGCAGGCAGCTCTTTCAACCAGCCCCCAGAGACAAGAGGGAGCTGAAATATAATTGGAGAGCAGAGAGTCAGTATAGTAAAGTGAGAGGTGTGGGTCTGGTAGAGTACGACCTGGTACAGGCCATGCATTAATATCTCTTCACTCAGGGGCTGAACATCCTGCTTGGATTTTGGTATGGAGGATTTTCAGCTCGGGAACGCAGCCTCCTAGGATTCCTAATTTGATTGCCTGATGATAACAACCCGGTGTGCCAGTATTACAATCATTTTAGTGATGCCTTACGTGGGCAGTCATGTGACATCTGCTTAACAACCACTTAGCTCAATGACTGAGATTCAGTTCCCAGTTGTAGTTGTAAGTCAATAATTATCTGTTCTTTTACAAACATGCTGTATAAAGATAATTTACAAAAATAGTAAAACACTATTGTTATCAATAATTTGATAACAAAGATAACAAGATTTGCGCTCCTTGACTATCTTAATAGTTAAAATAGAAATTATTATGTGTGCTTGAGGCCCAGTAATGCCATCACAGTGGCCATAGAGGCTTGAGATCCATTGCTAGGGTATTACTACTTAATTCACTGCAATTGTTCTCTCGCACACATATGTTATTTCTGACATGAAGAACAACAATATTTACTTGTTATATTTATATTCTCTTTTTCCTTCAGGAGCTTAGGGCAGTATTGAGGGCACAAAATGAAAAATGAATTTCAGGTTATAGGTGGATTGTTTAGCAATCGGAGCCCACCATTTAATTATTAAATAATCACTAAGTTAAACTGCGACGATCTTTTATTAATAACCTTTGTAAGTTCTCTGGGGGACTTTTTTTGATTAAGAGTTAAGTAAAACCATTCTTTAAATAATAACTGCATGAACAATGTTTTGAAATTATTATCCCCATGACTGGATGGATGACTTGGGACCAATCACTTTCTTTCAACTCAACTCACCTCCTTTGATTGTTGTGAAAAAAGTAGGAACTAGGAGTGTTAGGTATGTTTTCTGCTTTGAGTTATGCATATATAATAAAAAGGTGGGATAAAAATTAATAATTTGAATAATTAATTAGTAAGGCATATAGAAAATAGTCAACAGAAGAGTTGACATTTAAATTGCTTTATTCAGATGGAATGCAGGAAATGTATATCAAACCTGAACTTCACAAAGTCATGATTGGGAAGATAAAGAAGGTAAATCACTCAAATACTTTAATTTTCCTTACATTGAGTGGTATGATACTGTGATGTTTGAGGCTAAAAAAATGATAACATTTATAACTTTACATTGTTATGTTGAGTGTGGTTGATCCACCAACTGCAAATCTGGTAGTGGTTGCGTCTATCATGAATTGTTTTATTTTACCAAGAAGTCAGGTGTGGTCTACTTTATCAAATGCCTTATTGAAATCTAAATATATTATATCCACAGTATTTCCTTGATCCACTAATTTATTTGCTTTATTAAAGTGTGCTAACTTCAATTAATCACCTCCAAATAAATATTCCCTTGTAGAATAGATATTCCTTTGTAATTCTAAATTTTATAAGTCTGTATATCCCATACATCAACTTGACAGCAAGTTGTTTTATTTCGACTGGACTGGAGGTTTGGGTGACAAAACTTTATTTGGTCAGAAGTGTATATCAGAACTGTATATCTGAAGTGACATACAGTATTTTTTCTAAGTTTAGTTTTGGGAAAATATTGTTTAAAATTTCATTGTCACTGCCCAAAAATGATAAATGCAGAGCTCTTATCTTTTATTAGTTATTCTCTTGAGAGTAGTATCTTGTGAATGTGGGCAGAGGTATTCTGCCTCATTTACTGAGAAGATCAATTGATTATGCACTATCAAAACTTTAATAATATTGTAAACAATTAATGTAAGATATAAGTTGTCTCTATCTAGAATATACCAGGCATACTAGAGTATACCAACAAAATTCCAGGCTTATTTACAGCATGATAGTTTATTTGAGAGTCCCTTGGGAGTTGGGCCGCATAGAAATTCGATAAATTAAATTAAATTAAATTAAATTTTGTTGCACTGTCTTTCTTTCCTTTTACATGCTGTATATAACCATATTTTTCTCTGTATTCTTTTTCTTTAAAAAATTTGCCTAAAAATGAGGGGGTGTCTTATACACGGGGGACTGAGAGGAGATTCGTGGTTGAGAAACTGCCAATACTTTAGCTCTGCAAACTAGCCTCACCAGCTAAACTTCCAATTGCCGAGACAAGCTAACAGGTTTCCTCCAATCGTGAGCCTTATGTACTGGCATCAGCTGATGCTGTGGAGAGCATGTAGCCAGTGCCCAGATCCAATGCCTAGAGCAGTAATGTTGGAAGTTCTGAGCCCATAAAAATGTCAGAAAACAAGAGAATAAATATTGGTACTGGTAAGCAAATGTCTTACTCTGCAAAATAAATGTCTTCTATTTAATGTTTAAAAGATTGATTTCTGAATTTTGGGCAAGAAAAGTGGGGGTATCCTATATATGGGGGTGTCTTATAGATGGAAAAATAAGGTAGATTGTTTCTTTTGCCTTTGTAAGAGATGGATGAACATGGAGGAATTTTGAGGACTTGTGAGAAATTTACTCCTAATAAAAAGGTTTAGCCTTAGCCAAAAAGATTTTGTTACAGACAGTCCTTGGTTAATGACCGCTTCTTTAGCAACAGTTCAAACTTGTAATGGCATGCAAACCTATGATCGTTTAAACTTGCGACAAGTGGTACTTATGATTAGTCCTTGAAGTTCTAGCCACCATAGCAACTTTGTGCTCACTTGATTACGATCTAGGTGCTGGGCAACCAGCCTGGATTTCCAGCCTGGATGTCTAACTATTGCAGTATTCTATGGTCATGTGATCACAATTTGCAACCTTCCCTGCCACCTTCCTAAAGGAAGTTCTAGTCACATGAGGTTTTCATTTAATGACCTGTACAGACATCACTTAATGATTGGGGAGTGCTGGAACTGCTATCACAAATCAACACGTTCATGTAATGTTGGACTTTACAACTGCATCACTTAGCAAAGGAAATTCCAATCCCAGTTAGTGTGATTAAGCAAGGACAAAATAAAATAACAGGGTTAGAGGGATCTTGGAGATCTTCTAGTCTAACCCCCTGCTCAGGCAGCCATTTCAGACAAATGGTTGTCCAATCTCTTCTTTAAAACTTCCAGTTTGGAGCATTCATAACGTCTGGAGGCAAGTTGTTCCACTGATTAATTGTTCTGTCAGGAAATTTCTCCTTAGTTCTAGATTGCTTCTCTCCTTGATTAGTTTCCATCCATTGCTTCTTGTCCTGCCTTCAGGTACTTTGGAAAATAGGTTGAAACCCACCCACCCCTTCCTTATGGCAGCCCTTTAGATATTGGAACACTGCTATTATATCGCCTTTAATTCTTCTTTTCATTAAACTAGACATACCCAATTCCAGCAACTGTTCTCATATGTTTTAGCCTCCAGTCCCCTAATCGTCTTTGTTGCTCTTCTCTGCACTCTTTCTAGAATCTCAACAATTTTTTTTTATATTGTGGTGATCAAAACTGGATGCAGTATTACATGTGTGGTCTCAGAAAGGCATTATGAAGTGGTATTAACACTTTATGTGATCTTGATTTCATTTTGTTAGATAGGCCCCAATGTTCAAGTCTATCAAGAGCCTTTTGTATCCTAAGCCAATCTTCTGGAGTGTTGGGTACTCCTGCCAACTTGGTGTCAGCTGCAAATTTGATGAGTTCCCCATCCCCATCCCCTCATCTAAATCATTGATAAAGGTATTGAAGAGTACTAGGCCTATCCTGGGGTATCCCACTGCACTCTTCCTTCCATGTAGATACAGTTCCATTAAGGACTACACATTGAGTGCAGTTGGTCAGCCAGTTACAAATCCATCTGGTGGTGATGCTGTCTAACCCACATTTTTTTATGTTATCAAGTAGTAGGTTGTGGTCTACTTTATCAAATCCCTTACTGAATTCCAAGTAAATTATATCCAGAGCATTTCTCTGGTCCACTAATTTTGTCACTTTGTCAAAAAATACAATAAGATTTGTCTGGCATCATCTCCTTTTGACAAACCCATGTTGGCTTTTGTTTATGACTTTGTTTGGCTCTAGGTATTTGCAGATTCGTTGCTTGATTATCTTTTCCAGAATCATCCCAGGTATTGATGTCAGGCTGATAGGTCTGTAGTTTCCTGGTTCCGTTTTTCCTTTTTTGAAGTTAGGAACTACATCAACCCTTTTCCAGTCTTCTGGTAGTTCCCCGGTGCTCTAGGATCTTTGAAAGATATGGTTCAGTATCTGTATTGTAATGGAAAGGTAGCTGAAATAGCACAGAATGCTCACTATGCTTACATGGATATAAAAGGGCATTTAAGATGCAGTGGAAATGCACATTGTACTGTACAGCTGCTATAGACAAATCTCATAGTAAGATTGCTATGGAAATACCACTATTATATGCATGCACAGAGGTAGTTTTTTGAGGTATTTTCCACTTGGCTAGAAATGTGCAAATGAGCAAATAAAGATTTAGCCAATGCAACTACACACTTTCAAATGCCCTGTGTGATATTGAGCAAATAAGTGTGTTTATTTTGGGTCTTTTACACATTACGTAATATGTTCCTGCATGTCTGATCAAGACTGAAGATTTAATAATGTTTTGAAGACTTTTAAACCATGTCCTGACTGAATAGAGACATGGACCCAAACTTTACCACTCAACTGGCCAAGAAGCATACTGGATTACTTTCTCTCCCTCTCTCCCCCCTCCCCCCACATGCACATAGACACATTTCTCTTTCCTTGCACCAACAATTATGTATCTTTCCTTACTTCTCTTTCTCTCTCTTTAAGCTCTTCTAGCTTTCTAGAAGTTTCCTTTGCTTTACTCTACAATCATGAATCATTTCATTACAAATTGAAATCAGATTCTGAGCAGAGAGTTTCTGGGGTTCATTCTGGTTGAGATTTTGCTCTAGAATTTGACTCAACTGATGCAGAGAAATCTATTCTATTCCCTACCTGTTTTTTTTTAAAGAGAAACACAACAGATACTTTTGGGGGAAGGAATGACTTTTATATGCGCTGACAATACTATTATATGAGAAATACATCTGTAGCAGAATAACTTGCTTCAAGAAAGCATCTGCTTTAGAGAAGAATCTTTCACTCTGCAAAGTAGTCCTACATCAATAATTATCTATTTTTATCTAAAACAAATTACATTTATTTAAAAGACAAAAAAGTTGAGGTATATTTTATAAGAAGCGGATATATCAGTTCTGTATGCATTACTCCTATTCTTGGTAATAGATACTGTATTATACTTATCCTCTCTCTTATATTTGAAATCTATATCTCCATTGAAACTTCCAATTATAACCAAATACAACTAATGTTGCCTGTATCATCAGCACAAATAGAAATAAAAAACAAAAATTTATATGATAATAAATTTAATTAGACTAAGTAGGGATACTATATATGTGTTGCAAAAACTGAAATGAGCATTGAATGGCAGCAAATATTAATAATTTTCTATATTACTTTTTTGCCATCTATTGTTCATCACATTTTTGCCCAAATATAGTAGCTTAATTTAGAGTGCTATAAGACTTCTTTTGTCACAAAAAATTCAAAATAACTTGCAAAATAGGCTTCAGTATATTTTGAAGCTTATAAAAAATTAAGTGATGAATCAAATAAACAATATCTAGTTTTAGATATTGCTGTCTTCTTATGGACATAATTAAAATAATGTCCATAAGTAGACATCAATATCTAAAACTATCAAAATAAATTGTTTAAAGCAAATTAGTACAAAATGTTCTGATTTTGAAGTTTGTGCCAAGATTGTATATAAAACTATAATTAAATGTTTTTGTTTTTTTTTTTAAAAAAAGCATAATTTACTAATAGCTTCAAAGAATTGGTCTTCAGAAATGTTTTCTGCCTGCATGTTATCACTATTTACCTCTTTGTTTATTGAAGCCATGGTTCAGGAAATTTCATTTCATTTTCATTTTATTTGATTTATATACCGCCCTACTCCTGAAGGACTCAAGGCGGTGAACAGGCACAAGATAAAACACATAGAATACAAAAATTTAAGAGCAGAAGTAAAATTGAATTAAATCAATTTAGCCCAAGACAAATTTAAAACCCCAGGTTAAGAGCAAATTAAAATTTACATTAAAATTTACATTAAAAAGAGAATGGGAGAGGTTAGGCCAGACCAGCCTGGTGAAATAAAAAGGTCTTGAGAGCAGAGAAACAGGAAAGAAAAAGAACAAAATAATGAGGTTTCTCTGCAATGTTTGCAGTGATACACATAATTTTTATTTTCTTATTTGGGAAACAACCTGGTAACTTTACTTTTGTTATTGCAGACAGTTGTTCTTCCAGACATACCCTTAATAATATGTTAAAATATTTTCTGGTTACTAGGGCAAATGTAGGGCATGTATAGCATTAATATATGAGAAGACAGTTGTGTATAACATATGGCCCAGAGGACTTGTTAATGTGTGTATTTAATTTAACAACTTTCAGTAGTGCATGATCCCAGTGCTATGTAATTGGATATTATAAATATTTCTTACATTTTGCGATTTCTGAAAGATTATTCTAGAGTAAATGTTCATCTGTAATCACTCATTATCTGTCATGACATTGTGACCTCTAATAACACTGTAATCTTGTCTAAATAAGAATTGTAATATATCAATATTTGGGATATATAAATTTATATATCACACAACTCCCAAAACTCTGGAAGCCTTACAATGCTATATAGTTTCTCTTTGCATACTGTAAAATTATTTATGGTATATAGAAGATTCAGTAACTTCATTCTATGTTTGTTTTAGTGAATCAAAGAGGGTGGAATTGGAAAGAAAAATGCTTGAATACAGCACACCTGATACTTCCATGTAAGCTTTTTAAATCAATATGTAGTTGTATTAGTTTTACTATGTATTATTATGTAATGTATAGTATGGAAATATTGATGTTTAAAATTTATTGAACAGTATGATTCATTACATCTGATTGGCATATATAATTATATTTTTATGGATGCATATATATTGAAAATTGGAATGGGGAACATAACTGGAGAGAAGGCACCTAGGGAAAGCAAAACCTAAATCTAGGTCACTACTGATAGAAATAGACCAGATGATGTAGAAAAATAGTAATATTTTTTTGTCAGCCACTATGTTTGAAATTAATTGTATGGAAAAATGAAGAATATGCAATTCAACAATTCAGAAGAAAGCATGTCTCATGTTATCAATTGGACCTCTAAATCTGGGTGCAATTCAAGGTGCTGGTTGTAACCTTTAAAGCCCCATATGGCTTGGGACTGGCTTACCTGAAGGACTGTTTTTTTCCAAGAGTTTCTGATCCAGATTGGGCATGCTGCAGATCCTGTCAGCCAAAGTGTTGACTGGTAGAAGCCCCTGCCTTATGGAATATTATCCCCTCAAAGATTAGAATGGCGCCAACCATATTGGCATTGTGCAAAGATTTAAAAACTTGGCTATGTACCTGGGTTATGTACCCAGGGCTCGGAAGATGTTAAGGGTCCTGTTTTTTGCTTTACTATTAGTTGATTAATCATCATAACTGCTGTTTATTTATTTTGTTGATGTTTTTATTGTTTTTATTATTTTAAATTGTTTTAATTACTTCAGAATTTTAGAATTGTAAGCCTCCCAGAGTCATTTGGTTGAGTTGGGCGGCTACAGAAATTGAATGAATGAATGAATACAATAAGCAGAAATAGTATAGCAAATATATTGTGCTGACCACTTGCCTAGAATACTAATAGCCTACTTTCCTGATATTTCTAGAGTCTTTCTTTAAAATAAAGACTACAGTATTGTTAAAACTTTTTAGAAGGTAGGCAGAATCTTAATTTGGGAATCAGATACTTACAGGATTCCAATGGCTATAATTCTGGATAGAAATTTAACTTTCCTTGCCCAAACATAACTTAAACCACTGACATTGGATGTTTCCCTTGATTCCCCATTCTTTTTTAAAGTTATACCTTTCTTCTGGCATGCATATATTTTAATGACTATTTAATAAGTATTTTCTTTGCTGTGATGAACTGCAACCTGCCCTAAGGAAGCATAGCATATGATATGCCCATCTCCAGATATAGAACCAAAAGCTGCAGAATACTGAATGGTTCAGAGCGAGTCTATGCAAATTTTTTGAAAGAGGCTCCTTGAAATGTGTGGAGAAAAGATATAAAACATCTCTTTTTGAATTGGTAAAGCTACCATGTCTTTTTCACAGGCTCACATGTCACTATGCAGAATCACAGAAGCAGTTTCTGAAGCAGCTTTGTGAGCTTGGGAAAAAATGCAGGAATTTAATAGTTTAAAAATGTTTTGCATTGCTCTTAAGCAATCCAAAACACCTTGTGTGAAAGATGTAATAACTACTCTTTTTGATAATAGTAGATGGATGCTAACCAGTATGTTCTGTAGAAATTTTGGGTTGAAAGGATCAAAGGAAGAAAGTGTATTTAATTTTTATCATCTCCAAATACTATTTTAGGAGTCTGGCTAATGCATGTATAATTTGACTACTACAGAGATTATTCATTTAGACCTACCCCTGTTTGCAATGGTGTTTTTGTTCCTTGAACAAGCAAACAAAAGGGAGGGACAAGTGAAATGATCTTGGGCAGCATATACACTCAGATTATAACTGGATTATACTTTGTTGGAGAAATTTTAAATTATTGTCTTGAATGTGCTATTGAAGAAGTAAATTTGTACATTTAAAGTAAAAAGGAATAACACCCCAACATTGATTAGGATTCGTTTTTATAGTTCTGTCTACCATTAACTTTAAATATTCTTTGATAATGCTGTGTATATTTAAAAATGTTTCTCTTTACAAAAATAAGCTGGTACAGTTTATGGTTGATTTTTTGTTTCTCTGTAGAACTAAATTGAAATACACAAATCTAAAAAAATATTTAAATGAAATATGTGAACGGCAGAAGAAATCTCTGCTCCGAAACCAAGATTTATTAAAAGAATTTGATTGCATTGAAGCTCACATTAGGAAGTTTGCTTCAAGATCAGAGTCCCTTCAAAAGCTAAAGGTATGTTGTGTTCTATCTGTAATAAATAACTAACTTTGAAGGAGCCTAACTTGCCTATTCAGGAAATCTTACGTGACATAAATTGATAGGTAAGGATAGCAGTAGGCTGCTATTTTCATCTTTTTAAAGCTTTGGAAATGAGATAGGGCTGGAGATCTTAAGGGTCCTGAATATCTATTGCAACATTATTTATGTACCTGAACTTTAATTGTTAAATATGCAATTTGATTGTGATATCAGTGAAACAGGATCTAAAAGAATATACTGAAAATACTTCTTGACATTTCATTTTATTTCAAATTCTTGTGATTCTGTGCTACTCCATGTGCAGCATGTGATTTTTAATAGCTATTAAATCATTCTCAAATGCTCATTATGTTTTAGAAGGTCTTATATTGAAGTTACTGCATCATCACCTTTGATGCCTTTTGCCAAATATACACATTTTAATTCATAATTCTTATGCACTTTGAATCTAAGAAAAGTCTATTATGTACATACTACCTAAAACAAAGAATTTTGTTTCAAAAGGAAGAAGCAATTAACAAAGTTCTAAAACTTTTTGTGTAATTTTAGATAATTCTTATGTAAAAGAGTGTAATTACATATAGATTGGCTATGGCTACTTCTTTAGAAGATATGAAGAACTAATGAAAAACTTGAATTAACTAGTATAATTGATTTTAAATAAAATGGAAGCATTTACATTACTTTAGCTTTGGAACCATTTTATATACTGTATTTATCTGAATGTAAGCTTAGTTATTTTCCAAATAAATTAACTTTAAAATTGGAGAGTTATCTTAAATTTGTGAGAATATGGTAATGGAGGCATGTGAATTTTGTTTCTGGTTAATCATCTCATATTAATAACATCTTACATTTTAGGGTAAATGTAGTATTCAATATGATTAAAATTAATGTATGTAGAATATTTAAATAAGAATGTTATTCAGAATGCTTTTAAACATGTTAATTTTTTATACTGTATACTACATATTACTACATCAAAACAATCCAATCATATAAAATACTTAATTTAAAGGAAGAAGTAAAACATATGCTTAATTGGTTTCCACTGAAATCAGTGACACATCTGTTTAACTTTGGCTACATCACAACCTGAATGCTTAATGATTATTTATAATCTCTCCATATACTAGGCAGAGTATGAAAAAGAAATTAAAAATAGGCTGTTAGTTGAGAAAAAAGATATGTTAAAACACGAAATGAGAGATGCTACTGAACATCAGGTATGTAAAAATTCTTAAGGCATGTAAGACAATTTTTCTTATTTAATTTTTTCTTTCTTTTTAGTTTGTATTCCTTATTTTTCCTTGTTTTTTATTTCCAATTATTTTAATGGGAAAATTCAGGCATGTTTATATTTCTTTTTGAATCAGTGGAATAGAAGGTACTGATTGATTGTAGACACTATCTTAATTGAGAAGGTTTTTGCATTTTTTTAAAAAAAATGGTTGTAAAGCTTGTGTTGCTGTTCTCACATGCCATTTAAACAATATGATTTTAGGTAAGAAGCAAAAGCATTGTGAAATTAATAAACAGGAATTGAAACCCTCACTTCTTAGTACTATTCATCTAGCATTCTTAAGTTCTAGACTCAAAATAGTGTGGCAAAGTCTTGTAAATTTTAATTGAAATATGTTGAATTTATAATTTCATACATTTTGACCTTTATTTTCCCTCTAAAAAGCAAAGATTGCATACCTAAACCACGGACAAAGCCGACAAGTAATACTCAGATATATTCTGCTATATATCTGTGGTAATGCAGCCTTCTAATCCCCCCTCCTATCTCCATATAAATGATATAGTTCAAGACCAGAACTGTTTTTCTTCCCTAAAAGCAGGAAAGCTCTTTTAGATGAAATGACTAAAAACATCTTGTAATAACTTGGAGCATGCTGGCAAGAGTAGTCACTTGTGACTATATGTGAAACCCCCTCAGCTAGTCGATATTGTAATAAGCCAAAATGGGTAGCATCACTCCATTATTCAGAAAAGCCAACAGCATGCTTGTCCCTTAGGCTACAACATTCATTAAGGAAAGCTTACTGGGCTGAAAGCTGGAAACAGATGATAACAGGATATGATTTTCATATTTAATGCATTCCTTGGAAGAGTATGTGTGCTGCAGATTGATAGAAGAATCAACTGCTACTTTACTGAAAGACTTTCTAGTTTGCCCTATAGCTACCGATGGAATCATTCAGCCAAGAAATTAACTTTTCCTCCTTTTACCTGCTTTATGTATCAGCTAAGCAGGCTGTCTTGCTGCCAGTAAATGTTATTATGCATTTAACTGTTTGGTATTTAAGACTCTTATCAGGAAAGAAACAGAGGCAACACTATTTCATGTGTGTGTATGTGTGTGTGAGGGGGAGATGTGTTTAATAGTGGCAGGAAGGTTTTCTTCGTTGCATTAGCAGTTGTTAATCTGAGGTTAAAGATTTCTTTTTTCCTGGTTGTAGATTAAAAAGGTGTTGAAACCTTGAATTTAGACAATTCTTCCTTATATACAGAGCAAAGAGCTTCACCAACCTTGACCTAGATAAGTAGACTTGTATAATATAAACATTCATTTTGTTCATATATTTATGAAACAATATGGATAGAATTCCAAAATACTAATTTTCCCTGTGTCAATTTTTATATAATGACACCTAAAATATTTATCTGAATGGTTTTTATTTTAAATATTTTACATTAGATATCGAAAAGCAATAGAGTACTTTACGATTATTATAGTATTATACTGCAAATTGTTTGTGATCTTTCACTGTTCATTTTAAATTTATTAATCCTCTATAGGAGGATGATAGCTTTTACAAATGCTGGCTAGGATTCAAACGACAGCATATAGAAACAAAAACACTTCTGTAAGCATAGGTAGATAGAATTTGATCATTCTTCCTCTGCAGCTTGAGCTCTAGACACTAGGCAGAGCTGTTTACATATTAGGACTATGCAAGATCATTTAGTAAATTCAGCATAGCCCTATCATATGTGTTGAAGTGACTTTTCATTTTTAAATGCAATCAGAACTCAAAGTTAATAGAATGCAAGATCATGCAGAAAACTACACATGTATATCAAAACTAAACAAATCAACCAAGCTAGTGCTGATTTGTTTTCATTTTAAATCCACCTGAAGCTCAACATAAGCAAGACACTAAAGTTGAAGTTAACAAGATTATCCAAGGATCAGAAAGGTCTATTGGCTGTATACAGGTAGCTCTCAACTTAAACTAGTCACTTAGTGACCGTTGAAGTTACGATAGGAACCCCCCCCCCCCCAGGTACTTACAATACAGTTCCAAAGTTCTGCTGGCTCCTCCCCCCTTCCCCCATTGTTATGTGACCACAGGCACTTGGCAACCATAGGCATTTCAGGCACTTGGCAACCAGCCTGTTTTTACAGCCATTTACAGCATCCTGTGATCATGTGACTGCAATTTCTGACATTTTTTCTGACAACAGCGATTAGTTCCACTTTTCGGCCAAAAAAAAAAAAAAAAAAAGCCCCACAGTGAACAATGGGTTTGCTAAACAATTGTGGTATTTGCTTAACAACTGTGGCAAAAAGAAATTGGTTGGTCATGACTGATTGACATGACTTACGACTTTAACAGGCAGGCTCCATTAAAGTCATATGTCAAAAATTACCTGTATGGATTTCCAGAACACTTGTCTAATACATTTGGTTGATTGGATATGATCAAGCAGTGCCAACATTAGATAGAGTTCCAATGTACGATGGCCTCCTGGGGGATGAGGTGCTGGAGTAATATTCGTATAGCCATATGAAAGCTGACAATGGTCATGGTGCCAAAGGGGTAATTTTTATGTTGGTTTCCATCCTGCCAAGACCATCCTATTCATTTGCTGTTTGGAGGCAACGCAGCTATCAATGGATGATAACTACTATATAGACATTGTTTCCATTGTTTGTGATCTTGAAGCTATATAATTTAGCCACCCTGATAGCAACTTCTCAGTGCAATGCATCATAGTTATATCCTCCTCATGTAAGTAACTGAAGTTCTTCATTCTTGTGTGTAACTACTGCACCAGTTCAAAGTGAAAAGAGGTAAAAGGCATGAACTCATCTTCAAGTAAGCTATGTGTCTGGAATGCAGTGCATGCTTATTGGGGTCCTTTTGCTAACACTAATTCCAACGTCTTCCATGCAGACTTGCTCGCTGAAGATATAACAATTTTGCAGTGGAAGAAAGTATCCATAAGAGATGCCGGAATTGAGCAATGCTACTTTTCCTGGTTATGTAAAGTCAATTACCTGTGCAATAGCATGCCTTTAAAGTATTGTGTTTGCATACCAGTATTGCTTCACTCACTAAAGCAGTATTTTGTTCTGCTTAAGGTACCCTACTACTAGTCAGCTGGAGAGTTTGCATACTGCAGCAATGTTAAGGACACTTGAGTGATGGTTCTACCTCTCTTGATCAATAAGCCCTTGTCTTCTTGCTCTGTCCCTCTCAGTTGTCCCTCTGCCTTTCTAGATCATGAGGCTGGGAAGAGGATTAAGCCAAAAATGTGAAGTTTGATTTAAAATGAAAGCAGTCTAATAATGTATGTGCATGTATACATGTGCAACCCAGCAAGTATTGTTGTGCTATCGACCTGGTACACATATCTCATTGGAAGAATTAATTTTCTCTAATTAAAGCAAACTTTTTTTTCATATTGAAGGAGAGGGGAAAAGGTGTTTTAACTTTAAAGGGTGAGTCCTGGATTCCTATACCAGAGAAGATTTCAGACTAAGGATCTCTAACACTTAATTCTATCATTTGTTGAACTGAAAACCCAGGGAGGGAAAGGGCAGTCTTTTTTGTTTCTCTAACTAGTGAAGCCTTATGCTGCCTTAAAACTAAGCAAAGTTACCATTGCAAAAATATTGCTATGGGGAGGTTCTTAAAGCATTCTGTGAATCTCAGCAGATTAGTCAGTGTGAATTGGTTAGTTACTATATTCTGGTCCTCCCTCTGTAGTATTAAAGCCAAATCCCAAACTGGCCTTCTAACATTATTTCCCCACCCCAGCATGTTGGCATTCCTTATCACTTCTAATTTAACTAGCCACTGCTGTTATTCGGGCGTGAGAAAGAAAGATAACTAAACCCCAGAATAACAGAACAATCACAGAACTTGCAAATTGAAATAATAATTTTCAAAATAACCAGGTTTTGTTGTAAGTATGAGTCAAAACTACTGAACTTGAAACTTTTTTTGCTTGGAATAATGTGTACATCTCTAGTGTAAATTTCTTCCAGGTAGTGCTTTGTCAGACAATAAATGTGTGCTGACCTACTGCTAGCTATGTTGCTAACCCCTTCAGAGCACATATGAAACTTAACCTGACAATACATGTTGCATTGCTGTATACTGCTTGTGTTCAGTGGCGTGGACAGCCCTTACTTCATCGCCCTTGCCATCTTTTTTTTAAAAAATGTTTTATTGTACTTTTTTTGTGAGCCACCCAGAGTCTTTGAGAATCTGATGGCATAGAAGTTTAATGCATTATTATTAATCATTTTTTAAAAGGTGTATTTTTTAAATAAATCCTATCTACTATAATAATAATAATAATAATAATAATAATAATAATAATAATAAAAATAGAAAATATTTTCTTGATTTCCAACTGTTTTTCAGATGATTCCAGAAGCAAGGCAGTCAGGAATAAATGCTAGGACAGCCATGTCAAGAGGACTATATCATACAGCAACTATCTTTATGGGCCGCCAAATGTCAGCTGTCTCAAGCGTTGAAGATTTCAGTGCACTGCAGAAGTCTAAACTCACAAAGGGCTTTTCAATTTCTGACCCACATTCCTATAGACAACCATCACAGAGCTGCTATATGACAGACAGCTGTGTAGTTCAAACTAATAGTGATCTACAGTACTCAAATAAGTCTGACAAAATAGATGGGAAGACATCTCTGCTGAAAGGTGAAGAAATGCCAGTCACATCCAGTGTATCGTATGAGAATGAAAGAACTACTTTAACAGGGGAAAGTATAGCAAATAATGACAGCAATAATTTTGTGGAAAACAATGTCCACCCTGAACCTAAATCTCTGCTACACAGAAAATTAAGTTCTGAGAACAGATCCACCAGTTTGAAAAGTTACAGTTCCTGCAAATCATTGATCGGTGAACATTCTTTACAATATGAACAAGGAATTAAAGAGCCAATCTCGTTGAGCGGTGATCCCGGCATACTTGTTTCTGCCAATGAGTGCTCAGAAGGAAAATCCCCAGGTATAAAAATGATATACCTTCAGAGCTTATAAAGAAAAGGAAGAAAGCTATCTTTCAGCTGTATTTTTGATGATCTTGTCCCATAACTGTAGGATCTACTTTTTGAAAAGCAAACGATAATAGGAATGCAGTTAGGAACTACTGTACTGTTTACATTATGTTTGGTTTATTTGTGACCTTGCTTTATTTGGAATTGTTTTCTGAGAACTCAGCCACAGAGGTGTTTCTTTTGTTTTCTTTATTATTTAAAGGAGTATATAAAGGTGTAACAGAGCATAATCAAAGACCTTTCCAAATACAGTATTATTCAGGTGAAATACATAGTTACTTGGCCTTTCTAAATATCTAATGGTTCCATACCTCTGATATTAGATGTGTATTTTGTTTGGCACATACAGTAAATCAGTCTTGTTTATGACAAGATTTAAAGTTAGGTTTTTGTTAAATTTTTTAAAAGTAAGCATTTCTTGTCTCATGAAATCTTAGTGAAACAGCTATAGTTCTGCTGATTGAAGAATTGCAATTTCATTTTTAGGTTCTTTCTAGGAGAATTCAGAATGGATATAATTTAAAATGGAGGGTAGAAATTAATCTTATTAAGCTGCAAGAAAATATTCTGTTTCTTTTACAATGTTATTCTCTTGATATTCTTTCCAAGTATTGTGGGAATTTCTACATAGAATTTTAAAAGGTGGTATTGTTTTCTAAAATATTCCTCCATATGATATTGTGAGATAGTTTGTCCTAAATTTATAATGGTGGGTGGTTTTCTTTGGGCAGATTAGTCTTGTTTTATTTTATTTTATTTTTTTGGAAACACATTAAAAATAGTCTTTTTGCCTTATAATAATAATCTAGTCAGGTTCAGAACATTATTATAATTGTTTATAAATAAATATTTAGATTTAATCATTAAAAAAACATTTTTGTTACAGTTTTGGGGAGCACCATGAACTTGGACAAAAATATACTGCAGGAGGAAGATAAAAGTTTAAGTGGCAGCACTGATCTTACTGTTTCAGTGAGTGAAGAGGAAGAGGAATCAAATTATTTGAAACTACAACAAAATCTAAACAGTACAGATTGCAAACTTGACAACATAATATGTAATAATGAAGAATATTCTCAAATCTTTTTTTCAACTGAACACTCATCTTCTGGCCCCGACCTAAGGTAAAACTAAACCAGTAATGTTCACTTGTATTTGTTTTGTTTATTTTTATATCTGCTCATTTTACAATTTTAAGTAGCGCACAGTAATAATAAAAGAGGTGTCTAAAAATATACCTCACAATTAAAAATTAAAAGATAAGTTAAACATAATAATATTAGTATAAGACCAACATCTAGATGATCCAACATTTAGGTATTAGTTGGTAAATACTTATTTAAAGAAATAAATGTTAAAGAAAATGTTGATGTTCGACTAGGTGTACCTCTGGGAGTATATTTCATAATGTAGGGGCAATCACTGAGAAGGTCCGTCTTCTGGCTGCTGTTTTCCTCACTTTGCACCAGAGCCAGTATTGTTGATATGTCCTCTCTAGATGATTGCACAGGATAGATATCTATGCCTTATAAGAGATGATATATGCCCTATAGTATCCATTCCTTTCAACTGGTATGGATTTTTTTCTTCCTATTGATCAGTGTAATGGAAGTATGCCTGCCTATTTAATTCAAGGTGTCACCCAATGTAGCAAATCTCAGTCTCTTATGTTAACACTTTCACTTTTTAGCAGATATGGAACTATCATGAACAATTAATCAGTTTTTCCTTTCCACTATATAGAAAGCCATTAAAAGTAGCAAAGAGATACCAAAATTAAAATTATACTGTTTTCCTAAATTTAGCTTAACACAACTACTCAGATAGTTATCCAGTTTGGGGTGGGTTAAGATAGTGCTTTTCCATCTATAAAGATTCTGAATCTTTATGTGGGTAATAGTCACATTTTTCTCTTGTTTGTTTTATTGGGTTTTTTTAAATACCTGTCCTGTACCCTAACTCCCCTGCATACAGTAATAATAGTTTCTCTGTCTTTCTTCTAAATACTTCTTTACAAATTTTCTAGAACCAATACATTGTTATTTCATAACATCACATTAAATCTGAGCAGTTAAATATATTTAGAGTTGATATGAAACCTAGTCTGGGACTACTGTATATTTTTATCCTTTATAATTACTTGCTAGTTATATTTTTTTCTTCTTTTCTGACCCTTTTAAATTGTGTTTGCAAGATAATGTGTTGACAAGCAACTTCTGATTTGTTATGAGGGAGTTGAAAATATTAATAGTATACACTACAGGATGTCATCTTCCTTAAATCGTAGTTAAATCTCATTCGTCATAATTGAATCACTGTGACAGACATGCCAAGAGTCATTTTGGATTGCATCAAGATGTAAATGGAATAAATAAATGTATTTATGAAATAAGGTTGAATGTAATTAAAGAATTGATTAATTTTCGAGATGTTAAGAACATAGTTTAATTAGTATTTTACATTTTTCTAGATATCATTTAGAAATAAAAATAACACGTTTATATATGTAGCTTTTATTATATACAGCTAGTCCTCAATTTACAACCATTTGTTTGGCAACTATTCGAAGTTACAATGGCATTGAAAAATGGGACTTAATGACTGGTTCTCGCATTTACCACCATCAAAATTCAGGCATTTACAGCAAGTGTAACAAGTGCTTACAATGGTTGCAGCATCTTGGGATCATGTGATCACCTTTTGTGTCCTTCCCAGCCAGCCTTTAAAAAGCAAAGTCAATGGAAGAAGTCAGATTTGCTTAAAAACAAGTAATTTGCTTGACAACTGCAGTGGTTTGCTTAACAACCATGGCTAAAAAGTTCTAAAATTGAGTACAACTCACTAAACAACCATCCTGCTTAGCACTGAAAATTCTGGTCCCAATTGTGGTCATAAATCAAGGACTACCTGTATAACCTTTATTATATTGTCTCTGTGTTAATTGAAATGGTGTGCTGTTGCAAGTGACAGTAACACTTCATGTAAGTTGTTATAATTTTACATATTGTAAATATGCATCCCCCCCTAGTCGGTACTATTTAAGATTGTAATTAGGTATTGGACTAGGCCATTTACTGGTAAGTCCTTAAAGCAGCATTAACAATATACTGAATTGTAATTAAATCTCTCTAAACTGAATCTCTCTGAATCTTGTATCTCTGCTTGTTCACTGGGATTTTGCCATATGTGTTTTTAAAATTCTGCCACCAGTTTTCATAGGTGTCTCTATTGATCCATCTGAATCCTACCCTACCACCACATTTTTATTTTAAAATTTAAGAGTGGAACTAGCAACAAGCATCATAATGATATCTTATGAGAATTTATTAGTATCATGCTACCATGTAGCCATTGGCCTATTAATATTGATACTACCAGGGAAATAAATCAATGAATAATCTATTAAATTGTGTATGATCTTTCAAAATTTTCATGTGTCAGTTGTCAAACTGAGGGAAAATCTTGTTTTACATTTTGTTTGTTCCCATCACTAACCTGTGCTTCATTTAGAGCCTTAGCAAGTCCAGACTCTTCGACTTAGCACTTAGGAAAATAATGAGTATTTCAAGCTTAGGTTTAAGAAGGAACAAGGCAGAGACCTTTTGCTTGTGTTGCTTCAGCTGCATTCAAGAGGACTTAGCACAGATGGATTGTGCATTACAAAATGTAACACATAATTCAAGCTGTCAGCTTAATCAGACTGTTTCCAGGAAGCAACCTGTAAAGAGAAAGACCCCTTGTTTGCTGACCCCTGATCCATAGCCTGCTGCATCATGTCATCCATTTTGCTTTTCTTTATTTATGTGTCCTTTCCTTCCCCTTCTTTTTATTAATGTATTCCCTTCAAGTGGCACCCTGGAAAGACCACCCAGAGGGAGGAGCACAATAGGGAATGACCTAGCTGAAATAGAGATTTTGTAAGACTTCAGTGCAATGAAAAGCCCTGTTGAACTGCCTGTGTGTTCTTACTGGTTCAGTGTGTATTAGTTTAAGACTCAAAACTTCACTCCCACACCACCTTCATTTTTCAGTGTTCACCATTACACTTATGGGAATGCACTACAATCATTTTCAATAACTTAAATGTTTTACAGTGCTGTGTGAATCGTGCACACTATGCATTAAAGTTGTAAATATTTTAGAAGCTTAGTAGGATCTCTGAATATTGTTTTGGTACTATATTTATAGGCCAGCTGTGTGTGTGCTTTATAGAGTTTTGCTGGAACAAAGCTGGCAGACTGAAATAAAAATCTGAATAGCTATTTACACCTCTATAAAAGGATTAGCAGTACTCCATTGTTAAAATGCTTAAATCTTAATTTGCATCATTATAGAGGCATCCCATTATTATAATTCCCCATAAATCGGAGTTATGTTTTCCACCTGTAGGGATCCATTAGCCGTTTCCATTCATATATTATCATACTTTTTGGTTGTTTTAAATTAGAAATAGCCAAATACTGAGTTGCGTCAACCACAGTTTGCAATACCATTGCATTATTGGCCAAATTTGGCCCTAAAATTTATTAAGTTTCTTTGCTAATCATGTTATACATAGAAATAAGCATCATATGATAAATTATTTGTGTTACAATAGTCTAGCAGAACAGATTCACTTTTTATACACCAAACCAGGACAGTGTTTTACTAGTTGCATGAATTCTGCAAACTTATAATATACAATCCTGACATGAAAACTTGAGCTATGGTTGATTCAGGTTGTATGTCTCATTCTTTTTTTTTTCTTTGACATTTAGGAATTCCCAATATATATGATGCCAGCTTCACATTGCAAATTTCTTATCTCTGCTTTGTTGATTGCTGCTTTTGAAGATAAACCCTACACAATATGATAATGCTGCCTCATACAACATTTATATCCCTATCTAAATGTCACCAAAAAAGGAACGAGAAAAAGTATTTTCAGTATTTTAGCTCAGTGCTTCTTGGTATAATCCAGAGAAGGCATATATATACAATGAAATACAGCAAAAGTGCTTCTACTTCCCCATTTATTTTAATATGCTGTATTTTAATATCAATATTTTAGTAGATAGTTAAACAATGTGTTCTTACTACTGCATGAAATGCATTTTTTCCTTATTTCTGCAGGGAATGCCTGTCACTTGAAGGATTTTGTCATGTCTTAACTTTCATAGAAGAACTGGTGGCCAAAGTACCTTCTGGATACTCGGCATTATACCAGAGTGGAACTGCTAATACAGCAGAACTAGAGAAGCTTATAAGGTCAATGGCTAGTTTCATTTAATGTGAAATGTGAGAATGCTATCTATATAACTATTCAGATTGTGGCGTTAATAACTCCATTTGAATTTACTTCAGATTAATGCTCCACCACAAAAATCCTGGATTGTTCTCATTTCCAAGTGGTCTGTTTGGAAGAATAATATAAAGGAGATATTTTAACAATGAGGCACACATTGTGTACTTCAGGGTTCATATTAAATGGAGTTCAAGTGATTAGAGCTCTCAAAAGAGACTTCAATAATTATTATTGATTTTGGAGAAAGAGCAATATTATTTTGTTTTGTTAAACTGGAGGAAGATAGGAAACCACAGACTTAGTGTGGCACCTTTCACTTCCCTCCCAAATTTGGGAGCTCACTATAACACTTAGTAACTTTGCCTTCTATTTAAGATAAATATTCTTCTTTTTGGAATGGCCACAGATTATTTTAGTACTCTGTGGCTAAGATCTCTTTATAACAGCGTTGTAGGAACAATTTGTTTTAAAATAATTGATTCCTCATTAATATATTTTTAAAAAATTGTTTTCATTATTCTGATTTATTTCGGTAGGTTACAAGTCAGACCCAGAATGTTTTTATTGGCCACATCCTAATCCAGAACTCTTTTTTTCCCCTCATTCCTCCTAGGAATGTTGAAAGAATTATGCATATATTCTTCACACTTGACAATGTTGGCATTGCAGGCTCATACTCTAGCTTGAGGTAGTGAGTAGAAATGCTGAATATGAAAACGGACTTCCTAAATGGCCTATCACATTCTTCCCCAAACCCTTTTATTTTATCCAACTGTGTGTCACAGTTATTTCTGTGATTTCAGCTGGGTAACATATCAATTATCAGATGTGCAATCAAAGTTTTTTTGGTTCTCAGGATGCTACAGGTGAAGAAGTTGGTGCAGGCATATACTTTGACCTATTCATATTTGATCAATATATTAATAGTGTTTTAAATTTCATTGATAAAATATAAATTACCTGTTTTTAAGTACATGATTTCATTTATAGCCTCTGTAATAAAGGTGGCAACTTGGCACAAGAAAACTTTGAGGCATGTGAAGCGCTTGTCCTTTATCAACTTCAGAAATTATTGCAAAATACAATGAATGGATGCCTTTTACAAGATAAAATGCTTAATGACAAAAAGGAAAGACTGAATGAAGAACAAAGCAGGTATGATCACTTAATGTTCACAGATCCATTATTCTTATAAGTCACAGGCTGTATATGATATGAAATCAAAGCACTTCAAGAGAGTTGCATGCATCAGGTTATAGTTTAACTATTCAAAATATAGAAATTAAGTATGTTTTATAAAACAATCCTGTACATGTTTACTTTGGTTTAAGAATTCAGTGAGACTTATTCCCAGGTAAGAATGTTTAGAATAGGAGCTTTAAAAGGAAAGAGATGGATAGGAAAAAGAAACCTTAGATAGTAAGCAGAGCAATAGCTAACACCAGGGTAGCTGAGAATACATAAAGTGTTAACTTAGGCTTTTGGCAGTGCATCTGTCAGCATGTACATAGGTAAACACACACGCATACACAACCTATTACTAGCCTACTACTTTTAACACATAAAACTCCCTCAAATACATTAATGCACAAATAGTTCCCCTCAAATAGACTCATGTGAGAGATTGTGAGAAACAGATGGGAGGAGTTCAATGTGCATGAAGAGATAGCACAGCCCACAGGTGGGAGCTGAGGGAAGAAAATTTGGATTGTGGTACGCTGCTAAGAGTTGTTTCAGTGAGATGGACGACCATATACATTTGATTAATACTAAATATTTCAGAGATTCTGTCCTAATTGTCCTCCATCTATCCATGTTCCTGAATTAGTTTGAATGCATTTTCATGGTGGGGGTGGCCATGGTGGCCATTTGACACAGTCTCAAGATGCATTTTTTTCCTGTATTTCTTTCCACAGTTCTTTACTATAATCATTTTCCTATCTCTTTTACCAGATATTACTGGCAAACATTTATTCTTCATATTCCACTAAACTTTTTATTTCTAAATTTATATCCCATTGTTTAATAGTAAATTGCTTTTCCAGGCAGAAAAGCTATTTATACTATTGTATTTTTATTATTCAACTAATAATAAAAATACAATAACATAAATAACATGATAATACGAGATCTAACATCAGAGGTAAATTTCCAAGATAGTAAATAGAAATGGCTGTCAATTATAGATTGTTGATTGTAGTTTAAATGGACCTACAGTATGTAAAATCTGGCATTAAACTGTAGTATTAACATAGGATGTTGCTTGTTTTCTATCCAGATCAGGCACTTACTTGAGGCCACATAATTGTAATCCAGTCCAATCCAGTCCTCCTGCAGCATTCTGCTGGCTAAAAACGGGCTGCGCAGATGCCCTGCACAGCCCATTTTTAGCTGACAGAGTGCTGCTGGAGGCCGGGGAGGCCAAAAACAGGCCACACAGGGGCCTCGCAGGGCCTCCGTGTGGCCCGTTTTGGCCGGCAGAGGCACCGTGAGGTGCTTCTTTGATATTTCCAGGCCAGCCCCATGGCCTCTCTCAATAAGCACCCCTGTTCAATAAGAACCAGTTTCAATTCCCAGCTATTTTGCCTCTTTAAACATTGTTCAACTTTTAAAGGATAAAGTATGATATTTCTAGTCATTTGAATTATATATTGAATCCAAAATAACGTGTCAAAATACCTTAATGAATAATGTTCTCAGGTGTGATGGTATGTGGGAATGACCTTGGGAGACAGGAGGAAGACCCGCAGCTTAGACAACATCTGATAAGAGGCAACTACAGGTGGGGGGAAAACATGGGGAATGTTTCAAAATCGACCCCTTTAGTTTATTGGTAACTAAAAAGAGAGGATGGGAGAAATATTTTCAGTCTTGTAAGATTCTGTTTAATGTAATTTTACAGTAAAGATCATGCTGATGCTCCTGATTATGTTTCTGGCCTGGACTGCCTTGAAAAACTCATATTAGGACTCTTGAGAAGACACCAAAAGATATAATAAATCAACTACAGATTGCAAACTGGATTACATTAGCTATTAAGTGAATGGTAAAACTCTGAATTCAGTTTTTGCTAAACATGGCCTTTTTTGTGTGCATTGTCTTTATTATATTCTGCCAAACTCAGAAGGTGAATTTTGGCAATTTACACTATAACACACAAAAAAATAGGGGAGAAAAAAACTACTGTAAAAGCACAAAACATCTCAATGACCAAATCAATCTAATTTCATTTTTCTATAATTAATATATATTGGAAAAGTTATTTTAATGAAAACAATATAGTTTAATAAAAGAAACAAAGACGAAGTCTAATAAGAGATCAAAAATATTAAAATAAAATAAAGTCTGATCTCAAATAATTCCATCCCTCTAGGCTGATGAAAGCAGAAAGAAAAGTTTGTCACTCTGGAATTATTCCATATTTCAGTTCTATATAAACAATATCTCATGCCAACCTAGCTGTTTTTTAAGCATTTTAAATGAAAACCTTTTTTCTGTTTTGTCTAGATCTGAATTGGCATCTTATTTTACTAAGATTTGGGAACGTTTAAGCAAACATATCTTATTCTTGCAAAAGCACCACATTTTACTCAGACAAGAAGTGAAAGACATGTTTGGTACCCTATTGATTTTGGAGAGGCATAAACAAGAAAGCCCGGTCAGTATGTTTCCTAACTTCCTGTATGTTTGAGTAATGCCAGGGAATGACACCTGGTGAATGATTTTCAGATGAAGGAATTATATCTCTGTGTGTACTGTATAGCAGTAATTTTACATATAGATCATGTAATGTGGTTGCTAAAAAGGCTTTTTTGGTATCTAGCTGCTGATTATTTTCTAAAACATGAATGTCCTGATTGCTAATCGATAACCAGTCAGAATGCTTACATGCATTAATTTGAAGGAAGATATAAAACAATTTCTAAAACTTAAGGAGATAAAACATTTTTGCATATTCTTGTCACTGAATGTTATTAGCGTTTCAGATTGGTCTTTATTTCATTTAATTCAAAGTTATCTGACATATGAGGTACTGAAATGAAAACATAATTTCCCAGAAAACCTTTAACTAAATACTTAGACGTAAACTGCAGCAAGTTTTTTTTTAATCTTACATTCAATTTTGTATGAAAAAGCCAAATGATTTTAGTGCTTCTAATATTGATATCCTAAATTGTAATTAAGAATTATAGAATATTTTCTGTATTTGCAATATTTACAATATTCTAAGTTATCTAATAAAAGTCACTAATATTTCATATTATACAGTACCATATTTTCTGGCGTATAAGACAACTGGGCGTATAAGATGACCCCTGACTTTTCCTGTTAAAATATAGGGTTTGGGCTATACTCGCCGAATAAGACTACCCCTCTTCCAACGCACACCAAATAAAAATTAAAAAACATCAACTGGCTCACCTACAATGTAAAAGCAGCTGTGCTAGACCCAAAATGGCCCCTACAACAAGCAGGAACCTCACACAGCCACAAAAAGCCCAAAAATACAACTTTCACACTTTACACACACAAAATTCCACATACAGCTTTGTGAGATTTTTTGTGTTTGTGTAGTTAGAGTGAAACACTACAGAAACACACTAAATCTCAGAAAGCTGCACAAATATTATTTTATTTTATTTTATTTTTATTTTTATATGAAAACTAAATTTAAAACTTCCTAAACTTTAAATGGCTAGGTCTAAAAAAGAACAACTAAAAAAAAAACCCAATTAACTATTTTTTTTTAAAGATCCCAAAGGGGAAAAAAACTTACCCAATAGAACAGGGGTCTCCAACCTTGGCAACTTTAAGACTTGTAGACTTCAACTCCCAGAATTCCTCAGCCAGCAAAACAAAGCTGGCTGAGGAATTCTGGGAGTTGAAGTCCACAACTCCCTGCCTGCTTGATTTCAGGCAGGGAGTGGCTTGCTGATGGAATGGATTCAGGCAAGCGAAGCAAGGCAAGCGTTGTGACTCGCAGCTAAGGTAAGCAAGCTGGAGGGGGAAAACTTTTTTCCTTTTACAGGGCTCTGGCGATCCCAGCTGCGTTGCCTGATTAGCAGGCAAAGCTGGGATCGTCAGAGCTTGGATCGCCAGAGCCATTTAAGGCTCATCAGAGCCTTTCGGGCTGGTCTGCCTGGTTACAGGAGAACGATACCCAGCGTATAAGACGACCCCCGACTTTTGAGAAGATTTTCATATGTTAAAAAGTCGTCTTATACGCCGGAAAATACGGTAATATAAAATTATTTTATTAAAATACTACAGTGTATCAAGATTTATAACAATGTAATAAAGAGGAAAAAATAAAAATAAAACATAATTTCCTTCTTGTTCAGTAAGTAGTTGTATCATCTTAGGATGTAATAAATACAGCACTGTAACATTTCCTGTCTTTATTGATAGATCTCTTACATCACTATGTAAAAAATGTTGTCCCAATATGTGGCAAACGTCTTCAACTCAGGGAAGTTTTAAGAATTTTCTAGCAAACCTATTTCAGGTTCTGACAGCGTTTCTCTGGGATTTAAGCCTGAACATTGATTTGGCCATTACAAAACTCCAAAGTTCCTCAGATGTTCCTTTTGTTTGCTTGTTAGTGAATACTGAATTGGTGCATGAGCCACTTGTGTTTCAGTTTCAGTGAGCAAACATATTGTCTTATAAAATAATCTAATGAAAAGTTGACTTCATGTTTTTGCCAATATCAAATCGTCTGAGAAAGCAAAATATCCCTTTGATACTTTCATTTTTGACTATTGGATATTTTATAGTGAAATGCATGCTTGGTTTCTATCAGACATAATGATCCCCCAGAGCGTGAAAAGTTTTATATTTGACTTATTTTTCCACAAAAATTTCCCACAGAAGCCTGGAGGCACATTTTTAGAAAATTTGAGACAATGTGCTTCGTGTACAATAGTTTTCCCTTTCCTATTCTCTCATGAATCCTTTTATATGCAGTGTTTTTCAGATAGTGAAATCACAAATATTAACTTTAGCCAGGATAAAAGGATCCCATTGATCTGAACTTCCTTATGGACTTCTTTGTCCATTCTTTTGGAATGATTTTGACAGGACAGCTATTCTTGAGAAGAGATAATTTTAAATCTCCATTTTCCTGGACCAATTAAGTCGTAGAACTTTAGAAATAGGATTATATCTAATTTCAAGACAATTAGGCATCACATACTTTTTTAATGTGAATCTAGAAATCTAGAATAGAATAGAGCTGGAAGGAACCCTGGAGGTCTTCTAGTCCAATCCCCTGCTCAAGCAGGAGAACCTAAAGTATATCATTTCAGACAAATGACTATCTAGTCTCTTCTTAAAAACCTCCAGTGATGGAGTGCCCACGATTTCTGAAGGCAAGCTGTTCCACTGGTTAATTGTCCTCACTGTTAGGAAGTTTCTCCTTAACTCCAAATTGCTTCTCTCTTTGATTAGTTTCCAACCATTGTTTCTTGTTCTGTCCTCTGGTGCTTTGAATAATAATTTGACCCGTTCTTCTTTGTGGCAACCCCTCAAATACTGGAATACTGCTGTCCTTGCATCCCTAATTCTTCTTTTCTTTAGACTAGCCGAGGCCAAAATCTGCAGCCGTTCTTATGGTTTAATCTCCAGGCCTTTTATCCAGTTCCTTGTTGCTCTTTGAACTTTTTCCAAAGTCTCAACATCTTTTTGTAGTATAGTGACCAAAATTGGTTGCAGTATTCCAGGTGTGGTCTCACCTGGTTTTATAATGCGGCACTAATATTTCATGTAATCTTGAGTCTATGCCTCTGTTTATACAACCAGGGATTGTATTAGCTTTTTTGGCTTTTGCTGCATACTGCAAAAGTGATCATCCACTAGGACTCTAAGGTCCCTCTCACAGTTACTGTTTTTGAGCCAGGTCTCACCTAATCTGTACTTATACCTTTGATTTTTCCTGCCTAAATGTAAAACTTTGCTTTTGTCCAGATTAAAATTCATTTTGCTGGATAGGGCCTATTGTTCAAGTTTGTCAAGAACTTTTTGGATCCTGAGGTTGTCTTCTGGGTGTTGGCTTTTCCTACCTATTTATTACCATGTTTTCCCGAAAATAAGACCTCCCCAAAAATAAGCCCTTCCTGAAAATATTTAAATGCATGCACAACTGGTCCCCACCATTTCCTCTGGTTAGGGTTAGGTAGACAGAGCTGGAAATCAGGTAAGACGGCAAGATGAGCCCTGTCTTGCTCCACACACTCCAAAATAATAAACCTCCCTGAAAATAAGGCCAAGCGTTTATTTCAGGGTTCCAAAAATATAAGACAGGGTCTTATTTTCGGAGAAACATGGTATCATCTGTGAATTTGATGAGTTCCCCTTCTATTACCTCATCTTAGTCATTAATGAAGATATCTTCAGAAATTCATTTTGAGTGGGATATGATATATTGTGTGATGAGTACATCACTGTGGCAAAAAGAGCCAGATTTTGAGAGATTTATATCAGGCAAGGTTGTCTTTGCCCTCATTATTTAAAAAAATACCCACACAACTGCCCTAGTTATCATTTTAATGGCTTTGATTGAACAGTTGCTTTTTTCATATAGGCACATTGCTCAGTAGATGACTTTGTTATGAAATAAATAAAACAAGCAGCAAATGTTACGAGAGAGAGAGAGAGAGAGAGAGAGAGAGAGAGAGAGAGAGAGACTAGTAACATCATTACTGCCGCTATCATTTTGGTGGCATTCTGCAATAATATGCAACAATTCAGAAAATACAAGAGGGCTAATACCAGAACTGTATTCATTTTGAAGAAGATCTTGTTGACATAGTAAATGGTTGCATTTGCTTACATCTCTTAGCAGAAATGGTTAGTTTTTGCCTTTTTCTAGGGCTACTACTAACTTTTCTGGAAACCAGAATATTCCAAGCATCTCACGAATGTTCAGACTCAGACATTGGTATCAATTAATAAAAAGCATTTTACTGATCTGGAATAGTTCTATGCACATTATTCAAGTGTTCTATGAACCCACAGAGTAGGTGAAGTTATTTGAAAACATGGTATGTTTGTTTCATCAGAATATTCTGCACATGCCTGTGTACGCACGGGTGACTCTTATTCTGTCCAGCTGCCAAAGTAATTCTTCAGGAGGATCTCTGAGCTGCTTCCCAACATTGAGGAATGGATTCTGAGGCATGCTTTGGCAAACAATTTGCATAGGCCTAAAACGAATGAATTTTGTTAATATAAGGTCTTTGATAAGCAACTGATCTGAGGGACTTGTATACTTACTAAAAGAGCAGTAATAATGCGATCTCAATTTTCAGAATTCTCATACTCATAAAAAAATAATGCAATGTGTATTAGTTAATTAGTTTCAAAATATATTAAGGCAGGAGCTGAGAGAAGCTCATTTCAGAATTTGCATTATAATTCTGCAAAAATATTAGAATATTTTTAAAAATACTGTTTTATTTCTTTTGCTTCAGACTTCTCCAGTGTTGAAAGACTTTGTAGAAGATTGTGAAGACAGATCATTTTCCTGTAGTGATAAAACCTCCTATAATTCACAAGCAGAAAATAGCCCAGAAAAGCAAGGTAAAAATTCAGAATATAGAGAGAACAGAAAATAATATTCTGTAAAATATGTTACATATATTTTTGCATAGAAACATTGAAGAACAAAGACTTAGAAATATATTTGTAATTTGTTAGCAAAGAAGAAACTGAATAATTTCCATTTTAGAAGAAAAGACTCTTACTTAGAAAAGTTTTTGTTGGATTTTATGATAAATTTATCTACTGAAGGAAATAATTTTAGAAGTGAAAGGTGGTGACGTGCTTAGCAAAGGCTATAGGAAACAAGCCATTAGAAAGTACAAGTAGTCCTTGACTTATAACCAAAAATGGGACAGGAACTTCCATTGCTAAGTGATGCTGTTGTTAAGTGAGTCTTGCCTCATTTTATGACCTTTTTTGCTGCAATCGTTAAGCAAATCACACAATAATTAAGCAAATCCAGCTTCCACCATTGACGTTGCTTGTTGGAAACCTCTGGAAGATATCAAATGGTGATTACTCTGGGACCTGCAACTGTTGTAAACATATACAGGTTGCTAAGCACCCAAATTTTGATTATGTGACCAAGGGATACTTCGATGATTGTAAATGCGAGAACCAATTGTAAATCACTTTTTTCAACACCATCGTAGCTTCAAATATTTGTTAAACAAATGATCATAACTCGAGGACTATCTGTAGACTCTTTTACATAGTACTCCTAAGGAATCATACTTTGTTTATTTTAGTAGAATTTTATCATTTTAAGAGCACTGGTTGCGCAGTGGTTAGAATGCAATATTAAGGCTAATTCTACACAGCCTGGAGTTTGATCCTGACCGGCTCAGGTTGACTCAGCCTTCCATCCTTCCAAAATGAAGACCCAGATTATTGGGGGCAATATGCTAATGTTGTAAATCACTCAGAGAGTGCTGTAAAATACTATGGAGTGGTATATAAGTCTAGATGCTATCGCTTGCGCTATTGCTATCATTAAAAGAGAGGCAGTGATTTAAAATAATTACCTAGATTTAGTTTCTGTGTATGTCTGTGCCTGTGTCTTTGTGTATTCTTTTAGGATTAATAGCCAAGTTGGTTAAGTTTGCTGGCAAGTTTTTGCTGACTTTAAATACAGAGACCCAAGATACAGTTGCTGTTTTCTTTGGCAAATAAACAAAGAGAGTAACAACGTATTTTACTAAAGTTCACAGTAGTATCTTTTGTAAAGAACTGTAATGGACAGTTTAGATCAATAAACAAGAGATAACAAAAATGAAAAAGTAAAGGGAATGGGACTTGAAAAGAAAACAAAGTAGTCTGATCACTGTGAGTTTGAAATGTGTTTCATTATTGTTTGTGTTCACATACAAAAATCACAAGCTGGTTTGAAGATGAGAGTAACAAAAAAAAAAATTCCTAGAAAAGATTGATATTACAGGTAAAAGTAATGGTTGTATAATAGGCTGAAATGTGATGTTTACCTTTATTATACAATGAAACATTGCATTCCAATGCTTGTGAATTACCCTCATTCTGAATAAATCCAGCTACTACATTCTAGGTTCAGACATAAATTGCAAAAACCTAAGGTCCAAGCTTATGTCATGCCCGCTTTAAGTCTTTGTAATTATGTTATATGTTTTAAACCTTGTGAATATCTATCATTTTAGCCTTTCAGGTCTTGGTATTGGTCTTACAAAGGTCAGTCACCATGGGGAAGAATCAGTAATTATATGGCAAACTACACATGTTTCTGATTTGATTCTTTTCTTTTCTGCAGTAATTGAACATGTATCATTAGAGTAAGAGCACAAGAAAAAGTGCCAGACAAAAGCAGGATTTCTGCCTCAGAAAGCATTTTGATAATTTAAAATATTTTGCAATAAGATCTTATCAGAACCTGTTACAGTCTCTTTCTGGTAATTGCATTATGTTTTTAAAAAATAATGTGAAATATAGCATGGCAGATTTTTCGTCTTATTTTTTCTTTTATGTGTGCATATAAGTTTGTAGTATATATTAGCAGTGGTAACAAATGCAGATCTGTAGTCAACATTTTGCAATCCTTTTCTTTTTTAAAAAGAAACAAACTGCGCACACAAATTGAAAATATAAAACTGCATGTCAACAAGTAGCATAAAGTTGAAGGATAAATGTGAAAGCTATTGGGTTTTTTTAAATATTAAAAGTGCTTTAATATTTTTATGTATATTTCTGTTTTAGCTTTCTTTTTTAAAAAAATCTCTAGTTAGGACAAGTTCTGCAGTCATAGCTGGAATTCTTTTAGCAATGTTAAAGGAGTTATTAAATCAGTGCAGTAAACTCTTTGATTACCTTCTATAAAGAATAATGTTCTGACTTTATTGAAGGTCATCCAAGAAGATTGGTATAGATTTTTTTCCATTAGCTAACAGAAAAGGGTACAATTTCCAATTTTCATGAACATTTGCTAAACCAGAGAAATTCTGGTTTTTCCAACCAATGCTTTTTATACTGTTTTTCCTCAATTTTGTAAGGATTTTTTTTTGATAAAATTCTAATACTTAATAAAAGACATAGTCCATGTAAATATGCCATGTTCACCTCCCTTGACAAAACTTTAAATACCAATTGATAAATTTATCCTCATCTGATAAAAGCAAAGGAAGCTGCTCATTCTCACAAATATCAATTTACTCATGTTGTCCTTGTAATTCATGTTTAATTTTTTTTCTTAGTACAATTATTTGGTATATCTTTGGAACAGGAAGACTTAGCTTAGCTAACAAAGGGAAGCTTTCTGGGGGACTAAGGCGTCCATTTGCTCCTACATCTATTAGGTATTTTATATCCACAGGTAGACAAATACCATAGGCTTTTCTCTTAATTTGGCTGCATTTAATATAAATTGCCATTAAAATTAATACTGGATTCCCACATTACATTAAGTCATGAGTTGTTTAACCATAATTTATTAAATAAACATTTAACTGGGATTGAAAAACATGCAATCTTCAATGTAAAATAATGATAATGGTGATCATGATCATGATGATAATATAAAAATAGTTTATTGGCTATGGCATGGAACAACATGCAGTTAATAAACTTCCTTCAAGGTTTTGAGGGTTGGAATAGAAACCTTCCATTCTGAGACACTCAAGGATGGTCATCTAAACCATTTTAAAATGACAACTTCAAGTAGCAGTGGAAAGAAGTTGAAAAACTTTTATAGTGTGCTCAGAAGTGAAAACAGAAAACAGGCAGGAAGAGAAACCAGTAGAACTCCCCAACGTTAGTTTGTTTTTCTGAAAGGGACCCTTTGAATCTCAGACAACTACTTATACCATCTGTTACTGACCAAAACAAAGTACATGCCTCTTCAGTAAGAAGCCACGAGGGCAACAGTGATGCTGATGCTACATTGAGCTTTCTCTTGTTTTCTACAGACAGAGCTCATTTTAATGAATCTGTGGCTGTTGGGGGTTTCGTAAATAGACCATCCACCTGGTCCATTTCAAAGGGAAAGTGATAAGAGAATCTGATTATTTAACCATAAAACAAATCTGGGGTGCAAGTCCAACAAGAGTAGCTCTGGTCTTCTAAGATTAAATGCATCACCCAGCACATTGGCTTTTTCAACTAGGGAACAGAATGAGTGGTTAGGTGATTAATACTTGTGGCTAACCTCACTTAAAAAGAAAAATTTGGAATCTTGAAGCATCAGATCCCTGTCACTCCTGATTTGCAAGCCAAGCTCCTCTAGAACCTAGAATAAATTGCTCAAAGTTTTTTAGAGGCAGATGCTTGATAGAACGATCAGTCTCACCATGATCTCAGTTCATTTTAACTTGCTCTTTAGAGGTTATCACTTCAATGGGAGGAAACAGTGCTTCATAAGGTCATGTTGACCTCATGACCACAGAAATGTCTTCGGACACCACTGTCCCAACAGCTCTTGAAACAGAGATGACCGCTGCCCCCTATAGTTGGTTATATCCACAGGGACCTATTTCCTTTTTTTTCCCTTAGAGGTTATAGTCAGAATAATACATTTCACATGGATTCTGTGAAAATTTACTCTCTGTAATCACTCTTTTTGTAAAATATGATTTGTTGTATCTTCTGGACAAGTTGTTAATAGCAATAGCAATAACAGACTTACAGTATATACCGCTTTACAGCCCTCTCTAAATGGTTTACCGAGTCAGCATATTGCCCCCAACAATCTGGGTCCTCATTTTATCAATCTCAGAAGGGTGGAAGTCTCAGTCAACCCTGAGCTGGTGAGAATTGAGCTGCTAAACTGCTGCCAGCCGGCAATCAGCAGAAGTAGCCTGCAGTACTGCATTCTAACCACTGCACCACTATGGCTCTTAAATATGGAATAATCAAGTATCCGACATATAGAGTGAACTTAGCTTTCTTTCTAATTCTGTCAAGATGCAATTAAAAATATATCTATAAAAATGTCATGGAAGTTCCAGTTTTTCCTCTGATTATGGATGGAAGATATTGACATGAAAGATCAGGTCAGGTGGTTCTACTGACTGAGTGTGAATACCGCATGAACAAAATAGAATAGAAAAACATGCTATTTCTTCAAATTTCACTGAAGTTTGTGCTGCCTGCCTACTTTTTCTAACCACACCTGTAACAGTGGCTGCTGCAGAGAGGTCACTCTCTACATTTAAATGTATCCAAAAACATTATTGAAAGCAACTATCCCAGGCAAGACAAATCTGTTGGTGTTCTCAACTGAGAATGAATGTACCATATTCCAAAGATAATAAGTGTAGCTGCTAAGGAAAGAAAAACATTTGAGTGAACCTTTACAACTCTGCACCATGGCCCCCACCTGCGCACAGCCAAAGATGATGATGTCAGGGCCCAATCACTGACCCACCTAGGTTGTACAAGATGTGCTGGCTCTGAGGTCATAATAACAAACATGGAACGTGGTTGCTTTGGCTAGCAAATTATACAACTCAGGAGGGAGAGAAAAGGACAACCAACTGCTTTGTACCATTACCTGGAAGGTATATTACTGTACTGCGGCTTGATTTTTAAAGATTTTGTTTGGCTTGTTGACTTGATATGCTACTTATTATTTACTCGGCGCATGTTCTTGGTCTCAGTCTGCATTTAAAAATGTAAAATGAATTGCTTTGATTTAGTTGGTGGCTGATATAGCTTTATCCTCTGTATACATGCTCTTAGTCTCAGTTTGTATGATATTGCGTCCCATTCCATTCTAGCTACAGTGTATTCCAATGTATAGATAATACAGTTGTGTTTTATGGAAAACTAGCAACGCAGGTCAGTTGTGTTTGTGTAGATTGCTACAAAAATTGGAAAAAGCACTATATTGTAATGTAGTTTAGCAGTGATATTATTTAAAATAACTCTTGAGGACTAAGTATCTTTGTAATATTCAAATATTCAATATTCAAATACTAATGATTTGGAAGGCATTTTAAAATATAGGTTAGAATTTTTGAAATATACTTGCTAAACGTGAAAAACTAATTTAAGTTTCAAGTGAAAATGGCCTTTTGAAGGGATTTAAAATTGAGAACAGAATTATGCACTAAATTTTTTGATAAACATAAAGAAACTTGCATGTTCAAAAAGAACTTGGACCAGTGATAACGTTTCCTACACATGCCACATGTGTAGAAACGTGTATAAAATCTTTGTGTGTATGCTATGTGTTTAAGAAAAAGCAAGCATGCATCTTTTTATAGATCTGACATAGCAGTCTCCTAAATTTTAATCAGGTTTTTCAATCAGGAATAATTGAAGAAGTTGTGAGATGAAATGTCTCATGCCTATATAACAATAGTAACAATATTTTTTTAAATTATTTTCATGTAAGAAATAAAGGGAGTGTGCACCTCTTTGATTATTTCTACACAAAGGGACATATGTTGTCTCTTAAATGTCAATTATTGCAGTATAAATTATTTGGAAGAACTGATAGTTAAGTACTTGTACTGCCCTATCAATTAATATGTTTGGTCACTTAATCACTTAATGGAATTTCCCCTTCCTACAGTGTTTGAAATTATTATGGTTAAGAAGTGACAGTACTAGAACTGATTTTTTTCACTGTTTTCAGTGTATGATAATTATAAGCAAAGCTCTTACTCAAAGATGCACTCATAATTAAAAGTAAGAATGTTAAATTATTGTTAGCCGAAGAATTTCTGCTGCTTGTTCTCTCTTTGGAAAAGGTAATACTGTACTGTAAAAGAAAACCTTCAGAATTTCAAAGAATATTGGATGCTCAAAGGAAACAGTTGCTGTGTTTGTGATAGCTATGTCTAAATTTTGAAGGAGTAATGTAGACAATTTCTTTATATCATTGTGAAGATAAAATTCCTTGCATCTACTTCAACTGCAGTGCCACCTAGCGTCTGATAATCATGTTTTATCATTTTGGAAAAAGAAGTTGACATTTAGATAAGGTAGAGCAGATCAGAAAACAAATTCCATAAAAAGACTAGAACTACCCTTTGTTGAAATAGCAATATGTAGCCTCTCTCAATAAAATGTACTGGTAGTCCTTGACTTACAACAGTTCACTTAGTAACTGTTAGAAGTTACAACGGCAATGAAAAAAGTGACTGATGACCATTTTTCACACTTATGACTGTTGCACCATCCCTATGGTCACATGATTTACATTTGGATGCTTGACAATTGACTCGCTTTTATGACAGTTGCAGTGTTCCCTGGTCATGTGATCCCTTTTTGCAACCTTCTGGCAAGCAAAGTCAATGGGGAAACCAGATTCATTTAACAATCATGATACTGCATTTATTCACTTAACAAATGTGGCAAGAAAAGTTGTTAAATCGGGCAAAGCTCACTTAACAAATTTCTCACGTAGCAACATAAATTTTGGATTCAATTGTGGTCGTAAATTGAGGACTACCTTTAGTAGTCTTTCTGTAGAAATCTGTTTTCTAAGCTGGTCTATCTTGAAGTGCTGACACCACTTCGTATGACTAGGCAAATTCAAGAGTATTAGAAAGACCATACTTTTGTATACTACTAATGAGTGATTGGGATGCGCTAGAGGAGCAGACTCTGGAATCCTGGGAAAACATGGATTGAATAGTTTTGCAAAAAAAACATTTATTGCCAGTGCCTCTGGCTTCAAGCAGAATGAATGCAGCTTGAAGGATCTTGCTCGATAACAATCAGGAATGAAAGATGGAGAAGTGAAATTTAGTCAGCCAGGGAATTACAGATTGTGGAACAGTTATGTGCTGGCTAAAGCAAAAAAATTAAATAGAGTAAGTGTGCTAAGAAGGTTTGTTATAGAGAATATGCAGTTAAAATCTAAGATCAGTATAATGATAAAATGAATATTTTTGACTAATGAAATATAAATAGCCGTAAATCAACTGGCAAAGAGGAAAAACACATAAAATAACAACAACTTTAATGGTGAAGGGAGAGATAATCCAATTTGATTTGTCAAGAAGGCACATTAGCCTCATATCAAATACAGTTTAGTCTCGTGGAGCCATGTTGCATCTCTAGGTAGAGCTGTAAAAACTCATTTGTGCATCTGATAAAAGTTGTTGCCGACCAGAGTTAGCTAAAATCTAGCTGCTGAAGTGTTCAAAGCTATCTCTCTTTTAAGTGGGCACTATCAGCAGCTAGGGGAAAATCTTGGGGAGAGAGAGAGAGAGAGAGAGTGTGTATGAGGACTGTAAAGCACTGTGAAGCATAAGTCTAAGTACTATCGCTAGTGCTAATTAGACAACTAATAAAGTAAGACAATATTTAAACAAAAGTGTAAGATTGCTATCATTGATCAATGTATTATAAACATTTTCATTAGAATGATAAAGGGCAAAACACAGCCTTAGAAGTATCTGCTAAAGAATATGAAGAAATTTGTGAATTGACTTATTTACTCATTGATTGGATGTCAAAATTAAATTTAAAAGAAAAACATTGATTAAAATGAAATTAACTATTAATAGTATTGAGTATTTTCTTTCTTCATGACCCAGTCCCATCTTTATAATTTCTATGTTCTACTTCTTTCTGTTCTTTCCCTCTGGAGTAAACACAAAATACCATGTTGTGGCAGACAACTCGGTTTTTGTAATATAGAAAATAGCCCCACAATGATTTATCTTTCATTTTCTCAATCTCTTCTCCACATGCCAATTCCCAGAATTCTTAGCCAGTACAACTAAACTTTAATTTATGCTGGAGTTGAACTCCAAACATGCCTTCAGATATGAAACTGGGAAAAAGTGTAAAAGAAAGTAAGAATGAAGCAATTGACACCATGACAACCTAAGCTTTGCCTATCTTGTACAAGTTTTGTGATCGGGCAGCATCACAATGGCACAATGCTGTTTTCATAATTTTGACAAACTTTTTCAGATGCCTCTGTACTGCAGTGAAGTTTTTCTTGTGCAAAATCATATCTATGTCTCTGTCTTTTTTAAAATTTTAGTTATCCAAATGGGTAGATATCAGTAAAACAGCCCACTGAAACAGTTGTCATGGACATTTCAATAATATACAATTACTGATTTCTATGTTATAAAAGATGCAAAGGAGCAAAATATTAGTGCACCTGGCATACATATCAGAAGGTCCATTCAGCCTGTAGGAAAACTTTACCAGTTGGAGCCATTGCGGTACACTGTTGTAGCTGTAATGATTTAAAGTAATATCTCTCATTCTTGGCAATTTGAAGATGTGTGGACTTCAACTACCAGAATTCCCTAGCCAGCATGCTACTTAGGGAGTTCTGGGACTTGAAATCCACACATCTTCAAGCTTCTCACATTGAGAAACACTGGGTTAAAGTGTTTTGTTTTGTTTTTTATTTGATTTATATGCGCCCTTCTCCGGAGACTCAGGGCGGTTTACAATGCGTTAAGCAATAGCCTTCATACTTTTGTATATTTATACAAAGTCAGCTTATTGCCCCCACAAACTGGGTCCTCATTTAACCTACCTTAGAAAGGATGGAAGGCTGAGTCAACCTTGAGCCTGGTAAGATTCGAACCTGCAGTAATTGCAGGCAGCTGTGTTAATAACAGGGTGCATTAAACCACTGTACTACCAAGGCTCCAAAGTGTTCAACTAAACTAACCTAGATTCATCCTCAGCCAGAAAAACTCAAAGGGCTTTAGCCCAGTCACTATGTCTCAGGCTAACCTAGGTAATTTAGAAGTATGCCATCTTGAGTTCCAGGAGAAAAGCTGACAGAGAAATCAAATGAACAATAACAACTTCAGTTTCTCTGTATGAGAACCCACTATTGAATCATCAATATGTATTGTTAATATATCAGAATGAATAATTCCTGGAGCATTTGCTTCAGAGTTTTTATATTAAAAATAATTCACTGCTGAGTTTTTTCTTAAAACTGATGCTTATTCCAAATTAATAATAACTTAAAATGCACTTATGCACAGCACTGTTTTAAGTGAGGCCTTTTTTAATAGTAAACATTCAAAATATAAAAATGCTGATTTTTACCAGTAGAAAAGCTAAACAATTCAGTATAACATCAAATGCTTATGATATCTAATTAGGTGTCTACTTTTTGTTTAATTATGTTATATCATATATATCTAATTATGAGAATCAGTTAATTAAGCTGATATATCAAATGCATTGCCAAAGTTTGGTGGAGAAAAGTATAACATGTAATATCAGTTTTTTTCTTTAGTGAGCAAGTCATAAGTAAATGAGATGTATAGCATGATGTAAAATGCTTTCTTAAATAAGATTTATAAAATATGTGATATCTGATTTAGTGAAATTCTTGTTCAATGAGGCTGAAATTTACCTTCTGGTCTTCTTTTAATTATATGATTCTAGATACATTTTGAACTGAAACTTACTTCAATGTAAATTGTTCAGTTGAAATGAAATATAAGTTTGGCAGACCTAGGGACATGACTATTTTTTATTTCTTTCCTCTGAGAAATATTCAAGACATTTTTCAAATATCAGGTGAAGATACATTAACATTAGAAATAAATTGACTGAATAAAATAGAGTGGATGTATTAAAATTAAGAAGTGTGGTACAAAAATACTATAGCCTTTCCAAAACTATTGATTTATCAACGGGTAATATAAATAATTATGAATAATTTAGGCTGCAGTTCTATACCTACTTTATCAGATAATATAAAAAGAACATTTTTATTAGTGTTTTAATGCACAAACTTTAACATCTCTCTGTATGTGTTGCTTGTGTGTGTGTATTAGCTTTTTTCCTTTATAAATCATCAGAAAATTTGGGATAGCCATGCTTTTCATGTGTGATCCTACAGTCTTCACTAGCAACTAAATAACCTTAATTTATTTACTTGTCTGATTTAGTCAGAGTCCTTTTATTGTCTCTCTAAAGGTACACTATACTTGATTTTAGCCAAAAAGCTGCTGGATTAAAGTAGTAGTTTTATAAAGTTGCCCTCCGGTTACCAGTAAATTATTTACTGTTTGGCCTATGTAGCATATTGAAGGAAAAAAACAGGTGCTACTGAGCAGATGCTAGTGTTCATTTAGCATCTATTTGCATTTTTTTAAACAAAGTAGATGTTTTCCTGGTTCAGTTTTGAGTTGTGGAACGGAACAATGCCATCTTAGGAAAAAAGAAGTACTTTAAGGAGTTCTCAATAAGTACTATATGACCACTTTTGTATGCCTCACTTTGCATAGGCCTAAAATTATGCCATCTTTGAAAAATTAAGTGCATATTTTACCAGCCTTAGTTATTAGAAATGTTAAATAGATTTAGCAGAAAAACAGTAGAGATATAAGGAGAATAAAGTTATACAACCATGGAAGGGCTGGGATTTTTAAACTGCAGTTATAGCCACAGTAAATATCCATTTGAAAATCATGCTTAGATAGGTTCATAGCTCTTCTTTCAATCTCCCAGTAACATTTTTGACAGTTATCTGTACTCTAGAAAAATAGTGGACAGACTCTTATCTAAGAAAATAGTTATTAAGTGTGAAGCCATATTCAACCCAGATTATTATTTTCAATACTAGTAATTGGCTGTCCTTATAAAAATTGGTAATAGTCAATAATGTTTTGTGGCTGAATTGTGTCATTATTGTTTTTTATTAAACTGTTTCTTTATTGTTTGCTTTCATTTCTAATGGAGATATTTATCTCTTGTATGTTCTGTCTCTGTGTTCTCATGACAATGTTATCCATTCAGTTGTGTCCGATTATTCAATTCCATGTTCTAGAGACTGTTCATATATTTGAAATATATGACTTAGAATCATATATCTAACGCAGTATCTTAATATGTTGGTTTTTAACTTTTCACATGGAAAAATGTATGTTACTTAATAGGTAATCTTGAAAACTCTTCAACTGGATAGGAGTCTTGTACATCATAACTCATTCTAAACTCTCCTAGTTAAGGCCATCTCAGAAAGCATACAAGAGAAACATTTAGAGCACATTCTATATACAGTAGAGTAATTAATGTCTTTCACCCATTGAATTCCATGTTGTTTGGAGGGTTTCGTGATCTTGAAAAAAAGATGAATTTAAGAAGTTCAAATCAAATTAAATTGAATTAAATTCATCTTTTTTTTTAATTCAATTGATTTGGTTTGATTTAAAATTGCATACAGGTGCTACAGGTTCCAAGCATCTTTTTGTTTATGACTCTGAAATGCTGTGAAGTCCTAATAATTATTGCCTAGCAGAAAAAAATTTTTGCATTTGTTACTATTCTCATTTTATTTTACGAAAGTGAATTTGCTCATGGTCGGAATTTGTTAAAAGATAGCCTATGGGTGGGTGCAATTCCCGTATCCTTTATTATATAACAATCTTTATATTATATTATAAAGCCGCACCTTCCTGGCTTTCTATATTTTAGGATGGGAAATAGTATGGAGGAAATATTGTTTAAGTAGCGTTGCTACTATCATTATTATGGTAGAATCTTTCCCCTAAGAAATGGTTGGAGAGGTATCTATCCGTTGAGAAGTTCAGAGAAATTGTCCACCCAATGGTATCTCCCCTGCCATGTAAGTATGTCACCCAATATCTTTTCCTATAAGAATTTCAAAAAGGCATTTGTGCTCACCTCTCATTTTAATTACAAGGTCTATCTGCCTGGGAGACCTGGAAGCAATGGCTAATTTTAGTCACAAACTTATGAGAAGTCATTTTTCCTGTAGATCAGAGGAGGAGATATTTTTGTAAATTCTTAGTATTTTCTTTCCTCTCTGAATATTCTGTTTTCTGGTTATCTAAGCACCTTCAGCTTTACAATATGCCTTAAAGCTAGGATCTGATTTGAATCTTAGCTTAAATGCCTGCATTGTGAAAAGTCTGAGAAATATAATAAGGGATCATTTATTCAATGAGCTCCTCCCCCCCCCCCCATTTTGACTCATCAACTTTTAAATTATTAGTTGTTTGCTTTCTTGACTCACCCTTTTGGCACAAGCAAAAAATTGATAAACATTTACCATTTAAAATAAACATTCATTTTGTTTTATTTAATTTTAATGACTTTTCAATTAACTGTGCTACTAACTGCATGTAATATAGTGAAAGGAAAGAATTTTTACAACATATTTCTAAATGAAACTTAAGGATAATTAGAAAGTTATTCTAATATATCTGGGATGGACAGCAATTGGATTATTTAACTAGATACATCTTTTATATATACTGCTCAAAAAAATAAAGGGAACACAAGCAGAAGACATCCGAGATCTGAATGAATGAAATAGCCTTATTAAATACTTTGTTCTTTACATACAGTAGTTTATACATTGCTCAAACAACTGAAGGGAACACAAAACTACTGTATGTAACGAACAAAGTATTTAATAAGGCTATTTCATTCATGTCTTCTGCTTGTGTTCCCTTTATTTTTTTGAGCAGTGTATATCTTCTGCTGTTGGCAATCAAAGAATTATTAATTTTAATGTATGGTGAAGGAATTAGACAAAAGTGTACCTTATCCCAAAAAATGAGGACATACAATTAGTATTAGGATAATTAATTTATTCACAGAGAACAAAATGTAAAAAAATATTTGGATTCTTTAAGGAATCATTGAAACTATCTTCATAGAACAGTTAAAACATTTAAAGTGTCCTTTCTTTCTTGTAATCACAAAACTAATTTCAGTTTCAGTCACATACAACACATATGCTCAGCAAAACTTCGGGTACCACTCAGGAGTGTATTAAAGAAACTTCACAAAGAATTCATCTATGTTAAGTAACTAAAACTCACCAAGGACGGGACAGGACACTACATTGAAGAAAAACAATATTCCATTTTGAGTTTCACATTTTTTGAGATCTGGTTCAGTATATTTGGCAATTCAGTGCCAGATAGCAGATGAAGTCATATTGCAGGGTTTGGCAGATTGAGGGACAACTATGCTGTCAGCTGCCTCAGTGAGTAGATGATTTAAAAGAAATACAAGTACTACTTGTATTATTGTGGCAGATTACAGTAGCTAGGAAAACTCCAACAAATATATTTTTTTCCATCTAATGGAAATGTATTTTGTGAAACATATTTTATGTATTATAATGACAGGCATAAAGCAAACATATTTTAGAAGAAAAGTTTTGGTTATAAATTTCATTAATCCAAAATTTTTTCCAAAAGTTTTATATAAATAGGGTCAAAATAAAGATGTTTTTGTGAATTATAAACTATTTTGAATTTTTTAGCTTCTGGTTTAATATATAATATTATATAGTATAATTATGGTATTAATTTAATTAATTACTAATTATAATACATAGTGGTATGAATAGGATTTGGTTGCTAACTTCTTTGGTCTTGCAATCTTTGTGTCTTCTCACTGACAGTATATGATATAATATATAAGGACATGACAATGTATAATGTTAAACCAAATTACAATTATGTCCTCTATTTAGAAGACATACATTATAACATTATGTTCTCTATTTAGGTTCCTGTTTATTTAATATTTGTGATTTGTTTTCTACTATTATGTACAACATTTGTTTATTACAGCCCAACTAATGCCAGTTTTCTAATGCCTTACTATCAATCCAGATTTAAGACCATTTCTGCATCTGAAAATAAGTATCAAACATTAATATAAAGAAGAATAAATTCTAGGGAAAGCTCAAGGATGAAAAATCATTATTTTAAAGAAAACCCAATGTTAGAATACTTTGTTAACAAGAAAATAAGGTCTTATAAAAATACTATTAAAACTTCCACCTTACTTTCTACCATTATATAATATTCTGATACAGTATAAACAGTAGTAGTGGAAAATATAGGCACATTATTTGTAGGGAACCATTAAATTGCCTAGATGTACTAAAGGGAACTATGGTTATTAATAACACACTGTAAAATCTAAATGTAATTTTAAACTTTTTTTGCTACACATCTATTATTATGGATTCTTCAGACCAGAAGTTATAGTGCAGGATTATAATTTCTCATTTATTTTAGCCAACAACTAATGGAGTATTTGGTTTTTATCTTTCAGGTTTGAACATCAGTGGCTTAAAGGAACAAAAAAGTAATGGAACCAGTTCTGAGCCCAGTTTTTCATCTCTGGAGAGGAAAAGCTCTTTGTCAAGGTAAAATCGTTAAAGTGTTTCATTACTGAATTTTTTCAACTAAATGCCTCTGGGAATTTCATGGAATCCTGACAACAATATTTTGATCTCTGGGCTTCAGTTCAGATTCGTGTTTCTAAAGTAATAACATTAAAGACAAGAACACCTTAAAAATATTTGTACTAAAGCCAGGTATTGTTTTGCAGCTGTTGTTCTCTTATTTTAAGACTCCATTGACATCTCAGTGAACCACAGATTAGCATGTACAGCTGCTCTCAGTAGGACTACTTAGAGACTAGACAATGGAAGTTGTCAAGACATAAAACATAAAGTCTTCAAGAAATAAAATGGTGTGTCATCTCCTGGATGGAGTTGAGATGTAAATGAACTTCAGCTCAATTCCTGTTTTCATATTCGTTAAAATGCTAGATTATCTGGTTTTTGTTTTTTGTTTTGTAATTTCAAATTGAGAGCATTTAATTAATGCCCTTGTTTTTCCTAAAGAGATGCAATTTATCTACTCCCCCCCCCCCCCAGTCCTTTGGGTGATTTTGTGTTACACTTTTTTTCTATCAGCAGCATGATTCAAATTGCTGGCAATCAAGAGGTATAAGTAAATGAAGCATAGTAAATAATTCTGGAATTTTAAATTGGCTTTAGATTGTTACATAATAATTGTCAACACACTTCCATAGCCTGATTGTGCTGCTTTGTGTTTGAAAGCCTCATTTGTATTTTCTGATCTTTTTGATTATGTTATACAATAATATGCCTGTCCCTACTTAGTAACATTTATACATTTTTTAAAATTTTAACTATATAATTATGTAAAATTGGTACTATGTAGTCATGGAATAAAATTAATTGAGCAGCCTATAGAATAAATAGTAATGCACTTTATACACTGTACAGTGCAATTATTTTCAGATCTGATTTTCAGGAACTGAAGTTGGAGAATAATACTTTCTGAAGTTAATTTGTTAAAATATATTGGTTACATTTTAATTTCATAAGTTATTGCTATTTGAAGGAATAATAAGTCAAAGAAGTATCTTCAAATACTGTTTGCTATATAAAAAGAATAAACATGTTGTAAACACTATCAACATTTTTAAAAATGTTCTGGAAACATGCTTTGAATTATAATATGAACAAGCAGTTTCATATAAATTACTGTTCATATAATGCACGGTATAGCATAAAGAAGCAAGGAACACTCTTATTCTAATAGGGAAAAATTAATTGCACAGTATAACATGAGTTAATAGTTATTTTTAAAAACACTTGCATTTTAATTTTCTCTATAAGGAAAATAAAGGCTTTTTAAAACCACATTGATTAGTAACATTTCCAATCTTATATTGGATGCTTCTTTTATAAAGATGTTACCAATAAAGTGTGAAAGAAGGGATAAGACTCAGTTATTTATTTGCAGTTTGGATACAGAGAAATTTCTTACAGGCTGATGTCTAAAGGTTCCACTTATTGTTACTTCTTGCACCTTCGTGCTATTACAAGTGGTCTTGAAAACCAGTACTTGAAAATAAACATAACAGTCTAGTACCGCTGTGGTATGTTTAATTCACCCCCCCTTCCCATAGTGTTTAGTCACTGAGCTGATGAGCGACTCGTGAAATTCTCTGATGGACCTAATTTTTTTTTTAAAATGGCTTCCACTGATGTCCTACAGACAATAATTATGATGTGCTAGTTAAGCCCAAACTACAGCTGAGGGATTTTACTTTAAAGCAGAGGCTTGGGCGCAAAAATGCATTTATAGCTCTTTGTCTGGCACCTCATTATGCGTGGACCTGATTCATTAAGTAATTGGTTTGCAGTTGTTTACATGAGTATTAAGGCTTTTATTCAGCAGTCTTTGAGAGATACATTGTGCAAATGTTGCATGTTATGAATGCAGAATGAGGGGCAGTGGACAAGTCCTATTGGCTAAACACTGCACTCTGTTGAAAAGCAAGTAAAAGAGATTGGGTGCTGCTTTGCATAGCAATGACTTTCTTAATAAGCTTTACAGATTAATACACACAAGCTATAAAAGATGCAAAGAGATACTCTTAGCACATTTATCCATGCTCATTTCACTATTATGGCACTGGAGATGGGAAGAATTGAGTGCTTTCATATTCTTTTTTTCCAGCGCAACTTCAGTGCATGAGACTTAATAGAATCCAATGTTTATTGTATTATAAATTGTGGGGGAAGTAGGCAGACCTGCAACAGTTTATTATTAAAGATTCTTTCAATGTAAATCTTTTCCACCATTGTGTGTCCAACAGCAAAATCATTTTGTGGTTGAGTGGGGATGAAAGGCATAATGTACGAAGGAGTGAGTCTTAATAGAAAGCTGCTCTCCGATTGAAGGCCACTTGTTCCCTTTTGTATGGAGGTGCATGCCACAGCTTCCTCTTCTCCAGCAAATATTACCCTGTTGTATCCTAGCTGAAAACAATTTTCTTGCCAGAGTTCCACTGCTTAGTACAAATACACTTTAACTTGGACACAAAGTTTCTAACTTAATTATTACATTACATTTAAAGGAAAAATATTTATATGAAACAAATGATCCAAAAGTAACATATCCTTAGTAGTTATAGCATAATTATTAAACCAATGGTTGCAGCAATGTGTGTGGCATTTGACTGCTTTGTAGCAATACAATCAGCCAGTGGATGTCAGTAGCAGACTGTCCTTGCAGGTTTGGGCTAGATGCAATGTCTTTTCTTAGAAGCCTTTTCTTTTGCAACATCTGAATGTAAAAAATAAAACCCAAAATATTTAAGTTGGCTTCCTGAAGTATGCCTTAAGATTTCAGTATTCTTTTATTTACCAAGTTATCTATTAAGGACAATAGGACTTGCTTTTGAGTTTCATAAAATTCTTATCTGATTGACTATTTAAATTGGCTTTTTAAACAGAAGTGTCTTTTTCTTTAAATATTTTATCCACTTGAATAAATTACTAGTTACCACTTGTAGCTATTTGTACTGATGATTTCAAATATAGCTTCTGATAAATGTTTCCTTTTAATCTTCACAAATAACTACAATGACCAGTAGGGGTCACTGTTTCTTTGCTAAATTCAAGTTGCATTTCTCAGTCTATTTCCAAATGAAATTTATATTTTAGCAACTATTCAAATATGGACTGAGTTTTAGTTTCAAAAAACTTCAATGCTGCTGTTATCAGTTTATCTTCTGGGGAATAGAAGAATCTTTTGATGGCCATTGTAGATTTTGATGTCATTTGTATAAGATGGTCAAGGTGAGCTTTCCTGGATTCTCTGTTCATGGAAGACATAGCCCAGATATTTAGTGATGTTTGATTTTTTTCAATTCTGCTCAATTATCTAAGCCCGCTGTCTTGGTTTCTAATTGAAAATCATTATTTTAGATTTCTGGTAGTTTATAAACAGCCTGTTTCTCATCTATACTACCCCCATATTAGCAATATAAAAGAATGAGATAGTTGTGGCACTTATTCTTCTCTTCCTTAAACCTTCTGAATAAATGTGACCAAAGATGATTGTGACATAGTCTACTGAAACTACAGCACAGCACAGTTCAAAACACTGATAAAAGTAATAGCTTCATAGATAGAAGCAGATGAATGACTTTGCAGATGACATTGCCTTAATACTGCTTAAGTTAAATAAGCTTTTCCCTTTGATCATTGAAGACATATTAAAATATGGAGAGGTAGTGAATTTTGAAATTAATTTTAGAAAGACAATGGCTTTGTTCATCAACATCAGCTCCAAATTAGAGAATGAGGTAAGGGTTAAATAGTCCTTTAAGATTGGTCATAAATGAATTATCTTGGACTTTAAATATACTTTTTCTCAGTTGTGTACACTAATTTTGAACTAGAAGAAAGGGGGCAATGTCAGGGTCAGATTTTTAAAGTGCAAATTTAGAAATTAAAATGCTTATATGTATAGATAGTTGGTGATAAAAAGAAAAATGCTTTATGGATGCAAAAATAGTTGAAGTCCTTAAATTGTTAAAAGAAAGGAAAGTTTACTGAAACTAATGTTCTGATGGTATAATACTCCTATTTCTTTAGTATAAATGTCAATATAAGAATTGTTGAAAGAGATATGGTAATATTAGAATAGAATAGAATAACTGTTGGAAGGGACCTTGGAGGTCTTCAAGTTCAACCCCCTGCTTAGGCAAGATACCCTACACCACTTCAGACAAATAGTTATCCAATCTCTTTTTAAAAACTTCCAGTGTTGGAGCATTTACAGCTGGTAAGTTGTTCCACTGATTAATTGCTCTAACTGTCAGGAAATTTCTCCTTAGTTCTAGGTTGTTTCTCACCTTGATTAGTTTCCACCCATTGCTTCTTGTCCTTCCCTCAGGTACTTTGGAGAATAGCTTGACTCTGTCTTCTTTGTGGCAGCCCCTGAGATATTGGAACACTGCTATCATGTCACCCTAGTCCTTCTTTTCATCAGACTAGACATACCCAGTTCTAGCAACCATTCTTTATATGTTTTAGCCTCCAGTTCCCTAATCATCTTTGTTGCTCTTCTCTGCACTCTTTCTAGAGTCTCAATATCTTATTTACATCGTGGCAACCAAAACTGGATTCAGTATTCCAAGTGTGGCCTTACCAAAGCATTATAAAGTGGTATTAACACTTCACATGATCTTGATTCTCTATTCCTCTGTTTATACAGCTTAGAACTGTGTTGGCTTTTTTGGCAGCTGCAGCACACTGCTGGCTCATATTTAAGTGATTGTCCACTAGGACTCCGAGATCCCTTCACAGTTACTACTATTGAGCAAGGTACCACATATACTGTACCTGTGCATTTTGTTTTTTCTTGCCTAAATGTAGAACCTTACTTTTTGCACCATTGAATTTCATTTTGTTAGATAGCACCCAATGTTCAAGTCTGTCAAGATCCTTCTGTATCTTAAGCCTATCTTCTGGAGTGTTGGCTATTCCTGCTAGCTTGATATCGTCTGCAAATTTGATGAGTTCCCCATCTATTGCCTTGTCCAAATCATTGATGAAGATGTTGAAGAAAACTGGGCCTAAAAGAGAGACTTGGGGTATCCCACTGCATACTTCCCTCCATGTAGATGCAGTTCCATTGAGGACTATACATTGAGTGCGGTTTGTCAGCCAGATATGAATCCATCTGGTGGTGATGCTGTCTAACCCACATTTTTCTATTTTATCAAGTAGTAGGTTATGGTCTACTTTATCAAATGCCTTACTGAAGTCCAAGTAAATGGTATCGCAGCATTCCGCTGGTCCACTAATTTTGTCACTTTGTCAAAGAATGCAATAAGATTAGTCTGGCATGATCTATTTTTGACAAACCCATGTTGGTTTTTGGTTATTACTTTGTTTGCTTCTAGCTGTTCACTGATTCGTTGCTTGATTATCTTTTCCAGAATCTTCCCTGGTATTGAGGTTAGGCTGATAGGTCTGTAGTTTCCTGGATCTATTTTTTTTCCTTTTTTTGAAGATGAGAACTACACAACAGCTCTTTTCTAGACCTCTGGCAGTTCCCTGGTGCTCCAGGATCTTTGAAAAATATAATTCAGTGGTTCTGCGATCTCATCTGCCAGTTCCTTCAGAACCTTGGGATGTAATCCATCTGGTCCTGGTGATTTGAACTCGTCTAGAGTAAACAGGTGCTCCATTACCATTTTCTTCCCTATTGAAGATACTGGCATGTTTTGAGAGATCATTCAAAGATTTGGAAATTAGTAATATTTTTATTTTTCTCTTTTCTCATACTTAACCCAAACAAAAACACCCCACCCCACCCCCATATCTAAAACTGTTGCCTTGTCTTACCTTGGGGGCTTGCAAAAGGGGTAGATGAGGTCCATGGAGTACCTGCCATTAACTTAAGGTAAATAAGCATCTGTTTTTTGTATTTTTGCTTGTGGATTGTGCATTAATAGTAGAAGATTTGAAACTGGAAAAAATTAGTATTTCTTCACATAGTACAACTATAGAATGTTATAGAAAGTGGAGTAATTCATAAAGGAAAGATGTTTTAAACTTTTTAACAATAGAATACATTATGAAATAACACTTTTATTGAAAAGCATGGTAGGGAGATTTCTTCCTTTTGAGTGGTTTGAGTAAGAATCAATTCCTTATTCAACCCCTCATTTCTGGATTCATTTAGCTTCTCCAACTAGGATTTATGTAAATAGTGTAAAAATCCATAAGACGAAGTGATATAATCAGCTTTTGAAGATTGACAAGGTATTCTTTATTTCAGTAATGAAGAAGTCATAAATCTTATATACAAAATGGATTTATGTGACATTGTAGCATACTTGTAGCTGTGGAAAAAGTAGACATGTACCAAGCTTCCTTGGAAAATGAACACAGTTTTGAATTCATCTGTGTAGTTTGTGCCTACACCACTTAAGGTTAAGAACTCATAAAACGAATTGACAGATGGCTTATTGTAGAACATTGCAGAGATAATTTTTTTAAATATGGAAGATTTTTCTGCAATAATTTGTTTAACTCTATTTTGATGTCTGTGACTAGAATTGAACTCTTACCTGTTTGCGCCAAATCACTCCTCCTAACACAAGTTGTGGCATCAGAATGTATAACAATTGTGGCTATACAGCAGTGGCAAAGGAAGACCGGGGGGGGAGGGGAGGGGAGATGAATAAATGGAGTAGGGGTGGGCATTTACTCCAATCAGATGGAAGGATATTGGAATCCTATCATAGATGACTTAAGAAAATAGTCTGAAGTATCATTCATAATAATAATTTTAATATATTGAATTGATACATACTGTATTTTTCGGAGTGTAAGATGCTCCCGACTATAAGACACACCTACCTTTTTGGGGGAGGAAAACAAGTAAAAAAATCTGCCTCTGCCTCCCAGCAATTTGCCTCCTTGCAGCAAACAGCTTTTTCATTTTCATTTTCAGCACAGCCTGATTAGCACAAGAAAAAAAAACCTGCCTCTGCCTTCCAGCAATTTGTCTCCTTGCAGCAAACAGCCCATTTCAGCTTCAGCACAGCCTGATTAGCACAAGCAGCTGATTGTTGGTTGGATCAGCCTCCCGAAGATCAGCTGTTTCAGGCTGCAGGGATTGCTATAGCCTATTGCTGCTTCCCCACGCCCCATTTTCCGGGCGGGCGGCGGGTGGGTGGGGCTACATTTGGTATATAAGATGCACCCAAATTTTCACCCTCTTTGGGGGGAGAAGTGCGTCTTATACTCCGAAAAATACAGTATGTATATTTATACATTTATATGCATACATGTATGCATATAAGCAGTTTTCTTATATCCGAAGAGACGTGTCTAAATCTAGAAATATGAATAATACAGATGCTGCTGCACCATTGTACAATATGAATTTCTTTATGTTAGCTATTATTTATGCAGACATCTTACGATAAGTATGTGACATTTCTTTCAACAAGCTTATAGCAGTTCTGTGGAAATCTTGAGAAAGAACAATACTTTATTTCAGTTGGACACTCTTTCATAATTGTAGTGTTACTGCCATCTGAACACCTAATCAGATATTTTTTTCCATGATAATCTGTCCCTATCCTGAACTTTTAGGTCTTCCAACAATGCTCTGTAAATGAGTCCATCCAACGTACTTGTCCTGTTCTTCTCTTTCCTTCTAGCTTTTCCAAAATTAGACCTTCTCTTGAGAGTTAGGTCTTAGTATAGTATATCCACAGTAGGATAATTTGAACCTGGTCATTTGTACCTCTAGTGAGAATTCTTAGTTGATTTGTTCAATTATCCTTTTGTTTGTTTTCATGGCTGTCCACCTAATTTATAGAAGCTTTCTCCCATATCAACATTCAAAGCATCAATACTCTTCCTACTCTGGTTCTTTAAAGTCCAACTTTCACTTTCATTGAGTTTTGCAGAGAATACCATTGCTTGCACAAATCTGATCATTGTAGATATTTACACATCCTGGTAGTTCTTTTCCAAGGCCTTCATGGCTGTTGTACTTAGTAAATTTTTGACTGCTTGTTCCATTATATTAATAATTGGTTCCAAAAGGCAGAAGCTATCCACCATTTCGATATTTTCACTGTATATTCAAAGGTTGGCAGTTCTACCTGTTGTCATTAGTTTACTCTCCTTCATATTTAATTTTAGTCCCATTTTTTTACTGTACTCTTTTGACTTTTACTAGTAGACTTCCCATATTAAATATACAGCATATAAGTTGAATAAATAAAGGGAGAGTATACAGCCACTCTGTTTTTCCGCGTTCTCATAAGACTATAATTTCTTCAGTTGTACATAGGTTTCACACGAAGACAATGAGGTGTTCTGGGATTCCCATTTTTCTAAGCACATTCTACAGTTTGATGTGATCAACACAATTGAAGGTGTTTCTGTAATATATAGTGACTTTTGTTGGATATTTTATAGATAGAACTTATTTTCAGTGGAAATTTATTTCTTCCAAGCTAGTAATTTTCTAAATATGTATACTTTTATTAAACTATTTACAAACTTACGTTTCTTTGCTAATTTTTAAAAATGCTGTTCATACTGTTGTTTTTCTGGAGTACAATGTTGGTTTGCTACATGCTGGATATTCTGTATAAACATACACAAAAATGTATAAAAACCTTAATCCAGAGAAAATGGCAAAATGGTCTGGAAACTAGGAAGTCTTAAACAGTGAAATACAAATATTCTTGTCCTTGGTTAAAACTGAATTCTGAAGTTTTTAGTCCATTGTTCTTAGAATTCATTCTGATCTTAAGTTATATCTGAATATATCCACATGTCCACTTGTTACTGAGCAGAATATATCCATCTGTCCACCTGTTAATGAGCACTGATATATATTTCTTTTTTTATAGAGAGGAAAATCAAAGAGGAATAATATCTACAATAAAATCTAAAGGTAAGGATATTATCAGTTGTAGTCACCTAACACAATTAGACTCTCCCCCCGCCTTTCTGGCAATAGAGAATCTTACTAGGGCTCATGTAGTCCATGTAGTGGCATCTTGGTTCTAAGACATCTGTAAGAAGGAATGAAACAACACTCGGCATTTTTGCCCTCAAATAAATGTGTGCCCTTATGTCAGTCTTCTTTTGAGGACTACCAGAGCAAGCCCCCTAGTTTTCTTGGCAATATTTTCAGAAAAGGTCTTTTTCTTCTTTTGGAACCAAAAGAGATTGACTGGTTTAAGATTACCCAATTGGCAAGGTGCAACTAGAAAAGCAATCTCCCACTTCCTAGCCAGATCCCTTTAACTGCTACATCAAACTAGCTTATTTACAAAACAGGTTTGCAGGAATTGAGTATGTCTAATTTAATGAAAATAAGAACTAGTGGTGGCATGATATCAGCATTCCAATATCTAAGGGGCTGCAACAGAGAAGAAGGGGTCAACCTATTTTTGCAAGCACCTGAAAGCAGGACAAAAAGCGATAGATGAAAACTAATCAAGGGGCAAACCAACCTAGAAGGAGAGATTTCCTGACAGTTAGAACAATTAATCAGTGGTACAACTTACAGTTGTGGGTGCTCCAACACTGGACGTTTTAAAGAAGAGACTGGACAACCATTTGTCTGAAAAGCTATAGGGCAGTGATGGCTAACCTTTTTGCCATTGCTTGCCAGGAGTGGGGGGCAGGGGAGGTTCACGCTTGTGCGTGCCCACACCCATACTTCTATGCATCCCACCCTGCGCATGCGCGCACAACACCACCACCTCCCGCTCCTGGCACGTAATGGGCTGGTAGGCCCATTTTTCTTTCTCACCTGGCTCCAGATCCTCTCTATGCATCTGAAGAGGGTGAAAACAGCCTCCCCCCCACCCCGGAGGCCCTCCGGAAGCCTGAAAGGGCCCATATCCCAACTCCCATGACTTTTTTGCTGTACCCAGCTCCTGTGACTTTTTTGCTGTACCCAGCCTCCAGAGGCCTCTCTAGGAGTCTCTGGAGGCTGGGGACAGCAAAAAAAATCACTTCCTGTCCAACCAGGAGTTGGGAAATGGGCCCTTTCAGGTCTCTGGAGGGCCTCCCGGGGGGGGGGGGGGAGTCTGTTTTCGTTCTCTTCAGATGCATAGAGAGGATCGGGAGCTAGGTGAGAAAGAAAAACGGGCCTTCCCCACCCCCACCCCCCCGAGGCAGGAAACAGCCTGTTTCCCTACTTCTGGTGGGCCCAGAAGGCCCAAAAATCAGGTGGCCGGCACTCATATACGTGCCAGAGCTGAAGTGGCATGCCCACTGATATGGCTACGTGTGCCACCTGTGGCATGTGTGCCATAGGTTCACCATCACGGGCATAGGGTTTCCTGCTTAAGCAGATGGTTGAACTAGAAGATCTCCAAAGTCCTTTCCAACTCCGTTATTTTGTTATTCCTTTTCTATATGCATTTCATTACCATATGCCTTCCCCCCAATGGCTGGCCTTACACTGCAATCTCTTTTCATCATTTTGATGAAAATAGTGATAGCCTGAAGATGTTGCTGTTTCATATTTTTGTCAATGACTTCCACACATATTACACATTATATGAAAAGTACTTTTTTTGTAATATACTAAATTAACCTAGGGCCATCTGTTTATCTCTATACTGTAAATCCTTACACTATTAATTTGGATGTAAGCCCTCCAGATATTTTTGGATTTCCATTATTCTTGACCAGAGGCCTTTATTACTGAGACTGATGGAGGCCTGAATCCAACATCTGAAGAGCAACAGGTTTCTTGCTCCCTAAGTAGCCATTAATTATAAGGAAGGTGCTTGAGTCCAGTGATTTCTGCAGCATTTTTAGTGCTACAAAAGCCTTTTTGAAGCTAAGCAAAATATATACAATTCACATAGTGATTGCATTACCTTAAATATGTTGATTCCAGCTTTTATTTGACTGTTCAAAACATAAAGTGGCCATAGATCATTCACATTTCAGTTTTCAACAATTATGGGATTCTTGAAGGTGCAGATCCAGGACTGGAGGATGCAGGTGACCCTGGGCCCACAGATTGTCTTCATCTATCATAAGGAAAAGAACCTCTAGCTTTGTCAATCATAATGTGGATACCATTTTTGTATACCAAATGCTAATAGTAGTAATTCCGGAGAGATTTTCATTGCCTAAAATTTCTTGCAGTTTCTGCTTCTTCAGGATTAATGTCTAAATCTGAGGTTCTCTTGTATTTCTAGCTTTTTAAAATCTCTTTACATATGATGCTGATGCCCAACTCCACTCGTCCATTTTTTCACCTTAATTCACTCAAGAAACTTGTTTTCCCTTTTTCCTCAAAAAAGATGAGCCAGAAAAAAATGTTTCATAAAGGTGACAATTGCACAATCTCTTAAATGAGGATGATGAATCAGATGGACCAAGTCCAGTCCATATACCAATGGAAGGAGAAGTTCTTTGGCTTTGATTACAGTTAAATAGAGGTCATACAGTATTTAATATTTGTACTGTTATCTAGTTGCCATTCATTGAAGGCTTTTAACATCCTAAATAATATAAATCATTGGTTATGTTGACACTAGATGCCTTGTCATTTCTTTCCCCATCTGTTTCCCAATCCAGCTTTTTGGGGAGAATCTGATGACAGCAATTCTGATATTGAAGCAGCCCTACGCCCTCAGGAACATTGTTCACAAGAAGATGGATTCAGTGATTTCTATGACTGACTTGATACTCATTTACAAACAAATGATAAAAAGCCAGTAGCAATTTTTCAGGACGAAAGTGGTTTCAGGAACAGTCAATCTGGAATGGATGTCCTGATGGCATTTTTATGCACCTTACCATAGCCACTTCTTCACACCAAATTATCCTCTCAACCTACTTTCAACCAATATGTTTATGAATGATTGAAATATTCTTCTGAAAACCAAGCTAAAAGAGCATCAAAACGTAACAGTGTAAGATTTATACCTGGATTTATTTGAAATCTGAAGTACAAAGAAGAGAGAGGAGTAATTTTGGAGCTGAAAAATTGTAGGCCTTTAATTTATATATTCCCTCTATACCTGTTCCTTGCTTGGTTGAAAAAAGTTTGTTGTTATACTTGAATGGCCATCAAACTAATGGACTCAGTTCAGGTCAAAATAACCATGATGTTTATTAATACCATTATGAATTTTGCATTAAATAAAAAGCTACTGATGGGGTTGGGTTCTTGTTTATATTTGTAGCTTTAACCATTCACTACTGTTTACATCAGGAAGGAAGTTTTTAGTTATGAAAATAGTTGCAAAAAAAAAAGCATGATTAAAAGAGGGCTGGGGGGAACGTCATAAAATGAACAATTGTATGAATAATGACATTTCTGGCTTAGCTCTATCGCTATTTTTTTAGCTATAGAAGTAAAGCATATTATTTCAGAAATCAGATTTGTAAACATGTATCTTACCTTTAGTTTATCATAGCCGATGCAAGATATTTGTTGTCTTTTTATACTCCCAATAAATGTACTGAAAACTTGGAAGAAACTGTTTTCACAAACTTTGTTTATATTTTGAAATCAATAATTATCTTTAAAGATTAAATAATCATTGCAACAAGCAGGATCTTCACAGTTAAAAAAAAAAAAATTAACCCAGCAATTCATTGTAAGCTGTGGTACTAAATATATCTTGCAGGATTGGTCATTAAGTCACATAACAGTTTGCAGTCTTGCATTTGTCTTTGAAGTGTTTTGCAAACATATCACACTGAACTATTAAGGGTTATGTTAGACCATGGGTCCTCAAACTGTGGCCCGCTAAAGCAATTAATCCAGCCTGCAGAGCACCACGAGGTTGCCCTGCCCACATCGCCCCGTCCACCCTTCAGCAGAGCGCAGGACTTGCCTTCGGTAGCCCTGCAGCCTGGAACCGAAAGGTAAGCTCAACAATTTTGGCCTGCAGAATGCTTGTGGAGGTGGGGTGTGTGTGTGTGTGTGTGAAAGGAGGCAAAAAACCAGGCAAAAATGGCCTGTTTCTAGCCAAAAAATGAGCCATTTTTGCCTGTTTTTAGCCTGCAGAATGCTTGTGGAGGTGGGGAAAGGGTGAAAGGAGGCCAAAAAAAACCCAGGCAAAAATGGCCCGTTTCTGGCCAAAAAACGAGCCGCTTTTGCCTGTTTTTAGCCTGCAGAATGCTTGTGGGGTGTGTGTGTGTGAAAGGAGGCAATAAAGCAGGCAAAAATGGGCCGGTTTTGGCCAAAAAAACAAGCCATTTTTACCTGCTTTTAGCCTGCAGAATGCTTGTGGAGGTGGGGGGGGGGGTGAAAGGAGTCAAAAAAACAGGCAAAACAGCCCGTTTTTGGCCAAAAAGCAAGCCGTTTTTGCCTGTTTTTACGCTGCAAAATGCTGCGTGTGTGTGTGTGTGTGTGTGTGTGTGAAAGGAGGCAATAAAACAGGCAAAAACGGGCCATTTTTGGGCAAAAAAAGCCATTTTTTGCCTGTTTTTAGCCTGCAGAATGCTTGTGGAGGTGGGAGGGGTGAAAGGAGGCAAAAAACCAGGCAAAAACAGCCCATTTTTGGCCAAAAAATGAGTCATTTTTAGCCTGCAGAATGCTTGTGGAGGTGGGAGGGGGGGCGATAGGAGGCAAAAAACCAGGTAAAAACGACCCGTTTTTCACCTTTCCCGCCTCCAGAAGATAGAGAATAGAGCGAGAGAGAGACAGAAAGAGAAAAACAGAGAAGGAGAGAGAGAGGGAGGGAGGGAGACAAGGAAAGAGAGAGGGAAAGAGAAAGAGGGAGAGAAAAAGAGAAAGGAAGAAAAAAAGGAGAGAAAGAAAGAAAGGGAGAGGGAGAGAGAAAGGGAAAGAGGGAGAGAGAAGGAGAGAGAGAGAGAGCCAGAAAGAGAAAAAAAGAGAAAGAGAGGAAGGGAGAGAGAGAAGGAAAAAGAGAGATAAAGGGATAGAGACAGAGAGATTTTCTCCAGCTCCTTGGGGCTGAGAAGAATTGCTGCAAAACTGAGTTTCCTGAAGTGGACCACTAAGACTCCTAACTGAAAAACCGATCTAGTAAAAAGAAAAGGCAACCAAAAGAGCAACATGCAAACAAAAGCAAATAAAACACCCCCAGGAGCAAAACAAATTAAAGTTTAATTTGTGTGCATTGTTCAATGGACTGTTAAATTGGCCACACCCACCTAGTTACATGACCACCTAGCCGATACGGCCCAACAGTCTGAGGGACCATGTATTGAACCCGTTTAAAAAGTTTGAGGACCCCTGTGTTAGACCATTTGCCTTCACTGGACGAAAGATACAAATTGTCCTTGACTTATGACCAATTGCTTAGTGACCATTCACTTATGACTGGCACCCCCAGATACTTATGACAAGGCTCTTAAGTTGCAACATCTGCTGCCCCCCCCCCGCCCCCCGCGGTAGTTACATGACATGACATTTCAGGTTACCCTAACTAATCATAACTAATATGCAACATGCCAGGTAATTTATTGTATATATAACATATAAATCATCACAAAATAAGATGTACAAATGAGGCAAATGAGATTTCTGTGCCCTGCAATGCACTCTACAATGGAGGAATATGAATAGTTATGTATTCTTCCTTTAAATTAAATGAATTTGATTTGACTGTTTAATCTAATGGACTGTCCCCACTGTGTGTCCAATGTCTCCCTGCCCAGTACAATCACGAACAAATAATGGAAGGACACCATGTTAATTCACTAGTAGGTCTCTAGTCCACCAACATCGTTCTAGCAAAACTTTCTATAACTCCAAGAGATTATGATACAGATCTTGAGTATGCAAAAAAAAAAAAAAAAAAAAAAAGTGCTTTACTACTGAATCGGATTCCTTCAATGAGCACACAATACAGCAGCCTTCTACAATCCGGTTCCATGCCAGATGCCGTGGAACCTCCATACCAAAAATTCCAATCATGGGTAAAAGTCAGTTCAATTGCGGGACGTCGGATTGACCAAGGGTGCAATCTAGTGGGTTAACTTCAAATACGGAGTTCAACATGTCAAATTCGGATGTATGGAGAGAGCGGTAAACCAGTTGGTAAAATTAGGGGAAAAAAACCATTTTTTGAACAAGGAAAATGGGGCACAAATAAAATGACGGATATGTTGGCTTTTTTCCCGAAATGTCCTCCAGCCAATATCACTCTCGTTAGATTGTCTAGCTATCAATGAATACCCAACACAGCCCTGCTTATTCTCCCGCCTTTTTCTGCCTCAAGACCGCCCGGCTCCACCAGCAGCCACTCGAAACCGAAACCGCTTTTCCGTTCACTTTGAGCAGGGGAGTTGGAGAAGTTACGTCATTGGCGACGTCACCCTACGCGCTGCGCAGTTCCGTCCTTTTCCCATCGTGCTAGGGGTGACCCGGTGACCCGGACATCTTTCGTCGCCGGTTTTATCACGCAAAGGTCTGCGTAGCCAAGGGTCCGGGGCAACTAATGGGGGTCCCGGCATTTTTCCGGTGGCTGAGCCGCAAATACCCCTCCATCATCGTGTCCTGCACTGAGGAAAAGGTGAGCGAGGAAGGAAGGAAGGAAGGAAGGAAGGGCGTTTGGCGGGACGGGCGCTGGCGCTGCGTTGCCGCGGCTTTTGAGCCCTCGTTGATTAGGCCGAAAGAAAAAAAGGGGGGGAGGGGGAGGAGAACGGAAGAGCTGGTCGATCTCTCCCGAGTTGTTATTGCTCTCGCGAGATGTTGTTACGACTGGGTAATACCACCGCTTCCACTTTCTCGTGGGATTGGTTGTTGGGCTTTGCAAATGGGTGGTTGGGACGTTGTACGGCAGTGATGGACACCATGTTTTGGTTTTCCGAATCCAAACAAAACAGGCTTTTCCGACTTAAATACGGCGCTTTCGGTTGGTTGCATTATGTGCATGTTGATGAGGAGCTAGGAGATTAAAGGACTTTTCGATAAAATACGATTCATAGGAAACAATTGTTTTGCTAGATGGTTAGTTTTATTGAATCTGGTTCCGTTTGGTAAAGCCAATTCTCTAAATAGAATGGATAGCTGAGTTAGCTAGATGTACCACTTAATTTTTGCACGTGTCCATATATGAATAATTAGTTTCTACACACTTGTTTCATAACTCTCAAGCGTATTAATAAAATGCTGCTGCTTAAGGTGTTACACTATAAACTTTCCAGGTTAAACCAGGTTAACATTCTTATTCTTCGTGCTTTCATAAAAGCCTGGCACAATAATTAGTAATAAACCAGTAATAAAATTAGTGGTTGGAAGGAAACATGTCATCAAGCCCACTTGTCTACTCTCTACTGCTTGTCTGATCTTACTATTAGAATGTTTTTGTTAGTGTGTAATTGAAAGCTGATTTAAAGCTATTTTTCCATGTTGTGTAATCTGTGGCAATATAGAAGGTGTACTTTTTTTCTATTTGAAGAGTGTTATGTTTTTCTCAATAATGTTTTTTTCAAGGCTTAACAGATAGGATTTATGTCATAGTCTTATTGTTATCGGTTATCCTAATTTCTTAGAATCTTTAAAGTGTGAATCCCAGAATTATATTCAGTATACGGGGCAACAGTAGGACCGTTGGTATGATTTAGAAAATATGCTGATGTTGATACAATCTAAAAATGCATTTATCTTCTTTATGTTGGTGATGCATTCATTCAATTTGAAAACAGGCTGTGAAATAAATCCTATCTGAAAACTGTTAAGCCTTGAAAAAAAACCACTATTGAGAAAAACATGATAGCGCTCTTCAAGTACAAAGCAAGTGTACCCCTTCCATATTGCCACAGATTACAGAACATGGGAAAATAGCTTTAAGTCAGATTTCAATTGTAAGGCGCTGCCACACAAAAACACTGTTGCCATGATCTCGGGAAGCGTTTTTGGCCAGTAGCGCTGCGATCCCCTCTCTGAATCCACGCTGCTGCCCAAAAATGTTTTCCTCCCTGGAAATGCACATTGCAGAGCTGCGTGCCCTTCTCCTCCTTCTCCACAGACTCACTTTCTCTTTCCTCTTGGCTAGATCTGCTACCCGAAAACGCTTGCCAAAATCACAACAACAGTGTTTTCGGGTGGTAGCGCCTTGCCTTATGCCCCCTGCGCAGTGTCCGCTTCGCCAACTGAGTCCCGATGTCCACACTTCCCCAGGCCGCTTATGGAATCAGGCTCCGGCCGAGGCAGCAAAGGCACAGGGGGCTTCTCGGGAAGCCCAGCACCCAGCAGAGAGGAGCCCAGGCAAGCGTTCGGGGTCGCAGCAGAACAAGCAGCCAAAGCCTGTCTCCGCCGACGCGCCTGCCTCTCCCCCCCCCCTTTCTAGGAAGAAGAACTTGCCAGCACTGGGTGCCCGAGAGAAGCGCCGGGTGGCTATTTTGAAAGGGATGGGAAGCTAAGGCTTTATGCAAGCCTTAGCCTCCTCGATCGGGGCACCTCCCTGGGAATTGCTGCCTGGCCTGGCCCGGGTGTTTGGAAAAACACTACACTGCGGGAAGGGGAAGGGGAGAGGAGGAGGAGGAGGGGCATTACTCAGAGGCCAGCTGGAAGATAAAAGCTGCAAGGCTCTGCCATATTCTTTCAGGTGAGCCGTCCTTGCGTGGCTCTCAGGTCCCTGCCCAAACTGGCCTGGAAGCAGCGTGTCACCACACACCCGCGAGTGAGGCAGCAGCTGCTCTCGCCGGTAACTGAGCCTGCAAATAGGCCCCTCCTAGGCCAGTAGCAGAAACCGACTGCCCTCCGCCTGGGTTGTCTGGAGAAGGGGCATGCAGAGCAGCTAGCTGCCTTGCCTTACATTGGGGAGGCAGCGAAGATCTCCAGGCAGCAGAGATCGAGGCAATAATGTTTTCGGGTGGCAGCAGGCATGGTGGGGGTTGAGCGATGGGCCCAACCACAGGTAGCGCGCACCCCCACCCGACCCCCGCTGCTGCGCCGCCAGCCAAGCCAGGCTCTCTGGCCATACGCCGGGGAAGGAGCTGTGGGCTGGGCAGCTGCCTGCCGTGCCAGCAAATGCTGCCCCATGCGCCTAAGCCAGCATGTTGTTCTTCCCTTCCCCCTGCAGCTGCAGCCGCCGCTGCTGCTCTTCTGGGGCAATGCGGCTGCGCAGGAAAAACACATCCCAAGTGACCCGTGCGGCTGGTGAAGCGAGCCAAGAGGTGCGTCTCGGCCCGCTTTGATGGTGGCTACAGGGTCATCTGAGCAGGCAGCCCACCACCACCCCGCCCTCACTGGCTGCTGGTCCACCAATGGTCTGGACTGCCTGGGACCGTGCAAGTAGCCCGTGCAGGCAGGAGGGAGGGAAGCCCTGGCTTACCTTGCTCTGCTCCCTTAGGAAGCGACCGCCGGGATTCCCTCTCTGCATCTTCTGGCACCCGTGCCAGTTGCTGGTCTTTGCGTGCGCATGCGCACCAGAAACCAGACCAGCTGGCCAGTGCGCATGCGCACTCTGGAAACAGGAAGATCAATTTCCTGGAGTGCGCATGTGCAATGGCAGCTGCTCTTCCAATTTCCGGTACAACAGATGGTCAGCATACTAGAACCCGGAAGAACAATGGGCGATGGCTCCACGTGCCCTGAGAAATGGCTCTGCATGCCACTTCCAGCATGCGTGCCATAGGTTCGCCAACACGGTACTAATAGCTTGTCCTGTCAGTATTGGTGTCAGTCCTGTTCTTGATAGTTTCTTGATTAGAATGTTCTTTACTGTTAGCTTATTTGTCTGAGTTGGTAGTTCCTTGACTGGGGTATTGTTTATTACTTAATTGTTGGTCTAATATTAATCTTGGTGTCAATCTCTACTTATCTGGGTGTTGATTGCTACCATGGGGATGTTTTGATCTTTCTTTTTCCTATTTGGCTTTTTGATTGTCTCTTGAATGGTAGATGTCATTTATCTCTATGTGCCTGTTGAGTGCTCATTTGTCAAAATACCAGGCTTCCAGCAGTTCTCTAGCATTTTTGGAATTGGCTTGGTGTAGGATGCTTAGTTTCCCACTTGGTTAGCTCTGTCCATATGTTGTGAGATTAAGGAGTTTTCAAAATGTCTTCAGATTGTTACTTGGTCTTCATGCATGCACATGTGCTAGTCTTCTGCCTATTTGCCCTATATAGTGATTGTTACCGTCCTTATACTAAATGTTGTAGGTGACTTCTTGTTTTTCTTCTGGACTGCTGGGTCTTTTGGTATATTTAAGATGTTTTGGAGGGTTTTAAGTTATGTATGTATGTATGTATGTATGTATGTATGTATGTATGTATGTATTTATTTATTTATTTATTTATTTATTTATTTATTTATTTATTTATTTATTTATTATATTTCTATATCACCTTTCTCCCGTAGGACTCAAGGCAGTGTACAGCCAAGAAAAATATAGACACACAAACATCATAAAATTGCTAATTAAAATTATTTCTTAGTTTGGCCAATTAAATAAAACCCAGAATTAGATAACATTTTAAAAAATCATTCACATGTTCATATGTTTAGCCCCGCCTGTTGGAACATCAGGGTCTTGAGGGCACGGCAGAAAGCACGGAGATCAGGGATATTCCGTATCTCCGGGGGCAGTTCATTCCAAAGGGTTGGAGCCCTCACAGAGAAGGCCCTCTCCCTGGGAGTCACCAGTTGGCATAATTTGACTGACAGTACCCTGAGTAGTCCCTCCCTGTGAGAACAAACTGGTCAGTGGGAGGCTATTGGTGGCAAAAGACGGTCTCGTAGGTACCCAGGTCCTAAGCCATGGAGCACTTTAAAGGTGATGACTAACACCTTGAATCGCACCCGGAAGACCACCGGGAGCCAGTGCAGCTCGCGCAGAAGAGGTGTTACATGGGCACAACAAGCTGCGCCCATAATCACCCGCGCGGCTACATTCTGGACCAGCTGGAGCCTCCGGGTGCTCTTCAAGGGGACCCCCATGTAGAGAGCATTACAGTAGTCCATACGGGAGATGACTAGGGCATGAGTGACTGTGCGCAAGGCGTCCTGATCCAGAAAGGGACGCAACTAGTGGATCAGGCGAACCTGATAAAAGGCCCCCCTGGCCACAGCCGTCATGTGCTCTTCTAAAGATAGCCGTGAATCCAGGAGGACACCCAAGTTGCGAGCCCTCTCTGTGGGGAGTAAGGTCTCATCCCCAATTGTCAGTGATGGTACCAGCTGACTATACCGGGACGCCGGAAGCCACAGCCACTCGGTCTTGGAGGGGTTGAGTCTGAGCTTGTTTCTCCCCATCCAGATCCGCACGGCCTCCAGGCAATGGGACATCACCGTAAGGGCACCATTGGGGTGGTCCGGGGTGGAGATGTATAGCTGTGTGTCATCAGCATACTGATGAACACTCACCCCGAAACCACGGATGATCTCGCCTAGCGGTTTTACATAAATGTTGAACAGAAGGGGTGAGAGGACTGACCCTTGCGGCACCCCACAAATAAGGTGCCTTGAGGTCGACCTCTGACCCCCTGCCAACACAAACTGCGAACAGTCAGAGAGGAAGGAGGAGAACCACCGAAGCACAGTGCCCCCTATTCCTAACCCCTCCAGCCGGTGCAGTAAGATACCATGGTCGATGGTATCAAAAGCCGCTGAGAGATCTAATAGGACTAGGACAGAGGAACAACCTCTGTCCCGAGCCCTCCAGAGATCATCAACCAATGCGACCAATGCCGTTTCCGTGCTGTATAGTGGCCTGAAGCCCGACTGGTATGGATCCAGATAGACAACTTCATCCAGGTATCGGGGTAGTTGTCGTGCCACCACACACTCAACAACCTTTACAACGAAGCGAAGATTGGAGACTGGACGATAATTCGCTAATACAGCCGGGTCCAGGGAAGGCTTCTTGAGGAGGGGCTTCACAACCGTGTTTTTCAAGGCAGTGAGAAAGACATCCTCACTCAGAGAAGCATTTATAATTCCTTGGAGCCAGCCTCGTGTAACCTCCCGGGAGGCCTGTACCAACCAGGAGGGACACAGGTCCAATAAACATGTGGCAGCGCTAAGCTTGCCCAGAATCCTGTCCACATCCTCAGGAGCCACAGAGTCAAACTCTTCCCAGATAACACTCTCAGGACCTACCCCCGTCTCCTCCCCTGGATCTACCCAATCGGAGTCCAGGCCTTCCCGAATCTGAGCGACTTTATCATGCAGGAATTGCACAAAATCCTCAGCTCGACCCTGTAAGGGATCTTCTTGCACCCCCACCTGAAGTAGGGAGCGGGTCACCCTAAACAGTGCGGCTGGGTGGTTCTCTGCAAATGCAATAAGAGCGGAGAAGTAGCTAGACTTCGCCGCTTTTATCGCCACTAGGTAGGTCTTAGTATAAGATCTCACCTGTGTTCGGTCAGATTCAGATCGGCTTGTCCTCCAATCGCTCTCCAGGTGTCTTTTCTGACGCTTCATCTCTCTCAGCTCCTCGGAAAACCAAGGAGCTAGTCGAGATCGGCATCGGGTCAGAGGCCGCAAAGGCACGACGCGGTCCAAGGCCCCAGTAGCTGCCCTGTCCCAGGCCACCACCAGGTCCTCAGTCGAGTCGTGAGCCAGAGTCTCAGGAAATGGCCCAAGCTCCGTCAGGAACCTCTCGGGGTCCATCAGGCGCCTGGGACCACTTGGTTGGTTCCGTCTCCCTGCGGTGAGTGGAAGTGATCTGAAAGTCCATGTGAAGGAGAGAATGATCAGACCATGACAAGGGCTTGATGTCTAGATGCCCTATTCTTGGATCATTCAGCCACTGATCTGAGACAAAAATCAAGTCCAGAGTGTGATTCTCCAAGTGGGTGAGGCCTTGAACTACCTGGGTCAGGTCCATGGCCGTCATGGAAGCCATGAACTCCCGAGCTGCCTCCGACATCTCACCAGCAGATGGCAGGTTAAAATCCCCCATAACAATAAGTGGTTTCCACCACCACCCCGGCTATAATGTCAAGCAGCTCAGGCAGGACCTTGGCAGGGAGCCAGGTACGTACGTAATCAGTAGGCCCATCTGTATCCCCCAACCCCACTTCACAAGGAGGGACTCACATCCGGCTATCTGAGGAACAGTGGCCTCCCTCGGGCAAAAAAGTTGGTTTGTGTGCTGTGGTGATGTCATGTAGTAGTAGTCTGGTGATTTTTGAGGTATTTTTGATGTATCACAATCTAGAACATGAAATAGAATAAGAGAGTTGGAAGGGACCTTGGAAGTCTTCTAGTCCAACCCCTACTGGAACAGGAGACCCTATAGCAGATAAATGGCTGTCCAGTCTCTACTTAAAAGCCTCCAGCGATAGGGCACACAACTCTGAAGGCAAGCTATTCCACTGGTTGATTGTTCTCACCATTAGGAAAGTTCTCATTAGTTCTAGGTTGCTTGTCTCCTTGATTAATTTCCATCTGTTGTTTCTTGTGTTGCTTTCTGGTGCTTTGAAAAATAGGTTCCCTCATCTTTGTGGCAGCCTCTCACCTTGTGGTATCATGTTTCTTCTTGTCCTCCTTTCCACTAGACTAGACCTACCCAATTCCTGCAACCATTCTTTATTATACTTCATTTTGGCAGTATTATCCTTTTCACAGCTTATGTTGATTGTGCTGTAATTAGTTGAGTGGTCAGGCATTTTTTGATAAAATTGTATGGGTATTCATTTTGTTGGAAGATGTATAGATTATCTTTTTCTTTCCTTTTCTTTTCCTGGTGTTCAGGGTTGTTGCAGTATGCAGCATCTAAATAGTGTTCTTACACAGCTTCTCTTATAGAAGGTTAGGTTATTATCTTTGTAGTGGAGCATTTGGATGGTATGGGTAGTTTTACAATACACTTGTATTTCTAATTTACCATTGTTGCCTCTGCTAATAGGGATATTCAGGAAGGGTAGTGTGTTGTTTTCTTTCCTTGTGAATTTTATTTCTTTGAAGATGTTGATAGTTCTGAGAATATTAACATATTACGTTAACATGATAACCTTCCCCAGAATCATCTTAGAGTTCTGTGTCAATTGAAATGAATGTAGATAAAAGTGTCTATTTATGCTGAAGCTTGTCATTTACCAACTGCTTGAGTATTTTCCAAGGAAGGATATATTAGCTATTAATCTATAGCTATCCTCTGGGTCAATAACAATTTAATTGCTGCCTTCTTTTAAATAAACTCACATTCAATCCTTTTATAAACAATATATACTATATCCTATACCCACTACTCATTATCTTTTTGTTAAAGAAATTTGCCCAAACAAGCAAAGATGAAACATCTAGGCAATCAGCAAACATATCATGCTACTAAGGGTTCCAAGTATATGTATTTTATGATTATTTGGAAGGCTTCAGAACATTTGAAAAGGTTTGTTGAATAACACTGAAAGCACACAATACATATGGAGAAAAAAATCATCTTCACCACTATAACATAGACTCAGTAAAGAACTCTTGTGTTTGGTTAATTTCATCATAAGTCTTTGTCCCATATAAATTTTGTCTTTTAATTTTTTTCATTGCCCTAATAGCAAGGTTAACTCAAGGAACTTCAGTATAAATGTATTGGTTATAATACCATCAGCTGCTTGCGAAATGTCAATATTCAGCATAATGGGCAATCAATTATTTTTCGAGAATTAAAAATAGATCTCTCACCCCTGGAGTTAACATTGAAAAATTTGTTGCTTTAGAAGTTAGGATATGAGCAAAGGTTGAATTATATGTTAGGATTTAAATAAATGAAATCAGATTACAAGATACATACTCTGCTTAACCTTATCAAACCCATTCTGATGAACTGAAATGTTTTATAGTTGAACGGACTTCTGTATAAAGTAGTGAAATTCCTTTTATTAGACTTTAAAATAGATTATCACCTAGGCTTTATCTGGGAACATTGTAATAGTAGATTTCCTGTATTGACAGAATTTGAATGAGAAAGCTGAAATCCAGCTTCATAATCATGAAAATGAAGCTGACATAAAAACTGGTTTAGAAACCACTTTCTACCGCCTGGCTGATAAAATCAAAATCAAGCAGGTCTTTTTATTAAGCCAATGGTGTGTTGAGACTGTATTTGATTATTCTGAAAGTCCTCAACATCAAATTGATGACTATCCACTCAGCTGAAATAGGAATGAACATCTGAGTTCATATTAGTAAAATTCCTAGTATTGCCCTTGTACACATTGCAGGATACAGATACTCATAACTGTCATTCAAATGTAAACCCTAGAACAGGAGAACATATAATAACTTCAATAACCAGTTAGTTGCTGAACCAAAGTTACAGCAAAATAGTAAACTAATACACATTAAACTAATTAAATTTTGCGGCCTTCCCTGTCTCTGCAGGGAGCTCAGAAGTGGAAGATGAAACATGAGCTTCTTTCTATTCATGCTTATAGACAAAAAAACAATAGTAATTTGAAGTTGAGTTTCATACTCAGCTTTCTTGGCTACAAAGTTCTTTATTAAACTCAGACAATTCCATGAAAGACTAATTTAATAATTTAGGTTAATGTACAGAAATACGTGAGATTGCACATAGAAATGTCTTCAGTGAGGAATAAGGAGACAATGTTCCAGTTTGAATTATTTATGAATTAGTAGCATAAAATTTTGTCCTTAGATTTAAGAAACATGCTAATCTGAGTGTTGCTGTTCCATTTATTGATACTATGCAAATTCTTTAGAAGTATGTCACTGGAAGTAAAGAGTGCATATGAAGCACTTTTATTTGAATAATTAAATCAGATTTTTCTCCCTAAGTTTATGCGGCTATTTAGGAGTGTATGGATATGGGTCTCTATGTACACATCCAATGTGCTTCTCTGGAACAAAGATTATATATGCAATATAAAAAATTGTGTTATATAAGCTTTGCTTTAAAATGGTCATAGTCTGGGTATAAAATAATTTTATGTTGTAAAATCATAATTTAGCAGGAGAAACAGTTTGATCTAGTGGTTAAGGCACCAGGCTACAAACCAGAAGACTGCTCTAGTCTTGCCTTAGGCATGAAAGCCGGTGACTTTGGGCCAGTCATGACCTCAGCCCATAATATCAGGTTCAGGCAGCAAACCAATCAGTCAATTCCTGTTGCAATCAAATGAAAAACAGCTGATCTGAAAAAAGTGGATCTGCATTGCACTAGGAAGACTATATAAAATTTTCCTGCTCAGCCTTACGGGTTGTACATCTTCCTCAGTCTTGGCCTAGGAACAGTTAAGGTAGAGTTAAGCAAGTAATCAGCCCAGACATATTATATTCCCACAAACAATCTAAATCCAACCCTCTTGAATTCCGTTAACTCCTATCTACCACCAATTTAGTACTGAAAGTTAGTTGACTAGATTTTTGAATATAGTCTTGAGCAATAAATCTCAACTGAAACTTAGAATATGGTTCTGATGTGTCTGACAGCTTGGTTTTCTTGAATATTTGCTTCTGGATCAAAATATGATTATAATATTTCAGAATTGTCTATCATTTATTGTTTGCAGGCTAAAGAATGTAATGGTATCAAAATTCCAGTTGACACTAGTAAACCGAATCCCAATGAAGTGGAATTTGATAATTTATACTTGGATATGAATGGCATTATTCATCCTTGTACACATCCTGAGGACAAGTGAGTGACATTTTTACTTAAATAAAGAGTCAGCATTTGTGGTATTTGAAATATTAATGTGATACCTTACATTGCAGGCCAGCACCCAAAAATGAAGATGAAATGATGGTTGCAATTTTTGAGTATATTGATAGGCTATTCAACATTGTGAGACCAAGGCGACTTCTCTACATGGCAATAGATGGAGTGGTAAGTATCAAAAAAATTGCTCACTTATTCAGTTTTTTTAAAAAAAAGAAATAGTATGAGACTTTCGTAGCAGAAATAGTTCTTTTCAAAGTAGACATTTAAAAATGGTATTTTAACATTAATTTAATGTTTATTTCATTTATATTAACTAGCCAATATCGGTACTTCGATATATATGGTAAAACTTTGAGGGACAGTGAACTACAGTAAAAGCCTATTTAATTATTGCACATTTATTTATGGGATTGTGCATGTGAGAAAGTCAGTAATAAATACATTTTTCTCACTTAACTGAATCAGATAAATATTGATATTGATATTTAATAGTACTTTACAACTTTTCAGAATTATTCATAGTGCAGCAGTTTAGAAATATTGCTGCTTGTGCGTGAATGTATGTGTCTGTGTAATTTCTATATAAACTTTCAAATATAGTGATGCAATCTAAACTTCATAGTTTAATAGGAAGACAAAAAATAAGAACAATGTCAATTAAATTGTTAATGCTAATATTATTCTTCTAGGCTCCCCGGGCAAAGATGAATCAACAAAGATCTAGAAGATTCAGAGCATCAAAAGAAGGAATGGAGGGTGCAGAAGAGAAACAGAGAATTAGGCAAGAAATTATAGAGAAAGGTAAATTGATAATCTAATATTTTTCGTTAATAAGTAATTTGAAGAAGGGTTTCTTTCCTGCTTTTTATTGTCCTTACTTATTCTTGTATCTAGTAAAGAAAAATAATCATGCAAATGCATGATTGATTAATTGATTTGCACAGTTTCTGTCTTAGCTTTATTCACAAGATTCTAATTTACACTTAAAATGCCATGACTGGAATCCTTTGACAACTTGTCTTAAGAGAAAATCCACCAAATAGTAAAGAATTTTTTATGGATTAGAACCATTATGGTAGATGGTCATCAGAGCTTGTGAATTCCAGAATATAGTTATCAGTAAAGTAAAATGCTATGGGTTAAAAATTAATGATATGAAATATATGTCTGTCTTCTTCCATCTCATAATTTTGTCTGTTAGACTAGTCTTCAGATCTGTTACATGTTTTTTTAAAGGTGGCTTTCTACCTCCAGAAGAAATTAAGGAAAGATTTGACAGCAATTGCATAACTCCAGTAAGTAGAACTACTATTATCTCCCAAACTGAGACTTGACATAGCTTTGGTCACAGTCTATTGGTTGATTAAATACTGCTTGGCTTTGGATTTCTAACTGTCATCTCAGACTCTGATTACAGGTTAAGATCTAGCAATTATTTTTGTGAAGACTGTTGGCATTTGCAGAAGGTGAAGGTGCCATCTAAAATGCTACATTACAGAACTAATTAGGAAAAACCTTAAGAGTTCAGGATGCTACTTTGATTGCAGTAGTAGCGGTGTCAAGTCTAAGTAGGAACTTGTAGCAAGACATAAATGGAAGAGTAAAATGTCAAAAGATATATCTCTAAGTGCATGCGCTGTTTTTTCTCTATCTCTCAATTAAGTGTGCAATTATAACTTTAAAATATATAAAAAATATATAAATATATATATAATTAAAAAAGGAATGCGGTCGAAAGGTCGGCAGTTCAGCAGTTTGAATCCCTAGTGCTGCGTAACAGGGTGAGCTCCCGTTACTTGATCCAGCTTCTTCCAACCTAGCAGTTCGAAAACACATAAAAAATGCAAATAGAAAAATAAGAACCACCTTTGGTGGGAAGGTAACAGTGTTCCACTCTCCTTTGGCATTTAGTCATGCCGGCCACATAACCATGGAGACGTCTTCGGACAGCATTGGCTCTTCGGTTTTGAAAGGGAGATGAGCACTGCTCCCTAGAATCGGGAAGGACTAGCACATATGTGCAAGGGGAACCTTTAACTTTACCTTTAATATAATTAAAATTCTTCGTATGTGCATTTCTCTCCTTCCCTTGCCATATGTTTCCTAAGAACAACATGAAAAGGCAAAGTCATCCAAAAGAAAATAATGCTTTTGAGAAAAGTATTCCCAAGTTTAACTTTGGGCTGGTTTTGTATGAGGAGAGAGGATGAAAAAAAGTTTTTCCATAATTCAGTTGCTAAAATAAGAACCTAATTTTTTACTCTCAAAACTTAAGTTTGCATAATGCCAGAAACATGGTTCTGATGGATAATGTCATAACTTAATAGCAGTGACATATCTTATAAATCTGGAAACAGGATTTTGTGAGATCCAAGAGTATAAAAGGTAAGAGTATTCTAGACCAGCTCACCTCGCTGCATAATGACATTTTTATGGAAGAGAAAATGTTAGATTCGTGAAATGGATTGAGAGAAGACAATTCTTCTGTCTATAGGACCCCCACCCACTCAATGTAAACATAGTCATGGGGTACAGATAGATAAATTCTATTTAAAATCTCTGATATGCTGGAGACATATACGTCTCCCCATTTCAGGATAGCAATAAAATGGTCACTTTGAGAATATTTTATTAAAGAAGACAGCTGCAAAGGTGACAGTTAATAATGTTTTTAATTCAGGTGATTATTCAGTAACTTTAGTTTATGACTTAATCATAAATTTGCCAGTGGCTTCTTTTTTCACTTTTCATGTTACCACAGCTGACATAATTTCAAATCTTTTTGATACAGCTTTTAAAATACAGATTTCACAACTAACCTAATTTTTGGATTCTTGCTTCTTGCCATCCAGAGTTTTTCTTGCTGTTTTCTGCCATATGAAACATATGAACTTTGCCTGTGGCAGAAGACAAAATTGGATATTAGAATTCTTGGTGTTTTCAGAACCTGGAAGATCATCCCTTTTTGTCCTTGATAGCTAGGTGTTGGTTGCTTTTTATAACATCTTGCATAAGGAATAATTCTGGTGACTGAATACTTAGACATATTTTTGTGTCATTTATTAGTCCTAGTAAAAGTATTGCTTTACCATCTATGTTGGATCATGTTTTTTCTATAATTTTCTTGTGGACCAAAATAACCATCATTTTAAAAACTGATTATAGTTTTATTCTTAGATTTCTCACATTATCCAAACTGGTGTTATGGGGTCTTCTGGCTTGATTAATATAATTTTATAGTTAACTTTAAATGTACTTGCAGCTATTCTCTCTGCATTGTTCCATTCAATAAAAGCCTTGTGTGTGCTCTGAAAAGGAGAGGATTACAATCATATTTCTGATGGGAGAAGAGCCACTGTATATGTTCATGCATGTTTATTTTATTTATTTTATTTTATTTTATTTCCAATTTATATACCGCCCTTCTCCCTGAGGACTCAGGGCGATGTACAGCCAGAATTAAGAACATGAAATACAAATATTAAAAAAACAGCTAAAATATATATAAATTTGGCCCAAAAATTAAAAATCACAAACCAATTAAAACATTTAAAAATTTCTTCTTAAGCCAGCCCGGCTTGTTGGAAAAAGTGGGTTTTAAGGGCACGGCGGAAGGCACTGAGGTCTTGGATTCTCCTTATCTCTGGGGGCAACTGATTCCAGAGGATAGGTGCCCCCACAGAGAAGGCCCTCCCCCTGGGGGTCACCAGCCTACATTGTTTGGCTGATGGCACCCTGAGGAGGCCCTCTCTGTGGGAGCGCACGGGTCGATGGGAGGTCATCGGTAGCAGCAGGCGGTCTCAAAGATAGCTAGGCCCTATGCCATGGAGTGCTTTAAAGGTGATAACCAACACCTTGTGACTAAGCTAATCTTACTATGTTCAAATGCATAAAAATGGTCTGTGTGTCTGTAAATTAGTTAAACTATTTTAAAACAATCCTGCCAATTCAAATAGAGTATATTAACACCATACTTCTAAGTTAGAGTGAGAATTAAGATCAATTTTTCTTTATGTCTAAAATGCTCACTACAGGTTTTGGCAGGTTAAAGCAAGATTCATTTTTCTTTAAGAGACCCAGGGATTAACAGTATGATTTCACAACTTCAGAAGCTTCGGGTTTTTTGACCTACTCAAGCTAGTGTACATTTGTGTTTATTAAATATGTTTAAATATGCACCAAATACAAATTCCTTGTGTGTCCAATCACTCTTGGCCCATAAAGAATTCTATTCTATTTATTTTAAAAATTGCCCAATCTTGTCTCTAAACATTATTTTATGTTCTTGTTATAGGGAACAGAATTTATGGATAATCTTGCTAAATGTCTTCGTTATTATATTGCTGATCGTTTAAATAATGATCCGGGATGGAAAAACTTAACGGCAAGTTTCACTCTCTTGACTGTAACTCCAAAGTATTTCCTAATGTAAATGAATTTTAGGTAGAATAACTTTTAAACTATTGTTGAGGACCTTTCCCCTCATATATTATGTAGGATGTATAATTTTGGGAGGAAAATACATTTTATTAAGAATTGATCAAATGACATTTCAATCCACTAATAGAATGTCACATTTTTTTTATTAATATCCAGTTTAGGAAGCATAGATATCAGTTTTAGGAATATGTACATAATTTCCTTTATATATAATGTTATAATGCTGTTTATTTCAAACTCTTTATATTTGTAAATTTATAATTAATTTTTTTGTTGAGAATTGAAACTAAACTCAAGAATGAGTCACTGGTTCTTCAGTCTTTCTTGTGGGCATCAGCTCTGCTTTCACTGAGATATCTCCAATTTTCCATTCCTCCCTTGGAAGTCCTAGATCTGAGTATACCTGAGGTGATTTGTATTTCTGAGAATATTAAGAACACTGTTCTTCCTTTTTTCATTTTTTAAAATTACTCAAGGCATCAAAAGTTTAGAAAATATCGTGCCAGATATACATTAGTAGTAATTTTCGTGCTGATATTCTGTATTGAGTATTTCAGTTTATATCTTATGTTGCTTCTTTTTGTTATTGATAGGTTATTTTATCTGATGCAAGTGCTCCAGGTGAGGGTGAACACAAAATAATGGATTACATACGAAGGCAAAGAGGTAGGGATATTATGCTTTTTACAGGAGAATATACAGTTTACTAGAATTAGTAGGATAACTTTGAAGAGTTTGAATTAATGTATTACTGTTTTATACAACAGGATTTGTCAAAATACTCATTGAACATGTGCAGAGCAATAGGTTTCATGTGATTGTAGTAATAGTTTAGTGCATGTATAGCTTAAACAAAGATATAAAATAAAAATTTAAAAATACAAAAATAAGCTTAGCGTTCTTGATATTAGTCTATATAGCAACTTAAATTGTGTACCAGATTTTACAGTACAGGAAGTCCTCGACTTATCACCATAATGAAGCCTTCTGAGTATAGTCAGAAATCATGGCAATCTTTAAGTGAGGTGCTCACATAATTGTCTCGCTTAACTACCACAATCTCTGCTTTTCCCGTTGTAGTTGTTAAGCAGAACTTGAGGTGCCTTCGGTGGGGGGAGGTCATGAGATAAGCGGGGGAGACAGTGGTTGGTTGTAAGGGTGGATTGTCAAGCACACAGTTTTGTTCATGTGATGGTGGGGACACTATTGTTCGTACGTTTGTGCAGGTATCATAAATCCATTCAGCGTTGCCATATTTTGAATGGTCACTGAACAAACAGTTGAGGACCACTTTTATGTAACAGATGTATATTTCATATGAACCAACTTACATCTGTCAAGTGAGATAGTAAATGTTAAAAAATGTGGCTTTTTGGAAGCTTCATTCCTTAAATATGTTCTTTTGGTGAAGAGTTGTAGAGAATTTCTCTCATTTATGAAATATCTCGTCATATCTTCTCAAAATGTTTGCAATAAAAAACAAAACTCTTTTCTAATGTGTTAAAAAACTTGTTGAATTTAGGAATAAGTACTGTCTTTCTGATTAAAGCACTAAGGTAGGCTAAATTGAAGAGACCCAAAAGTTGAGTTATATAGCAGTTTATTTTTAATGCCTTAAAACCTTAGTTCAACAATAATCATTACCTTATTTAAAGGGAAGTTATTGCATCTAGAGAAAGAACAGGGCAAGAGAAACCATGCAGCAGAATTTAAAATCCATGTCAATATATGCTGACTGAATTAGCTAGCTGGATACATTGATATATGCTTTGTTTCTTCTCAATGTCTTTGAACTAAATTGATATGTCCGATTTTTTATATATCATATATAATATCATATATTGCTAGTATTGGTTTTGTTAATTTGTTTTTAATGTATTTCAATATATTTTATCTTATTGGATTTGATTATACTGTGTTTTCATTGAATTATATGCGGGAGCTATACAAAATCAATTTGATTACATAAATATAGAATATAGAATATTTTGGAAAAATTACTTTATTTAAAAATTATTGATATAGCTCTTATGGTGCTATATGATGAAAAATGAAATGGATCTATAAGACTGTTGATTCTTCTCTCATATTGAAATTAAACCCCTGGTTATTTCCTTCCATCAGCCTGCTGTGGCAGGAGACTGTTTCTGGGAGGGATTACAGGTAGTCCTCGAACTACAGCCATTTGTTTAGTGATCATTCAAAATTAAAACGGCATGTGACTTATGACCAGTTTTCACACTTGCAACAGTTGCAGCATCCTCATGGTCACATGATCAAAATTTGGATATTTGGCAACTGGCATGTATTTATGACAGTTGCACTGTCCCAGGGTCATATGATCATCATTTGTAATCTTTCCAGCTGTCTTCCGACAAGCCAATGGAAGAAGCCAGATTTGCTTAATGACTATGATTCACTTAATAACTGCAGTGATTCACTTAACATCTGTGGCAAAAAGGTCATAAAATGGGGCAAAACTCATTTAACTGTTTTGCTTAACAACATAAATTTTGAGCTCAGTTGTGATCATAAGTCTAGGACTACCTGTAGTGAAGAACATTGGAACTGTATGCCAAGAGTATATAGTCATATTAAAAAGAAAGTACACCATCTTTCAGTTCTATGGTTTTATGTATCGAGACATAGTAAAAATCATATGGTCCTTAGCAGTTCTTAAAAGTAGTATATAAAACCATAGATCTCAAAGAGATCTTTCCTTTTCACATGACTCTATTTTCAGCAAGGTTACCTAAGGCACAAAGGTCATCCTAGCTGCCTAGATAAAATGAGCATGCATCTATATTGGGCAGCAATGATATAGGAAGATGCTGGAGAGAAACGATCATTTTAGTGACAACAGCAAAGGCCTCAATACTGTGCAGGGCAAGGGAATGGTAAACCCTTCCTATATTTTACTTAAATGGATAGAAGACCTGAAGGACCAACTTGGGAACAGACCATGATGGAGAAAAATTCTGTGGCAACTGTGAGTTGATACAAATTTGCTGACACATAATCAACTGATAAACTTGATTAAATGACAAAATAGTAATTAACATTGTGGCAGTAATTGGAGCTAATTATGTATATTTATTCTATAATACTTTCTAATGAACTTTTCTAGTCTACTGTTTTTTCCAGATTGCATTTTCTTTGTTGCCATTCTTATTTCTTCAGAGTCCAGGGATGTGTTTATTAATACTACAGTATCTTTTTAAATATTTTAAACAATTTTTTGTTGTATCATGTCTGGGAAATATCAGAATTCTATAATGACACAATGTCCTTGTGTTTTAGCCCAGCCAAACCATGATCCAAATACTCACCACTGTTTATGTGGTGCTGATGGTAAGTCTATCTCTTGGCTTTTCTGTATTAGTAATAAAAGAAAACTATATGGAGAATGTTTCTTAATCCGTTCAGTGCATGATATCATTTTAAATAAAAGTTCATTTGGCTGAGTTAAATATTAAACTACCACTTATATTATGTAAGTTCAGATGAACATTTTCTTCCTGTACTTCTAGTACATGGCTTCCCTCCATTTTCTACTTACTACACATTCTTCTGAGTGCATTTAATTCTAACAATTTGCTAATTCTGATAAATTGGGCATGAAAGTTGGGAATGTACCAAGCCTGTATCCTATTCTTAGTCGCTCCAGAGCTTTGGTGGCTTATCAGAACTGAGGCCTTATTAATGGTTGGTGTTTGTTCTGTTTCTTTTGTAGCTGACCTTATTATGCTTGGATTAGCTACTCATGAACCAAATTTTACTATAATCAGAGAAGAATTTAAGCCTAATAAACCTAAACCATGTGGTCTTTGTAACCAATTTGGACATGAAATTAAGGACTGTCAAGGCCTACCAAGGGAAAAACAAGGGGAGGTAGGTTGAATTTACTTAACTTCTTTTCATTACCATTGGCGTGCTATTCAAAATGAAAAGTTGAGAACTGCTTTATATAGTTTCTTGCTTAACCATGATGCTTACCTTTGATAAATAGTTACTTTATCTTACATATATCGTGGGATGGCAGCATTTGTAAGGAAAGAGACACATAGCAGTATTTATTACCTTGGGTTATGATGGGATTCATTTAATTTAATATCCTTTGCTTGAAGATCTGAATCCCCTCTTTGAAAGAGATGAGATAAATAAATCTACTCCAGGCAATAAATTTGATTCATTTTTTGGCAGCAAAGTTCCATTTGAAACCAAGGTTTAAAGATAATGTATAAGTCCTAGTTTGTTACAATGATTCATATGTTACTATTTTTCCAATTATGTCTGAATCCAGCATTGGTGACTAATTTTTAGTTTGTTCCTGTGCCCCAGCAAAGTCTCATAGACAACAGGTAATCCCTTTGCTTGCACGTGGTTTGACTTCATCGTTCACTCTTCCATTCCATCCTCTTTTTGTTTTGCCCAAACTACTTAGGACTATTGCCACTGTTTTGTTAGGAAAGGGACCTAGTTATATTTTCATAATATCTCAAGGATTACAAGTAAATAATATAACTTTGATCTAGAGGTATAGAAATTTCAGAATATCTGAAGCAATGGAAAGACATATTTTCACTTTTTTTTTCATTTTGCAAAACTGGAAATTAGAGGGAACATTGGAAATAAATGAAATAACTTTAATATCCTTTGTAAGTGTTGGTGTGAAAGTACAGTTCATTCAGATCGTTATTATGCATCTATTGAATGTATTTTAAATATTTTTAATTTTTACTAAAAGTTGCTGATCTCCAGAAATATGGCATCTCTTCATTTTTAATGAAGAGTAGAGTAAAATATTATCCTAGTATTAGATAACAAACCATTTTATTTCTTTATAATGTATTCTCCACCAGTGCACAGTTTAGCTACCATAAAAATGAACAATAAAATAAAGCAATAATTAAATTTATGCAAAAGTAATAAAATCAATATGCAGCATAAGATATTTACAGTGGAAATGATGAAACAAAAATATATGTACTGTGGATGTCATCTTGGAGAGAAAAGAACAACCAAGGTTCAGAGCATGTCATTTACTACATTAAATTACATTCAATCACATTTTCTTAACCTGAAGTTCTATCATTATTAACTGTTCCTAATTCAAACTGAAAGTATTGGGATATATTTCATAATCCTTCCCCCCTTTAAAAAAAAAATATCAGGTGAATAGAGAAATAAAAGCCTTGCTAGGGAAGAGGGACTTTTTTTCTGAATTCATCTACTGTCACACCCTGTTTCAGTCTGACAAGTATATTGATTTTTATGTCCACATAATGAAAAATTAGAAACTATCAAAGGGAATAGGAAAGACTGATTTTGGTCCTGCTTTTTTCACCACTTTCCCTCTGTTGTTAAATAAATCTCAAGGCTATTAGCTAGTATCAGCTTAGCACAGGGGTGTTAAATGCTTAAATCTGGCCTGCGGGCTGGCCTGGAAATATCAAATATTTACCTCTGCCAGCCAAAAAGGGCCGCAGAGGGGCTGAGGGCAGGGCCCTGTGGCCCATTTTCGGCCTCTACGACCTCCTGCAGCACTCTGCCGGCTGAAAACAGGCTGCGCAGGACCTCAGTGTGGCCAGTTTTCAGCCGTCAGACTGCTGCAGGAGACTGGGGAGGTTAAAAACGGGCCATACTATAAATGGTTATAGTAAAGAACTGTGTAAAGAAAGAAGGGGAAAAATGCATCTTGAGCCTATTTCAAATGGCCACCATGGCCACCCCCACCATGACCACGCCCACCCCCAGCCATATACCATCACAATCACCACCACCCGACCCCTCTGAGGTCAAAAACTACCCTGATGTGGCCCTCAATGAAATTGAGTTTAACACCCCTATTATAGAACATTCAGACAGAAGCACATATAGGAAAATGCATTCAAACTAATTCAGGAACATGGATAGATGGAGGACTAAAAAGCTAAATTCGTTCAAGAGTCTAAGCTCAACAGCTAAATCTCAAATGCATTCAAGAAGAAATAGCATCCTGATTTTATTTAACTTTAACTTATATATTAGCAAGTATGAGACAATAATAATGTTGGATCACATCAAATGTATTAGAATTTTGTAATCTGTTCTCTCTCCTGTATTTTGTTACTATTTATTTCAATGTAAATGACTACCCAACTCTAGGCAGATACCAATATTTAAAAGAAAACAGAAAAACAACTAGCACAGAAACAATAGTCCAGATAAAAAAAAGAGTCATCAATCAAACGCAAATATGTCAAACGTCCACCATGGCCATACCACCCCGGCCACGCCCATCCCTGGCCACACACACATGCATCCCGACCCTTTGAGGTCAAACACAACCCTGATGTGGGCCTCAATGAAATCGAGTTTGACACCCCTGGCTTAGCACATATTAAAATTTATTTATTGTATTTATTTATTGGTTCGGTTTATATGCCACCCTTTTCCGGAGACTTAGGGCAGCTTACAATGCGTTAAACAATAGCCTTCATACTTTTGTATATACCTGTTTAGTAGGGCTTTCGCGCGCCCCCCCCAAAGCGGTGTTCTTTTTTATACAAAGCTTATTGCCCCCACAAACTGGGTCCTCATTTTTACCTACCTCGAAAGGATGGAAGGTTGAGTCAACCTTGGGCCTGGTGAGATTTGAACTTGCAGTAATTGCAGGCAGCTGGTGTTACTTAACAGTGCTTTAGTCTGATGCGCCACCAAGGCTCCTTATTATTATTAAGCTAACAGACATCTGCCACCAGGGAACTATTATAACTGATCTTGGCATCCCAGTTTGTTTATCTAGTCACTAGAGCAGAACTTTTCAGAATTTTTCAGGCTGTGGAAATTATTAAATTAAAAACTTCCCAGAGCCCCTGATCATTAGGCCAGTTTCCAGTGATAGAAAATCAGCTGTGTTCAAGGAATTTATACTGTACTCTAGAAAATTAGGATTAAGAATTTTGTTTTTTAATCAGTCTCTAATATAATAGGTAACTACAAAGTGGGGAAGCAATAACAAATATAATAATTTATAAATTGCAATTGCTCTTTCTGATATCAGGCAAAAATAAAGCAACATAATTAGGAAGCTCCTAATCAGACATGTTTAAGGAACAAGGGAAGTGTACCTGTATGGCTATGTGGACCATTCCAAAAAACTTCCATGCTGTTTCTTAAGCCAACCAAGATAGGTAGACTGGATGATATGATAAAGTTATCCTGCTTTTTTGTACTACTGGGTAGTTGGGATGATGCCTGTGAATAAACTGAAAAGGTGAGGGAAAACAGGCTGCAATTGTTGCTATCAGCAAGCCATAATTAATGCTAAGCCATTATTTGTTTTCTGTTCGAATATAGTATTACTCTGAAGTAAACCTACTAAAAACAGAGTTTATCTTGGATTGATAGATCATGAGGAAGAACTACCTTTGCATAAATGCAAAACTTTCATAAATATGGTGAGACCAGAATAAACAAAGGGTGGATCAGTGTTAGAAGACTAGCTGTGTACCAGTAGTCCTCAACTTACAACCATTCTTTTAGCCAGAGTTCGAAGTTATAGTGGCACTGAACAAAAGGGACTGATAATTGGTCCTCACACTTAACCACATCGCAGCATCCCCTCAGTCACGTAGTCAAACTTTGGGCACTTGACAACCAGCATGTATTTACGATGGTTGCTGTGTCCCAGGGTCATGTAATTGTGATTTGCGACCTTCCCAGCATGCTTCTGACAAGCAAAGTAAATTAAGATGGGGGGAGCTGCATTCACTTAATAACCATGTAATTCACTTAACAGCTGCAGTGATTAACCATGGCAAAAAAGGTGGTAAAATCTGGCATGGCTCACTTAACCGTCCTGCTTAGCAACAGAAATTGTAATCCCAATTGTGCTTTTAAGTTGAGGACTACCTGTATTCCTAAACAGATTTACTTTAAGAATAAATTTTATTGAACAGAGAAGGGATTTTTTAAAATAAACTTTGTACTATTAAAAAAGATTTCACTTAAATTTATAATGGAAACCACAGTCCAAAACTCACTTCCTAAATGCTAGTTAATTTAAAGGAATTTTTATTAGGTTTACTTTAGGGCAATACTGTCAATACAAACAATTTTAAAATGAATCTTAGTGTAAATGGTATGTCATTTTTCATCTTTGCAGCACGATCAGTTTGCAGATTGTCCTCCTGGTATGGAACAAGAATTTATATTTATTCGCTTATGTGTTTTGAGAGAAGTAAGTAATATTAGGATATATTTTGAACAAAGACAGCTAGGCTGTACAATGGGTCTCGAGATCCATCGCACACACTGAGATACTTCTAAGTAAACATGCACAGAGATGTTATGCAGCAGTCAGCAAACAGGGTTGCCATGGTAGCCAAGAATTTAATTCTGACAGTCAGCTAAGAGAAGCCAGATGTCTTGGCCTTCTTGTTTTTGTTCATTGTCAACATTTTCCCCACTAAGCAGCTAAAGGTGCCTATAAGGCAAGATGCTCCTCTGTCACGAGGAAATGACCAATTACTTGAATTCTACTAAAGGGAAAGGTTAACTGAACACTTCTTTGTAAGGACAGTTGGTGGGAAGCTGAGAGAACTTGAGAGAGGTATGAGAAGGAAAGCATTTGACAGCTGACCAGAGTAAGGGACAGAAAAGGAAAAAACAGAAGCAAGTGTTATATTATTTGTTCATACAATGTACATGTTAAATAAATGCATGGTCCCCTGAGTGAACAAGAGACAGTATAATAACCCTCCACACTTGAGATACCATGTGTGTATGTGTGTGCACCTTTGAGTCAGTTTTTAACTTCTAGTGACTGCCTGAACAAATCCCTGCAATTTTCTTGGAAAGATTTTGGAAGTGGTTTGCTATTGCCTCCTTCCAAGCCTGCGAGAGATGCTCAAGGTTATCCAGATGGCTTTGTGTTTAAGGCAGGACTAGAACTCATAGTCTTACAGTTTCTAGCCTGATATCTGAAACACTACGGCAAACTAGTTCTGTTTAAGATATTGTGCCAGCAGGGTAAAAAGCTTGTGTGTGTGAGAGAGAGAGAGAGACAGAGAAAGATAAAGAGAGAGATATTACCATCACTAATGTATAAACTGCTTAAGCGTATAATGTTAGAGTTGTGACAGTAAAATTTTCAATTATACTTATTTTATACCTAGAATAAAGGAAGGAAAAAATCATGCAACCTTTCAGCCAATAAATCCAGTTCTGCCACAGTTGATTTACCTTTAATCCTCTTTCACAGTAGCCCTTTTATATCTCTTAGATCAGGCCTGCTGCTGCCTGTGCATTAGCTTTGGCTCCCTTAAGTCTTCCATTTGCTAGCTCCTGCATCTTCCTCATTCTGATTCTTTACAGGTTGTCCTCAACTTACAACACCAATTTGGACCAGAATTTTTGTTGCTAAATGATGCAGTTGTAAAGTGCAATGTCATGTAATCACATTGCTTAGCACTGGCACTCTCCATTGCCATCGTTAAGCAAATGCCACTGGACACCAGCTGAAGAACTATCCCAATCCAATCCATTTTGGGCTTGGTCTGTCTCAGCCCCAAGCCTCAGGAAAGTAAGGGAATACCTTCCACTGCCCATGCTTGCCTATCTCCCCACCATCTCTTTTGATCACCCTGCACCCTGTCTTGTGGGGTAGCCAGGTGTCCCAGAACTGCACAGCTCTGGTTGTTTTCCACATTGTAGCTCAGGGACTTCTTGGAGTGCCGTGGCTCTGTGGTCACAAAAAGCCCCAGAACCACAGCACAAAGCCACAGTTGTCCCTTAAAGCCTCAGCCACAGAATCCTGGCCCAACAGGACAATGCAAAATTGTAGCATCTGGGAAGCCCCAAAAGTGGCCAGAAGCCACAGCACCCCAGGAAGCCCTAGCCACCCAACCCCAGAACTAGCTCCAATTGCCTTTGCCACCCTACACTTCCAAGGCTCTTGTAGCCTTGTGCTTCATTGCCTCAGCTGGCCTTTGCCTTTCTTCTTCCACTGCTGACCTGCCCACCATGGCCCTTTGAGAGGTGGCTCCTTCCCACATGAGGCCTTCTTTCCCAGGTGTCCTGAGGAAATTGTTGTGCATGACCTTGGGAAGAAAACAAAGAGATGGTGAAGATCAGCTAGGTTGATGGGAGCTGCAGGAGGGGAGAAAGCAGAGATGAAGGAGAAATGGGGAGAGAAAGCAGAAATGAAGGAGAGATGGGGAGTGGAAGCATTGCTGCATTTGTAAGAGTGGATGGCTGGCCAAGCACCAGAGTTTTGACCAGGTGACCCCAGAGTAGGGAGGCACCGCATCAGCAATAAATTTGGGAACAGTCATACATCCCTTTGTTCAGTATCACCACAACTTCAAATGTTCACTGAATTAATGGTCGTAAGTTGTGAACTACCTGAACCTTTAAAGATAAACATGTTCTCTCCCAAGTCTTGTCTTGTCTGTAAAGTTGCATACCATAGTGAAAAAAAATGTCTAGAATGGACATTTTTGTAGGATGGAAATGCTGCTTAGGATTCTTTTCGTAGCCTTTTTTAAGTCACATGTTGAAAACAAATGCTGGCTGGTCAGTGTTTTAGTGCAAATGAAGCCTGAAAGGATGGATGCAAAAATAAATAAACCTCTATGCTACTAAAAGAAAGAGTTGGGAAATGGAGACATACTAAATATGTGAGGTTATTGGAGAGGAATTCAGAACATCAGAAATAGATTTGTAGTAAATATTTGCCAGTGAAGGAGACCTATAGAGATTCAGGTTGATGGGAAACATGATTGTTTGTGCTTCTAGTCTTCTGATTAAGAGATGGACTGCGCTTGCTTGGTGGAAAGGAAAAGACATTTCCTATGTTCTCAGACGCACATTCACAATATCCCCACTTAGACATCTGACATTTGATTTCTGTTAATGCTTGAGAAAATGCTTCATTTTTGTGTGTCTCTCACTCACTCTCTTTAAAAAAATTCTAGTATTTGGAAAGAGAGCTAACAATGGCCAGCTTGCCTTTCACTTTTGATGTTGAAAGAAGCATCGATGACTGGGTTTTCATGTGTTTCTTTGTGGGAAATGATTTTCTCCCTCATTTACCCTCATTAGAGATCAGGTAAGAGAAACAACTTTATATCTAGAAACACTTAAATGTTGTTAGGTATTGATTATTGCACTTAAACAAAGGGCATTATTAATTATTCTTGCTTATTAGATTTGCAAGTTCTTGTGTAATGGAGAGTGCAGTTTGAGAAACACAAGTCCAAAGCTCCCTTGGGTTTCAGTTCACTCATTTGGATCTAGCTGATAATAGAATTGCTGCTCCAAATCCAGTGATCTTTATAAGGCTTTGAAAAGCATGAGTTTCAAATATCTTGCTATTTTGCTTTGCTTAATTATGGTGCATGATATATATAGCTTTTTTGAGACTGTGCTCACTATTTCTCATGAACCTTGGTTCATTTCCTTAAATTAGCAGCATGCTCTTTAATCATTTGTATAGGCATGTTGGCTTTTATCTTGTACATAGGAAATTTAAAGAGCCTCATGCATAAATTAAATATTTTCCATGTTCCTATCTTTTCTAGATTCAGTAAATATTATAGAAGTAGGGAATGGCAGTCAATAGTAACTTCACATATTAATAGTTAAATACTGGTTTAAACTCTGCTAAATTTAGTGTTATACAAGCATATATCTTCATATGCAGTAGAATTTTTCTTTGCTTTCCTCACTCTATGTGCCCCAAATCTGTTTCCAAAATCTCCCAACCCTACAGAGTAGATTTAGAGATTGTGGCATGGAGGAGGGAGGAAGAATTCGTTCTGCCAGTAGATGTCATACCGTCACTAGGATAACAATTTGAATATAATCCTTATAGTGAGACCATCCAAGAAATGGGTGAAATGGTTTTATTCTTGTATTGCAGGGAAGGAGCAATCGATCGCCTGGTGAACATATATAAAAATGTTGTGCACAAAACTGGAGTAAGTGATTCCTCCAAACACTTCATGTAGTAACATAAGAAGGAGAAAGGTTACTTACAATTGTATTCTACAATTTACAGGGTTATCTTACCGAAAATGGTTATGTCAACTTGGAGAGAGTACAGATGATAATGTTGGCTGTTGGAGAAGTTGAAGATAGCATTTTTAAGAAGCGGAAAGATGATGAGGTGAAAGGGCTATTATGAAACTCTTATTTTGGTGTGTTTTTCTTTAACATTTTAAAAAAATGAATACATATGGTTTTTCCATTCTACATTACAAATAATTCTTGACTTATGACTGTTCATTTAACAGTGCTTCAAAGTTACAACAGCTTAGGAAAACATGGCTTACATCTATATTTGATCATGTGTTTGCAATTTGGGTTCATGTCAACCAGCTCATATGTACAACCAATTGCAATGTCTCGTGGGCACATGACTGCAATTGGTGGACATTTTTGCTCATTTCTAAAACCTCTGGCTGATATAATATACCAAACATATATGCGTAGTTTGTTTACTACACCCAGAAAAGTTAGATCTGAATATGACCCACTTTGTAAAATCTGTGAATTAGGTAATTGACATTTTATGTATATGTACTTTAATAGGATTCCATAGTTTAATAGGATTCCAGATTAGTTTAGAAGATAAATTTACCTTGAAGCAGGAAAAGGAATCTGCAAAATGATTTTTTAGCAAAAATGAACTATATATATTTAATTGTTTTAGTTTCCTAATAAATGTTAATGTACACTTTCCATATTTTATGGGGCACACAGGAAAATTTCAAAAGAAGGCAAAAAGAAAAAAGAAAAAGAATGAAGGTGAATATAAATCTATTCCTATTTATTTATAATGTTTTTATTTAAAACAATGGAACAATTTAGTAGCAGCTACCTTGGAATAGAGAAAGGAAATGTCTTAAAGTTATATTAGAAATACAAATAGAATGTTGTAGCAGTTTTTCAAGGCTGAAATGCAAAGAGCTGCTGCAAATACCCAAGTGCTTATATTCATTTCACAAGATTTTTACCCCTTTTTATTGAATCCTAATTCTCAAATCTGGACTGCAAACTACTAGGTATTTTCTAAGGCATACAACATTCGTTGTATGTAAATATTATTTGGATGCACAAACATATTCAGTATGTGGTCCTTAGATCCTAAATTAAATCAGGCACAAAAACACAATGCTCTGTATATTTTCTCAGAATTTCCATTGGACTAAATTTTATATTTTCCCATATAAAATTATGGATAAACTTGCAATCAAATTGATTTGATAGAATTCACAATATTCCTTTTCTGCAAATCTGCATCTTTTTCCCAATGTTTGCTACCCTTTGATAATAATTTTAAATTGCTTACTGCTTGAAAATAATTGAGAATTCCTGTTATCTCTCCATTACCTTGACACTTCTATTTCAGTCCTACCACTTTTTCATGTACTGTATACCATTCAGTAAAGGACAGCTTAATTCAGGAGATAGCTTTTATGATTGATGCAAAATGTCTCATAATTATTGAATCATTCGTTTACAATTGGTGCCCTTTTATCTATTCCAGCCACCATAGTCATCATTGGCACTAATAGTTCTGCAAGGTTAAGCATACATGTATTCAAAATATGCTTTGACTGATGCTGTTAATTAATTAAATACATAAAATTTTATTTGTATTTCTTAAATAAATTTGGAACTGCCAAGCTAATTGTAATATAACATAATTTTACTGTTGTTCTGATAACTGTCTGAAGTTTTCTGTTCAAGAATCACCAGTATATTATTCTAGTGTTCCTAATAATGATCATACTAATTATTTTTTTATTTTACTGCTATATATTAACAATTTGAGCATATTAATTGACATGTGTTCTATAAAGATCCCAAATAAAAATAAGACATCATTATATTTTGACCATAGTTTTAAACTGAAGTAATGCCGCTCAGTTTTCCTTAATAGATTTTAAGTTGTAATTTTATAATCAGTTAAGATAAATTATTTCATGAACATATTTTTCTGAACTCTAGCCAAACACTCTCTACTGGCGGAGGGGCACTTCTATCTCAGTCAGTGCCATACTCTATTAATGAGCCAAATAGAATATGCCAGTATGGATGTTTAAGTATTGCATATTCATTTGTAAATTAATATCCTGTGTAATATAAACACAGCTATTCATACCTGTATGTAGTGTTTGCTCTCACAGCTGATGCTCAATGTTTATATTTATATTCTGCTCATTTCAGAGGGAACAACATACTATGCTTGGTGGACAATACACCCCACAACCTTTAGGAAGAGGAAACAGGTCAAGCCATCAACCAATTAGTAATCCAAGACACACAGCCTATGAAATGAGAATGCAGGACAGACAAAACACTGTAAGTGATTATTTTTAAAATAAATATAGATAAGGTAACAAATGGAAAATTTAACGATGGCTCAGTTTCTACAAAGCCCAAACTTATATACATTCACCTTTCCTTTACTACTTTGACTCCATCATATCCTCACTTTGTTGCAACCATGGGTTCAATCCAGAGTCAGACTAGCGAGATTAGAAGTCATATACTCTCTCTGGATCCCTTCAGTCTGAGAAAAGTTAATAATTGATTACAAAAAACTCCACTTTTTGCCTAAACACTTTAATGTTAGCAGTTAATCTTTCCAGATAATGAAAAAGCCTTGAAAGAAAATAAATTTAATCCCATTTCCTGACTTTGCCTCTAATGTTCGCAGCTCAAAATAATGAGTAAAACTATGATGCAGTCCATTTAACAACTACTTGTACAAAATGAATTGGTGCAGAGGGAAGGATTTTATGGATAATATATTGTCTGTTAAATATGTGAACTCTGAATTCTTAAATTGGGTTGTATCCAGTTATCTTCATTAAGCAGAGTTAAGATTTTAATTGAATGCACTTTAGAAACTTTTGTTCTATTTGATGTACGTACACACACACACGCCTTGATTTATCTTAGATCCTAGCATATATTTCCCTGTGAACATGAAGTAGAATGGTATATACACTCATTATGGTTTTAATTTAAATATATACTTTTAATATGTACTAAAACAATAATGAGTTCATTATTAAATTTATTTGTTGCCTATCTTGCCATGGGGCTACTCTAGGCAGCTGACAGTTATAAAAACGAAAAAATGAAAAGTTTAAACAAAGTAAAAGTAAAATAATAGTACAATAAAATAAACAAGGAAAAAGAACAAAGAAAATACATCGATATGACTACTAAAAAAAGATGGGTGTGTGGGGAGAATAGAATAATTAATAGGATGGTTTTCCTTTTCTTTTGAGTAGTATCAGGAGCTATTGTTATATCAGAATCCTCTTTTGAAAGTTTGTCAATTTAAAAATGGTTTATTACTTGTCATGAAATGTTGCTGTCTGAGTATATTTCAGATCCCCTTGGTAGCATAGAACTAGTTTCTATATTGTTCTTTTGAATTCCTATATCTATAGTTAAGTAAAGTAGATGCATATATATATATTTTTTTTTGCAAAGTCATTAATTTTATTTTTTGTAAATGTAATGAGACCTTTCCACTAATTCTCTGCACGCTAACTATATCCCCAGACTCCTTCAGTTTCTCCTAATTTGAGCTTCACATCTGATGGTACGCCATCCCCAGCAGGAGGAATTAAGCGAAAAATAGAGGACAGTGACAGTGAACCAGAGCCTGAAGATAATGTCAGGTGCCACATTTCATACTTTGTTAGTGCATTGTCAAAAGGGAGAATGTCTCATTAATACTATTTACCTTGCATCTGCCACACCTTCTAATGCTTTTCCATGATCTTTTTATCCACCAATAATTAATGTGGAGAGTTGGGATACACGGTAAATTCCAGTGAGATGTGTAGGCTGTGGCTGTTAAATTTAAGTGTTTCCATTAGTATGCATGCTGGTTTTCTTCCTAAAAGCTGCTACTCCCTTTGAGACTAAATACCAGATTGGCTAGAGGTTCAATATTCAGCTCAGTCTCTGTGAACAGAATCTCATTCTACTAGCAAAAATGGAATGGTTTAACTCTTAAAGTTCTATAATCAGATGATTTAGTTTAGTGATGGGTTATTGTCTGTTAGTGAAGAATATATTATGTACACTCCAGGCTTCTTACATTTAGAAAGAAGTTCTCAGTACTTCCATTTAAAAGGTTCTCAGGATCAATTTTTCAAGATACTAAACCTAAGATCTGGGAAAGTGACTACCAGTTAGGACTAAAAGACTGGTTCTTATTAAGAAAACTCCATAACTTTAACTTCGCCTGTTCTTTCCTACATGCCAAGTGTATTAAAATGAAACCAAACTAAAAAGCAGTCTATGTTTGTGGAGAGTAAAGAGGATGATGTTGATGGATAGAGGATAGATCCATTTCTAGACAACAAAAAGGGAAACGTTGCTTAAGTCCAAAGTATGGTAGGATTACATACATGTCACAGATAGATACCCCCTAAATCACATGAATATAAGAGGGAGGAGGGGAAGTAAATCAGTCTTGTAATATTATGTTTACTATGGCCAATCTAAATAAAAATAGTTTTTAGACTTCTGTGGAGTCTATTTCTTTATCTGGTCTATCTCTCAGGGTGTCTTTTATGGGGTATGAGCTGCTGCAGTATAGAGATTGATACACCAATCTTAATATCATAGATGAATGAGTTTGAGTCATAGTTTAGAGAAAACTGGTAAAAGAGTATATTTAAGTAGTAATTTACATGTAGTCCTTGAATTATGACCACTAGTTCAGCACCTGTTCAAAGTTACCATGGTGATGAACAAGTAGTATTTACAACCAATCCTTGACGTTCCAGCCATCGCACCATCCCTTTGGTCACATGATCATGATTTGGGTGTTTGGTAAGGCTACAGCATCCTGCAGTCACCCAATTATTATTTGCAACCTTCTCTGCCAGCTTCCCACAAAGTCAATGGGAAAGTCAACAGGGAAGGTTGCAGGTAGCTCCCATCACTTTCTCCCACCACTTTTTCTCCTGTAAAGCCCCACTACAAAGTATGAAAGATTTCATACTCAATAGCTACCCCACACCCCTTATACTCTGTAGTGTGCATATAGCCACAATACCCCACCCCCTGTGTGGTCTCTCCATTTCTGCACTTCCCTAGCACCTGCCTGCAGTCCCCCTCAATCCCCTCCCCACTTCTTGTTTGGGACTCCCATCTCTTCCTGCTTAATGACCCTAAGTGATATAGTTGCATGATATCTCACTTTACTACTGCATCTCTTGACAACAGAAATTCTGGTCCCAACTGCTGTCATAATTCAAGGGCTACAGTCATCAAGGGCTACAATTACATGGGAGCATGATTTAAACCACACACTGTTAGTAAAGCCTGTTCTCCTTTTTTTGTTGAAACCATTTGATAAACTGAATTGCACATTATGTAGATTCACTATTGTTTTTATGAAGGTTATGGGAAGCTGGCTGGAAACAGCGCTATTACAAGAACAAATTTGATGTTGATATCAACGATAAGAAGTTTCGTCGTAAAGTTGTACAGTCTTATGTGGAAGGGCTTTGCTGGGTTCTCCGATACTATTATCAGGTGCTGACCTTTGGAATTTTATATTTATTCCCCCAATATGTCATTATAGAGGATTTTCTATCATCAAACTTCCACCTACTTGGCAATGACAAACAACTTCTTTATGGTGGTCAAAAAAAATACATGGAGTCAGTAGGAATGAAACTTCACTTGAGGGAAACATACTTTTTTGCCTTTATATCTTGATATTTCCATTGCAAACATGTAATGCCAGTTCAACCATAGCTTTTGATCAGCATCTTAATAAATTGATTTATGCAGCAAATCAAATTGTTTATTAAGCCATATGGCCAGATACAATAAGATACCCAATAATATGTTTGTCGGTTCCAATGGGGGAAAAAAGATTTGAATAAAAACATTAACGAGTGCAGAAACAAAGTGGTTCTGTTAATTCATCTGTAACTAAAATTCTCTCCCAAGAGGTCTGACTCTAATAAAGGCGGTCTTAAGGTATTTTGAGTCTGCAATCTTAAACACTCAAAGAGCCATTTGGACCCATTTCCCGCAGAAAACACCGGGAGTCACAAAACCTGGATGGGAGTGGCTAACTCAACTTCACTCACTCCCACCCAGTCACATGACCACCACCCCAGCCACGCCTACCCAGGTTTTGTGGCTCCAGGTGTGTTCTTTTATGTGGAAAATGGATATCTCTCTCTCTGTCTCTCTCTTCTCTCTCTCTCTCTGTCACACTCTCTCTTTCTCTCTCTTTCTGTCCATCTATCTATCTATCATCTATAGCTATTCGTGCTCTCCTGCCCAGCTTCATGTGTCGTGTGAATCCAACAACTTGGGCTGTGGAGGAGGAGTGGAGGCCGGCAGGCAAAGCCAAGCAGTGGAGATCCATGCAAAATAAGGCAACTCCAACCTGGATCCTGTAGGGGAGACACCCCCCTTCCCTCTCCCTCTGTCCCCCCGCAGCAGGGACCTGGGCAGCCTGAAAGCAGCTCCCTCCTCAGAGATGGAGAGCAAGCAAATAAATGTAGCGCTACGGCTGGGAGGCAGCGGTGCGGAGCCCGGCCTCTGGCCGGCAAGACCAGAGCAGACAGGGTGTGCACATTCCCCGCTGCTGTGATGGCCAACTTCTATATGCAGGTAGGCAGAGATGCCGTGAAGGGGCTCCGGCTGCTGCGCCCTGCAGGGAGCGCCTGTGGGGTCTCCTCGCTGAGCCCCAGGAAGGCTCCCAACTGCCGGCACCACTATATACCCGGCCAGCTGGCGAGGCTGCTGCACAGTCCTTCCCAGGCGAAGGGGGGCCAGACAGCGGCAGTGAGAAGTGGGCCAAGGCCGGTGGGTGCCCACCCCCACCTGCTCCGGGAGGGAAGGCAGATGCCACACCGTCCGGCTCAGCCATCCAGGTGGAGGCAGGCTCCATGGCAGGTGGGACGGAGCCAGGAGGGACACGCGAGCCAAACTTTTGGAGCCACGCTTGGCGGAGTTTGCAAGCAGGCTTAGTGGGGCTACTTAGCGGGGAGGGAGACCCCAGCCCATTTGGTTCACTTCAGTGCAGGGTGGAAACGGAGAAGGTGGAGGAAATCTGTGCCTCTCGGCATCCAACCCTCAAAGACTCCTTTGAATCCCAGAATTTGATCCTGCGCTTGCTCGTTCTCACCTTTCTTTCTTTCTTTCTCTCCCTCCCTCCCTCCCTCCCTTCTTCTTCCACTCTCTCTCTCTCTGTCTCTCTTTCTCTCTCTGATTCTGATTCTCTGGCACCTCATCTCTTGCTGGGTCTCACGGGTGCTTCTTCCAGCCCTTGTTGGTGCTGCGCATACCTTGGTCGCTCGGGGAGATGCATGACCTGCTCTCCACCCCTTCTCAGGCCAGGCGAGGACTGACTGGGAGGGAAGAGTGAGGGGTGGGGCCAGCCAGTGGTGGGATCACCTGACGGAGTTACAGCAGAGGGACAAAAGAGCCACATGCGGCTCCGGAGCGACAGGTTGCTGACACCCGGCCTAGACAAATTGGCTAAATAATTGTTATTAGGTTTTTAATTATGTTGTATAAGTATAGGATAAACAACATTTACATTTTAGTATAACAGCTATCCATATACATGTTAATTGTTTGAAATTGCTAAGTGTAATTTTACCCATTTGCTATGTTGATCAGAACTTTAAAGGTTATTTTTGAGCATACATATTTTTATCACTCACTCCCACCCAGTCACATTTCCCCCTAACCATGCCTACCCAGCCACAAAACCATTCTGTCTCTCTCCCCCTTCCATATCTCCCCCTCTCCCCCCCCAGTGTCTCTCTCCCTCTGTCCCTCTCCCTCTCTTCTCCTCTCTCACCCCTCTCTATGTATCACTGTATGTGTGTCTCTCTCTCTTCCCCTCCCTCTGTATATGTGTGTGTTTCCCCCCTCCCTTCCGGCAACCATCCTCCTCCTCCCCCTCCTCGTGATGTCCTGGCCAGCCATGGTTCAGCCGGGAGCATGCACACACACAAGGAGACCCTCCCCAAGCGAGTGCCAAAGTGCAGCAAAGGCGCATGCAGGGTGGACGGCCGCTCGCTTAGGAGGGTGTTAACAGGACATGGTTTCTCTCCTGCACTAATGCAAATGTGGCACAGAGGCAGGAACAGGGAAGCTTCGGTCCTGCACTCTTCTCCTCCTCCCACTCTCATGATATCCTAGCCAGCTGTGGTTGAGCCGGGAGCATGCGCACACATGGGGAGACCCTCCTTAAGTGAGCCACTGCACGCCCCGCGCACACCTTTCCTGAGCTTTGGTGCTTCCTTGAGGAAGGTTTCCCTGTGCGTGCGCACGCTCCCGGCTCAGCCACAGCCAGAGCATCACGAGAGTGGGAGGAGGAGATCTGGCGATGGCCGGATCATTAGTGCAGGAGAGAAGCCGCGTCCTCCTAAGCGAGCTGCAGCCCTCCCTGCACGTACCTTTGCTGTGCCTTGGCGCTAGCTTGAGGAGGGTCTCCCCGCACGTGCACACGCTCCTGGCTCACGGGGGGAGGAGAGTGCAGGAGTGAAGCTGCCCTGTACCCGCCTTCGCGCCACATTTGCACGTAAGGCAGCCTTCGCTTCCTGCCACTTCGGGCTGTATTCAAAAAAGGAAATAAGAGGGGCAAAGGGTGGGACCAACCAGTGATGGGACAGGGAGCCATGGCAGAGGGCCCAAAGAGCCGCATGCGGCTCCAGAGCCACGAGTTGCCGACCCCTAGACTAGAATAATTAAAGTTTATTATTATTTAATAGTTAAATGCATAGAGAAGATTCCTGAATCTTCTTTAATTTAAATTCTTCTTTCATTTTCCCAACTAGGGGTGCGCTTCCTGGAAATGGTATTATCCTTTCCACTATGCACCATTTGCTTCAGATTTTGAAGGTATTGCAGACATGGTCTCAGATTTTGAGAAAGGAACCAACCCAGTAAGTTTAATTACTTCTATTTATAATTCATCTTAGTAACTAAAGATTTAAATATTTAAACAGTTACTACTCTCTACCTTCCTTTTTACAGTTCAGACCTCTGGAACAACTGATGGGTGTCTTCCCAGCTGCCAGCGGTAATTTCCTCCCACCAACATGGCGGAAACTTATGACTGATCCAGTAAGAAAATTAAAGGGTCTTTATTTGTTTGAATATTCATGTTAATATTCTCTCAACTACTTCACCAGTTGTCTGAAAACCAGATATATTATTTATTTAACTGTCTGTTATACCGTAGATCTTTCAGTTGGAACTTGTGTGGTCTTAAATGTTTCAGCTCACTCCAAATTTAGTTTGATTTATATTAGATTCCAACTGTGAAATTCGTTATCCATAACAAAGGAATGTTATGGTTAATGATAAAAATTTCATTGAATTGATGCAACTGCTTGAAAGGCTGGCCACAGTAGGCAGTATTTAGGACAGACCTTTAGAGTTCTGAAAAAGTATGAGGAAGATCAGTATAAAATGTGTTCCAATATAAAGTAGCATTTGTGGTTTAGATATTCACAAAATGGCTGCCACATTTAAGTACTGTATGTAGTAATTAATTTATTTCTCCACTATCCAATGAAATAAATGGATTTCTACCTTGACTACTCTTTTAAACTATATGGATTTATTCTGATAATGATACCTTAATTTTACTTCTATTTAACCACCCTTGAAAATACATTTTTGTGCTAAATTTTGTTCATAAGCAAAATGAGAGTGACAGAGAAAAGTTGGCTGTAGCCTTTCAATAACTTTTCAGGGTTTACTGATAGCTATTAACTGTTTTCTTTTTGTGGTTCTATTTGACCACAGCACACAATTACTGAAGCAATCCAGAATATTAGCCCTAGCCGAGGGAAGAAGGAAAATATCACGTTTTATCTCCACTTTTTAAATATTTAAATTTTTAAACAAGAACTTTGTTTATGAGGTCTATAGTAATTAAATCAAGGAATGAATAAGGAAAGAAAACTTTGCTTGTGTATTGGGAATTTTGTTGGAACATTGGATAGAAAACAGAAGGATATAAAAATGAACTTTAATGACATTAACATTCATGCCTGAACTATTGATTTTTAATAGTTTCTGTGGCAGTTCCTGGCTGGAAAAAGAGATTCCGTTTTGACTGTAGGGGGCAAGAAAGATTCATGATTTTTCAGTCTCTGGTTTATAGTTGAAGGGATGATTAGGCTTGAATAGAATGAAAGTGAAAGAAGAGTAACTAGCCAATGGGCATGTTCTCTCCTTGATCATGCCCCTCCCTCTTGCTTTGAATGGATAAGAGAAATTGAAAGTTGAGCTCTCTTTGGATCAAGCTCTGAGTTTCTCAGCATTTTCCTGCCGAGAAACAAAAACCAGCCTTACCCCTGCTATTTGCATGCTCTTGTAGATATGTTCCATAGGTGCTACTTTTGTGAGTTCTAACGTATACTTGTGTGCTCAAATTATCAAGCACTTAGAAGGTTTATTTTATTTTGTCATGAAGCAGGGTGGGAATTTGGGAGGAGGAAGAGGGAGTGGAACATAGGAAGCAAGACTTTGCTGGTTGCATACATATGCTTTTGCACCTGGTTTAATGACTCAGATTCAGGGCTTAAAGTTAAAAAGTGTAAATTTTACACCTTGAAAATGTACTTTTTAAATTTAAATTGTTGTTTTAGAATAGCTTGTAAACTCATTTCTTTAAACAAAATGCTCTTTGAATTACGTTTCAGAAAAAAATAGTGCCTTCATCCAACACTGCAGATTTCTAAATCACTGTAATAATACTTTATTAAAACAGGATTCAAGTATAATTGACTTCTATCCTGAGGACTTCGCTATTGATCTGAATGGGAAAAAATTTGCTTGGCAAGGTAACTATTTCATCATGAAGTCAATATTTGTATGATTAGTCTTGGGAATAATTTTAAGAAAACAGGAAAAACATTCCATTTACAGGTTTGCTATCAGTTGCTAAACTGATTTCTATGTGCTGTTTTCCTTAATGAATTTGTAAAAAATACTAACCTGATCAAGATTAAATGAGTTGTGATACATAGTAATTTCAGTAGTATCTAGATGGAATTTATTGCTGTGACTAAAATAAAGTTTAACATTTTAGATACTTAATAATAACGTTGAATAGTTTTTATAATAGAAAAACCAGTGTGAAGTGCTATGTTTTATATGTTCTGTCCAGGGTCGTGCAAGAGGACTCTACTTGCACAGCTGTCTTCTTCCTCAGTTGCATTTTGCCTCTCCTCAATCCCTTTTTTCCTCTGGAAAAAGCCAGGAAATACGCTTGGCTGTAGTGCTCTTCGACTGATAAATTAACCTATTGAATGTCACTCTAAAATAAATTACTTAATTTTGCAATTTCTTTTTATTTTTATTAGGATGTTTAGCAATTCAGTATTTGTAATAGGTAAAACTGGAAGCTGTCTTTTTGCACTTATTATAATCAACACATATTGATAATGTGTATCTTAACTTCATCTTAACTTCAGTCATGACCATAATCCAAATTTAAGAGGTTTGTTCTTCATAGTGAAATGTAGTTTAAGATCGCTCCAGATGGTACTGAACATTTGTTACATTTGCTTAGATTGTGTGTTACTTTTTTTCTTAGCTCTATAGACTATTCACATAAAACTAAAATTTCAAAAAAATCTGTTTCAGAGATAAATGCCAGTTTAGTCCCATTAATAGCACTTAGACTTATATACAGCTTCACAGTGCTTTACAACCCTCTCTAAGCGGTTTACAGAGTCAGCATATTGCCCCAACAATCTGGCTCCTCATTTTACCCACCTCTGAAGGATGGAAGGCTGAGTCAACCTTGAACCACTCAGAATCTTATTCCTGGAGTGAGTAGTTGAGTTAGCTTGCAGTATTGCATTCTAATTACAGCGCTACCACGGCTCTTAAAAAAACATTGAAAATTATTCTAACATTTCTGGGAAGGGAAATGGTGGATATACAGTAAGTGTAAAATTAACAAAAGTTGGTAAGTGCATGAATTTTCTTTTCCTTTTTTCCCCACCTTCAGGGAAAGTCAATGACCTTAAGTTAAAATTTTCAAGTCCATGATTTTGGTGGAAGAGCTAAAATATATACTTAATTATCTGTTCTTGAAATCCAGTGTTATAATTTGGTTTGCCCAAGTATCTTTTAAAACTTTCTCCTTGATATTGTTAGAGATAAATGTAAGTTCCAATTGCTTATTTTCCTAGGGGTTGCTCTGTTGCCTTTTGTTGATGAACGCCGTCTAAGAGCTGCTTTGACACAGGTGTATCCCAACCTCACTTCTGAAGAAAGTAAGAATTGCAGGATTGTAAAATGGTTTTAGATAGAACATTTTGGTAGTGAATAGAATAGAATAGAATAGAATTCTTCATTGGCCAAGTGTGACTGATCACACAAGGAATTTGTCTTTGGTGCATATAGTGATATTTATATATAAATAGAAGACATTAATTTCTGTTTCATTCTCAAGTAATTAGACAGTAAATATGTGTGCCATCTTATACTATTCCAATCTTGGTCCTTCTAATTATTTATAGTACAAAAATATCTCATTACCCACCCACATTACATTTTAAGTTCAATATTCTTTTTGTTAGAATCATTTTGAATCACATTTTGATTACGTTTAGATCAAATACTCAACTCAAATGCTATGGGGAATTAAGTTATTCAATACAATAATTCTACAAATTGTAAGAGAAGAAGAGTTAGAGGTGAAGTCGAGGGGACTCAGCCTAGAATTGTTAGGTATCCACAAACATTCCAAGTCCAGCCCTCTTTGAATTTCATTGACTCTTATCCAGCACCAATTAAGTGCTGACTATTATTTGATTAGATTCTTCTGAATTGGCTTGAGCAATAAATCTTCTTAACTGGAACTTAATGTATGGTCCTGATTCTTTCTGCCTAACAATTTCAATATAAAAATGCAATTTGTCAGTTTTCTATGACATGAGAACTATTTATATTCACCCTTCAGTCACAAATAATGATAAAATCTGTATGCAGACTTGTGGAATGTTATAGTACCCTTCTATAGCTCTTCATGTCAAATACTTAGATGATGAAGAAAAACAGCAGAACATGGACCTGGTCTTTAGGAATTCTTACAAGCATCCAAGTATCTTTATTACATAAACTGTTATTCAGATTGACAAGTAGTCATAAGTGATGAAGAGTGCAGGAGAGAAATGTTAAGTTTCTCCTGAATAAAAGTAATATAAAATTTTCTTTCGAAATGTGATGTACGATTCACATAACTCCTGTGTAAAATCAGAAGTCCTTGCAAATGATTCCCACTGTCTACTCCTTTTAGACATTTCATAACGAAGTATTATAACTTTATTTCCTTTTCTAGCCAGAAGAAATAGTCTTGGTGGTGATATCCTTTTTGTTGGGAAACATCATCAGCTTCATGACTTCATTCTTGAACAGTATAAGTCTAATGAAAAAGAGGTATGTCTTCTCATATTTGTTAGATGTATGCAATGAAGTATGTTTCAACTGCATAATTGTCATTGGAGCTATTTTGGTTAAGTTAATCTGGATTTATTTACTCCTCAATAGCCAGTAGATATACCCCCTGAACTGTGTCATGGAATACAGGGAGAGCTCACCTTGAATGAATATCCCATCCTTCCAGATGAGTAAGTACAACTTATACTGCAGTTAGTTTGCTGACAAATTGCTCATGGTTAATTTATTTCATATATGATAAGACTGATTTGTTTTATTCATTGTCAAGGAATTTTTAAAAATCTAGTCATATTAGAAGGAGAATAATGAGGAAGATCATCTGTAGATGTGAAAGTTGGAAAGAAATATATACATCTCCTGTGCGCTGCTTGGAGAGTCCAAGCAATGGGTTAAAGTTTAGCCTGGTTGGCCAGAGACTGAGTTGAATTTGCCTAGCCAAGCCTCTTTCTCCCATGAGTCTTCAGTGTTTCAACTCAGTCGGCCTAAAGAGACTTGCTTTAAATTTCTCTGTCTTAGAAAAATTATTTAAAATACTCTGCCAGCCACAGAAAGAAGCCTCTTTCTCCCTTTTCTCTTTAAAATTACCACCAACAGCCTGAGGTGTTTTCCAGCTGCAGCCGGGAGCTCCGTGGAGCTAATTAGCTCCAGAGCTAATCTCTTGCCTCAGGGGCCTCTCCTAATTGCCACCATTAACAGCACAGCGGAGGCAATCCTTTTAAAGGCAAATTTGGCTTCTAGCAGCTCAGAAACGGAGCAAAAGCCTCAAACTTTTCAGAAACCTTCAAGGGATCTTAATTAGCAGTCCTTGTTTATCGGAAACACAGCAAGGAGCCACGTGAGTTTTGGCGATCGGGCCTAGCACTGCTGGCTGATTTACTGCTATTGCCTTTATGGTTTGGGGATTGTTGTGTCTCTCCCGCACCATTGATTACTGCTGCCTTTCTCTCATAGCGTTATTAGAGCTGGTCATTGATCAGTCTCATGCTTAATACCTAACAGCAGTGGAAAATTGGCACCATATTTACAACTACTGGAGTGAGGAATAATATCATTATTATAATCATTGTCCTAGTAAGATCCTCTGATTGAATTGCCTTTTTTGCTTGTCATTCCAAGATGGCGGATCGCAGCTCCTCTCACTCCAAAAGTACTGCATCCCATTCCTCTGCTTCTAAGAGAGCTAAGTCTTCAGATCACAGTAAGGCAATTGGGGCTCAGCCTGGGCCTTCCACCAGATCCAAGGCCCCTTCTTCCACAGCTGTTGATAAGGATGCAGAAAGAAGGCAAAAAGCCTTAGAGAAACAATTTGCACAGGCAAAAAAGCAGGCAGAAGCCTCCTCAGGCCTAGGTCTTGTCATTGTTCACCCAGAACCTAATATCCCTTCAATTCAGGATACACCTCCTTCTGCTTCAAACGAAGATAGATTGAATTGGTCTCCAGATATTACCACAGATCCTCCAACTGAATTAATTGAGAGTGCTGTGGAGGTTATTCCCATATCAGAACAGGACTCATCTGATCAGGGAGTCATTCCAGTACCTAGGAGGTCAGCTCCCTCAGCTACTTTAACCCCTACAGCGGTGGGGCTCCGCCCTGAGGTAAGCCAGGCCCCTGTTCTTTCCCAGGAACTCTGCCAGATGTTAGCTCAGACCATTGCCCAGGGCATTGACTCTGCCCTGCTTAGAAGGGGCAGACTCAGCTGGTACCACTCCCAATGTACACCAGGCCCACCAGAATAGGGTTTATTCCCAGGCCCCTCACTCGCCTCATGATTCTCAGGGCCGTGAATGGTCTTATGCTGGGGAGGAGGAAGAATTCGCAGATCATGATCTTTCTGAAGATGAAGGCAGATCTCCAGACAAACCAGCCTTCACTGGCCTTTTCAACCCTAGCATGTTCAAGACCTTGTTATACAAGGCCAAAACCACGGCCAATCTAGGGGTTGTGGCTGGGGCATCTGACCGCTCGGCTGAGCATGATCCCCATGCTCGATTATTTACAGAACCGGTCACTACCCAGGACGCTGTTCCTTCTCCCAGATTATTCATAGACATTATTAAGAAGCAATGGCTTCAACCTGGGTCCTTGTCTAATCCCAGCGGATTAGACAAAAAGTTGTACACTGTAGAACAGGAGGTAGAGGACTTGCTTAAGTTGCCTACAATAGATACTCCCTTTGCCAACCTAGCATCTTCCAATATTCTCCCCTCAGACTCTGCAGAAGGGCTGAAGACTGAGGATAGGAAAGCTGAGATGTCAGTTTGTAAGACACATCAAGCAGCTGCCTGGGCGATCAGATCAGCCACGGCAGCTTCCTTCTTTAATAGAACCTCCCTCCTGTGGCTGCATCAAATGCAGGCAAGAGCTCCCCAGGGAGATGTCAGGTTACACCAGGACATCAACAAGTTAATTGCTGCAGCAGAATACTCTGCTGATGCAACCCTTAATGCGGCTAAGTTCACTTCCAGGGCCCTGGCCTCTAATGTGACTTCCAGATGATTAGTATGGCTTCACCATTGGCAAGCCGATATGAAATCCAAATGGAAATTGGCGTCTGCTCCTTTTCAGGGCAATAATCTTTTTGGTGATGTTTTAGATCCCATTTTGGTAGAGACCAAGGATAAAAGGAAGGTACTTCCCCTGTCTCACAGGAGGACAGACAGGAGATACTCTCCATATTATCGCAGGCAGTCCTTCGTGGGGCGGAGGGCGGTTACTCCGCCCCAACCTATCAGAGGACTTACCCTCCAACTTCAGACTGATCCCAGGATAGGGCTCAGTTCAGAGACAGGTCTAGACAACCCCAGTCTAGGAGACCCTTTCAAGGGGCCGGCAGTAGACCTTACCGCAGGTCCAAATGACTCCCAGTCACACGTTCCCATTGGAGGCTGCCTCTTGAGGTTCTCAGCCCAATGGGAGCTCATCACAACCGACGCCTGGGCTCTGCAAACTGTCCGGCTCGGTCTCACATTGGAGTTTTCATCCCTTCCTCCAAGGAGATTCATCTTTTGCACCAGGAGGTCTCTGATGGAAGCCGAGATCCTTCATCTACTCTCCATCCAGGCAATAGAACCGGTGCCTGTCTCGCAGAAGGGTCTCGGTTTCTACTCGATCCTCTTTCTGGTCCCCAAGAAATCGGGGGGTTGCAGGGGAATACTAGATCTAAAAAGACTCAACAAACACATCAAATACAAGAGATTCAAGATGCAATCCTTAACCTCTATTCTAAATTGCATCACAGGGGGATCTGCTTACATCCATAGATCTAAAGGAAGCCTACTTGCAAATTATATTCTAAGGTTTAACATTTCAGTATTGTCCCAGTTACTAGGGAAAATGATTTCATGTCTGGCCATTGTTCCTTGGGCGAGGTTACATTCCCGAACCTTACAATGGTTCCTCCTACCGAGCCAACGAGCAGGCATCAGTCACTCCACAACAAGAGTCAGAATGCCTCCAAAGGTTCTCCACTCCCTGAACTGGTGGACGTCACCTTCCCTAGAGAAAGGCTGTCTCTTCAAGGAACCGCCACGTCTAACACTAACTTCAGATGCCAGTCTATTCGGCTGGGGGGCTCACCTGGGTTCCCAGATGGCACAGGGCAGATGGTCTCCACAGGATCTATTACACGACATAAATTGGTTGGAACTCAGAGCTGCCCACCTAGTTCTCCGTCATTTCCACCTCTCGCTAACCAACCGTCACGTGTTGCTGTTAACCGACAATGTGACCGCCAAGGCGCACGTGAACAGGCAGGGAGGCACCCGGTCCAAGGACCTGATGTCCGAAGCAGAGAGCCTCGGCCTCTTGTTCTGCAAGCACTTACGTCTGCTCCGTTCGAGCCCTTAGGATCCGCCAGCCTCAGAATACTTACCTTCAAGGTCGCCTTCTTGATAGCAATCACATCTGCGAGAAGGATCTCCGAACTGGCGGCACTGTCGGTACGTGGAGATCTATGCATCTTTTACTCCGACAGGGTGGTCCTCAGGTTGGACCCGACTTTCGTACCAAAAGTCAACTCTTGGTTTCACAGGGCACAGGAGGTGGTTTTACCTAACTTTTGCCCTGACCCAACACATCCTAGAGAACGACGTTGGCACACGCTCGACGTTTGTAGGGCACTCCGCAATTATATTGACAGGACCGCATCATTCAGGCAGTCTGAATCACTATTTGTATCATTCCAGCCTACTGCCATGGGGAAGAAAGTTACCCCATCTACAATTGCGAGATGGATCAAAGCTTGCATCGCAATGGCTTATAAACACCAATCTACTCCAGTGCCTAGAAACATCACTGCGCATTCAACTTGTAGCGCTGCCACCACGGTAGCCTGGGCTACTCAGGCTTCCATATTGGAGATCTGCAGGGCTGCAACTTGGGCTTCTCCCACTACCTTTATCAGAAATTACAAGTTGGACGTTTTTGCCTCAGCCAAGGCTTCGTTTGGCAGAAGAGTCCTGCAGCAGGTTCTACCAGGAGAACGACACCTGGACCACTTGGATTCCCGCCCTAGGGATACTTAGCTTGGGTATATCCCATTGCTTGGACTCTCCAAGCAGTGCACAGGAGATTGAACATTGGAGCTTACCTGAATGTTCGATCTGTGTGCGCTGCAGGAGAGTCCAACCCCGCCCTACTGTAGCGGTCCAGCATCCAACACTTACTTATAGTGGACATTCTTCTATCATCTTGCTACGTCTTCTACAGACCTCTTCGTCAAAACACTGAAGGCTCATGGGAGAAAGAGGTGTGGCTAGGCAAATTCAACTCAGTCTCTGGCCAACCAGGCTAAACTTGAACCCATTGCTTGGACTCTCCTGCAGCGCACATAGATCGAACATTCAGGTAAGCTCCAATGTTCAATTTGTGAAAATAAAGATGTAAAAGATCATCCCTCCCAAAACCCCAAATATCCCATGTGGGAAATCACCAAAGGGATTGATTGATTCTCTACATTTTGAAACTCTTGGCAGTTCACAACAATTGTGCGACAGTATATTATATAATATATATAAAGATATAAGAATGCAACCTTGGCAACATCATATTGACCAGCCAAAAGCCTATGGAAAAATAGAGTTTTAACGATCTTCCAATAGTCTGTTGCTGATGGAGCTGGTTTTGTTTCCAGGTTGGCAGCAAATCCTCTTATTCTTTGGGACTTCAGTCTACTCAGGAGCAGTGTGGTATCCAGATACGTCAAGAGTTTATGGCAATCATGAACCTAACCCAAATTATTTGAAGGCTTGACACATAACAAGAGATGCATGTTAGAGCTGATTTTTATTTCAGGACAAAATGTGTTAAGGGAATGAAGGATTTTAGCATCAATACTTCCAATAATTAGAGTGCCTTCTGATAGCTTTCTGGCTTGGTAGTACTGCTCGCTTTCATAGGATTTATTTGACTAGTCCCCCCCCCCCATCAAACGGATGGGCTCAGCAGGGTTTTAGGGAGAGTTTGGGATTTATCCTGAGAATGTGATAGGCAGTTTGACATGAGTCTCTTAATTGTTGCCTGAGTGGGTGGGTGACAAGAGCCCTTCCTTCCTTCCTTCCTTCCTTCCTTCCTTCCTTCCTTCCTTCCTTCCTTCCTTCCTCTCTCCCTCCCTCCCTCCCTCCCTCCCTCCCTAGCAGGCAGGCAAGTAGCTGCAGCTGGGAAGGGGGGAAGGGAGTGGATGAGTGGCCTGGAAATTGTCATTGAACATTAAAAATATGACCGCAGCAGTCCGGTAACACTGAAGCAGTCGTAACTTTCCCAAATTTCATTCCCTTGGGAAAAATACCGTGTTTCCCCAAAAATAAGACTGGGTCTTATTTTCTTTTGACCCCCCCGAAAAAACAAATAGGGCTTCTTTTCAGGAAGGTCTTATTCTCCCCCCCCCCCCATGTACCGCTATGAGGCGGGGAGCGGCCCCTTGTGCCAGCTTCCTGAAGGGTCGCAGCAGGCCATCCCATGGCCATGCTTTGTGGATGCCACTCAGGCCGCCATCTTCTGTAAATGTGGTAATCTGCCCCCCCCACCTGCAGATCTTCCTTTCAAAGAGGAGTTTCACCATGATGAAGAGGCAGCTGGAGGCAACATTTTTCCTGCCTGTCCTCCTTTTCTCAGTCTATGCTGCCCCACATAGAGCCAATAAGAGAGCTGTAGCGCCCGCCAGGGCCTGAAGAGTGCTGGACTCAGCATAGCTGTAAGCCCGATGGCCGCAGTACTGAATAGGCATGCAGGCCAGTGCTCAGCAGCCCAAAGGCGACAGCCCCTAGGAGCACTCTGCAGGCCTCCCAAACCCTCTGCGCATCCTGTTTTTCTGAAAAATGGACCCTCCTAAATCCCCCACGTCGCATTTTACCCTCCCCAGCCCCTAGGAGCACTCTGCAGGCCTCCCAAACCCTCTGCACATCCTGTTTTTCTGAAAAATGGACCCTCCTAAATCCCCCACGTCGCATTTTACCCTCCCCAGCCCCTAGGAGCACTCTGCAGGCCTCCCAAACCCTCTGCGCATCCTGTTTTTCTGAAAAATGGACCCTCCTAAATCCCCCACGTCGCATTTTACCCTCCCCAGCCCCTAGGAGCACTCTGCAGGCCTCCCAAACCCTCTGCGCATCCCGTTTTTGCGAAAAACAGGCCTGTTTTTGGCAAAAACTGGACACATGGGGCAGGGTTTCGGGAGGCCAAAAGTGGCTGTATTCTGTGTATAAGATGCACTAACATTTCCACCCTCTTTTGGGGGGCAGTGCGTCTTATACTCCGAAAAGTACGGTATAAAGAATTACATTAATTCCTGAATAATAGTGAGTATATATAAACAATGTAATTTTTAAACAAAAGCAGGAAATTCAAAAGATAAAATAGAAAAAAGCTGTCATTAAGCCATAATACAAGAAAATTATTTATAATATGTATTGAGAAAGTGTGGTTTAGAAAATTTGCTGAGAAGGTTTAATGGGAAAATAGAACAATGATACACTAAATGAGACTATGAGCATGGGATTGAAGATAGGATTTAAAGCAGACCCTGCACTTGCGGCAATACACTAGGAGGAGGAGAAGAAGAAGGAGAAGAAGAAGATTGAAGATAGGACTTTAGGTTTGCTAAAGAATAATAGAGGAAGAAATAGCTAACTTGAATTGATATGAAGTTCTGGTACTAAATGCTCTGTTTTTATTAAATTCTATCTTTTCCTGTCCTGGTTTAAAAATAAATGTTGATTATTCCACTTTATGCACTAGTTTCTTAAAATGACATATCACAGACCTGACATTATGAAACATTAATTTCATTATTAATTCCCTCTTTTTCCTTGCTTGAATTGAGGCGAATTGCTGTTGCTTTTAATCTTTCTGTAGCAGTGCACACTTAAAACCATGCTGCCTGAGAATTTTATCTCAGGAATGTTAAAATATTTGTACATTTTGTGTTGGTTACTTAGACCACTTAAATATCCTTTTACACAAAAGGCAAATGTTCTGGATTATGGCCATTGACAATTTATATTTGTGTTCCACCATTCTCTACAATCATGAGGGTTTTTTATGTTGAAATGAACAGTTTTTACCTTTTCCCTTAACCATTAGATCAGTGCAATCTCCTGTACCGCTGCTGCGTGATCTGACACAGAATTCTGCCATAAGGTAAATTATAAATTCAGATTATAGTGTACCATCTTTTACAATCCTGGTTTATCATCTAACTGTGTCACAGATAGGTAGAAAAGAAAATAGAGGTGATCCCCTTATATTACAGGCTTTTGGTGTTTTTGGTTCACAATCAACTGAAATGTTAAACCTTAGAATATAATTTGCCTTCTGTTCAGTAATTATGATCTCACTTCCATAAATTCCTTTGCTAGTCTCATATGTGGATGGTGATTAGAGACCTATCTCTGTCTTTATCTTATCATCTAGAACTTCATAATCCTGCTGCATATTTATTTACATTCTGTATTCCCCATAAGATTACACTAGTGAATCCGATGAAATAACATGAATGATTCTAAGAGAATCTATACAAGAGTTCGTTAATTGTAATCCATAGATCATTCACTTCTCTGGCATTATTTAGTTCATGTCAGGAGACAAACACAATTCTGTGACTCATGTAGAAATAGATCGTTGCCTCCTGAATGATTTGGTAATTTTTTTCTATCATCCTCTGTCAAAGGAAATCTATTGTGGGACTGAAGTGTGTGCCTTCCATTTTAATTGCAAAAACATTTTTTTTTTTTTTGCTTTAATTTATATGCCGCCCTTCTCCGGAGACTCAGGGCGGCTTACAATGTGTTAAGCAATAGCCTTCATACTTTTGTATATTTATACAAAGTCAATTTATTGCCCCCACAATCTGGGTCCTCATTTTACCTACCTTTGAAAGGATGGAAGGCTGAGTCAACCTTGAGCCTGGTGGGATTTGAACTTGCAGTAATTGCAAGCATCAGATGTTAATAACAGTGCATTAGTCCACTGTGCTACCAAGGCTCTACAATGTTTTTCTGAATCCATAGGAAAAAACAATTCCTTTCTTCTTTGAGATGACAAGTCTTAAACAAAGTTTATTCAGACAAAATAACCCTTTAGTCTTTGCTTGCCTCCCGCAGTAATCCTTTGGTGGGAAGAAAAATGGCTGCCAGGATCAGATTGCCAAGGGATCAGGCTGCCAACAGGCTGTTCTCATGAAGAATGTTAGGTAGACACTAGAAGCTGGGTTCCCTCTTATGCATTCAGAGGTGTCAGAATAGCTATACTTTGGGCTGCCTTTGATATGAAAGAAGATCCTGGCTTTTCCCTTCCAGCTTTTGGGAAGAAAAGGCAGTGAAAATTGTAGATGGCCAGAGCAATTCCACAGAGCAGTTCAAGGGTGCATGTAAACCTAGTGGGTTGTTCTTGCTTATACTATACTTGCCCCATGTAGCATTTGCTGTCTTGTCCTTCTAAATCAGAAGGGTGGTGAACAAAGCAAATAATCTCAACCAGGATACTAAATGATTTCCCAACTCTCAACAGATTCCATTGCTTCTCAGTTCATGTTCCTAAACTCAAATCTGGTCACATGATGATTCGACTTATAACGGCAACAACTTATAACCAAAATTCTGGATTCAATCATGTCCAGAATTTTGGCTCACAAATTGAGGATTACCAGTACTTCTCCCCCAAAGTAATTTGTGGCCATACAGCCCTCAGTGATTATTATAATCTCATTTTCTTTTTTAATTTTTTTTTTGCCAAAATTAGGGAATTTGCTGTAGAATTCCCCATTCTCTATCATATGCAAAAGAAAAAAATATTCTAATAATAAGTCTGCTGGAATAGCAAACAGAGGCAGAAAGATAATATGTTTGTATAGTTCCCACTTTTAATAGGGCATCCTGTCTTCCACCGTTATTCTTACTTTTTCAGTTGCCTGAATTTTTTTAATCTAAATTGTACATTGTTACAGTGATAATTGTTCCATCTTCTCTAGAACAAGAGGAGTTAATTCTTTCCTGCCAGGCACAACCTCAAGTGACCAAAAACACCCTCTGTATTAAGTCCAACTCTCATTCTGAACTGATTATAGGATACTATAATTATGTTTTTTTTAATGGATTGAACAACCTTTCTGCTAGTGTGGACCATATGTTGGTACTTTTTTTTATCTGCCCTGATGCTGCAGTAAATGGTGCTCTCACACAAACAGGCACATCTGTTACAGCATTTTCCTGCAATCTCCCAAAATATAGACTATATAATATAGTCTCAGTTTATCCTGTATTTTGAAGGATTGGTAAATGACAAGACAAAGAAACCCACTTGTTTTATTTTATTCAGATTATATTGTAAGTATATAAAAACAAATAAAAAGAGTGTATATTAAATGAAACATGCAAACATTAAAATAAGTTTAAAGGCATATGTTACCAATCCTCCACAGATGTGTTCTGAAGTTTGAGAGGGTATATCAGAGAGCTAATTAATTTTTTGAGGCTTTTTACCTTTTGACTCAAATGGCATGCTTCATTAATTTCAAATTATTAGATCCATAAAATATAAACCAAGTCTTATTGCTGTGCTCACCCAAGAACTTTTTATGATGGGAATTAGTTCCTTCTCTTGGACTTACCTAATCCTTTATAGCAGTGGTCCCCAACCTTTTTATCGCCGCGGACCAATCAGCCTTTGATAATTTTACCGTGGCCCGCTGAGCGCGCGCAGGGGTGGGGGGCGTTGTTCGCGACGACACATTGAGCCTTTGCGCACGGCCCAGGAGCTTTTGCACACGGCCCAGGAGCCTTTGCGCTGCAGCGATCATGGCCCCCGGCCGCTGCGCGGCCCGGTGCCAGGTACTCCACGGCCCGGCACCGGTCCGCGGACCAGGGGTTGGGGACCACTGCTTTATAGCATCCCTATTTTTCCAGGCTTTTGGTGAGGGGCTGAGGAAAGGTTCTTAAATAGCAGAAGATTATATCTCCAAATTGTGACACATTTAGAAGATAATATTAAAAAATGGAGTTGTGTGCCATGGGTAGCCAATCCCTGTTTTACCCACACACACACAAAAGATAGTACTTCTGGATCACCTGAAAAATGCATGTACTAACTAGATTACCTGCTATTTGATGACTCATATTCGATTTGCAAAGATGTTGGCATTTTTAAAGGATGGCATTTCCCCCCTAAATTTTTCAAAATGTGCGCATTTTTATGAACCAATATTTGACCTAAAATATTCTAAGATTGATCCTGGTGGATTCCTTAAATTATATTCTTGTTTGTGTTTCTACATATTCCTTTCACATTTTTGCTTTAAAAGAAATCTGTAATAGATTTTTCTTATTTCACCAGCCCATCTGTTTTAAGGTCAGAATCCTTGGGAAATAAGCTTAAGAAATAGGTCCATTTTAGATCCTTGTATCTGTTGGGTCTGCCAATATAATTGACAGTAGTATCTTATGAGAAGATCTCTAAGATGAAGACTATGTATGTGCTGTAAAATTTCTCTGCATGCAATTGAATGAAAAATCAGAGAAAGCATCTGCATGGAATTAAATATTAGTCTATGGCATTTTACACACCTTATTTGAGATGTTGTCCACTGATAAACAACTTGGATTTGCTTGCAAAATAAGGAGCAAGTAAAGCAGATTGATAGGACACATTTGTCTCTGCTTTGACTGGCCTGACTTGATTTCTTATTAATTTGGTTAAATGTTTATCTTAAAAAGGAATGAAATAATGAGAACTGTTCATAGAGCTGAGCTATTGGTCTTATTAAAACTTCACAATTGTTTCAAAAAAATTTTGTTCCCAGTATCAACTTTAAAGATCCACAATACCAAGACGACTATATTTTTAAGGCAGTTGTATTATCTGGAGCAAAGTAAGTATGTCTTTTTGAAAATATTTCTGAACCATTTACTATATAATAGAATGTAGATAACTATAGTATGTTGAAGTTTGGACCAGATAACTCTGGTCTCTTCCATTGTCCAGACACATATTATACTAAATAATTTTGTCTTAACAATCAGAAAACCTGCAGCTGTTCTGAAGCCAGGTGACTGGGAGAAATCTAATAATGATGGCAGGTCTTGGAAGCCACAGCTTGGCTTTAATCGTGATAGGAGACAGGTTCACTTGGACCAGTCAGCATTCAGAACATTAGGGTAAGTAGTTATGAGCTTTATTGATCATTAATTAGTATTATGCATCTACATTTATTTACTCATACAGGTAGTCCTCAATTTACAACAGCTTGTTTAGTGACCATTCAACCTTTACTATGACACTGAAAAAAGTGAGACTTATAGCCACTTTTCACTCTTATGACCATTTCAACATCCCCATGGTCAAAAGATCAAAATTCAGACGCTTGGCAACTGACTCATATTTATGATCATTGCAATGTCCCAGGGTCATGTGATCCCATTTTGCGATCTTGTGACAAGCAAAGTTAATGGGGAAGCCAGATTCACTTAACAACCGTGTTACTAATTTCCTAACTGCAATGGTTTCATTTAACATCAGTGGCAAGAAATTTTGTAAAATGAGGCAAAACTCATTTAACAAATGTCTCACTTAGTAACAGAAATTTTGGGCTCAATTGTAAACCGAGGACTATCTGTATTTAGCAAGGAAACCATACAGAGATGTTTATGTATTGAAATAACTTGATGCATTTTGGTGAGTAGATTAAGAGTGTTAGAACATTTTATGTTGAGTAAATGGTAAAAATATGAATGTTTTTGGTGTTTTGTGTTATTTTTAGTGAAAAATAGGTCCACAAGATGTAGCTGTAGTAATCATTTTGGGTGATTTTAGCAATAGCCCTGAGACTTATATACTGTTCCATACTGCTTTACAGCACTCTCTGAGCAGTTTATAATGTCAGCATATTGCCCCCAACAATCTGTGTCCTCATTTTACCAACCTCAGAAGGATGGAAGGCTGAATCAACCTTGAGCAGATCAGGATCAAACTCCAGGCTGTGGGTTAGTCTGCAATACTAACCACTACGCCATCACCATGATTTTACATTAGGAATTAAACAAATTTCATGGGAGAAAGAATATCAATAACAATTAGTAATGTAATCTTCAGTATTGAAAAATTATAAGTACCCATCATGGCGGAAAACTACATGGAGAAAGTTACGTCTATTAATAAGCAAGATTTAGCCACTATTGGTATAGAATAGACTAGATAGATCCTTAATTTGGGACTTCCGGTTGGTGACCCGCGGCGATATGGCGTTGAGTGAGTTACCGCTGCTCCTCAATACCATTAGTCACCGTGTTTTGGGGTCCCCTTGAGGGGCGTGGAGCCCGGAGAGCCCCACGGACGAGAGAGCGAGCCGGGTGAGCGTGAAAGCGGAGGGCAAAACGCTGATCGCAAGACCGGGCGGCTCTGTCAAATCCAGCACGCGTGAGTCGGCCAATTTAATGGCCGACACGAAGCCGCGGTAACCAGCAACCAGATTGGAAGCAAGGAAGATCGGATGTTGCAGTGCTGATCAATACACACCTTCCCAGCATCGCGGAAAGAGATCATCAGGAAAGGGTTCGGTGAAGTCGGGTGGAGAGTCCCACTAACGAGAGAAGCGGCGATTGAAAGTTTTCGGAGTTCCTTGACAGAGAGAGAGCCCGACAAGCCGGCACTGAAATAAGACAGAAAATTTCCACCGACAGTGTGCGTGCCCAGTGAGGATCGGTGAGAAATTCAAAACCAGCACTTATTTCCCCTTTTTACTGTGACTAAAACTAGACTTAGCGGAGGCTGCAATTGGGTGGATCGAGTCTGGCTTCTTTTTTTTGTAACGAACAGGAAGCTCAGCCATTAGAGTGACTTGACAGAGGAATAAACTGTCTAGCAGTGGACAGTCTAGCAGCAAGAAACACGATAGAGTGCTGAACTCGGAGGAATGTCCTAAGCTTGCAGAAGAACAGAGACTGAGCAAAAAAAAAAAAAAAAAGACTAGAGCATATCCCAAGGAGGGAAATTTGAAAAAAAAGGTTCTTAAACCTCTAGATATTCTGTCCTCAGTATTCTGACTGTTAAAATTGTAAATATCTTGATAAATTGTTTTTGCTTGGACTAGATATATATAATATACCCTCAAATTATGACATCTTAAATTTTTCTATATATATTCCGCTGCTTAGCATTTACAGTATTTACAGTATTTATATTATTTCTATAGTATTTAAAATTATAATTGTATTTAAAATCAAGTATTTAAAAATTTTACACTTATAGTATTTATAGTATTTTAAGCATTTAAAAGCACAATATTTAGCCAAATTAATTGCTACATTGATACATTGAGCGTGAATTGTTGATTAATTGATATATTGATTGCATATCATTGAATTGTTTAACTTATATCTACTAAGCTAATATTTAATATATTTAAATAGTACATTGAGTATAAGGTATTGTGACAAACTTGAATCACCCCATAGATATTGATATTGATTGTTCTATCGGAAAATTAGCTAAATCTGGTTATAAATTTAGAAGGAAAAATTAGATATAGAATTATAGATATATAAATATTTATAAAAAAGGAGATAACAGAGGCGCTAACTGGCGAATGAGAATTTGGAATAATATCGATAGGATAATTAGAGAACAAAAAAAAATTCTGAAAGAAATGACAAGTATGTCATACACAGTGGGGAAAACAGGAAAAAAGACTCCCTCAAATCCTACCATAGCGACAACTTCTCCGGCGACACAAAAATCAACAGAAAGCCTGGCAATGCAAACCTTGCAAGCATCACTAACCCTGATTCAAGAAACGATGATGGCAATGCAGGAAAAACTGTTAAATAATCATGTTGAATTAAAATCAGACATACATGCATTGGACCAGAAAATGAATGAAATCCAAACATCAATAGTTAATAATGAACAGCGAATTCAAAAAGCCGAAACAAGAATTGACCAAACTGAAAAGAAATTGGATACTGTGGATCAAACATTGACAAGTCAAAATAAAGAGCTAGAAGATTCAATAATTCAATTGGAGATGGACCGGGCTTCCTTCTATTTGCGATTTCAGAACGTTGTCGAGGATAGAGAGGAAGACCTAGGGGAAAAGATGGCGGAGCTGATAGCTGACGCACTTCATCAAGACAAACAGGCGATAATTAGGGAGTTGGATGACGTATACAGGGTCCAGACTAACTATGCAAGAAGGAATAAGCTTCCTAGAGAAGTACATATTCGCTTCGCAAGGAAAAAAGTTAAAGATATCTTATACAATATGACAAGAGACGAACAGATAACGTACCGAGGAAAAGAAATAATAATCCTAAAACAGATACCAAGAAGGGTTCGGGAGATGAGAAAAGGATATAGATTTTTGGCCATACAGTTGAATAAAAGAAAGATATTATTTAGGTGGCTTCTCCCAGAAGGGATGCTAATAACCTGGCAAGGAAGAAAAATTAAAATAGAAAACCTGAGTACAGCACAAGATTTCCTTGACCAGCTGAGAGGTGTGGAAGAAGAGCAGGGGAGCAAAGAAGAATTAGAAACAGCAGCAGTGGAGGAGGAAGCCCTACACCAACAGAACACAAACGAAGCAACTGTAGAGGAGAAGACAGAAGAAGAAGAAGAAGCCAAAGAGAAGAAAGCAAGACCAGTAAGAGCCGTAAGAAACAAACAAGAACCAACAACTAGATAGGGGTATAGCGATGAATGACTTGAAACTAATATCTGTAAATGTTAATGGTCTAAATGACTATAAAAAGAGGAAAAGAATATTAACAAAACTAGGTAAACAAAATGTTGATATAATGTGTTTGCAAGAGGTGCACATAAAAAAAGAAGAGAGTAAATGTTTAGAATATAAAAAATTTGGTCAAACATTTGATTCGTTGGCAGAGAAAAAGAAGAGGGGGGTGGTAATCTATGTTAAAAAAGGAATTGAAGCAGAACTAAAATTTAAAGATACAAAGGGTAGAATCCTCATGATCGAAATTAAGAGAGGGAATTCCAAGGTACTATTAGTGGGTATTTATGCCCCAAATAAAAAACAGGGAGAATTTTTCAAGAAACTTCATGAACAATTAGTGAAAATGGCATATAATGAAATCTGTATGATAGGGGATTTTAATGGCATTGTGGATTCGGAGAAGGATCATAAGAGCAATAAAGTTAAAAAAAATAAAAGGACAAAGAGCTTTCTTTGAGTTAGTTGATGAACTAGACCTAATTGATATTTGGCGTACCTTGCACCCAAACGATAGGCAATACACCTTCTTTTCAAATGCACAAAAGTCGTGGTCCAGAATTGACATGGCATGGGTCAGCAGAAATTTGGGGTTAGAAATTGGAATAGCGGTAATCAATCCAAACGATTGGGCAGACCACAATCCACTAGAAATCAGATGGAAGCCTGTTCAGAGAAAACACCAACGGAGGTGGAGGTTCAATGCTAAACTACTGGGCGATAGAGACTGTATACAAAAAATCAAAGATGAAATAAATTTTTTCTTTAAGGAAAATGAAAACAAAGGCACACCTCGCACAATAGTTTGGGACACAATGAAGGCCTATCTGAGAGGAGTTGTGATTTCATATGCCGCACACAAAAATAAAGAAGAAAGGAAGACCTTGGAAGAATATTTAAATCATATAGGTGAATCAGAAAGAAAACTTCAAGATAACCCAGAAGATGAAACAGCCAAAGAAAATTGGATGATGTGGAAGCATAAAGTAAATATCATGGAGCAAGAAGAGCTGGCACAAAGAATGAAAAGAACGAAACAATATCTTTTTGAGAATACTAACAAATTGGGCAGGTGGCTGGCCTATAAATTAAAAAAGGAAAACGAAAGGGGAATAATTCATACCCTAGAAGACTCTAAGGGTAAAATATTGACAAATGAGGAAGAAAAACTGGATAGGGTGAGAGAATACTATGAATCCCTATACAAAGAAGAGGAGGTACCGGATGATAAAATAGAACAATATTTGACAAATGCAGAGCTCCCACAAATAACTGATGATGAGAAAGAAATGCTTAATAGAAAGATTACAATTGAAGAATTAAAAGTAGCTCTTTCCAAATTGAAAAATAACAAAGCCCCAGGACCCGACGGATTCCCAGGGGAAATATATAAAAAATTAGAAGAAACACTCCAACCAAAATTAGTAGAAATTTTTAATGATGCACTGGTAGATTATAAAATTCCAGAGTCATGGAAAGAGGCGCATATTACACTTGTGCCGAAAGAAGGTGCCGACCCAAAACAAATTCAAAATTATAGACCAATTTCGCTCCTAAATACTGACTACAAATTATTCATGGGTATAATGGCAGAAAGAATGAAAAAGATTTTAAATAATTGGATATATAAAGACCAGAATGGATTTCTTCCAGGGAGACAAATTAGGGACAATTTGAGAATCGTGCTAGACACTCTAGAGTACTATGAAGAACACCCTGAGAAACAGATGGCCCTGATTTTTGTTGACGCTCAAAAGGCATTTGACAATTTAAAGTGGAAATTTATGACTAAACAAATTGAGATTATGAAATTCGGAACAAATTTTGAAATGATGATCAAATCTATTTATAATAACCAAAAGGCGAGTATTTTGGTGAATGGGGATAGGACCAAAACATTCCAAATTAGTAAGGGAGTAAGGCAAGTTGTCCCCTATCCCCACTATTGTTTATTTTGGCCCTAGAAGTTCTTCTACGGAAAATCAGAACCAATGAGGAAACAAAAGGATTGAAGATCAGGAAGGAGACCTATAAGACACAAGCATTTGCGGACGACGTAGCTCTAATCCTCGAAGACCCCATAGAATCGGGACTAAAAGTATTAGAGGAACTAAGTAAATATGGAGAGGTGGCAGGTTTCATATTGAATAAAACTAAAACCAAAGTATTGACCAAGAACACAACAGAGAGCCAGAAAAACGAGATAGAAGAAGTATTAGGATTACAGGTTGCCAAAAAAATTAAATACCTAGGAATTTGGATTACATCAAGATGTTCGACCCTGAAAGACGATAATTATACCCCCCTAATCAGAAAAATGAAACAAGACCTAGACAGATGGAAAAAAATAAGATTATCATTATTGGGCAAGATAGCCACAATTAAGATGAACATCCTCCCTAGAATATTATTCTTATTCCAAAATATACCGATACATTTAGATAAAAATTTCTTTCTAGAACTAGACAAAATTATCAGAGAATTTATATGGGAAGGGAAAAAACCGAGATTTTCCATCAAAATTTTAAGGGGCAAAAGAGATATAGGCGGATTTGGACTCCCGGACTGGCAAACATACTACAGGGCAGCTAAGCTAGTTTGGATAAGAGATTGGATCACCTTGGAAAATGAGAGGATACTTACCCTAGAAGGTCATGACTTGCAAAAAGGGTGGCACGCCCACATTTGGGACATGGAGAAGAAAAGGAAGACACATTTTCATAGACATAAAATCAGAGACTCCCTGATACAAACATGGACCCAGATCAGGCATAAATATTACAAAAAAACCCCAAATTGGCTCTCAACGATGGAGGCCATGACCCACCCCAATAGATGGGAGAGGGAGAAAATGGGCAGATATAAAGATATTTTAGACGAAGGAGGGAGGCTTAAATCAAATGACACCTTACGGGAGCAAGGAATAATCCTAGACTGGTGGTCTTACTTACAAGTGAAATCCAGATACCAGAGAGATAAAGAACAATACGGTTTAGAATTCGGACCAAATGGATTAGATAAAGTCCTGTTGGGACCAAATAAAAAGATTTTGGCAAAACTATACAATTACTTACTAGGCGACGATAAGTTTGAAGATGTCACAAAGAACCAAATAATTGCATGGGAGAAAAACACAGGGCGTGATATAAATTTTGGAGAATGGGAGGAGGCATGGAACAGGAATCTTAAATTGACCAGAGCGGTGACATACAAGGAAAATCATTACAAAATGTTCCATAGATGGTATTTAGCCCCGGCCAGACTAGCAAAAATATATCCCAATATACACCCCAACTGTTGGAAATGTGGCCATGGTCAAGGCACCTTCTTTCACATGTGGTGGACATGCCAGGAAGCGAAAGGATACTGGAACAAAATTAGGAGGTGGTTAAATGAGATAATAGATGAAGATATTGAATTAACACCAGAGATTTTCCTCCTGGGAATAATAAAGAAGCCATATAGAAAGGAAATGATACATTTAATGATCCATATAATTACAGCCGCCAGATTGGCATATGCACAGTACTGGAAAGAGAAAACTCAACCACCAGAAGAGCTTACAATTAAGAAAATACTCGAGTGCGCAGAGATGACTAAATTAACCTATGAATTAAATGATGAGAAGATAGTTTATTATTTGGTGTGGGAAAGGTGGTATAAGTGGTTGCATGATAAAATGAAAGGAAGACCTAAAGGTGTGCAAAATATTGATTAAAAGTGAGCTGAAATATCACCAAGTATTATTTATGTAAATAATTAAAACACTGTACATCTGATAGTAACTGAAAATGTTATTATATTTATATGTTTTATGTCTTTGCCTGAATGTTTTGTTCCTCTTTTTTTTTCTATCTTTTTTATTTCTGTTTTGTTTGTAAAAAACTTCAATAAAGTTTCTATATAAAAAAAAAAAAGATCCTTAATTTGGTCTAATAAGGTTCTCATATTTCTACAAAACAAAAAACTTTGATTTTCTCTTTGAAAAATAAGCATATTCTTTGAATCCCCCCAAATATTCTCAAATTTGAAATATTTTAGCACTAACTCTGCTCTTGCCTTGTTTTTTCTTTGGTTTCCTAAGATTTTTATCGGGCTGCTTGATGTGTATGTGTGAAAAGCAAGCCCCCACCCTGTTGTTTTCTAGGAAATTTGTTATATGGCTCTTTATAATGTGCTTATTTACTTATTCCTATTAATGGCAAAATGCTCCCAAGATGATACTGTATTTATGTGTCAGAGTTTGTTTGCATGATATGTGAACCTATTCCATGAAAAGAACCATGATTTACAACCATCATGGATAACTTGAAGGCAAAAACAGAAACAAATGAGTGATGAATCATGCCCCCAAAATTCACTATCCTTTGAAATACCTATTGTTATATTTTTTATAAGTTAGTAAAGTAACTTAAATCAAGGTTTAGACTTTAGTGTGCTCTGTAGTCTTTTTTCATTCAATAGGACAAATGGAATCATGAATTCTTTCTCCCCTAAGTAGAGTCATATATAATCTTAGTTATATGGATTATTATACTGTATTTACATAATCTTATTTTCTTCCAGTTACTCTGGAAGACTTTATAAAATCAGTGTGCATATATTTTAATGTGCAGAAAGCTGCTTACATAAGATTGGTTTCCCCTTGTGATGGACATGCATAATGCATATGTCTATGATTAGATTTATATCCTGCCTTTACTATGCTCAAGGCACAGGGTCTCCATTCATTTTATCCCAACAACAGCAAATCCGTGAGGTAGGAGCTGAGAGGGAGGACTGGCCAAAAATCATCCAGTGAGAATTCATAGTTAAAACTGGACTGGATCTTCCTGGTTCTAATCCATCACAATATCAGTTCTACATGACTCAAAATAAATATATTTCTATGTCCATAATATCTCTGTTTGACCAGAGCTTTAGGAATGTACATTTTTGCTGTTCTGAAACGCAGGCCTCCTGCTTCATGGAATAATGTGGAGGTGAGTTTCCTTTGGATTCATTTATTTCCTAGAAAATTAATGCTTGCTTTTGTTTTTCTTCCCTACATTATAGACATGCAATGTCAAGGGACAGAGGACAATCAGGAAGTGGAGTATACAGTAATATTGGCCCCCCTGGGGCTTACAATCAAGGAAACACGTATAGACCATTGCTAGGCAGACCACAGCATCAGATTCCCAAATTGCTGTCAAGTAAGTTTTTTTTTTTTCATTTGCCTTCTTTGTCATTTTCTTTGTTGAATAAAACATTTTTGCTGATGTCATAGACATAATAGTAGCTTTTTGTTCTTGAGTCTGTTTAAGCTATTTATTCATAGAAGAGCTTCTCTTCTGTTAGGGATGAGTAGATTATCTGAGAATTATCCCATTCAGTTGAAGCACAAATTCATATGTGGCCCCAGATTTTATGTTTTCCAACTCCATATTTTAAATAAGGGTGGTAATCTAACCCAGCCAAATTTAGAAGTGGCATTGCACCTTTTTGTTACCAGTGGGCACATAGCAAATTTTGAGTAAATATAGATGCTATCAGAAAATGGATCTGGTGGCCTACATATCTCTCCCCATTAATAGGGAAATAATTTTCACAAGAAATTGGCTATGTTCACTGAATTCATTTGGTTGCATTCACTCAGCATGCTAAACTTGATTAATATTAGTCAAGGTTTTTTAATGGCAGCTGTTGTATGAACCTAGCCCTTTTGGTGTTTGGGGTATTTAATATTTCAGAGGGATTGTGTCTACATCTTTGGTGCTTCCCTAAAGAAACTATGTTCCCAGGAAAATATATATGAGATAAAGAAGTACCAACAAGGTCTTCCTCCTGAAATTTATTTTGTCTCCATAAGACATGAAAAGAACTATAATATTCTTGTTCTAGAATGGTTCTACAGTAAACATGATCTTATATTTCATCCTACTTGATGATGCAACAGTACCTCCCTCTCATTCTTGATAGCTGCTGATACCTTGAAAGGAAACTTACAGTTCCATGAAAGATCATAGAATGGGACAAAATAAGCTAATGTGAGGTCCTTGGTGCTCTCTGAACTTGCTGGTTTCATTGCAGACATTTCATTACCAAACTAGGTAACATCATCAGTACTAAAAAACAGAAGGGTTTGTGCTCTTATTTTTATATATTTTTGGCTTGCCCTGTCAGTGTTGCCGGGAGTATTCTTGATGGTTCCTTGTTTGGCTGTTATTAACTATTACCTTATTTGTCTGTATTGGTAGTTCTTTGATTGGGGTAGTGTTTACTTCTTGACTATTGGTCTAAGCCAGGTGTCAAACTCAATTTCATTGAGGACTGCATCAGGATCGTGTTTGATCTAGAGGGGGCGTGATTGGCATGACATCACTCGTCGGGGCGCCTGTGGTGGCCTGAGAGCTCTGCCAGCAAAAACGGGCTCCCAAGCTCTGTTTTTGGCTGCAACGACATCCTGCAACCCTCTGCCAGTGAAATTGGAACTCAGGAGGGCCACCTTTTGCTGGCAGAGGCATCACAGGCTGGTTCTTTGCTATTTCCAGGGCAGCCCCACGGGCCAGTTCTAAGCACCCCACGGGCCAGATTCGGCCTGCGGGTCTTGAATTTGATACCCCTTGTCTAAGCGATTGTGATTTGGCTAAGAGTTGTCCAAATATTTCTGTTGCTTCAGGTCTGAGTTTCATGTTTTGGGATAAGCATGTATGGAAAGTATGCTGATCAGGTTCAGATTAGTGCTTACTCGGGTTGGACTACTGAAACAACAAGATGCATGTTTTTTGTCATGCCCTGCAACTGACTTTTCTGTGTCAGCACTATGGACTGCTAACCAAGATAACAAGCTGGATTTTTGCTTAGTGCAGCAGTAGCAAAGCTTAAGTAGAACTTTCAGAGGAAAAGAATCCTTTTTTACCAGGATCTTAAGACAACAAGTACAAATGCAATCACACCCTTGGCAGAGGTTGAGTCCGGGAATCCAATAAACAAGCAACAAATTGAAAGAAAAAGAAAAGAGACATGGTGAGGCAAAATCCAGACATCACATGACACAACAAGGTGAACACAAAAATGCCAGGACTTGAAAAGTTGTTCTCAGCATTTTGTCCCAGAGAAGAAAGCCAATAAGTAAGACAAGCCAAACTGAGCCTTCATGCAGATGCTTAGCTGGGATACAGGATTCCTTCAACTTGATTCTCCTGCCAGTCTGCTTTTTCGCCAGTCTGCCTGATCTGTGATGGTTAGCTATCTATTGTACCTTTCAAGCTGGTCTCTGTTTAGGATTGGAGTGGTGGGGGGAAAGGGGAGGGCTGAACCTCAGAATCTAAGAGGTTATCAGTGGGTGCATGCAAGAAATCAGTGGGCTTGCTAGATCTGCCTCAGAGAGAGAAGAGCTCTTGGCTACAGCACTGCTGCAGTCACCCTTCAGGACTAAATGCCCCTAGCGCTCCTTCCTCTTCTGCCTAATCCAAAAACAGGTCCAGCGAAGACACAGATGCAGTTCAAGCTATTATTATTATTATTATTATTATTATTATTATTATTATTATTATTATTTTACTTAATTATTTTATGCATTTTTGTTGCTTCCCTTTGAGAGCAATATAAGTATATTGTATCTCAGTCTGAACCTTACATAACTTTCCTGCGCACAATTTTCCATGGCAGGTGGGAGAGTGGTGTTAAATGGAATGAAGAAGAGTCCACCCTTTCAGATCATTCTCAAATTTTATATACTTTACAACAAATGAAATTTGGTTTTGGAAATCATGCCAATGAAAGTCAGCATTGTAGTCCTTGGGGCTGTGGGTAAACTGAAAAAAGGCTTTAGGGCAGCAGATCGGCCATTCTGTAAAGAAATGTCAATAAAAATAAGCAAGTGTATTCTAGACAACCAAATTTGCAGTGATTAGTCTTAAACTCTACAATTCCTAGTAACGCTATTGAAAACCGGAATTATATACCTATACAATATTTGTTCATGTATCTTTGGGAAGGGAATGTTTATTTGAGAAATGTTAAAAGATATTTGTTGATTTTACTGGCTTGTCAAGATGCAGCTCAAAACCTATTTGTAAAAAAGATTCAATTCCACTTCACATTTGGTTTTCTTTTTTTAAAAGCCATAATGTGTTTTTATAAGTGAATCAGTATTAAAATATGGCAAAGTAATGTAGTCATTTCAGCTTCGGCTGTCTCGGTTAGCAATGAAGGTTGGTAGCATTCCATGATTTGATATTGATGTGCCGATTTTCAGTTGATGAATAATTATATGCTGATAGCTTCTAAGAGTCAAGTGGAGTCTGGAAGCACTATGTGAATACAGGCTTGGTTTTTGCTATCTTGAGTATGATTGTATTACTTTCATCTCAGTCAGAAACTTGTCAATTAACCATCTTTCTATTAATCAAGCAGGGGTGGGGGTGGGCAGAGCATTTTTAAATTGGTAAACATGAAATCTTTGATTGCCATACTGATTGCACAAGTTGTCTCTTGAGCTGCTACTAGAAAGAGCAGTTTAAATCTCAGCACAGTTGAAGGAATTGCTTACATTTTATGCGCCAATGAATTCCTTAGGTCCATTTTTTTTACCATGAGCTGTATTATGGGTCTGCATTTCTCACTTTTATGTTTCCTTCTATTTTCTTTTCCAGCTGTAATGAATTAGGTATTAATTATTTTCCATTATTATCATTATTTTCTCATTATATATTTTTTCAACTGGGAACTATATTTAAGTGTTGTCTTTTAATGTGGAATTGTATATTTCATACTAGATATTTTCAGAAGAAAATGTACTCTATTAGGATATGCAACTTCTGATGCTTTGTATAGTATTCTGAGGGCTGCATTACGAAAATGGATGGGACAGCTTTTGTTTTTTTATTTTTATTTTTTTCCTTTTTTTCCTTCCCGAAAATGGATTTTGTTTAGAATTGGGGATCAATTTTGGAATAAATTCTAGAAATGAAATGCCTTGTGAGTGTGATAGTCATTGCTCTGCCATGTTTTCCTTATGAAGATGCTATTAATTACCATATAAGTAAACTTAAATCTGATTTTCAAATATCTACAAGGAAGTAATGAGAAATACTCTACAAAGGTAAATTGTTTTGCCTGTTGAGCATAAATTATTTTGATCAAATAATACACAAGGTGGGAATTGCTATTATTGAAAATTGAACTAGACTCCATTTCATCCTGCAAAGATAAGTTGCAGTCATCTCTGCTCTGCATGCACTTCTCTCAAGTACTTCCATAAAAGCCTTTTTGTTCAGGTCAGATCATTCAGATATAAGCCTTCTAGAATATAGAAGCTCAGGTTTTCTTCCAGAGATTCCATGTTTTTAAAGTTTCAATTAACAAAGACAGTGTGACATTGTAAAAATCACTAGGCCCCAAGGTCCTTGAATATTAACAATTTAATGGGTGTAATAAAGTAGTCCTTGACTTACAACCACAACTGACTCCCAAAATTTCCATTGTTAAACAAGGCAGTTAAGTGAGATTTACCTCATTTTATGACCTTTTTGGCCACCGTTGTTCAGCAAATAACTGCACTTGTTAAGTGAATTGTGCGGTCATTAAGCAAATCTGGCATCCCCCGTTGACTTTGTTTATCAGACGCCATCTGGGAAGGTTACAAATGGTGATTATATGACACCCCCCCAGGACAGTGTAACTGTCATAAATACATTTAATAGCCCAGCTTGTTAATGTGATATTCTTCTCATATAATTTTGTTGTATATTTGTAGTACAGGTAGTTCTCAACTTATGGCCATAATTGAGCCCAAAATTTATGTTGGTAAGCAAGATATTTGTTAAGTGAATTTTGCTCCATTTTATGACCTTTCTTGCCAAAGTTGTTAAGTGTATCACTGCTGTTGTTAAATTAGCAACACAATTGTTAAGTGAATCTGGCTTCCCCGTTGACTTTGCTTGTCAGAAGGTCAAAAAGGGGATCACATGAGCCTGGAACACTGCAGCTGTTATAAATATGAACTGGTTGCCAAGCATGTGAATTTTGTTCATATGACCATGGGGATGCTACAGTGGTTGTAAGAGTGCAAATGGTCATAAGTCACTTTTTTCAGTGCCGTTGTAGCTCTGAATGGTTACTATACAAAAGATTGTAAGTCGAGGACTACTTGTAAAAGAAAAGTTTAAGAAGATAGTGGCTAGGCGTTGGAATAGCTGAAATGCTTTGTGTTATTAGCAATAGTTCATGTAAATGATGATACTCAGCTGTACCTCTCCACCCCAGATCATCCCAACGATGCCTTGGAAGTGATGTCCCAGTGCCTGGAGGCCGTGCGGGTCTGGATGGGGAGAAACAGGCTTCGACTCAACCCTTCCAAGACCGAGTAGCTGTGGCTGCCGGCGTCCCGGTATAGCCAGCTGGTGCCATCACTGGTTATTGGGGGCGAAACATTGGCCCCCACGGAAAGGGCCCGCAACTTGGGCGTCGTCCTGGACGCACGGCTGTCTTTAGAAGAGCATATGACAGCCGTGGCCAGGGGGGCTTTCTATCAGGTTCGCCTGATACGCCAGTTGTGCCCCTTTCTGGATCGGGACTCCCTACGCACGGTCACTCAAGCACTTGTCACTTCTCGTCTGGACTATTGTAACGCTCTCTACATGGGGCTCCCCTTGGGGTGCACCCGGAGGCTCCAACTGGTGCAGAATGCGGCCGCGTGGGGGATTATGGGAGTGACGGGGCGCTCCCATGTGACTCCTCTCCTGCGCGAGCTGCATTGGCTTGCGGTGGACTTCCAGGTGCGCTTCAAGGTGTTGGTGATCACCTTTAAAGCGCTCCATGGCTTAGGGCCGGGGTACTTACGGGACCGCCTTCTCCCACTGGCCAGTTTGCTCCCACAGAGAGGGCCTCCTCAGGGTGCCGTCGGCCAGACAATGTCGGCTGGCGACCCCCAGGGGGAGAGCCTTCTCTGTGGTGGCGCCTACCCTCTGGAACAATCTACCCCCAGAGATACGAGTGATCCCAGACCTCCGGACTTTTTGTCGGGCCCTTAAAACCTACTTTTTTCAGTTAGCCGGGCTGTCCTGATTTTATGGTTGGTTTTAAAATTTGATATTGATTTTAATTGAAATGTTTTAAATTATGGGCCAAATTTTATTTAATTATTTTAAATCTATTTTAACTTTTGTGTATGAATATTTTATATTTGGCTGTTCACCGCCCTGAGTCCGGAAGGAGAAGGGCGGTATAGAAATCTGAAAAAAAATAAAAAAATAAAATAAAAAAATAAAATAAAATAAAATAAAATAAAATAAAATAATAAATATATACCTTAACCCTTTGCTGCATAGTTTGTTTGTTTGTTTAGTATGGATTAAAATATGTTTACTTATTATCTTATTATATAGCTTCCCCAAACAAAAAACAGGATGGACAATAAGGGATTAAGTGGACAATACCAGCCACATAGGCCACAACATAACCATTTAAACAATCATTGTCATTTGTCATCAGGATACAATATAGTAATGTAACCTTTAGGTAGTAGTTCTTAACAATAAGACTTGCTTACCGTTAAATAATGTGCTTTTACATTGTTTTTAAATTTTATATGTGCTTTATCTTTTGGATGTTCACCGCCCTGAGTCCTTCGGGAGTAGGGTGGTATATAAATTCAAAATAAAGTAAAGTAAAATATAAGTAACAGTTTTCATTGATCACTGTTGCTTTGGTAGGGAGTTTATTTTGTTATATTTGTGGCTGTTGTATCTGGATTGGAAAGCTACAAGAGCAATAGGCTCCAAAGAGTTAAAAACCAAGTCAAATATTTATTATGATTATAAACCAGCATAAACAAAGAGTTAGAATTTTCTAGAGGTTATCCAGATTTCTACAGTCCACATGATACCCCTATTATGCCATTGCTTGTATTTAATGTTTACACTGTTAATATTTTAAATTTAAATGTAATGCTAATGTTTAGTTTGATTTAATGTTACGTTGTTTGTTTTGTTTATAGATCTTAGGCCCCAAGATTCCTGGCAAGCTCCTACACCTCTATTTCAACAACCACCACAAAGATTTGACAGGTATGATGAAATATGTATTCTGCAAAATATATTTTAGGTTTTAAATAACTATTTTCCTTTATGATATTTGGAAAATTTGGGGTAAATTATAATTTCATCTTTCCTATTTTTTTGTTCTTAATGGTCATGGTTTCTTGTCTAGTTTTTTTTTGTTGCGGAAATTTTCTAAAGGAAAACCTTTTCCATGAATATATCAGAAATTTAACTTTGACGGGATGTAGCATTCTTCATATTTGGTCCCTATTTTGTTGAAACTTTTACAGCACTGAATTTCAGCACAGACAGCTCAGACCTGCATTAGGTTCTGGGCAGGCTAAACAAATTTCTTTTTAGAAGAATTGTGGAACTTAATGAGGCATAACTAATGGTGGTCCACTTTTATCATGTCTGTTAGAACCAGAGTATTAGCACAGACCAGCCATTGATTCTTGCTACAGACCTCTTGAAGTCCTAATCAGCTTCTTTGGTACAGCTTTTTCAGGCCTGACAAGTCTATTGTAGGGCTGTGTCACTATAGGTCAGTAGTTATTAGTTGCTACTGAAAACAGTTTCTTTAACTACTTAAGACTGAACTGAATTAAATACAGGAGGGACTCTGGGGAGGATTAAGGAATCTGCAGTCCAATAAGTACCATGGAACAGAGAGAATGTGACATGGTTTGATAATAAGGGATGTCTTGTATATGTGTCCTTCGGTGAGAAGCTGAATGTGTGTCCTTAAAACCAGATATCCTGGAATTTGCAGAAAAATTCATCAATAATTTATATCTATAGTATAGAATAAGATTGTACGTTTAAAATTATTGCTAATTTGAACATATTTTCACACATTGTTCCATTGTAAAAGAAAAGAAGTCATAACAAAATATATTGCTTTGCTTCCCAATGAATTCATTACAATTTTTATTATATTCAGTGAATTCCAAATTTTTCTGTATGATAAGGCAATATAATATTTCTAAACTGGAATGTCTTCATCAGTAAACTGAATCCAAGAAATACTAGTGCTCTGATGCTTCCATTGTGAGTTTCTTTGTGACAAGATTAATCTTTTTTCAGCTTTTTTATATTTAACAAAGAAAAAATATGTCTTGACTTGAGTAAAATTAGGGTAAGCAGGTAAAATATAGAGGAAATGACACGATTAAGATTTCAATTTTATACAAAGAGAGTAGTATTGTTTTGTTTTGGGAGCTTGTTTATTTGTTCATATGTTAACTATATTGCATATATTCATGACAGGGAGGTCTCTGTATCTCTCAGGATAATTAATTTTAAATTATATATTAAACTCATATATTAGTTTATATAATTTTCAGAATCTTTATTTCAGCAGTTTCCCTCCTATCTACCTACCAAAAACTTTTTAAAGAGATATTTTTTTAAAGAGGAAAAAGTATATGTTGTACTCTTTCAAATAATAGTGGGGGTAATGTATTTAAGAAAGTGGTGGTTAATAACAGAAGACAAATGCCTCAATGATAAAAACAATAATATAAAAGTGTACAAGTATTATATTTTACATTTTGTTTCCATTTATTATGGATGCCATTTTGAACATGGAAATTCCAGAACAATGGGGGTGGAATATTCCAAAATATGATATTTCTTGTATATTCTCTAGGTTGAGACTGCATGATATTGATGGGTCAAATGTATATATCCATAGTCTTCTCTTTAAAAAAAAAAACACTTCGTAAACAATCCCAGATGCAGCAGATGGACATCAGTAATTTCAGTTTAGTCAGTACTTGGATGGGAAACATGAGGAAAGAATTGTAGGGTAGAAATATAATACATAACATTTCATGAAGTAGTGGTATTTTGGCTGCTTATTAAATTATTTCTATTATTGGACTTCTTATATAATTAGTTGCAATATCTTTAATTAGATGTTTTAAAGAAAATACATCAAGCATAAAACGAGACAAAAAGAATAAAATACAGATTAATTAACAAGAGGTTTAGAAATATTATGGACATTATAGCTTTCCAGTGTATCATTAGCTGGTTGTAAATCATTGAATATATTGTATTGTTTTAAAGGACTAAGAATATTAAACTTTGGCTATAATGAAATATCAAGAACCTTGGTCAACACAGTATAATTCATATTGTAAAATTATGAGCTATAATAAATTCAATCCAAATTACTAAGAACCTATTCTGATGTAGATAAACTTGTAAAATTGAAATACAGATTCTCTGTATCTGACATATACTGTAATTCAACTCAAACTAGAAGTAATTATTATACAGGTAGTTCTTGATTTGTGACCAGTTACCAAGTCTTCAAAGTTCTGACAGATCTACCTGGCGGGAGAATAATTATGCCCTGGATTCTAAGTTCTGAAGGTCACATGACCATTCTTTAGGTGCTTAACAAACAGGTCACACTTATGTGTCCTGGCGTCACATGATTGCGTTTTATGACAGTTTTGCCAAACTGTCATAAAACTTTTACTTCCAGTTTTCGACAAAAGCATGCTCATAGGGAACTATTGGTTCACTTAATAACCACAGTGTTCACTTAACAACCATGGATTCAATTAAAGATTGTAGTGATTCACTTAACAATCACCACAAAAAGTCTTTAAAAGTGGATCAGTCACATGATCAACCTACTTTACGACAGTCAAAAGTTAACATCTGTGATGTGCAGGTTCCATTATGGTCTTAATGCAAGGATTACCTGTACTATAATGTAATTCATAGATACATTTCCAAAATTTTGGTTTCTCTATGCAGTATTATTTCAGAGCGGGGTGACATTTTTATGGCTTAATTATAGATCTATGAATACACTGAGGTCAAATACGATTATATTCATTGTTGCTTTTGGTTGCTATAGGTAAGACAATTGTAACTTGATGGATCTTCAGTTGGATCGAGTACCAATTTATTATATAAAACATATTTTAGAAAGAAGTCATCATAGGTCAGGAAACAATCCATGTTTCCAAGATCACTAAGTGGGACTGTTTAGTTTTTGGGATTCACTTAGAAGGAACTGCCTTGAAACACATGAGAGCACAGCTATTTCATTCAACGCCTGAAATACCTATTTCTAGGGAGGCTTCCCCTACAGTTGAGCAGCCCTGGAGACGGATGCAACTTCTTTAATGCGATGCTGTATTTGGGCTGCCATTTCATTCTGAAGCATCTTTTCTGGACTGAATCTGACCCATTCTACAGCTTTGCTCCTGAGCACTCACCACTTCGTAGGGCAATAATCCATGCCTGCTCACGATGGAAAATATCACCGGTAGTTATCACTGCTAATCAGTGACCCAGGAGAATAAAGTCCCTTGTTAATGGGCATGCACTGTTGGGATATTGGAATTAGAGCACAAGGATTTTACTTCAACTGGCTTCTCCTTGGTGAAAAAAGCAAAAAGGCATAGAACAGTTTAAAATACTTCTCAGTTCTTTAATGGAAACACAGACTACAAGCTAACTTTGTTTCCTCCCACATTTCAAACCTACTTCCAGGATGGTTTGTGTAAAAACAGGAGACAGAATTTGGAATTTGTTCTATCGATTTCATTCATCATTCACTAACACGGTGATGTCATTGGATTCAGTCTGTTGTAAAGCTGTCTTTGATTCACCAAACAAAAAAGAGTTATTTGAAGTTTTAGTCATCTAGTTTTATACAGGTCCACAACGAACTTTAAAAAATATTAACTCATTCTTATACCACATGTAGGTAATTTCTTACAAATTAAATTATGACCCCAAATAGCAATTGTTTGAGTTTATTCACACTGATTAACTCTTATCTCAGGTTGTTCTTGGTGTTAAACTGTTTTTCTGAGGTTTGTATATGTGTGTTTTTCTAATAAGTCATATTTGTGCTTATACACCTGTTGATCTGGACACTTGAATCGTTTCTTGTTAGCAATTTAGTATAGTATTCTCAGTGATAATAGACATTGCATTTGTGTTCCCATATAAACTGTAGAGCAAATGTTGGTCTGTCTATGCCAATTAGTGCTTATGTTGCTAGGTCACTGGTCAATTGAAACTGGCATCAATAGAACTTAAAAAGGTTTCTTTCTGATCAGACCTCCTGACATATCGAGTAAAATAATAGAGGTGCGTAGAGATAACAGCTAATACTCCTACCTTGGATTCAAACTACTCAGCAGTAGGAATTCATTTACAACCTGCAATTAATTAGAAAGAATGTATTCTTAATTGTGGTCTGAATGTCCAGAGAATAAAGCTTTACTATTCCACTTGCTTATTCTTGATATATGTTATTTTGTGATAATGTGACTTATCCTAAATCGATGCTTCAGATCACTGCATAGACACATGTTAAAAAGTCAATAATGGATGGTTCCTATTGTCTTTAAGAACTGGGTGTATGAAAGATTTTTAAATCCTTATGTTTGTTGCTAATTTATATGTGAAAATGAAAAACATACCATAATATAGAATATTTCATTTTTTCTGTATTCACTTCACATTCTATTAATAAGGAGTGACCTTATTCTAATGAACTAAAAAGTCTCCAAAATGTTTGAATAAATTAGCTATACGCTAATCAGAACTGAAAAATGCAGTCAACTTTAATTATTTGCAAAACTTGTTTTCCAATAAATACAAATAATTACACTGCATAGCATATATCATCTCCACCTCTATTTTTGCCCCTTTTAGGAATTCTGGAGCCACTCCTCTTCTTGCCTGGAACCGCATGCCCCATTCCCAGGGATCACCATATCAACAAAATCAATATCAAGGTCCAGGGGGTCCAGGGGGACTCATGAATTACCCACAAAGGCCCAGTGATCAGAGGGAACGTGGAAGACAGGTAATTTTTAAAAAGTGTGATTTCTGTGTGGCCCCCTAAAGGGATAGGATAAGAAATACTTTGAAAAGCGACATCTCAATTCTTCACAATGATAGGATGTGATGTTACCTTCCTGTATATAATATAATATAAGGCCATATTAGGTATGTTAAATGTTTAGTATTTTACAAGATGCTTCAAAAATCTAATGAATTAGTGATTTTATAATAAGCCAGACAAACTTAACTATCATTAAAGTCATGTTAGTTACTGAGATATGGTTACTGTGACTGTTTCATCTTTATCATTTCATAATTATCTTTTGATTGATGAATTAAGAATCTACTTGAATGAATCTGCCATTCCAAAATATAATATCAACTACTAGAAAAATAATTTGGGTAATAGAACCAGTTTACAACTGGCAGTCTGATTTTGAGGAGTAATCATTTCATACCAAAGACTATGCATAAGATGCCTCCTTTTTTGTCTTTGCCTTTAAAGTACTATTAACAGAATTTGATCACTCAGGATGGTATACCAGTAATGTTAAAATGAGCACTGGTATAAATTTGGCCCCGTTTTTCTAGACTTGGCTTCCTCCTCCTACCATTGCTGTCATGCATGGGGGTGAAGCTATTGCAGAATGTGTCAGTATTCAGCTTATTCATCTGTTCAATCAGGTTTGTTAAATCTGTTATGCCTCCGAGGATAGCTTTTTATTTATCTACTAGACAACACAAGTCCTGTTGATCCCTCATTTCAGAGATATTTCCTTACCTAAACAAAGAAACAGAATGACTAAGGGAGGGCAAAAAAGCAGTGGGAGCAGGAACAACTTCTGACTTCCTACTGACTTTCCGATTGAGTTTCCCTGTGGGAGTCTGGCAGGAAGCATAGGAAATCTTCCTTTCCCTTTCCAGCAGATAGATAAGTTCTGCTGCTATGTGGGGGAAGGAACAAGGGATCGCATGACTGGCTGGAAAACTCTCACTGAATGTTTAAAATGAAGATCACATGATCACAGCAGCAGCCAGTAGCACTGAAGCTGCCACAGCTTCCCCAAGTTTCATTTCCTCAGAAGTCATAGGTCCCAGATATGGGTCACATTTTGCAAGTTAACCCATTTAAGATACCTTGGTTCAAAAATTGTTGCCCTATGATGTACCATTTCACTCTGTTAAAAGTCATGACAATGAGAATTTTAGTAGTATGTAGATAGATGATGGAACTACAAATCAAAACTATGCAGCCAATCCTTAGTAAGCAAATGGATAAAACAAAGACTCTGATACTAAAAAGTTTTAATGCTAATAGGACTGTAAGCTTCATAAGACAAATGCTGATTAACCAGAAACTCTCTGATAACTATTACACTTCTTTGTACTTCTCTTTGATAAGGAAGGAATATGATTATCCAGTTACATATCACACACACACATTGCCACAAGTCAGATAACATTCTTGTTGAAAACCAAACCTTTCCTAATTATTTCAAGGCAAGTATCAATGGAAAATTATAAATTTTAGAGTATGGATAGAACCCTGTGCAGCATTTAGATTTATTTATTTTATTTACCCTGTTTTCGCCCTTCCCAGATGCATAGAGAGGATCTGGAGCCAGGTAAGAAAGAAAAACGGGCCTACTGGGCCATCACATGGCAGAAGCGGAGGGGGGGGTTGCGCGCGCATGTGCAGGGCAGGGCGCATAGAATTATGGTATGGGCACGCACGCGGAAACCTTCCCTCCCCCTCCTGGCACGCGATGGCAAAAAGGTTAGCCATCACTGTCATAGGGTATTATGTGGAAAAAAATGGAGGAGTGCCAGGTACTCCACCATAATGTCCTGGAGGAAAATACTGTATAAATCTCAATAATGCTAAGTGTGATGTGGTGGCTAAAGTACTGGACTAAGGAGGAGGAGAATCCAGGTCTAGTCCTCCCTTAGGCACAGAAGCCAGATAGGCGACTTTGGGCTCGTCACTCTGTATTACTCCTAGACTGGGAAGTTGAAAAACATCTATCACCCTGCACTAGACCAGAGTGGTAGGTTGTGATTCATAACCTTCAGTGAAGAGGGCTTCATCTTGCAAAGAATTGATTTGGACTGGGTTGGCAGCAGCTGCACATGAACTTGTTTAACATTTTTGTTACAAAGCTGAAAACCATTTTACTTCCGCTTCACACTGAATTTAATAGTATTTATAACAGCAGGCAACCAGAAATTAATAGCAGCATAAAAGACCTTCAACCTTTCCCTTCCTGCTGGATTTGGTTCTTAAACGTTTATTTCTTGAATAACGTTTTCCTAATATGGATCCATGTAGCTAAATTTAGGATAAATTCTTTCCACTACCAGTTGTAGATAGTTTACGTTCATTTTGTAATCATTATCTCATAATTAAAATTGCAGTCTGAAAGAAAAATGTATTTCTAATCTTGATCCCCCCCTGCTCACTTTATCCATTAACGCTTCATTACTAGCATTCAAATTTAGTAATCTAGTGATATCTCTGCCTCTGCATGTGTTCATTACCAGGATGACTACATGGAAGTACAAGCATATCAGCAATTTCTGCCTTGAACATCTCATAGTCAATACAGCACCTATTGAAATTGTAGCAAACTGTTGACAAGCTATCCATTCGGTAGAGATTTCTTAACCAGTTATAAATATGATGACTTTCCAAGTATTTAATAATTTCTTCTGTCACAGCTAAAATTATGATTTATGGGCAACTTTTGGGGAAAACTTCTAATGAAGGCTGCATATAACAGTGAGGCTTAGTTTACTTGGACTTAGAAAAATATATCTAAGAGAGGATATAAGGTTAATGTTGGGAGAATTAATTAAATTGCGTTTAATTAATCTTTGGAATTCACTACCAGTAGATGTTGATCAGGTTAAAATCTGGATTAGGCAAATTTACCAAGGATGATAAGATTATTATTGGCTATTTATCATGATGCTAAACATTGCCTCCAGAACCAGATGCTGTAAACTTAATAATTGCTATTGCTGGAAGAAGCTAGTAAGAACGTTTGGACTTTTAAAGATATTCATAGGCTTTATATAGGCATTTAGAACAGGATACTAGATTACATTAGACTGGTCCAATGCAGCTTTGCATTCTTATATGCTTATTTTGAATCAAACTTTCATTCTAAACTCCAAATAATGCAAAAGGTCAAAAACACAGTTTAAATATCTGGCAGCTAACTAAATGTTATGAATGTTACATTTAACATGCACTGTAAGATAAATTCTTTATCCTGCTTTTGTTTGTATTTGCCACAAATTTGTAACTAAATGAAAAAAAGAAGCTCCAAATGTGGAGTTGATTGATTTAATGAGACTAGACAAGCAAAGATCAGCGAATTTAAAATTAACTTATAGCAGCCTTGGAAAGGGTGCTTTATGGCCTGTAAAGTTCTTCCAGGAATGATAACAGTGCTCCCCACCCTCCAGATCACAAGACTACATTTCAGGCACAGTGCAACTGGCTTGTATGTATGACTGGTGGCAGGATGCATGGTCACATGACTGCAGTTTGCAACTTTTTTGCTAGTTTCCGGTTGAGTTTCCTTTGGGAATCTGGAATATATTTCATTATTTATTTATTAAACAAATTTATATGGCCACCCAACTCACACATAGGTGATTCCAGGCAGCTTACATTAAAAATCACAACATAAAACCCATAAAAAAACCAATCCAGTTTCCAGCAAAAAAAAGTCTATTGAAGAAAATGAATTCACATAGCCATGTAATTCAGACTTAAGACATGATTCACTTAACAACAACCATAAAAATGGTAAAAAAAAAAAAATCAGGTTCAATCACACGGTTGCTTTGGTTTACAACCACAACTTAAATCAAACTCCAGTCCCAGTTTTGGTTGTAAATCAAAAACCTCTTGTATAAACAACATACTTATCATACAGGTAGTCCTTGCATCATGACAATTCATTCAACAACTGTTCTAACTTGCAATGAAGGTAAATGAATGGTACTTACAACCAGTCCTTGGACTTCTAGCCTTTGCAGCATGCCTGTGGTCATGTGTCCACAATCCAGGCACTTGGCTCCTATCTCACAATTATATCACAATGTCCTGCAGTCACATGGTTGCCATTTGCAAATTTCTTTGCCAGCCTTCAACAAAGTCAATGGGAAAGTTTGCAGGAGGATGCAAATGACAACCATGTGATTGCAGGACATTCTGGTTTACTGACCTGCAGTGATTCATTTAATGACAGCAACTGGGAGTGCTGGAATTGCCCTCATGAAGCAGTGCCGTCACATGATATAGCGCTTTATGACCATGTCACTTAGCAACGGCAATAGTTGACATCAACTGAAGACATCTGTATGTCCTTGTCTTTGTTTGTTGGATTATAAAATAATAAATATTTGGATGGGGGTGTCACTTTTGGGTAAAAGCTGGGAATTAATAAATAATACTGTATTATTTATTTTTGCAGGGTTATGGAAGACCTTACCCTTTGCCACCCTCGTCTGGAAGATACAACTGGAATTAGGCTTCTGCCACTTTCCACTCTTGTTTTTATAATCATATAGATCACTTGGATAATTTTCGGGTGGATAAGCTTTCTTTTTAAGATGTGTACCTTTTTACCAGTAAGATTTGATATTATGGCTGTGTTGATTTACAATTGTACTTCAGAATAGGAGCAAATGTTCTGATCTGATGTAGCAGGAGTACAGGTCTGTCTTTACCTAGAGTAGAGACTTTATTACATTATATTGCCAATGCTGTTCACATCAGGGTTTCCATTAGCGCACACACCAGAGAATGCATTGTTAAGAAAAATAGCATTGGAAACATACATACAAATTATGTAACTGTAGACCTTGTCTTGGAAAGCTTTAGCACAAGAGTTAAAGACTTCATTGGTATTTCTTTTAAAATGCTTCATTTTAATTTCTTCCTTTAAAAAATGATTATTGAATTTCCCAAGTAAATATTTCAGCTTTTATAGCATCATGTTGTTTATTTCATATTGTAGCATTAAAAAGAATAGGAATTCTTAGGTGTAGCTCAATCAAGATTGTATTTTATCAGTTTACATGAAAAAATATGAATTGGTGAATTTTATACACAATAATTTTATGTACTTTTTTGTCTCCAGTCAAGAGCAGTGCGTGTGAGCCTTAAGTTTATCTAAATCTTACCTTGCTTAATGACATTTATACTGCATGTATATATACAAATACAAAGGTGAACAATATGTGGTTACCCATATATTGATGAATTACTATTCCAATAACTATAGCTATATGGCCAATACTAAAGAAGGTATTGTTTCTGCAAATATCTGAAATTCCTGTTCGTCCACTAAACGTTACCCAAAGCATCAAGGCACACTATTAGTTACACATATACACTTCTTTCAACAAAAAGTTTCTTGGCAGAACTACAGAGAGGAGCGCAAGATAATTCTATATGGGACATGTTAGAGAAAGATACTGTAAATCCAGTAACAGTTGAATCCCACATTTTTTTCAAGAAACCATTGAAAATAACTTGCAGTTTAAAACTTAAAATTTAAAGAAATTGCATATTCGGGCTTATTTGTATGTTCCCTTTCAATAGTTTTTCCTTGTATCTGTAAATGAGCTGTCAAATGTCCAGGATTAAGAGAGCACTGGTGTCACTTCCAAGTGCAGTATACTTTGATATATTTTGAGATAACCATCTAAATTAGCTATTGAGAAATTGAATGAAGAATATGCACTTTGCCTTCTAGTCCTTAGCACAGATTTAATTTAAAAATGAAGATTTTTAACCCAGGTCCCAACAGAAATGGTAAGGAACTCCTTATTTTAAAAAATGCTTCATATTTTTCTAGGCCTAAAGGGGTAAAGTTCTTTCAAATTGAACTCGACTCCTGGGGCTTAATGGCCTTGGTTCAATTCTTAAAATTTAATGGAATGATACAATGAACTTTACTGATTTAAAAAAAAAACTAAAGAAAATTGGCTGAGAAGAAATCTATTCAGACAAAATAATTTCATTCTAGCATCTCTAGATTCCATTCATTCCCCTTGCTTCTCTGATTTAAGAGTTTAAATGTATTTAGGATGGAACTAGAATTAAATTGTCATTCTGTGTTATAGGAATTGCTGACAATTTGTAATATTGGAATAGTATTCATCTGTAGGAATAATTTTAAATATTTGAAAACAACTGCAGCCATTCCTTGTTTCGCAACTACCTCAGGAAGTATTTGCAAATTTGTCAATAGTAAAAAGAAAATCATTTTCTGACTAATGCACACACTTAAATCAAATTTCTGTTCCTGGCAATGCATGCCAGAGTTGAGAATAATGCTGGCAAAGCTGCACAAGAGAATTTTATATTTTACCTGAATGAGACCACAATCAGCAATCTTCACAGCATCTCTTTCTCTCTCGTTCTCTTAGTGACATTTTGCTTAACAACAAAGTTGCTAGAATTGATTGCAGTTGTGAAAGAGAAGCAGAGGAGATGTATAGTATATACAGCTCCACTGAAATAGTTAGAAATGCAGATACTTGCTCTTTGAAACATGAGATGAAAAGGGGTGAAATATATAGGTGATTATATGATAATTTCTGGACTAACATATGTTGCTTACTTTGAGTAAAGAAACCTAAGAACTTATATGCACAATCAGTGTTTACTATCTTCAGCACTTACTACAGGATAGCTTATTTACTTACACTATGGAAGATATGAGCCAATAAAAATGGCAACATTTTTAATATTGTACTTACTGGTTGAATCAGAATAATAGAACCAGGGATGAATTCAAATATTCACCAATTCTCATTTGTACAAATGTCAAAGCAGTTTACAACTTTATTGGATAATGCTATAAAACAACCCAATAAAAAGACCCTAAATGTTAGTTGGGAAACTAACTGAAAAGTTAACACTGGAAAAAAAGGGGATTCAAAGTATGGAATGCTGCCAAGGGCAGATAAATCCCCAGGACAGGCATCTTAAACACATTTATGTTCTTAAGAAAAATGAACTACATAGGTGAACAAACATTTCCTCCACTATTCCAACAATCACTGACCGTTTTTATCTTCTGTGTTTTTCCTATTTTTGAGATAACATAAGCATTTCACCTTTGCTATTAAGAGTCCTGGCCATTGTATACAAATGACTACTAATCTCCACCATTCTGGAATAAGATAGCCTTTTAGACAACTTGGAAGGCTAAACTTGGAATGTTTTACAGTGAAGGCTAGGGAGTAGAGGATGGAGTGAAAAGAAGCACAAGCTGCCAAAGGCCTTTAAGTTTGAAAGTAAAAGCCCCAAAAATGCAGGTTGATAGCAGCAATTCACAGGACTCGGCATCAAGTATTTAATTTCTTACTTGTTGCTAACCTACACGGTTGTCTGGGAGAGATGCCTATAAAGTAAGTGTTTCAAAGAGCAAGGAATCTCTTTGATCCTAGAATTTCGTCCCAGGAAACCTATGAAGGAGCAGATTTTAAGAGAAAGACTAGGAAACCTGTGCAAACAAGGCTTAAGATCCAGTAGAATTTTTCTGTCCTAAAGCTTTAAGAGAATCTTAAGTCAAATCATAGCATATTGCAATAATGAAAATATTCAGCCTAAGACTTCTGCATGCATCTATAATACTCATTTATGTAGCTGGACTAACAAGTAAAATGTATGCACTTTGCATTCACATATAAACTAATAAGAACCGAAGTCCCCCATCTTTAGTTACTCTCATTCAGAACGGCTACGTGAGTAGTACAAAGGGACTAAAGGGACTAAATATGTGGTGAATGGGCGATTTCAAGATGCAAACGGTTTGCTATACACGTGCGGCCGACGGAAAGCAGCAAGCAGCCGCGCCACTCCCGGAAGAGCGCGCCTTAAGACGAGTTACCCTTTAGCTGTGGGCTTTCCAAATAATCTTTCACAAGAAGTGGCTTTTGCCAGAGGTAAACCGACGTTCTCGTCTGGAGTCTGGCCGCTTTCTGGCTCAGGATGGGCTCTAGCCCCCACCGCCTTTCTTCCTTAACACCCTGATTTGCGATCCAGCGGTGACAGGGCTTTCCCGCCAAAACCGATCCCTTCCAGAGATGCGCGCTGCTTCCCGCCGCCGCGATTGGCCCGGCAGCCCCGCCGAGACCAAGATCGCTTGCAAGGGAAGGGGCCCAACTTTGGGGGGGGCTTCCGCCTCCTTTCTGCCGCCAGGGCCTCTTTGCTGACGGTCCTTGAGTGGCTGGGCGGCCATCGCGGTCTTCCCATAAAGAAGGCTACCGCCTCCCCCGGTGGGAGTCTCCTCTCCCCACCCATCCCCCGCGCGCTGTGGCCCCGAGAGTTGCGGCGGACTTGCGTCCATCGCTGCAGAGGAACTTTGGGAGGTTCTTTGTTCCCACTTGAGACCCCTTCCTCGCCGGGCCGCTCCAAAGACACTTATCCCCCTCTTCAGATAATGAGCTCCGCGAAGGCTGCCCGGCTTGTATTCGCCTTAAAAGCCTGGCGAGCACTAATTGCCGGAGAAAACCTTTTCTTTCAAACGCTCTGAAAAAATGCTGCAGCTGAATGGGTGGAAAGCTTTTCCCTGGGCTTCGTGAGAAGGAGAAGTGCTCGCGGCTCTCCGCAACGGGCCGGCTTTGCTTTTCATTAGAAGGGCCTTTAAGTTTGAAAGCAAATTAGGAAGAAATGCTTAGGGGAGGTAGCTATCGAGGTTTCGCTTGCTTGCTTGCTCGCACAGAAAGGCGTAGAGACCACTAATTTCAGTAGTGGCAGCCTATCTGCCGGTATAAGGTATAAGGAACTTCGGTTCTAGTGCGGGGTTTACCGATCCCCAGAAACTGTCTCTGGGCTTCATCGATTTCAAATACGTAGTTAAATTGGCGGGCATATTAACATATACCGGTCTGCTGAAATGAGGAGGACTTTGCGCAAAACAGCTCTCTCTCTCAATCCAGCGTCCACGTCCTGGGCATTAAGAAGCCTTCCGGGGTTTTTTAGGGTAAAATGTACGAAACGACTATTGTGGGGCTACTTTAATAGCCATTATCATTTTGAATAAACTTAGTTTTAAACAAAATAGTTTCGTAATAAGATTTTGTTTTTAAAAGCATCACTCAGTTGCCTTTCCATCTAGCTACTTGTTCTAATTTTCTTTTTTTTAAAAAAAAAAACCCGTAGGAATTAAGATGCTTTTTTATGGCTTGGGGTCTACCAATATATTAGGCACCAGAAAATTATTCGACATCTCCGATTCCTTCAAATTCTCGAAATGGAAAAAGCCTTGAAAATAATTTCTACTTAAAGTAATACCTTCAAAGCATTCAAACGCTATTGTCTGCTGCGAAATTTTGCTGCTCAAAAGGTTCACCGAGCCCGGCAGCCCTAGCCCACCTGCACCTCATTCTTGCCAAACTCTTCTTTCCAATGATTTTCGGCCTGCCTATGTAAATAAGATTGGGTGAATGAACTACAGTATTCCTTTCAGAGAAAATCTTGCAATTTTGAAATCCTCGCACCTTCCTAAGTTTAGGTCTCTTCTGAATGTATGGGGTCGGGGACTTATTTCAAGCTTTGGTCTGCTGAAATGCATATTCTCACCTGTTCTGTTATTGGGTTCAATGGGACTCCTCTTCGAACCATTTTAGCAACATCCCCTTACCAGAGCGCTAATTCAGATTGTTTCCTTTGGCAAAAACAGGTGAGAAGAGACAATCTTCTCGCCTGTTTTTGCCAAAGGAACAATCTGAATCCGACTTGATAAAATGCTAAGGAACAGGCTCCCAGATACATATGTAGCCCAATCCAATTCCCCCATTACAATGTTTAGAAATGAGTTCTACAGAAAATTGAGTTTGAAGCCAATTCAGCCATATTTAGGAAATAAAATCCTTGCTGCAATCTCATGCTTACTCAAGAGTTACTATCTCCAAGGCACTTAGTTCTTGGCAAATGCGCATTATAATACAAAGCAATAGCATAAAAGTAGGCAAACAAGCAGTTAACATAAATTCTGCAAATTTCTGTCTTGAAGTTAATGGTTCAAATAATCTGTTCCCTACGGTCCCAGGTCCTCTATATTTACCATCTTGCATGTATTCCCTGCTGTTTCTTTTCCCCAAGTGTCTTCTCTCTCCTCCTTTAATAGTCTTTATTCTTTAATATTAAAGAAAAGTATAGTTAGAAAAAGAGGGGGGAAGGAGACCTTACATCTTTAATACATAATTTATGTAGATGAGTTGGTGAGCAACTTCCTTACTATACAAGAAAATACATTGGTGTTCTTAAGTAAATAGCTAAACTATGTTTTGTCCATCATTTATTCAACATAATAAATACAATAACAAAAGGGCAATGGAAAAAGATAATTGGACTACAACACAATCCTACATGTGTCTATTCAAAAGAGATCCTGTTGCATCCAGTAAGGGTATCTCCGGAGTATATAGAAATAGAGGATTAAATTTAGATTACAATTTTAGCATGATTACTCAGAAATAAATTCCACTAAGTCCAACCAGTCTTTCTCCTAGAAGTACTTGGAACTATAGACTAAAGCTATTTAGAACTGATGCGTGTGATTTGCAAGCAAGTATTTTTCAAGATTTGCAAGCAAGTATTTTTCAAAGAAAGTTTTACCCAGATAATAGTGCAGTCCTATATTTATTTCAAACAAACCTCAAAGTGTATAATCCGGTGCAATTCTATGAACAGTATTCCTCCTGAATTGATATTCGGTGTTCCAACTTCAAGATGTTGAAGTATATAAGGCATTTGATCACTTTTGTATGTGACTTTTGTATGTAACTTTTCCCCAAAAAAATAGTTCCTCTTAGAATAATTTGGTCCTACTACAAATTCCCATTAATAGTACTAGTTTCCAAACCCGAGTTTTACACAATCCCGAGAATGATTACAAGGAATGAAGTTCTGCTGTGATCCATTGCTTTTACTTCTGAATAGGTTAACAATCCAAAATCCTTCAAAAAGACACAATCCAGGGAAAGATATTTTAAAATCCATTATTTTTAAGTGAAATTCTAAGCATACATACTCCAAAGTTAAACCTCATTTAATACAATGGAATTTCCTCTCAGGCGAATATTATCTCATATACTTTTATTTAGAAACTTAACAAAATATAAAACAAATGCATCCGAAATTTTGGTGGTGTGCACTGGCCTCTACTAAGTTGTTTCAATGGAACTGGTTCCTGCTGTCTGCATATTTGGGAGTAAATAGCACTACTCTGAACTAAAATATTTATCCCCGACTTTTTGCTCATCTGAATCAAGGTCTCATCAAACCTCCCACCCGCATCCTCTAGCCTTGTGTTTCCATGGTCTCCATGTTCCTAAGGCACATTCCAAAGGGAATTTTTCCTTCACTTACTTGAAATGAATGGGAGCTGGACAACAGCTCTGGAGATGTTTTCTTTAAATTCCTATGCTGAATGATATAACCTAGAAGAAAAATCTATTTAAATCAGCAACAAAAATACTTTGGACTATGGTCCCATTAGGATTTGCAAACTGGATTATTAAAGGATTATAGGCTGCCCATCATATACCTGAAACCAAGACTTTCATGGGAATGGGGAAAATTCTGATCTTTGGTGTCTCCCTTAATTGAAGTTTCCATAGGAGAATTTCTTGTTTTAAAATATTTAAGTTATCCTGATATTCCTAATATTTGCATGAATTCCACCAATCGCTTTCCTGACTAAATCATGAGTAGATTCTGATTCAGACTTTACTTTATTCAATTTGTATTCATTTCAAGGTGATCAAAGTGATCAGCCAAACCTTTTTTCATGTATTAAAATGGAATGGAAACAAAACAAATGGAATTGCAGTTCCCCTAGATAAAAAATTGTTGGTTATTCTGGATCAAACAAAAATTATTATTCACAAATTGTGTGACAATTAAAACCAAATCAATCATAGAAACTGGATTATGAAATACCTTTTTTAAAAAATGTAAGCAAATAAACGATAAAATATATATGTAATGACTGACAATATTTTGTAAAAGCATTGCTCGGGGCCAGATCAAAGTGCAATGTGGCTGTAATCTTGCACATAATTGAGACTGCTTTGTATCCTGCAGAGTTTAATGGGATTTTAAATAGCCCCTCCCCAAAAGCAGTCTTCCTAACTACCCCAAAGTAAACCTTCCTGGATTCATTTATCCTATAAAATGAGTATAAGATAGCAGCCTAACTATTGTCACAATTTGAGCTTTTTGTGCTATGGTACTTTAAAATTCATAGAATCTGTTTCTTAGGAGTGCAGTCTGAGGAAAAACTCATGCAAAAGTGTTTTCCGTTTCCTCTTCAGCCTCTCACAGTTTGCATTTTGGCTAATTCCTTCTTTTTTCTTGATACGTTTTCTACACTCCAGTTAAATAATTCAAAGATTTTTTTTTACTGATTCTGCATCCTGTCAACACTACCTTTTCCTTCGATTAAGAAATCACTTAGCAATTCAATCATTTTTACAAGCATTAAAGTTTACAACGATTAGAGGTAGGTACGACGCCCTTTCCAGAAGTTTGTTCGTGCTCTTTCTAAGCTCCTTCTGCAGGAAAACTCCTTGCCGCATTGAACCTTTGATAAGAAATCCACAGGGAGGCAACATTATATTTGCTAAGGACGATTTCATCTTCGTTATTAGCCCATTTGCCTTTTATTGGAATGAATTGTAGTTTGCAATACAGTTGATGTTTGCCAGTAATACAACCAAATCCCTACCAGATAATACTTAACAATAACATCTTTGTTATTTTTTCCCTCTCTTAAATCTGAACCCGAGATTCAACGGTTTTTTTAAAAAAAATATCATTACCGGGTGCAACGATACAAGTAGGTCTCCTCCCCTCCCTTCTCCTCTTTGCGAATGTCGCCCCTTCTCTTTTGTGAAAATGGCGGATAACGTTCGCCAGTCGACCTTGAGTTACAATTCAATCAGCTCTCAATCAGTAATAATGAGATTGCACTTAAGGGGTTCCCAGTTAAAATTATTATTAGCATTATTTGTAGTTCGGTTTGATTCACCAGAAGTAAGCTGCACTTCAGGAGGCGGTTGTTGATCTTGTTTAGTTGCCTTTCTTAGCTAGGTGCGCAGGGAAACCTTGCTCCAACCGACATCTGAGTTACCCCCTCCACTTCGGGGATTGTCTGGGAGGAAAGGGGGCCTTTCCCCTTTCCCTGAAGCTGTGGAGAGGGACCTACTGTACAGAGCACCTAACAACGTTCCCCACCTGGTTTTTTGTACACTTGGCCATTGAAGGCCCCGTGTGGGTCGCCGTGTCTACTGGCTTCGGGTGGCCAAAGCAGCTGAGGGAGGCGGGTGGGCTGGAGAGAGGCCCTTTTTCCTCTGCAAATGCTCAATTTAGCAAGGAGAATTCTGCCGAGGTTGAACCCCGAAGGGGAAGGAAAGAAGCCAGGGGAGCTGTCGATCCAGGACGCGATGCTAGAAGGAAGAAGAGCCACCTCGAGGATTCGCTGGGGAGGAGGGCTTATTACCACGTCCGCCCGTAGAGCAAGCTGGCATTGACCAGGCCGCCGCTATAATCGACAGCAGCCGCGTCCATCTGTGCCAGAGAGCTCACTTGGCCGTGCAAGGAAGGGGGGCTCGGAGACATCTCCTCCAGGTCCGGGGCTTGGCCCAGCGAGGTCCCTTGCGTTTGCGGGTGCTGATGCTGAGCAGCGCTCCCGCCTGCCCCGCTGCCGCCACCGGCCCCGGAAGCTTGGCCGGTGGCGGAGGCGGCTGCGCTGTGCGGACAGGGCTTGCCGTCCTTGACCAAGACGGGCACCGCCACGCGTCTCGGAGATGCCGCTTGTGTTGGGGCCGGCGGCTGGCACAGGCCGGGTCCCTCCGGTGGCTGTTGCTGTTGCAGCTGCTGAGCCGCCTTGTCTTTGGCTTGCCGCTTCATCTTGTAGCGGTGGTTCTGAAACCAGATCTTCACCTGGGTGGGCGTGAGATGGATTAGGCTGGCGAGGTGCTCCCTCTCGGGCGCCGAAAGATACTTCTGCTGCTTGAAGCGCCTCTCCAGTTCATAGACCTGGGCCTGCGAAAAAAGCACCCTCCTTTTCCTCCGCGGAGTGGCGTGAAGACCGGGGGCCATGGATTTGGCAGCCTCCGCGATTCCTGACAGAGCTCCCATGCCGGCCATGTTCATGGCCCCGGAGGGCCCCATCAGCCTGGAAACTGAGCACACAGGGCACAAGTTAGAAGAAGTTATCTCCAAGGCCAAGAAGCAGAGAAGGGGCGACCCTGAAGACAGAGACCAGCGGTCATAATCACCGGTGGCATTTTAACATAACTTTAATATTAGCGGTTCCCCTCTAAGACAGAAGAGGACCCTCTTTTCGGCCCTGGGATTCTCTGAACACATGCAACAATTCTCCTTTTCCCCACTCAAATTGGTCCCCAAACTCGGGATTTTCTCGTCCAAGTCTGGGAAAAAAACACTTGAGGAAGAACATTATCCCAAAGAGGGCTTCATATGGGACGCCCTTCAGAGCACACACCTCCACCCCCCGGCAAAGAGAACCCCCACCCCAGCTGATCCAGTCCCTCCCTCTCTCGCCCCTCCCCGCTTACTCGTGGGGTACCGGGGATCCGGGTTGGCTCCATACCAGCCGGAGGCTGCTGTGCTGCTGCGCACGCTGTCTGGATAGGACGCCAGGTCGCCCACGTTGCCCAGCCCGCCGTTGCAATAGCCAGCCACTGAACCGTGAGCGAACTGCGAGACCCCAGCGTGGGCCATGGGGTGATAGGCGGCAGTATTGTGGCCTGCCATGGGATGCTGCTGCTGGGACGGGAGGGCTGAACTTGAGGTCTGGCGGTAGGCGGCGGCGCCCACTCCCACGCCCAAAGGTGCACCCAGGCTACCCTCCATGGCGCCGAACTTCTTGTAGGTCTCCTCCATGGGACTCAGGATGTCGGAGACGGAGAAAGGAGTCGTGTGCTTGGGGCTGAGCGACATGGCTCGCCGGGCAGCCCCTGGGCTCCCTTCCTGATCGCCCGGCGGACGCTGCTGTTGAGTCCAGAGAAAAAGGGGGCTGAGCGCCGTCGCCGCTGCGCGGGAACCCGGCAGGAGGAGGAGGAAGAAGAGGGGGGGAGGTGGCGGCGTCGCGCCAGCCCTCCCTTCCCCTTCTCTCTAGCTAGCGTTTATTTTAGACCGGCGGCGCCAGGTTTACGACAGATACCACGGGGGCGGAGCCACAACGCTGCCCCCAGCCGCCAGCCCCCCCTCGCGCTCCCTCAGTCCTGGATCCTTTGCCTGGCGCCCTCTCCAACGAGGGAGGGGTTCCCCGAATTTCCATTCTCAAAGTCTGAAAAGATTGGCAGAGCCCCTCACAACAGCTCTTCATTCCCGCGCCCGGGGAAGACAGTCCAACAAGGTGTGGCGAGAGGGGACTCCCATTGGCGAGTGTTGCCAAAGACCTTTAGCTTCAGCCTTCGCCCCCCTCCCCAGCGATATCGGGCTCCCGACTGGAAGGGTTTCTTTCTTTCACCGTTCCCGCACCGGTGGGAGATGCTTAAGAGGGTATCCAACAGAGCGTTGGCCATTCTGATCTGGAAGGCCAGCGATGTCTCCATAAAGGGGGTGAACCACTCCTTTGGGTTTCCAATACAACGTGGCAGTTAAAAGGAAAACACTGCGAACGAGGGGGGTGATAGTTTGCGATACTAAGGCCACTCTTCCTTATAGGGTTCTCGTTGAGGTAGCTGATACGCGGACAGCTAAGCGCGCTGAACATTCAAAAAGAGACTGCACGCACACAGAAAGTAAAAGGTGTGGCGTGCTGAACTACAAGGACCTGCTCGAATTAGTTGACTACAAGATGGGAAGCCATCCCAACTTCTTTTCAAGAAGTAAGCATTTGAAAAAGCGGGGAAGGTAGATAAAAATATGTTTTAAAAGTACGAGAGACTCTTCCGCTCCAGGAGCCTCGGCACGATGGGAACTGCGTTCTACACATCTGGAAAACTTCAAACTGGGATACAGGAACTGCCCGGGGCCCAAGAAGACCCAAGAATGCGGACAAGGCCTCGAGAAACCGAAGGGGTGGCACTGGCAACAGAATAATGTATAGGAAAGGCTGGCTCAGTCCCTCAGACCTCGGTTTATGGAGAAAGGCAAGAGGGTCCCGGGCAGGGAGCAAGACTGTCACCAAGGGAATCCTGCCAAAGATCAATATTGCTTCCTGTCTACAACAGAGTTGATCTCGGAGCTTCGTTGTGCTAGAGGGCTACTTGTCGGTAAAGACGTCCTCAACTATTGAAGTTTCTAAGTGGAAAGAGACCTCTGCTCATCGCAGATAATTGTATCATTGTACCAAGTCCCTGGGAATCCTCTTTCTCCCTTGTAGTTGGGAGAACCAGACTGACTGGGAACCACACCCACACACACATCCAATCAGGCCAGTAACAATAAGCAAACAAATAATAAATAAAACCAATTTAATACACAAATTTAATAAACAAATAACGATAAATGTATCGTCCTGAGCAAACATTGGCCTGAAAATATTGGCCCCCAACCAGGAGTTGAAGACACGTGCTTTACAAGACTCACAAGGTTGCCCATAATCTGGACAAGACGGTTCTTTTTATTAAAGAGAGGGCTGAGAGGTGCATTAAACCACTGATGAAGAAAGCTGGGTAGAGGATGCAAAAGACCTCTGACTGTCGCGGCAGAAGTCCAGCTACAACCGGTGAACAATGTCCTAAGAGAAAAAGAACGAGTTTCCATTAAATAGCTGGACTTCCTGAAACTTGCAGCTGAAGAGCTGGAAAACGGTCCGTGATTCCTTGAGCGAGATCTAGTGGCTGGAGAGATGTTAACTATCTACGCGATCTAAATCAGACGGACCTTAAAGCGGACATTCCCTTTTGTTTCTTGTTTGACAAGTTGACCCTGAAGCGAAGGGAGGCGAACGCTGGGCTCCCGGTCTGAGCTGAAGCTCAGTGGGAAAGGTGGTTCCTTCCGTTTTGTCCCCTCCCCTGGGATCACGGAGAGCTCCTTCAGCGCTCGTAGGTGGAGGGGTTTCACACCGATTCATAGGCATAGAACAAAACCGGGTGATATAGGACCCGTAAGAGATTCCCCTTGTCCTGCCCTGGTTTATCAGCATGAACCAAAGAAGATGAGTTCCTTCCCGAAGTTGCCACGAATTCCAAGGGGCAATCTTGAGAGAGAGCGAGGCCGGGAGACCTAGCGCTGGTGATAGCAAGGACCCACCGTAGAGACACAGCTCTTGGGTTAGGGAAAACACCGCCAAGGCAAGGCCCACGCTGCTGGCGGTTGTGAGAGACGAGACCGTGCTCAGCTTGCAAGACGAGAGAGGTGCGGAGGTCAGGGCGCCCTGCAAGCACCGCGTTTCCTTCTCAAAGCAAGCCGCCTGCCGTAATTTGCCCCCGCTTATGCAAAAAGTGAAAAGGGGGCCTCCCCTCTCCAAGCTTAAGATCACGCCTCTGTATATTAATACTTCACCGAAGTATTATCAATACTTCATCGAAAAGGAGCGGGGCCCAAAATAAGAAGAGGTGGCACTAAAATGGCCGAGAGGAGCTAGGAGTGTGGAAAACAGTCGCGCGCGCTCTCCAAGCACCTCCCGCAGCCCGAATTCCAGGTGCGCGGCTAAAAAAAATGGCTGACCAGCTAATGGGGCGAATCAGCCTGAAGCGCCTAGAATGCAGGTCCGCATTGGTTTCGCCCGTAAGCCGTTGGTGTTTTTGGACTAAAACAACTTTTCTGCAACATCCCAACAACAGTAAATCGCAGCTATTGTTTGGCCAACAGTACTTCAGTCTGCAGATGGGACTCACTTGACTGATCTGCTTCGCTGTGGAATACATAGTAGCAAAAAGAAAAGCTGGCAGGTGGGAGAAGAGCTGCCTAGCCCGGCTCACGCTGGTTTCTGAGAGTCTTTTGATGTGGAAGGGAGGTTTCCCTCATTGTTACAGCTTGAAGTGGCACAGCCTAGACACGGGTGTTTCTATTGTTTAGAAATACACCACAATAATATATTTAGGCCTATGTTTCTCAGAGCTCTTATGATACAGAGCTCAAGTCAAGAGTTAAGTTCTTTTGAGGATGAGGAGCAGGAAAAGCCCCCAATATTTTAAGGAACCTCAGAAGTGTGTTAAACCTATATTAAAACTTTCACTGAAACTAATACTGTTTAAAATATTTAATTGAGGTTGAAATTCAATCTCTAGAATACAAATTTACATAAGCAATTTTGTCAAGCTTTTCATTAAAATGTACTGACATTTGTTGAATATTTGGTCAACGTCTTGGGGAAGGTGTTACTGACCAAATGACACATCGATAAAGAAGAGGAAGTGAAAGGGTTTTTTTGCCAGAGAAGAATTCCATTTCAGAACTGGTTTGTGTGCACCTTAAACTATAAAGAATTACATAGAAGATTTCTGTGGAGAGCCCCAATCATCCATTAATTACTTACTATCTATAGAGTCCCCATGAAGTCCCAGGGCCTTTCTAGATACATTATGAAGTGGTTCTTCCTTACTTGCTCCTCAATCATGTTTTGAGTGAGCCACTACTTTTTGGCACAATTGAGAATTGTTATTGATATATAAATTTTATCAATGACATTGCAAAAGATTTTCAATCAAAGTAATGAAAGCCCATAACTAAAGCCCTTTCCGTAAATTATGACATTTGTAGTAATTTATTTTACATAGAATTCCACTGAGGGGGGAAAAACATGAAATGCACAAGTTTAACTTTCTCATAATGTTCCCGAACTAAATTTTCTATGCACCTATTCTGTCCCATATGTTAATTGTCAGAGGCAGGTTCCCCACTACTTATTCCAATATTTCAGATTTCTTTTCCACATAATTTGGGCCTGAAAAAAAGCAGAGCAAAATATGTCCCTGTTCTACTGATTTCTCACTAAAACTGTGGTGACTTAAAGGTGCTACCTGTTGTTTCTTCTGCTTCTACTTTATGATTAGAGCACTAGAGGGGTAATCCTACAACTAGTCTGCACTTAGTTTGAAAGCTTCCCTTTGCTTTGTCTGGGTGGGGGGAGTGGAAACATTTAGTCAGTTTGAGAAAAAATTGATTTGTTTTAATCCTCCCATCACTGGGGGGCTTTAAGAAGAGATTGGACAATTATAGGGTCTCCTGCTTGAGCAGGGGGTTCAACTAAAAGACTTCCAAGGTCCCTTCCAATTCTTTTATTCTCTATTCTATTCTGTAATATTTTTAAAGATCTCATCACATATTGCAACATATTAATCCCAATAGCATAAAAGTCCATTTAACTGAAAACAATAACACTTAAAAAGAGACTTTCAAAGTTTATTCCTGAGAAAACATGTAGTAAGAAATACAAAATGCAGTTCTCAAAGAATAAAATAGATAGAAAGATAGGGAGGGAGGGAGAGAGAGACTGACAAACAGACAGACAATAGTTATTAGATAGAAGATAGATATTAGATAGGCAGGCAGGCAGGGGGTGCCTTTAGCATAGAGAACATAGTTGTTCACATATTTAACAATTCAACTTTATTATGATGAAAGCATCCTGGGTATATACGTCTGAGACTTTTGACACAAACAGGCCTCACCCAAGGAAGGGTGCCCTGTCTGTGAGTTCAATTCCAGAGTGGTTGAAATCACATAGCCAAGAAAGCCTAATTATCCATCTGATCCCAGGCTGGCTTTGGGACACAGCAGAATAACTCAGATGGGAGACCCTCCCCTCAGCTATCTTTAGCTGAGACTTGTGACTGCATGACTGTAACTTTGTTGCTTGTATCCTTGCAATTTATATTGATATTGATTGTTTTCTAGTATGATTTGATTGCTTATTGTACCGTATGACTGTCACTGGGTGTTGTGCCTTGTGATTCTTGACGAGTGTATCTTGTCTTTTTATGTACACTGAGAGCATATGAACCAAAGACAAATTCCTTGTTTGTCCAATCACTCTTGGCCAATAAAGAATTCTATTAAAGGCTGATACAGGAAGCTTCCTTACTCATATAATCAATGCCACTGCAAGTTTGTACGCACAGAAACAACAGAACATATGCTTCTCCAGGGCCCGTGTTACAGAGACATTTTTATTACTTCATTTCACCATTAATGTATAAATACTCAGGGCACACAGGGCTATTTTACACTTCTCTGCTCCTTTCAGATACCAACCCTGCTACAATATACTCTGTTGCTAAATTCTGCACTGTTAGCACTTAAAATTCATCAGATGGTGGCCTGTGACATAAAGGACTCCTAGATTTAAGGAGCATCTAAGTCATTATACTAGTGTGCTCCGTAATTTGATAGATATAGTCTTCCACATACTAACCTTAATGCTCTTCTATACCAATCTAATGCTCCTGAACCTTCTTTTAGATTCTTTTAGACTTATTTTTATATATGCTTTCTTTTTTAATATATCTTCTAGTTTTTCATTATGTTTATGTATCTTCTATGCTTTTTAATTATATGTAGCCCATGCTCCTTATGCTGTTGTAGGCCAGGTGGGATTATGCTTTTTGGATAGGTCGGATATGATATGCATTGGTTCTGTCATGTTCTTAAATGCAACATTTACATTGCTAGAATTTCTGGACCAAAAGGAAGTTTTATGGTTAATTTAGGGAACAAAATGGATTTTCCCCACACATTTATAGCAGTTGCTTTTGTACTTTTCTCCCTCTCTTTAAAGTTGGTGCTTTGCAAATTGCAATGGGAATGAGAACTGTGGCAATAGATGATCTGCTCCCTTCCAAACTGTTAAGATTAAAATACTGTGTAAATATTTAACTTTTTCTCTAAAGGCTAAAATGGGATGGGAACCTTTGGGCCAGAAAGCACAACAATAAAATGCATAGAGCTGTAATTTAAAAATACAATTATATAAAATACATTATTATTGTAATTATAGTACAGATACCAGTGGCAATCATCAAAATATGTGCTAAACCTAAACCCTAAGTAGGATAGATGCAACAAATTATAGCACAAAATCAGATAATTGGGAAAGATATGTCAGGGCCCTGGTCAATTTGAAGCAGTGACAGATTTTATGCTCTCTACCAAGGTATTTCTTTAAATGGAATAAATATATATCTTCCTTGAATCCCTGTAGAGAGAACAACAAAGAAGCATAGGGCTTAAGGATTCCACAGAGCTACATGGACATAAGCACTGCTGAAAAGAGATGTGTATATATCGCCCCCCCCCCCGAACTCTGGAGGGTATAGTTAATACATACAGACTGGCCAAGATGAAAGCCCAATGAAATTTCAGAATTAGAACTGGAGAAAGGTAAGATGGTTCCATAGTCCCATTTGAAAAGAAACCATAAACTGTACAGTTGGATACCTAAAGTGGTTTGAAAATCAATATCCCAGAGCTGTCTCTAACATAGAACAGCATTCTTGATGCATCTTGGAACTGTGAGTATTGCTGTTATTTGAATTGGATAGCTTTCAGGATATTAAACTTTGTAAAAATGTAAATTGAACACCATAAAAAAACCTGGGAGATGATCTTAGCAAGAAAAACTTTGCAAGTTAGAAGAACCTTAAGATAGCTGTGGAGATACATTGGACCACACTTCCCTGATAAGAGAAATGTGAATTCCAGGATAAAGAAGCCTAGAACACCCCAATTTTTAAAAAATAAATACATACTTGCTTTATGGGAAGGGATGTTTAATTAATTTTCCATTTATATAATTTAATGTTATGTCTTGCAAACACTAGCGCTTGATAATTTAGTACAATTTTTTCTTTTAGGCAAAAGGAAGCCAGTGCCCTCAATGCCTTCTCATTCCCACTTGGGAGACAGAATGGCTACATTGTCGACCTATAGCAAAGTTGGAATTGCTGGGTCCTTGATGCTCTCTGAGCTTGGTTGTTTTCTTGCAGACATTTTGTTACCCAAAGTAGGTAACATCATCAGTGCTAGTCCTGGAATTACATGGCCCACTAACCTTGGAGAGTGATGATTAGCAGTTGAAAGACCCTGAATTATTGAAATGATGGGCAAACTAAAAAAAGAGAGGGCTAGAATATACCGTTGCTTTACCCTTCTTTTAGTGGAAATAACTCCAGAAATGTGCTCCCATACAACAGAATGAGAACTGTAGGAATAGATAGCACACTGGCTACCCCCTTCCAAACTACTAAGATAGAAGTATAAGTATTGAGCTTTTTCTCTAAAGTCTAAAATGGGATGGGAACTGTCCCCAGTACGCCTCTCATTTCACATACCAGTGTTCCCATTTTGGAAAAGAAAGTCTAAAGAAGTTTTCTGTTCACTTTCATGTGAGGAAGACCCTCATGGAGAAAACAGAATTGCTGATAGTGCTGAGGTTACATTTATCAGCAAAACCCTCCTGCTCCCCCTCATATGAAAATGAACAAGTCAAGGTCTAAGGCAGAGGTGAAATCCAATTTTTTTACTACCAGTTCTGTGGGCGTGACTTGGTGGACGTGGTGTGGCTTGGTGGGCATGGCTTGATGACATGGCAGGGAAAGGATACTGCAAAATCTCCATTCCCACCCCACTCCAGGGGAAAGATACTGCAAAATCCCCATTCCCACCCCACTCCTGGGGGAAGGATATTGCAAAATCTCCATTCCCACCCCACTCTGGGGCCAGCCAGAGGTGGCATTTGCCATTTCTCCGAATTACTCAAAATTTCTGCTACTGGTTCTCCAGAACCTGTCAGAACCTGCTGGATTTCACCCCTGGCCTAAGGCTAAGCAGTCAGGGATAGGGACACTAAACAGGAACTTTCCTGAATAGCCATCTCTGATTGCAGCTCCCCCACAGAAAAGCAGATTTTTGTCTGTCTAGGAGTAGGAAAATGTTAAGATATTTCTCATCCAGAAATAGGAATAAGCTGTAATTGTTTTAGGACTTAAAAGTGCCTTTTGAAAGTGATCTGAATTCTCTGAAGGACAGCAAATAATTTTAAATGCCTTATTTTTGTAGGTCAACCCAAGAAGAGTGTCCTATCAACAAAACAACATTCTGCCAGTGGACAGACCACAATGCCATCTTTCCTTTTGGGATTAGAGTAACCAGTCTTACCTTATATGATGGGGTTGGATGACAACAAGAATGTCCAATGGGTGTGATTAAAAAGGACAAGATGGTGGCTATATGGCTACAATCAAAGCTCTTCCTGTTTTTAATGTTTTTAATGTTTTTAATGTGAATTACATCTGTGACACACATAAAAATAGGTAGAGTTTTAATCACACGATTGAGGCCATCTTTTTTTTTAAATCGTAATTTATGGATACCCCTAGATCAGGGATGGGCAAATGTGGCTCTTTTACAACCTGTGGACTTCAAATCCCAGAATTCCTGAGACAGCCAAGCTGGCTCAGGAATTCTGGGAGTTGAAGTCCACAGGTTGTAAAAGAGCCACATTTGCCCACCCCTGCCCTAGATGATAGGGTATTTTTCTTTGACAATGAAATATCTTGGGTTGGCTCTACAATTTCCCATCATAGTTGAACAGTATTTTTTTTTAACTGTCCTTCCCTCATGAGGAATATCCTCCATTTAATTTATACCTTTATAGCATTTCTCACCATTCAAAATAAGTTAATTGTTTCATAGCAATGACACACAAAAGGAATGATTGGTCCATGTTACAGTAAACAAGCAAATTAAGAAATTATGTTGTTTGAAATTATGTGGTCAGTAATAATAGGTAAAAGGTAAAGGTTTCCCAGTCCAGTCATGTCCAACTCCAGGGCGAGTGCTCATCTCTGTTTCTTGGAGGGAGAAACGGGAAGTCAGCGTTGTCTGAAGGCATTTTCCATGGTCATGTGGCCAGCATGGCTATATGCTAAAGGTGCACAGAATGCTGTTTCCTTAGCACTAAAGTGGTACCTGTTAATCTACTTGCATTCACATGCTTTCGAACTGCTAGGTGAACAGCAACTGGGGCAGGAGTAAGAGCTCACCCCATTGCATACTACATGGGTGTCGAATCTGGGCTGTCAGCTTTCCAACTGACAGGTTCAGCATCTTTAACTGCTGAACCATTGCACTAATAATAATAAAAATAAAAGATAACAATAATATTGAATATAATCGAATTGGATTGTCTTTGGGAACACAACATACCAGATATTACAGTTGTCGAGGGCTGAAGCATACAATTTATTGATATTGCTGTACCAAGAGACACCCAGAGTTGAAGAAAAAGAACTGGAAAAAAATCACGAAATATGTCGATGGCGACCTGGCCATCAAAACTACGCGATTATGGATGAAACATATAACAGTGATACCAGCAGTGAAATCTGGCCAGATGTATCTGGCTCATGTGAACCGGTAACGCTGGTGGCGGGAGGCTCTGTCCACCCACCAGGATATTATTACGTCCCATTTTTGACCCTCTGCACATGCGCAGAAGGCTCTAGCATGTGCAGAAGAGGCTCCTGTTCCTGAACTGGTAGGGAAGGTAAGTGGATTTCACTGCTGAGTGATATCCATTGTCATCGGGGCACTTGGTACTATGTCCAAAAATTTTATAAAATACATCAAGAAATTGCAGCTTCCTGCAATAATACCAGCAGAACTGCAAAAAAACTGCATAACTCAGAACATCGTATATTTTAAGAAGATACTTGATTGATACCTAGGATGCTGGCAGCAGCCTGTATCAACCATTAGCACCAGTCAATGGTATTTGTGATACATTTTAAATGTGCAGTTGACTGAGTTTATGTTTAATGAGTTCATTAAATTCATGTTTAAGTTTAAGTCAAGTTCAGTGACCTGATTTTCAGTTGCTTGAAGAGGGATGAGATTAAGGTCCTATCACAAGGAAAAAGACATTAGGCATGTCTTTTTCCTTGTGGCTCAAGCAGAAAATGGCCCCATGAAGTATGTACCACTTTTCCAATTAATAAAGATGTGAGTATGCACAATTGAAAACAGCTTCTTTGAGCCTTGCCAATAATATGACTGCATTGAGGGGCCACCTCTTTCAAAGGCTCTGCACAGTTCTATAGTCTTGGATGGGGAAGGATATGTGATATGATCTGGAACACACCCTTTGATAATTGCTGATTCCTGGATGAAAGGCATAGCAGAAACATCCCACCTTCAAAAACTGTCCCATTTATGAGCAAAATCAAATATCTGTAATATTGTGCAATTATGGTGTCTGCACAATATCAGACTTCAGATCAAAAAGAAAGATAAATCTACCTTCTTCCAGAAATTCAATCCTCCAGTCAGAAATTAAATAACAGCAGGTCATCAGGGATAGTGTTAGATACATTGCTTTAGAGTGGACAAGTAAGAAGTCATGATATACCGTATGCAGACACTCTGCACTCTGCAGAACACAAAATTCAAACCATTGTTTTTTGACCTTGAAACTGCAATGTTCTTATTCCACATTTCAATAGTTCTGTCTAGTCAAAGCAATGCTAGGTTCTGTCTTACTGATTTTAGTCTTTACAATCAAGCATACCATGGTAACGAATAAATTAGGGTTGACTCAAACCCTAACAAGAATTGCTTTGCGAGGAAGATGGATGATGGATGGATGGATGGGTAGGTAGATCGATAGATAGATGATAGATTGATAGATGATAGATAGATAGATAGATAGATAGATAGATAGATAGATAGATATTTTGCTATTTCATCCAGGATACTGAAGAAGCTACCATACACACTAGAACCAACGATAACTGTCTACTTTGTGCTTCAGGGTTTCCTGTGAATGTAGCAGTCCAGTGGTACATCTTTCCTCCCCATTACTCAAGAATATTTAATGAGCATACACAAGAATCATCTGAAGGATTTAAAGTAGGCTATAGATAGGAAATTCCATCTGACCTGTCTCCCTTCTAGAGTAGATCAACCTACAGAAATAGCTATTTGTCAAATCCTCCTTTATCTTTTAGTGCCATGGAACCAGAATTAGAGGTCTCTTGGCACAAAGTCCAGGTGCCTTCCTTGAAAAATTCCTTGATTAAATTCTTAGGATTTAAAATCTTGACTAGTTAAGTCAGTGAGCTGGTTCATATTTTATGCTAAGTCATAGTGTGATTTGTTTGCTTTTGGCTTAGCATGATGTGTGAAACCAGCTATTATTATACAATACACACACTATTGTGTGTGATTTGGTCATCATGGTTTAGCACAATGTCAGAAAGCATTTTGCACATTTCAGTTTATTGTAAAAATCATTGAACAAACTACTTGGATTTTCTGATAAATACATTCAATGAGAAACAAGTTGTAGTTCAGTTTTTTTGTTTTTTTTTTTTGTAGCTAGTCATAGAAGTTGGATTGCTTGGAATAATTTTACAGGAAGCAAAAGAAGCCTTGGAGAAAGGACCTATCCTTTTTAATAGACCTAACACCTAACCAGACATCTGATTATGGTATATTAAGGCTAGGAGATAATAATAACATGTGGATACTAGCAATGAATATTAAGTAAATAACAAAGGGAACTTTGTGGCATATTCAACTTTGCAGGATAGGAAAGATAAATGTCTTTTTGTGGGGGGGGATGTTCCATTCCCCAGCTTCCCTGAGAGTTACATCTCAGGGAGAATTATTGAAATAATGGTTTAAGCTACTGGAATTATAATAACTGATATTACATTGAGAATGAGGTAGAAGCTCAGATGTGTATAGGCCACCTCTTCCACTTTCCTGCATAGTAAAAGCTTCTGAATAGATTAGGCACAATGGAAAGCCAACTATTTATCAAGACTGTCAGAACACACAAACCTTTAGGATTTTATTATTAATACATGTTTGTATCTCATTTTTCTCTTGGTAGCATATGTAGGGATGGATCCTGTCATTTTATCTTTATTATCACCACAATAACTGTGAGATAACCAACCAGAGTTATCCTGTGGTAAGGTGGGTGGCCAATACAATACAATACAATACAATAAAAATCCGAAACGAGGAGAAAAAAACCTACAAAGAAAATTCACAGAGAAGGGGAAAGTTGCACTTGGAAGAAAACAGACTGCAACATTTTTTGATATTTTCACTGAAAACTTCCTAGACTGGAGTCAGACAGGATGAGACATCTTAGGACATGATGGGAAGTAAAACAATTAAAGTGTTAGGGAAAATACCCTTTTTATGGAGTATGGTTGCAGAATGAGCCAACTCTAAATCATCAATCAGGGTTGAAACATGATTTTTCAGAATGAATCTCTTTCTCAAATGCTGTGCACTGAAGTGGATTTCAGAACTTACATTTTTTTTTCTTTTTTCTTTTTACAGGCACAGGGAATATGCTAGTTATACTGGAAAAGATTTTGACCATTTCCTGAAAGGTGACCCTTTTTTCCCCTTGCTGTTCAATTGTGTCCAGTTTTCCAAGACAATTCCTTGCAGCTTCCTTGGCAACTTTTTAAAAGAAATTGTTTGTCATTGCCTCCTTCCTAGGACTGGCCCAAGGTCACCAAACTGGCTTTGTGCCTAAGGTGGGACTAGAACTCATGTCTTCCAGTTTCTAGCCTTATACCTTACCTAAACCAAACTGGGTTTCACCACCTTGTTGTTTTTACAGGGAATGTGTTAATTATAATGGAGAAGATTTTGGCCAACCTCTCCTAAAAGATGCCCTATATCATAGCCTATTAGTCATAGTTTGGACAGATTTTTTTCTTGTCTTCTACTGCATTTCTCTGAAAGGAATTGTAGAGCCAACTCTATACAGGGGACAGACTCACACAGAACTTGAAGCTGAAGTAACGGTAGAAGGTGATTCAACGTTCTGAAAGAAAGCACCGTGCAGGTTCCATTCACTTAATGGGCTTCCCAAGAGAGCTTTCCACTGGATTGTCACCCAAGTCCTTGCTATTATCAAAACATATTATAGGCACATGCTTTTCTCAGGTCCAATCCTCACAAAAGAACTCTGGTTTGCAACTGCAAGCCAAAAGAATTGAGAAGTGCTAAGCTCTTTGGGTAAAGCTATTGAGTTAACAAGTCAAAGCAGGCAGAATTATTGTTGTTAAAGAACTGAATAGCATATAATTCAATGCGTAAGTCAGAAAGCCTTGAGGTAACTATGAAGGTCATTTTCCTGAAATATGCCATTATACAATGTAGTGCAGTAATTATGCATTTGAAAGTAAATACAGAGGGGTTGATATTTCAATAAAATAGCATTAAAGATAGCAAAAGTGTCCAGGGCTGAACCAGTTGCCCTTCATAGAAGCTTCACAAGAAAATAATACTGTATTTTTAAAAAAGTTAAAAGAACTCAGCCTCCATGGTAGTTGTTTCCCCTATTCAAGGCTTTATTCTCTTAGAAGGCGCTTGATACACATTGCCATGAAATAATTGGATTCTTCTCTCCTATGCAGGTGCATCAGAACACAACAAATAAAAAGTCATAAGGTCCTTGGTATAAGCCTAAAAATGGCACTGCTCTAGTCATCAGCATAGATATATTTTCTGAAGGATTATCTCCTCGTTGAAAGAAATTATGGCCTTTGTCCCAAAATAGCAATGTGAAACAGTGCAACAATCTACCTAAGGTCCCAGAAGATTAGGGATTAATGGGAGATGAAGGCTTCATCATTGTGATAGTTGTTTGGAAGCCAGTTCAGGTCAGAACTGATCAGAACTGATCAAGGCTGATATAAACCTCATTACAAACAAAAAGATGCTTGGAGAGAGGTGTCAGGCCTGGGAGCCATATTTTGCATTGGGCCTTTCCTTCCCACTTAATGCTGCATCAGTCTAGATTTCAGTTACAGTCCTACTCTGCAAAACATAAAAGTTGGAATGTGAGTGTGACATATTGATAGAGAGACCTCAGTTGCAATCTAAATACATAGATTACAGAATCAACATTTCTGGAAATATTATGGAGGGTTTTTTTCTACAGTTTCAAAGAGAATGTTCTTTTGATCAAATTGCTCTTTTGATTGATTTATTAAATTTGCTTCCATGGAGGTGGTGATGAGAGCTGGTGATGTATATTGCTGTAAAAGATGGTTAAGAAGTTATAATTGTATTTATTGCTATTAGACATGAGATCATCAGAATGTTGTAGCTCAGGGATGAATTATCAGATCATAAGCAGGAAATTATTTGTTTATTTATTACTGGATATATATTCTGCCTTCTTTTTATTCCAACTTTTTATTCCAACATGGCACCTTACAATAATAATGAATAAATGAATAAATGAAATAAAGCAAGCATATTGCAATGGTTGAGATTCACCTAGCTCAGGAAGGGACCTAGTGCAAGCGTATAAATATGCTTCTTGCCACAGATCCAATGACATCCTATGTGTTCAAGGAACATTATCACACTATGAACTCACAGCCCCACTCAGGAAAAGCTTCATCTCAGACTACAGCTTCACTGGCCATTCTGACCTCTGATCCTTTATAGTGGAGGCAATGCTATTCCCAGGGAACACTTTTTCCACATTACTCCAATGTAAAAATTGATCTTCTTTTCTGAAGTTTAAAATATCAATATATTTTTTATTCATCAACTACTTTTAATATTATGTAGGGGGCCACGGTGGCTCACATGGTAAGACGCTGAGGCCTGTGCACCGCTGAGGTCGGCGACTCGATTCCCGTCAGTGAATAAACCACGTAGGGACAAGAAAGGAGCCTCCCCCGATTGCCTACCGGCATTCACGCATCCCACGGGTAAAAGATAACACAGCCCAAAAAAATTCCTTTCACAGAGGCAGCCAGCCACCTTGATGATGCCTGGCTAACACGTGCCATATGCTAAAAATTAAATTAATTTTTTTTTTAAAAAAATTATGTAGTTACATATTTAAGCTTACTAACTGAAAAAAAGCATTGTATTCTTGTTAGCATCCATCTTTTTCATTTGTAGTACATATGAACACCAAGTAGTTCTTAGTTGTATAAATAATGAATTCTTTAACCATTAATAGTCATGAATTCAGGAATAAACAAACTGTGAACTCATAAACTGAATCTCAGTTTATAGCGTTAGTCATAAGATTAGTCTTTGATGAAATGAATAGAAATATTTTGTAAGCTATAAATCTGCAAATAGCTTTAAGAAAAAAGATAATCATACTTTATATCTAGAGTGATTTTTTTGCTTAAATATTCTTTGTTCAGCAAAATATAATTAATAGAAAGATATTACCAGTACAAAAAGTGTTAATTGTTAAAATAGCAAATGGCTGTTTATAATGCTTCTGCCTTATATGAAACTTACCGTAGTCCATAGTAGATCTTTAGAAACACTAAACTACAGTGATTCTTAAAGGTTTGTGAACTCATTTGAATCTTCAGTATTTCTGCATAAATATGACCTAAGTGTGATCTGTTGTCCACACATCCTAAAATTAGACAGAGAACCCAGTTAAGCAAATGAGGGAAAAACATGAAGGAGAACCTATGCCTAGATTCTGAATCATGGAGTTGCTACCGTAGTAAGACTTTTTAAATATATTTTTTATTTGCTATAATATACACAATTTGAGTAAGGGATACAACAAAATGGGAAAAGAAACAAAAAAAAAGGGAAAACAAATATATAATACATTTTAAATATAGCATTAAATCTTCACATAGAATAACATTGATCAGTCTTTTCTTTATATATACAAAGAACCACTGTGCCTTGGTGGCGCAGTGGTTAGATTACAGTATTGCAGGCTAATTCTATTGACTGCCGGCAGTCTCATTATCCTTCCGAGGTCAGTAAAATGAGGACCAGATGGAGGCAATATGCTGACTCTGTAAATGCTTAAGAGAGGGCTGTAAAGCACTATGAAATGGTATATAAGTCTAAATGCTATTGCTATTATTATAGTAAATATGGATTAGTAATCTGAAACTGTAAAGTGGAGATGGCACTGTTTTTCCATTGTTTGTTAAATACGTAGTAGTTCATACAAAATGGATGTTAGCAAGTGTGACACATGCTTCTTGCTTTCTACATCCCAGTGTGAATGGTAAAGGAGAAGGAAGGAATGTGTGCAAAATACCCACGGCTGGCCAGATGTCCAGCATGAAGTATAGAGCTGTTGTATTCACTCTGATGCTTTCACCAGCCCCAGCACTTCCTCTATGCATTCCCTCCTGTTGAAAGGGAAATATTATCCTCTATCCAGAGGGATGCTTTTCTTTTCTTCCCTCCCTTCCATCTCAGTTAACAGGCCTGTCTATATTTTGCAGCCCGTAGAGCAAGCTCTTGTTCTGCTTTTGGGATCAGTCTGTGCTGTGCTGGTCTATATAGCTTTAATGTACAACATTCCATTGGCTAAGATTGGTGGTTCCCTTGGCTTATGGGAGGTGTTTATCCAGGTGCACTGACTCTTTAACATGTTGTGACCTACTGACCACAAAGGAGCAGGTGGGTATACTGATCTGCTGTGGGACTGCCTATCCCATTTGGTCCTTAACTTTTGCTCCTTTGTATTCTTTTTGTTGTAAAGACAAGCCAAACCCTAGTTCCTGGAGCACCTTTTCTTTTCCCTTAAACAAATAAGTTGATTGACCAGATTACTGGTTTTCCTAAAGATATTGGAGATGCATTTGAATGAGAATACATTGGACAGTTCAACCATATACACATGTCATGCTCTGTGAATTTGCCCTTTCAGAGCATAGCACCTTAAGCCATCCTTTAGTTGTGTCAGCTGTGGGCAATACTGATATATAGATGGAGACATACAGATATGTGCTGGAGGAGGGATTAGTTTAAAGACAGCTTCAGTAGGTGTTGGAGCCCTACATCTTCCATGTTATTGAATAGCTGGTTATTAAAAACCATCATCTGAATGATAGCTTGCCTGATACCCAACTGCATTTGCTACTTCAACCATGGCTGAAGCAATTTCTTGCATTTCAGCAACTAAGGAGCTTTGGTGCTAGTTGGTGATCATTTCTCCTCTATTTGTAGTGCTGCTTGAATGATTCCTGGGCAGATGCCTTTACACTGAAAAATTTCTGTCCTAGCCTTTGTGATTCCTTGCCTTGCAGTAGGGGCAGACAATATAGCAAAAATCCCAGTGGGTCACATTTGAATTGGCTCTTTCAGTGTGATGGGATGTCTGCTGCAAGTTCTTTGATCCTACCACTACCATCCCTAGGCTATGAATCAGAAGGCGGCAGCTCCTCCAGGTGCTAGCCCTCAAAAGCAAAAGGTATTGCTTTTGTGAAGAGTTTGGGAAAATCAATATTACTTTATCATTTTCTAGTTCTTATTGGAAGGGGATAAATGCAAGGGCTTTGGCATCATTTTCTGTATCCCAGAAGCCATCCAAATGTGTCTCGCTTAATGCAAACAACAAGCAAATAAATAAATGAATAAATAACATAAAGCTTGCTAGACCTGTAATAGAAACAAACACAGCCCTTTCAGCTATCCACTTCCTTCAGATGACAGTGCGTTAACCCACTGATTCTACAAACACAAAGTGCTAAAAATGAAATGGAAGGTGAGTAATGCTTATATAGGGCCTCTCATCTGGAAGACATATTAAGTGTTACATGGTTATAGGCAGTGCTGATTTCCATGGTATAATTCGTTTGCATCAGTGGAGAGGTTCCTTCAATGGCCTGAGCTATGATTCATGTTCATAGCAGGATGATGTCAAAACTGATCCAATTCCAAAGGTTGGGGGGGGGGTTATTGCAGACAGTCTAAAACTGCAAGTCATCTTTGCAGCTGCATTTTAGCTTGTTGATGCCCAGGATTTTGATTGCAATATATAAAAACAATCCATATCCCATTTTCCCAGCAATGAACCTTGTTTATATTGTGCCATACATTTCAATCTTTTGAATGTAGTAGGAATATGTTAACTACCCAAAATATAATTTGCGAATGAAAGTTATATAAATATTCCTTTTGCAGACTTCTTTTATAGCTGGGATTTTTGGGTCATAAAAATATGTTAACTTTTAAGATCATGTTTATTTAATAGCTTTTTTAAATGTCTCTGTTAGATTTAAACAACTTTGATTGTATTACACACACATTATGGCAATTCAAGATTTTTCATTGATTAATCATGGCCTATGAATTTCTAAAAAAAAATTCACTTAAACAAGTGAGAGATGTGTCACAATTTGTTATATATATGCACAATAAGCAAACATTATTGTTCTGTTCACAAAGAAAGTTTTGTGACTGTATCTTAGAGCACTCATAATATAATGCAAGGAAAATAGCTTGATGGTTCTACTGAAAAGGATACAAGACGAAACGTGCTAATAGAGGCAAACATGTAGAGCATTGTCTCCTCTGTCTATTGCTGATGTCTCATAATCAACTGAAGTGAGCGTTTGGTGTGTTGCACTGAAAAGGTTTATGATTATAGATATGATTTTGTTGCAGTAATGGAGTTGACATACCAGTAATAGAGTTGACATTTTACTGAAATAAAAAAGAATCAAAGAGGGTCTTCGTTAACATATCTACCTCATCAATTACAACATCTTTGAATAGTGTTTGATGTTGCCAACACAATAAACACTCATATAACAGTAAATGCTTCAGGAATGTTGGTGGGAATAAAGAAATCAGCTTATACTTGAACCTTATTCAGAAATCAAGGCAACAACTTCTTCACCATTAAATTACAGCAAAGCAAATCAGTTTTTCTTGGGCATATATGCTTAAAATGGATCACTACTGACAGAGGCCAGGCATTTTAATCCTGTTCAAATTGCTCCTAACTGATGGTTACTTATCCATGAGGGAAAATGAGGCAGTCGTCTTGGGTGATGGATTTATATTCAGTTTGAAGCAGATGAGAAAATGGGGAAGAAAACAGAAACAAAAATGAGTCTTACTTGTTTCATTGAAAGGGAGTCACAATAGCTCCAATTGCAGGGGGAGCTAACAGGAGAATGAGAGTGGCAACAGTTGCTTCATAGGGATAGAGGTTTAGCTGCTAATTACAATGATATGAATGGTGTTTTCAATTAATTCACGTTGTATTTTATTAATTGTAATGTTTTGTTTTTTTTTAATTTGATTTATATGCCGCCCTTCTCCGGAGACTCAGGGCGGCTTACAATGCGTTAAGCAATGTTAATCAGTTGACACTGCTTTGGCAAGGAAGAGGAGATGAATGTCATTCTATGCTGTATTTTTCTATTTTTATACAGTTGCATAAAAAATGGTAAAAACTCCCTTAAGTTAATTCCTGGTGGTTTCAAGCACCTTTCCATGGAGTTTTCTTGACAACAGTAAAGACTGGATTTGCTATCCATGCTTCTAGGCTTTCTTTTTATTTCCTAATCTTTACATCTAATTAAATATTTCTTGGTGCTGTTCTCTCATCCATATATTGGCGAGTTTGATCCTGCTTTTGTTTTTTTTTAGATCAGTTCAAATAATTTTAACTGCTATTGGGATTCCTTGTCTATTTGTTATCACTAGAAGTCTGCAATGAATATGCTCACCTTTTGACTATTTTTCAGTGCTATTTTTATTTATTTTATATTTTTATAGATTTTTTAAAATTTCTTTTTCTTCCAGCTGACAAGAGAATGAATGAATGTATAAATGAATTGAAATGAATAAGAATTATTACATTCAAACTGTTGCTCTTCAGTTTTGTGGAACGGGAATGGTACCTTGCATTCAAAACCAACCTCTCTTCTTGTCTCCCTTTCTCTGTACAATTATAGAAATACATTTTATGAAATTATTATAGGTAGCTGGGAAGAAAGCATGAGGATAAATCTTCCAATGCAAGGAAGAAACTTTTTCATTTATCTTTCATCCATATTCCTTATTCTACCATATTTTCTCCCGCTGCTGTAGAAGAAGATCACGATGATGACACTGTATACAAGACTGTATTACATTTTTCCATTCATTTCCTTTAATGTAAATTACATCTTATAATACATCAACCCGTTGACATTTATACCTCTAATATAATACCCAAATGCTAAAACATAGAGATTAACTTTGGATCAACACATTCAGTTCTTAAATCCTGAAAAAAGTAATTATCTTTCTGCACAATTAAATGAAAATTTTATCATGCTAACAGTTTGCAAACTTATCACCAGAAAAATGAGAGCCCACATTGGGGAAGACAGCTTTATGCAGCAGCTGTATAAATCCTTTCCAAATAGTAAGGAAACTGAATTTTTCTCCCTTTCCAACTAAGAACAGGAAGGAAAATACTCTCTTTTTTACTTCTGCTTTACTAGCATTTGTTCAGTAAGGCGTTTGATCCACCGACAGGTTAAAGTCTGAGGATTTAGCCCAAGAAGTACTCTTAGTCATTGGTATGTCTTAATCATATTTATTGATTCAATTCTGTTCTTTCACAGATGCTGCATTTAACTGAACAATACCTCGTGTGCAATCACTTATATACCAGGGAGGAGTGGTCAAAGGTAAAGAGGAGTGGTTATGGTGGGAGGAGAGTGAGTTTGTTAACCCTTGCAATGCCAAGTAGGAGATGGCATATGAGTGAGGCATTTATATGTGACAAAACCCCCTCTAAATGCCTAACTGATAATGTCAGTAAACACTTATGTTACATATATACACCTAGTTTGGATCTTAAATAAGTATGTTGTTTGTTTTGTAGAGGTTTCGTAAGTATATTGGTTATCTGATCTTCTGTTTCGCAGTGAATGGCTTTTATAAATCCAATGTTAGAGAGTTGTCTTACGTGCTTATGTTTAATGTCTATGTGTCTCGATCGTTGGCCTACTGCATCTGCTTTGGATATCTCAATAGCTGCTTTATTGTCTTCATGAATAATGATGGGGTATAATGGCTCAGTCCAAATATTGGTTAGTAAGTCATCAAACCAGATCAGATTGTTCGTAGCCTTGGACATACATATAAATTCAGCTTCTGTTGTAGATGTAGCAACTAAGTTCTGTTTGCTGGTGTACCAATGGACAGGACTGCCATTAATGAAAAAGATGTATCCAGATGTGCTTTCCCTGCTCTTTACATCACCTGCCCAATCAGCATCTGCATAGCAGGAGAGTATGGATTCTTTTGATATTGTTGGTTCAAGTACGAGATATGCATTTGAGCTATTATTTTAGATATCTGAGGAGTGTTTTTACTGCCTCCCAATGATAGATTGTGGGTTTTCCAACATATCTGGATAGGAGATTGATGGGTAAAGCGATGTCTGGTCTAGTCCAGTTTGCGATATATAGTAGGGATCCTATGGTAGATCTATATAGCTTGTTATCTGTAAATGACTCGCCTTCATGATGCATGTTCTTGAGGAATTCAGGTTGCATGGGTGTGTTGCAACATGGGTGTTTGGCTTTGCTCATGTTGTATTTTTCTATCAGCTCTAAGATGTTTTTTTCTTGCGAAAGTCGGAAACTGTTTTGTGTTTGTAAGATATGAACTCCTAAGTATTTGTTTATCTTGCCTAGTATCTTCAGTGAAAAGTGTTTATTTAATTCTTCAGCAAATGTGTCACATTTGTGTTTTTGTTTGCCTATGTACAGTATATCATCCACATAAGTGAGGACATATTCAATAGAGTCTTTTTCTCTCCTTGTGAAAAAACACATGTCTGCTGATGTGGCTGCGAAACCCATTGTTCTAAGAATGTTGGCCAAGCATTCATACCACCGCTTCCCTGACTGTTTGAGTCCGAATAGGCTTTTGTTCAGGAGCCATGTGTCACACTCTTGTGTTTTTATCCCTGGGGGTGCCTTAACATAGATCGTTTTATCTAGTTGGGCATGTAGATATGCAGTTTGTATATCAAATTGATATACATCTAACCCTAAAATGGAGGCTACTACCAAAGCACTTTTGACACTTTCAGTTCTGACAGTGGGGGAGTATGTGTCTATATAATCTTCTGGATATTTTTGAGCAAAGCCCTGAGCTACTAGCCTTGCCTTATATAGTGTTTTATTGTCATCTAGAGTTTTGATTTTATATATCTATTTAGTACCAATTGTGTTTTTACCTTCTGGAACTTCGGAGGGGGTGTTTACATCTAGCTCTCTTAGACTAATCATTTCTTTTTCCATAGCTTGTTCCCATTTAGCCCTCTCTTCTTGGGGTAACTTTAGCACTTCATCATATGAATTTGGTATTGGGCTGTCAGTGTGCATGGACATGATAAAGTCTTTGAACTTCTTGGGTCTTTTGTTTCTGTTTGTTCCTGTTGGTCTATCTGGAGGTGTGATTGATTAGTGTAAGTACCTGGCTTCCTTTTCGGTGAGTGTGTCTAATTTTAGTTTTGGGTGATTCTCTTTCCACCCACTGGTGCTGATACCTTGATGCCTAGGTTTGATTCCCTGTAGTTTCCTATCATCTTTAATGTCTGTATCTTGTTGGTTATTTGCTTATACTGGGGATGTGAAATACTTCATTTGAATGTATTCTAGACCAATTAGAGTGTTCGTGGAAATCAGCCGATCTAGATATTATGAACCTATTTTGACTATCTATGAATCTGTACCCTTTGGTTCCTGATTCATACCCCATGAACCTAAGTCTTCTAGACACTTTATCTCCCTTTCTCCTTAATTGTTTGGGAATATGCACATCTGCTGTGACTCCAAAAATGTGTAGGTGTGCTATGTTTGGTTTTCTTTTATACATTAGTTCGTAGGGAGTTGTGTTTATTATGCTAGACCATAACCTGTTGAGTGTATAATTGGAATTGAGAAGAGCTTCTGTCCAAAAAGATTTTCCTAGTTCCACATCTTCCAAGGTGCATCTCATCATTGTTTGTAGTGTGCTGTTTTTTCGTTCCACTACTCCATTCAGAAATGCGGAGAATGGTGATGATGTATAGTGTAGTATCCCATGTTCCTTTAACCACCTGGAGAATTCCTTTGATAGGAACTCAGAACCTCTGTCAGTCATTATTTGTTTTATTTATGTTGTACTTCTACTCTTTTGTAGAATTCCCTGAATTTTTGGTACACCTCATTTTTATGTTGAGAGTGTACACGAAGCCATAGCGACTGTAGTCATCTACTATGGTTAGGAAGAATCTCTTTTTATATTTGACAGATGGTTTTAGGGGTCCCACTAGGTCCATATGGACTAATTGGGAGATAGAGTCAGTTGTGTGAACTGACTTCTTTGGTCTGGGTTTTGTTTTTGATTCGGAACATTTACAAATTGAACACTCTAGATAATTCTCACAATCCTTTACTTTTAAACCATCAGTACGTTTTGTCATTTTTTGTACAACAGGAAAACTGATGTGTCCCAGTTTTCTGTGTAGTAGGTGTGCACAGTTGTCATGCAATGGTTTACCTAATGAGGGTTTGCTTTCATTGGTTGGCTTGTGATTGTTGTACTGTAACTTTTGTTGGTTGTCCCCCTCTACTTCACCATTATCATCTGTATGTATTTGTTTCTGTTCTACCTCTGAGCTGGTGTTTATACTTAAGCTGTTAATGTTTACTGTCTTGAAATATGGTAGGCATCACTAATCATAACGTCTCCTACATCCTTTCTGTTCTTGGTTATGTGTACTTGTCCTCCCTTAAAAATAACTTCAATATTTGTGTTTTGGGTTAATCATGTAGCGGACAGTATGTTGTATGGGATCTCCGGTACCAATAGGACCCACTCTATTTCCCCAATTTCTGGTATATTTATGTTTCCCTTCCCTACCACTCTAACGTTGTTTTGATTGGCTACTTTGATCATAAAATCTTTCTTGGTGAACGAGGAGAGTAAGTTGGCATTGTGCGTGGTATGATTGGTTGCACCTGAGTCTATTAACCAGACACATTTCTTTTTGGTATGTATACTGGTGTGCCTCTGTCCCCCTAGTCCATAGAGTGAGCCTGAATGGCTCTCTCTTGAGAGCTGTCTCTGTGATCCCTTCTGCTGTTGGGGTTGGGAGAGTCCCTGCGCCTATATCTACGTTCTGGAGAGTGTCTTTGTTTGTAACCTGGCTTATCTCTTCGCTGGCCATGTTTCCTACTTCGTGTGTTCCTAGGACAATCCCTCTTGTAATGACTCCTGGAGCCACATATGTAGCATTCAGGTGCGTTGCTACTCCTGTCTATGGAGCTTACTCTTCTGTCTGTTCTGTGATCTCTACGGGATACTGAGCGATCTTTCCTTAGGTTGTCTTCAGCTATTAATCTATTTGTGAGGTTCTCAATGGATAGATGTTCTATGCTGAGACTGTCTAACTGTGATATGAAGTTGTCCCAGCTTTGGTTCAAAGAATTAATAATTATGCTTTTCATGCTTTCCTCAGTTATTATTTTCCCCCTCTGCAATAATTCAGCCCTGGTGGCATTGAGTGTGAGTAAATGTTCACTCATAGATGTCTCTGCTTTGAGTCTGGCTGAGTGGAATTCCCTGGAAATTCTAGTTGTGGTTGCCCTACTTTTGCTATAAAATAGACTAAATAGTTTCTGTATTAATTCTGGCACAGTCAGATGGTGGCTAATGCTGGAATATATACATGGTGATATGCTAGCTATTAATAGGTAAAAAGCTGTATGGTGCAGGCAGTCTATTTCGAAGGACCAAGGTTTTTCTGGGAGGTCAGTAATCAGAAATAACATATTTTCTTTTAAGAAAATGACTTGTAGTTGCTGGTTCCATTCTAAAAGATTAGTCCCATCCAATTTTAGTTTTGGAAAGTCTATTGGTAAAGTCCCAGTGTTGTGTGAGAGATTACTTACAGGTGAGCGCTGTCCATGGTTTAGTATGTAAGAGAACTCACAATACGGCATTGGTATGCTGACCGGCATTCTGTACTGACTTGTCTCTATGTTTCCCTCTTCCTTTCTAGGTGGACGATTCTGTGCACGCGTGAAGATCATTTTCGCTCTGCAGTCGTCGTGGAAGGACCCTGTTGCCGCAGCTCCCGGGTGAAGGCTCCACTTGCCTGGATGAAGGTCTGGCTCCGGCTTGAAAGTCCCTCAAAGGTCAGGAAAGAGCTGGTTTGCTGACTGGCTTGTCCGGACGTCCCTCTGGATCCTCGCCTGGCTCCGGAAGTCCGCGGCTGCAGGATGAAAACATGGGAGGCCTGGTCTGGTGTCTGGCTCCTCGACTGGTCTCTGGCCAAAGCTCTCGATCGTTGCGGATTCTGGGAGACTCGTTGCCATCTGCTGGATTGGTGAGTATTCTGTTTGTTTTCTATGGTTCGGTACGGGTGCTGTTTTCAGTGTAGGACGGTCCCATTCATGTTGAGTTGGGACTGAGGGTCTTGTAGTGGTGGCCACGTTTTTTTGATAGGCTCTGGCATTGTCTCTTAGTGTGACGGTTATTGTTTTGGACATCTCCAGGGTGTCCAGGTTCAGACTTGGAAATTTTATTTTTGGTCTGAAGGCTGCGGTCAGAGTTCGTATGTCCCAGTCTATGTTTTGTTCGTTGGGTGGCTCCTTTAGTTCATCGTCGTGTTCCTCCTCATGGTTGATTTTGTCTTCCGTCCCCTCTACTCACGAGTAGGCCTCGTTTTCCGCCTTAATATTTAAAAATTGAGTCTCTGTTGGTGATTGGTTGGCCATTTCCAGTGATGTCGTTGTCCAAGATGGCCACCATGAAAAAGGTGCGAACTCTGTTTCGGCCTGCTCGGTGTGTGTGTGGTAAACTGGAGAGTTTCTTACCGGGTCGGAGCTTGCTTGGCTCTGTTCAGGTTTGTCCTCTCCGGTCGCTGCTCCGCAGTCTTTGATTAGGCTTCGGAGTTTCACGATGAGGTCCTAGTCGGTCGGGGTCATTTCTATTATTTTCAATAGATTCCTCCTGAAATCATCGTCCTCGTTCGAGGTGATCTCTATGCAAGTTTCTTCTTCGTTCCTTTTCATCCCTATTTTTTCTGTGGAGTTCGGTTCGAGGCTGCATTCGCCTTTAGTCGGAGTTTCCTTTAGGGTGTTGTTCATGGGCGATAGTTGGGCTGCCATCTTTTTCGCAAAGGCTCGGGTGATAGATCTTCCTTTGGTTTCTTGTGGCTTGGTGTATACAGACATACCTGAGAGTATCTGGGCTATCAACCATCCTCTGCTACCATATTGTTAAAGTCTGAGGATTTAGCCCAAGAAGTACTCTTAGTCATTGGTATGTCTTAATCATATTTATTGATTCAATTTTGTTCTTTCACAGATGCTGCATCGAACTGAACAATACCTCGTGTGCAATCACTTATATACCAGGGAGGAGTGGTCAAAGGTAAGGAGGAGTGGTTATGGTGGGAGGAGAGTGAGTTTGTTAACCCTTGCAATGCCAAGTAGGAGATGGCATATGAGTGAGGCATTTATATGTGACACGACATTGTAGGTTACTGTGACAGAGTAATAGCAGTCATAGTTTATTTATTCTCTTATTTTTTAAAAAAAATATTGATAGGTTTTATTGTAACAAAGTAGGAAGAGATATATTAAAAATTGGATATAAAATACTGCTAGCTAAGATTCAGAGAATATTCTGCTAATTTTTAATATTCAAAAGACTATCTGGTCATCTTTAATATTTGAATAGCGATAGCAATAACACTTAGACTTATATACCGCTTCACAGTGCTTTACAGCCCTCTCTAATTGGTTTACAGAGTCAGCCTATTGCCCCCAACAATCTGGGTCCTCATTTTACTGACCTCGGAAGGATGGAAGGCTGAGTCAACCTTGAGATTCGAACTACCAAATTGCAGGCAGCCGGCAGTCATCAGAATTAGCCTGCAGTACCGCATCCTAACCACTGCACCTTCTATCAATGTTTGCATCCAAAGAAGAAAATCAGCTGTAATAATGAGCCATAAAACACCTGGGCATAAAATGACATTGGAGCTGAGCATTAGTAAACATGGAATTTTCAGCAGAAAGGATCAAATTCTTCTTTAGAAATACTGTGCACATTAGATAACATTTTGTTTGAGATTAATAGATGGGCTGTTTAAGAATAATGTTAGATTTTAAAAGAATTAAAAGGAGTGGTCCAAAATTTGGGTGCCCCTTTCTTGGCAGGAAAAGCTTGTACAAGAAGAATTGTTGTAGAAGAGAAAAATGAAGGGTCGAGGAGAAGTTTCTTGCCCTTTAATTGTCCCTGCTTTTCATCTCTAATTTATCCCTCAAACTGCATCTTGTTGTTGGCTTCAGAATTAGTGTTTTTCCTAACAGCATATATCATATAACTCATATATCTTGGTAGGGATAGTTTAGGGTAGAGAGAAATTCAGATTATGAGTAGCCCATCAGGAAAAATCCAGAAGTCCAAATTATAAGGAGAAACCTGAGTAGCCCATCTTTCCATTACAGGCTATTCATTGCTGAATCCACATTTTTAAATAAAGAGAAAAGTTTATTGGAACATAAGAATGAGCTCTAGCACTAGCATATATTAGGAATTAAGCTTTAATAATTGCACATACTTCTGAAATGACCCAGTATTGCCATCATAGCTGACTATGCTAGTTTCCACATGATTTTTCATCCACAGATTTGACCTACATGTTTTATTGTATAATAATAAATAAATAGCCATAAAGTTTTTTAAAGACTTTTAAAGTACTGTAGGAAGCAGAATAATTAGCTTTAATTAAAATGATTTGGTCCACATTTAATACAATCTTCATTTTATTTTCAAATTATGCAGAAACCCACCCCCTTCATGAATTATTCCTTGTAGTGGTGAGGGAGCCTGTACACACCAATGATGTTATAAAGGATACTTTTGGGGTATAGAGAAAGCTCTATGACTGGCAGGTCACAGATGTGAGATCAAGTCAGTGCTGGGAAAGGAAATAGGAAGACTGCTCTAGAAATCAGCAAGAAAACCAACTGAACTTTGGCAACCAAGACAATGTCATGGCACAGGAAGATGTGACTCTCAGGTTAAAAGGTAGTGTTGGCTCAATCTATTAGGTAGACCAACAGTTACCAGTTGGTTTCTTCCTTGAACTCTGTGGGCCCATATTGCAGAAAACAGCTCCATCACCTTGCTATTCTGTAATAAATTACTATCCATCAGATTTCTGCTTTTCAGAATGATACACTATAGAATAGGAAACCAAAGTAATGAACAACAAGACTGATATTGACATAATGTTCTAAATGCAAAGCTCAAACTAATTTTGGCCAAAACTAATTCTGGCATTTGTGGCCAGAAAGTGTTACAGTTTTTGCATTCAAAAGGTACTTGATGGTGGCTTCCTTAGGATCAAAGTCTGCCATGTATGTCCATTTAAGTTTATTATTATATAGTAATTGGTTGTTTTTTCAAGTAACCAGCAATGTTTTTCTGTAATTTTGTTCATAATTTAACAAAACAACAGATCCATCTTCCATTCAGCAATACAAGGTTTGATTTCTCCTGGATTAGAAAAGTAGCTCTGAGGTCCTCAGGACAGCATCCTCAGGGCAACTGATTCTTTGGACTCCTAGCTCCAAGAGGGAGGAGAGAGCTCTGACCTTGGAAGGGGAATATAATGTCACAAACGCTATTGTCATCTGATGCCATCAGCCTCAAAGATTGCTGTACAGGGTCAGAAGCATGAAAAGAAGACAAGGAGAAGTCACCATCCACCAGCTTTTCAGGAAGGCAGTAGATTCCCCATAACTCTTTCAAAGTAGTTGCAGGGGGTTATTCATCCTAACCATTTAGTAATTGCAAATGTGTGAGGAAAAAGAGAGGTCAAGGAAGAAAAGCAAAGCAGGAAAGTGTCCTTCAGTCACATTGCTAGGTGAACCAAACAGATTGAATTGATATCTCTGCACATGCTGGACAATTCAAAGAAAGCAGAAAAGTTACATTTTGCTATCCTAATAATGGATTAATTACTATGAGCTTCTTTATACTGAATAATTCACACAAGTACAATGATTAACATTGCTTATGAAAAAAAAAAGGAGAAAGATTTAAATTACAATTTTTACTTTATAGGGAAGAGAAAGAAATGGGCCAGTCTGGGAAAGATGTCTTTATCTCTTGCTTCTCAGGATGAAAATGTCCTAGCATGACCTTTTCCAAGTGCAGTGTCCAGCTCTCTGTACTTGCACTTATTACATGCATCAGTGTGAAAGGGACACGAACCCAAAGCTCACCAAGTGTACTTCAGGCAGTTCCTGGTAACTGAGAAACTGAAAGAGCTCATAAAAGCAATAAGGGCATCTGAAGAGGAGTATTAACTGCTGAATGACTCTGAAAGTGCTATCGGAATTAAAGCACTTTATCAGGCAAGTGTTATAATTTCTGATGGCTCAAAGTACTATGAAATACTATGGATGCAGAGGTACTGTAGGTATAGAGAATCTTGTACAATTGAGATACATTCTCTTCAGGAATGTATGTTATTCTGCTTGTTATTGAGATGCTTGGGGAAAAAAATAATACACTCACCCCAGGAACTAAACTGTCGTAAAGATCAGATTCTTTCACTGCTTGCATAATTTAGCTTAAAAATGCTGGTATTGATGCCAATATAATAATGGATTCCATTAATCCAGCTCCATGTATATCTGGATAATGCTGATGATTCCAACCCCATTCAAATATAGTTTTGGATGGAATATAATATTAATTTGATGATTGATAACTAATGCTTGAAACTGGACATGATTTCCAGCCTACTCAGCGGTAATTCTAACTGGACTTCATGGGCTTTACAAGCAAGCCGCCGGGACTCTTCATCACAGCTGGGACTGGAACTTCCATTGCTATGCAATGCGGTTGCAAAGCACAACATCACATGGCTGCATCACTTAGTGATAGCAATCCCAGAAGTCCTGGTTGCCACTGTAATTCCAGCACCATATGAGTAATTAAATAAGAACTGGCAAGAGTCTCATGCAAGTTCTATGGAATGCAAGATTGTGAGTAGTTACTATGGATCATGGTCAGCCCTGTGGTGGACACAGGTAGGCACTACAAAGCATAGGTGAGTGGGGGTGCTGTGGACAGGCACATGCTATGGTACAGGTGGGCATGGAAGTGCTACAGAGTACAAGATCCAGGGAACTTGTACTCTGTTGCAGGCTTCCTTGGGATAAAAAGCAGCATGAGTAATTTATGAGAACAACTTGTGAATTTTCTTGCCAACTTCTCCATTGACTTTGCCTATGAGAAGCCAGCAGGTCACAAATGGTGAGCATGTGGATTTGGGGATTCTGCAACAGCTGGAATTCCAAGGACCTGTCGTAAGAACTATTCATTCATTGCCATTGTAACTTTGAATGTCACTGAATGAATGGTTATAATTTGAGAACTATCTGTATTTGCTGACTAGACTTAGGATGGTAACAGACTTAGTGAACTACAAATGCATGTTTACTCAGAAGGAAATTTCACTGTGCAAATTATAATTTGCAGCTAAGTGTACGTAGCATTGTAGAATTAGCTTCTTGATTTATTTTAGGATTGTAAATGAAAATAGGGTCAGGAATCCATTCTATAGTTTATTAGAGTTATCATGGTCGGAATGTCTTCCAAACACCTCTCCAAAGTGGGGGCTCAGGAATCTTCTGGTGAAATAATGTAGCAGCAGCATCCATTGGCGGTCAAAACTGATAAGACGATGGTCACAGCATTGAGACTGAAGTCTCAACTCTTTTCTGTTCTTCAATGGCGCAGGCATGGGCAAAGAGCAATGTTTCAATTGTGATGCTGTGACTGCCATCTTACCTGCTTAAACTCCATCCTCACAGATACCACTGGGATCTAATCTTTGAAGTATCAGTATTGATTCACAGATCATATTTGTACAGGCAAAGTCGCATTCTCAATATCAATTTCATTTCTAGGAAAATCATTTCAAGTTCTTTTGATATGCGTGGATTGATAAAATATTGTCAAGACAAAATGCAGATTATATTACAGATTACAGATTAACAGAGTTGAAAGGGACTTTGTAGGTCATCTAGTCCAACCCCCACCAAGCAGGAGACCCTATACCATTTCTGATAAATGGCAGCCCAATCTCTTCTTCAAATCCTCTATTGATGAAGCTCCCACAACTTCTGAAGGCAATCTGTTCCACTGGTTGATGGTTCTCACTGTCAGAAAATTTCTCCTTATTTCTAGGTTGAATCTCTCCTTGGTCAGTTTCCATCCATTATTCCAATGGTGAAATGCTACTGGTTTGCACTGGTTCAGGCGAACTGGTAGTGATAAAAGCTACCAGTTCGGGCGAACTGGTAGTAAAAAAAAAGCTACTGGTTCATCCGAACCAGTATTTCTGAGGATCAGCTGTGCTGCACGATTTATATTTGCTAAAAAGCAGGAAATCCTCTCTGTTCTACTTATTAAGCTTCTTTTTTCCGCACGTTTGGTGCGCACCGCGCATGCACTGGCAGCAAACCGGTGGCAATCTGCGGAGGATTTCACCACTGCATTATTCCTTGTCTGACCTTCAGGTGCCTTGGAAAATAGCTTGACTCCTTCCTCTCTGTGGCAGCCCCTTAAATATTGGAACACTGCTATCATGTCTCCCCTTCTATCACCCATCTCCTCCCATTTATGACTGTATGACTGTAACCTTGTTGCTGATATCCTTAAGATTTATAAATCCTAATATGATTTGATTGCTTATTTGTTCCCTGTGACTATCATTAAGTGTTGTACCTTATGATTCTTGATGAATGTATATTTTCTTTTATGTACACTGAGAGTGTATGCACCAAGACAAATTCCTTGTGTGTCCAATCACTCTTGACTAATAAAAAATTCTATTCTATTCTATTCTTCACTAGACAAGCCATGCCCAGTTCCTGTAACCGTTCTTCATATGTTTTAGTCTCCAGTCCTCTGATCATCCTGGTTGGTCTTCCCTGTACTTTTTCTAGAGTCTCAACATCTTTTTTATAGTGTGGTGATCAAAACTGGATGCAGTATTTTAGGTGTGGTCTTATTAAGGCTTTATAGAATGGTATTAGTACCTCACTTGATCTTGATTGTATCCCTCTGTTAATGTAGTTTAGGATTGCATTGGCTCTTTTGGCTGCTGCTGCACACTGCTGGCTCATATTTAGTTGGTTGTCCATTAAGACTCCAAGATCCCTCTCACAGTTAGTACTATTAAGCCTGGTTTCACCCAGTCTGTATGTGTACTTTGGGTTTTTTCTTGCCTTAGTGTAAGACTTTACATTGAATTTTATTTTGTTAGACAGGACCCAGTGTTCAAGTCTGTCAAGATCCATCTGGATCTTAAGCCTATCTTCTAGGGCCGTGATGGCAAACCTATGGCATGTCCAATCTGTGGGCACGCGTGCTGTCACCAGCTGTTCTTCTGGTTTCCAGTGCACACATGTGTGCTGGCCAGGGGTGAAATGCTCCTGGTTCGGACCGGCTCAGGCAAGTAGGTAGTGGAGATTGAGGCTAATTCGCTGAACAGGGAGCAATGGCTGGCTGGCCACACCCCCGAACCGGTCCACGGCCCGCAGTCCTGCCATGCTTGCCTGCCTTCCATGCTGCCTTCCTGGAGTCCCGGTGGCCAGCTTGCGAAGGCAGGCAAGCAGAAGTCCATGTGGAAGGCAGGCAAGCATGGCAGGGCTGCAGGGAAGGAGCTAGCACCTTATTTGCCCCCCCCTCAAGCAGCGGCTTCCCAGCTCAGTCCCGACAAGCTATGCATCCATAGCAATGGGGTGGTTTTGTTCGCCGTGGTGGTGCTTCGGGAGGGCAGGTGGACATATTCATTATAGTTGTCAGCTGCAGACGTCCACATGCCCTCCTGAAGTACCACTGCAGCGAACAAAACCATCCCATTGCGCTGCGCCTCCTTCTGCAGCCAAATGCGCCCAGCCATGCGTGCCCTTTCCTTAAATGGACTGTGCATGGGGCGTTTGGAGAGAGAGTGAGCAAGAGAGCTCTTCAACCTCTGTTTGTGTGTGTGTGTGTGACGGAGGGAGGGAGGGAGGGAGGGAGTGATCTGAAGCCGAAGCACCCAAACGTCTGGAACCAGGGATGGGGGGCTTCTGAGCAGCCCTGAGTCAGCCACCAAGACTCAGGGAGTAGGTCAGGTGGATCTGGCTGACTCAGGGCTGCTCAGAAGCTGCCCCCGTTGCTGCCAGTGTTTGGGTGCCTCAGCTTCAGATCGCTCCCTCCCTCCCTCACTCACACACACACACACACACACGCGCACACACACAAAAACAGAGGGTGGAGAGCTGTCTTGCTCACTCTCTCTCCAAGCGCCCCATGCACAGCCAGTTTGAGGAACAGTCAGAGACAGCTGGGCGCGTTTGGCTGCAGGAGGAGGTCCAGGTGGAAGGCGGCTTTTTCAACAGCATCCTCCTCCTCTCTTTGGATCGCCCTTCAAGGGGGGAGGCTCTGCCTTTGCAGAAACGGGGTGGGCAGTTTGTACGGAGGATTGGCGGGGGAGGGGGGATGCACAGCCCTCTGGGATGAAGAGCAGGGCAAGAGAAGGCTCCGAGGTTCCCCTGGGCAGTCAGGCCAGAGGGAAGCTCAAAGCGTTGGGGGCTTCAGAAAGGCAGAATGTGCTTTTGTGCAGCTCCTGGCTTCTGTGACATTCTGTGAAACACAGAATGTGCTTCTGTGTCAAGATGTGGAGCTCCTGACTCTATCAATGAGTGAGGTGAGTGACGTCAAACTGGCCATGCCTACCCAATCACATGACCACCAAGCCACGCCCACAGAACCAGTAGCAAAAGAATTTAGATTTCACTCTTGGCGCCTGCCAGCTGGTCTTTGCAGGCACTGGTGCACCGCAAAATGGTCCCCCAAAAGGCCAAAAAACAGGCCAATTTTCAAACTGTTTTTGGGCGGAAAAATGGCCTGAAAACAGCCTGAAAAACAGCCAAAAAACAGGCATGTGTGCGCTGGCCAGCTGGTCTTCAGATTTCTGGTGGTCTGATGATATATATGTGTGTGTGTGTGTGTGTGTGTGTGTGTGTGTGTGTGTGTGCAAGCTTTCGTCAGCCATCTGCTGACATCGTCAGAGTATTAAACTACCATTACCGAGATCTCTGCCTTTATAAGCCATTAATCAATTTGGCCCTTGCGCATGTAATAGGCCCTTCCAGCCGTCTCCCACTTGTAATCAGCTGTGTTGTTTCTGCTGTCGTCATGCTGGATGATGGAGGCTTAATTCCTACTCTTTCCTCCCTTCTAGCTTGCTTATCAGTGGGGGATGATGTTAGCCTGTCAGCCATTGCAATTTGCTGCTTTGTCAGTGACCTCATGATTGGCCAGGTTCGTTTCTCATGAGACATCTATGAGACAATATATATATGCAAGTTTTGATGTATTCGGGTCTTTTCCCGTGTAAGATTGAGAGGATCTTGGCGATGTTTCAACAAGGTCCCACTCGTCATCTTCAGGCTGGTGTCTTCGGCTTCGTGCTTGTGTGAGGAAAGCACGAAGCCGAAGACACCAGCCTGAAGATGACGAGCGGAACCTCGTCGAAACGTCGCCAAGATCCTCTCAATTTTACATGGGAAAAGACCCGAATACACCAAAACTTGCATACCTCTACCTGTGAAAATCCACGAAAACAAATATGTATGTATGTATGTATGTATGTATGTATGTATGTATGTATGTATGTATATATATATATATATATATATATATATATATATATATATATATATATATATATATATTTAGTGATTCAATCCATTCCTAATTAATTCTCTTTGTAAGATGAAATCATTTTGATGTGTTTTTTCCCCCATACAGTTATACTTTTACTTTGGTATTCCGCGCACATATATTCAGCACCCATTCACTCTTGGTTCTGCCTTTTGTTTTAGTGCACATACTTCTTAACACACCCATTCCTTGCTGCATTCAACCCGTTTTATTTTCTTTTAACTTTACTTCCATGTAAGAAAGTAATAAGTTCCTTTATACTCAGCCAGTTTTACTTCTTTTATTCATTGTCAACTTTTGCAATTTTTTTCCATCTTCAGTAAATATTCGATTTCCAAAGCTTCTAGTTTTTCACCATTCATGCTTAACGTGTGATAATTTATTCTATTTTTTTCTTGTTAATAATCTTGGTCATTCATTAATTTTCAGATCCATTCTCCTCATTGCTGTACATCATAAAATTTATGTAACATTCATTGCAAATATTCAGGGTCTCATTTCATATGACAGAACCATCTTGATGCAGAAATACTTGCATTTTCATATTCCCCATCAACATACCTGTAATTTCACTACAAGCCTTCCTTATACATTTATCTATTAATACATTAATTAATTAACCAACCATACATTTTAAACAACTTACGCAGCAACTTCACAAGCAATCTATTTTATAATATGTTTTTATGAAGGACTTATCCTTTCTGTGGTCATTCTACTATTACTCATATTTCTTTATTCCATGATTATTTTTCTCAAAATCTGTTATTGATATTATCAAAGTATTTTATTTATTTATTTAGAAGTTTTATATGGCTGTCCACATACTCTCAGCGACTCTGGGTGGCTTACAAACAGTAAAAAAACCAATATAAAAGAATAAAAAACAATACCCCCCATCTCACTATCAAATGAGCCATTTGATGGGTTTCATCCCATTCTGGGTTCCTAAGGCCTGTTGGCAGAACCAAGTCTTCAGGGCCCTACAGAAGAGTATCAAAATGGGAGCCAGACTAATCTCTGTGGGGATGATATTCCAAAGACCACAGAGAAGGACCTTCTTCTGGGTCCATCCAAATGTACTTCTTTAGAATATAGAATTCTTTATTGGTCAAGTGTGGTTGGACAAACAAGGAATTTGTCTTCAGTGCATAAGCTCTCAGTGTACATACAAGCAACAACTGATAAATCATGATCATAATCATAAAACACAATCATCATAAATCATAAGATACAACACTCAGTGATGGTCATAGGATACTAAATAATCAATCAACATAAATCATAATAGGATACTAAATAAAAGCAATCAAAGTAAATCATGACATACAAACAACAAAGTTATAGTGATAAGACGCTAAGGAAATAGATAATAGGAAAAATGAGAAGGATAATAGTAATAGTAATACAGTCCTACTAGGTAGTTTGACATCCCAGGCAGGGGTGGGTTCCACTTATCTTTACTACTGGTTCGCAGCAGGAGCGCAGATCACCCATGATGATGTCGTGGCGGGTGGGCAGGGCCTCCCGTAGGTTTTGCTACTGGTTCTATAGAACTGGACAGAACCGGGAGCAACCCACCGCTGATCCAAGGGCATAAGACAGTGTTGTGGAAATTTGTTATTTAGCAGTGATAACATGGGGGGAGGGGCTGCCATTTGTATATGGTTATTTTAGCGTGCAATGCCCTGTATAGCATCATCTTGAGGGGAAAAGTTCAAACAGTTTATGTCCAGGATGTGATGGGTCTGTAGATATTTTCACAGCCCTCTTTCTGGCTGATGCGGTATACAGATCCTCAGTGTAAGGCAGGCTGGTTGCAATTAATTTTTCTGCAATCCTAACTATCCGTTGAAGTCTGTGTCTGTTTTGTTTGGTTGCTTTGCCAAACCAGACAATTATAGACAGGAGTGAAATCTAAAAATTTTCCCTATAGGTTCTGTGGGTGTGGCTTAATTGGTGGGCATGCCTTGGTGGTCAGGTGACCCGGTGAGCGTGGCTTGGTGGTCAGGTGACCAGGTGGGCGTGACCAATAATAATAAATAATAAAAATAATAAAGCACACAAAACAATAAGAGGTACCAACCCAACTTTCACACTTTACACACACACAACACAACTGACTCACACACAATGTAAAAGCAGCTGCACTTCACCCAAAATGGCCCCTGCAACAAGCAGGAACCTCACACAGTCACAAAACGCTCAAAAACCAACTTTCACACTTTTTCTATACAAAATGCCACATACAGCTTTGTGAGATTTTGTGTGTTTGTGTAGTTAGAGTGAAACATTACAGAAACACGCCAATTCTCAGAAAGCTGCACAAATATTTTATTTTATTATTTTATTTTATTTATATTTTTAGATAAAAGCAGCTAAATTTAAAACTTCCTTAACTTTAAATTGCTATGTCTAAAAAAAAAAAAAAAACTCCTAAAAAAACTCCAATTAACTATTTTTTTTAAAGCTCCCCTCCCCAAAAAACCCAGTTACTTACCAAATTGAAGGCACAAGACAGGCAGATTGAGTTGCTCACTGATTGGATTGATTGCAGGCAGGCAGATTGAGTTGCTAGCTGATGCAATTGATTGCAGCAGCCGAAGCAAGGCAGGAAAAGCGAGCGAGCCCAAAAGAAGCAGCAAACTGCCAAGTGGGCAAGTGGGGACCGGGTGATTGGGTGGGCATGGGCTGGGGGGGGGGCGGCAGGGATTTTTGCTACCGGTTCTCCGAACTACCCACCGCCATCGCTACTGGATCGCCTGATCCGGTCCAAACCAGGAGCATTTCACCCCTGATTATAGAGGTACAAATGACAGACTCAATAATTCCTTTGTAGAGCTGTATCAGCAGTTCCTTAGGCAGTCTGAGCTTTCTGATGTGGCGCAGGAAGAACATTATTTCTTGTGCTTTTTTGATGACATTTTTGATGTTAGGGGTCCATGCTGGTCCATTTGTTGAGAATTGATTCCTCAACTTTTCAGAGTAGCTTCTTTTTGCTGCTCTAATCTCCCTTGTTAATACATTCCTGGCCTGATACATAGCATTCTATCTCCTTTCCTGTAGGCTTCCTTTTTGGCATGATGTAGCTGCTTGAGTTTACCTGTGAACCAATGTTTGTTGGACCCACAACATTCCCTGCATCCCCACTTTAGTAGGCCAGGTAGGTGTATACTGCAAGAGATGATCTCTCAGATAACCTGGTCCCAAGCCATGAATGATAACATCCTTCATTGATTCTTCTGAATCTTCATAGTAAAATCAGTCATGCTTTTAAATTAATAGTGATTCCTTTCCTATCTATTTGTATAAATAGACATACATTTAAGCACTTATTTATGGCAAATAAACCATTTTCTAAGCAGCTAGTCACCAATCACCATTCTCATTCATTTCTGGCCATCTGAAAAGACCATCTTTATTACACTCTCTCATCTTGTTCTAATCCATCCATTCAGCCTATCCAGTAGAATAATATTTTTCCTGGATTGCACTCATTCAGAATGCTGCAGTTTTTCCTCAAACTAATGTTAGTTCTTGCATGATCATCTCTTGATATGAGGACCTCATTCACCTGGGTTTAAAAGGCAGAATTAAGTTGAGTCAGGTGGTATGTAATATTTTCAGATCTCAAGATGTATAGGACTTTATTGGTAATAACCACATTTTTAATTACACTTGAAAATTCATCACATTTAGTGTAGCTATAACAGCAATGTTACATAACAATATGATGAGTGCAAATATGCACAGAAACAGTTGAAGGTTTGGGGTGATCTTCACAGGCAGACTCCTGTACAGTGAATTGTTGTGATCCAGGAACAAGGTAACAAAGGTAAGAAGTAGCTGTTTTCAGAGAGTCCTGTGTTAGGTAGGGCGACAACTGACAACTAACTCAAGCTAGACAAAAGCCTTCCTGCACTCCGACTCCACTTCAAATGCTTTCTTGGGCCTTGCCTATTCATGACTCCTGTAAGATTGGATTGCCTTTGATCCCCAATTACATAGCAACTTGGCTTACACAGTATGTTTCCCCTTGGCTTGCTATTGAAGCTGGAAGCTTATTGGATGACTTCAGAGGTGAAATCCAGCAGGTTCTGACAGATTCTGGAGAACCGGTAGTGGAAATTTTGAATAGTTCAGAGAACTGGCTGGCTCCAGAGTGGGGTGGGAATCGAGATTTTGCAATATCCTTCCCCCAGGAGTGGGGAGGGAATGGGGATTTTGCAGTATCCTTCCCCCAGGAATGGGTAGGTAATGGGGATTTTGTAGTATCGTTTCCCTGTCACACCCACCAAGCCACACCACACCATGCCCACCAAGCCACACCCACAGAACCGGTAATAAAAAAATTTGAATTTCATCACTAGATGGCTTCCTCAATATGGAAGAAAACTTTCCTTTAGCTGCTGGACAGAATCCACTGTCGTGTGAAGCTCTTGATGTACAGTGAACCTTGTTTTAATAGACCAATTGGAGGGAGGGCATGTTGACTATTAGTGAATGTCTGTTAAGCTAGGATAGTGCTCACCTGCAGCAATTTGCATAATGATATCATTACACCGATTACCTCATTTGATTTGAAACAGTTTATGTCAGGGGTGTCCAACTGGCGGCCCATGGGCCAGATGCATCACACTCAGGCCACGCCCACCCCAGGTCCGCAAATGGGAAAAATATCACGAAACATCACGTGACAGCAACGTGACGCAGAGTTTGACACCCATGGTTTATGTCCTTTGTGTAATGACATCATGACAAAAGTGACATCAAATACATCATTTGCATCCATTTTTTATCTTGTGCATACAATATCATTATCCATATGGTTGAAATTTTGACATTTACATTGTTTGCCTTATGACACCATAACCTAGATGACATTAATTGGTGCAGAAAATTGATCCATTCCTTGAGAAGCCTATTAAGTTGAAATTTGGTAAATAAAGGTTTCCCTATATTCACATTACTATTACTATTGAGGGGAATGAAACGTTAACTCAAGTAAGGAGACAAAAAATAGTATCAGCAACAGTCTAAAAATAGAGGTCATACAAGATCATCTCAACTTTTAACTTATTTAATAGGTCTGTGCGAGAGAGCCAATGGGGTGTACTGTTGCATAGGAATGGGGGAACCCCAGTTCTTATCTTCCCTTAGGCACAGAAGCCAGCTGGGTCATCTGGAATCAATCATCTTCTCTTAGCATCTCTGCAAGAAGCTAATTGATAAACAAAATCACCTGCTGTATTGATATCCTTGTTTTGAGAACTAAGTGAGTGCAGGGCAAAACCAAGTGGAACTTTCTGCTAAGTAAAACAGGTGTTAAGAACTACACTATTAGGATTGCCAACAGACCAACTGATAATCCAAAAGATCCAAAACTGTGCGGAAATGGACAAACTAACATTTGAAATGAAGGATAAGGTAGACTCAAAAGGTTATATAGCGTGGAATAGGTGGTATAATTGGATAATTCGTAGAAATGAGAGTAAATGTAAAATTCTGTATGATAATAATTAACAAATATGCACTGTTAATAAGATAATGGACGTGAGACCAAAGTCACTTTTTCTTTTTATGGATTGTTATTTGTATTAATATATGTATCTTGTATATATATATGGTACAACATTTTACTTTTTATATGTTTAATAAAGTTTTGTTTTAAAAAAAGGATTGGTGGGGTGGTTAGATTAAAAAATGATTTGAATGAATCAATTTAGATCTGTGAAACGATCCCTTCTGCTTGAAACAAGAAGTTGTTCTGCTTGCCTTGCTTAGACGACTTCTTTGAGTAATAGTTCCAGAGGGCTAGAGGAAGACATTTCTGGTCAGCTACTGAAAGCAATGAAAAAGGTTGATGCACACCTGCAACTCATATGCAGTTTCTGCTGGACAAGCCTTGAAGTGACACAAAACACAGTGTTGAGGAGATTGGTGTCATGTTCTTGCCTTAATGAGATAATGCATTATTATTATTGTAGTAATTAAAGTATAGGATTTCTTATATCTGAGAAGAATCCTTTGCAGTGTATTCCTTAGATGAACCTGTATGAATATGAAAAATCTGTATCCAGGATTTTGATGAGTTATCCAGGGGAATTGGTACAAAGAGTGTTTATAGTGGAACCACCAGGAGACAGGAGCCTCATGCGACTAATTAAGATCTTTCTGGTATTGTTTCTGCTGATGTTCATTGTAACTATTCCAGTTCTTATGCCTTTCTGGATTTTGAGCTAGCCAATTCAAAATACTGCATTTACAGTATTCACATTGAAGGGGCTCCAGCTATTGTTACATGTACTGATAGGTGCAGAGTTTGCATTAGTTCTCTGTTCGCTTTCAGCAAGTTAGCTAAATTAAAGGAATGGACTACTAGAGGAACATGTTTTGTGGTGAAGCTTAACTTCTTTTATCCATCTCAAGGGATGACAACTAAAAACCAGAGTCCAATATCAACTCTTGTAACATTCAGAGTTGAATGAGATAAAAATTTGGATCCTCCTTGTTTTCATTTTTTAGAAAGGCAAAGGGAGACCTTACATGTTATGGACGTTTACAGCAAATGTTTACAGACATTTACAGACAGATGCTATGCTCTAAAATGAGACACATCTTAAAGCTCCTTCAAAATTGTCTCAGAAGAGAAGTAGGTGACCTCAGTATGCTTCCCAAAGGCTGATAGAAGTTTCTATACTTTCGATGTAGCTGTTTTTGGCCTTTCAACACATATCTTGGTTCATGTCAAGACAGAAGTGAAAATACAGAGGTGAGAGCTGGAACCGAATTGCATGAAATGGGCTACATAAGTTTAGAAAGGCAAAATATTGTTTTAATTCCTGACTAGTTGTGAGGTTGTTTGAGCTTTGAAAAGGAGGATCTCAGGGGCTCCTTTCACTCTACAAAATTAGCAGGATTCGGGAAAGATTTCAGAATGGATTCTTCACTGAATCTTGCTAATTTTGTAGGATGAAAGGAAATATCAGTTCCTGGTTCATATTTTTGGAAGTTCTACCCACAGCATTTCTCAAGATTCTGCTGACTCTAGAGATGATGGGCTCATCTGTCAGATCTGTACAGTAGTCCTTGACTTATGACCACAATGGAGCCCCAAATTTCAGTTGCTAAGTAAGGCAGTTATTAATTGAATCATGCCCCATTTTATGACCTTTTTACCCTAGTGTTAAGAAATCACTGCAGTTGTTAAGTGGATCATGTGATCGCTTCCCCCATTGACTTTGCTTGTCAGAAGCTCCCTGGGAAGTTGCAAATGACAGTCTGAGGACCCTGGGATGCTACAACCATTGTAAATGCATGCCAGTTGCCAAGCATCCAAAGTTTGATCACATTATGTGGGAATGCTGCAATGGTTATACGTGTGAGAATTGGTCTGTCACTTTTTTCAGTGCTGCTGCAAATTTGGACAGTCATTAAACCAACAAGTTGAGGACTATCTGTAATCTTTGCAAGCTTTATTCATCGGTAGATAAATGAAGCTAAATGAAGTCAAATCTAACATAACTTACCTTTGTGGTAGGAAGGATAGATACCCAGCTGAGTTACTTCATATTTCAATGAGGACTATCATTTGTGTGTGTGTGTGTGTGTGTGTGTGTGTGTGTGTGTGTGTGTGTTGGAGGAGGGGGGTATCCTACCTGGCCAAACACTTATTGCCAATTGTATCAAGAGGATCAAAAAAGGTTTATGTTCAGGACACTTTTACAGATATACCATATTAACCTAGGGTTTTAATGCAATCCTCAGCTACATATGGTAGTGGGTGTTTGTGCTTTGCCTACGGTTTAATATTTGCTTGTTGACATTCACTATCATTTAAGATAATAAATAGGACCCAGGATCACTGTTTACCTGTGCGGTGCCTTTCTGCAAATTGTTTTTAGCCACCACATTGTCAAGCCATGTCACAAGGCAGCTGCTGCTTCCCAGAACTTTGTTCTCCCTTTTCTTCTACAGTAGTCATACAGACACAGACACAGAGGAAATCCACAATCCAGTGCCCTGCAATATAGCACTGGGCTACAACCATCCCATCATTTGGCGCGCGCGCGCACACACACACACACACCAGTCATGGCTAGCATGGTGCTTTTCTACAGTGCACAACTTGCACACCTATTTGACATGGCCCTGTGTGACTCTTTTCCAACCATATTGAAAAGGCAAAGAAAAGAAGAGAGATATGAGAAAAGATAGGAAAACCTGCAATGGAGATTTTAGAAATGGTGAACATTACTGTAGAATTAAAATCAAAACCTTTTCTACGTACAAAGAGACTGTATTTTTAATAGGGGGATATGCATATGTGTGTACTTTTCTCACTCTTGTTGATAAGATGCATCTTCAGCAATTCTGCAGGCATAAAGTTAATCTGAAAACATAACCCATAATTTATTCCAAAGATGTTGCAGTTACTGTCCTTCTGCTGAAAGACAAAAGAAAAGGCCTTTAATTCTCTAAAAGGAATATATCAGAGTAAGCATAAGTAGAGTGGGAGCTTCTGTGATTTTCCATCCACTTTCTGAGTCCATGCTGTAGGGGTAGAGATTTGTAAATAAAGAATGTCCTTGTTTTCACATTAATGCATCCAAAAAAATAAGTGGTTTCAAATTGATTTAACTATTCAATATACTTTTAATGGTTTGAACAGAATCCTCATATAGAAACAAAAACAAATAGAATTAAATCAACTGTTTGAATTAAATTGCAATTACAAATCAGATCTTGGCTGATTCTCCCACCTTTAGTGTCAACCAATTTATTATAAATTATTGTCTGCCCATTATTTTTTAATATATTTTCGTTTTAGAATTTAATGTTAGTATATAATCAGTAATATAATAGAATATAAGATACTACTTTATCAAAATTATGAAGATACCAGTTCATTATGAAATGAATTGTACAACACTTCAATTATGCATTTTTCTCTGTGTAACATAAATGTCCTTAAGCTTCCACAAAAAATAATTCCTGAACAAAAAGGAGTAAACTATCCAAATACATTATTCACTGCAACTGTAATTGCTTGCAAAAAGGAGCAATGCTATTTTTACAACTTCCCTCAGTTATGTTTTTGGTCAAGGAGTATATGTAAGCTATCAAATATTTCAATGGCTTAAAGGGTTATATAAAAATATAGAGTCTGCATTCTGGAAGGTTATTGTATGTGTCTCAGGTGGGTCTGCAGCTGTAGATTTGACATACTTGGAAGAAGAAGCTAAAGAAGAAGAAGCTATTTGTTTGATATCCTTTTTTTTGTAATCCACACACTGGTGCAGCCTAATAATAATCCATTCCAGTTAAAGATGATCCTTAAATACTTAAAACATCTACTTTCCCCAAATGGAATATTGAATGCAGTACATAAAATGTAAACTTCACATTCAGATTGTGAATGTGAAATTCTCTCTTTAAAGACCTGAGATATTCATCATTGTGTAATTGTTTGAGATGTAGTAAATGTCAAATAGGTATTTTGAAAAACATAAAGGTTTGATATTGTTACATGCTGAATAGGCTCTGGTAATGATTGCATAAAACAGGCAGGCTTCCCTTCCTACTTTTGGACATCTAATCCCACCTCTCTGTGTATGCCAGGTCATCCCAGCTTCAGGGGAAGGAGGAAACTTTGGGATCAATGCCAGAGCCTCTGAAAGGGGTCTTACAGAAAATCAAATCAAGTCTATTATGGCCACAGACTAGCATAAAGGGACTTTCCCATATTTAAAACCTGTATATAGCATTTGCAGTAGAAAAGAAGGGGTGCGGAAAGGTTAAAGGAATGGTTCCCAAAACCTTCTATCGAGGTAATTCCCAAAGTTTTTGCACCAGTGAAAGTAGAAATATGGAGAGATTGGGGTGGTTAACAGCTGTTCTTTCTCACTAGGCAGTGATTAGAATAAATAAAAATAAAAGGAGAAGGCATTCTCCTACAGGACACTGAGGGACCACATATGATGAAAAGACAGAAATCCTTCATTTTAGAGGTGAAAAAAACCCCCCAGTCTTGCTTTGCAAAGTTGGTTGAATAACAAGCTATGTTTGTTCTAGAAAACCCCATCCAGGAGAGACAATTTTAATGTACTAAAAAGCTGTGAAATTCTTGATGGAATAGGAATGGATGTAGCCATGGACTAAAAGTCATTGCACATTCGTTTAGTGTCTTTAGTCTTGTGCTGTATCTAGAAAAGACACCAATCTGTCACATTAGTTCTTTTGTCTGTTTATGAAAGCTGTATAAATCTTAATGGGAGGAAAACCCACCACAAGCCTCTATAGAATTATAAAATACTAAATATCATTGTCCTTCTATATAAAAGGCATCCTGTGTTAAAATACATACAACCTACAGTGAAACTTTTTTTCTTGCATATATATTTATACAATTCTTGTAATTTTTTATGTTTATGATAAATAGGGGTTGAGAGATGAGGTGTTACTTGAAAGTTCTCAAATATATAAGTACTGTATGCAATATATTCTGTAGGTAAGTAGATAGAAAGTCAGATATACAATATAAGAACAAGACTGTTTTGTGTATCTTATGGCCCAGCCCCAGTGACTGTTTTTCACAATATCTCTGAAGAATTTGGGAGGGGAAGCCAGTCATATCATAAAACATTATCATTTATTATTATTTGAATATTATTTTTATATCTCAAACTTGCTAACATATTTATTGTTATATCGGCTGGTATACCATGAATAAAAAAGAACATTGAGACAATAGAGCAATTAAAATAGAAATTAAAACGCACCTGTAAAATAATTATTTTGCTTAGCGCATTGTAAGCCACCCTGAGTCTCCGGAGAAGGGTGGCATATAAATCAAATTTTAAAAAAAAAATTACAAGTCACAGTTAAAACCTGCGCAAAATGATGTATTTTAATGGCCTTCTGAAATGCTTGTAAAAATGTTAGGCCTCTTAATTTTGCAGCTGCTCCCAGAGACTCACCCATATCTATGTATATCTGTGAAATGTATGCTTCTAGACCAGTATTTCTTAACTTCAGCCGCTTTCAAAATTGTGGACTTCAACTCCCAGAATTCCCTAGCCAGCATTCTAGCTGGGGAATTCTGGGAGTTGAAATCCACACCTCTTAAAGTAGGTGACCTGGAAAAACACTCTTCTAGACAATTAAAACCTGCAGTATCTCTTGGCTCCATCACAATGCGACAATTGGTCTCAGCTTTCATTGAATGTGGTTACAAGAACATAAGACTGTCACCTGTTCTAAAGATTCATACTTGAGTATAGGTAAAGGTAAAGTTAAAGGTTCCCCTCGCACGTTCCCCTGTGCTAGTCCCCCTGTGCTAGTCGTTCCCGACTCTAGGGGGTGGTGCTCATCTCCGTTTCAAAAGCCAAAGAGCCAGCGCTGTCCGAAGACGTCTCGGTGGTCATGTGGCCAGCATGACAACACCAAAGGCGCATGGAAAGCTGTTACCTTCCTGCCAAAGGTGGTCCCTATTTTTCTACTTGCATTTTTTATGTGCTGCTAGGTTGGCAGAAGCTGGGACATGTAATGGGAGCTCACCCTGTTACGCGGCACTAAGGATTTGAACTTCTGAACTGCCAAGCTTTTGATCGACAAGCTCAGCATCTTAACCTCTGAGCCACCACGTCCTTTTACTTTACAGTATAAGTGAGTATACTGACGATCAAAGCAAAGCAAAAAAGAAAAAGAAACCAAACCAAGCAGTACAAGTGTGATTTTATGTTAGTACATTGTAACTGAAGCAATATTAAAAATACTATTTGGTCACCCATTTTATTTGCACTGAAAATATATGAATATTAGTAAAAGAATTTAGGCTGCAGTCATTTACAAATGTCCCAGCAAACAAATCCTAATGGACTTCTCAAAATGTACTTCTGAAGGTTTGCATTGGTTAACTGCTTATAAATGAAGTCTGGAACAAATGAATAGCACAGATGTTTAAGTGCCCTTGAAGAATAATTACATGTGATCTGAAACATGTAGCTCCCTATTCCATGAAGAACTAGCATTCAAGAAATAACCTCCTTACAGACTGTGCATGTGTATACACTTGTATTTGTGATGGTCTGACCTTTTCAAATGCAGAGACACACAACCTTTCCTTTTAAAAGCTTGCATCTAGAATTCAATTTTGTTTCCATCCTTGCCTGATGTTTTGGTATATATCTGCTGAGATAGTTTTGCAGGAAAGACTTAATGTACAACCAGCTCCTATATCCAGTATTTTCAACTCGGGTCATATTACAGGGTATCAATCATAAGCATCTAGGGGTGAAAACAGCAACAAAACATGTGCCATAATGGCATGACATACAAATGCAATTTATATTAGAAATCAGGACATCGGATTTTCATCTTGGCATCATCATTTGATATAATTTTGGCATTTTGACATAATTGTGTTTTTCTCTGGAGATAGGTATCCATAGTTCATCTTTTACTGGGAAGGGCTGTCTTTTATGTCCTCTACTCAAAGGATGGAGGAGGCAGGCAGGCAGGCAGGATATTACTCAAGACAGCCAAAAACATTCATTGAGGTATGTCCATATAAATAAATAAACTCTTAAATAACAAAATAGAGATTGTTTTAACAGAAGCATTTCTTCTCACCCATAACAAGTAATTAAAATCTGTTTTGCATTTGTCTGACTGCATCTCAATTACTGGACATACCATATTGACAAGATATCTAAAGGAATATGATCAGGATAAACAAAGTTTAATAAGGATCTGTTGAAATACTGGGCATGTTTAGTCTAAAGGGGAAAAGATTAAGGGACAGCAGGACAACAGTATTCAATTGAAGTTTATCATACATGCGAAGTTGTTCTGTTCCTCTACAAAGCAGAATTGAAATTAATAGGTGGATGGCAGAGAACACAAGGTTGGCTAAATATTAGGAGAGACTTCTGAGGTACAAGATGCCAGAAGGTAACTGTCACTAGATAACTGTAAGCAGAACCTATAGAGCTATGGGGAACAGTGAGTGGGAAATGTGATAGCTATACTCCGCATTATATATCCTATATAGGGTGTAAAGAACATATTCAATTATGTGTAAGGTTTCTTTCAACTTTATAAACTGACTTTGGGAAGTCATAGGTCCCCTCTAAGGTCTTTCAGGTTTGGATGTTCTGGCTGGTAATTTAAAAAATCTGGGTAAATAATTGTGCTATAGTACCACAAAATTAATTGTACTAATCAAACATGTTCTGTAATCATATTAATCTCCAAGCATATGTTTGATTAAGTCGATGGGTGCCCTACTTCCATCACCCCATTCCAATTTGTGTTTTTTGAGATTCTGAAAATTGAGAAGAGTAGCAAAAATGTAAACGCGGGAGAGAGGAACAGTTTTGGAAAACAGCTGGATTTCAGAGTAAATGATATCAAGAGACAGAACTGAATTTTATTGTATTATGTTGTCTTAAATTTGATATTGCTTTTTATGCTCTCTTCTTATCCAGTAGTGCCCCCTCATGGTTGGCTGCAGCACTACTCCTTCCCCAGCCCTTTAAAATAATTGCTGTGACAGAAATGAAACCCCAAATCTAAGCATTGTATTCAGCCATTCACATCAAGAAAGAAATGGCATAGAACAAAATAAATCACTATATTTTACAAAGTAAATGTGATGGAGAACAGAATATTTTTCTATTTCAGGTATTATACCTGTACGTTCTACACCTCATATCATATCGATTACCATAGTAATCATTACAGTAACCTTGCAAAGTAGGTAGGGTAGTACTCCTGATATCCCCAAAGAGCCCAGTCTGTGGACAAACAGAGGTAACAGCCAATTTGGGAGAAACCAAAGGTTTGTCTGAATACAAGAAAACATGAGATAAAGAATGGAAGGGGAAACCTTTGGTCTAAAAAAGTGTTCAGAATTGGCAGTATCAGTGAAACAGCATTCCGATTATTCAAGAAAGGAATGAAAAAATGGGTAAGGAGGAATAAAGTGAAACACCTTGGAAGAGGGGAATGCTTCAACTTACAATATTCTGTAGCAGATCACACTTGTTGGAACTACAATGACAATCCCAAAACCACCTAAAAAAATGAGATTAGATTTGTTCCAGGGATGAATCTCATTCCAAGCCATCAACATTAGTTTGTCTGCTGTCACAGCCACCGAAGAAGGACAAACATTAAGTAAATCTTTCATCAAGGGCAGCTTTACCTGCTCCATCAAATGACTCAACACCTTGGGAGTATATTAACACAGGCAGACACTGTGCTTTTCAGCCCTGTGTGGTTCTAAACAATGAAAGAGGCAACCAAAACAAACCTCTGACTGCCTCATTACCCAAAAAGATATTCTTATCTTTGTAAACCTCCAAAACTATATTCAGTGTTTTCCCATCCTTGGCCTTTTCCTTAAAAGCAGATTGGTTCCTGATGGCTTTGCCAGGGGTCAGATGGCTGGTGCATGGATCCATCCGATGGCTAGCTACTATGTTAATTTATTTATTGGAATTTGTCAAACAAAAACGAGAACAAGAATAAGAGAATAAAAATACAGTGACAGGGACGATGGACACATTATGCACGCCCCCTCTACTGACCACTTAAGTATGAAGTAAGGTCCACGGAAGTCAATTTTTGACTGAAACTGTGAAAACGTGTAGCTAAGACAACTGAATCAAGTAGGGCATTCCAGACTTTGACAACTCCATTACAGAAATCATATTTTTTACAGTCTATGTCTATGGATTCAACTGCAGAGTGCCTCTGATTTGCGCTGTCTTGTGTGTGATGGGGAGTGGGAAAGAGAAGATGGGGCTGATTAGCAGAAAGTGGTTTTGGATCTGGACAACACCTAGAGAACTTTGGCTGAGCGCCACAGCCAAGTAGGAAAGCCCAGGGCTGTAGGCTAGACCGGACGATCGAAAACGGTCCCCTCAAAGGCAAAGAAAACAACAGAATGGCCCCGCGCAGTCACCGGACTCCGGTTCCACTTGAGAAGGTCTTTCCTGAAAAAGGAGCGCTGGTGCCTAAAGGAAAGTCTCGAGTGCCCCCTTGTGGCGACAGGGAGTCTCTGGCGGGAGTCTGACGGTGGCTTCTCTTTCCCGCCGCCCCTCCCCTACCGATTGCAGGCGATTAAGGCTCGCCTAGCTCGCTTTATTAATAACAGCGCTTATAATCGAAGAAGCTTCCAAGAGGAAGGGAGGGAGGGAGGGAGAGAGAAATGAAGCAATAAAACTAAATTGTTTTCTTTTGATAGGGGAGATCAGAGAGAGTTTATTTGCAGATGTTAGGATAAAGCGGGTTGATTTATCGACAGAGCAAGAGTGTCGCTCTTAGGACGCCACAAGTACATATTTCCTGAAATATTGCTCAATACAATATCTAATACACACCAGCACTTCACGAGTATCTGCTACTACATCGCTCCGCGTGGGCGCTGCTGGTGCTGGGCAAGGCGCAGGAAGCCACCAGGGCGGCGCGGGGCCCGCAGAGGCTCCCGGGGGGCAGGGGAGACCGCCAAGTTGCGGGCCGATGCCCAGGCTGGAGCCCGCCCGCCCGCTACCCTCCTCCGGTCCCCTCGAGCCTTCCTCCCGCCGGTAATAGCGCTAGGATCGTCCTTTTCCCTGGTAAATATTGGATTAGCTTTTCATTGACCACCAAAGCTCTTGAACAGGCTCCTTTTAAAATAAAATAAATAAATGACTCTCACACCAGGTCTAAACTAAGCCCAACAGTCAATAGGTCGTTTATTTCCCAAGCTTAAAGATTTTGTTTTTCAACACAAACACCCACCGCCTCATTATCAGTTAGCTCCGCTCGATAAATAAAGCCACGCCAGCGAGGGGTGATGGAAGGCGAGGCGAGCGGCAAGGGGACGCGTCAGCAGCAGACCTCAAGAGGGGAAGAGGGGCGCGGTGCACCCCCAAATCGGATTCAGCGCCAGGTCCGCTGCTTATGGAAGTGCTCGCCCTCTTTTCCATTGTTACCCCTGAATAGCGCCTTTTGCCTGATCCCCCCCCTCCCCCGAATTTATTACCAAGGCACAAACAGTCGCTCGTGCTTCTGGGTACCAGGTCCGAAGACGAAAGAGGCCTTTCCACCTGGCCTCGCCTGCCCCGAGCCCACTGGCCCGTTAATTAGGCCGCCGGGGTCTGATTCCGCTGGATTTCGCAAAGGAAAGAGGCTCGCCAAACCCATAATTTGCATTGATGTGACTGCTATCCGTGTGGATGGATACTCCTACTTTCCCTTTTAAGTTAAGAATGTACTTACTACGTTTATACTCCACTTTTTTCAAGGAATTCAAAGCGGGCTACGGAGTTAGGCCTCCGCTCGAACCTTACAACAGTGTTTCCCAAAGTGTGGTACGGGTACCCCCAGGGGTACGGGAAGAGTTTGGTGGGGGTACGCGTTGCACCGGAGTTTGGTGGGGATCACGTGGGAATATCCACTGCACCGTGCTTAGCTGCGCCCACAGAACAAGGAAAGAAATTTGGAACCGCATCTCAGATTAAAACTAACAACCAGGGAACCAAATTATGATGATCTGTCATCTCAACATAAACAATTTCATCCTTCTCATTGAATCAAATAAATGTTCTTTATAATATAACTTTCGTTTATTTTGTGTATGTACCAAAAAAATAAAAAATAAATATATTTTGATTTTTATTAAAGCATATGTTTTTTATGAGGGGTACTCAGCGTTATGAAAATTATAGAAGGGGTACACATATGTCAAAAGTTTGGGAAACACTGCCTTACAACAATCCTGTGAGGTTGGCTAACCGGATAGAATTTGTCTGTCGCAAAGTCACTGGGTTGGGATATGAACTGAAATCTCCTTACCTCTACTTATTAATCATTTTAATCAAGCGGAATTTTTCACTTCAAAGCAGGTGCACTGGACAACAAGGCCTATACAGTGAGACTTTCTTCCCGGTCGCTGTGTTTAGGACTGATACACTGAGCGTTCCTCCTCCTCCTCCTTTTGCCTGGGTTCTGCAGATCTGTGGAAAGACGACTCCCCCCTTCCTCCCCTCAAACTATGGTCAAGCTGGCTTGGAATGGCGGGAGTTGCCGTCCCCCAAATCGGGGGAGACTAGCTGTGGCTATGGGAATTTTGTCCCATGAATGGACACGCACGACTTTCTGTTTTCAGGATCATCTCCAGATATATGAATGAGAGACAGTCTTAAGAAACATCAGGCCTCCCCTAGAGGGTGAGGTAGAGAGACAGGCAGAGACCAGTAAGTGGATGAGTATTAATGGCTCGGTCTTCTTTTTTAAAGTGTTTTTGCGCCAGGTAAATCGAAGGGTCACGGTTGAACGGGGGAGGGGGTGCCAAAGCCAGCCACTCTGCGAGGCCAGGCTTTGTGAAGAAGACAGACTGAAAGGCAGGTTCGTCTCTCCAATTACTTGGTTAGTCTGCGGTTTATTTTGATGGGATCGTGCCCATAAACCCAGGAACTTTGTCGTATGGTCCTGGAATGTTTTGGAGGATTCTGACTTTTTTGGGAGAAAATAGCGCATCGATCTCCAGGGTCCGACGGCCTTACCCAGCCGTAATGACTTTTCTCTCTTGCCCCGCGCAACTAAACCTTTAGAGTAGACACACCGGCCAGCAACCGAAGGACAAGAGGGGGGGGGCAGCATGGGCTTTAAAAAACATTCAATACTATGGCTGAGGTCTTATTTTAGTTTCTGCAGAGATGCAGGCGCCAACTTGCCTGTGAAACTCCACGCGCATTTTCAGGGACTGTGGAGAAAAAGGGGCCTTGTTTGCTTTCTTAAAGGAGAAAAGAGATTCTCCCTGCCTTTTCTTCTCCCCCCCCCCTCCCCGAGAATAGATATAGCACGAATTTTTAATTCGTCTTCCTTTCACAGACAACAATGCTCGTTTTGAAAAGCGGATACAATTTGGGTTTTGTGAAGGTCTCTTTCTGCCCTCTCCCGGCCCAGCTGTCCATATGGAAGACCGCCTGTACAACGTGGCTCACAATGGCACCAACTGACAGGCGGAACAAAAACCCGAGGTACTTCCCTCGGACTCGGGGAATGCTCTGCTCCTTCCAAATGCGCCAATCGACGATTGTCATTTTAAAAGGGCCAAGAAAAAGGAAGGCGAGGAGGAGGAAGAGGGGTTGGGAGTCTCTCTGTCTCTCTTGCATCCTGCCCCCCCCCTCTGCGGCTTTTTCTCTTCTCCCCTCAACTTAATATGCACGCCTCTAACATCCCCAAGGCCCAGCCTTCCCCATTGTGCTGTTTTGTGACGGGCGCTGTATATAGTGCAAAGATAGACTCCCCCCGACTCCCGCGCCGTCCCCAGCGTGTGAAGTGCAAGGCCACGGGGGGTTAGGGCCACACAACAGTCCTCCAGCTTGATAGACTTAGCAGGAACTCAAGCGGGAGGGTCTCCCCGCCCCTCGCCACTGAGGGAAGAAGCCGGGGCGCGCAAAAATCGAGCCCCGCGGTAGCGCTCCCGAGGTGGAGTGGGCCGCCGCCGGTAGGGCTTGGTGTTTGCGGAGCGGTGCCCCCGAGCGCGAGCAGCTCCAAAACAAATACATAAATAATAATAAAAAGCAAGGGCCTGCAATGAGTTGCGAACTCGGGCCTCAGCTAAAGAGCCATTTTGGAAACCTCGGCGTTTCTCCGTTCCGCCTCACGCAAAGCTCCAGAGAAGTAGCGGACTCTCGTTTGGGGAGAGGCAAACCGAGTGCTCGAAAGCTTCTTTCCCGGCATAGAAACAGCCGCGAGGCCTTTTCGGGGAGAGAGTCTAGCAGAAGGAAAGCAATCTTCCGCTTCCCCAACTGGCTGCCGACGCTGGAGCAGGCAACGCAGCGCCTCAGGCCTTCTGCGCCAATAAGGTCGGGCTGCGGCCTAGATCTTTACGCCAGATACAGTATTTGCTTTGAATTCTGGCCAGCGACTGGCAGCGAGTTCCGCCGAGGCCGCGCTTCCAGCTCCGAGGGCCCCTTGGGCGGATCCAGCTGTTCGCTGAGCCGCGGGAAAAGCTACTGTCTCCAATGGGGCAAAGTTCAGAGACGAGCTTGTCCCGGCCGCGTCTTCCAAGCGAGAGGTGCACCGGCTCCTCTGATCTGTTGGCGAAGAGACTCAAACTGCGTTAAGGGGCCTTTCCGGACGCTCCTTCCCGCAGCCGACGATCTAGGAAGGCCTGGTCTTTGCGTCCTTAAAACGTCGTACTGATGTATCGTCTTCCCCTGGTTGTTCAGAAAGAATCCAGTATGAAAAGGCCGTCCTTGGCCTTTGTGGTCAAACGTAGCTCTTGCATCGCTCCGTCTTGCTGATGGTGGAATCAACGTGTAGAAAATTGTTGCCTAAAATGTCTTGTCCTGGAGACGCGTGGCTGGGATTCAAACGCCAAAAGAGAGGTCGCTCTTACATAAGTCCCTTGTACCATTTTGGCTTCCCTCACCGAAATCCATAAACGGGGCACAAGCTCCAGAATGACGATTCTCAATTTCGAACCACATACATCACCCACCGAGAAAATAAAAGCATGGAATTGTTTTGAGAATCAGAATCTTCTCTTCAGGCCGAGGCTGTGGGGATGAGATCTGGCCTCCCCCGCTTTCCTGATCTGTTTATTAAATTTAGTAAATAAACCTGAATAAGTGTGTGTGTGTGGGGGGGAGGACAAGAATAGACCCTGGGGTAGGGTGGATAAGGGGCGTCTGCGTTTAGGGTCAGAGCAAGGCTCAGCTCGATGGTGGAAGGAAGCGCCCTCCCACCCCGCGCGCTCTGCCTGCAGTATTTTGCGACTCCGAGCTTCGGAACTTCGGGCTACCGAGACAGGCACAGAGAGAACTTCGTCTGAAGAGGCACATCTCGCCTTCCTACAATGAGTTATCAGATTGAGCCAAATTGTAGAGATCGAATTTAATTGCGCCTAATTCCTAGGAAGTTCCCCAATGTGGCCAAACCTGCCCAAACTCGAACTATTGAAGTGTTTCAAGGGAAAAAAAAGGAAAAATACACTCTTGTTTCCGAAAGAAGAAAGTCGTTAACGTGCGTTTAAAAAGCCTGAACAAAACCCAGACAAAAGTATACCACCAATAAAATACCTAATATATATATATATTTGCTATTCCGCAAAATTTCTATGAAGACGATCCTTATATGCGTGTGTATGTGCGCGCATTTATGTATCCAGAAAAACACTTGTGTTTGTGCATAGACACACATAAGCACACATGCATGTGAAGTAGACGTGTGTATTCTGTTCTTTTGGCTTTGTACGGTTGTCGATTTGGGAGGGGGGCGGGAACTCTTAATACAAACAAACCAAAATAAAGTCTTCCCTCAAACATAGCAACCTATCATATATTTAAAACTCGCTAGCTTAGAATATTTAATAATTGTGAGAAGTTTATTTCCATCTTGAGAAATAAAGTTCTTTTTTCATTTTGAAATCTTAATTCTTTGATTTGTAATATCACTGACCAAAGCTTCATACCACAAAGCATGCTTTACAAAAATCACGAGAGCGTTCCGTTTTTATTCTTTTTATTCTTATTATAATTATTTAAAATTTGTCGTTGTAGGTAGACAAGACCAGTAGCAACGTCGCATTTTTTCTTGTAAACATGGAGCACAAAACACCCCCCGAAGAATGGAAACCGACCCCCGCCCCAAAGAAGGAAGAAGCAAGACCTTCCCGATCTCAACCCTGGCCCTCCACCCGCCCCGAAGTCGGACCGGCCCTCGATCCACCCGCGAGTCCTGGGCCTCCCGAGCGTTCACCAAGTCCACTGCTGGGCTTGTACCAAGTGGTGCGCTGTGGGGTACTGGGGGGTGCCGGCCGAGCTGTACTGGGCATTGTACTGCATGTGCTGGAGAGACTGGGCGCTGTAGGCTGAGAAGGGGATGCCCGCCTGGAAGGTGGCGGCAGCCAAGTCCTGGGCTTTGAGCGTGTGGCACGGCTTGCCGTCCCTGACTAAAACCGGCACGGCCACCCGTCGCGGGGAGGGGAGAGGAGTCACTTCCATACCTTTCTCGGCTCGAGCCCGCTTCATCTTGTAGCGGTGGTTCTGGAACCAGATCTTCACCTGCGTCGGGGTAAGGCGGATCAGGCTGGCCAGGTGCTCCCTCTCGGGCGCCGAGAGGTACCGCTGCTGCCTGAAGCGCCTCTCCAGCTCGTAAGTCTGCGCTTTGGAGAAAAGCACCCGCCTTTTCCGCTTCTTCCCCGAGTCTCCGTTGCTCGAAGGTTCCTTGTCGTTGTCCGGGGACTCGTCCGCGGAAGGCTCCGGAGATTTGGACGCCGAGTCCTGCTGAGAGTTGCTGGACGTCAAACCGTGCACTGTGGGGAAAGCCACAAAGGAAACAACTCAGAAGAGACGGGGGAGGCCGGGTGGGACAGCAGACTCCCCCTTCCCCATCACGGGGTCCCGCCAGGCGCTACTGCTTGTCGGCTCGCTGCTTGGCTGGCCTGGGGGAAAAAGAAAAAGTCCCGGGGCCCTGTGCCAGCGGGCGGGCGCTCTTGGTCCCTGCCCGGTCGGAAAGGCGCGTCTTCGCCACGGAACGGTTTTGTAAGGGGAAAGCTCGCCTCCCTTTGAATATTTGGATGGCACGTTGAGCCTAACATCGACCTCCGATGTTTGTTTATCATGTTTACACACTCCTTCTCCCTCCCTTCTCTGTGATTATTGTGCGCTTTATTTTTCTTTCTATTAATTCGCGTTGTACACATAGAGCGCACATGAAACGATACATGCAGAAATATAAAAGAAGATAAAGACAAAACGCATAAATTTTAGTAATGTTGCAGGAACTTAAATATAGAATATTTTGTTCTGGAACAACCCACTTTTTAAAACTAATCATAGCGAGCGCAGTCCACAGTTCTCTTGCGCATGAGAGTTATGCGGAGGAGAACTTCCCTAGATTGAAATGTCTTCTCTTAAAACAGCATCTGGACTTTGGACAATTCCCTTAAAAACAAACAGAATGGATTTCTTCTTTCTGGGCTACGTGGATTGATTTTTAAAGGACAATTCAACAAACCATCCTTTGATCCAGCAGAGCCTGGGGCGATTTACAAACGTCTAAAGCAAGGCCATCCAAAATTTTCCCACAAAGCATGCTCTGTTAGTTAGAAAAGTAGACAGGAGGACTCGGGGAAGAGAGGAGAAAGCAGCTGAGTTAAAGGGGAGTTTTAAAATCCATTTAGGATGGGCTTAGTTCGTATTCTTCGCCCCTCCCCTCAAAACCCCTAAATAAATAAGGATTCAACTCTATTATTTATCCTATTAACATCTTTAGAAAAGAAAACCCTTTATGTTTAGTTACTTATTTCAAAAAGAACTTTAAGAGACAACCAATTTGGCGGAGAAAAAGTAACAAGAGCTACCATGGTTCATCCAGTCTGGGGTTGGAGGGGTGGGGGAGCAAGCTCACAATAAGAGGGAACCCCAATGTGTAAGTTTGCTTACTTACAAGAATACTGGATGCTCTCGGTGGTGGCGAGCCAACGCGTGTAGGGATTATCAGTATTGTCATAAAAGGGGTTCTTCAGAGGCAGCGTCTGAACAGCGTCCAATGCGGTTGTCCCCAAAACGCCCGGCTTTTGGGGGGACTCCGAGCCCTCCGTCTCTTCCTCCCCCCCTTCCGCGATGGATCCGTCTTCGTCATTGGTGTCAGGCAAGTCCAAGATGTCCTTTACAGAAAAGCCGGTCTTTGTGTTGGTTAGAGACATATTCTGGTCAATTTTTATGCAGGAAACTTTGAAGGACCAGTTTGTCAATCCTCTTGGTTCGCCAAACATTCACCGGGAAAGGGGGTGGGTAGGTGGGAGAGAGAAGAGGAAAGGGGGGGGATGGGGGATGGGGATGAAAGAAGAACGGAAAGGCTGGGGTGGTGGTGTGGGGTGGAGGGGGGGGACACAAAAATCAGCTGCCGTCTTTGGGCATATACTATCTGTTGTTTCAGGTTTGGGGAGCGGAGAACCCGGGAACCCGGGGGGAGGGGGCGACGCGGGCTTCCTCAAGACTTTGTAACTCCAGGAAAAATGCCAACATGCATTTACTTGAAGGTCTGCTTTAAGCCCAGTGCGCTGGTGGTGCCTCCTTGAAAAAAACAAGCCATTGCTGAGACGGGCTGTCCATATAAGGTTGGTCTTCGTACATGAACCTGCTGAGAGGAGGGAGAAAAGGGGGGGGGGTTGAAAATGCATTAAACGCAAAAGGTTGGCCACGTGTGGGCGGGTCTTGGGAGTCAAGTGGATGAAGACAGTGTTTGCAGATGTGAAATTGTGGGGTTTTTTGGGGAGGGAGGTGAGCCTCCACCATTGGTGCTGTAGCACATGATGAGTGGTATAACGTGTCAATTAATTACAAAGATGGGGAGGGCCTTTTCTACACAGTATTTACATACAAAGGCGATCCAAGTAGCTAGATATTCCACATACTTGAAAATGCGTTTTAACAAATTGCTTCTGAAATATCCCCTCCCCCCTCTCTCTCACACACACACTTCGAACGCAATTTTGCGTTCATTTTCCATTTTATTACTGACATATAACTGCTCTTCTTCCCCTCCCCCGCTCCTTTATTTGCAAGCAAACTGGAAAATTGATAATTGTGCAATGGCTTGAACTAAACTACCACCTAAAGGACAGCAGAGACTAGCGCAAAGGAGAAATCTATTCAAATTCTTGATTGTTACCAAAAGATGTTGTTGGGATGGCAAAAGCCCAATTTATGTAAACCTCGTAGGTCAATATTGTGGTTGAGGCTTAAGGATGAGTGTTAGAAATTAAACAGCAAGTAATTGATTCCAGTTTGCTCCGAAATAAGCTAAACTAGCAGTAAAGAGGATCATTCTGCTTTTGGAGAGTCGAACGATTTTTGGTGGGTTCTTAAAAAATATTTGCACAAGGGTAATTTGTTTCAGCCTTTCGCTTTCTAAGAGATTAATCTGGGAATGACTCTTTAGTAGCCAATGCCTGAATTCAAGAGGAGATTGTAGATTAAAAGAAATTCTTTTAAGCAAAGTTGCAAATAGATTGCATTTTTCACACTTATATAACACACACACACACACACACACACACACACACACCAAGCCTATGATGTTGCTGCTTATTCAGATAGCATTTTAAGGATACTGGAAAGAAAATAAACCTTGTGGATGAGACATTTTTGATCTTCACTGGAGCTAAACTCTTCTCTCTCTCTCTCTCTCTCTCTCTCTCTCTCTCTCTCTCTCTCTCTCTCTCTCTCTCTCTCTCTCTCTCTCTCTCTCTCTCTCCCTCCCTCTCTCTCTCTCTCTCTCTCTCTCTCTCCTGCCTGCCTGCCTGCCTGCCTGCCTGCCTTCAGTCCCTGAATCCTAGTCCAGTCCTCAGAGATTCGTGGTTGTAGTCCTTCCGTTGCTGTATCCGACCCCCTTCTCCCTCCCCCTCTTCTTTAAAGTGAACTTTCGGGCTGCCTCTTGCTCTGGGGCCGGAGACGGAGTCCGGCAGGCTGGGCTGTTAATCTCCGAGGGAATCTGGGTGGGGTTGCGCTGTGGCAGCGCTGGCCGCCATGCAGAGGGCAATTTAGGACTTAGCCTTCTTGGGGAAGAGGGGTTACAAAGGAAGTCAGATGGGGTTGCCCCTCTTCCCAAAGTCCTCTAGCTCTTTGGGAGGTGGCCAAGAGACAGGGCTGCTTGACTTTCTTAGGCGATGGCCAGTACACCGCTCTGATAGACGGGTGTGTGTGTGTGTGTGTGGGATATCAGAGAAATCCTCCCCCAAAGCAATTAAAGATCGTTGATCAGTATATTTCCCCGTGTGTCCTCCCCCCCTCCCCACGCCTCCCATCTAGTATGCGAGGCGGATGACAATGCTTCGGGTGTTTTCTTCTTCTTTTAAAGCAAGTCCCTGAGCGCATCCTGGGTGGTCGGACCCGGGCAAACACAAATACAAACCGATTGCTAAGCTGCGGACAATGGGCGAAATGTAGACAAATGTCCGGCTTCTGTTGGAAGCCTTTGTCCTAGACCAGGTTTTGCATTTATTTCACTGGCGAAATAATACATGATTGACGCCCTCTTTCAATGTGTTCTAACTGTTTGGAATAAATCTGAGGTTGTTCCTAGTTGTCATGGCATTCAACGCCTTTCAATGGACTATCTCTTCATTCATTTCGGAATCTTGCCACAATATTAAGGAAAACCCCTTCATGTGGATGCTTCCTAGCTGGTCTCTTCTATTCACTCCAGTAAAAATAATAAATAAATAAATCACAGGGGGGAGGGGGAGCGGCAGTAACAATCGGTTCAGGGTAAGACCAGGTTTTCAATTGATACACAGTCTTTTCTTCGGGTGTAGTGAGAACCAAGAACGGTGGGTGAAGGGAATCTGATAACCAGGCAAAAATGTATATGTCTTTAAAATCAAGATGAGGATGCCCCAAAGTTTAAAACAAACGAGATATTTGCTATAATGCTCTTGCTGAAATACTGGGAGGCAGCACCAAGATAATGGTTGTGAGGGGCTCTCTAAATGACAGGAGGATTAACAGGAGCAAATGTAATAAATACATAACTGTAACTGTTGAGTAGCCAAATAAAGAAAAAATCAATTGTTCTTTAAATTGCAATATAATTTTAAGATGGGAAAGAGTGGAATACCCATTTCTTTACTTTGGAGCCAGGCCCAGGCTCCAAAAGAAATAATGAAAGAATAACAGTAAGGAAATGCCAGTTGTAGCACACAACTACAAACAGCAGCAGAAGAAAAACAAAACAAAACAGATATAAGTAAATCATTTTGCCAAGCCAGTCTGGTCCCTTCTCTAAACAACCTAGCTTGTGGCAAGAAGGGGAGAGGTGAGGAGGAGCAGAGATTGAGGAAAGAAAGAATTGTGAGGAAAGCATCCTTTTTTGCATAGGCCGGATAGGAGTTTGGTTTTTGATCAATACTCTTTCTGTTTTCTCCTTCTCCTCCTTCTTTTGATGGGATAGATCTCTTGATGCTTGGGCTCCTGAACCCTTGATTTCATTTACAACTTGGGGAGGGGGGAGAGAAATCTCACTTGTTGAGTTATATATCAATAAATACCTCCTGGGAGCTACACTTGGGAGCACATGCTCCTCATGTGATATACTCGGACAGATCGGCTCCCACCGGCCACCTGATAAGCAAATATTTTCCTAAGGGAAAATCAGGGCTCCTAGAGAACATTAATCAGCTGCCCTTGGAATGGGGATGACAATAGGCCATTGAGAAGCACATACACCGACTAAGCAACACAGCTGGACTGTGACCAGCCATTCTCTTTTGTACACAAAAGACCTGCAATAAGTCATAATTCCATCCCCAATGCCTTCACCCCCCACCCCCAATCAATCCACGAGGCTTGCATGCAAGTCTACCTTACACAGAAAGTTCCCACAAGTGCAGATAAATGGTATGAAAAGCAGCAACACAATCAACACACATTTTATTTCCTGTAACATCCTGTCTAGTTTGATTTGTTGCATGTTTCCAGTAAGCATCTACTGCAAAGCTTTAGTGGACTAGTATGTTGTAGCACCCATTGGTAGAACCTTGAGCCCTTCCAGTAATAATAGAGGGGGAGGGGGAAAAGCCACGGGGTCTTAGTTATGGACAAGTGAAACACACAAAGGCAAGTTCCAGCCTATTGAGATGTGGTGGGTGAGGGAAGGATGGATACGAATGCCTCATCCAGACCAAAATACACAACAACATCCCAATTTGGCTGGCAACAGGGTTGACTGGTCTGAAAAACTGAGGCAGGTTGGTGAAAAACTAAGCAAGTAGCAAGCCTTGGCAAAGAAAAACTAAATTAGATGGATTTATACAATGTATTTTTAATCAGTATGCTAAAGCATTCTGAATAAGGACTTCTCTTCTAGAAATGTTTTCCCCCTATTCCTAAATAGGATCCTGACTTTCTCTTGTGCTTCCTTTTCTTTGAGACCATTTTCTCTTACTCAGGCTATCCACTATGCAACTTAAAAGACATTTTCTTTTAGCTTCCCTTTCATAGGGTGTTTTATTCCAAAATGTAATGTCCCATCTGAGCTTTGAACCAGGACTGTGGATTACTGTGGAATAATTAATGCTGTCTACTAAATCTCCAGAGATTCTTGAGCTGAAATTTGTGGGTCTACATTTTCTCTCAAATTACATTCCCATTTTTTTTTCTTGTCACCCTTCATATGTGAACTCCAATGGACTGGGAATTCTAGGTGGTGATGTTGATGGAAATGGCCAACTTGTACACATGAAAAGTAGCCAGTTTCAGATTGTAGGGACATTTTTTAGTGTTCTAGGTTTTAGGGAAAGATCAAAATTTGATTAGAATATTCTATCCTTATTGGGTAATTAAGGAGCACCTTAACAAGCAAGATAAAGAAAACATTCATTTGTGTGTCCCCCTTTTTAAAATTCCTTTTCATACTCATATAAGTAAATAAACCTGAGAATAAATGAACAAAAGTCAAATGGCTGGTGCTTCTAGAGTGTTGACATGAGTCTAGTAAGGATGTCTGCCTAACAGATTAAGAAGCCAGGAATGCTGGCCATCCTAAGCCCTGGAATTAAAGTAGCCGGGTGGTGCTGGTGGTATTTGAACAATTGAACAAAGAGGCTGAAAAGGAGAGGTACGTGTACACAGCACAAGTGCTTGTACTTCAAGACAAGTGCCCTCTAGGAGTGGGGAAGTGTTTACCTGTTTACTTTTACAGGTAGCTCAAACACTGGGCAGTTGCCTCTTCACAGATTTTGCAGCTGTCTTCCCCACATCTCAAGCTTTAAGGAAGGGTATAGTTTCCAAAACGTGGACTTAACCCTCACTCAGGACTCTATTTAAAATAATGCAGTGGGATAAGAGCAGAGAAAGAGACCTCTTAGCTGCTACACTCATGTAAATTGCTGGGGCACTTCTACCATGAAAAGCTATGGTAAAGTCAGGGATTGCTGGAGGTAACACTACTGTCTCCAGCACCAGATGATCTTAGCAATCCTTGACTTATGGTTAATTCGAAAACAAGATTGGAAAACCAGCAGCGCTGATTATACTGAGCATTTAGAATTACAGAAATTGTAAAGGTGAGGAGAATATACAAGATTCTTAAAAGAAATTATTTTGTGGGTTAGTTCTGAAAAATATGGTCGTTTTTTTCACACATCCATGAATGATTTCCAGTGATAGCAATGTGGTGTTATTTAAGTATATGTTTGTGCAATTACTACAATAGAATTTCAAGCAAAGTTACTTTACAGTCTGATAAGCACACACACACTGCAAGGTGTGAAAGAAAGATGCAGCAGCTAGTTTGAGGTCCCATTTGGCCCTGATGCTAAACAGCCAATTTCATTGTCTTTCCACTCTTCTCCTTTCTTTATCTGCTACTGGACAGATGCACACTAGGTCATTAAAAAAAACACAAGGTCTCTCTTTTCCTTTTCAAACAGTACATTGTTGATTACCATTTTCTTGTTTTTGGAAACTGAGGAAAAAAGAGTTTATCAGGAGTTTCTCCTTTTGAAAGATGGAGGAAGGGAGGGAAGATACTGTATAGTGAGTATATAGGGTTGATCTTTCACCCACCACAACATCCCACCTCGGATAATAGCCTTCAAGTGGATTAGTTTATTGTTTGATTAGAGCAAAGGTGCAAGTAAATTGTTTTCATTCATCCGTCTACAAAAACACATCGCACCTTTAGCACTCCTAGTGAGGATTAGTTGAAAGAAGATACAAAGCCTTACTGTGTGGACGGCCTGTTTTATCTCAGATTTTATAATCTTAGGATAGTACACTTGAAATCAATAAGAACAGATAACACTCACATATAAAAAAATCTGCTTTGAATAATTATGAGAAAGGCATTCACTTCAGCAAAAACCACACCTAGAATATTGAGGGCAAATGCAGTCTGTCTTTGTTCTAATGCTGGGTGGTAACAATGCTTAATCACCAAAGGATGCTATTCTAGCTTCTAATAAAAGGGTTATTTGAAAGACTAGATTTACAATACAACTCTATATGTATCTGCAACATGTAAGGCCCAATGACTTCAGTGGGACGTGCAGCCACAAAACTGTAATTGTTTCCAGAATTTTAATATTAAGATTGATATGAGCTATTTGTGACTACCATTGCTTAATTAAACCTACACAGCCTTCACCTTCACAACATTTTAACAGTGATCTTGATCTCTTGATACAAACCCAGTCCTTCTACTTTTATTTGACAGAAACCTAAAGTAATAGCAATAAAATGGGACACCCCCTCCCCTCCTCACAAAATGCAGTGCTGAAAAAAAAAATTGGAGAAACTTCTCTGCCTGAAAACAGATGTCCATGAAACTATCTCTAATACTTATTTAACACTCGGTAGTTGTGGTGCAGTAGTGGGGAACTGTAGGAACAGAGTTAAATACTTCCACAATGACAAAAGGCAAAGAAAGCTTGAGAAATGAGCTACTGTCAGGTTGGGATCTCTCTTCTAGCTCCGACTTCCAGCTTTCTCAAGAAGCAGTCGGTTCCTTTCATTTGCAGTGTAGAAAAATTAAACTCTGTTCAACACGTCAATATCTAAATGAGTTTTTTTATTATAATGACTATTATGATCCCCCCCCCTCTAGCACTGGCTTTGATAACAAGCTTTTTCCTAATTCTTTCGGAAAATCTCCCGAGGTTACAATTGTAATAGACATTGTGGTTTTCTTTCTGCAGGCTAATCGGTTATTTACGGGCTGTGCCAAAGCCAGAGGGCATGTGTTAAGTCTTTGATAAAACCACATTTATGAGATTTTCTCAAATATACTGATGCAACAATACAAAGTACAATAAGCTGTTCTTTCAACTAACTTAAACAAAAATAAAGAACAAAAATACTTGACATTATCATATAGACAAGTAGACCGTAGAATTTAGAGCTGCCTTTCAGCTGTAAGTATTATTTTCTGCAAAAGTAGGATCTAACCTCTGGTTATCCTTTTGGTTCCAATTTATTATGGCCATTTAATATGTAAGACTAAAAGCTTCCTTCCCTCCAGCCAATTCTTCAGCTTTATTCTTTCGTTCGCTTCCCTCCAATGATTAAACGTGTGTCAATGGGATTAAACATTGTCAGCTTGCTTTCAGAACTGTTCTCCTGTCCAAAGAAAGGACCCATTGCCTCTGGGTTTTTTTGTTTTTAATACAGACAATTATACAGACAAGATACTTATCTTTCTTTATACAGCTCTTGGCTATCCAAATTTACTTCATGCACACAAGCACACGGCGGGTACCATTAACTCCGAATTTAAGTGATCGTAAGATCAAAATGTATTTTAGGCCCTTAAAGCTAATTTCTTGAAATACTTTGAATTTAAAAAAAAATAAAAATAATGATCCTCCCAAAGAAACTGGATCATAACTTTCTGATGCTGTAAGGCATTCTTCAAGAGCAGAAGTGAACGAAATAAAAGGCGACCTTCTCTCTCTCTCTGTATATTTTTTAGTAATATAATGAAAACGTCAAATTGCAAGAGAAATTTGTCCAATTGATTCGAACAGATTTTGAATTATTTCTGATCCTGTGGCGAACTCTGCCGACTCAGTCAAGAAGTATCTCCCCGCCTCTCTCAGTACTAACCGGTTCTCGGCCCTACCAAGGTTAAACTATGCTTCGGGAAGGTAGCAACCTACCTGTCCCAGAATCAGCCCTTTCCTCTCCCTCGAGGAAAAGCCACCTTAAAAAGATTAATAATCTTTGTCTCTGCTAATCGAGCCGAACCGTCCTGGAGCGTTTCGAAGTTTAGGAAGAGCCCCGACGCGAACCGAGCTGCAGAGCCGGCGCGGGAGGGCGCGCGCTGAAGCAGCGGGCCCGCCCAAGCAGGTAAACGCGGGCGCTGTTTGCCTGCCGGAGGGGGCGGGGTTAGGAGCGAGCTCTCCAGCAGGCGCCGCTGCACTTGAGGCTCCCAAGCAGCGGCCGCACTTTTCCGCTTCTCGGCCAGCTTTTTACCTCGCGGACAGGCGGCGGGGCGGGGAATGCGGGCTGAGACCAGCGCGCAGAGGCATCTGGCTAGTCGCCTCTTCTCCCTTCAGCCTGAGCGCCTCCTTTCCACACACCCCCCTCAGCAACCTCGCCGCTGGGGGAGCTCCCTCTCCACCTGGCCAGGTGAGCGCTGCCACCTCCTCCGGCGAAATCCGCTGAGCAAGGGACGGCGGTCGTGCAAGGGGAGTATCGAGCCCCAGGCCCGGAAGGGAGCCTGCAACTAACTCCCCTCTCGCTCAAACTCCCCGGCGCTCCCTCTTTTTGCGCGCCAAACCCAGTAGCCCTCCGAAGAACTTGGCGCGCCTCACTCTGGCCAGTGACACAAGGGCTCCCTGGCCGCCCCACCCCCACCCCTCTCACGCAGCACAGGCACCAGGTCCTTTGGGGGGAGGGGGGCTCCCTGAGCGCACCCTCGTCTCTTCGCCGTCGAGCATCGAAGTTGTCTTTCTTGCCGGGGAACCCCTCCAGATTCGCCCCGATACTCCCCCCTCCCGTCCATCCGCATTCCTGCGTTGCGGGACGAGACCCCAGGCGACCCCTCCTCCGTTTCCCTCTCGGCGAGAAAGAAGCGCCTCACCTGGAGCTTCGTGGCTTCGGTCTGGCTCGCCCGTCTCCGGCTCTCCCCGTGAGTGGCTGAGCGCCTGCGTCTATAAGAGAGTTCCGGACTCGGCTCGACTCGGCTCGAGTGCCGGCCTGGGGTTTCGCTGTGTGTATAATTTGCGGTCGCGTGGAAGGGTAGGCTGCCTCTGCCGCGCTTTATATAGCAAGCCCAGAAGCCTGGACTCCTTCCTCCCACTGCGCTCCCTCACATTGTCTCAAATCAGTCAGCGGGCTCTCGACGAGCCGGGCTGGCTGAGGAGAGGGGCTGCTGCGCTGCATCTCTCCCCCTCCCCTGCCCTCCCCTCTCTTCTCGACGACGCGATCTTGTTTGTTTTGCTTCCTGCTCTGACGTGGGACAAAATATTGGCCATATGTTCATCGGTAATAAATTGGTAGGAAGCGCAAACACGCCTGTTCCTGCATGGCTCTCTCTATCAACCACTACCAACACGGCTACGCTCCTCCTAAGCAGATGGACCTAGAGCACCCAGCCCTCTGCCGCCCCAGCCCAGCTTCCTCCGTCTGATCTGCAGCTCTCCTACAGCAATGGACCTGTCTTTCTCTCTTTCCCTGCCCGGTTTCCTGCCACAGCCGCCCCCTAAACTTATCCAGCTTTCCTAACCCACCGTCCACATCTCCCCCTCCCATTTCTAACATGCGCACCTTCCCATAAATCGCTCCGTAGCTAAGACACTGTAAAACCCCCAGGGGCCAGATGTGGCACGTTATTTGTGTGCGAAAGCTCGTTTACATTAGATATGCTGATCCAAGCTTTGATAGTGGGCTTGCAAGAGATTAAGGTTGGTTTTTCATCGGCGGTTCCAGCTGCAGCTTTTTTTCCTCCCTTCTTCTTCGTGACGGCGGGGGGCGGGGGGGGGCAGGGAGGGAAGGAGAGACAGCCTCGGTTCTTCAGTGCCAGCCTCAGACGGGGTGAGTAGACACTTTCTCCTTGGTCCCTCACTGCTGGGACCAGATGCCAGGAAACGAGGCCCTTGCTCCCAGCACAGAATATGGCTCCTTTTTTTCCTTTCCTGTATCTGACATAAATTCTTAGATACAGCCCCTGCTCACAGAACACAGGTGTGGCGTTTTATTCCACCACTTCCTTACATAAGAGAGAAAATGCAGCATACAAAGAAGCTCCACTTGTCTAAAAGCTACTAAGTTCATCTCTACTTCATCACACCACAAAACCCAAATTTACTTCTTCCTGCCCTACACAGCCTGGCACTTGGATTTTAGGAGCCACCATTCTGCAACATAATTAATCTCACTGCAAGTCCAGCAAGTGTATAAGAAAGGATAGTTAGTTTGTATAATGAGGCTTCCCATCTCCTGTCTTGTCACTATGAGGTTAACGGGGATTGTGACTTTTAAGTGCACCCTCCTTCCCATTAAAAACTCACTAGCAGCCTGACTTCATCTGTCATAGCATCATATGGAACCTTGGAAGTCTTCTAATCCAGCCCCCTACCCAAAGCAGGAGTCCTTATTGCATCCACGACAAAGGACTGTCTACACCAGTGGTTCTCAACCTTCCTAATGCCGCGACCCATTAATACAGTTCCTCATGTTGTGGTGACCCCCAACCAGGGGGGTCTGTGGGCGTGGCTTATTTTGTGGGTGTGGCTAGCTGGTCATGTGACCAGGTGGCCATGGCTATGTGTATAGGGACTACTCAGAGGGCTGAAAAAAGTCATTTCTGACAGATCCTCGCACTTTTGACTGGTCCTCACACTTATGACCATCTTCACATTTATGCCCGTGCAGCATTCTTAACAACCGTGTCACTCATTTCACAACTGCTTCTCTTCACCATGGTGACAAGCTAGGGCAAAAACGTAAAATGTGAGGACAGTCGTAAGTTCGAGGACTGGTCAAAAGTGCGAGGACCAGTCAGAAATAACTTTTTCAGCCCTCTGAGTAGTCCATATGCATAAAAGGATACAGCAATAGAGAGGGATGAAGGAAGGGAAGGGAAATTAGAGTAGGAGGGAGGGTAAGAGAGGGAGGAAGAGAGGAGGAGAAGGAAAAAGGAAGAGGAAGTAGGGAGGAGAAGAAGAGGGGGGAAGAGAAAGTAAGAAGGAAAGAAAAGAGAGAGATGGTAGGTTTGAGGAGAAAGATTGCTGTACAATAAAAAAGATGAAAGGGAAGAAAGCCAACCCCCCAAAAATATAAAGATATTAAGATAAAGAATGAATGGTTAAACTTTAAAGAATAAAAGAGAACAAATATGAAGAAATAACAATAATTAGAAACACACATACAAACATACAATGCATTTTCTTTGAACAGAGTATTTGGCCGGTTCACAAATTTAAACAGTGTTTAGTCATTTCAATTAAATTTACAATTTCTATATTTCCTTTTTGCCATATTTATTCCTCATCTATTTTTGTAAAAAACCAATATTACCCTTCATCCTCATCTCTAATGTTAATCAAATTCAATTTTTCCCTTCTATTCTATATTATACCTCTTCCCATTGTCATATATTTTTATATCCATCCTCACATTGGTTAATTATGTAATATTACAGTTGTTTAATATAAATTCAACATTTTAATATTAATCAATTAGTTATATAACTATCTTTTTTGTATATTAATCAATATGAACATGAATATTCCAATTATTTCCATGCAATCCAATTTCTTACAAATCAATTAATTATATTTACCAATAATAATAAACCAAATAATTTCCCCCATATATTCCTCCGAACCACAACTTAACCATTTCTGCTTTCAGAAATATACAATTAATACTATCTCAATTATTACAATTCCCTAGTTGAATAGAGCTTTTTTTCTTTTGTGTTTTAAAATCTTGAACTCTCCTCTTTTTCCCTAAATTTCCCATTGTTTGCACCTACCTTTTTTGGTGAGGAAAAAGAAAAGAAATCTGCCTGCCTAATTTTCCAATGTTGCAGCAACAGCAAAGCAGTTTCAGTTTCGTTTTTCAGCATAGCTAAGGGAAAAAAAATCTGCTCCAGGACTCTTTGCAAGGAAACAGCAGAGCCCTGAGCAAAACAGCTGAGACAAATCATCTGAGAGTCAGGAGCCGATCTAATCAAGGGCTAATTAGCCTATTCTGAAGCTCTGCGGGCCAATAAAATTACAAAAAAACACTGAACCATTTGTTAAATTGCTGGCTCGCCTGCCCCTCGCCCACCACTATTTATTGGCAATAGTGGTGCGGAGGGGCGGGGCAAGCCAGCAATTTAACAAACGGTTCCGGCAGAATCCCACCACTGGTTATAGGGCAGCCCTTTGAAGCCCTGCGGCAAGAATTTAAACAGTTTTTTTTCCTCTAGCCATCAGCTGGGACTCAGGAGGCAGCAATAGATTGGGGGTGGGTGGGGTAAGTGAATGGCCGGCGATCCAACAGAGCAGAGAGTGAGGGTGAGTGAAGGCATGGGGGGGGGGCGAGAGAGGGCTTTGGCGACCCCTGTGAAATGGCCGTTCGACCCCCAAAGGGGTCGCAACCCCCAGGTTGAGAACCGCTGGTCTACACAATCCATGCAAGGCCCAAATGCATTGTTGGAAGTACAGGTTATCACGGAGGCTTGGATTTTGTTTTTCAGTTGAAAGCTTTCTTCCTGTTTTAAAAGAAAATGATCTTGAAAAATAAATTAGTAGCTCAATCCATACACCTTCATTTCTATCTCTGTCACTATGGATATACCTATCAGGTATCACTGAATAAAAGCTACCTTAGTGTTAGCATTACAGATTATTAATAAAGGGTTAGAAATAAAATACCATGTGTCTTTCATTTATAGACTGCATCTCATAATTCTGCTGATCCATTGCAAAAATAAAAATACCAGAAAACGCAAAAAAGAAGAAAGAGAACAAAAATGATTGAAAGGATGGCTCTCAAAGAAAAGGCCCTTTGCCCTGTTCAAAATAGAATGGAGTATTGGGTCTGGAAGGAGCCATGAGGTGAGGGTAATAAAAAGAAATGTTTCCTCTTTCCTTGATTTTCAGAAAGAACCCTGGGTAAACCTATGAAGTTTTCTGAGCTTCTGTGGGGCAGAATACTGATCTAGGAGAGCCTTGAATTAACTCGGCAGCAAAACAGTTCTCATCTACTCACGACCTCCCAGTGAGAAGAATTAAGCACCTGCTCCTTTCAGTTGGAGCATTGCTGGATTGAGAGAGAATTGAGTGCTCACTTTTAGATTTAGCATAAATCTCACAATTTTATTCCAATCCAAAGTTGGTATGCAGTGTCAAGTAAAAGTGTAAGTTGCAGTCATATACCTATTTACTTCAAAGGAATGTATGGAATGCATTGGAATCAAATAGTCCAATGAGCAAGTCATAAATGGGCCTGTCTCTTCTATCCCACCAGTTGTTACCTTCAGTAATCAGAAGAGTAATACTATATAAATATAAACAGTAATCAATTCAGAAAGGGAAACTCAGCCCTGTCTCTTCCTGGCCTGAAAGGCAGAAGAGACCTGGTCTCCCATCTTTCATATCACAAAAGGAAGCTATTTCTTGCTCCCAGTCATTACAAGAAGAAACACAATTTAATCCCCTTTTTATTGGGTAGCTACAGTTAGGGAGCATGTAACAGTGAGAAAAGGTGAGTTTGGATATGAGAAAGGAGACATTTCAGCAGATGCAAAGAGAGCTATACAATGAACCTTTTACCCTGAAGTGCTAAACACCAACAATAGCTCTCTAACTGTGACTTGCCTCTTGGCTCTTCACAAGGCACTGAGAAACCTTTAATTACTGCTGTAAAATCTCAAGTCTCACTATTCCTAGCAGTAGCTGTTGATCTTGACAGGGTTACTATACTGTACTTCACACTTCCTCAAGGAAATTAAGTCTTTATCTATGGTTAAAAACAGGTTATACAGCTTTACTAAAAGCTTTATTTCACAGGTAAGAAGAAAAGCTTTCTTGAGCACTCTTCATGAAAACATCTTTCCTGTGTGAGTAAGGTTAAATTTGAATTCTCTTCTTCGGACAGATGACACCTGATTCCATATAGACTGTTCCACAGAACTATATTTTTTGCTGCTCATCTGTATAAGAGTTTCTTATAATGATGAGCAGCAAAAACCACAGTTCTGTGGAACAGTCTATATGGAATCAGGTGTCATCTGTCCGAAGAAGAGATAGAAGTTTGCTGGGGTAGGGATAAATTAAGTAATATTTATGGCTAGTGCAAGTACTAACAGTACTCCACATAGTATAAGATTACCACTTCTGGTAATTGAAATGAATGATTTTGAGGGGTGGGTCTATGAACTATAACTTCTTTAAAAAACAAACTTAATTTCTAAGTATAGAAATCAACATCTCCAAGGACATGATTCAGCAGAAGATGACCACGGTAAAGTAATTTCAACTGGAATCTCAAGCAAATGCTTAATTATTTTCTACTGAATCTGGGATGTAAATCTTTGCATTTTCATCCAAGTCATTTTCATCTTTTACAATAAAAACAGCAAAATGTATTCTGGCACTTTAGATTAACACATTGCTATCATGTGGCTTCGCTGATACACAATACACTTAAAAGGTCTACATTTGATTGAAATATGTCTAATATGTTTCTGATATCACTTATCCTTATTTCTCTAAGTTAAATTTATTTATTTATTTATTTATTTATTTATTTATTTATTTATTTATTATATTTCTATACCGCCTTTCTCCCGTAGGACTCAAGGCGGTGTACAGTCAAGAAAAATATAGACACACAAACATCATAAAATTGCTAATTAAAATTATTACTTAGTTTGGTCAATTAAATAAAACCCAGAATTAGATAACATTTAAAAAATCATTCACATGTTCGTATGTTTAGCCCCGCCTGTTGGAACATCAGGGTCTTGAGGGCTTGGCGGAAAGCACGGAGATCAGGGATATTCCGTATCTCCGGGGGCAGTTCATTCCAAAGGGTTGGAGCCCCCACAGAGAAGGCCCTCCCCCTGGGAGTCGCCAGTCGACATAATTTGACTGACGGTACCCTGAGTAGCCCCTCCCTGTGAGAACGAACTGGTCGGTGGGAGGCTATTGGTGGCAAAAGACGGTCTCGTAGGTACCCAGGTCCTAAGCCATGGAGCACTTTAAAGGTGATAACTAACACCTTGAATTGCACCCGGAAGACCACCGGGAGCCAGTGCAGCTTGCGTAGGAGAGGTGTTACATGGGCGTAACGAGCTGCACCCATAATCACCCGCGCGGCTACGTTCTGGACCAGTTGGAGCCTCCGGGTGCTTTTCAAGGGGAGCCCCATGTAGAGAGCATTACAGTAGTCCATACGGGAGGTAACTAGGGCATGAGTGACCGTGCGCAAGGTGTCCCGATCCAGAAAGGGACGCAACTGGCGGATCAGGCAAACCTGATAAAAGGCACCCCTGGCCACGGCCGTCAAATGATCTTCTAAAGATAACTGTGAATCCAGGAGGACACCCAAGTTGCAGGCCCTCTCTGTGGGGAGCAAGATCTCATCCCCTATTGTCAGTGATGGTACCAGCTGACTATACCGGGACGCCGGAAGCCACAGCCACTCGGTCTTGGAGGGGTTGAGTCTGAGCTTGTTTCTCCCCATCCAGATCCGCACGGCCTCCAGGCAACGGGACATCACAGCAAGGGCATCATTGGGGTGGTCTGGGATGGAGATGTATAGCTGTGTGTCATCAGCATACTGATGAACACTCACCCCAAAACCACGGATGATCTCGCCTAGTGGTTTTACATAAATGTTGAACAGAAGGGGTGAGAGGACTGACCCTTGCGGCACCCCACAAATAAGGTGCCTCGAGGTCGACCTCTGCCCCCCTGCCAACACAAACTACGAATGGTCAGAGAGGAAGGAGGAGAACCACCGAAGCACGGTGCCCCCTATTCCTAACCCTTCCAGCCGGTGCAGTAAGATACCATGGTCGATGGTATCAAAAGCCACTGAGGGATCTAAAAGGACCAGGATAGAGGAGCAACCTCTGTCCTGAGCCCTCCAGAGATCATCAACCAATGCGACCAATGCTGTTTCCGTGCTGTATCGTGACCTGAAGCCCGACTGGAATGGATCCAGATAGACAACTTCATCCAGGTATCGGGGTAGTTGTCGCGCCACCACACTCTCAACAATCTTCGCAACAAAGCGAAGATTGGAGACTGGATGATAATTTGATAATATAGCCGGGTCCAGGGAAGGCTTCTTGAGGAGGGGCTTCACAACCGTCTCTTTCAAGGCGGTGGGAAAGACACCCTCATTCAGAGAAGCATTTATAATCCCCTGGAGCCAGCCTCGTGTAACCTCCCGGGAGGCCAGTACCAACCAGGAGGGACACGGGTCCAATAAACATGTGGCAGCATTAAGCTTGCCCAGAATCCTGTCCACGTCCTCAGGAGCCACAGAGTCAAACTCTTCCCAGATAACGCTCTCAAGACCTGCCCCCGTCTCCTCCCCTGGATCTACCCAATCGGAGTCCAGGCCTTCCCGAATCTGAGCGACTTTATCATGCAGGAATTGTACAAAATCCTCAGCTCGACCCTTTAAGGGATCTTCCCGTACCCCCACCTGAAGTAGGGAGCGGGTCACCCTAAACAGCGCAGCTGGGCGGTTCTCTGCTGATGCAATAAGAACGGAGAAGTAGCTAGACTTCGCCGCTCTTATCGCCACTAGGTAGGTCTTAATATAAGATCTCACCTGTGTTCGGTCAGATTCAGATTGGCTTGTCCTCCAATCGCTCTCCAGGTGTCTTTTCCGATGCTTCATCTCTCTCTCAGCTCCTCGGAAAACCAAGGAGCTAGACGAGATCAGCATCGGGTCAGAGGCCGCAAAGGCACAACGCGGTCCAAGGCCCCAGTAGCCGCCCTGTCCCAGGCGACCACCAGGTCCTCAGTCGAGTTGTGAGCCAGAGTCTCAGGAAATGGCCCAAGCTCCATCAGGAACCTTTCGGGGTCCATCAGGCGCCTGGGACGGAACCATTTGGTTGGTTCCGTCTCCCTGCAGTGGGTGGAAGTGACTTGGCTTCCCAGAAAATATGATTGTCAATGTTTTACTTTTACATTATTCAGTTTAATGGTATGAGTACAAATGGAATAAAATTAGAAAAAGGATTTTTTCTGGAAATTTGAAGCTAGTTTGCATTCTGAAATTTATAACCCAAAATGGAAAAGTTGATTTTTAAAAGAAATAATAGAACTTTGAGATATTTCAACAGATATTAGATTTATGGAACTTTAGTAACTTTAAACAAGTGATGTTCATTAATTCTGTGAATAACAGGTGATTTGTACAAGCACCTTGAGAATCCAAACTTAATGGCACTTAATACTAGAGAGCCATCATCGTCGTCTCAACATTGTCATCGTCTTCATCTCAGCTGCAGTGGATTAACTGCTACACTAACAGTAAGTACTAAATCCATCTGATAATACGTTTTTCATTAACAACACATATAGTACTCAGTGATGTTGTAATTAGAGGTCTACATAAGAAAAATGCCCATTTACTCTCAACCTGAGTGTCCAGTTACTCTCCCACTACTATTTTTCAAATAATTCCATCCCTCCTCCCCTTCTTCATTCCCCCATATGCCTGGTCTTTCTGCATCATTAAAGAAATTTGGGATATGATACAGTAATGTTGCAGTTGTATCAGTTACCTCCATCTCTTCAGATGGTCCCTAAGGGAGGGAGAGGTAGACCCTTTATCTTTTTTAAAAAACTGTGTCTGGTAATAAATTTAGGGGCCTCTAGGAGCCTGGACATGAACATAGCAGTCTAGCTTTAAGAGCATATAACTGAAATTGATAATAACCTATCCAAACTACAGATAGTCCTCAACTTGGAATAATTTTTTAGTGTCTGTTTGAAATAAAGATAAAGGTTCCCCTCGCACATATGTGCTAGTCGGTCCCGACTCTAGGGAGCGGTGCTCATCTCCGTTTCAATGCCAAAGAGCCAGCGCTGTCCGAAGATGTCTTTGTGGTCATGTGGTCGGCATGACTAAACGCCAAAGATGCAAGAACGCTGTTACCTTCCTACCAAAGGTGTTCCCTATTTTTCTACTTGCATTTTTTATGTGCTACTGCTAGGTTGGCAGAAGCTGGGACAAGTAATGGGAGCTCACCCAGTTACGCGGCAGTAGGGATTCAAACCACTGAACTGGTGAGATTTTGATCGACAAGCTCAGCGTCTTAGCACTGAGCCATCGCATCCCTTTTACAATTTTACAATGGCTCTAAAAAAGGTGATTTATGACCAGTCCTTACACTTATGATAGTCATAGCGTCTCGACCATCACATGATCAAAATCTGGGCATTTAGCACCTGGCATGTATTATTTATGATTTATTTTTGAAGTTCTACATTGAAACTAGAGATTCAGCAAAGTGGAGCCTGACACAGGATATAAACATTGTGCATTGTGTCCCAATACATTTAATTATGACACAATAATTCTGTGATTACAACAGTTACCCTAGTCTGATTTCTCAGATGTTGCCTTTATCTTATTCTCTACCCAGGAATAAGACAGACAAGTCACTGCTAGCTATTCTAATATTGGTCTTTTCCTCTTTCTCCTTATTCACTTATCAGGACTATCCCATAGAGGTGGAAGGAATCTTTAAGGTGGGGGTGAGTGGGTTGGCGCTGATATAATTTTCTGCTGCTCCAAGGATGGGTGAATAGAAGGGCCCCATGCATGCAGAATCAAAGATGTCTGAACACAGGAATTTGTTCTGGGAAGAGGTACTAGTGCTCATACACAAAAACCCATTCTTGATCATCCCAAGCTTTTTTTTATTTTCTGTACTATAATTCAGGAGAAGGGTGGAAATACAATTATATTGCAGCTATTTTTGGCATTGGGGAATTAGAAATCCTTACTGATGTACTGCAAATTATCTATCTGTAGAACCAGAACTTCTAATCCAAATCATGTAATAAAATAGAGCACTATTATGATGAAATATCATCAGCATTTTTTTTCCTGCTAGATCACAAACAGCTTATTTATTGCTCCTTGACAGTAGAATTGAGGGATAATTTGTATTGGCCATTAAGGCAGAATTTCATACATTACAATATCACATTAAACACAACAACTTTGGATGGTGATGGTTAATATGTGTCCTCAAGGGTAGGATAATTTAATGTTGCTGGATTAAATACTGTGCATTCGGATGAGAGTCAGCAAGTATACTCTAATTACAAGTATTGCTCAATAGGTTTGTATATGTATAATGAAGATTGCCATTCAGAAATATCTAATGTATGAACCATTTAGCTAAACATACCCTATCAATTACATACAGCAAGTCAGAATTTTGGTTTTCCCTCCTGTGATTATAGAAATTAGGTTCAAATGTTTGAAATGCCATTATGGGCAAGTAAACTGTGTTTGGCTTTGGAGAATATAAATTGCACACATGTGGATTAATGAAATCCACTTTGACTCCCATTGAGTTATATGTGACAATATCTGTGCAACAAAGGCAAGGTGTCACCCAATATTTGCAAATATCATTAAAGAGTTCTGGTTAAAACCATTGCTTCTACATATTAGAGTGACAATTCTCTTATGAAACAGCTTTATGTAATACTTGAAACTGAGCAATCCTTTCACCTTCACCTGCACATTGGTGAAGACTACCTTTATATTTAGGTAACCAACCTTAACCATACACCTCGTGTAGCAGATACACATCTGTGATTAACAGATGGCCATTGCTTATGGTGTGTTTTAAAAGCACACATAGCAATCTGTCAGCAGCAAACAGAAATTAATTTCATATTTACCACTTTACAGTTTATTTTGATTCTGATACGATAGCTATTGCTTAGGGTTTATTTCAGTTGACTTTCAATTTTGTTAGAAAATGCACCTCCAGCTATTTTTTTTTATGTCACAGGTTTTCTGTTTATTCAGAGTTACAATTGTGTGCTTGAGTTGAGTAGGCACATACAGTATAAGACCAGACCAGTGAAACATAATGCTGTTAAAGAGTAAAATGATTAAGTAGTACAAGAATAAGAACCTTTGCCATCATAATAACTGAGATTAGAAAATCTTTCAGAAATAGTGATAACAAAAGGGGAAGAACAAAAAAGAAGAAGAAAGAAGAAAGAAGGAGAAGAGGGAGAGGGAGAGGAGGAGGGGGAGAAGGAGGAGAACAAAGAGGAGGAGGAAGACTTCATGAAAAGCCATGGAAGAAATTCCAGTGATTAGGAAATTGAAGTGTGGGATTACTAGATGTCACTGCTTCATCCACAACTGAAAATGTTCTGACAAGCAAGAAATCTGGTGTGCTTCAACTATTTGATGGGTTTTTCTTTTGCTTCCATATTTAGGGCACCATGGAACTATCTTGAGGTGCATTTTGTAGGTCTCATTAAAAGTAAAAATTTTGGCAGGCCAAGCCAACTCTCTCTTCTTTCAGAGAAAGGAATATAAACTATCTATTTACCTCTAAATAGATTGGCTGCCTGAATTGGCTTGGCACACCAAAATCTTTAGTAACTAACACTTACAACTAAATAGAGCCCTTAGATGTATTAATGATAATATAAAACTTTCTTATGACAGAGTCACACCTGCATACATGTGTGCAGACACACTTCCTATGTGTACTGTGCCATGGATGTGGGGCACTGGTTTGCTACGTTAAGAACCCAAATGTAAACAGCATATGGTTCCTGGAGGGGAGCATGTGCTTAAGTTAAACATATCAGAGAAAGAACCAATAATAGAGGCAAATAAGAGCTTTGTGTGACTGAGATACTTTTGCTTTTTATATTAGCCAAGTCACATGTGAGGCTAGATCATGTTAGCAATGTTTGCTCTGTTGTTAAATTATGCAAAAGAAGTTTACAAAATGATTTTGTCATGAAGTTTCCATGTAAATGACAATTGATTAGAAGAAATACATAAACCCCACAAACTGGTAGCTTGGGTATTGTAATATTGTGATTAGAATAAGAAATAAAGAGATGGAGAGATACATAGGAATTAAAACTGGGACACAGTTTTATTGTTATCTTGCATAACAGAGCTGTAATAGAAGAAACCTGTGAGTTGATGTCCTATTATTTGCCCAATGAGATTCAGCCAACAAGGAGACAACTTCAAAAGCATTTCCATTCTTGTTTATTCTTTTAGCCCCTGGCCATTTCCTGTATTTCTCCTCAAGTCTTATTACCAAAATTGGCCAAGCCATTCAAAATCCCTTGCATATTCTAAGTCTGTAACTCAAATTCTGAAATCTTCTTTCATCCAGAAATGTTACACAATGCTATTTCATTCCTGTAAGACCTTTCTGCATAATTCAATACAGATATTTTTGTGTCCTTTCCAGTTTTGTGTCCTTTCCATCTATCTATAGAGAATAAACAAGCAAAATGTTGCTAGGAGTTCTCTCCTGTGGTCAAGAGGTCATGCATCTCTTCTATTTATTTCACCAAATAAAATTTGATTTCTGCCAAAAGCAATAGTTTTAATTCATTCCCCCAACTTCCCACAATGACAGAAAATTACAGTAGTACCTTTTTGGTGATGACATCATATCACTGCCACATCTCTCTTCAGCCCTTGGCTATTAAAAAAATAAACAACCAAAAAAAGATTGACTACTGGTGCTGTAGAGATTTGCTTGGCAAACATGGCCAAAAAAGGTGCCTTCTTTTTACCCCACACCCTGCTTAATAGAACAGGAAAAGGATATTCATTTCATTTCATTTATTAAATTTTTATACCGCCCCTCTCCTGCAGGACTCGGGGTGGTGAACAGCCAAAATTAAAAATCATACAATATAAACATTAAAATACTTTAAAACATAATTAAATCTATATTGGCTTCCCCCAGTTTAAAACCCCTTACCCATAAAATTAACCAATTAAAAATTTTAAGCCAGCCTGGCTTGCTGAAATAAAAAAGTCTTCAGAGCCTGGCAAAAGGTACGGAGGTCTGGGATCAGTCGTATCCCTGGGGGTAGCTCATTCCAGAGGGTGGGTGCCCCCACAGAGAAGGGTCTTCCCCTGGGGGTCACCAGCCGACCATTGCCTGACCGACAGCACCCTGAGGAGACCCTCTCTGTGGGAACGTATTGGCTGGTGGGAGGTTATCAGTGGCAGAAGGTGGTCTCGTAAATAACCGGGCCCTAAGCCATGGAGCGCTTTGAAGATGAGAACCAATACCTATCTCTCTCCAATGCCTCTCTGAATAATGATAGCATCATTAAAGTCCATGTATGCATGTATGTAGTTTTTTGTATGTAGATTTTTGCCTAACATTCAGGAATAATCTGCATTCCGATATTTTATATCCATTAGTCTGTGACCTGTACTTCGGATTAATAGAAAACAGATTTTGGATTTATTAATCCATCAAATGTCTTTCAATATTTGAGGAGTTCTATTATATCTTCCTTTAGTCTTTTTTCTTAAGGTTGAACATACATTACTATATTCCTAATTTCCTATGGAACTATTTAGCTTTTTGCTTCATTATTCTTATTGCCCTTATCCAAGCCTGTTTTACTTTGAATGAGTCTTTAAAGTGTAGGTGCCCAGAACTGGACAGAATATTCAAGTTGGGATCTGGCTAATACTTATCAAAGTGTAATTATTAATGGAGACCAGGCATGTTGTATGAATTTAAAACTTGGTGAAAACTATACACTGTTAATGCTGATAATATCTGCACAGATTACTCAGACAGCGATATTTTTTTGCCACAATTCTCCTCCAGATCATCCAGTCAAAATCCTTAGGACAGTACCAATTCTGCTTTCCCTATTAATATAGAAAAATTGTCTCCTGTATGGCCTTCCTTCAAGTCCTATGATGATAAGTGGTTGATGATAATCCATTCAGGCCCTGAAGAAGTTTCTTTCTTTGATCCCAGTCTCAGGATCCCAGAGCCTGTGAATCTTCTTTTATCTTAAAGATGCCTCTGATTATTACCCATCTCTTCCGTAAACCATGTAAAGATGTTTATGTCCCCTGTACTGGAAGAGTTCAGGTAAGTATATATCCTAAGAAGAACTAATTGCTTTCATACAATTTATGCATATCTTAACCTCTGTTCAAGCTTTGTCTGGCTAGTTGAATTTTCTGATAACACACGGCCTTCTAAAATTTCCTATTTACACCCTTTCTAGCCCTATATAAACACTTGTTCTTCTTTGTAGCTTCTCTAATGATAGTTTTTGTGTCCAAGTCATTGGACCTGAATTCTTTTCATATCTTCCCTAGTCAGTAAAATAATAACCTTACCTTTCAGTAAACTAAGTTCCCTGTTTTCAAATTGCAATATCAAAACTTTATGGAGGCTATGCAATTCTATTTTCCCCCACAGTGTGTAGATTTTATTCTAGTCACAGAAAAGATCTGTGGCTACACACACCTAGCAAATTCCACTAGAATTAGATTTGTTGTTTAGTGTCTCTCAATGAGAGTAAAAACACCACATAAGACATAGACTGAGTAAAACTAGAGAAATCTCCAGGTGCGATTGGAAATCATGGAAATCCTCATAAAATAAGGTTATGGCATAATATACAGTAATATCTGCTGTTCTGTAGTCTGGGAGCTTAAGAAAAGGGACATGGACTGTATATACATTTCCCCCCCCCTCTCTGTGTGTGTGTGTGTGATCCTGAAATTTTGATGATCACTGAACCAGTATAGCTGCTAAAGCTACTGCACTATGTGTCATCTAAAATTCAGTGATCCATGACTTCTATTTCCAATAGCTCATAGAACAGATCTGTGGCTAATACATCTGATGAGGTCCAACTAGAATGAAATCAGCCATGTACAGCTTACTGATGATAATACATTATGCCTGGATCCCACTTGCTTACTAGATAAGGCTTTATCATGGGTATTCAAATGTGCAATAATTGTACAAACTCTTATTTTTTCAGAGAAGGGATATACTTTTCTAAGTTTATTTTGGGAATAAATATACTGTTGTCATCATTCTAAAATTATAAACCTAATGCTTCTATTTTGAACTTATCCCCTGTATTGATTCTTTCTTGGTAATCTTAAAGATATCAGATATGCACTGCATTTATCCTACCAATCACAAGGTGAAAGCAAAAAGATTCAGAAAGCTGGTCCAGATCTTTGCAACCCAGATCTGGTGGCTTTACTAACAAACAGTATATCTTAGACCTGGGGAAGATGGAGGAGGTATCCTGACTCTCATTTAATCAGAGGACCAGGTGATTATGAATCATTAATATTTTATTTAACAAGAACTTAAAATACAGGATGTACAGCATATTCTTTCTTTTTACAGAAGTACATAAACAAAACTTTATGCTTTATTATAAAAACATTGTTTAATTTGCTGCAAATGTCCTTCCCTTTTCCTCTTTTTATTTTGTCCCAGTGGTAGAACAGACTTATAAAATTTCTCTTAGATTTCTCTTCTTCTTTCCTTATAAGGAAGTGGCCAGTTAACTAATGCAAAAAAATTGCAATCTCTCTAAATTCTTCATACAACAAAAGCAAGAGGCCCAATTCTCAAGTCTGTCAAGAACCTTCTGGGTCTTGACCCTATCTTTTAAGTATTGGCTATTTCCCATACTTGGTGTCATCCATGAATTTGATAAGTTTCCCTTCTTGTCTAGGTAATTTATGAAGATTTTGAAAAGGTCTAGACCAAAGACTGAACCTTGAGGTACCTCACTGCATACTTCCCCTCCATGTAGATGTAATTCCATTGAGGACTATCTGCTGGTGTGGTTGGTCAGCCAATTGCAAATCCATTTGGAGATGTTGCTGCTTATTCCTTATTCTTTGTCAGAGTTTGTTGCAAAAACAAATCCAGAAGCACACACAGATAAACTGATGTAGCAGGATTCATTAACTTCTTTATATACAAAATAATACATGAAGTAAGTTTACAATACCAACAGCAGATAACAGTTTCATTTTAGCTCAGATCAACAGACAAGTTCACACACACAGCTTCACAGCTCAGAGCTTAACACAGTTTCAGTTTCTCTTTACAGACTCAGAAGCTGCAGACTAAGATACGACCTAGCTTCAGTCTGTCTCGGCTCCCAATTGGCTGATTTAGTTGCTATGCCTATTCATTGGCTGATCTTGTTATCATGTCTTCCCTGTCATGAATATTCTGACACTTCTCCCTTCATGACTGGAATAGACATAAAATTGAATAATTTAATATTGTTCAGATACCTGTATTTGAAGACTCAAATTCACAGTTCCCTTCAAATACCTGAGAACCCTTTTACTGTGATACATCCTTTGCAATGAAACAAAGATCATCCACAAATGCTAATAGTTGACAATCCCCACCTTGTAACTTTCCAGTGTATATGCAATCATCAGCCTTGCAACTCTTGAACCCAAGACCCTTCAATGTGCACTTTCCGCTGTGCTCTTAAGACTCTCCTATTCCAGCAAGCCGGCCTGGCCTAATTTTCTCCTGTTTTAAAATTCTTTTAAATCGAAATTTTAATCTGTTTTAAATTATTGGGATTTTTAATTGTCTCGGGCTAAATTATTTAATCTAGTTTTAATTATGTTTTTTAACTTTTGTATCTATGTATTTTATTTTGTGCCTGTTCACCGCCCTGAGTCCTTCGGGAGTAGGGCGGTATATAAATCTAATAAAACAAACAAAACAAACAAACAATGCCTTATCTAGACAGATATTCCAACTCCTGTCTGACTGCTTCAGCCCATAAATGGCCTTGTTCAATTTATACACCGTGTTAGGCTTTTTACTTTCAGACCCTGGTGCTTGAACCATGTAAATTTCTTCCTCTAATTCTGCATTGAGGAATGCGGTGGTTATGTCAAAACCCCAAATTTTATGTCCATGTGCTGCTGCCAACGCTAGTGCGAGTCTTATGCTTTCACTCTTTACGATTGGCGTGAATACCTCATCGTAGTGCACATTTTTCATCTGTGAAAAACCTTGTGCCACTAACCTTGCTTTATATTGTACCTCATTATTGGGCAGTACTTTATTCTTATATATCCACTTGCATCCTATAGCTTTGCTACCATGTGGCAAAATCGTAGATGTGAACACTTTATGTTCATCCATGGATTTCATTTCTTCGTCCAAGGCTTCTTTCCACTTTATTTGTTCAAATTTAGGTAATGCCAATATTTCCTTATAGTTCCTTGGCTCATATCATACATTACACACCTTTACTTCACTAGCAGAATACCTGTCAGGTGGAATCCCCTTGCTCCATCGCTCTGACCAGCGTGGCATTGACTGCTCCTGTGTTTCAACCATCTCTTCACCCCAATATGACCTGCTCAGACCAGAATCCTCCAGCAGTGAGTCCTTCATGGTTTGTAAGATACCATTCCACCTCTCAACTACACCATTCTCAGCAGCTGTGTATGGATTTGTGCATCTGTTTTATACTTAACTGTCCCAACCATTGTTGAAAACTTGCTGACATGAATTCTGGACCTCTGTCAGTCTGCAGCTGACATACCTGTTATTTATATCTCCTTTCTACAAAGCTTATCCATTGCTTAAATTTCTATAGCACCTCTGTTTTAATTTAATTTAATTTAATTAATTAAATTTATATGCCGCCCCTCTCCGAAGACTCAGGGCAGCTCACAATACATTTAAAAAAATAATTAAAAAAAAACATTGAAAAATTAAAAACATTAAAAATATTAAAAACTCATTCACGGCATTCATGGCCAGATCTCGCCAGATCACAAGAGCAAGATCAATGGCCCCAGGCCTGCCGGAAAAGCCAGGTCTTCACTGCTTTTCGGAAGGCCAATAGGGTGGGGATGGTCGCCAGCAGGAGGTAACTGGTTCCAGAGAGCTGGGGAAGCCACAGAGAAGGCCCTCCCCCATGGGCCCGTCAGCCGGCATTGTTTAGCTGACGGGACCCGGAGGAGACCAACTCTGTGGGATCTTACCGGTCGCTGGGAGCTATGCGGCAGAAGGCGGTCTCAAAGATAACCTGGCCCTGAGCCATGTAGGGCTTTAAAGGTAATAACCAACACCTTGAATTGTGACCGGAGACCAATAGGGAACCAGTGCAGCTTGCGGAGAATTGGTGTAATGTGGGTGTACCTAGGTGCACTCACGACAGCTTGTGCGGCTGCATTCTGGACCAACTGTAGTCTCCAAACACTTTTCAAGGGTAGCCCCATGTAGAGCGCATTGCAATAAACTAACCGTGAGGTGACAAGGGCATGAACGACTGTGAGGAGAGCCTCCCGATCCAAGTAGGGTCGCAATTGGTGCACCAGGTGAACCTGTGCAAAGGTCCCCCTAGTTACAGCTGTCAGATGTTGCTCTAATCTTAGCTGTGAGTCTAGGAGGACACCCAAATTGCGAGCCCATTCTGTTTTACTCTTTAGTAAGTAGCAGAACCCAAATATGCTGTAGTCATCTACAATGACCAGCGCATACTTTGCTTGCATTGGATCCACCAAATCTGCAGGTATCAGCTCTAGAGCGCTTGTTGTCTGCCTTGTGCTACTTTTGCTTACTGGGAACGCTTTGGACTTTGATGACTTACATACTGCACAGTCCAAATATGCCTTGCATCCCTTTAAATTTAATCCTTCTGCAAACTGTTGCATTCGTTGCACAACTCTTAAGCTGGCATGGCCAAGCTTTCTGTGCAAGAGATGGACACATGAATCATGTTGTGGCACATTTCCAAATGTTTGGGCACATTGAATCTTTTGTCCCTGCAACATATAAAGATTATCCTGCTTTATGCCCTGTGCACATACATTCCCATTTCTCTTTATGAGACACTTCCCATTTGCAAATGTGGACTCAAATCCTTACTTGTCTAAACTAGAGACACTCAGCAAATTATGCTCCATTTCAGGCACACATAATATATCATTAAACCTTGTTTCCAAATATGGAATTTGCACACTGCCTCTTCCAATGACTTTAGCCTTCTGGCCATTTGCCAAGGCTACTGTATTTCCAGCAACTGATTCCAACCTGTAAAACATTTAGAATTGTTAACAATTGTTTGACTTGCACCACTGTCAATCAACCATTTGTCTCTGCTATTGCAACAGCTAACTTTTGCAACAGCAATTTGTCCTATTGCAATTGTCCTCCTTGCAAATAATTTCTTCTTTGCAAACAGCTTTTTCTTTGCAGTCTTTCTTTAAACGTGTTGTTTCACCACAAATGAAGCACTGCCTCTGTTGCTGGGCTTTCTACTTACAAAGTCTTTGCTGGGCTGTAATCTGATCTCTTCTGCTGCTACTTATCTCTTTGCAGATATCTTGTCTGTTGCTAGGCTCCCTGGAGAAAACCAGTCTATGGAATTTTCCAGTGGTGAAATCTGAACCGGTTTACTACCGGTTTGTTGGCTGCGCATGCACAGTGCACACCACGCACCAAATGTGAGATGCGCACACGCAGTGCACACCAAAAGGAGGCATGAAGTAAGTAGAACAGTGTGCAAAGGTGGATGATCAACTGTGGCGTGCAATCTTTTTTTTTACTTTTAAAAGCATTGCTTTTAAAAGTAAAAGAAAAGCTTCTGATGATTGCACTGCTCAGCTGGGATCATCAGAGGCTTTTTTTTACCTTTCAAAAGCATTTTTTCTACAACCTCTTCGGCCAAAGAGGTTGTAAAAAATGCTTTTAAAAGCCTCTGATGATCAGGCAACTCAGCTGGGATCGTCAGAGCCTTTTAAAAGCATTTTTTAAAAAAAATGCTTTTAAAAGGCTCTGACGATCCCAGCTGAGCCGTGTGATCATCAGAGGATTTTTTTTTTTACTTTTAAAAGTATTTTTAAAATACCTCAGGGATTTCTCCTCATGGCTTTTTCTGTAATGGTGTTTCTGCTCCTCAGCAATCAAACAAGCCTTTAGAGCCACCATATGCAACTTCTACTCTGGTTTGCATTCAAATACTGCAGAAACAGTGTCCCAAGTTTCATCCAGACTGTTTAATATTAGCAGCACCTTTTGGGACTCAGGAAACTGCATCCCACGCTGTTCTAACTCCACAAATAAAGTTTGCATTTGTATAAAATGCTGTTCCACAGATTCTCCTGGTTGCAAACTGGCTCTGTATAATTTTCTTGATAATTGAACAATATTGCATGCTGACACACTCACATACACATTTCTTAACTTCAGCCAGACCTCCTTTGCAGTCTTTAAATCAGCTACATTGATAAACTGTTCATCCTCTAAACTCAGGATGATATAAACTGTTGCTTTATCATGCTGCCTCTGATCTCCAGCTGTAAATGCATGGGGTGGATTAATAACCATATCCCACAGCTCCTTAGCCTTCAGAAAACATTCCATCTTTGCAGCCCAATGAATTTATTGCTAACATATACAAACATTTATTAAAAATGGAAGCAGAGGATGAACAAGTTAAATATTGTGTGATAAAATTGACAAAAGATAGGATCCATACCCACATATTGCTTAGCACATTGTAAGCCGCCCTGAGTCTCCGGAGAAGGGCGGCATATAAATCAAATTTAAAAAAAAAATATGGATCAGTATATGAAAGAAAGGGTTGAAATATACATTGAAAGGTAACCTTAAAGAGAATTTTTATAAAATGAAGCATTGCTGGAAATGAAACTGGATAAGTGGTCAAATATGCATAAGGGAGTTTCAAATATTTTCTGGAAATGTAATCAAACTGAGGATACATTTTTCATCTTTGATGGATATGTAAATCAGCTAGAAAATATTGGGATCATATGTACATTCTGATTTAGAAGATTTTAAAAGTGAATGTAGAATTGAAACGAGATAATTTTCTTTAGGGCTTAATCAATAAACAACTGGAATCATCTTATGGATAACAGCAGCAAGACTTCTACATGCTCAAAGGTGGAAGGATTTACAAATACCTAAAGTGGAAGAATGGATGGTGAAGATGAAATTGATGGAGATGGTGAAATTAATAGTTTTGATTAAAGAAAACTAACTACTTTTATTTCTACTTGGAAACCACTTTTGGATTATTATTTTTCATGAAAACTGAAAGAAATGAAATGTTGACTTTGGGATTTAATGATAAGAATTATATGGGATTATATAAATAATTCAGACATGTATTAAGCTTAGAGTTTGATTTGCATCTATACCAAAGAAAGTCAGAAATCATTCTTTCCCTATGTTTCTTACTTTTTTCTTTTTGTACCTCTTATCTATTTAATTTTTTTTATTTTATAAATCTTTTTTTATCTGTTTATCTTTTAATCTTGGGTTTTTTAATCAATACAGTTATAATAAAAAGCATTTTTTTTTTTTGTCAAGCAGCCATGGTATTATGAAAGAATCTAATCCTTTGCCTCTATACTTTTTTGCTCATGGAAGCAAAAGATTTACTGGGAGAAAAGTTACATGTTTCTTAAGAAATAAACTAATGTTGTAAATAGAAAGTATGGAGAGGATCTTTTAATTAAGAGTTTCCGATTCCTATGTGAACACTTTGTCCATTCTTCACTTAGATTTTTTAGAATGAACACAATTATAAATACAGGAAAAAAAAGATTCAACTGTGGTATAGAAATATTACTAGTGCAACTGCCTATTTTTTAATTCATTAAAGGAGCCTTAGATTTTTCTTAAAAAATAAATAAATCCCAAAATCGCTGTGATACCACTCCACAAAACTTGCTGTAACTAATTTTTATTATCTAGCTTGCATGCAGAGGCATAGAATATGGAATCCATTCCTTTAAAAAGGGTCAAACAGATAAGTGAACATATTGAGCAAACTAAGCATATTGAATGAGCAAACAGGAGTGTCACTGTTAACAGAAGGAAAAGAAAAAGAAAGAAAGAAAGAAAGAAAGAAAGAAAGAAGGAAGGAAAGAGGAAAGTGATTTAAAAAAACTACATGCTTTGAGAAACTGTGCTCAGCTGTGAAAAGGTGAAAAGACCATATTTTAAATAGCTGCTGTTTTCAAAGGGTATATTCTGAGAGTTGCTGTTAGTTCATTGTGGGTGACTGACTGCTTCCTGCAGAGCAGTCAAAGGTTTCTACAGTGATGGTAGGTAATAAGAATTTAAGGTAGTCAGTTTCCAGGAGGGAATGAACTGAGTGCCTTAACACATAGCACTAATAAGAGCTTGCAAGTGAAGTTCAGATTGAGAAGGTATCATGGAGAAACAGAAAGCTTTCTACAGAACTTCTAAATAGTCATAGCTAAATCTACCTCAAATAACTTTAATTCATTCTGATAAAAGTAACTGGTTAAGGAAAGGATGAAAAAGTGGGATAGGTTTTAGCTGAACCATCTGTAAGGTTATTTGAATAAACAAGTGTATTTGTATGAATATACTTAATCAATATGTAAAATAGTCTGGGGAAAAAACCCTGAAAGCAGAACTAAATTAGGAAACACAAACACTCTGGTTTTTCTTGAAGCAAACAAAAATTATAATGACGGTGATGATGACAGCCAGAGTCATTTACCTAGAAATGAAAACAGATAATGGCTATCACATTTACAAAGGAAATAATTTGATCCAATAAATAGTCAAATTACCACACAGCAGGAGACTTTATACAGGATTATGTATCTGAATATGAGTGATAAAAGTTTATTGTTATCGTTTTGTTATTAGGATAGAAAAAAAATTGGGCAATAATATTATTCAAGGCTTTATTCTTATGTTAAGCCATACTGTACTGTAATGTGAATGCTTGTCTTTTCTTTGCATTATGTCACCCTAAGCAATGAAACTATTCTTTTAAACATACGAATCTCAATCAGGTTTTTCTGACAACTACTGGCACCTTGAAATGAACTCAGAAATTGGTTGACAACCATTGGAACCAATGCTGAGGAAAATGTTTCTGAAGAGAAGACACAGATAGAATTTCAGTGGCTGCACTTTATAGTAAATGCATTTGTTTTGCAAACACAGTGTAAACAGGAAGTTGTTAGAATGTGATTAATTGTGATCTAAAATATAACTTGAACTGAAAGAGCATCATTTCTCAAACAAAATTCCAAAGAATGCTTTCCACAGTGGAAGAGGTATAAAACTTTCCTAAAAATCTAAAGGGGAAAATATGCAAATCTGGTAAAAATGTACACTGTTAATAGGTTTTTTAATGTAATAATATAATAAGGGCAAATCAACAGAACCTAAATAAATGTATACTATTAATGAACCTTTTAATAAAAAATAAATAACTAGAAGGGCAAATTAATGGGAAATAAATAAATGTAAGAAACATGTTAACGTGTCAAACATTATGGAATTTAGCTTGTACGTATTATTAAAAGTGCTGCAAAACTGGGAAAATCATTGTGCGAATGTTGATGGAAGCCACAGGAATGGTAACAAAAGCTACAGAGCAAGTGGGAGGACAACAACTATAGTGAAATGTAAGCCATTAATGCAAGTGAATTTCATTACTGGAAGGTTAACAAATGTCAGGGAGAGTAGGAGGAAATAGCAGAACATAACTACATTCCAGACAAAGCAAAGAGATTACATTTAAGAGAAGCAGGTAGCCAAGAGAGTCACATCTCTAGGTAACAGATATTTGGAAGTATAAAAGGTGATCATTGCTCTGACTGCTGTAAACAAAAGAGTCCACACACCCCCACCCTTGAATTCCACCATATGATGAAGCGAACAATTCTACATGCTTTTTTTATAAATGCCTGCCACAGTAACAACCATTAATTTTTCTTTGGAGCTGCACCTCTCTCTACAGAGGTAAAATGCATCCTTTGAGTTATAACTTGTTCAGGCTATTGTTTTCTGAATTTTAATTGTGTTGATATATGTGGTGGATATATGTCCAACTATGTTCTTTCATGCTTCTTTTTGACCATTCAACTCTCTTGAAAGACTTAGTATGGGCAGAAGTCACGTTTGAGAATCCATCAATGCAGGCTTTGACTTTGAAATCTAAATAGTGGTCACTGTTCAAATTAAGTTGTTTTAATACTGCAGGGACAACTGCACTATGAAAGGGAATTGTGATGTAATGCATGTCTTTTGGAAAGTCCTTAGCTCTCTCCTAAATTTGGCTCAAAGGTTTTCTTTAAGGAAGCCAACTTAAACAGATGTTGGATTGTTCCAGCTTGACCACTAAACCTAGCCAAACTAGACGTTACAGCTGCCTACAAAATCAATGGAACAATCTGAGGTAGAGCTCTGACTGAGATATTCATAGAACATAGACTAACAGGTTTAGAAAGGATCTTGAAGGTTTTCTAGTTATCATTCAATCAGACTGATCTTCAGATTGATAATCAGACTGAATATCAGATTCAGTTATTATTCAGATTGATATTCAGTTATCAATTTGCTAATTTTGTCTTGGCGAAATACCACAAGCAGCCATTGCCAACATGATTCTATTCTAGATTCTAGATTCTATTCCACTGTTTCTTTGATATTAGTGTAACTCTTGTCAACTCTAACAGTGAGTTGTCTTGTGGTGAGTTGGCTGTAGTGAGTTGTCCTACAGTGAGTTGGACATGGCAAGTTGGCCTTGCTGAGTATCTCTTTGGAGAACAGGAAAGGATGGATATGTGATTGGGAATAAGGACCATTGGTGGGTTTAAATAAATGTTGGGTCCAGGGGCAGAAGATGGTGATCACTGGGTAGCTATTGCAGGAGAAGGGGTCTCACAACACAGCAGGCATTAACCCTAGATCTGAGTGCTGAATCATTAGGTACATTGATCTTGGGCTTCTGCTTATAAGCACCAGATCTGTATGGAAAAGGAGTTTAAAGTAAGGATATTCATTATACATTGCTATCCTAGGCTGAGCCAAAAATGCTACTGAAATCTTGAACCAGTATTGGAACTTTAAGAGACTGTACAGGGAGAAACAAGCTCAAGCTGAACACTAGCAAGGAATTGCTGGTCGTCTGTAAACCTCTAGGTATAGAGGACTTAGGGAATGGCCTTGAAGGACAGGAGGAAGACTTACTCCCTATTTATGGTTTTGATGGTTAGACAGGATAGATTACAGAAAGAAGAAGGCCATGTTGTAATTTTAGAGAATGAGGTAAATTTATAAAGGTAAAAGTAAAGATTTCTGATTCTAGGGTGTGTGTGCGCTCATCTCCGTTTGTTAGCTGAGGGAACCAGCGTTGTCTGAAGACACTTCCAGGGTCATGGGGCCAGCATGACTATATGTTGAGGTGCACAGAACACTGTTATCTTCCCACCAAAGCAGTACCTGTTTATCTACTTGCATTTGCGTGCTTTCAAACTGCTAGGTTAGCAGGAGCTGGGGCAAATAATGGGAGATCACCCCATCACGTGGCGCTCAAGTCTCAACCTGGGCTATCAGCTTTCTAGTTGACAAGCTCAGCATCTTTAGCCACTGAGCCATTGTGCCCAGGGGTGGATTCTACTTATCTTTACTATCGGTTCACAATGGGGCTGTGCACGCACGCTCACTTCGCTCATGCGCGCACTCTTCTCCACAAGCGCAGAAGCTTCTGCACATGCACAGAAGCATTTTGATGATGTCAGGGTTGGTGGGAGGGGCCTCCCACTGGTTTTATTACCAGTTCTATAGAACCAGTGCGAACCGGGGGCAACCCACCACTGATTGTGCCCCTGTTAAAATTTATACTTGTACTTATAACTACTGTAAAGAAAATAGGAAACTACTTCTTTGTATCTTTCTTTTCTATTTTTCTTTTTTTCCCTTTCTTGCACTTTTAGTTTTCGCTTGTTTTCGTTTAGTTTTTGCTTTATTTTCTTTATTTATTTTTTTACTAATTTTTATCTTCTTTTAAAAATCTTTTAATAAAATGATAGAGCCACTCCAAAGGCTCTTATGGTTGGATAAGTGCATCTTGTGCTGGTTCCAAGAAAGTAATCTCAGTAATGTCTCAGACATTTACCCCTCCCTGGTTCACACAAAAGGTGTATGTATGTTGGGGGGGGGGGAGGGGGGCAAGCACTTTCAGATTTGCAATAATCTATTGCTAAGGTTGTTATAATCAAAATAGTCCTCACCTATATGGCTTCATAGTCTGGTCTACCTCATAGGACCTAGAAGTCTTCCTAGATTCACAGATACTTCTAAAAAAGCCTAATACTGTAAGACTATAGCTACGGAGGTCTTGATCCATATTCTGAGGACTGCCATCAGTAATGCAAATGTACAAGGTCTGTGTTTTTTAAAAAGCTGTATATCTCCCTTTCTACTGTGCTGTTTCCCAGTTTGGCAGGGAAAGGAAAACTGTTATGTAAACCTAAAAAAATACTATTAATAATATAAACCATGTAGCACATTATACACCCTGTTTTCCCAAAAATAAGACATCCCCTGATAATAAGACCATTGGGCTTTTGAGCACATGGCAATAAGGCCAAGTGCATATTTCAGGGTTCAAAAAAACATAAGACAGGGTGTTATTTTTGAGGAAACACAGTAATCCCCCTGGATGGATGAGTCCAGGGGGGGAGATGGGGATAAGTCTTGAGAATATTATCTGGGAAGAGTTTGACCATGTGGCTCCCGAGGACGTGGACAGGATTCTGGGTAGGCTTAGTGCTGCCACATGTTTACTGGACCTGTGTCCCTCCTGGTTGGTCATGGCCTCTCGGGAGGTTACACGAGACTGGCTCCAGGGGATTATAAATGTTTCTTTGAGTGAGGGTGCCTTTCCCGCCGCCTTGAAAGAGGCGGTGGTGAGGCCTCTCCTCAAGAAGCCTTCCCTGGACCCGAGAGTGGTGGCACGACAGCTCCTTCGGTACCTGGATGAAGCTGTTTATCTGGACCCGTACCAGTCGGGCTTCAGGCAGGGGTACAGCACATAAACGGCATTGGTCACATTGGTTGATGATCTCTGGAGGGCTTGGGGTTGTTCCTCTGTCCTGGTCCTATTAGATCTCTCAGCGGCTTTTGATACCATTGACCATGGTATCATGCTGCAGCGGTTGAGGGGGTTAGGAATAGGGGGCATTGTGCTACGGTGGTTCTCCTCCTTCCTCTCCGACCGCTCGCTGTTTGTGTTGGCAGGGGGGCAGAGGTCGACCTCAAGGTGCCTCGCAAGGGTCGGTCCTCTCGCCCCTTCTGTTCAACATTTATGTGAAGTTGCTGGGCAAGATCATTGTATTCTATGTTTTTTATCTTGGCTGTACACCGCCCTGAGTCCTCAGGGAGAAGGGCGGTATATAAATTGGAAATTAAATTAAATTAAATTAAATTAAATTAAATTAAATTAAATTAAATTAAATCCGTGGTTTTGGAGTGAGGGTATATCAGTACGCTGATGACACTCAGCTGTACATCTCCACCCCAGACCACCCCAATGATGCCCTTAACATGATGTCCCGCTGCCTGGAGGCTGTACGGGTCTGGATGGGGAGAAATAGGCTCAGACTCAACCCTTCCAAGACCGAGTGGCTGTGGCTTCCGATGTCCCGGTATAGTCAGCTGACGCCATCGCTGTCTATAGGGGGTAAATCTTTAGCCCCCACAGAGAGGGCTCGCAATCTGGGTGTCCTCCTGGATGCACGGCTGTCTTTAGAAGAGCATATGATGGCCGTGGCCAGGGGGGCCTTCTATCAGGTTCGCCTGATTCGCCAGTTGCGTCCCTTTCTGGACCGAGACGCCTTGCGCACAGTCACTCACGCCCTTGTTACCTCTCGGCTGGACTACTGTAATGCTCTCTACATGGGACACCCCCTGAAGAGCACTCGGAGGCTCCAACTGGTCCAGAATGCAGCCGTGCAGGTGATATGGGTGCAACCCATTGCGCTCATGTAACACCTCTCTTGCGTGAGCTGCACTGGCTCCCGGTGGTCTTCCGGGTGCAATTCAAGGTGTTGTTTACCACCTTTAAAGCGCTCCATGGCTCAGGACCTGGGTACCTATGAGACCGCCTTCTGCCACCGATAGCCTCCCACCGACCAGTTCGCTCCCACAGAGAGGGACTCCTCAGGGTGCCGTCGGCCAAATTATGTCAGCTGGCGACATCCAGGGGGAGAGCCTTCTCTGTGGGAGCCCCTGCCCTTTGGAATGAACTGCCCCTGGAAATACGCAGAATCTCTGACCTCCGAGTTTTTCGCTGTGCCCTCAAGACCCTGCTCTTCCGACAGGCAGGGCTATCTTTGTAATGGAATTTTAAATTTGGAGTTATTAAATTTTTGGGTTTTTAACGAATTTTGGTCGCAAATGTAAGAATTTTAATAATTTTTAAATTTAATTATGATGTTTGTATTGTGTTTTTACTTGGCTGTGCACCGCCCCGAGTCCTTTGGGAGAGGGGCGGTATAGAAATAAAATTATCTTATCTAATTGTATAACATTAATATAACAAAATAATGTTATTTATTGTCAATAATAATATTTTCTTGTTGTCCCCTCCCAAAATACCAACAACCCAGAAAAGCCAGCTGTGATTTGTTTAATTTGTATACAGCTCTACTCACAGCAGCCTTCATTCCCCCAAAATATTACACAGAGTGCTATGTACCATAAGGTTTAATCTCGACAATTTTACAGTATAGAAAGAAGACTAAATCTGGCAGCAGAAATCTACTTTTTTTAGGCAGAAGCTCTGAAACAGAATTCACCATTTGTATTATATTACTTCTCCTTTTTCTGATTACGCTTTCTTTCTTATGATCTTTCTTTCCTGTTCTCCTTCAATATCCAGGTAAGGGCAGACATTGGCCTTAAATAACTTGTACAGACATTGTAATTGGGCATACCTGCTCCCTCTAGAGACTCCTTTTCTATTTACCATGGAGCTGAAAATTGGAGAGAAATGCTAGACCAGTGATATATTTCAACTCACCATAATAATCCACTACCAAAGCAACAGCCTTAACAAATGAAGAGCCGATGTTGGGAGGACTGAGGGCTGAGGGCTACACTTAGCTTTGGAATGACGAGCCCTAGCCCTAAATGGGCACAGCCTAGATGGAAATATTTGCTTTAGTTAAGTTTAATTGCAATTAATTACTCCTCATTTACCCAACATTATTTCCTCTCGTCCCCTTAAAAATGAACATTCTGTAGCTTTTGGAGAGCTGTGGGGGCATGTGACCATGCACTTTTGTTTTAAAGAGGCCTGGAGTAAGGATTGACTTTTTTTCAAATACTTGATACCAAGGGTAAGAAATAAATTTTACCTTTACCACTATGAAGTGTCTGAGTTCTGCTGCTTTCCACACAAACAGACAGGAGAGAGGGGGGTGGGGGAAGAGGTAAAAATGCATGTGGAACCTCTGATGTTTAGATTTTGTTTTTCTTGCATTTTTTCTAGTTAGATGAAGCCAATTGAGTCCTTGAAAATTATTTGTATTTTTGCCTTTGTAATCTCTATGTTTATTTGAATGCTTTCGTTGGAGTTATTTTCTGAAACTCATCTTATTTGCAACATTTCCTGGCAGATAACTTTCCTTACACTGTAATTTCAGGATCAACAATAATGTTGACAATGGAGGAAAGGGCAAATCATATCAATAAGAAAACAAGAAGGACATGTTTATATTTTAACATTCAGCCAAAAAGAATAGCTTACATAAATATAGTTATTGAAAATTAAATTGATAATAAATTTCTTACTTTTTCTTACTTTTGATCCACTATATAGCAAAGGAATAAAGTATAGCAGCCTGATAAACATAATATAAATTAATATAAAATATGTACATTGATACATAAGTGGAACACCTTGGAGATAAGAGGCTTGAGTCTAAACCTCTGAAAATACATCATAATAGAACACCGTCATTCTGAAAAAGTTGTATGTTAATGTAGGTTTTAATTTCTGGTCAATCAATAACTTCCTTGGGTGACCTTGAGGCAGTGTTGGCTCTTGACCTTAATCCTTTGTCTGCTTGTTGCAAGAAGAAAACAATGAGATAACCTTCACATGGGCTACGTTTCATGGAAGAATTACAGTGTGCCTCTAGGTTACAATCTCTTCAGGTTAAACACTGAGAAATCTATTTTATTTTAAAGGAAGAATTACAGTACAGGGCTGAAATAATTGTTATCTGAAAGTATTATAATTTGGACAGATAATTCTAATTATATTGTATTTGGTGAAAAAGAAAGTACAGGTAGTCCTGGACTTATGACCAATTGAGCCCAAATTTTTTGTTGCTAAGTGAAATATTTGTTAAGTGAATTTTGCCACATTTTACGACCTGTCATGCCACAGTTGTTAAGTGAATCACTGCAGTTGTTAAGTTAATAACACGGTTGTTAAGTGAATCTGACTTCCCCATTGACTTGTCAGAAGGTGACAAAAGATGACCACATGAACCTGGGACACTGCAACCGTTATAAATATGAGCCAGTTGCCAAGCATCAAAATTTTGATCACATGACTATGCAGATACTGCAACAGTCTTAACTGTGAAAAACAGTCATAAGTCACTTTTTTCAGTGCAGTTGTAACTTTGAACAATCACTTAATAAACTATTGTAAGTCGAGGACTATCTGTATTCTGCAAAATGTGAATCATTTATATATATATTACATTTTTCTACTACATTATTCTGCCCTTGTCATTAGCGATGCTGTAGGGAAATTCAACTTTTAGAATAGAATAAATACTTTATTGTCACTTTAAATGTACACTAATCAGCATACATTAAAATGAAATTTTGTTGCATTCAGCTCTCAAAAGATAACCATTATTCATGTACTCACATACGCACACATATATGACACAGAGAAACATCACAGTCGAATTCATGTATATATATATAATTTATATTTGCTGATAAAGAAATAAAGGGAGACTAGTATAGATCTATTTCAAGCTATTTAGCTCTCATCAGCTAGCCATACCCTTACTCGGATTTGAACTTGGGCTGCCTTCATATTAGGCAGTTGTATTAACTCTGAGCCACAAGTTCTCCTCCCTTTATCAGCTGAGCCAGGGGAGAGATTAAGATTTTGCATCAAATTTATATTTGCTGATAAATTTATTTATTTATAAATTTATAAATAATTTATAAATTTATAAATTATCAGCAAATATAAATTTGATGCAAAATAGTTTGTCGTGAAAGCGACTGCCTGAGGGCTCCTGGATTGGAGCCAAAAGGCAAAAGGGAAGCAGTATGCTCCCTCCCATATTGAGGTAGACCAGGTGCTTCAACAGAATATATATATAATCTATAATCTATAATCTTCTCAGCTGTCCTTACCACTCTCTGTATGGACCTTCTATCTGATGCATTACTGCCACCAAACCAAATAGTGATGCAATTTGTTAAAATGCTCTCAGTTGTGCCTCTGTAAAAAGTGGCCAGGACAGAAGGAGGAAGATGTGCTCTCCTCATCAGATGCAGGAAATGCAGACATTGGTTTGCACGCTTCACTAAAGATAATGTATGAAGAGTCCAAGTCAGATTGTTAGTGATCTGCAGATATTTAAAACTATTGACCACCTCCACAGCTGCTGTCTTGATACAAAGTAGAGTATGACTATGCTGGTTCTTTCTAAAATCAACAATGATCTCCTTTGTTTTGTTAACTTGATTCAAAATCAAGTTATTTTTATTGCACCAGTCCACCAAAGCCTTCATTTCCACCTTATAAGAATATTCATTGTCATCCCGGATAAGCCCCACCACTGCCTTGTCATCCGCATACTTCACAATATGATTAATCACAGACTTGATACAGCAGTTGTGGGTCATCAAGATGAACAGTAACGGACTCAAGACTTTGTGGGGAACCTATACTCCAGGAGATGGAATTGGAAACTTTTCTTTCAACTCAAACAAACTGGGGCCTATCAATAAGGAAACCCAATATCCAATATTAGGCCCAGTTTGTTCACCAAATGCTGAGAAATGATTGTGTTGAATGCTGAACTAAAATCAACAAGCAGCATTCGCACATGAGTATTCTTCTCCTCCAGGTGCGCCAAATTAAGATGAAGCACACAAGAAAGTGCATCATCTATAAACAGGTTCTTCTGATAAGCAAAAGTGCTACCACATCACCTGATTTAAAAGCAGCATTTCTCACCATCATCACACGTACCTCCTAAGATATCCAAGGTTTCTCATTTGCCTGCATAACAATTATCTTAAAAACAGTGACATCCTCCATACACTTTGGAATATAAGCATGTTGACCAATAAAGTCAAGTTATTTTCCAAAGCATCAGAGGGCAAGACAAGAAACAATGGATGGAAACTAATCAAGGAGAGAAGCAACCTGAAATTTAGGAGAAACTACCTAACAGTGAGAACAATTAACCAGTGGAATAGCTTGCCGTCAGAAGTTGTGGGTGCTTCATCACTGGAAGTTTTAAGAAGAGATTGGACAGCCACTTGTCTCAAATTGTATAGGGTCTCCTGCTTGAGCAGGGGTTGGACTAGAAGATCTCCAACTCTATTCTGATTGGTTGATTGATTGAGTCTGCAATACCTGACAATTGCATATTTCATTAACATACGTTGTCGGATTGATTTTTCTTTAAAAAAAAAATAGAACCAAGAAGCTTTAAATATGTTTGTAAACTCTTTTGAAAAGTACATAAGTGAGGTGATGAATGTCAAGTGAATAACATTTTTATGTTAAATGCTAGCACACAATGAGCTAGTCAAGGTTTCCAGTACAATATAATGTTTCCTGTACATTGTGCAACGTGGTCTGTTCTTCTAAAAGAAGAATTCTCAACTGGCAGATAGTTCAGTTCATATTAAATACACCTACCAAAACATGCTAGTTAATGGATAGCATAACATCATTGGAATCTATTTTGATTGTAAGCATCCTTCTTACTTGCCATTCTGATAACAAGGTGTTATGCAACATTTTTATTTAATGCCATTATTTCATATCAGAAGCTTGGCAATATTTGATAATTGACATGGAATTGTTTCAGTAATTCACATCACAATAATAATATGCAAAAGTATATCTCCGTTGATTTTGGTAGAGAGAAGCCCTCCATGTTTCAGGCAATCCTAGAATATCCATTCAAATCTTATTGTATGCTACAATTTTTTTTAATGGAAGAAGACCAAAGAATAAAGAAAATTTTCACTGATTGTACGGTACTTCTATTGAAGAATAGTGAGAGATGCTCATCTTTTTTACTAGCTTTCCCTTGAAATTATAATAATCCCTAATGATGATTATTATTAAATTTTTATCCTGCTTTTTTATAAATAACTCAAGGCAACATGCATAATACTCCTTCCTCCCCCTATTTTCCCCACAGCAAGCCCCCTGTGATGTGAGCTGGACTGAGAGACAATGACTGGCTGAAAGTCACCCTGCTGGTTTTCCTACCAAAGGTGGGACTAGAACTCATGGTCTCTGGATTTCTATCCCGGAGCCTTAGGGTTCAGACCAAACTGGCTCTCATAAGTGAAAGTTGGAAGCCATAGCTCAATTTCCTGATCTCCCAGAGGTCCACAAAAATATCAGAATGTGCTAATGTTCTATCATTGGAAGGTTGGGATCAAATAATTTTAGATATTTGGGATTACAGGACAAGAATGGAAGCAGGGTATTTTGCCTATTTCAACAGTAGAATTTGAGAAATCCCGAAAGGCTGCAAATGAGATTCGTAGGAGTGGAGGTGCTATCTGTTTAGGTTGCCATAAAAGCTGCTTTGTATTGATTAACTTTTCATTAATTTTAAAGTAATATTATGTTGACTGGGAACTGGAAAACAGCCTGCTGTATTATAAATGTGGTTTGTCTTAAAGATTATGCTGAATTGTTGCCCAATTACATAAAAAGCAATTTATAAATATTTTAAGAACAGGATAATTTGCTGAAAATCAAATGATTTGGGCACATGTTAGGTACTGGGGTTCTCCACTCTGATTCTGGATGTACAGACAGAATCTATGGTAGCAATTTTATTTATTTTATTTATTTTATTTTTAAATTCATATACCGCCCTTCTCCCTGAGGACTCAGGGCGGTGTACAGCCAGAATTAAAAAACATGAAATACAAATATTAAAAAACAATTAAAATATATATAAATTTGGCCCAAAATTAAAAATACAAACCAATTAAAACATTTAACATTTCTTCTTAAGCCAGCCCGGCTTGCTGGAAAAAGTGAGTTTTAAGGGCACGGCGGAAGGCACTAAATAAATAACATAACAGTAAGCAGATTCAGGGCACAAAATGCTGACAAATGCAATGGCAGGGAGATCTTTTCCTTCTTTTGGGAGGGCAGGTCAGATAAATGATGATAATTTCTTCAAGTGACACATATTCGGGGCCAATGAAAATGGTACACTGGAATACACAATAGATGTGATGGCAGGGATACATCCTTTCTGAAGATTTTACGAAATGACTAGGAAATGCAACATATCTATTTATCAGGTATTAGAATTCTCTGTCATTTCTCTAGAAATGTTTCTCAACTAAAGCAACAAGTGATTAACAGGCTGGACCCATCCCAGAGAGATCCAAGTTCAAGTCTCAATTACCAGCCCGCTGACTGGATGATGGAGATCTATCATACTTAGCCTGACACACCTCATGGGGCTATTCTGGGGAAAAATGATAGCATGGAAAACTGTGTTTGTCACCTTTTGCTCCTGGATGAAAGATAAGATTTAAACTTAGTGAATGATTTTTTTTTTTTTGCTTCTTTACAATTGAATTTCTCCATATTTTTAATCATGTAGGTGAATGGGAAATGTTCCACTCTTGCAAATATTTGCATTCGATTTACCACAAACTTTCAGATATTCAGTCCAGCTTGAGGTATTTATCCCAAAGGAATTCTGAAATAAACAAAACCACTGCAATGTTGTATGAAAATGTGAAAGAATGGTTGGATTATGTTGGCCAATTTAACAATGGCTTGATTTACAGCAATTAGCAGGTGACATTTTTCATCGCCTAGAAATAAACATTATTGCTTGCTAAGTGTTGCAGGTCAAGCCATCATTAAAGGCACAGCTGCAGATTTTTTCTTTTATTAAGTCCAAGGCCAAACAAAAGTGAACCCATGAGTGCCTATACTGTATAAGGTAAAGAAAAAAAATGCTCTCTGACTAGTCTATTTATTCAACATACTGATTCAGTTAATATCTATCCTGCACATTTCATATACATTATAAATACTTACAGAGAAGATCACAATTGAACATAAGCAAATTGATGTACAGCGACATTAAAAATTGCAGGCACCTATGCAATCTAGGAGGATGCCTGAGATATTCTTGGAAGCAAAGATGGTGTTGGAGGCAGATGCTTTGCTTCACAGCATGTTTACTTCCCATTTAATTTTTAAAGAAAAGACACTTAGAAAGTTGGGTGGATAAGCTAATCTGGAAGGAATTTATAAGCTTAGACTTGTTGGATACCATACTGCCTCCTTCAGTTATAAGCTTTGAGAACTACAGCTACAAGTCTGTGAGGAGCAGTATTAGTTTTAATAGAATACTTCACACAAATAATTCTCAGAAATACCTCTCTCCACCCTCTCCCTCTGTGTTAAGAGGCTGTCATAACGTTCATAAATCATGTAAATCAGTGGTGAAATTTGAACCAGTTTGCTACTGGTTTGCTGGCTGCGCATGCACACTGCACACCAAATGTGCTGCGCGTGCATGCACAATACACACCAAAAGGAGGCTTGGGAAGGTAAGTAGGACGGCAGGGGGGGGGATCAGCTGTGGCGTGCGATCTTGGGAACCTTTTTAAAAACTTTTTTAAAGCATTATTTTACTATTTATTCGCCCAAACCAGTAGTAAAAAACCACTTAAAAAGTTAAAAAAAAAGTTCCGATGATTGCACATAGCTCAGCTGATCGTCAGAACTTTTTTTTTTACATTTTTTTACTACCGCTTCAGCGAACCAGTAGCATTTTTTACTACCGGTTCGGGCAAACCGGCCCGAACCGGTAGCATTTCACCCCTGATGTAAATTATAGCAAAATTGTAGCAGCCACTTTTTGGATTAATAGCAATAGTTTGGGTTGTCGTCTGCTGTAATTAAGCATAAAATGAGCAAGACAGAAAGGAAACTTTAGGATGAAAACAGAATAAAAGAATTGGATGAGTGTATAATACAAAATGAACTATGCAGCATCTTCTCAAAAGTCTCCACTAAAGAAGAGTACACAATCTCCCACTGCTATCTGTTGCCCTTCACAACAATTATCCTCAATGTGCAATTTTCATCTGCTGTTTTTTGTCTTATTCCCTGAAATGAAGGAGATGAAGCTGGCGAGAAAAAATAATGCCAAGTTGTTGTGTAAATAATTCTATAACTTGATGAGCTGCAAACAAAGTTTTGAATAAAATCTGGAGATCTGGCATAGCTTAGAATGTTGAATGAATAAATCAAGAAATTATGAATAGGTCCTGCCACCATGTATATTATGACCACAAATGTGAGTTAGCAATAGCAATAGCACTTAGACTTATATACCACTTCACAGTGCTTTACAACCCACTTTAAGTGGTTTACAGAGTCCCCCAACAAACTGGGTCCTCATTTTCCATCCTCATTAGAAGGATGGAAGGCTGAGTCAACCTTGAACATTGTGAGATTTGAACTGCCATATTGCAGTCAACTGGCAGTCAGTAGAATTAGCCTGCAGTACTGCATTCTAACTACTGCGCCACCATGGCTCTTAAGGAGTTAATTGTTTAATAGGCAGCTTCAGAAGCATTAACTCTTTTGCACATTTTATCCTATTGATCACTAGGGAAATCCTCAAAGGGAGAACAATTCAGGAAACTTGGAAAAGTCTGAAAAAATGAAATTATAAAAGCCCAGCCTAACACAATATCACTGAAAAAGTAAAATAAGTGATCCCAGAAGAAACCAGCATGGCTCCATAAAGAACTCTATAACAAACTGAAAGACAAAAAGGACAAGTATAAAGGACAAGGGGCACATAACTAAGGCAGAATTCTAGCATATAGCCCAAATCTGCAAACATGAAGTCCAGAAAACTAAGGCACAGAATGAACTAAGGCTTGCAATAAATGTAAAAAATAATAAAAAGAGCTTCTTTCAATGAGTAAAAAACAAGTAAAAAGCCAAGGAAATGATTGGCCCACTAATGGGAGAAGGTGCCAAAAAAGTGATGAGCAACAGGGAGAAAGCTGAACTGTTTAATTCATTCTTTGCCTATGCAAAAGAAAAAAAACAGTCCAATCTCTCAAAAAAGAGAACTGTAAAAGATAGAGTAGGAATACAAGTCAAAATAGGCAAGAGCTATTCACTCTAGATGAGTTGAAAGTACCAGGATCAGATGAACTACATCCCAGAGTTGTGAAGGAGCTGCCAGACGTGATCTCAGACTCATCAAATCATGTCTTTCAAAGATCCTGAAGCATCAGGGAATTACCAGACCACTGGAAAAGAACTGGTGTGATTTTCACATTCAAAAAAGGGGGGAAAGTGGATCCAGGAAACTATAGACAAATTATCTTGACATCAATGCCCAGGAAGATACAGGAAAAAATGATCAAACCATGAATTTGTGAACATCTAGAGGCAAGCAAAGTTATAACTAGAAGCCAACATGGGTTTGCCAAAAACAGATCATGCCAAACAATCTTATTGCATTATTTGACAAAGTGACTTCTTCATAAATGATTTAGAAGAGAGGATAGAAAGGGAACTCATTAAATTTGAAAATGACACAAAAGAAAATAAAGTTTTATACTTAGACAAGGAAAACAAAATGGACAGGTATAGAATAGGTGGTACCTGGCTCAATAGCAATACCTGTGAGAGGGATCTTGGAGTCCTAGTGGACAATTGCTTAAATATAAGCCAGCAGTGTGTTGTAGTCACAAAAAAGACAATGCACTGCAGTCCTAGGCTGCATTAATAGAGGGCTAGAATCAAGATCATGTTAATTGTTAATACCACTTTATAACAGGGGTGAAATGCTCCCGGTTCGGACCAGATCGCCTAATCCAGTAGCGAGCGTGGCGAGTGGTTCAGCGAACTGGTAGTGATCCTGGCGCGAGGCTCCGCCCACCCGCCCGGTTGTTGTTACTTCCTAGTTTTAACCAGGAAGTAATGTGTTTTGTACCCACTGCACATGCAGGTGTACATACCAGAACTAGTAGTTAAAAATGCTTTAAAAAGTAAAAAAAAAAAAAAAGTTCCGACATCGGTCAGCTGATCGTCGAAAGTTTTTTTTTTTTTTTTTCTTTTTAGGCATTTTTTACTACCTACTCGTCTGAGCCGGTAGTAAAAAAACGCTTTTAAAAGGTAAAAAAAAGGCTCCGAAGATCACAACTGTGGCGCACGATCATTGGAACCTTTTTTTTTATGGGGGTGGGGTAGGGGGTGCATTTTTGCTCCCAGCAAGCTTCCCTGAAGCCTGCTAGGCCAAAAGCAGGGGGTGTAGGCCAAAAACGGGGGGTGTAGGCAAAAAACAGGGGGTGGGGGTGCATTTTTGAAAGAAAGAGAGAAAGAAAGAAAGGGAGGGAGGGAAGGAAGGAAGGAAAGAAGGAAAGAAGGAAGAAAGGAAAGAAAGAAAGAGGAGAGGAAGAAAGGACTACAAACCTGGCACTAGACACAGCTTCAGAGGATAATCCAGGGCTGGAAGGGATCTGGAGGTCATCTAGTCCAACCCTGCTTCAGCAGGAAATTCTTAGTGAGTTTCTGTCTTTTGATTCTCCCAGTCACATGGTTACATAACCATGCCCACCCAGTCACATGACCCCCACCAAGCCACACCCACCAAGCCACACCCACAGAACTGGTAGGAAAGAAATTTAGATTTCACCACTGCTTTATAATGCCTTTGTTAAAACCATAGTTGGAATACTGCATCCAGTTTTGGTCACCATGATACAAAAAAGTTGTTAAGACTCTGAAAAGAATGCAGAGAAGAGCAACAAATATATTAGAGGCCTGGAGGCTAAAACATATGAAAAACAGTTGCAGGGACTGGTTTAATGAAGAGAAGGACTAGGGTTGACATGATAGCAGTCTTCCATTATCTAAGGAGCTGCCACAGAGAAGAGGGGATCAGCCTATTCTTCAGAGCAACTGAATGCAAGACAAGGAGTAATGGATGGAAACTTATAAAAAGAGATCCAATTTCGAAGATTTTTCCTGTACCCAAATGAATGCCAGTGAATGAAGCAGAGGATGCTAATAGGGTCACTTGAAAAAATTGCCTGCAATAATCCAACAAAACAAAACAAAACAAAACAAAACAAAACAAAACAAAACAAAACAAAACAAAACAAAACAAAACAAAACAAAACAAAACAAAACAAAACAAAAACAACACCAAACAAACAGGAATATGAAAAATATATTCTTTTTCCACATATACCTACCACCTTTATATGAACTTTTATCTAGTTTTAAACCCCTACATTTACTTTACTAAAACCTTCATTCTCTCAGAAGGGTTTCTAGTCTGTCCAGATCATTGAGCTTAACTGTATAGCAAAATGGTAACCAAAGCAACTTTTTCATGGAGAACTTGGTGCTTCTCATTATAAACATTGTAAGGAGGAGAATTGTGTTAGTTTCTACTGGTAAAACAAAAATCAGCCTGGTAGTGCCTTTTCTGACTAGCAAATTAACTTTCAACCCACAATATCAATACAAATGACAGTAGAGTCAATGGTATCAAGCAGTATCTGATAGCTTGTAGAAGTAATAGAAACAACAGCTCATATTTCTTTGTCTTTCTCTTTGTAAATTAATCAGAAGGATGCTCATTCAGTCCCATAACTAAACACCCAAGGCTGTTTCAGTCTCATAACAAAACCTAAATTTAGTTTGGAAGGGATCCAGGAAAATCCATATCTCCCAAGAACAGTTAAGCTGAGAGTCACCAGACATAGCTTGCAGACCAGAAGTTTTTCAATTTAATTTAATTACCTGGAATGTATTTAAGAGAAACATTTGTAGTGTCCATTGTTACCCAGTTTGCCAGCTATGTTTTTCTGGCTTTTCAAAACCTGTCTAGTCAAATTTGTCTAAAACTCAGAATTAAAAACTGGATGATGTCTTCAGTACCAGCTCTGAGGTTTCTTGTTAATATAGCATCTAAATTAGACCAGCCATTCAGAGCAGAAAAGATCTGAGACTATTAGAGGAACATGTGGATCAGCACCATGATTTTCAGGTTTTTTAACATAAAGAGGAAAGAGAGTTAGTTTTCATTCAAATGGAAAAGGAAAGAAAGGCTTTTACAAAAGCAGTTTAAGAAGGATTGAGCATAACTGGGCTCTGAAGTCATAGAAAGTGGAAACTAAATGATTAAGCTTCTAATAGATTATTACGATAACATTGTCATTTTATCATCCATGCCATTTTGAAATGGGAGGAAACTACTGTGGGAGGATATGTGTCATCAGTATTACCTCACATTGAACTCAGCTCTTGATTAAAACTTTTAGGGATCCTGACAAGTAATGGGTAAAGTCTCTTTTAGCTTGAGGCCAGCTCCTGATGATTTTATGAGTACCATATAGCTCCTTGACAGAAACAAGACATTAATGCTTTGCTATTACCTTCATCCAGCTTGATTTTCCAGCTTCCCAGTCTATCCTGTAGGCACAGCATTCCCTGCAGATCACTTGTCCAAGTTTCACTCAGTCCAGGAAAAGATGTTATCTGCCCCAAAAAGTAGTGGCCAGACACTGTACTTTCCAGAATGGGAAATCACATTAAGTCTTTTTATACAAGAAGTCCAGGTGCACCCTGCGGTCTTCCTGGGTATTTCATGTATTTCTCTGCATCTCAATTTGCAGCTCATTTTAAGACTTAACAATCTCAGGCATATTACAAATACCACACAGGATATTTTCTCTCCCCACACCTTGCTTTGTTTAACCTGTAGTTTGATGAAGAGGTACCAGCAGCTCAAAACAAGTTTCCAATTCCATGATGTTTCAGCAGGCACAAATGAAGGTATTACCTTACTGTGGCTTTGGGATACATATATCTATGTTTTAGCACATCTAGCTGACAGCAATATTACATTCTGAACAAGCACTAACATAAGACTTTCATTCTTATTCTTGAGCTGCTATGTTTATTTAACTGAATCAGTCTGCTGCTGCTGCTTAGAGTGATGGCACTCAACCTTTAGCAGTCCAAGAGCCACTTCATTGCTAAGCAGATGCAGAGAGGTATAGAGCAGTGTGCAAACTCCCCCAAGTATTCGGCACGCTGAATGCCCAGACGCACGGAACAACTTTACAGCATATTAATAATTCATGGCCTTGTCAAAACATCTTAAGAAAGGGGCAATTGGAGAGGAAGTAGGTGGAGCTCGTAGAGGAAAAATACCAGAAAGAATCTTAATTACTGGACGAAGAAGATCTGGATTCAGATTCTATGCAACCTTGGCATGTATAATTTCATCTTGTGTCAAACACTTTCTTCTAGCCCAATCTACAGTAACAATAATCTTTTGCCTTTTTACCTTAAATAAGACCAGGATTTAAAAGAAGTCAAAGTACTATACCTAAATGCTTGATTGTACTAAAATGGTAATATTAGTGCCATAGCTCCTCAAGTGTAGAAGTTTGACATACAATCTGGCATGAAGCAAAAATATTTACTACATATTATTTACAGTGTTCTAAAAAATCTGCAGTGCAGCACAGTGCAGCACAATATATTCAGTTACATCTGAGAGAAAGCAATAAAAATAGCAATAACCCTTATACTTATATATCATTTCACAGTGCTTTACTGCCCTCTGTAAGTCGTTTGCGGAGTCAGCATATTGCCCCCAACAACCTGGGTTCTCATTTTACCAACCTTGGAAGGATGGGAAGGCTGAGTCAACCTTGAGCCTGTGAGAATTGAACTGCTGAATTTCTGGCAGCCAGCAGTCAGCAGAAGTATCCTGCAGTACTGCATTGTAACCATTGTGCCCCCACGGCTCTATAGTGAGTGGGTTAACTCTGCTGGTAATATATAGTAATTCAGTATATTATAATAGTGTAAAATGTTAAAAGCTACTTGTTAAATCTAAAACATGGGAGCATGGGCAACAGAAAGGCCAATGAAAGGAATAGAAATTTCACTGTACATAATAAAGTGAACGCAATCAGAAAGAAGAATTTATTTTATGTGTATAATGCATATAAAACATTATTGTATCTATAAACTTTTCTTCTACCTTCACTGAAAGTGAGAGAAAGAGGAACACTGCCCTACAAAACTCAACACAAAAGGGAAGCTGTTCTTCTCCAGCAATTCCTCACCTGCTTTCCCTTTTCTGTAAGGAGCTTGGTACTTAATTCAGTAATTTGAACTGATTACCTGGAAACTGCATCTCACGGCTACTATGGGTGATGTGGCTGGGAGCTCCCCCTCAGGTGCAAAGTCTCTGGTGAAATCTGTGTGGCAGACTCGTTTGTTATCAATAGCATGGGCAGAATAAAAGCTAGCAGAGCTGTTACTACTGCTGAGTCAGATCCTTTCTTAGTGTAACCTGTTATGAAAGGACACTTGTATTACCTGGAGCAATGCTCTTTTTGGTCTCCTTCTCCAGTCTTTCAAATGGCCACAGAATTTAAAACTATAAAGGATTAGAGGAACATGGCGTGTCTCTAGTGCTATGAGAAGGCATTTTGTATGTGTGTCAGAGGTGTTGAATCTGAGGATCCAAGGCCTTGTGGGTCCCCAAAAATTTTGGATGTGGCTCTCAGATTTTCTCCAAAAACTGGAATGAATGGTAACTTTTAGGTGACATAAGACAAATATTATTAAATACACAACACTAAAGTTAACAATATATAAAATTAACATGATTGAAAAATAAATTAATCACATTTTTTCCTGATCCTACCCACTCTTTGGGGCAGGAGGTATCTTTCCTAACACTCTGTGCAAAGGCCAAATGCAGCAATCCTTAGCCCTGAAAATCTCTTTGAAGAATTGTTCCAGAAATGTTTAAAGATGAAAGCATAAGAAGGGAGAATGCAAGCTTGAAAATGTTCATCAGCAGCTGACGAAGGTTATGTGGCCTTCTGTTTTGTATGATGTAGAAGAACCTTCAGTTAGAATCTCCATGTCTAGGATGTTCAGGCCAGGTGGGCAAACTGCAGACATAGCAGTCTTCCAATATTTGAGGGGCTGTGAAATATTTGAGAGAAGTGGGAAATCAACTTATTTTTCAAAGCACCCTGAGGGCAGGACAGGATGTAACCAATGGAAGTTTATCAAAGAGAGATCTAACCTAGAATTAAGGAGAAATTGCCTGATGGTGAGAACAATTAATCAATGGTATAGCTTGCTTCCTGGGATTGTAGGTGTTTCATCACTGGAGGTATTTAAGAAGAGACTGGACAGCCACTTGTCTGGAATGGTAAAGGATTTTCTGCTCAAGCAGGGGGCTAGACTAGAAGATCTCTAAAGTCCCTTTCAGCTCTGTAAATCTGTATTCTGTAGTCTTCCCTTGGGGAAGTAATGGGATGTGGGACTAGAAACAGGCCTTCTTGGTAATAACTCTTCACTTTGGAGTAGTCTCTCCACCCCCAAAAATCCAGTGGACTTCCTCCTTACTGCTATATCAGAAGCCTATTAAAACAGCAAACTCTCTCAAACCCCTCCCCCCAAAGACTTTGGTACTACTTCTTTGGAAGCAGCAACTGAACAAGGCCTTACAGAACCTACAGATTGTCTTCCTAACAAAAGCTATTCCTGCTGAAATATATTGTTTTTTCAGAAAATAAATCCAAACTACGTGTTACATTAAATGCAAATGTTTGTACTTTTATACTACCAATTCAAGTGTTTTTGTATCTTTGTGCTTGTGAAAAAAAAGGAGACAAGGTCGCTGGCCCATTGTCAAGATCCATGGAAGCAAAGTGCAGTCAAGGATTCATTCTAGATTCTGAGGAAGAAGTTGTAGGCGAGAGGAAGGGCAATTTAACTCAGGGGTGGAGGACATAATCTGGCTGAAGGACAAGATTGTGCCCCCCTACATATTTAGTGGGCCAGATGACGTCAGATGGGTAGGGTAGGTTCTTATGGGAAAGGAATCTTTTGCTCCACCAGAGCCCTTTTCTGGGCTAACCCCAACATCAAATCAACTTTTTTTCAATCTCTCCCCTCAGTTTCCTGTTCCCTACCATCCTATTCTTGTTAGTCAGAGAGTGGTGCGTAGTCATGGCTTCTCCTGAGCAAGGAGTCAGGAGCTGATGGCTCCTGACACGAAGCCATCAGCTTCCATAATACAGATGAGAGACTCCCTATGCTCACTCCAACCCCAACCCCCCCCCCCAGGTTAGCTGAAGTAGTTTCAAGATTCAGAACACAAAATTTGAATGGAAGAGTCAATGAAGGATACCGGGCAGCAGATCCATTGTGTAAAGTGGAAAAATAGTGGCAAATTTTTGTACAGATTGTGAAAAGTAGCACCTGCTACATTTTTACTTCTTCTGTACAATTGCATGGGCAAGGACCATGTTCTCTTTTCCAGGCAGACATCTTATATTGACTGTTCGGTGAACAATGTGGTGTTGAAGTGACTTAGTTCCACATAGAAGCAGTAATTTTATTTTGTTAATTTCCCACCCCCCCCTTTTTTTTTTTACTATATCCACTTTTGTATTAGTGATTACTTCATCCACATACCTTGCTAGGAATCTACATGTTATGTTTTACAAAGAAAATAATGAGTGAGTTGGCCTGCCTGTGGAAAACTAGGACAATCTCTGGTGACACCTTGTGGCAGATGAAGAGAGTCTCAAGGTAAGATTATTTTTTTATATTTTAAACTATTTTCTCATGAAGAAACCAAATTACTTTTAGTGGTATTTCTGGCTTCTGCGCAGTATAAGAAGGTAAAGAAAAACAGATCTGTGATATAGGAAACAGGATATAAAAATAGATCTCTTTCAATATCTATTTCAGTTCTGACAAATAGAATATAGAGGCAAATGACAAAGAAATGAACTGCATTTATCCAGGTTTAAACTTTCCTAATAATCACAGAAGATGAAAATCCCATAAAGATGCTTTTGGTTTTAAAATCTAAACCCTGCAATGGGACATAATAACGTGCTTGTCTTAGGTAGCAAATGTTAATAATACTGTTACCATTTCCCCCTAAATAAGACATCCCCTGATAATAAGCTCAATCAGGCTTTTGAGCACATGGCAATAAGGCCAAGTGCTTATTTCAGGATTCAAAAAAATATAAGACAGGGTCTTATTTTTGGGGAAACATGGTATAAAGCAGACTTGAAACGACTATTTATGTTGAAATGTATTGTCATCAACAGAAACATCAGTATTTATTTTTCTTTGCATTAATTGTGGCCTAGGAGAAGATCAATAACACACTAGGATGTGCACTTCTCAAGAAGTTTATCTTTATTTGCCATCTATGTAAAAGCATTGGCTGTACTTGTCAGTGTAGAAATGCAGTATGGTACAGAGATGAAAGGATTAAAGATTTGTAAAAGATGCCATAGTCCACAACAATCTCCCGTAACCTGGCAACATATAGCTGTGACGAGCAGTATCCATAATTCCCTGCCAACAAAGGCATTGCTCATTCTGGCTTAGGTCAGTGGGTACCCCGTAGTATGTTTATCAAGAAGTGTTGATGATGAGAACTGTGAGTTTTCCTGTTCGTTTTGGAATTACACTATTTGAATTGGCCAATCACAGCCAAGCATATCTTTTGTTGGATTGTTTGTGGCCAAAGTCGATCAAGGGAGGGATGGTTTTCTACTCTAGAACTACATCTCCCAACCAGTGTGACCAATACTGAAAGATGGTGGCAGCTGCAATTCAGCAGTATCCAGAAGGCAAATCTTCTTCGGCTCATCCATTTGTCACATAAGACATGATAAAAGAAAACATCTTCCATGACATCTTATGCACTAGGGCCAGGCCTCCTGAGATACCTAGAGAAAACCAGGAGTGTGTTTTTAAATTAGTTTTTAAGTCATAAAAGTAAATCAAGAAAGTTTTTAAAGCTTTGGTAGGTCCTGGAGTTTACCAGCAGCCTGGCTAGCCTCTCAAAACGTATTGCTATGGGAAGAAAAACAGGGCCTTTTCTACCATGGTGCCTTTTCTGTGCAATTTCTTTCCCAAGAACCTTAAGAAATAACATAGCAATTTTATTTTGTATTCTAGTTGCTGGTTATATTTTCAGTATGAGATTTATTTTATGCAATGTTCTCTACTCAGCTTCTGTTATTATTTTTATGATAATGGCTTGGTTGTGTGAATCACCTGGAGGTCCCTGGTAAATTGAAAGCCAGGCTACAGATATGAAAACAAACAAACACCGCATCCATGTCACTACTTTTTCTTAGCATGCGCTCTGGGGATTTCTTGCCAATGTGTAGGAGGTTAATTAGTACAATTATTAATGAATACTGTAATTATAGTCATTTAAAAGCATGAGAGTTTGCTGTTGTTATTATCTTGTATGCAGTCATTACCAAACATGTGGGTGTCTTTTCATTAAAACAAATAAGACAACAATTAGGCACAAAGCAATCCAAATGCTAGCAGGAGAAGTATATAGACAATAATATTCCATGCAAGTGAGGAGGAAGGTCTCAAGTTGTTCATACAGTGATAATCATACAGAGGAATGACATGAAATCTATTCACACAATGCCTGCACATCACTGGAAGAATTGGTAGAGATATCCCAAAACTACTTAAGATTATGATATTGGATGTGAGCAGGCTCACGTTCACACATACAGCTTATCAGATCACGATGCACAAATAAATGCATAGAATCTTTTAATTTTGCACAACAGAATAGAATATGTCTCAAAAAGTTTGGCATTTAGACTGCTGTCCAATATTTATTTTATTCAGAGCAAGTCCCATTGAGTTGAATGGCTATGCAAAGTTTCCTTTCAGTTGAGTGCGAGTCCTGGTTCATTCTTTAAATACATCTGGATGGTTTTCCTGGCAACAGTACAGAAGTAATTTGCTATTCCTTCTTCTAGCATGTTTTTTTAAAACTGTTCAAATCTTATTTTAGGTCAACAAATCTCCAGCAGCTCCTGAGAAAAGAACCAGAAAAGGTAAGATGATTTTGATAAGAAAGCAAGTGAAAGGGCTGAATGGTTGAGGAAAAAAGAGAGTATAAAAGAATTGGTAAGAAAGTAGAGTAGCATAACATATATGTAGAAAAAAAATACCTGCAAAGAATGTAGTCAAAGAGGGCAAGGTACAGTTAAGGTAAAGCAGGAAGAGAAAATTAACAACAATTTTGATGGAAATAAAGTATCTAAGAAAATATGGAGAAATGTGAAATACAGATGTGGTTTACCCATGAACTGGCAGTGTGACTTGCTTCAGGTGTAGCTAAAAATGACATCCGTGCCTGATGATTGGAAGAATGCCATTATTGTACCCCCATATAATGGGCAAGGTAGCAACAGTGAATGCAACAACCTCAAGAGGATGTTTTCTAACAGTACCTAACAAGGAGCAACATTGGAGAAATGCAGCACAGCTTTGCCACCCAGATTTTTACTCTTCAGCTGGTCATTGGGAAATGTATGAATGTAAGAGGTAACATGAATTGTATGTTTGCTGATTTGGAGAAAGAGTATGACACAGTTTGAATTATGAAAAGATGTGTGCAAATATGGATTTAAGGTTGATTGCTAAATATGATAGTAGTGGTATATGATGGAACTAAATCACACGTAAAAATGATTCAATATTGAGAAGGAAGTAAAACAAAGGTATGTAGTGTATCTTTGGTGATATGCATGTGCATAAATGGATAAGGAAAGCTTGTGGCAATATAGGAAATGTGTGCTTTGTCATGTTATTGACTGGAAACCTGAACCCATTTGCAGCAAATCTAAACAGGTTGTATGATGCCCCGAAGCACATGGATCTGAAAGTTAACAAATTGAAGTTCAAAAAAGTTATATTTTGACAGAGAAAGCAAACAATTTCAAATCATGCATAAATGGTGAAAAATTAGCTAGTTGATGAATTTTTGAACTTCGATTTATTATTTATTCATATTTATTAAAGATAGAAAGTGGATGGAGAAATAGTAAGAAACACAATTGTTGGTAGAAATGTAGTGAATAGCATTTGGCCTAGTATGATGAATGAATGTTTATTCAAAAAGCAAAAAAAGGCTGTGTCTAAGAGCATGCTTCTGCCTACTTGTTATATGAAAGTGAGAATTGGATATGTCAGAAGAAATGTAAAAGTTGAATGCATTGGGAATGATGTAGTTAAGAAATATGAGTGCTAAAACAAGAAGAAATAGTGTCAAGAATGAATGGCTGCTGAATGAATGTGGACTGAATAATAAAGTGAGTGATCAGTGCATTGGATAGTTTGATTGTAGAGAGAGAAACAATGAGGATCAAACTGCAAAACAAATATATGAAGAAAAAGTATATGAATTGAGAGGAAAGACTGTGAAAGTTGTGATTGAGTAGAGTTGATGAGATCATCAAAAATAAAGAGAGATGAGAAATTTAGATAGCAGAAGGCAATGCATGAAACAACTTATGGATGTGATAGAAGCAAAGATTGTGTACAAGGATAGAAAGATAACAGTATAGCAGAATAACAAAGTTGGAAGGGACCTTGGAGGTCCTCTAGTCCAACCCCCTGTTCAAGCAGGAGATCTTATTCCATTCAAGAAAAATGACTGTCCAATCTCTTCTTAAAAACACCCAGTGATGGATCACCCACAATTTCTGAAGGAAAGTTGTTCCACTGGTTTATTGTTCTCACTGTCAGGAAATGGAGAAGAAATTGTTCTCACTGTTAGATTTGGAGAGGTAAAATGAATGGTATTGGTACAAACTAGATTTAGCTGTATTTCCTTTTCTTAAAGCTAAGTATTTTGGCTTCTTATTTCTTATTTTTTCTGTGCTTTTCATAAAGTAATTTACCCCAAAAGAGAAGTATGAAGGGTATGTATGTATGTATGCATGCATCAGTTTTAAGCACAATCTTTGTTTCCAAGGTGCTTCTGAGCTTCACTTACACATTGAGGGACTCTTAAAAAATAAAGCATGACTGCAGCTAATAATTTAATAGGTAGTGGCAAGGTAATTGAGAGCATCCTGCAAAGTTTTGGGGTGGGTGGGTATTGAGAAGCAGCACCATATGCTTTCTGCTGAATTAACCCTTGCTCATTGGTCATACCCATCATGGCAGCTAATTATTGATATTGTCTATTGTGCATCATTTTTAGTAAAAAAAAATGCTCCATGGCCTAAACATATATGGGGATTATTGTATTCTCAATGAATTTAGCTGTCTTATAGATGGAGATTATATATAACTGAAGATTTTTGGTAAATAAGAATGCCTAGAGATTTTGACTCCAGTTTATGCATAAGATGTTTACTTGATGCTATAGTCTTGTACTGATGATACTGGATCAACTAGCCTGTTGATCTGGTCCACATATTCATTGGTATAGATTTCCAGTTCACCAAATATAGGATACCCAGTAATTCCTTCACATATGGAATGTGCATGGTGGAGACCCCCCAGAAGGAGTAGATTGAACCTTGACATGGTGAGCTGATGACAAACACAAAGTTAAGGACACAGTGCTGAGAGCTGTCTCTATCCAGTCTTTTCTAACTTGAAAGAATCCATGTGGGGTGAGATAAGTATCTACATCTGAATTTAGGTTTGATCCTCATCAATAGCAGAATAAGAATAAATCTTGAAGTATAATTAATATTATGATTTGAAGGCTATTTGGAAATATTTTGCTGCCTGAGATGAAGGATAAGATAACCCCTTTTCCTATTTCACATATAAATTTGGCAATGTTGACATCTGAACCTCACTTCAAAACTAATCACACTCCATACAGGGCAGGTTGCCTGGAGAATATGGCTCCTTTCTTTAAAGAGGGGGAAGATCACAGCTGTTTTGTGCAGTCTAGCACCTGGTACCTGAAGGGAAATTCATTGGGAATTTGCCCCATGCAAATTCAATTTACTTTAAAGTATCAAGAGAGGCAGAAGTTTCCCCATGTTAAAATCTCTCTGTAAACAGAAAGTTAACATGTTATGAACATACACAAAGGCATGTTTTAAGTATATGTGTATTCATTAAATAATGGCATCCTACTATGTAATTTCAAGAGGTTTAGTCTACTAGCATATCATGGTTCTGCCATCTGACTGTACTGCATGAAGAAAGCAAGGCAAATTGTGCCTTACTGAAAAATTAATTTCTCCTTGCTGTTACTTATATTCAAGGAGATAATTATAAATATTAAAGGGCTCTTCAGTTGCACAAGTATTTGGTTTGTGCCTTAAGATACTGTGGCACATTCAGCCTATGTGATATGATAGCATTCTAAAGCAATTCCTTTACAATCAGAAATTAAAGTTTATAGTGTGTATTTTAAAACTATATAATCAAATGTGTTATGGCTGGCATATCTGTTGATTTAAAAGATTTTTTTAAAACTTCACCTTGGCATGCCTTTTATCACAAATCATTCTGAAACTTTTTAATTTATGAGCTTTTATTGCAATCCTCAATTCATCCTGAGTAGTCTATTATTAAGTGTTCTACTGGGCTCTTATTGTTCTTTATCAAAGTATTGTATCTCCCTGCAATTCATCTGTAGTCATTCTTCACAGAGAAAATCTTTCATATTAGGTTCCTTTCATCATTCGATGACAACTCTTGAATGCATCATTATTCAGCAATGGGTTTAGAAATTATAATCATTAGACAATTTTTCATATAATCTGATTTTATAAACTGCTTCTTTTTATTATCTTTTGATGGAAAACAGTAAATGTATCTGTCTGTTTTGATCCATCGTGATAACTGTAATAGAAAAACTAAGTAAGAACATCTTATTGAGGAAACAGCCACACTGAAATTCTTATATGCATGAACTGAAAGGTTATTTAATGTGAAGGAAGAAAATCCTTCTCTGACTTAATGAGGCATTCTCACAGCAAATATCTAAACCTGGTACTTTACTCCTGCAAGCCTGTCAGGGTTCAATTGACTTTGTACTCCAGAAAGGGTTTTTTTTTTTTTTTTGAGTCACATAAAATGAACAATTAAAAACAAAACAAAGATAGAGAATGGGAGCATGGGTACATATTTAGGGCTCAGTTCTCAGTTACTTTATGAAACCATCAATAAGATGAATGGTTATATGCGATGACTATTGTTGGCCTCAGCTGCCATTGTATGCATTTTATTCTTATTAATCCCATGTTAGCTGCCCAGAATCACTACTAGATGGATGACAATCTACATTGATTGAAGCAAACGAACAAACATACATCTTTAAGGATTTCTATAGAAACTTTGAAGGAGAAAAACAATATTCTATAATGATTAGTTAATGAAACCCAGCACCAAATGTCCTGACAGATACACTCACCAAGAAAGTGTCTACACTACAAATCTATATGGCTTTTAGTGAATGTGACCACTTTGGCACCTTCTGGCCACTTGACCCTGGTCTAGACACAGCCTTACTGCCAGGGCTCTGGAATAGTTTTCCGGGACCTTTCAATTTTGGGTAGTCTGAAAATTTTACATCAAGTTCTCCCACCGTTTCTGCCAATATCTGACCTGGATCAGTATGAACTGTAGTGGTAGTGATGGGACTCTAGGTTAAAGAAAGAAAAAAAAAAGAGATTGCTCTCTCTGGTGCTGCTTCCTAGTACTAGGCCTGTCAGCTGTTATTTGGGCTTTTTAAAATATGGGCATTCCAATCTTCTGGAATGCTAATCCAGAAAGAGTCTGACCAGTAGGTAAGAGCTAGGCTTTTTCTGAATACAGCTGCAGAAAATACTATACAAAACCTAATGAATTTCGACAGATATCTAGTCACAAGACTCATTTACCATCACCAGAGTCTTGGTCCATCTTTAAGTAGAGTGATTTGTTGATATTTTCCACCTGGCTGGTGATGTTCAGAATAACAAGGTTGGAAGGTCTTCTAGTCCAATCCCCAGCTCAAGCAGGAAATCTTATACCACTTCAGACAAACAATTTTCCAATCTCTTCTTAAAAACCTCCACTGTTGGAGCACCCACAACTTCTTGGAGACAAGTTGTTTCACTGATTAATTATTCTAACTGCCAGGAAAATTCTCCTTAGTGCTAGGTTGGTTCTCTTCTTGATTAGTTTCCATCCTTTGCTCCCTGTTCTGCCTTCTGGTGTTTTGGAAGATAACTTTACCACCTCTTTTTTGTGGCAGCTCCTCAAATATTGGAGCACTATTATCGTGTCACCCCAGTCCTTCTTTTCATTAAACTAGACATATCCAATTCCTGCAACCTTCTTTTAGCCTCCAGTTCCCTAATCATCTTTGTTGCTCTTCTCTGTACTCTTTCTAGAGTCTCAAGATCTTTTTTATATTGTGGTGACCAAAACTGGATGCAGTATTCCAAGTGTGGCCTTACCAAGGCATTATAAAGTGGTATTAACACTTCTTGATTCTATTCCTCTGTTAATTCAGCCTAAGATTGCATTGGCATTTTTGGCAGTAATGAGAGGAGAGCAATAAGAGGGGAGGGAAACAATGCTGTTGGGATCCAGCAATAGCAATAGCACTTAGACTTATATGCCACTTCACAGTGCTTTACAAGCCCCTTTAAGTGGTTTACAGAGTCAGCAATCACTCCCAACAATTTGGATTCTTGTTTGACTGACCTTGGAAGGCTGAGTCAACCTTGAGCCAGTGAGAATTGAACTGCCAAACTGCTGGCAGTCGGCAGTCAGCAGAATTAGTCTGCAATACTGCATTCTAACCATTGTGCCAGTACAGCTCTCTATCCATAACATGCCCTGCATACTGTAGACAAGGATGGCACTCTCTTCCAGTTTCTTGCTTGTTGCAGGATAGAAATAGCCAGCTGGAACAGCATATTTTATATTGACACAGTTGTGTGACAGTGCAAGGACTGATAGATAAGATTGCAACTCTGATACGAGAGTGAGCTGTGAGTAGAATAGCTTTGGAGTAGCCAAAACCCAGTTTATTTGTCTTTGGAAACTGGGAAGCTTATGTGCAAAAGGGATTTTATTTGACAGGGATAAATTGATTTTTCACAATATTTTTTGTAGCATCAAGAACTACTCTTCTTTTTCTATTTAAAGCTCTTGTCTTTGCTTAAATATTTATATCACTCTATCTCTCAGTTACCTTTACTGCATTAGCTCTCAGTAATTGGGATGAACTGTGCACCTGGAGAATCAGTGGACAAGAGTTTGGCAAGATTAATGTCAGGGCCAAGCCCAAAGATGACACATTGAGATCCAATTAACTCCAATCCTTTATTTGCTTACACCTAATAGATGGAATCTTGCCAAATTAAGACTATAACCTTTTAACCTACTAGATATATGCTGAGAAAGTCTAGCAGGTGGTGACCCTGAACCTCTTCCCCCACTCCCCATTCCATCTGGGGACTACACAGTCTCTTAATCTGGTTCCCTCTCTGGGAAAGCTCTGTGTTCTTATATAATATCCAATGATTCTCCAGGTGCACATTCCATCACATCAATCCCTTATATGACTAAATATGACCTTCGTCACTGGACTGCAGCTTCCGCTTCTGTTCCAGTGCATCATCTACCCGTCATTATCTCCAGCAGGGGACTGTTCTATGAACCATCAGGTGATGGACTTCGGGCTTTGGATTTGAGCCACAGGGACATTATGGACCTATGTTTACTTACCATCAGTGACTCACTCAAATGCTATGACCTGTCTATGTGTGGAACAAGATGGCTGAAACTAACTGGATGTGATTTCTGACTGGACAGCCATTTGTCTGAAATGATATAGGGTCTCCAGCTCAAACGGGGGTGGTGGTGGTGTTGGATTAGAAGACTGCCAAGGTCCCATTCAGATCTATAATTCTATGTTCTATATATTGCCTATGTCTCATAATGTCTACTATGTAATTGCTGATTGAATATCAGTTACATAGATTTGCAGGAATGGAAAAAATGCATGAGGGGGAAGCAGAAACATACAGAAAGCAATGGCCCTGAACAGGATCAAATTACTATTTCTATCAAAAATCACTAACATTTTGCACTTCTCTGTTAGATCACCACTGAATATAAACTGAATACTCAGTTTGCAGAAGAGTGGACTTCCTTGAGCATTTATAAAGCTCTTGGCAACAAAGAAAGAAACAGGATCACAAAACGGAGTAACAGTGGAAGCAAACTAGACAACTGCATGGCGCAATAATATTCATCCATTATGGAGAAGATTTGACAGAGATATTTGTATTTACTTTTCCAATATGTGCACCCAGACAAAAAAGTCCAATATAAGATAGTTAATATAAACTTTTTAAATGGAGAAGTGAACCATGAATCTGGGTGGGTTAACAGTAGTTTAGCTACTGTGGACCACTGGAATTATTGACATTAAAAATAAGAGAGAGAATACACTCAAGATAATCAAGATAAATTACATTCAAGTTAGTACACTCTTAATAATATAATTCAATGTGCTCAATACATATATAAGTTATAGAAAGAGCTACACCGTGTGCACAATTATTAGGCAAGTTGTATTTCTGAGGATTAATTTTATTATTGAACAACTACAGTGTTCTCTATCAATCCAAAATGTTAATAAACCTCATACCTGTATATTTAAGAAAGTAAAAGTGAGGTTTTGGCTTTTGTAGGAGAATATCTATGCGTGCAAAATTATTGGTCAACTATTAGTGTGCAGAATTATTATGCAACTAAATGAAAAATGAAAATTTTCTCATTTCACTCATTTATTTCCATCTGTTAAAGTGAGAATAATAAACAAACAACTTAAAATTTGCAAATAAACATTTCTGACATTTCAAAATAATAATAATAATAACCAGTGACCAATATAGCCACCCTTCTTTTCAATAAGTCATAAGCCCTCCATTGATGGACTCTGTCAGTTTCTTCATCTGTTGACTATCAACTGTTTCTGCAGCAGCAACCATAGCCTCCCAGTTACTCTTCAAAGAGGCGTACTGTTTTCCTACACCGTAAATCTCCCATTTAAGAAGGGCCCACAAGTTCTCAATAGGTTGTAAGTCAGGCAAGGAAGGGGGCCATGTCATTATTCTTTCATCTTTAAGGCCTTCACTGGCTAGCCGTGCAGTGGAGTACTTCAATGCATGGGTTGGAGCATTGTCCTGCATAAAAATCAGGGTCTTCTTGAAAGATGCAGACTTTTTCCTGTATCACTGCTTGAACAAATTGTCTTCTAAAAACTGGCAGTATGTTTGGGAGTTGATTTTGAGTCCATCTTCAACCCGAAAAGGTCCGACTAGCTCATCTTGAATAATACCAGCCCATACCAGTACCCCACCTCCACCTTGCTGGCGTCTGAGCCAAAGTGGAGCTCTGTGCCCTACTGATCCAGCCATGGGCCCATCTATCTGGTCTATCAAGAGTCACTCTCATCTCATCAGTTCAATAAACCTTTGAAAAATCTGTCATCAGATATTTCTTGGCCCAGTCTTGCCATTTTAAGTTATGTGTCTTGTTCAGTAGTGGTCGGGTTTCAGCCTTCCTTACCTTGGCCATGTCTCTGAGCACTGAATACCTTGTACTTCTGGGCACTCAAGATAGGTTGCAGTTCTGGAATATGACAGCACTAGAGCAGGGGTGAAATGCTCCCGGTTCAGACCGGATTGCCTGATCTGGTAGTGATGGAGGCGGGTGGTTCAGAGAACCGGTAGCAAAAATCCCTGCCCTTCCCCCCATGCCCAGCTGAGCCACGTGATCATCAGATGCTTTTTTTCTTGTAAATGGCTCTGACGATCCAAGCTGAGTTTTTAAAAAACCCTCTGATGATCAGGCAACTCAGCTGGGATCGTCAGAGCCTTTTGAAAGCATTTTTTTTACAACCTCTTCACTGAAGAGGTTGTAGAAAAAATGGTTTTAAAAGTTAAAAAAAAATGGCCACGCCCATCCAGTCACATTACCCCCCCAAGCCACGCCCACAGAACCGGTAGTAACAAATTTTAGATTTCACCACTGCACTGGAGGATAATGGATTCCTGGTAGCTTCACATTTGATTCTTCTCAAATCTTTGGCAGTTAATGTGTGTCTTTTTTCTCAACACGTTTTTTGTGACCCTGTTGACTATTTGCAACAAACTGTTTGATGGTTCTGTGATCACGCCCCAATCTCTTAGCAATTTCAAGAGTGCTGCATCCCTCTGAAAGACTTTTTATAATTTTTGACTTTTCAGAGTCAGTTAAATCTCTTTTTTGGCCCATTTTGCCTGAGGAAAAGATGCTGCCTAATAATTATGCACACCTTGATATAGGGTGTTGAACTCCTTAGGCCACACCCTCCCTCATTACACAAATACACATCATCTGATATGTTTATATCCAATAAGCATTCACATTTATACAGCTTGGAGATGGAAAATATGCATAAAAATGACGATATGGTCAAAATACTCACCTGCCTAATAATTCTGCACACAGTGTATGTTAGTAAAAGTTTATTTTGGAGGGCAAACCTAAAATAATTTTTGTGAATTTGATTCTGCAATTTCCTCATTTGCCCATGCCAAATTATTGGCCTTTGTTTTAATATATAGGAAATAGCAACAAAATGAATCTTTGGAATATAACCAGAGCTCAAAGATTTCATTTTTAAAAAATGGAAAATGTATGAGGCAGCAGGTGACAAAGATACTCAGCCAAGCCTCCTTGCTGTTCAAACAGAGGGGAAAAAAGCCAAACAATCCCTTTTATCCCTTCCTTTGCTGAAGATTGTGACACTGCCTGGTATTCTCCGAATGGGGGGATGGGCTTCTCCTCACTATGCAGAACTGCAGCTTTTCATTTTCTTTCTACATGATGGATCATTTCTATATCTTGGAGACAGATGAGAAAAAGAGTCTGAGTAAAAGTCTGGAAAGATCTCACATATCTCGAAAAGCCATTAAATTCCTGGTCCTTCCTCATTCATGCATTGAAGAAGATCAAGGGCAGAAATTGTCTATGATACCACACTGATGGGTCCTGGCCTCAGTGTTTGATGGGACAGAATTTCTAAACCAATCATATTGTGCTAACCTTGCCAATCAATTACCAACCAATTCAGTGATCTGAGAACTCACTTTTTTTTTTATTGAAAAAGTTTTCAAATACAAATTTTTCCCCTTTTTTCCTTCCCCCCCTCCTCCCTAACCCCCCTCACCACCCATCCCCCCGTGACTTCTTCACACCAAAAACCTAATTCATAACAGATTACATAATATTTTAACATCGCCTTACTCCCTCCTCTATATACTGACCCTTACTTACTAAAAATATTATTAATATTGTTACTTTCCCCTTTTACCATACATTTCAAAAAAAAAAAGCAGTCTGCTATAACATTGTATGATAACTTCTAGTTTAGCATAATATTATTATAACTCCCAATTTAGCAATAATCTGCCCTTTTTGTCCTCCCCAAAACTTATATCTATATATTATTACAACATTTCAAAGCAGCCTTCCCCATAAATCCTAATTTAACATTTATTCAACTCTATCCATTTCCTCCACTGCCCTAAATATATCACTTAAACATCCCTTTTCTTAAGCTAATCCATCAGTAGACTAACATATTTCCACCCACTTTCCTACAAAATTACCATGCACAACAATTCTTAATATCTTTAATCCACTGCCCACTCTGCTAAAAAAATATATATATATATATGTATATATTCCGTTATTTAAAAAAAGAAAAGACAATAACTTTAAATTTATAATCCATATAATATCTTCTTTGATGTCTTTCCACTGGATTGTTGAGTCCCTCATCCATAATTGGGTAACGTAGCATCCTGGTGCAACAGTTTGTTCAAAGTCTTCAGTCATCATCTGCCCCCATCAGTAATGAATATCCTCATATATATATAAAAGTAAAAACAACCACCCGAGTGACATTATGATTATATTCCATATAGTTGTAATTGTGGCTTTCATCAGGATTATTAATTCCCATCATCCTAATGGGTAACAACCAGATCTTCTGCATGCCCCAACGTAGCTCTCTTGCCTTGTAGCTCAGAATAGTTATAATATATTTATCAATACAAGAAAGAAATCCAAAATAGATAATTCAAATCCAACAGTTTAAGGCTCTTTTCACATCCCAAAATTACGGCATTGCAGAGGTCTGTCACTGTCCTCAGGATGATATTAACCAATACTTCGCCTCCACTATCTTTTCACATATTCATTCATTTTTTTAAAATCACTGGCTTCACCGTTGCTTAATTTAGAAATTTCTGTTTTTATGAGACCTATTTCTTTTTTTCTTTTCTTTTTGTGGGTTTAATTTCCATCCTGTTTTCCTTTCTACAAGTTGTATATCAACTGATCGGTTTTCATTCTGCTTTATAAGTTGATCTTGTTGGTTTTGTTTTTGTATCTCATATTTCTTTTTTGCCAATTGTATATCAGCTAATTGATTTCCATACTTGTCTTTAACTTGGTGAATCATCACGTTGAAATCAGATGCCGCTTCTCTCATATTTGTAGATAATCCAGCTGGGGTATCGAGAGAATCCAAAGGCAATTTGTCTACCGCAACCTCTGTAATTCGATGTTTTCCCTTTATTTCCAACTCCTTCTGCTTATCCTGTATTGTGCCTATAGATGTTAAGTTCATTTTCAAAAATTTTTGATAAAATTCTTCCGCTTTTTCAACAGTATCTAATTGGTATCTTTCTCCTTGATATCTCAATATTATGCCAACTGGGGCATCCCACCTAAATGGAATATTTCTGTATTTTAACTCAGTCACCAGAAAACCAAATTTCTTCCTTTCCGTTAACATCTTGGGGGGGAGCTCTTTGTAGATCCATATCTTTCTTCCATACAATTGCAAAGTAGAATTGAAGGAATTTTGCACAACATTATTCCTAATTTCTTTATCTGTAAAATAAATCACCACATCTCTAGGCAATTGCCTTTGCTTTGCAATCCAGGAGTTTATTCTGAACACTCTGTCAATCCTACAAAACACTTCCTCAGGTTGAACCTTTAAAATCCCAGCCAGAATTTCAGAAGATATTTTCCTTAAATCATCTCTTGTTATTTTCCTGCAAACCTCTGAGTCTGATCGCATATTCTGTAAAATTGTAATGCACCATTAGGACCTCTCTTTCAATCCGTTGTTGTAAATTTTCTGCATTACAAGACTTTTGTTCAACCTCCATTTTAGGTTTTTCTTCTGAGCTATTGTCTTGAATGTTTGTCAAATCATTTTCAATTTTTTGTATTTTATTATCCAAATTGTCCTCAATTTCTTCCACTTTAGACTCTAATAAGTTAGTATTTTCATCCAACTTAATCATAAATTCTGCAAAGCCATTAGCCATTTTTATAATCTTTCGATCCAGAATATCAAACTTTAATTGCACTAATTCTTTAATTTCCTGCTTAAATTTTTCAAAGTTCTGATTCACAATCTCATCCCTTCTTACAATCTCCTCCAAAAGAAATTCAATTATATTAAAATCAGTTTTCTGAGACTGGAGCTTTAAAACTTGGTCACGTAATTTGTTAATGGGGGAATCCCCCCCCATTGCTTGTTTGTCCGGCTTTAATGCCATATTTCAACACAGACAAACTATTTTTTTAAAAAAAAAAGAAAAGAGAGGCAGCAGAGAAAAAAAAACTTCTTTCCAACCAAGATCAATATCAAATCTCCAGGAAGAGAAAAAACACAAAAGTAGAGCTTTATTTTCAAGTGTAGCCAAAAATATTTATTCAGCTACTTTGTATCTCAATAGGAAACGGAAGGACTCTCCCTTTCAGCCCCTTCTCAAGCCTCGGCAATCGCCCTTTTTAAAGATTCTTTTTTCCTTTTCCTTCTTCAATAATTGTTATAAAATAAATGAGATACTTGCAATTCAGGGTCACAGGTCCAGCTCATATCCCTTCAAATGTAGCCAGGAGCATTTATTCTGCTACTTTGTAACTTAATAAGAAATGGAAGGACTTTATCTTTTCAGCTTCCCTGCTCCAGTTTCGGCAATCGCCATTTTAAAAGGTCTTTTTTACTTTGTTGAATATCCTTTGCGAAATAAGTATTAATACTTGCAATTTAGGGTCACAGGTCCAGATCCAAATCTCATCATCTTTAGTTAATCTGTTAAATATCTTAAAAAGCTTGTCTTCGTAGCCTTGTTCTGCAAAAAGGCAGAAGTCTCCCAACGCCCGGAGCGGGCGGCGAGTGCTATAGGGAGCTTCCTCCGCCCGCCCCCAAGAGTAAAAAAAAAAACCCTGGGGGCTACGGAGAGCTCTACCTACACTCACCTGCTCTATCCCACATTTCCTCCTGGAAATGGGGTTTTTCGAGCCGCCTTTGCGCTGTACAGGCGGCTCTTTACAGGCGAAGGGGCTGGCGGTCCCGAGAGACCGTCTGGTGGCTACGAAGAGCAAACCGGAACCTGAGAACTCACTTTTGACAGGCACCTACTTGTTTCAGTATCAAAATGGAGATAATAACTAGATAGTTTTCTAATTACCAATCCATCTGGAATGTCATTGGATTAGAAATCCATACAACCATGAAATGGCAATAAAAAGATACAGAAAAGTCTAACCGTTCGTCACCATAAATTTCATAACCTGGAGTTTTTCAGTTTACATCTAATGGCCTTAATCTAGTGTAGCAATCCATCTCTCTTTAACCAAAACAATATTCAGATGGGAAGCCCATAAATCCAATATGAACCAAGTAACTTCTGCCCTTTGGTTTGGTAATGAGAGTTATGATACTGAATGCAACTTATTTTCATTATGACTTTTAACTTGTAGCTTAAGAAGCATAATGGTGTTTTTAATTAAGAATTTAGATTCAGGGAGAAAAAAAATCCATGTTTTTTTGAAATGTGCAAAATAAACCAAGGAATATATAATTCCTTGGTTTATTTTGCACATTTGATTTATCATTATCAAAGTCTTGCACACCTATCTATTTTGTGGGGGGGGAGAGCATTCTTTGCAAAACTACTGGTACTTTTTTTCTTAAAAAAAATCATTAACTATTAAGGATATATTTCCTAAAGAAACAAAAGCTGAGTGTTCCCCATTTACACTGTGCAACAGGGCAGTCTCTCAAAGATTTTAACCAAGCAGATGACTTGATGTCTTACTCAGCTCATTTGTGCTCATTTGTGACATGAACCAATAAAACATTGTTTATTCAAAGCTCAGAGGGGCTCATGATGACTCTAATCCCTCTGTAGATAGCAAACAGATAGCACAGACAATCACATTTTCCTTACATGAGAGAATCGACTGCAGAATAGAATGAGCACACTGCAAGGAAAGCCTGTTACTGTGCTAATAGGAAAGGAGCCATTTTAAATGGGGAACTCAAGTTTTGATTCATCTACTGGATAAAAACTGTAAGATGTTAAACAGGACCATGAATACAATGCAGGATAAAGAAAAGTTACTTGTACCAATCCATACCATTTTGACTCTTATGAGCACCTCAGTTTGGTGCAGCATGATTGGTGGATGAACAAACAATGCATTTACTGTTTTGCCATTTATGTAGAGCAGAGGTGTCAAACTGGTGGCCCGTGGACCAGATGTGTCACGTGCAGGCCACGCCCACCCCAGCTCCACAAATAGGGGGAATGTCACATGACGGCAACGTGATGCAGTGAGTTTGACACTTGTGATGTAGAGCATTTCACACTGTTTTTTTAAAATGTGAAAATAATCCATGCTTCCCAGTGAAAAAAAATTCCAAGGTATGATATAATACCATTATATTTATGTATTTTCTTCTGCCCTCCTTTTTTTCTATTTGGTTTTTTTTTCATTTTCACTTCTTTTTTTCTTTCTTTAATTTTTCTTTCTTTTTCATTATGTACAGGTATCCTCATTTAATGACTACCTCCTTTAGCAACTGTTCACAGTTATGGTAGTGATGAAAAACTAACTTTGTGATCAATCCTCATATTTATTACTTTTGCAGGTCTATAAAGCAAAGGAGAGCTGAAATAAGATCATAAGCACAGTTGTGGTTTTACTTAATGACCACCTCATTAATTAACTGTCCCAAATGTGGTTGCTAAATAATGACTACCTGTAATGGAAAAAAATATATTTTCTTTAAAAATATCAAATGGGTTTATGTTCTGAATGCCCCTCTATAAATAGGGACATTAGTTGTGAATACAGCCCCTGGCACCCCAATAGTCATTACTTTTAATCAGACTGACCTTTAGTGAATTTTTCAGCTGCGTTTTTAGATTTTACTGAATTTATGTTAGCTGTTTACTGTATATGTTTTATCAGATGCTTCCCATGCCCTGGGAGCAATTATCAACCACTGGATACATAACAACTTACCTCAAATGCAGATCATTTATTCATCAATTCAACAGCATGATTGCCCAGAAGCCAAGTGCCTTTATATTCTAAAGTATTTCCAAATGACAGCCTTTTGAAATGCAACTGCATATAAAAAATCAACATGTAACCTTTAATTGAATTAAAGCTAATAGAGAGTAGTTATTTGGCTGAAATGTTGAAGTCAGAGGATATTTTAACAAAAGGCTAGAGTGCCATCTTCTGGCAGATTTCATAACTATGTTCATCATGCAAAGATTTAGCATCTAATACTATCGGTAGTTGGATTGCTATCTGTGACTCTTTTCTGGATATCCACATTTTCTATTCCTTGCTTAGTAGCTGCTTCAATAGAAGGATCAGCTGACAAAGTGTGCAGTAACTTACAATTGCTCATATAATTTAGTCCTCAATGATATTCTAATTATCAACTGAATTTATATCTTCTGCTGAATGAATTGGGACACTGCATCATAGTTATCTGCACTACATATTTTGTGCCAGGTCAAATAGCATTACATTTCATAAATGAGAAAAAAGAGACAAAATACTCTGTCTTCTGATATTTTGGGATTATTTAGAAAAATATTGCATTATTGTTTGATTTGCCCAAGGGTGTTGAGCTACTCTGCATGTCACTGGGTTCTCTTAATTTATCTGCCTCTGCATAGCATCTGTTTTGTTATTTGTGTTAATGGTTGGAATCATGTACTTCATAGAATCCTAAAAACCTTTGTGCTTAGCCAATGGGTGCAAACTGATTGAAAGAGCATCTCACAATCCTGGTATTCCCTCATTAGAAATTGTGATTGCCAGGTGACAGCTGCCTGTTAGCATCCTTGGAAATCAGTTATTATTCCTTACCTTGATTAGAATTTCATCATTCCTCATTATTCTCAGCCACCAGCATATCTTTTAAGAGGAAAATATCTTCATTTACATTTCTGCTCTACATGAATCAATCCCATTACCACAAAACTAGTATGAAAGAATATATTTATTTTGGCTGTAAGTCTAGAATGTTTTCAGTTCATCTGCCTGTTAAATAAGATTCAAGGCACAGAGAATGTGAGAACCAATCAATGTCTGAACCAGAATTTAGGATGCTGCATAAATCATCTTTGGAGAGAATTGTATCCTCAACTATGATCAATCGATTTCTTGCAAATAAACAAGTATTGTAGGAAGAGAAAACTCACTATCCAGAGGGAGAAAGTATTCTGGGATCCAGTGATTTGGTGCTGCCTGGGAAGGAGGGTAAAGACAATCCCACTCTTTCCTTAGCTGTAGAGTTTGTCCCATAGAATAGAACAAAAACCAAGCTTGAGGGTGGGAATGGCAAGAAAAGGGGTCAAGTCTGGGAGACAGCACAGAAGTGGGAAAGAGAAACCCCAAAACAAGCACTTCAGCTGCAGTCTTTGGACAACAAAAGAAAAAGCTGCAAGCCTTGGAGCTGCAAAACCAGCTTTGCTGAGAGTTGGAGGAGGAAGAGAATCTCCAAACTCAAAGCACGCCTAAAAGCCAAACCAGGCCCACTCCATGCAGCAGCCCAGCTGCAGAGTTTTACAAGCCACCTCCAAGAATGGAGAACTGGGAGTGCTGGGAGTGGGAAGGAGAAAGAGAAAAACCCACTCACAAGTATGTTGAGGAGCAAAAAGGAGTTCACTGCTAATAGACTGAGACTGTTTACAAAAGCTGAAGATGGGAATTTGGGGAGGGGGGAATGAAAAGATTTAAAGAGCTAAGAAATAGCTGGGGGGAAAAAACATAGTGCTACAAATGTAGATATAGGAATATAAGCATAGAAGATAGACAAAGAAATTACCTTAAAATAAGGTACCTTAAATATGATACAAACAGTTACAAACTTATAATAATAGGAAGTCAGTAAAATAAGATATATAGGAAGATAGAAGCACCTAGAATTAGCATTACGTTTAGAAGTAAAGGAGTTCAGTTTTGTACATAAAAGCAGTGTTTGTGAAAGAAAAAAAATACATCCTTTATGTCTGATATTAAGAAAAACTCTAACATATAGTATTGCAACATTGTCACCTCAAGAAATGATCCAGTGCATATTTGTCCCTAAAACATCCGAAGAACGCAAGGTATCCCTGTTGATTCTTTCCCCTAATGACTTGATGGCGCTAGTGATGGTGACATGGATGTAGTTGGCTTAGAGTTCTGGAGAGACTGGTTGCCATAAGGATGCTGCAGCAGCAGCAGCCTGATTAACTGGTGGCTGTGTTGGATACTGGCTTTTGTGGAATTTATCACTCTTTACTTGTCACATCGGATCCCTGAACCTGTGGATTTCCAGCTGTCTTTACTATCTCTAACAATGCCTTCTATATTATCAGCCTCCCTGTTATGAGATGCACTTGGATAGACAAGGGCTAAAACTTATATTCAGTGATTTTGAAGCAATAGCACCAGGGGTGAAATGCTACCAGTTCAGACTGGTTCGGTTGAACTGGTAGTGGCAGCGGCTGGTGGTTCTCAGAACCGGTAGCGGTGGCAGCGTGAGGCTGCACCCACCTGCCAGGCTGTCGTTACTTCCTGGTTTTTTACCCTCTGCGCATGTGCAGAAGGCTTTGTGCATGCGCAGAAGGACCAAGTGCGCACATGACGCAAAGCGCGCACTTTTTTTTATTGAAAAGTTTTAAAGTGTTTTACAAACAAATTCCCCCCCTTCCCCCACCCCTTCCCCTCTCCCTCCCCACCCCCCAACTTCCCAGAGCAAAATACAGGGTATTGCATTTAACAAACATAATCTAACATGAGCAAACTAACTGTAAACTCTTAACTTCCCCATACTCTTTAACTCCGCCATAGGCACTAAGATATCAAAGTAGAAAAAAAAATCATCTAAATATTTCATTCATAAGCTATTTGCAACTTTTTAGTCCTGTATTTGTTTTGTATATAGTCAATCCATCTTCTCCATTCCAGTACATATCTTTCATTCGAACGGTCCTTCAAATATGCAGAAATTTTAGCCATCTCCGCCAGATTGGCTACTTTTAATGTCCATTCTTCAATAGTAGGTATTTCTTCCTTCGTCCAGTATTGCGCCACCAAAAGTCTGGCTGCCGTTATTAAATTCAAAATCAAATTAGTCTCTATAACTGTACATCCTTCAATTATACCCAGTAAAAACAACTGTGGAGTAAATTTTATCTTCCTTTTAAGAATATTTTGTATAATCCGCCATATCTTAATCCAAAATGCCTTAATTTTCTTACATGTCCACCATACATGAAAATACGTTGCATCATCACATTTATATCTCCAACATGTAGGTTGTAAATTCGGGTACATACAGGCTAACTTTTGGGGATCTAAGTGCCATCTATAAAACATTTTGTAAAAATTTTCTCTTAGATTTTGGGCTTGAGTAAACTTCACATTTCTAACCCATATTTTCTCCCATACATCCATAGATATTGATTCCCCAAAGTTTTGTGCCCATTTTATCATACAATCCTTCACTAACTCAGTTTCTGAATCTATTTCTATCAGTGCATTATACAACCTTTTAATATGCATTGGACTTTGATCTCTGATTTGTTTTATTAATTTTTTTTTCATTTTGCACAATACCAATTTTCTGATCTTCTTTCCACCTAGTATACAGTTGCCCATCTTGAAACCAGGTTTGAATTTTCCTTTCTTCCTTTAATACCTCTAAAAATTTTAATTGCAATATACCTCTTTCCAAAATAAGAAGCTCTTTATAAGTAGTCACATCTTATTTCTGCTCCACACTTATATTTTCTATCATATGTCTAGGTATTGTCCAAACAGGTAATTTGTTATTTAATTTATATTGATACTTTTTCCATACACGTAACAATGCATTTCTTAGTATATGACTTTTAAAATTCTTGTCCACCTTTTTATCATATAGTAAATATGTATGCCATCCATATAACAAATCATACCCTTCAATATTCAATATTCTCTCTTCTGTTAAATTAATCCAATCACTAATTACTGAGAGCACAGCTGCCTCATAATACAATCTTAAATTAGGCATTTTGAGACCTCCTCTTTCATGTATATCTTGCATTATTTTCCGTTTTATCCTTGGTCTCTTTCCTGCCCACACAAAATTGGTAATACCCTTCTGCCATTTGTTCAAATTTCCATCTTTTTTCAGTATTGGTATCATTTGGAAAAGAAATAAAAATTTTGGCAAAATATTCATCTTTACTGCAGCTATCCTTCCCAGCAATGATAATTGCAATTTTTTCCAACTCTCCATCTCTTTCTGGATTTTTTGCCACAGTACTTCATAATTATACTTGTATAATTTCGCATTTGATGTTGTAATATAAACCCCTAAATATTTAACCTTCTTAACTGATTCAAATCCTGTTATTCTTTCAATTTCTTCTTTTTGACTTGTAACTATATTTTTAATTATTTTCTTCGTTTTCCCTGCATTAATTTTAAATCCAGAGACTCATCCATATTGGTTAATTATATCCTTTAAACCTATAACCGAATTTATTGGTTGGGTCAAAGTCACAACCAGGTCGTCTGTGAATGCTCGTACCCTGTAATCCTCATTCCTAATTTTAATTCCTCTTATTTTATCTGAACCACGTATTTTATTCAACAAAATTTCCAGAGTCAAAATAAACAATAATGGAGATAAAGGACATCCTTGTCTTGTTCCCTTTTCTATATTAAAGGTTTCTGTTAAACTACCATTAATTATTACTTGTGCTGTTTGTTGCTGATATATTGCCTTAATAGATTGTATAAAGTACTCTCCAAATTGCATCTTTTCAATTATTTTCAATAAAAAATTCCAGTTCAATCGATCAAACGCTTTTTCCACATCTAAAAATATAAGCACTGCAGGGACCTGGTTGTTTTTTCCCAAATACTCCAATATATTAACTATTTGTCTTACATTACTCTTCATATATTGCCTATTAATAAAACCGGTTTGGTCATTGTGAATCATTTGTTGCATAACTGGCATCAACCTATTTGCCAATATTTTAGTAAAGATCTTGTAATCTGTATTTAACAATGAAATAGGTCTATAGTTTTTCAGCTGAGTACAATCTTGGTCTTCCTTTGGAATCAGGGAAATAAATGCTGTTCTCCAGGAAGGAGGCACTTGTCTTCCAGTTTGTATTTTATTAAATAATTCTTTAAGTGGTTGCACCATTTTTGTAATAAACTGCTGTCAACCCATCTGTCCCAGGGGCTTTTCCCACCTTCAACTGTTTAATTGCTAAAATAATTTCCTCCACAGTTATCAATTGATTCAATCCTTCCCTTTGTTCTTCTGAGATTATGGAGATATTCACCCCTGCAAATATTTATCTATATCTATACCTTGAATCTTATCACTAGTATACAACTTGGTATAAAATTCTGAAAATGCTTTTTTAATCATATTTTGCTGGTACACCTCTTTACCCTTATATTCTATTTTCTCTATAGTACGTAGCTTTTGATTTTTCCTAAGCAAATATGCCAATCATCTGCCTGGTTTATTCGCATTACAAAAGGAGTTATGTTTGGCATATTGCAAATTAGTTGCTACCTGATCTGCCATCAACATATTAAATTGCCCTCGCAATAAATTAATTGCTTCTTTTGTTTTCTTATTAGTTGGGTTTAAAATTAATACTTGCTCTTTATTTTTTATTTCTTCTTCTAACTCCTTCCATTTCCTTTCCTGTTTACGTCTATGTTTATTATTCAAATAAATTAAAATACCTTTCATATATGCCTTACTTGCATCCCAAACCATCTCCATAGGTGTACCTTTATGCAAATTCATAACAAAAAAATATTTCATAAATTGTTTACATTCTTTCACATTTTCCTCATATCTAAACAAATTTTCATTCAGCCTCCAGGACTTCCTGGATGCCTTTTCATATTCTAATTCCATCCAAACCGGACTATGATCTGTTAATGTTCTTGGACATATCTTCGTTTTCTTCACCCTAGAAAGGAATTCATTAGAAATTAATATAAATCAATCCTGGAAAATGACTGGTGTCTGTCAGAAAAAAAAGTAAAATCTTTCTCTTTTCCATTCCTCTCATGCCAAATATCTCTCAGCTCCATATCCTCCATCATATCAAAAAAAGATTTAGGCAATCTAGCACGTGTTTGTATATTTCGTAGAGATCTTTTTTTATCCTTTTTAATATCCAAAACTCCATTCCAGTCTCCCATCATTATATGTGTTTTATAATTCCACTGTATTAATTTAGCATGTAAAGTCTTATAAAACTTTCTTGTTACTGATTTGGTGCATATAGTCCAATCAATAATGTTTTTTTCCCTTCTATTAAGATTTCAATTGCAATATATCTTCCTTGTGGATCTGCTTCAATTAATTTAGCAATTAAGTCTTTTTTTTAAGTATATAACTATACCATTTTTCTTCTCCGGTGCAGATGCTATAAAATGTGTCCCCAATCTTGCATTTGTTAAATAATTTTGATCTTGCATTCTGATATGTGTCTCTTGTAGGCATATAATGTCGTTTTTGTATTGCTTCAGATAATGAAATATTTTCCTCCTCTTTTGCGGTGAATTTAATCCATTGACATTCCAAGTTAAAAATTTAGTTGCCATTTTTGGTACTTTGAAGCTTTTCAAGCATCAGCTGAAGGTCATCTTTCACTTTGATCTTCGGCCTAGCTCCTCCCACTGCTTCTGATTTTGTGGTTTCTTGTGCTTTGATCTGAGCTTGCTGCACCTTTAATTCCTCTTGGCATTTCTTTGCTGCTCGGGTCTGCCTTTGATCCCTTGGCTCCTCTATTTTGCCAAATAACTCCATATCTTGGGCGGAGCTCATAAGTTGTAGTGAATCTTCTTCAACAATCAAAGCCCCTCCTTGAGCCTCTGCCAGAGCCTGGGTAATTTCTTTCACTCCCATTCTTGTTTCCTCTATTTCCTTTCTTCTTCTCGTTTCTGGGGAAGAGGAACCTCCAGCCTTCAATACATTAAAGTAGAAATCCCTTACTTTCCATAATATATTAACATGGAATCTCTGTCCTGAATAATCCACCACCAATCCAGTTGGAATCTCCCATCTATACTGTATCTGACGTTTTCTGAGTTCATCCACCACAAAAGCATAGTCCTTCCTTGCTCTCAACATTTTGGGAGGAATTTCTTTTAGTGTTAGAACTTCCTGCCCTGCCACTTGAAGTTTATTTTTGTAGGAAGCCTGCAATATCATATTTCTTAGCCTTCTTGTTGTAAAGTAAATTACAATATCTCTTGGTAAATTTCTCTGCCTGGCCACCCATGAATTAACGCGATAAATTTTATCCATTTGCCAATCCAGATCCTCCTTTCTTTCTTGAATTATCTGTGCAAAGGCTTCTGCAAAGATCTCTCTCAGATTCTCTTCGGTATTTTCTTTCAGGCCTCTTACTCTTATAGCAAATTCCATCGATCTATGTTGTAACATCTTCACCTCTAAGTCTGCTTTTTCTATCTGAGTCTGAACTTTCCCATTTTATTCTCCAAATTCACATTTGATTGATTAACTTCCTCTAGTCTTTCATCTAACCCTTCAATATGACTTGCTAAACCTTTAAATGCAAAAATACTTCTCTAATTGCCTTATTTCGAGCTTGAATCTCATCCCTGATTTCTGTCACTTCTAGAGTTACTTCATCCATTTTATCAGTCACCACTTCTATTTTTTCATCAAGAACAGAAGTAATTTTTTCTTCTAACGCGTTGTCGATAGCAGCTCCTTTCGGAGCGCTAGCCCCGCGATCTCGTTAAAGCCGCTAAAACAGCGAAAAACAGCTGTTTAGAGGTTTGAAAGTTTTCCCCTCAGGAAAAGAGGGGAAAGAGAGCAGCCAGGCTGGGGTTGAGCTCCCCAAGAATCCCAGGAACAATTCTGGGGCACGAAGGGTGAGAGCTCCCTAGAAGCCTGACACAAGCTTCAGACCCGGGACGCTTCTGCATTTAGCAGAACAAGACGCCACGACCATCCCTGCAACATTTTAACACTATTTTGGATACAAAGCAGGCAGAGCAAAGACAGGAGGAACTCCAATTGCAAGTATTAAACTTTAACTCCTGTGTATTGAATACTTCCTTCTTGATTGCTGTGGGAAGAAAGTGAAAGGAAATGGCGCCGAGCCTTAATTGGGTGTGGTAGCGAAAGTTAACTTCAAAGTACTCATCTGCGCTGACAGTTTCTGCTGCTAATAAATGAGACTGGTCTCAAAAGAAAGAAAAATTAAATTGGACTGTAGAGAAATTTAAATTTACTGAAGGCTGAAATTAACTGGAAATTGAGTTAACTTCTGGGAGTGGTTGCTGTAAAAGTTTTAATTTGGAACTGAAAATTTGAAAATGGCTTCTAAGCAAATAAAGATTGCTGGGGTTAAAATTACTGTGAGCTCCCCTATTCCACCACCCAAACCACAATCTTTGACAGCTCCAGCAGAACCACAAGTTTTAACCCTGGAAGCCTTGCAGCAAGCCTTAAAGCTGCAAGCAGAGCGCACACTTCTGAACCAGTACGGAAGGTAAGTAGATTTCACCCCTGAATAGCACTTAGACTTATATGCCGCCTCATAGTGCTTTACAGCAGTTTACAATGTCAGCATATTGCCCCCAAGAATCTGGTTTCTCATTTTACTGACTTGGGAAGGATGGAAGACTGGGTCAGTCTTGAGCCCCGTCAGAATCAAACTCCAGGCTGTGGGCAGAGTTTGCCTTCAATAAAGCATTCTAACCACTGTGCCACCAGAATCATGAATGGGTTTCTCAGACTGGACATGACTGTGTTTGTTTCCCCTCTGGATATGAGATAATGGAGACAACGATATCCCTGTTAGGTCACTCCAGATTGGTATAACATTGGGAGTGGGCTATTTTTACCCCCTTGAAAGTATAGACTGGGTACAGAAAGTGGGTACAGAATCGGGGGGGGGGGTAGGGTATGAATGATGAGATATGTGGTTGAGGAGACAGCTAGTGTGGTTAGACCTGAAGTCTATAGTGCTGCATACCTAACAGAAGCAAACCAAGGCTCACTAAGTCTTGTCAGTAAGTCCAGGCAGAAGTGACAAATGACACTTATTTCTTGAGATTGTTTGGACATGAAGGAGAGATCGCCATTTCATGAAGTTGATTTGTTTAGAGAGAGAAAAGACGGGGACTTAGTAGTTGTGGTGAGGGGCAAAGGGAGATATTGTGGGAAACATGGCAACCTGCTCTTGGGGAAGGCATACTTAGTATCTTATACTGCCTTCAATCTCCCTGAATAAAATCTGTTTTCCAACTCCTTTGGATTAGGCTGCTGCTGCTTAATCCCAGGTCAGCCTTAATAAGGCTTTTCTTGTACAGACTTTATTATGGATAGCTGGGCTGACTTGACATGCATTACCAAGAACTTCTTGGGCTCAGAGGGGAATTCCCCTTTCATACACACACTTGTGTTTTGAATGTGGCATCAAACACAGTCCCAGGGCCAGTGTTGTCCTTGGGTTAGAGCTAGGTATTGTTATCAGTGAGTCCCTTGTGGCTTCCAGAGGTATCTGCAAATAACTGAATGTGAGGTCCTGTTTGTGTAGCTGAGCTTTAGCGAACAGATGAGATTGTTTCTATTGACTACCTTCTTTGTTACACACTGACTTCTTTGCCTGAGTTGCTCAGTTAAATGGCTGGGCTTGGAGAGGAGTTAATTTATATTACATGGATATTTCAATTTGCTATCCCTGTGATTTTTCCTTCTTCTTCCAGAGCTGGTTCCATTTTTTTAAAAAATTTGATTTATATGCCGCCCTTCTCCGGAGACTCAGGGCGGCTTACAATGCGTTAAGCAATAGCCTTCATTCTTTTGTATATTTTATACAAAGTCAGCTTATTGCCCCCACAAACTGGGTCCTCATTTCACCTACCTTAGAAAGGATGGAAGGCTGAGTCAACCTTGAGCCTTGGAGAGATTCGAACCAGCAGAAATTGCAGGCAGCTGTGTTAATAACAGGGTGCACTAAACCACTGTACTATCAAGGCTCTTTGTTTTGTTGTATGTGGGGATGAAGAGGTCCAATCTTTGATTCTTGCTTTCCCTATTCTTAGATCCTATTCCTGGATCTAAATGAATCCAATGGGTGAGATCATCTGTTGGCATGGGATGAGGTATCTCAGGCTCAAGCTCAATCTATCAAGACTAAGCAGCTGTGGATTTTGAAGTCCCTTGGATCTTGGAGATTTTCACCTCTAGTTCTCTCATATAAACTGAGTGCAAATCTGGAGTCCTTCCAGCCATTCTTGCAGCTCAGTGGGTCTTCACATAAATACATTTTGTATACCAGCTGCATTTTTTTTCTGAACCAGGAAGCTCTACTCACAGTCATTCATTCCTTGGTATCTCTTATTTGGATCACTGTCTCAGCCACTATATTGGGCTATCCTTGAAGGCCAATTGAAAGCTCCAGCTGACCCAGAATGCAGCAGTGCAGGTAGTTATAGGCACTCCTCAATTTGTCCATATAATATTATTATATCACAAATTCCATGGATTGCTACTGGGGTTCCAAATACATTTTAAAGGCCTTATTATAATCTATAAAGCTTTTTTAGGGCAGGGCCTAGTTACTTGCAGGACCACCTGTCTCCAATCATTTCTGTCTGTCCAATTATATCTGATAGTGCCGGCATCCCTTCTCCTAAGAAATGTCATCTTATGGGATTCAGCAGATATGTCTTCTCTATTTCTGCAATTGTATGGCATTATCTAGGACCTAGATAGCCCCAATCTGCCTGCCTTTTGTAAGGCCTTGAAGATCTGGTTTTTCTCCAGGCATTGGGTTAGGAGGATTTGAGAATTGGCTGGTAAAATAGCCTTATTGTTGAATTGTCTTTGGTGAGCTTTGTTGTTTAAATTGTATTATTATTGTTTATTTTTAGGGTTCTATTGTTTCAATTATACACTGCCCTGATTCATTTTTGAGAATGTGGCAATATCAAGTGATTAAATAAATAAGATTAACTTGCATTTAAAAATCTACCAGATAGATGAGCATCAGAGAGTTAACTTACAACTTCTGACTGCGCCTCCATTGTTCAGATAAAATTGGCCACCTCCTTTTTTTCTTCTTCTAAAGGACTCAGGCAAAGCCAAGATTAAATAAACAAACCTATTGCCATCACATCTGGATTTGCTGTCTGTCATATTCTTGCTCCTATGGATTTGGTTTGATTCCAAATGAATACAGTATAAGTATCATAAAGACAGAGCTTTCCCCAGGCTTCCATTATGCAAGCTGACAGCTGCTATCATATTATAGTTACTCGGTCATGATCTCTGGTGTGCCAAACATCTTCTACCTTGATAAACATTCTTCAACATGCCTGTCACAGATATAAGGTTGAGCTTATATAACCTGTGTTATTTATGTAGCTTTTTGTCCCCTTTTTGCTGAAGTAACTACCGGTACTACAGATTCTTTAAGTAAATAAATAAATATCTTGATTTAGGAAATCCAAAAAATATGTAGGAATTCACAATAGTTGAACTTATTCTGATTCAGTGATATATCTACTGAATCTGAATTTATTTCTCTGGCACTCTGCTAAAATGTAGAGTGGCGTAGAATAACTTAGCAGCCTCTATTTACTGTACAGTAAACTTTAGGACTAATGCTGGAGAAGTAAACAAGCTGCCAATTATCAAGCGGAGGTAGGAATCTGATTGCAGCTTAAATCTGCTCTACATAGGAGTGGTAAATTACTCAAGCTCTATTACTGACCCTACTGACCCTTTATCACTTGCCATATGGTAAAGTGTCTGTCAGTTGAGCTTCTGGTTCTTTCAGGGACACAACCATTAGTTTTCATGACAAGTGCTGAAATGATGGGCCAAGGTATTTTCAGCTTCCTGGTCTAGGTGACTGCCCTAGACTTCCCAGATGTCCCATATTAAATACTTAGTTTTCTAGATTAAACAAGGTTGACTAGCTACTGATATGCTGATATATACTGATATTCAAGATACAAATGAACATAAAGCAAAAAGAAGAAAAATTCACCAGGTAATCTCGACATTTGAAGGTGTCAGGACAGTCCTCTCGCCTGCTTTACCTTTCCAATACAAAGCTCAGTGTTCACATTTGTTAGAAGTGCTCACAAAAATAAATGCAGCATTTCAGCTCTGGGAAATGCAGAATCGAAGAAGAAATTATGAGCACATGTCTTAGGTTTCCACAGATATATAAGGAGCAAAGTAAAACTGACATCCATATTTCCTGCTGTACTTTATGCACCAATTGGAAAGGAAAAAAAATGAGAAAACACAAAAGAGAAAAAAAAGAAGACAATTTCCCAAGATTTTGTTGCGTAATGACAGCAAATGTCAATTCTTCACATTCAAGGGCCTCAGTCATAGGCCTGTGTTCATTGTTTTATAATGACTATGTCACCCCCTTCCCTTTGTGAATGAATGAGCCACCGTAAATAATACACCACGAAGAGCAATGCCAGATTGGTTCACACCATCTCTGCATGTACAAACTGGGTCATAATGTTTTTGTATGAACTGAAAATGGCACTCCACCAGAAATGTAAGCTATGGTTTTACTGAGTTTTCTCCACGTGCAACAGCATAGTCATAAGAAAATGTTTATTCTGAGTTATACAAACTTTGCATATCCCTTCTTTCAATAGCACATGAACTCCCTGCAAGAGTCAGTTCTATAATTAGATCAGGGAGGTGCTATAGGAGTAAAGCAGGAATGATTCCATTCATGAGGGAAGCTTCCTATAAAAGACCACTGGAAAAGCAAAGTCCAGATGAGCAAAAGAGAGTTGTTCTTCTGGAGAACCTCCCTTTGAAATAAAGAACATTTCCTGGACTGTCACCTCACTTGCTACTTACTCATTATTCCTTTGGATCCTCAGGGAATTAGCACTTTCTTCTCTAGCCTCTCAGCTATGGAATGAATATAGTGAGTCCCTTCACAGAGTCATTGAAGGGGTTACTGAGTGGCACTTGCAATCCTCTTAAGTTCTCTTGAGGATTGTAGTACATTTCTGAATCAGTACAGATTGATTGCTGGGTAGGACATTTCATGTGCTATGAAACAAGTAAAGGTACTGGAAAATAGCTTTCCACTTTAAATACCTCCCCCTGCGCCCTCCAAAAAGGAATAATATTCTTGTGATGGAAGAAAGGAAAAGTAGGAAAACAATTAAAATTTATTGAAGGATGAGTGAATTCATTTCTTTCTATATTTAAATATTTCGTATGATAAAATGAAATAGTTCATGGGATCAAATAAAATGATAAAACTAGCCTAGCAATCATTATGAGCTATAACTGGGTAAGATGGTGGTCAGACTCCCTTGCTGAAATGGAGATATCAGAAAGGAGAAATATAGCCTCTATAGCCTCTAAAAATATAGTTGTTTTGCAACTTTAGGAATCATGGACCTCAACCCCCACAATTCCCAGCCAGCATGAGAAATTCTGGGAGGTGAAGTCTATGAATCTTTGTCGAGATTCGGAAAGACTCATCTAGATATTTATTTTAATTTTATTTATTTGTCAAATACATATAAGATAAACATGATTATGAATACAGGATAAGGATACGAATAAATGGGGACAATAGGACAGGGATGGTAGGCACGCTGGTGTGCTTATGCATGCCCCTTACAGAAGATCTCTTAGGAATGGGGTGAGGTCAACAGTAGACAGTCTAGGGTTAAAGTTATGGGGGTTTGCGGAAGTAACCACAGAGTCAGGTAATACATTCCAGGCATTGACCACTCTGTTGCTGAAGTCGTATTTTCTGCAATCAAGTTTGGAATGGTTTACCTTATGTTTGTATCTATTGTGTGCTTGTGTATTATTGCGGTTGAAGCTGAAGTAGTCATTGACAGGTAGGACGTTGTAGCAGATAATTTTGTGTACTATGCTTAGGTCAGACCGAAGGCGTAGAAGGAAGATAGTCAAACTGCTAATCAAATCCATGGAAGAATGGTATCACATCTCACAAGGGGTGTGCTATGAAGAAGTCAACCCTGCTCCCGAGTTTTTCAAACTGTATTCCAAGAAACTTGATAGGGTTCTGTGCAAGACTAAGCAGGGGAGTGGGGGAGGGGGGATGACTTCACTTGAGCAAGCTAATTTTCTATCACTAGAGATTTGCCTCTTGATCAAGGGTGCTGGGAACATTTTTTTTTAAATTAAGATGTTCAGTGATCTGAAAAGTAACTCATGTGCTACTCCACTTGCACAGCTGCTTCATGTTAAAAGGCAAGGGGGAGGGTAGCCATGCAGCTCTTCTACAAACTGATATGCAACAAGGGCTGTGTTGTGCACATGAATATTTCAGGCTTCTACATTAGGTTTTGTTGAATGCCTGTTATAATGGAAAACACAACCTGGTATTTACATAATACATTATGATGATTTATTGCAGCCTTTCCCAATCTGGTGTCCTCCAAATGGATTGCAACTGAAAATCCCAGAAGGTGTTGTGGGTCCTTGTGAACATCAAGTTGAGTACTCATTTAATGAAGAGCAATAAAGGAGTCTCACTTTAGATCCAAAATCCCTTTCAGCACATTCCGCTATAACAGAGGCACAACTACAACAGAGGCCAAGCAAATAACTGTATTGATTATATTTAATTGTTAAGTATACTTTAACTTCACTTTGATCAGAACTACTGTATATTCCATAGGCTGATTCCTATATATATATATAAAGCATAGGATGTTTAGCTGTAATCTGCAGTTTGTAATCACTCAAACCAGACTGCAATTTTGATTAATGAAGAATACTGCTTAGCACTAGTATGGAATATATAAAATGGAATGAAACTTTTCTGAATGAATGCATAATAATATGTAATAATCATAAAATGTAATTATATGTAGTTCTTCTGAAGTAAACAATATATGGAATTGCTCTGCCAGTATATGTTTTGGGTCCTTTTTGTTAGATCAGGTAGAGAATAAATGGGTACTTTATTTATTTGTTTGGATATTATGTTGATACCCAATCTTTTCTTCAGGAGCTTCAGGCAATATACATAGCATTGCTTTTTCTGATTTTCTTTTTCACAATAACCCTGTAAGATAGGTTGGGATGAGAAAGAATGCTCCAAATTCACCCAATGAGCATCTGTGGCTGATGGTAGACTAGAATCCTTGTCTCCTCATCCAACATCTTTGTAATATTGACTCTTCCAGTATGTCCCACAATAACAAACTTAGTAGATTGGGGTAAGAGAATGACTGGCTCAAACACCCCTAGTGATTTTCCATGGTTGTGGGTTGGAATTGAATGTGGCTCTTCTAAATTCTGGTCTAAAATTTTAACCACTAACCCCTATTGGCCTTCATATTCATATAGTTTTTTCATTCCTTAAAACATCTGGTTCAAATACTGCAGCACACAACTGTACCCAGATAAATGTACTGGAAAAATGCCCTCCTATATTTATTTATTTTATTTATTTGTCAAGAACGTATTAGGCAATATATATAAGTATATGTATATGGATTGGATACATAAAATAGATACAAATAGAGGAAACATTAGGACAGCGACGGTGGGCATGCTGGTGCGCTTATGCACGCCCCTTACAGACCTCTTAGGAATGGGGTGAGGTCAACAGTAGACAGTCTTAGGTTAAAATTTTGTGGGTTTTGGGATGAAACCACAGAGTCAGGTAGTGCATTCCAGGCATTGACCACTCTGTTGCTGAAGTCATATTTTCTGCAATCGAGTTTGGAGTGGTTCACTTTAAGTTTGTATCTATTGTGTGCTTGTATATTGTTGTGGTTGAAGCTGAAGTAGTCATTGACAGGTAGGACATTGTAGCAGATAATTTTATGAGCTACACTTAGGTCATACTGAAGGCGGTGTAGTTCTAAATTTTCTAAGCCCAGAATTTCAAGTCTGGTGGCATAAGGTATTTTGTTGCAAGCAGAGGAGTGGAGGACTCTTTTTGTGAAATATTTCTGGACACATTCAATTGTATTAATGTCCAATATGCAGTGCAGGTTCCAGACAGATGAGCTGTATTCGAGAATTGGTCTAGCAAATGTATGCTGTGGTTAGTAGTGTGATATTACTGGAGAAGAAGCTGTGCAAGATTAGGTTGCAACTCTTAATTCTTTTTTGACAATGTTGTTACAATGGGCTTTGGCACTTAGATCATTAGATATGAGCGCTCCAAGGTCCTTGACAGAGTGAGGGTCATTTACAAGGTCGTGTCCACTCAGCTTGTATTTTGTGTTCTGGTTCTTTTTGCCAATGTGTAAGTCAGAGCATTTGTTGGTTGAGATTTGGAGTTGCCAATTGTTTGACCATTCCAACACAAAGTCAAGGTCTTTTTGAAGGGTAACAGCATTGTCGGTGGTATTAAATATTTTTACATCATTGGCGAAGAGAACGCATTTGCTTATAGTATGATCACAAAGGTTATTTATGTATAGTATGAAGAGTGTTGGTTTTAGAATGCTGCCTTGGGGGATACCGCTATTAACAGGTGCAGGATTTGATAGGGCGCTCCCTATTTTGACCATGTGTTGTCTGTTTGACAGGAACGCAGCAATCCAATTATGTAGGGGTCCAGAGATGCCATAGGATTTTAGTTATGAGGACACTACCAATTGGGCAGTTGTCCTGTACAAATTCGCTTTAAATGAATAGGAAAGTATTAAAATTAAAGCCTGAGACACATACTATACTATTACTACTGAGTTCTGAATAAAATGGATAATTTGTATTAGCAGTATTACAGGTAGCTGCATGAATTATATTGATAGCAACACAAGGGTAGAAATGAACAAGCTTAAACATAGATCATTACAATCCCAGTTCAAACAAATCAAAAAAATTTCTTTGCATTTCAGGCTGAGCAGGTTTTCCTTATGCTGAGGTTGATATCATCAAGTTTCAAATGTATATACATCTATTGACAAAGATTTTCTGGACAAAAAGATGTTGAAGGATGACATATTTGTAGAAGAAGTCATCATAAGGTGAACAATATTAGGTTGAGACTGTTTTTCTATAGAATAAATACTCCCATCATTTTATGATTATTAAAAAAAACATTCACAGATGAAACCATGAGAACATTCCACAAAGACATTATACAAGCCTCGTTGAAATTAATGAAAAATGCTACAGCTGTACTGCAGTACTACAACATGAGACCGACCAAAATAGGGTGATTTATCTGTATGTATTTCTTGTCTTTAAGTTAAACTCTGGACTATTTTAATAAGAGAAACAATTACAACACAATCCAATACTCCTTTATTTTGAGTTATGTCCTATGAGTTATGTTCAAGAAGATGGTAATCTTATAGCCAACCCCATCCTTGACTACTGAGATCCTATTGCATAAGCACTCACTATTACGTGAAAGGTGTAAAATTGTAGCTTCAATGCAGTATTTACCATACTTACCATTATTTTGAATGCGTAGGGCTTTTAGCCATGATCCTAAGTGGATGGATGGTATGATGTTGTCAGGTACATTCCAGAGGTTTAGGGACGAAAGCTTTAAGAAGCTACAGAATGTACACAGTTGGTTAAGTAAAGATACCTCTGTTTGATTAAGATAAGAACCGCCCATAGGTGGGAAGTTGAAGTACAGAGAGGATAGGGGATGGGGGAAAACTGAAAGAATAGCACAGAATTGGCAAAAAAATAAAAAATAAAAAAATAAAGAAATAGAAGAAAAGAAGGACGATTGATATATTTTTTATCATTCGTGTTTTCTTTCAGGAAAGTTTATTAAGGAAGATTAGATTTTCCAGTAACTTTAAATATAGCAGGAATTTAAACTAAATTGCAATTAACAAGAAGAAATAGGATTACATTCATGCCTACAACATCTAGCTCATGAATCCCAGAAAAAAAAAGTCAGTAAAAAAAATTGCATGTTTATTTTCTAACATCCCTCCCCCACCAGGTAAGATCCACACTCACCCTTCTGACTTTCTGAAAGGGCTTGAAGACTTGGCTTTGCTAGCTGGCCTGGATCCCCAGTGGGGGAATGGCATCTTGGACAAGGTTAATGGATTAGGTCAGAACCACACCTCTTCCCCATGCACACTTTCCCCCCTTCCTATCCATTGTGGTAAATCAAATTTTATCTGAATTTTGAACTGTATGGTTCTTATTTATTGTTCTAATTTGTTAATTCTTTGAATGGTATTTTAATTGTATGACTGTAAGCTGCCTAGAGTTGCCTTGACAAAATGGGTAGCATAGAAATCAATCAATCAATCAATCAATCAATCAATCAATCAATTTCTTGAAAATGGAAAGACTTGGAATGAATTCTCAAAAATTATAACAAGTTCAAAGAATTTTGCATTCTTCACACAAAAAACACTGATGTTCATTTTTACTAGTTGATAGATTATAGTAATGACACTTGTTATGTTATATTTGATTACACAGAGATATGTATTCCTTATAATCTTCATCATGCTTCTTTTTAATGCAAGATTATCACCTTTTCTTGAGCTTAACTTTGGGAAAATCAAATCACGTTTAGTTACCAGATGTAGGACTTTCTGTCACTCACACTTAACCATCACGCAGCCATGTCCTGGCAGCATCATTTGTCTGTCATGGCCCTATGACATTGCCTTCATCTCATCCCCAGTTCATAAGTGAGACGGGTTTAAATCATCCTTAGCAGTGCTGATGTTAAAGTAATCTGTTCTTACTTAAGCCACCAGCATTCAATGATAGTCACAAGATACATAAGATATATTAGGCCTTGGAGGAATGGCAGGTGACTGCAGCAATAGAAGCAGAATTTAGGCCAGAAATGAGGACAGTGAGGTTCATGCTGGCTTATTCTGCTAATTCAAGGCTGAGTGGATAGTAATTCAAGTGAGTAGTACAGAAAACACCTTGGACATAAAGAGGTTAAAACGGGGAGCACATCTTTATTGTTAACTTACAGAAGACAGTGGCATTGGAAAATTGTAGATTGGCATTGTGAGGGGGCAAAGAAAGTTGAGAAGATAAAGACATAGCAAATGTAGTCCTTGAGAGAGTGGAGGAGAGGAGAGAGTGGATGCTTAAGTGGAGAGTCCGTAATAGAAATGTTGGTATCAGCAGATGATCTCAGGGAGGTTCTGGGATGGGGGCAGAGAGAATGTAGAGGGGGAATGTAGGGGTGGAGCATAAACAGGACAGGAGGATCACAGGATCAAGAGCCTTGGTAGTACAGTGGTCTAAGGCACCCTGTTATTAAGCTAGTTATTAAGACCAGCTGCCTGCAATTACTGCAGGTTCGAATCTCGCCAAGGCTCAAGGTTGACTCAGCCTTCCATCCTTTCTAAGGTAGGTAAATTGAGGAGCCAATTGTGGGAGCAATAAGCTGACTTTGTATAAATATACAAAAGGATGAAAGCTATTGCTGAGCACATTGTAAGCCGCTGAGTCTCCGGAGAAGGGCGGCATATAAATCAAATTAAAAAACAAAAAACAACAAACAGTATATTGGTCTAAGTGTATATTGTATATATATTGTATATTGTATATTGGACTAAGTACAGTGGGAGGCAGTAAGCAATATGTTTCAGGGAGATGGGTCGAGTGGAAATGCACAGCCCACCCACCTTTTTAACCCTTTGCTCTTATCCTAAGATGTTCAGACATCTGAAGACCTTGGGCTCAGGCTGATATATTTTTTTCCTGCATCTGTTCTAGTTTCTTTGAATCATTCTTAAAGTGTGGCCTCAGATTTGGATATAGTACTTGAGGTGGGGTCTAATCAATATAGAATAGAATAAAAGGATTAGCTCCTATGACTTGTCAATCATCCTTCCCACGAATCAACCTAAAATGATGATTGATTTATTTAGAACAATGTCATTATGTTGACTCATAGTCATCCTGAGATCAGCTACATCCCTAGATTCTTTTCATATGTATTGTTGCCAAGTCAGGTATTATCTTACCCACCCAAGTCCCTGCTCATTTGATTTCTTTTTCCTAACTGAGGAACCTTACATCTGACTCTCTTAAATTTTATCATTTATAGTCCATTTTAATAACTGAAGAGTGGACAAACCACAAGCTCTGATCCACAAAGAGCCTCTTTCATTTGCACAACAAAGCACAACTGAGCTCTTCCAAGTGTGCTTGCAGAACTCTTAGCCAGGAAGGTCAAAGGAAGACAGTGGACTCAGTAAGCAGATCTGATGTCTCATAAAAGAGTGGCAACCTGTTTGTCAATAGCAATGATATTTATTAGGAAGATGTAGTTTTTGCTGTGGGTGAAAAACCCTTTGGTTGGTTTAGAGGACTTGGCACCTTGATTTGGGTGTTCAGTGGAAGGGAGAGGAGGCCTGTTTTAGGTTCATCTCTTGATAGAAGCCGTTCCTTCTGGTTTGTCAATATGGTTTCAACGTCACATGGAAAAACAAGGAACAGGGAGTGGAAATGTGCTTTAAATACAAGCTGGAATATGATATCCATGTAATTGCCATTTTTTTAAGAATAAGGTTTCATTCAGAAGAAATTCTGAATCTAACTGTATAGAAAGTTAAATATGGTCAGTTTTCTGGACGGGGAATATATTTTACAGTATCTGAATATATTCTTCTCATCTGTTCCGAGTTTTACATAAGCTAATTATTTTGTGGAGCAATTTGAAAACTTAGTTATGACCAACAGTATAATTGCCATAATGTCAATCAGATGAGATTTTTTTTTAAAAAAAAAGACAGGAGTAATGTACAGATAAAACAAATTACCAAGTGTAAATGAACAAATTAACATATCATCATCAACAACATTATCATGTCATTACTGTATCTCTTCTGATTAATTCTGTCATCATCTGCTATTTATTTTAATGCCATAAAGGTGCTGTGTTTTCTCAAACTGAGCTCCTGTGACACTGACTAAGGGCTTGTGACCAGCAAGGCTAGTCCCCTTGGCACTTAAGCTAGCTAGAATGCTACATTTAGAAGCTTTTATAGTGGTGAGGAAGAATACTTTGATCCATTATGGCTTCAAGCACGAGTAGGCAACATGATGCCCCCACACATCCCACATACCCTTATCCTACATGCCCTGGATTGTTCCTTTGGTGTTTGTCCTATCCCATCTGACTCAGTTTTTTTCTAATTTATTTTACCTTTAAAAAGCAGTAGATGAGAAGTGGCATTCTGCTAAGCAAAGTGCTAGCACTTTTGCTAACTACTGTACATTTCTGGCATTACAAGGTTCCCAAGTCTCCATAGGCAATAAAAATGGTGCTTACCTTCTCAGAAAAGAGAGTGGGGGGAGAGAAAGGTAGATAGTGGGCACTATTCTGGGGAAGCTAGATGGGCAGGTGGATCGTGTACTAGCAGTTCACTATTTGTATATTGTTTAATGATTGTCTATGCCCATTGTGGCGTTCTCTTTAATAAAGTACCTAACACATGAGCTCAAAATTACAACCAGATCTCAATATTTGCCGATTCTTTCTCATTTAAAATATTTACATGTCTGTACAATGTGATAAACTACAGGTCCTTCCTTATCAGTACACTGAATAGTGACCTGAATTCTGTCAATTTGGTTATTCAACAGGGTCTGTTGTTCTGAGTTCTGATACATGTCTAATAATCAATAAAAGGTAAAATAATTTTATTTAGTGGTTTATTTTTATTTGTGGAATTTATTTATTGCTTCAAACAACTCTGCCTCTGGGTGATAAAATAAAAGCATAATTTTGAAGGAACATCTTAGTAGGTGAAAGGTAAGAGCAAATTTTTGTCAACAGATATTCCTTTAATCTTTCAAGTTTCTTTCAAGTTTATAACATGCCTTCAAAACTGTTTATCATATTTATAGCTTCTCTCTGAATTCTTTCCTATTTGCCTGTTTCCTTCTTAAATTATGTCAACTCGTTCTGGATGCATGATGCAAGTAAAGACTTAATGAATTCCATGTCAAATATTAATACTGTCCTCCATCTATGCTTCTCATTGACTTGAATTTTGTCTCAGACTAATTTCTTCATTTATCATATAATTTTTACATGGCTGTTCTAAGGTACATCTTTTTATTGCTTGCTTCAAATTTTTGCTGTCAGTGTCCCAAGTCATCTTCTAGGCAAATGTAAGGTTTAGAGGAGCCTCACTAATAGGCTCTGCTAGTCAATAGCTAGATGAATTATGACATGGCAGAAAAGCATTTTATGGCCTAATAAATTAATAAAAATAAATTTGATACTGGAGAAGCTGTGTGTGTGTATTTTTTCCCCAGGTTTTCAATTTTATTTTACGTAAACATATCAATGCGTGAACAGTGTGGCACCTGGGTGTCATACATTCTAATACAAATAAAACTAGTAGAATTAATCATAGTTATTACATTCAATCAACTTATATATTTCTAATAATAATACACATTTATATTAAGTTATAGTTTATCATTATTTAATTATTCCATGTTTTTATATATTGATCTAATGCTACTCACCATATTATTTGATCATACATAATAATGCCATTCAATTTCTAAGCTTCCCACTTGTTATTGCTTTTATTTTATTATGTAAAAATGTATACACTGATATCTTCCCTTTCTCTTATTTCTATCTCTATTCTAACTTCTAATCATGTCACCCTTTTATTAAAAAACATTTTCTTTCTATCCAACATCTCTCACCCACTTTGGTGCTTTGAATTCTGTTCATTTTTAACTTACCTCCCATATTTCACTCTTTACATCTATTTGTATTAAAATACAATCATTCATTATTTCATTATTCAATGTTTCTATACACAATTCTAATATCAATCCCAATATTATTTAGACATACAAAATTATTCTGATCATATTCTTTACAATCATCAAATCTATATAATTCTGATAGTAATACACATGTTTATATTAAAGTATATTCTTTCATTATTTAATTGCTCAGAGTTTCAATATATTATTGCAATGCCAATCATAATATTATTAAAACACACTTAATAATACCATCATTCAATCTCTAGTTTTCCCGTTTTATTGTTACTTTTATTCCATTATATAAAGGAATAATAATAATAATAATAATAATAATAATAATAATAATAATAATAATAATAATAATAATTTTATTTCTATACCGCCCTTCTCCCGAAGGACTCAGGGCGGTGTACAGCCTATTTAAAAACACAAGACAAAACAGCAGTTAAAAATTAAAATGATTAAATAAATTTGGCTCAATTTAAAACCCCAGAAATTTAAAATACCCCAATTTAAAATTATTATGTTGATAGGCCAGCCTGGCGGAACAACAGGGTCTTCAGTGCGCAGCGAAACACCCGGAGGTCGGAGATCTTACATATTTCTGGGGGCAGTTCATTCCACAGGGCTGGGGCTCCCACAGAGAAGGCCCTCCCCCTGGGTGTCGTCAGCCGACATAACTTGGTCGATGGCACCTTGAGGAGACCCTCTCTGTGGGAGCGGACTGGCCAGTGGGAGGCTATTGGTGGCAGAAGACGGTCTCGAAGGTACCTGGGTCCTATGCCATGGAGCGCTTTAAAGGTGGTAACCAACACCTTGAATCGCACCCGGAAGACCACTGGGAGCCAGTGCAGCTCGCGCAGGAGGGGTGTCATGTGGGCACAACGAGTTATGCCCATAACCACCCGCGCGGCCGCATTCTGGACCAGTTGGAGCCTCCAAGTGCTCTTCAAGGGGAGCCCCATGTAGAGAGCATTACAATAGTCCAACCGAGAGGTAACAAGGGCGTGAGTGACCGTGCGCAGGGCATCCCGGTCCAGAAAGGGCTGCAACTGGCGAATCAGGCGAACCTGATAAAAGGCCCCCCTGGCCACGGCCGTCATATGCTCTTCTAAAGACAGCCGTGCGTCCAGGAGGACACCCAGATTGCGAGCCCTCTCTGTGGGGGGCAAAGATTCACCCCCAATAGTCAGCAATGGCACCTACTGACTATATCGGGGTGCCGGAAGCCACAGCCACTCGGTCTTGGAGGGGTTGAGTCTGAGCCTGTTCCTCCCCATCCAGACCCGCACGGCCTCCAGGCAGTGAGACATCACATCAAGGGCATCGTTGGGGTGGTCTGGGGTGGAGATGTACAGCTGAGTATCATCAGCGTACAGATGATACTTCACCCCAAAACCACGGATGATCTCACCCAGCGGCTTCACATAAATGTTGAACAGGAGGGGCGAGAGGACCGACCCTTGCGGTACTCCCCATGCGAGACGCCTCGAGGTCGACCTCTGCCCCCCTGCCAACACAAACTGCGAGCGGTCGGAGAGGAAGGAGGAGAACCACCACAGAACGGTGCCCCCTATTCCTAACCCCCTCAACCGCTGCAGCATGATACCATGGTCGATGGTATCAAAAGCCGCTGAGAGATCTAATAGGACTAGGACAGAGGAGCAACCCCTGTCCCGAGCCCTCCAGAGATCATCCACCAACGCGACCAATGCCGTTTCTGTGCTGTACCCCTGCCTGAAGCCCGACTGGTACGGGTCTAGATAGATAGCTTCATCCAGGTGCCAGGGAAGTTGTTGTGCCACTATGCTCTTAACAACCTTCGTCACAAAACGAAGGTTGGAGACAGGACGATAGTTGGCTAATTCAGCCGGGTCCAAGGAAGGCTTCTTGAGGAGGGGCCTCACTACCACCTCTTTCAAGGTGGCAAGAAAGGCACCCTCACTCAGAGAAGCACTTATAATTCCCTCGTGGAATTAGAGCCAGCCTCGTGTAACCTCCCGGGAGGCCAGTACCAACCAGGAGGGACACGGGTCCAATAAACATGTGGTGGCACTAATCCTGCCCAGAACCCTGTCCACCTCCTCGGGAGTCACAGGATCAAACTCCTCCCAGATAACATTCTCAAGACCTGCCCTCGTCTCCTCCCGTGGACTCATCCAATCGGAGTCCAAGCCATCCCGAATCCAAGCGAGTTTATCATGCAGGAATTGCACAAAATCCTCAGCACGACCCTGCAAGGGATCTTCCCGCACTCCCCCCCCCGAAGAAGGGAGTGGGTCACCCTGAACAGGGCAGCTGGGCGGTTCTCTGCAGATGCGATAAGAGCGGAAAAATGGTTAGATTTTGCCGCTTTTATCGCCACTAGGTAGGTCTTGATATAAGACCTCACCTGTGTCCGGTCGGAATCGATTGACTAGTCCTCCAAATGCTCTCTAGACGTCTTTTCCAATGCTTCATCTCTCTCAGCTCCTCAGAGAACCAAGGAGCCAATTGAGATCGGCATCGGGTCAGAGGCCACAAAGGCACAATGCGGTCCAAAGCTCCAGTGGCCGCCCTTTCCCAGGCGGCCACCAGCTCTTCAGTCGAGTCATGTGTTAGAGTCTTAGGAAACGGCCCAAGCTCCATCAGGAACCTTTCGGGGTCCATCAGGCGCCTGGGATGGAACCATCTGGTCGGTTCCGTCTCCCTGCGGCAGGGGAAGGTGGTAGGAAAGTCTAAGTGGAGGAGCGAATGATCTGTCCATGACAAGGGTTTGATATCTAGGTCCCCTCTACCAAGATCATTCAACCACTGACCAGAGATAAAAATCAAGTCCAGAGTGTGTCCCCCTATGTGAGTGGGGCCTTGAACTAACTGGGTCAGGTCCATGGCCGTCATGGAAGCCATGAACTCCCGAGCCACCTCTGACGCCTCACCCGCAGATGGAAGGTTGAAATCCCCCATGACAATAAGTCTGGGGGTATCAACCGCCACCCCGACAATGATGTCGAGTAGCTCAGGCAGGTTGCTGCCACGTGGCAGGGAGCCAGGTACATAGTCAGCAAAACCATCTGCACCCCACGGCCCCACTTCACACAAAGGGACTCACATCCGGCTATCTGAAGAACAGTGGTCTCCCTCGGATAAAGACTTTCCCTAATAATCACCACCACTCCCCCACCCCTCCCTTGGGCCCTTGGCTGATGAAATGCACGGAAACCTGGCGGGCACATCTCGACAAGGGGGACCCCCCTCTTGGCCCAACCAGGTCTCCGTAATACCTGCCAGGTCCGCACCCCCCTCCAAAATAAGATCACAAATGAGGGGGGCTTTATTAACCACCGACCTGGCATTACACAACATCAGCCGCGGACCCTGGGCCTGAGACTCTGCACAGCCCAGGACACGAGTCACGCATTGGGGGCCGGAGTGCGCAATCCCTCGGAGACAGCGCATGCGCACCCCCAACACTTGATATGACCCCCTGCGCCCATCATACCTGCCCCTCCCACTCATTATTTCAATTACACAGCCCTTCCTGTTGTCCCGCTGCTCCCCGGTTAAATTTCCTTTTGCAACCCCTCTGCTGCAGCTAATTGACCCATCATCCCGCTCAGTCGCTATCTGGACCCCCCCAGGTCCACTTTTACAACCCCTCCCTCCCTCCCGGGTCCCCTTAAAATTTTCCTTAAAAATTTAGCTAAAAAACCTCTCAACCCCCTCTTCGCTGCATGCCATCTCTCGGGGTTCCAAAGCCTGTCATCAAGATAGGCCCTCGATAACGTGGATGGCCAGGCCTGCGAGAGGGGGGAGTCTCGCAGCGCTAGAAGATCGGTTGTAAAATACATCCAGTATAGGCCCAAGCTTTGGGATGGTGATAAATATTGCTAGGGAGTGCGCCATGCTGGTATAAAATGGGGAAGCAATCCTGGGTGTAACTGGAAATTCAAGAGTCTCAAATAAATCCCCACTGTCCTCTCACTACAGTGGGTAGGAATCTTGGCATATCGACCAACCGGGGGTAGGCCTCCAACAGCCACCCTCTCACGGTGGTTGGCTCCACTTGGCCAAAGAGTAGATGAAATGGCCCCACCGGTGATGAAAATGCAGTTCTGAACCAGTTCCTTCAGTACATCCCCACAGTTACCCCACTCTATGCAGTAAGCGAACAAAGATAGTTAAGATGGTAGATAGATAAATAATGCCAGTCCTAGGCCCAGGAAAAGTCAGTCCACGTTTCCTCAGGCCGATAAACATGCCTTGGAAGGGTATCATCGTGGGTCGCTGCTGCCTGGCCACCGGCTATCCTCTCGGCCAGCTGTTGCACCGCTGTCCATGGCATTGTCAGCGCCCCCATAGGAGTCAACCGGGCGCCACCCACGCCCCCGCCAGCACCCGCGTCCATCCGCCGTTGTCCTTGCCCCCGTGAGGCTTCTGGCTCCGATGGAGAGAGGATCGCCCATGCTGCCGCTGACGCCGGCGACGCCCACGCCCATGCTGTCGCCGCCGCAGCTGATGCCAGCGCTGCCTTAGCTGTTGCCAGAGCCGACATTACTTCAATTGCCGGCATCATAGCTCCCCAGCTGATCTTCTCGCTGGGAAGCCTCAGGAAACTAGCCGGGCCAGCTAACAAACAGCCAACGAGCAAGTTGTTATTACCACCACCGCCGCCGCCGCCCATAAAGCCGCCGCAGCCGCCGCCCTTCAATGCCGCCCCTCCATCAGCGCCGTGGATTTCGAGAGTGTTACAACACTCTCCTGGCTGGCATAATGTTCTGCTTACTGGGGTGATGGCCATAGATGGTCAAAGCGGCCCCGGGGCTCCCAAAATCTGCCCAATATCGCCCATCCCTCTGCAGAGCTTCAGGGCACAACCGCCATCTTAGGCATGCGCATCAGAACCTTTGTATATGTGTATACAAATATTTCCCCTTTCTCTTATTTCTACCTAACTTCTAATCATGCTACCATTCTAAAAAAGAAGGGAAAGAAAGAGAAAAAGAAAAGCAAATCAAAACATCAAAGAAAAAAGAGAAAGCCTTTTCTTTCTAACCGTTGTCTCTTGTCCGGTTCAGAATTTTAGTTGCTTTTTTTTGACTTGCCTCCCATATTCCTCTCTTGGATCTTTATCAACTTGCATCTGCATCTACGTCTTGACTATACAATCTAAGTATTTCTCCCATCTCTACCCTCTTCCACTGCCTAGCTTCCAAAGTATCTGCCCAAACCCCTATCTCCCATTCAAAAGTATCTTCCTGTATCTCCAATTCTCTTTTCAACTCTCTTAAAATATTTTTCCCCCCCTGGTTTAATTCATTAATCACTGTTATTTTTATTATTATCTCCTCCTTGTCTTCTTCTTTTGTTCACTGGTTCTTTGTTTCTATCTTTTCCTCCATTCCTTCTGTCAGCTCCTCCCTTTACTGAGTGTCTAGTTCTTTACTCATCATCCCTCGTATAGTATTTTTTCCCTAATCTCCTTAAATCCTTTCTCCATGATGTCCTTTGTGCTTTGGAAAATCAACGCTATCTCCTTCAAAGTTCCACTCATTTCTTCCTTATGAAGCATCTTTTTTTTAAAAAAAAAATATCCCACATTTGTCCAGTAGTCCAAGAACCATTTATTCAGACATAAAATTGCCCTTCAAGAAGTACACTGATCACAGTTCTTTGTATCCCATAGGAAATCAATCAGTTCCATTTAAATAGTCCCAGGAGTTATCAAAAGCCTCTTTATGTCCCCTTTAAAGGTTCAATCTTCTAGCATAACATTCAGGGGTCACTTTAATTAAATAACTTCCTTGTTCTCATTACTGAGTCTCCAGTAGTCGTGGGGTAGTTAAATGTAATCCAGTAATTATTTTCACAATTCTTCATATAAGTATTCCCAGACTTGTATATTTTCCTTTCATCAGCAGGTGGTGCTCTCAACTTAAATTTCAATGTTGCCACTAGTCAGTCTAATTTTAGATATTTTGATCATAATTTTAATTGTAATTCAATTATAGAAACAGGATAGGTTTTTAAAGTAAAAATTTCCAGCATTTTAAAATGCCTTCCCATTACCACGTCTTCTGTATTTTTAGAAATTTATTGTTTCCTCTCTTTAGGTCTTTTCCTTCCAGTCTGGTATTTTTCTCAGAATGCTTAATCACCGCTTTAACAAGCAATTCTGAGCAGATATTTCTAAATTGTTCCTTGGGGTTAGGTTTTAAGTAAAAAGGAATCCTCTCCCCCAGTTCCAGTCACTGTTCACCTACTTCACTCCAGCCACCAGTCTTAGTTGTTCCTAGTTGTCCCAGCTTTGTGGCAGCTATCTTTTGGGTGCCTCTTCTCCTCACCGTGGCTGAGAGGGGAAAAAAACCCCGGGTCAGACAGGAGAGTTGCAACTCTCCACGACCACACAGGGCATCCCTCTTTGTTTCACTGCCCCTACAAGGTGTCTCTGGCTCCTTTTGAATCCCACCAGTGGGGAGAACTTGGCACGGGAGCGTGGAGACCCGCTCCTCATGTCTGATCTCACTACTATGTCAACCGGAAGCCCGAAACTGTGTGTGTGTCTGTGTGTGTGTGTGAGAGAGAGAATTTGTCCATTTTGTGCCTGTCACTTCTTCACTGAATTCCTCTAAATTATTCATTTATTTGATTACCATCTTGCCTTTTGATCCAAATATGTCCTCAAAGTGATTTACATAACATGTAGGGATAATAGTGATCTTGGAAGCCACTTCAGCCATGTAGATGCTATGAGACAAGCTTTGCTAACTTTCCCCCAGTTTTGCAGATTGTTTCAGATTGTCCAGAAATGGGGGAAGTGAAAGGAGAAAAGGAAGTTATGAGGGAAATGTATAAAGCAAGCTGTATCATCTGCTGCATCAGTTTGAAAAGCAGCAGGATGCAATATAAAAATTCCCTCTAGTTGAGCTTCACTCCTGGTGAGTTCGCAACAGTGTGGTTATAGTTTGCTTTCTTCTGGGAAGTTGCTTCAATCTTCTAGGTTACCATTTGAAATTCTCTGGTGGTCCCCCAATCAAGTACTAACCAGGTTTGATCCGCCTTCACTTTTTTCAAGATCAGCCAAAATGGGCCAGAAGTACTGTTGGTGCAGCAGGACAGTACAAACTACTGGACTGGTTCTGGCTCTGAATGTATAGATACAGCCCCAGAGGGAATGCTAAAACTAGGAACATAAGAAATAGGCAGCGTTATCAAGGTCCTGGATCACATGGGCATCTGTACTATCCATGAAAAGTTTCTCTGCTTTCATGGAAGCTGAAAGGATGAATTCCTGCGAAAAAGAGATGTTATTGATAGACTGAAGCAAAAGTTATGTTTATGTTCTGAGCACTCCACATTTGTGGCTTGGGCACAGGGCTACTGTGAAACAAACTCAGGAACCAATTCTACCCTGAAAAACAATGCTACTTTGCCTCTGCATTGGGAAGAAGATGATACTGAGCATGGCAGCATGAGATGCCCCATAGAAGAAATTGCCAAGATGTCTTCATGCTGCAATTAGGAAGACGTGAGGTTAGAGAAAGAAGTACTTGATTTACTTCTACCAGCATTAGCCAGAAACTAATGGCAGAGATGTAGCGTCAAGCACAAACAGCTCTCTGGGGAAATCTGCTGCTTATTGCAGGAGAATCCCATTTGCGGTATTCATTTATTCATTCTGCTTCTGAACAGCCCCAATCAACTCCATTCCACATTAATTCCACTGTTAAAATAGAAACCATGCAGAAGGCATCCATTTAGAGCTACAGAAGCAACAGCAAATGAAGCAAGCATTGAGAAGGCCTCATCCAGTTTCATTGCTGCTGTCTCATACAAAACAGCCCTTTAGCAGTCGCCAAACCTTCACACTGAGGAAGTAGAAAATGTGCCCTTCCTGCTAGTGCCTTGGGGTATTTTTTGAACCTAATCTCATGAGTCAGAGAGTAAGTATCAGTGCCATGCTAGAAAAGCACCTGGAGAATAGCTCCATGATCCCTCATGCTTATGACTGGGTGTGTTTCAATCTCCTGTTTCCTCTTCTACTCACATTTATTCTCCACACTGTTAACTATCATTGTTTTAAGACAGAAACAGATCTTTATTTTTCCTGGAAAAGCTGTACCTACCAACAAAATGATCCTATGGGATGGAGGGCAGGGAGTTGAGAGATTGATATCATCTAATTAGCCTTTATGATTTATCAGAATCCTTCAGAAACAGTGTTTGAAGCTTAGATAGTTTGCTTTCCTTAATTCTTTTCTCTTCTTTTTGTTAGATGTGATGTAACTAAGTAGGAATGTTTTCAAGAGCTTGGAGGGAGCGGACTTCTGTTTCTGTGTTCTTCTCTAATCCTTGCTTCTAAGTCTTATCTAAACCAATCCATATTGTAACCTGTAATCACAATTTTCCACGTCTTTTCCTAACCCTTCCTTTTCTACACCAATCCATTCACTGAGGGCCTTGGTCCTTCTTATCAAACTATGATCCTTAAGATATTGCCCATTTTCATTTACCAGACCATGCAGTATGACCAACAGAATAATTCCATATTTGCATCAATGGAAATGCCACTGTGATTTGACATAGTGAATTTTCATCAGGACTTTTTTTTTTATTACTGAAAATGTTCCAAATGGTCACATTGGATTGTTTAGCTCATTTCCCGAGGGCAGTAAGCAAGCCGTGTGGCAAGAATTAAAGATATGAGGTTGCTTTCAGTGCTGTTTGGAGCCCTGCCAGACCACAGTCAAGGAGAAGCTGGTAGCTTGTTTCAATCTGTGGTGTTGAAGTGTTTCCTTGCAATTAAACATGTGAAAATTAAATAGAAGCAGTCATTAGACTGGTTGATACAAATCCATTAGACTGTAGACAATAAATTATATGAAATGTTTAATGCTTTCATTATGTCTCAAACTGGAAAAAAAAAGTTATCATCAGCAATTTAAAATAATAGGATTTAATCCCATTAAATCCAATCATTTCAGACAAATATTCTCAAGGACAGGCCAATTGGTATAATTGCTATGAGATGATGCTGAACAACATTCTGGTGGTAATAGGTAAAGCTTTCTCTCAGCCTCAGTTGTGCATAGTTGTCAACACTAACTGCAAGGGCAAGACAAGGCTGTAACAAAATCTAAGAATGTGTCCCAACTCGCTTTTGGCCATGATAGAATCATTCCTTGACATCAGCAATTTTTTCCTTTGTGCCCATGTCTTTGTCTTCGTCTTATTTCCAGCCATGTGTCCATGAATGAGGTATATTTTGGAAGTTGTTAACTGTACTAGAATTAAACCAGACTTTCTTTTCTAAGCCAGTCCACCCGGCCCATAGCAATTTCAAGGTGAGCTAAACCAGTGCTTGGAAGTCACCTGGAACAGAGGCAATGGTTGCAATGAGGGATCTATGGTACACTCTGAATTTGCTTTCTTGCAGATTTTCATTACCCAGACTAGGTAACATCATGAGTGGGGTTTACTCTCAACAGAACTTGCCCTGTCAGTGTTGGTGAGTGGTTTTGGTGGTTCTTTGGTTGGGCTGATTAGCTTGTTTGGCAGTTCCTTGATTGGGGTATTGTTTACTTCTGGATTGTTGGCCTGAGGTTAATCTAAGCTCATCTGGGTGTTGATTGCTGGTGAGGAGGTAATTTGGGTTCTTTGTTCCCATTTTGCCTTATGGATCGTCTCTTTTGCACAGTACATAGATATTGTCTATTGATGGCCTATTTGTCAGAATGCACAGAATCCACCATCATTTCAATCCCGAGCTCCTCCTCAAAATCTAGAGTCATGCTGTGTAGGGCAGAAGTTGTTTACTTGTTATATCTCCAGAGTCTGTCTGGAGCAAGTTCCAGGAGGTTCACTAGATTCAAGCGCTAGCTGTAAACATTAGATACAAATCCTTGTAGCAACATTTAAAGAAAGGAAAAGAAGTGGGGGGGGGTGGGCATTTTTTTCCTATAGAATAATGACAGAAGAAGGAAAGGAGCTGAACTGAAAAAATATACAGATAGTCCTTGATTTACAACCACAATTCAGACCAAACTTTCTGTTGCTAAACGAGACATTTATTAAGCAGGTTTTGCTCCAATTTACAATCTTTCTTGCCACAGTTGTTAAGTGAATCACTGCAGTTATTAAGTTAGTAACATGGTTGTTAAGTGAATCTGGCTTCCCCATTGACTTTGCTGATCAGATCACAAAAGGTTAGGGATGACCCTGGGACACTGCAACCGTCATAAATATGAACCAGTTGCCAAGCATCCAAATTTTGATCATGTGATTATGGGGATGCTGCAACAGTCATGTGAAAAAAAACAACAGTCATAAGTCACTTTTTTCAGTGCCATTGTAATTTTGAATGGTCACTAAATGAATGGTTGTAAGTCAAGGACTACCATAGGCATGTGGAGTTTATTTTTATTTTTCAAACTTCAAATTCATGCTCATACAAAGATATCGTCCCCCCAAATACAAGAAAAAAATACAGAAAAACCAGCCATCTGTAATAGTAATTTGCTGAATTTATTTCAAAACTTTGGGTCAGCACAAAGATAGAAACTTAATGTTATTTAATATATCTAAAGCAGATGTGTTGTTTCTAAGGTCAATTGATTGGACTTTAATGAATATCTTAAATCAAAAATTAATAGTTTGCAGTTAAGACAATGTTTTATAATAATTTTCATTATATATTTATATACTATTCTGACACTCAGGGTAAAACTTTTGACCTCAAGTTCGAATTATATTTAAATAGTACAAAACATATAAACTAATGAAATTCATGCAATTAAAATCAAAACCCAAAATCCACTCATTTAAATGGCGAACAATTGAAAGGTTGGCAAAAGAAAAAAAACATGCTTTTGCCACCTTCCTAAATACAGTACTGGGAAGGAAAGCCCAAAACATCTCCTTATGGAATGTATTCCATCATTTGGGGCCACACAAGAGAACACCATAAATAGATTTTCATGGTGCTTGGCACATGTCTTCCCTTCCTCCTTCTTGAATCAGTTAGGCCCCCTCCAATTAGCCAATGGGGAAACACCAAAACCAAATGCACTTGGCTGCCCCATAACATTTCTTGTTTTCCCTTACCACACTTTCTTTCCATGGCAAGGGAACACAGTTAAAAACTTTGTCCAGCCACAGGAGATGACAAAGTCACAACTTAGGTGGACCACTTAGGGTAACCGTGGAGGGCAGGATGGGGAAAATCAGATTGTCTGGGAAGCAGGATGGAATTCCTCCCAGTGGGAAACCATCTGTCTTGTAGCTGAAGAAGGGATGCTGCAAATCTGTCTGTAGCATTTCTTCTGGTGCAGGAACTAAGAAGATGGTTTGCTGGCTTATCTCTCCAAACTCTTCCCTGTTGTGGAGAAAAGGAGAGAGGGTGATGGCATGAACCTCAGATCAGCACATTTATTTATTTATAGACATTTGGGGGAGGATGCAATTGGGGAATCATGCTGTAGGCAGATCTTGGAAACACATCTAGGTTCAAAGAAGGCATAAAGTGGACTTTTTGTTTGGAGTCTTTGTACTTAGAATTCTCTAATTGTGGCAGCATTTTGATTGATTGATTGGTTGATTTACAGATAGTCCTTGACTTATGACCACCATTGAGCCCAAAATTTCTGTTGCTAAACAAGACATTAAGGAGAAATTCAACCTAGAAATAAGGAGAAATTTTCTGACAGTGAGAACAATCAACCAATGAAACAGCTTGCCTTGGGAAGTTGTGGGAGCTTCATCACTGGAAGCTTTCAAGAAGAGACTGGACTGCCATTTGCCAGAAATGGTGTAGGGTCTCCTGCTTGGGTGGGGGGGTTGGACTAGATGACCTACAAGGTCCTTTGTCAAGTTTCGATGCTATCTCAAAATAAATGAATTTCCAAACTGCCGATCTTTGAGGAAATTTTCTCTTTATTGAGCATAGTGATCTGTCCCTGGCTCTTTCGCGGTCAGCACTGACCTTTGCCCCCCAAGCCCTCCCTTTCCGATCCCCAATTCTCTGCATCTCATTGGCTATCTTCCAAGCCACTCTCCTCATCCCATCTCTGTCAGATCACAGGAATGTCCCCCCTCCCCCCATCTCCGAGGAAACAGAATCTTCAAAGGAATTAAGTAGGCAAAAGTTCAAGCTTCTCCTCTCCTTAATATGTCAATGCTGGAACGCTGACATCCCTTCCAATTCTGTTATTCTATTCTAAATATTTGTTAAATGAGTTTTACCCCATTTTATGAACTTTCTTGCCACAATTGTTAAGTGAGTCATTGCAGTTAAGTTAGCAACATGGTTGTTAAGTGAATCTGGCTTTCCCAATGACTTTGCTTGCCAGAAGTTCACAAAGGAGATCACAAGACCTTGGGATACTGCAATCGTCATAAATACATGCCATTTGCCAAGCATCTGAATTTTGATCATGTGACCATGGAGATGCTGCAATGGTCATAAGTGTGAAAAACGGTCATAGGTCACTTTTTTCAGTGCTGTTGTAACTTGGAACAGTCACTAAACAAATGGTTGTAAATGAAGGACTATCTGTATTTATTTGTACACAAAAATCCCCAGTGATACAGTAACAATTCTTCTGGTCTGTATGGCTTGCACCCATTGAGCAGAAACTGCATCCCTGAAACTGCATCCCTTTGCCCTTCAAAGGACAAAAGGAGGAATGTGGCACATACAGATCTGGAAAAAAATCCTAGTTTGTTTGCTGAGTGATGGGAAGTTTTAGAGGCACCTGCTTTTTTCCCCCAAGCCCTTTGTTAGCTACCTACTCACACAAACCAAGACACAATTATTACACAACAGGATAGGGATTGGCTGTGGGGAGCAGCAAGTCTTATGCTGGCATAGTTTCCTTGTGGCTAAAAGACTGCTAGATTAAACTTTAATGTGCTGTGGAGAAGAGTTCTCCATCCCCCTGCTTATTTTTTTTTCTTGATGGGAAGAAAAATAATAAGGTTTAGCTACCAGTGACTATCCCAGCTGTTATTACCCGCACATTTCTTGTCACTGGTCATTCACCCTAATTCTGCAATCTTTTAAAACCTGAATGTATTTCCACATCACCAGGTGGAAGTAGGTAAGAGGGCCCAAAAAACTTCCTTCCATATAAAGCCCCCTTCAGCTTTCAGATAGTCTGATGCATTTTGCCATAAGAACCAAATAGGAACTTAGCATTGTTCCTCTGTCACAGTTGCAGCAAATTAATTCCAGCAGGCATTGCTGAAGATCTCTGGTTCACGCATCATTTTTTAATACGCACAGACCATCTGCTAAGCCAGGGCTGCAATGAGAACAGCAACGAAGCAAAGTAGAGTCATGCCACATGCTGGACAGAGCTGAGGTTTTCAGATCTTTCCCCTAGGTTTTCAAGGAGGAGGATTTGGCAGGGAGCAAGGGTTATTTAGAAATAACTATTCTAGGGCTTACATTTTGTATACAATTTACATTATTTCCATTATTTCCATGTATTTCCTGCTTTATAATGATAGAATGCTGGATCAGTCTCTTTCAGCAACAATGGACAAAGGAAGTCAGGGCACTATAAGGAAAGAGACACGGCAGATTGCCTCTCCCTGGGATAGGTGACCATCATTCTCTCTAAGTTCAGGCATTCTGCTTGGTACACACTATCCACGCACAAAGCAAATATGTCTATAGTTACTGGACATTATTTAATCTCTCCTCCGCTCTTCTGCAAAATTTTCTGGGAAAGTTATAAAATGCCACATAATGCTCTGTAAAAACAAATATTTTCTTTTAAATTATCCCCGCTTTCAGAATAATAAATAATAGAGGGAGGGAGGGAGGGAGGGAGATAGTTGAAGTGACAGCCCTGTCCAGTTCTGTGGTGTCCATGGTGCTCTCTGAGCTTGGTTGTTTTCTTGCAGTTGTTTCCTTACCAAACTATGATAGTTCAGAGAGCACCAAGGATCTCACAATTCAACCCTGAGCTACAAAAATAAGAGTAAATGTAGTGCCGAGTCCCCATCCAATTATCACTTTCTTAATTTTCAGTCTCTCCAAAGAGATAGGATAGGAATTGCTGGCATTCCTTTAAGCCAGTGTTTCCCAAACTTGGCTATTTTAAGATGCATGGACTTCAACTCCCAGAATTCCCCAGCCAAGATGCCTGGTTGAGGAATAGTATGCCTGGTTGAGGAATTCTGGGAGTTGAAGTCCATACATCTTCAAAGGGTTAAGTTTGGGAAACACTGCTTTAAGCCAACACAAGGATAAATGGACAGAGCACCTTGATTCTGTAGTGGGACAAATTCTCCTATCAAGAATTTCAGACCAGACATTGACAAGAAGGATTGGTATATATTTGTCCATGTCTCAACAGCGGCGAGAATGGCATTTGCTCAACTGTGGAAAGATGCAGATATGCCGCCTGACCATCTGATAATAAACAAGATTCTCCGATGTGCTGAGATGGACAGGCTAACGTATATCTTAAAAGACAAGAAAGATTCAGTATATAATAGAAGTTGGGACAGAAGGTTAAACCTAGGAGAAGGGTGATAAGATCGTCTAATTAGATTAACTAGATATTTATTAGGCTATATAATTCTTTATAACTTTGATAAAAACAGGCCAATTGTTTTGTAGATAGTTAAAAGAACTTGATTGCATTGAAATGTTTGGCTAGGATGATATTAGTTAATATTAATTGGAGAGTGAGCTTAACTCTCGGTTAGTCATGTTTGTTGTTTCGTTTTAGTCTTATGTTTATGTGTTTCTATATTTCACTTCTTATATTGCTTTCCAATCATTATTGTGTGTTAATTTTACTGTAAATATTTAATAAAGATATTTTTAAAAAAAAGAATTTCAGACCAGGCAGCAGTAGTCAAGTACAGAAGAATTCTACTAAATCAGGTCAAGGCAATACCTTGGTTAGCAAACTTCTGTTGGTAACTTGACAAAGTTGGCCAGTCTCTACTTCTGCTGCAAGCTCCTAGCATTAGAACTGCATAGATTAGAACATTATGGGTACTGACCTTTTATTCTCTTATCTCATGGAGTTGACTGACCTCCTTTTAAGATCATCAGAGCCCTTGGCTAGCATCACATTTTTCAGCTCCATGAAGTTCATCTTAATTGGCTGTTGTGTGGAAAAGTAGTCTCTGTCTCTGTATCAGCTTTTCCCAACCCAATGCCTTCCAAATAAACTGGGGAGGCTAGCAGTCTTAAGGAAAGGGGCACACAATTTGTTCCACATATACATACCAGCTGTAATTTGGGGCAAGGAGTGTGAGCACTTGGGTTAATGTTTGATCTGCACCTATTTTGTGTCTTTTGGGATGGCAAAATGTCTCAGCAGCAATTCATTAAATCCGTGCATGAAAGTGGGCTTCCTGCAGTATAGATAGATAGATAGATAGATAGATAGATAGATAGATAGATAGATAGATATGTAGGTCTTTGGTTATTCGGGTCTTCTCCCACGTAAAATTGGAAGTGTCTTGGCGACGTTTCGACGAAGTCTCATTCGTCATCTTCAGGCTGGTGTTCTCGGCTTCGTGCTTCCAGGAGCAATGTATAAAGCAATGTATAAAGACAAAATATATATATATACACAAAATTACGGTAGTTTTTTGCAGCACCTCTTAATATGAAACAACATTTTTTTTTGCAAAAGGTCTTTTTGTAGCAAGAGAATCATTCAGATCTGTTTAAACTGCTTTATTTGTCTCTTGTAAACTACCTTGAGAATTTTTAGAAAGACAATTGTTCCCAGGACTGGGTGGTAAGCATTTATCTAGGCATCTCCCAGGAGTCCAATCTGATTCTGTTGGATTGAAGAGTTATGGATCTAAATGAGAAATTTATTTGGAGCAATTGGTCCTTGCAGGGTCTTTCCCTCACAGATACCAACATCTTTCTTTGAGAAGGTTACTTGCATGAAAGGACTTTGATTGTATTGAACAAAATAGGCAAAAGTATTCTTGAATTTGTCCCTGATGTAGAAAGATGGGCAGCAGTAAAACAGAAAAGCTTCAAGAGTGCAGCAGCACAACTTGTTGTTCTGAGGATAATCTTGCACATCACAGACCTTAAAGTTTTTCTCTTTCTCTCTCTCTCTCTCACACACACACCATACTTATTTGTCCTCCCTAGCTGGTAGCACTTTACAGTCTTCCAATCCTGGATCAGAACAACAGATTCATGTAGTCCCATTTTAAACAAAATAGTCCTTATACTTGTCTAGTTGATGCTAACATCTTCCTTCTGCTTATAAAGAGGTTTTACTTTCCAGTAATCTTCAGCAAAATCTACAATTGAACATGTTTCTCCATAGACACTAACCGCTAGAAAATACTAGCTTTTAAAGATTGATGGACATTGAGCTCTTGAGCATTCAGTTCGGGTAGCCAGCCTGAGAGAATGAGAGAAACAAGAGAATGAGAGAAACTGGAACTTCCTAGAACTGGAAACAGGTTGCCCACCTAAGTAAGTTTGTTTTGGAAGCACCAACACACTCTTCTTAAACTCTTTCATTGGGATTTGAAGGCATTTTTGTCTTCCATGCTCTGGCAATAAGCTGAGAGGAGAATTCGGAGCGAATTCCCCATTTCCCGAACCTTCCTCGCAGATTCGCAAAGCACCTCCGAAACCCTGGACGGTTCTTGCATTTGGCAACTCTGCCAGCGAATGGGGTGGTTTTCGAAATTAAAAGAGCCTTCGAGAAATGCCTGGAATTGCCTGCAGCGATCCAGAAGAGATAGGAGAAAGTGGGGGTGGGGGAAGAGCCTTCTCTCTCTCACGTCAGGATTCTGGATTCTCATAAAGTTAGTTCTAGAAGGTCTCTTTTGAGCCGTGTTTTCTAGGGAGTGAGCCAGATTTCCGACAGAGGGCGACAAAAAACTGCTATTCTCTGCTCGTATCCTTTCTAGCTATGCCCTCTTGGGAAGAATTTAGTCGGGGAAATCACCGATTTTTCTTTCACATCTTCACTTTACAACTGTTCTTTGCAACCCCTTTTACTTTGGCGACTATAAAGATCACATGAAATGGATTTTCATGATTTCTTTTTTATTCGTCCTTTTAGGGAGGTCGCGATTTGCCCTCGCGGTCCATCCGAACCGATTGGATAGCCCAAAAACGATGATTAATGAGGGAGGGAGGAAGGAAAGAAGGAAGGAAGGGAGCAAAAATCATGTTCTGGAGCGGATGCTTTCTTCCTTATACAGTTGTACAATTATATTAGCGGAAGAAATGAAAATGGTGCTGAATCTAGTTCAACCAGTAAGAAAAGAAACCAGAAACGTCTGCAAAACAATTAAACATTGTTTAATTAATTAATTAATTAATTAATTAATTTAATTAATTAATTACCAGAGCCTTGGTAGTACAGTGGTTTAATGCACCCTGTTATTAACACAGCTGCCTGCAATTTCTGGAGTTCGAATCTTACCAGGCTCAAGGTTGACTCAGCCTTCCATCCTTTCTAAGGTAGGTTAAATGAGGACCCAGTTTGTGGGGGCAATAAGCTGACTTTGTATAAATATACAAAAGTATGAAGGCTATTGCTTAACGCATTGTAAGCCGCCCTGAGTCTCCGGAGAAGGGTGGCATATAAATCAAATTAAAAAAAAAAATTAAACTGGTGTGAGCGAAGGGCCCTGGTTCAGAGGACCGGTAGTGCTCAGGTGAGACAGACCGGTTGCCAGACTTCTAGCCCGGAGCCCTCCCCACCCCCCAGCCCCCCGGCTGAGCTCAAGAGCATTTAAAGAGGCGCTTGGAGGGGCCAAAGCTGGAGCGCCCTCATCTCCGCCCTCTCCAAATCCTAGTATCGCGGAGCCAAGGCAAAGTTTGGCCAGCTGGAGATGCCGGTTGGGAGTGGGGTGGATAGTTTTCCCTTGAGAATTGGGCTGTCTTAGGTGACGCGTGTCCAGGGCAGCTACAGATGGCGAAGAAGCAGCAGTCGCGGCAAAGGCTCGGGAGCCACAGCGGCCGTTCTTGCCTCTGTTTGACTCCAGAGACTTTCAGGCTTCGGGGAAACCACTTCGCTCTCCTGCTGTCTGATAGCAAATCCTTGGAGTGGCGTCCTCTCATAAAACGTGCCTAGGATGCGATTTCGTTGACTTTCCAATGAAATTAATCGAAGGGGAGATTGACAGGGTGGAACACTTTCATCCGACGGTTCTGGAGATGTCATTGAAAATCGGGAGGATCCGAATTCATCTATTTGGAAAGCAGACATTTTATTGGAGCGCTGATAAGAAAAGTTGGATTTCTCCGAGAGAAGACTTTCCTTGCTTGCAATCCCCTCACTTGACTGAAGCCACCATCTCGGCAGCTCGAATCCCAGAGCTGTTGATCCGGGTCATCTCTGAGTGAGGCGCCCCATTTGAGCCGCGCCTCAGCTTCACAGGCTGGGCAGCCAAATGGACCACGGGCTCTCCTAGAGCTCAGCCTGGAATCCAGGACTCCTACGCAGAGAGCCGCCACTGTCCCACACCGGCTGTCAACATTCAGTGGAGTTCATGATCCACCTAGGAGGCTTCCCCGAATAAGAAGGAAAATACAAAAATAGATTAGTATTTCTTGCACCGGAAAATAGTGCCCTAAAATTTTGCCACTGGGGGTGGGGTGGAGTGGAATCCCTGGTAGAATTGGAAGAGCTGCAATTTAAGGCACGCATGGGGTGCAGAGTAAAAACTAAGAGCTCTCATCTCTTAGTTTCCTTCATTTAAAAAAAATCGAGGAAAACTGGTCCTGGGAATAATGCTCAAAGGCTGGCGGTGGAAATCGCCAGCTCTTTGTGAGAACTTCTGCGCAACACTTGGCAGATGGTATCCTTCAACTGCATACAATCGGGTGCTCGTAGAGTCCACAGTGAGAGCCACTGTGCTCAAGAAGGGCCTGGCGAGGTGACTGTGACAGTAACAGCACTGGGCAAAAAAGCCCCACCCTGATATCAAGCGTGCAAGATTCTCTACTCCGGATCCTGTGCTCTGAAGGGCCCACGGTCCATCAGGGAAGATCGTAATGAGAAGGAATGCGTTCCTCTGAAGGCTGCGGCCCTGGACCATCCTCCCTGCTGATGGAGCCGTTTGTTCTCTCGTGGAAAGCAAAGAAAACCTTGAAGGCTGCAATCCTATTCAAGGCTTCTTTGTCGTAAGACCCATGGGAACCAATGGAAATTATCGCTAAGAAAAGCAGCCGAACGTGCTGCAGGCCTGCAAAAGCCCAGTCTGGAAGGAAGGGATTTGCCGAGGATGGGTCTCGGGCCTGACCGAGTATTGACGTCGGTTCTGCCACCCTCATTCTGAGCCCTTACAAAAAAGACCCCACCACCACCACACACACACACACACAGAGGGAGAGACGCATACGCCTCTCTATGTGTGGGGAAACCTGCCTGGACCATTTTGCCGTTTTCAGTCATTTTATGTCCGTAAATTATGCTTGCTATGCAACGCCTGGGGTTTTCAGTTCCCCCTTGTTCGAGAATCCGGATGTCCAAACAACTCGCGCTAACGTCCCTGGAAATCCTTTCTCCGACAGTGGCCCTTCGTTGCCACAACTCATTAAGTCTCTTCCGACAGGTTTCCTTTGCGAAACCTTAACTTCCTCCGAAAGTCGCCGGTTTATCAGTGCAGGGAAGGTTAGACAGTTCCTGGCTAAACAGGTATCTGCGTATGAAAAAGGACCTGCCACAAGGCCCGCGGGAGATCAACTCGTGCAGGAAGCGAAGGAGAGGAAAGCTCTCAATCCCAGCGCCCCCAATCCAGAGTCCTGGGAATAAATCACCAAAGGGCTCCCCCAAAATAGGTGGCACATTACACATCCCTTCTGTGGAAAGTAGGAATTATAGGCAGAAAAAGGGGCAGAAAAACAATTCCAAGGTTTGAAGCAAAGCATTTTCTCGTAAAAAAATAATTTTAAGGCCTATAACAAAAATTAGTTTCATACAATAATATTTGGATTTTGTGGGATCATACTTTCTGACACCAAAATGTTGGGTGATTAGCTATCAGTTAAAAGGCACATTAAATTGACCTCTCCCTCCCTCTCTCCCTCTTCCTCCTTCCCCAACACATTTCACCTACTGTAAAGAAGAGCCCAATGAACAGGATATCCGGACCAGCCCCTTTGGAAGAGAGTCCCACGGAGGAAGTGACATCACTAAAACAGCCCTTTCTTCAGATGCCACCTGTCTTGCTTTCTTGAAGGGAGGGGCATCTGAGGAAGCGTGACCAATGACAATCTCAGAGTCTTGGTAGGAAGACCTTGGAATTATTACTCATTTCTCGTATTTATGCAAGCCCTTAGCTTTGGGGCCCGGCCACGACTAAGAACCAGTGCTGATAGAAAAGGGCAACCAGGAGTGGGGCAATCAGACCCAACTATTGGCTGGCTGCTCTTTAGGGTTAAGTATCTGGGTCATATTCAAAGGCAGCAGCTCCACACATTCCAACAGTTCAGAGTAGTCATTACTAAAATATGAATGAATGTTGCAAGGCTTATCTTGGTCTACATGTTTCCTTAATATCAGCCTAACTTAATAAAAACAGGCTGCCTAAACCAGATATTGTGATAGCGCAGGAACCAAAGATACTCACCAATTGATCCATTGGGACAGGATATCTCAGGTTTCCTCTCGGCTGGGGTAGACCACGAGGTTTGAAGGATTTGGGATAGCTAGATTGGTGGTTACCCGAGTGTGAAAAAAATGGTTGAAAGCTGTTTTGTTCAGGCAGAACAATTAATGAGGTCATTTGGGTCAGTAACTATCCAGCAATACTCACACTAAGTAGCTTTGTTTGCGTTTCCGTGTGTGTGTGTGTGTGTGTGTGTGTGTGTGTGTGTGTGTGTGTCCCTTTCCCAAATAGGGTGAACTCCACTTCGCCAGACAGATGAACCACTCACAAGCATTATCTCTGACTTGTCTAATCAAGTCTCAGTTTATTAGACTTCACCTGGTATATTATCTTGTCAGGCAAGACTAGATCACTGACTGCCACACCTATATTTGATGAAAAGGAGAAGTAAAGCTGGGTGTCACCGCGTATGAGTGACTGCTCAGCTCTCATCACCGGATCACCTCTCCCGCTGCTATTGTGTGAAAAGAAGCGGGGAATCAAACAGAGCCCGGAGGAACTTCGGAGCAGAACTGCCAGGGAGGTGGGGGCAGTTTCTAAAGGAATTCCAAGGATTCCAAGAAGGCAATTCCTAAAGGGCAGGAATTTTGGGGAGTAACTTTTTTTGATACATTACAAATAAAGCACCTCCGTATTCCAACCGTTTCGTTCTTGTGTCCCTCTGCGTGGGGGCAGATTCCTGCACCTGTCCCGCAGGTGACTGCTAACAATTCCAACCACCTTGCAGGATGCCAGCACTGGGGGTCTCCCCAAGGAAAATGGCTTCTTTCCCGGGAGAATAGAGAAAACGACACCCAGGGAAAAAAGACAGGGCTGCTAGAGTGGGGGATGAATCCTCCCTCCCTCGGAGGGAGCCCGGGGGGTGGGGCGGGGGCGTCCTCTGCGGCGCCCAGGGTCTCTGGGACCGAGTGAGCTGGAGGGGGCTGAATTCCGAGCTCCGCCGGGGCGGAACCCAGCCAAGCCCTGCCCCGCTGCGCCTCCCGGGACATCCCTTGCAGGTCGGCTGGACCAGGAACTGCCGGCAGGAGCCAATGAAGGGCCGGGGCCGCATCGACGGCACCTCCGGCTCGGTTTGCGAGTTGCGTTAAGCTGAGCCAAGCTGTAACGAGGCCGCGGGGCTCCCTTCCCGGCCAGCCGCTGTGGAGCGCTGGAGCGCGGGCCGCGGGTTTAGCGCGGCCGCGACTCTGAGCTGGTCCGGGAGCTCGGCTCACTTCTCGATATGCCCGGCCGGCGAGCTTCGGCGGGCGCCTTTCCTCGCCGGCCATGGGTAAGAAGCAGCCGGTTGGGCGGCGGCGGGAAGGAGGGGGAGCCCGTGGCCTTCTCAGGCTGCTATCCGCCAGGCAAGCGGAGAGGCGGGAGGGAAGCAACCACCGCGGAAGCCTTAATCGGCGCACCTTCCCAAGGCCGCTCTCAGTTGTGGGGCAACTTCGCGCGACCGCGGCGCTGATCGGGTCCCGATCGGCAAGAGGAGCTCTCTGCCGCGGTAGGAGGGCGGGGAGGCCTGCCAACCATCCAGAGCGAGAGGGCCTGCTTTGCGCATCAGGGCCGCTGTTTTCCCAGGGAAGCCTCCGGAGGACCGAAGCAAAGAACGGAGAATACGACCCTCCAGAGTTCTCACGCGTCCTCTCTGACTTGATTAATGCCAAAAGGGCTGGAGGAAACTGGCCCTGGGAATTACACTCAGGGATGAAATCGTACCTTGTCGGAAAGACCTTCCGCCCAATGCCCGCAACTCACAACAGTCCAAATGAAGCTCAGTCCGGTGCTTGTCTAGACCGAAGTCAAAGTCACGATCCAGTTCAAGGCAAGAAAGTGCAGATTTGATGTTACAGCCTTAGATGATCACACTCTCCAGGTAATAAACCGGGAATTGAGGAAAAACGACACCGTCCGAAATAAAAATGAATTGGGGGAAGAAGAGGCTGGATTGCAACATGGAAAGAATGAAGTTAGGCTAAGATTATTCTGAGCAAATCTTGTGCACATTTAATGAGAAGGCATAGATTCCACTGAAGGCGCAGCCCTGAATTATCCTCCGAGGAAGGAAAAGGAAACCTCGAAGTCTACAATGCTATGCAAGCGTTCAATGGAAAGCAACAGGAATAATTGTTAAGGAAAAAGAAAAAAAACTGCCAAGCACGTTACTGGCGTGAAAAAGGTCACCATGAAAGAAATTTGCTGAGGATGGATTTCGGGCCTGGCTAATTTTATTTTGATGCTCAGTATATTGATTTCTGCTTTCCCACCCTCATTCTGACTCCTTTCAAAAAGAGCCCCTCTTTTTCTCTCTGTATACGTGTGCTTTGCAAAAATAAATAATCGATACCCTCGACTGGAACATTTTGCCACTTTCAGTCCTTTTACATGCAAGTTATGCATGTAAATAAAGTTTACACCAGATCTAGGGACCGTCATCGAATCAATCTCGAATGCCCAAGGACTTTTCTAGAGGCAGACAGGTGACAAGACCAGTCCTCGCGCGTCTTGTCAAATAAAGGTTACACATGAAATCCGTGGCCCTAACCCTCGCCCATTAGCGTTCCCAACAAGTTCAGTGTTGCACAATTGCTTACGTGAGTCTTTCTCTTTTTCTCTTTCTTACCTGCCTGTCCGAATAGAAAATTCCAGTCCGTCTATTTCCTCGGTTTTTCAGTTCCCATCTCCTTGTCCCCATCCTGATTTCCAGATAACCCGCGCTAGTGTCCCAGGCAACGGGTCGCCGCGGCGACCCACGGATGCCGCAATTCATTAAGCTCCTTCCACCAGGTTTCCGTGCAGAAACCTTAGCTTCTGCCGAAAGCCACCCGCAGTCCTACAAGGCTGTCTCTCGTGGCCGGCGGTCAGTGCAGGATGGTTAGGCGGTCCCAGACTAATCAAGCAATTGCACACGGGAAAGCGTGCAAGTGAGGAGGCTTTGGGTTACTACCCAAAGCAACCGCGGAAAATTAAGTCCTGCGGGCACCCTCGGAGTGCGAATCTCAATTCCACCCGGCTCTTACACCAGAGTAACGCGAATAAAGCAAAGTTAACACCTACAAGAGGCTCCAAAACCCGTGTTTTATTATACCTAGATCCTTTAGAAAAAGAGGGGCCTTATAGATATATGGTTTTTCTCAGTAAGTACCCTTATTACTTCCAGGGTAATTTGCATTAATGAGATTTTGCTCGAAAGGGCGTCTCGTTAGCTCCGAATCCTTTCCACTTTAACGAATATGCATTTTTTGAGGTTTCAAATGTTTAATACCAGGGTGCTGGTGGTAACGGTGATGGTTATAACCTTCCATCCACATTTCCTGAAGAGTCCGAAAGTTTAATTTCCCAGGAGAAAGATGACTTTTAAATTGTGCTTCGGAGGATGAGAAACGATTAAAACGGCCAAGAAGTTGGAGACCTATCAAAGCCGCCGTTATTCTGAGGAATTGAGCTGGGATGCAATTTTTAACTTGCAGCCTCGCAGTCGGTCAAACTTCCCTGCACGGAGCGGAGGGTGGGGGTGGGGGATGGGAGGAGTGAAGAAAGACCCGGTGGTCATTATCTGGCAGGAAGATCTCCTGGAGTGATAGTATCTTTTCCGACTCTCCGTAGCTTGATGGACACTAATCTCTGCAGGGTGTGAGTAGATATGCCCGAAGTGGAGCTGGGTGGTGGGATGTGGAGACTAAGAATCAGGCGAGGGGCTATTTGCCTTTACCTCCATGGGTGGAGGAGTGAACTAATGCGAAGCGTCCTCCTTTGTGTTTTCAACGCATCTTAAACTCGGGAACCCAAGAAACTAGTGAGGCGCCTTTGCAGGAAAGGCCGTTGTCCCTGATAGTTCCAAAGCCCCTTTGAAATGAATAGGAAGGTGCACCCTAAAGGGCTCCACTCGGACCTCATGGTCATCCGATGAATGCTGAGACGCAGCAACGGGTGCAAGGGAGCGCTGCAGGCTTTCGTCGAGGTTCCTCTGCCCTGCAGGTGGCTACTGATCACCTTAGCTACTTTGCAAGGCCGCCAAAGACGGGGCTCCATCAAATGGACGTCTGTTCCTATCCTTGAAGAAAAGCGCAAGGGACGATAGTTTGCTCAAGCCCCCCCCCCGTTGAAAAAGAGTTAGAAGGGGGGCACTCCTCCCTCCCTCCCTCCCTCCTTCCCTCCCCTTCCCCGCAGGAGCCTCTTGGTGCCGGGGAGTTGGGGGGGGGGGACGTTGGCTGTGGCGCCCAGGGTCTCTGAACCGGAGTCAGCTGGAGGGGGCTGAGCTCCGAGCCCCGCCGGGGCGGAACCCAGCCAAGCCCTGCCCCGCAGCACCTCCCGGGGCCTCCCTTGCAGGCCGGCTGGACCAGGAACTGCCGGCAGGAGCCAATGAAGGGCCGGGGCTGCATCGGCGGCACCTCCGGCTTGACGTGGGAGACGCGTCAAGTTGAGCCGAACTGAAACCGGCTGCGCCGCTTCCCTCCCGGCAGCAGACGTGGAGCTCCACGCGCGGGTGTAGTCCGGCCTCGACTCCCAACTGACCCAGGAGCGCGGCTCACCTCTCTATGCGCCGGGCGGACGGACATCGGCGGGCGCCACTTCTCGCCGGCCATGGGTAAGCGCGGGCAGGCAGGCGCTCGGGCGGCAGGGTGGAAGGAGGGGGAGGAGGAAGCGGTCGCGCTGCTCTTGGCAGGGAGGCAGCTGCAGGCGGAGGGGGGTCCTCCTCGGCCTCTTCGGTTCTAGGGACCTGGGACCAGCCGCTAGAAAGGGATGCCGGCTGCTCTCGACTGGCAAGGCGCAGTTTCAGCCGCGGTAGGAAGTGGGGAGGCGCTCCTGCCTCCAGAAGTGGGGGGAGGGGGCATGCGGGATAGAGTGCCCGCGGGCGGCAGTAACCTTGTGGCGGCTAAACAGAGATGGGTTGGATGAGAAAACCGTTTTAAGTAGAGAGTAGAGTTGTCTCCGGAGAACTTCCCTTCTTCTTCCAGGAACTCCAATTCGGTGGAAAACCCTTTCCTAACCTAGATATTTCAGTTAGCAATTGCATTTCCATTTGCTGTCTTAGGTTTACTCATCTAAGTTGGGCCCTTTTCTTTTAGCCACTTCGTAAAAATAATATAAATCTGTAGATTGTACATAGTACTCATATGACCATTATAAGACATATATGCATAAGACTGCATAAGACATCATTTCAGAATTATTTAAGATGTAGACATATTTCAAAATAAGAATATAATATGCTTGCCATCTTACAGTATAAGACTGATTAAATATATTCTAAATATATTTAGTTCATATGGTGCTAGATATTGTGGGTAAATTGTTTTCCACAATTTTTTTTTAATTTGCAGTCAAAAGCACCCTAAAAGATCGCTCGTTTATTTGGCTATTCAGATATTTCTAATTTTGTTGTCTTGAAGGAGCTCTGTCCTTTTATTTCAACCTATTAAGGAATCATATATATTTCTGATTATCTTTCAATGATAGGAATTTATTTCTATATTTCAGATGTAATCATTTTCCGCAGGTGATCATAGGTTCGTATCATTGAATCATAACCCATTAATATCATTGGCTTTGGTTAACATCACATATTTGAAATTTCTTAAACTCATGAGGATTCATTATATTAAACTATGAGGTTAATATTTACACTTGTTATTTTGACACCCGCTTAGAAAAGCCCTCCAATGAAGGGGCTAAAGTGGTGGAGAACCTAGAGGTGTGAAGGCAGCAGATGTACCTGAACGCAGGGGTTGATATAGGAAAGCCTAGGAATTGGCATTCCTTGTAAAATGAACTTTGTTGAGAGGTTGCCAGAATTCAAGTGATACGTTCAAATTAAAATTTATTTATAAACTTTTGGAAAGACATGTTTGGGAATAGGACTTATTCTAACCAATTATTAGATTTCCGTCCACATATAGCATTTAAACTATATTGCCCTGCCCTTTAAAAGGAATAGTCAGAGAATACCATGAGTTATTCCTTATTATATATATTAGCACAGATATATACTCCATGAGTTACTCTATCTATCTATCTATCTATCTATCTATCTATCTATCTATCTATCTATCTATCTGTGTGTATATATGTGTGTATACACATACATATGTGTACACACACACACACACACACACACACACACACACAGAGGTATATATAAGGTGTAACTAATATCTATCGGTCTATGGTAATTCAGATAACTGATTTTCCAAGGCTCTTTCAGTCCATTCCCGTAGCCCCAGGCGAGTCTCTAGATCCGTTCGCTGAACCTAGGCGTAGTAAGAGCCCCCGGCGCCCTCCTCCCAATCTCTCTCGGCCCACCGTCCCGCTGCAGCGCTGCCTCCTTCCCTCGCCTGGGTCGCAAGCCTTTAGTCAGCTCCCGCTCCCCTTCTCTCTTCCGGCTCTTTCCAGAGCAAACCTACGGCGAAGTGAACCAACTCGGCGGCGTCTTTGTCAACGGGAGGCCGCTGCCCAACGCCATCCGCCTGCGGATCGTGGAGCTGGCCCAGCTGGGCATCCGACCCTGCGACATCAGCCGGCAGCTGCGGGTGTCTCACGGCTGCGTGAGCAAGATTTTAGCCCGCTACAACGAGACGGGCTCCATCCTGCCCGGCGCCATCGGCGGGAGCAAACCCCGCGTCACCACCCCCAACGTGGTGAAGCACATCCGAGACTACAAGCAGGGCGACCCGGGGATCTTCGCCTGGGAGATTCGGGACCGCTTGCTGGCCGACGGCGTCTGCGACAAGTACAACGTGCCTTCGGTCAGCTCCATTAGCCGGATCCTGAGGAACAAGATCGGCAGCCTTTCGCAGCCCGGCGCGCCCTACGACGCGAGTGGCGGCGGCGGCGGCAGCAAACAACCTGCCCCGCAGCCGGCCCTGCCCTACAACCACATCTACCAGTACCCTTACCCCAGCGCCGTCTCAGCCTCCGGCACTAAGATGGGCGGCCACGCCGGAGCGGCTCCCGTCTCCGCGGCCCACGTCAGCCTCCCCCGCTCCTGGCCTTCCGCGCACTCGGTCAGCAACATCCTAGGCATCCGCACCTTCATGGAGCAAAGCGGTGAGTGGATCTGAGCCGGCCCTCCGGGGCCTAAGCAGGGAATGGGGCGCGATGCGGGGCTCCAGGTAGAAGCACCCCTTCCAGCAGCCGAAAGGACGGAGTCGCTGTCTCCATCAGGCTCGGTTTTCCTGGCGATTTATAGAATACGAAAGAAAAGCAGTCCCTGATTTGCAGACAGAGAGTTATGATTTAGGGGAGGTAAAACTACGATGTTCTACGGTAGATCTGTTTTGTGAATTTATTTTCAATTAAGAAAGAGGACGGATTTTATACAAATTTGGGATATCCTTATTGGGTTTTCTTGCTTTGATTTTATATTTAAGTGTTGGGGCTCTGAAAATACTGTTTATTACTATAAACAATGTGCGTTTCTATTTGTCTTATGCATGTGCACAATTCCCAACTATGAGTTTATTCCCAACTATGAGGCATGTGGTGGCTAATTATTTAACTCCTGAAAATTCCATCAAGACTGTATATTTATCACTCATAGAAACCAAGTGTCACTTAGAAGGCAAATGAAATTTACTCAAGAAATTTGAGAAATACCTGTGATTAATATCATTTTTTCCTAGAGCATGTCCACAGGCCATGCATACTGTGAAGCCTTTATTCTAAGTTCATAGGTTTTATTATAGGACATCAATCACCACTGCAGGCAGAAGAAAAGATCTGGCTTATAACTAGAGACATTTCGAGTGTATCTCGGTTCACATTTTGGAATTCCCAGGAAGTCTTAACAAACCAGTTTTGAATATATTCATTCTAAAATAAGCCTGCATTAGTCACAATTATATTTTATATATTTCTTAGTAGTTTTGTTATTCATTTCTGCTCTAAACAAAATTATGTATGCCTTTGATATGCACACCAAATTCAAGAACATATTTTACTTAAGTTTGTCAAACTTCTGACTATTCCTTAAGAATAATTGTGCAGCTTGCAATGACTTGCTTCTCCAGGCCATTCTAAAAGACAGTCCTTTATGTGTCTGTGTTGCTTCCCCCATAAGAGGACATGATCCCTGGGCCATGCAGGCCTGGTGTGGAAGATGACCTCTTCAGATTGTTGAACCCCGTTCTCTATACAAGCTTCAAAACCAAGTAGGGCTTAATAAGTGGCTCTCACATCCCATCTTCATAGTTGCTCATTGCTTAATGTCTCATTGCTTCCTGGGAGCTTTTGCTGCTGCTATAACAACCTGGGAGGACAAAATTCAGCAGACAGAACTCTGGCTGCTGTTGCAAAAAAGGCCTGGACATCTTGAACTTCTTATGAAAAAATGTGGAAAATATTTTCGTAGCGATGAGAGATTGCCAACCACAAACTCCGAGCCCTTACAGTCCCCTCTCCCTTTAGAAAAATAGAAAGAAAAGAAAAAGTGGTCTCCAGAAACAAATTCATATCACAATTATTTTCTGAAAGATCAAATATCTGACAGGGGGTTTCTTTTCCACTTCTTATACTATTACTTGTCTTTCAGTTGTTTTATATTCCATATTTCTGTCTTCTCGTGGATTTTACAATCGCTGAGATCCCAAGTATTCACAAACTCTTTCTTAGAAAGAGGAGGCTGCTAGTGTTAGGGAGTCTTCTATTTTTAGACTGTAGTTATCTACATTGTTTTGTTACTAGGAAACCTTAAGTTGCCATTTAATTTAATTTAATTTAATTGTTGAGTTTCTGAAGAGAATGTTCTACTTTGCGGCTTCAAAATGAAACCAGTGAGAGGCACTTGAAAGTTCTTTTATATAACTCAATAACCCATCTTTGAATAGATAATTGTGTAATGTTTTCAAAAGTGCCATCCACGTTTTAGATTACAGATTTTCAGGTATGCTTATTCATGACCCAAGGGCTGATCGATAAATAAAGATACTAGAGATTATACCATCAGCTCTTTGATTCTGGTATTTCCAGTGGTATCTGGATGTGTTGCAATTAGTTCCAACATCCTCAACCAGAACAATCAAAGAAAATCAATATAATGGACCTATTCACATAGCTTAGGCTTAGTTTGCTAAAAGAAAGAAAGAAAGAAAGAAAGAAAGAAAGAAAGAAAGAAAGAAAGAAAGAAAGAAAGAAAGAAAGATCAGACAGTACCAGCTTCTCCTGTAAATTAATTCTAACTATGCCAAAACTCTATTAAAAAGATGCCAAACACAGACTCTGTCCCACTTTCACTCCAAAAGCACTTGGACATATCTGCTCTTTGTATCTAATTCACTATAATCCTGTTTCCATTTATAATAACACTCTCTTGAGAGTCTCCTAAATGTTATGAGAGCCAAAAAACCTGGTTCATGTAATGAAATAGGCACGGAGGTGGATAAGTATGTTTTAAATGAAATGCTGGCAAAGCTGTTTGCAGTTTTAACTGTCTCCTCTCTCATTTCCAACCTTGAGTTTTACCTACTGTGCAGATCCAATTCAATATGTAGGTTAGTCATAAGACATTTGTGACCCTAAATGTCTTCTGTAAACTCAGTTTCCTTTCCATCCACTGATGTGTTTTGTTGAAATGCTTCCCACCCAAACAGAATCAGCAGTGATGCTGGGAATTAAGTTTTTCATAAATAAATCTGGATTGAATTTATTGCTAGCTTTTTATACAAGGCTAGGGCATTGCAGTGTGGGCAAAATAAAAATCCATCTTATACAAATCCTTTAGCCTTAGGGAACATTAAACCCTTTAGCTTCAGGGAAAATTGAGAAGGGAAGCAAACTCTGGGGGTGGAGTGGGGTGCAAGGAAGAGATCACCATTGAATCTCTTTCCAGTTCTCTAATAAAGCAAATGTTTGATGTTATCTTTTCCTCTGCAATTTGGCATGAGATTCTTCTTTACCTGCATCCTTAAAAAGCCCACATCACTCTGATTTGATGTGAGGCCCAGGCAATGTCTCTGGAGCCTAATGGGTTATTTTTATTGACCTCTAGAGACTTCATAGAGCTTAACAGAGATCTCTGAAAAGGTGAGTTATCACCCAGGAAGTAAGTGTGGATAAGGGAGCCAATGGGTCTTGGGACAGGCCATCACTTTTCTGGCTGCTAATATATCCCCCAATCTCTCCCATCCTAGGTGTTCTAGCTGGGACAGATGGTTCTGCCTACCCTCCCAAACTCGAAGACTGGCCAAGTGTGAATAGAACCACCTTCCCTCCTGCTGGGCACGGTGTCAATGCACTTGACAAATCGGCATCAGAAGCAGACATTAAATACCCCCAGGTAACAGTCCAGCCCTTTGGGAATACAATAGCAGGAAGGGCTGCACAGGGCTGTGTCTGTGGCCAGGAAGTGGGGTGGGGCGTGGGGGAAAGGAAAAAGGAGAAGCAAAGCAGGGATTATCCTGTAAAATCTGTATCATATAACGAAAACTATGTTTCTGAAATAGCAGTAAACAGGTATTGAGCCAAGATCCCGGAAAACAAAACAAATTGCAATAAAAAAAAAAAACCTCCCACAAGATTATTCTAATCTAGTTCTCCCTTTAAAGCGAACTCATATTAGGGACTGGCAGGCTGATGGCACCCGGCCGAAGTGGAGGGAATGGAGCCCTACTTGATTTCTGTCCTTGCACCAAGAATACGCACAGCGTTGTCCCTCAAGGGCTGCTGGCTGCTTTTAAAAGCAATGGGTGATGGCCCCAACAAAGACTAATTTCACCTACTTTGAATTGAAATTATATGTACTTAATGTGATTATAGCAATGATTACTCCTAATATCAGATTTAAAAAATTAGTAAATTAGTCTGGCAACAACTGAGGCTTCTGCTTTGTAAGCCAGAGGAGGAAATGACACAGGCACAACCCTAGAGCAGCTTCTGGTTATTGATATATTTAGCTTTATAATTTCATAAAATTTACCCTTTTTTGGGATAATAATCTATATATTTCCTTGCACCAGCTTCCGTGATTATTCAAACTGAGATCATGAACTGCATGAACTGAGATCAAGAATTACTAGTGCATGTTTTGCTGTGCAGGTTTTTCGCATTCCTCTTCAATTTAATTTCATTCTCTAGATCCTTATTTGGAAGTGAAGTGAACTTGAAAAGATAATTTAATTTAGTTCCCCATTCATGTAATTAGAATCAGAGCAGGAATGGCAAATCCATGCTGGAGTATGACCTCTCTTCCTAAAGCTCCCCATTTTTCCACATGCATTTTTTTTTCTTTGCAGCCCCCTCCAGGGCTCTCGGCTGTGAGTCCTTTCCTGTCCCCTTGTGCCTATCCATCATCAAACCAACCTGGCGTTTATGGAGGGCCAGGAGGAAGCTACTTAAGTCCATCTCATCACCACTGGCAGACCCAAGGTAACCCCTTGGCTCATCACCACGGGCCTGGAGTAGCTGTTCATGGTACAGAACTGGCTTCCACTGTGGCTTTCAAACATCTCTCCAGAGAAGGTAAGCGAAGATGAAAGGGAGGCACAGCTTTCTTGGGCAGTGGCAAGAGGGGTTAAAAAGACTTCATGCACATTATGTTCTACTGTACATTCATGTCCCCTGTAGTTCCTATGCTTATCATTCATTTTGGTGGTTCTGAATTTCTAGCTGAGCTATACCTTTCTTAGAATGTGCGTGGTCAGTCTTTGTCAACTACTTCCAAGATGTGGCTATTATGTATGCATAAAGTATCATTCAGCAACATTCTAAAAGAAATACTGCATTGGTCTACACAAAGTATTATTCATTGGAAGCCAATCAGATAATCAGTTAACAAATACCGAGTAAAACATGGCAGGTGAAGGTCTTTTTTTTTTTAAAGTGTCTTTTGAAAATGTTCCATACTTTTAACTTCATTGAAACAGAGTCTTGCTTTCAGCAAACAAACCCTCTGTGATTTCTTGTCAATTATTGTTATCCTCACCAGAAAGAATTTCCTTCTGTTGAAAGTGCTGTTACTATTCAGTTATCAGAAGTTAAATAATTGGAGGTGCTTTCTGACTGGGAAAAGAAATTCCATCCTACCTAAATATTTTCTTATCCCTTGCACAGAACTACTTCTCTCTCTCTCTCTCTCAAAAAACAGCTACACCTTTTATTTTCCTTACAATTATTATGCAATAGTCACTAGCTGCGTGTGGTCCCTTTTAGGGTATTAGATTGAAGTGTCATTTAGGCTGCAAGATAATTGACACTGATTGATGGCACTGAAATGAAGTGTCCTGCACATGTGAAAGTAGTCTCTACGACTTTGGAAACAGGAACATAAAAAGGAAGGTGCCGATATAAAAAAACATTGCTGCCTGAGCAAAGATTGTGTTGTGTTCTATGGCTCTTGCCTTCCAGATAGTACTATAAAGTATTTGTAAGCTGAAGCTTGTCCCAGTCAAAATGAAGCAGGTCAATTCTCATATATCTCATCTCTTAATGTTTCTATTACAGTAATTTGAACTGTATGGTGCAAATCTAAGCATGATTCTACATAACAAAGTCTGTATATTATTTCTTACATTTTCTATGACTAATACTCCTGACCTAAAGAATAAGGCAACAGTATTAATACATTAACACACATTAATACATTAATACACTATGAGCATATTTGGAAAATACAATAAAATCATTCCTTCCTCTATATGTACAATTATAAATATGTACAAAAATATGTAATACACGCACACATACCTGACTATAATTGTCAGTTGCTTATATAAAAAAAAAGCAGTCTAGCAAAAACTTCAGTCTTCTAGTCATTCCTAAACAGTCCCTTATAATGCATTGAGCAAAGTAGCATTGGAGCATGTATTTCATGTTTATTTATGCAGTTCACGAAAGAAAAATAAATAGCTGCAGAATATACCACGTCTCTTCACAAATGCAAGAATTAATTGATTTAAAAAATAATAATTGCAATATACAGAAGTTTATTGTTTTCATGAAACAAATCCACCATTAATCTTCACAAAGAGAAAGACATTTTCTACAGCAATAAAAATATCAAGATTTAGTCAGTGCTATTAAAGTTCCATTGCCAATAAACGAAGAGAACTGCTACTTTTTAAAAATATTTGAATTAAAATAAACAATACATTTATTTTTAAAATCTAACCATATTAGATATTACTTTGTTGTTTTATGGATCTTTCCTTCCTGTATGCTTCTTTTCCTTCTCTTCCATGTTCATAGATTCAGATTTTTTTTTCTTATGAGGAACTAAATCTCACTGAAGGACATATTTTCAAATAGTTCTGCTTTGAATTCTGTTAGCTTTTCCTGACTAACATTTCTACCTCACTGGCCCAGTTTGCACATTCACTGGATTATAAAAGTGCTTTTGATTTGACTGGAGGTTTCACCCTATTCACAGGGAGATAATCTTCATTTGGAAGGAAGGTTGTGTGAGTAACATTTACTTGAGTATTTCACATATTTGTGAATTTTCAATTTCTCTGTTTAGTTTGGAGGAGGAAAAAGCATAATTTATTAAAACTAATAATTTTACCTAAAATGTCAATACTGAAACGTTAGTATCTTTGAAATGTTCATATCAAATTGAGCTTTTTTTTTTTTTTTCTAACAGCGTGGTCCATCTGGTTTTGGAAATTAATAGAGATCAACTATTTTAAAGAAAATGTGGTTCATTTTCCCTTTCTTGTTCTCCTGTAATATAATTTTTAAAAAATCAGCCTTATACAAATTATCCATGGTATCTTGGTGGATAGCTTTTGTGCATTTTTCCTGCTATAAGGAGATCTTTTTCATTTTAAAGTGTCCTTCCTCACTTGTGGAAATCTAGTAGGTGCCACAAACTGTTTGGTATTTCCAGTAAGCCTTGCTTCTTTACTGCTGGTAAATGTTGAAGCAGGACAGGCTTAGGGGTGGGACATTGAGCTGAAGGAAGTGCCAAGTTAAATGAGGTTGCTCTATGTTGACTTGAGTTTACTTATGCACACTGACTTCAGTAAGCAAAGGTTTTCACAAGCAGTGAAGACTCTTTGATTTTCCCTAAACGTCTCCTAGTTGTTTGGGGATTAGATAGGAAGATGAACTTCCATAAATTCAAAGTATGTTTCTTTTTAAGCTTCCAATTGGTATCATCTGTTCTAGATAAAACTCAGTGGAAAACATATTTATTTTGCTGGGCTTTGCAATTTGCACAATCCACAAAACTTGGCAAGAGTACAAAACTGCTTGGGGGAAAGCTCTGATGCCAGGCTTGGAGGATACTGCTATGCCAGGCTGCTGTTTTATTTGAAAGGCTTCCACGATGCAGGCAATGTGTACAAAATCAATGAAGTGCCATTTGTTTTTAAATGGAGCCAGCAGAAACAATCTGCTAATATCAATGAGCCTAATATCAATTATGCCCTCACACATGAGGAAAGCAGCAAAAATCTGACAAAGGGGTCTGCCACTTATTACCTAACCAGTCATGAGTTTTGGGCATAACATTTTCTTACTCTTACCCCTCTAACACTTTCTGAATAGGGACTTACCCTATAGGTCCTGGAAATTCTAACGCAATATAAACATTGTGAAATCTGAATCTATAACACTGAAGGTTCTTATGCAAAATTTTTGTGCTTCACTATAATTTTCCAGATTACCTCTGTTGGAATATACCTTTCAAGTACAGGTAGTCCTCAATTTACAACAGTTCATTTAGTGACTGTTTGAAGTTACAACAGCACCAAAAAAAAGTGACTTATGGCTATTTTTGATGCTTAAGTGTTGTACCTTATGATTCTTGATGAACGTATCTTTTCTTTTAGGTACACTGAGAGCATATGCACCAAGACAAATTCTTTGTGTGTCCAATCACACTTGGCCAATAAAAAATTCTATTCTATTCTATTCTTCGGTCCATTGCAGCATCCCCATGGTCTTATGATCAAAATTCAGACTCTTGACAACTGATTCATATTTATTATGGTTGCAATGTCCTGGGGTCATGTGATTACCTTTTGTGACATTCTAGCAAGCAAAATCAATGGGGAAGCCAGATTCACTTAACAGTAGTGTTACTAACGTAACAACTGCAGTGGTTCACTTAACAACTGTGGCAAGAAAGGTCATAAAATGGGACAAAATTCACTTAACAAATGTCTTGCTTAACAACAGGAATTTTGGGCTCAGCTGTGGTCATAAGTCAAAGACTACTTATACTTACCAACTGTAAAGTTAACAATACATTTAAATTAAAATCACCCACTCCTCCCTTTGTCTTATAAAACTTAAAATGAAAGTAAATTCCAACCAATATAGAAACTGCACTTACTTGCATTAATGCAAGGAGAACTGCTACTGAGATCTGTGCTGGTGTGAATACAGAATAATGGATTTGGCAGGGACCTTGGAGGTCTTCCAGTCCTGCCCCCTGCCCAATTTTTGTTCTACAATTAGCCTAAGGATGAATCAAGGCAGTGTTAAATATGTTCCTACACTTTGGCCATCCCTTCTTGACTTGAGGGGTGCTCTCCTATATTGTTACCTGTTAAATTGCCTAATTTAAATAGATGAGATATTCAAGACCAAAGAGCGTCTCTCTGCCCTATTATCTATAATCTTAGATTACAGATCCCAAGAACCCTCATACACCATAAAAGAGCTTTTAGTGCTAACTTGGTTTATTCAACAGTTACAGAATGGCAAATGTCTAAATATATGCAGATCTCCTTTATTCAACAAATAAATGTCATGCTTCTCATAAAGTTTTTGCAATTCTTGGATGTTGCAAAAAGTGCCCAATCCTTTAAACATTCTAAAAGTTTCTAAAACCCTTTTTTACATATGTTGAGTTCCGTTTAAACAATTGGGATCTCCACACCTACCCCCTTACTTTTCATCTTATTCTGGGTGGCATTTCCTACTAGACTATATATCTTCAGCCACCGCACTTAAGACACTTGCCAAATCCTCCTCTAAGGCCATTCAGGGCCTTAATCTTGGCGATGATGCTGTCCCACTTTTTTAGATGGCAGGGTCATGAGATGTCACCATTGCTTGCCTGCTTACATGCCTATGAGTGCCACTTCAACAAGGTCCAATTACAATACCCTGCAGCCTCCATTTCACCTGGAACTCCACAATAGGACCAAATTGAGGATTTGTACCTATTCCTGGGAAGGCAACCTTCCTGTCAAAAATCAGAACTTTTCATAAACTATCCATTTTGGCCGCATGAATCATCAATGATGCAGGGGCCATATATATTTTTTGAAAGCACCAAATAACATTATCTCACAAAATGAATCTTCTTGAAGCAAAATGCAGTTGCCATGGCTGTAGTCCCAATTCAGAATCAATGTGATATATAAATTCTGAAGGCAATCAGAACTCAGTTACTGATCAAAAGTGGTGGTTGATCACAGACTGTTCATTAATATACATTAATAACACAGAAAGGAGACACCCAACTTTTGCATGACAAAAATCTGTATCCTCAGTTGTCAATAGTAATAGCAGAGAGGTCATTTTGCTTTTCTGGTGGGTTTTCCTAGTAGGCAAACTGCTTCCTAAAACTTTGCTAAGATTTGCCCATTTCAAATTGGGTCGATAATTCCCGTTAGAAATGCACCCCAAAGCACAATGCTTGCTGCCAAAAATAATTAATTATGGAGGAAATATTCAACCACTGTGTAGCTAAACATTTCTGTATATTTGGGGGAACTGGGACTTTACAATCTGACTTTATGATTCATTCATAGGACCATCTTTCTAGTGTCTTTTGAAATCTAATATGCTTGGGGTTGCCTATCCATTCTTGAATTTTAGCTAGAAAAACCAAGGCTATCCACCCCCTACTGATCGAATAAATGGTGACCTTTCTACAATTTAATGATGCATACTGCCATGTATAGGACTGAAGCTGCAAAAACTTGAAGCTCTTCTTCGATTTTCATCCCTTGCATTTCTGATATACCTGGTGACATCTCCCTCTAATGTTGGGGGCAAAGGACAGCTCTTTCAGTCTCAGTCTTCCAAATTCCCATAGTGCTACCAGGACTTCCTTTGGCTTCAATTTATCTAATCTCCTTATATGTCCTATCTGCTTACAATGTTCTATCAAGACATGTTCTATTTGCAGTTATAATCTGAAATATCTGATTATCACATCAGTTTGATATATTGGTAGGCACATCAGCCCACTGTCACTACCAAAATTGGAAACAATTTAAGGAAAATTAATCACTCAAACCACTCTACTGTCCATTTGGTAGCATCAAAGTAAGACCCAACTCTCGTGTTTCAGGAACTAACAAAGTGCCTCAAAGTGTGTCTGTAAATCTGTCTATAGGGTCCTTTTCCTTTCTAATTTAAAGTCAAATTCAACCACCAAGTGAATGCAGCGAATAATTGAAAGCACTGTGCTTGGCTTCTATAAAAGGAAAATATCTAAGTAGTATTTGGTATTGTGATTTAGTGTCTTGCAAATGGACCATTCCAGCATTGTCCTAATGCACCCAAAACTGTAGGTTTATAAAACTGTAGCTTAAAATGGTAAATAAAACAATAACTATCCAAGAATACTGCTTTCTCCTAATAAAACTCTAACCACATTAATGTATACAATTAAACAACTTAATCTAAACTTCTTTTCCCAATGCAGCAGACCTTAGTACAGTTTTCCGACTAATAAAGGCATATCCCAGTGTAAATGTCACTATCAGTAAACAATTCTTACCTTGTAGGAATATCTGTCCACTTTTATCTTCCCAGATATTTGCACTCATTCATAGCTATACAATATCAGGGTCCAACATGATTAAGGGACTGAAGCTTAAACAAACGATTGAGGGATGTAGATATGGTTAGTGTAATGAAGAGACAGAGTAGTGGTGATATAGCAGTGTTTTAATACTTGAGCGGCTCTGACAGAGAACAGGGGGTTGACCTATTCTCCAAAGTATCTGAGGGCAGGACAAGAAGTAACAGATGGAAGATTACCAAAGGGTGATTCAACCTAGAACTAAGGAGAAATTTCCTGACAGTGAGAACAATTGATCAATGGAATGGCTTATCTCCAGAAGTTCTGGGTGCTCCATCACTGGAGGTTTTCAAGATTTGCCTGGAATGATATAGGGTCTCCTGCTTGAGCAGGGGATTGGATTAGAAGACTTTCAAGGTCCCATTACAGCTCTATTACTTTATGTTCTATGTCCTGCTTTAAATATCCCTCATGGCTACATTCCCCTTCTATCAAATCTATTAAATCTATCTTCTATTAAATCTCCGGTTTGGGCGAACCAGTAGTGATAAAAACTACTGGTTCGGGAGAACCGGTAGTAAAAAAAAGCTACGGGTTTTGTTGAACTAGCCGTTTAAAAAGCTACTGGTTCCTCCAAACTGGTATTTCCGACAATCAGCTGTGCAGCCGGGTTTAACTTTGCTAGAAAGCAGGAAATCCTGCTTTCTAGCGAAGCTAAATCGTGCACCACAGCTGATCCCCTCGCTTCTACTTATCTTGCCAAGCCTCCTTTTGGCGCATACTGCGCATGCGCACAGGCAGAGCGCGCATTTGATGCATAGTGCGCACGCAATGTGTTTGGTGCACAGCGCACATGCGTGACCAGAGAACCGGTAGCAAACCGGTTCGGATTTCACCACTGCCTTTTACCCTGGTAGAATGAAACACATAGAAGAAACTGTCCCCTACTGTACATCCTTGTGCACTGCTGCCACTCTGATCAAACCAAATCATTTCTTCCTTGGAAGATTACTGTTGGGATTCTAAATAAATTCAAAAGTAGAGTTGGTCTGACTTTTCTTGTGTTGACAATTGTGTTAAATCTTGCCTTTATTTGTTTTTCTTCCTATCAATTGAGTATTTACATTGCCTCTAATCCATATACAAGTAGTTTTAAAGGTGTGATCTAGCTGAGAATTAAATAGCCAGTTTATTCATAAAGGAAGTCTTAGATACACATATGACATTGGTAAAACTGCTTCTTTAAAGTCTTGATATAATTCAGTCAGAGATGAGAATGAGTATTCAGGGGCTTGAGCAAAAAGGGCACTTTTTATTCAAGCTTAATTCTACACAGTGCTTTTTTCCAGCTCATCATCTTCCTTTTTTGTCTTGCCTTTCATATGAGAAAAAAAAAATCTTTAAAGGAAAGACCATGCAGGAAAATGTGATTTCTAACAAGCCCTTTAATTATTTAATAGAGTAATGAGAATATGTCAGCTTAGTTTTAAATCAGTTTTATCATTGTATATCATTATAGCATTTGAGAAGATAATGAAGCCACATTGACTGGTTTATATCATCTCATTTAATACATTTGCATGAAAGTTATGTATGTATGTATGTATGTATGTATGTATGTATGTATGTATGTATGTATCTCCCAATCTATTCTGTAGCCATGGTATTTCTTGGTAGTTTCCCATCCAAATATTAACCAAATCCCAGCTTAGTTGTTTCTGACCAACAAAGTTTGACTAGATGCTGCCATCTAGCTAGGATAAAATAAATAATTTTACAAGGATATGAGATTAGGAAGTTGGAAAAAAAATATATATATTTCAGTTTATTTCTTAATTGCAAAGTTCTGTCAGGAAAGTGGGGAGTAAGCTTGATGGATCAGACTGGGTTGTCTTTCCATCATAAGTACAGTGACTTCATCTTCCAACAGATGAAGTCAGCATAAGCCAAGCCATCCTTCAATTCTAAAGTCTTATGACAATATTACATTAGAAGCAGAATACTTGTTCTGGGAGAGAACTGTGAAACAAGTTCCCTGACCTTGGTCTTTTCTGACAGATATATGGGGCCAGGCTGAAACTTTAGTGAGTTATTGGAAAAAGCAGTATTTAAACACTAAGTATGCACTCATTACATGCCTGCTTTTAATGTAGGAAATGAGTAAAAGAAGTTGTAGTAATGACTCACTTGAAACAAGCTCACAGAATTAGCAGATCTTATTTCAAAGTAAATAATTTTAGGATGAATGCTGGAGGATTTAAAAATCAAACACAGAAGCATAATGCATCTTTAGTGCTTCTCAGTTTTACAAATATCTAGGGGAAAAAAATCCTTGGATAACAAGATATTAAAGTCATTTGAGAGACAGCTAGATGGTACCTCAAAGTAGTTCTGAATTTGTTCTTCACATCTTGTCTTCTTCCACCCTCTTTTTTCTGACATTATTACTTTTAACCTATAAAGCATAACCCAAATAATTTATTAAATATACATTAATAAAAATTTTACAACATAATAAAAGCTTCAGTTCAGTCCAGGAGTAATAAAATCTTAATAAACCCACTTTGGTAGGGATAAGAATAAATTCATCCCAAAGACTCATTGCGGGTAAATGGAACTAGAATTATTTCAGGTGAGTCAGGAAAGGAAAAAGACAAAGACATAAAGATGTAAAATTGGAGGAATATTTTGATGGAACAGATCTCACAGCTCTGAAATTGAAGTTAATACGTATTCTCAAATACTCTGTGAGACACAAAGGACAAATATTAGCTTTTTTTCAAATGAGGGAAGAGCCTTCTTCCATGGGAGTTTGGATCCCAGCCCCAAATTTCCTGAATTTTCCATATTTATCATACATATTCTGATGGTTCTGGGTTCCTAGCTAAGCAATTATTTTCTTTGAACATGCATGCTCAGTCTTGGTCAACTGCTTCCAAGTAGTGGCTTGCCTGTGTGAATAAACTTATCTGAGCAAATACTCTAAAAGAGATACTGTATCAGTTTACACAAAGGATTATTCATTCCATGCCCATCAAGGGCTGTGAAGCACTTTTAAAATTGTGCTAGTATCCCTTGAACTGCCTCAGAGTTTTATTTTCACTGAGATTTTCAAAAGAGCAAACCCGGTCATACATAATGAAGAGTAGTATCTTTTATTTTTACTACGAATGCTGCTTTATGTAAAGGTGGAGTAGAAATAAAGTTCAAGATTATTTCCTCAGTGGACCAACTGTATGTATATAATGGTTTCAGGTAGAGACATTCTAACCTGCTTGCAATCACTTGTAACGTATTTAATTGAAAATATATTTATTATATCCCATTGAAATCAACTGAAGAAATAACTTAATTTTTTTTTAATCGGGGGTATATCTTCTCACTGACCTGGTAAACCTGCTTTGCCATTTCAGACTAGCTACGGTACACTTTTCCAAATAAAGCATTTTTAACAAAAAGAACAACAACAACAACAAAGAAAAACAGCCAGTGGGAATAGAAAAACTAGCATAGCAGGGGGGAAACTAGGCGGTGAGCTATAGTTTCCACGTGCAGGGACTTGTCTCGTATGAAAGGGAGCAATCTGCAGTCTGAGATGGCACAGACACCGGTTCTTCCCCTCCGTGAGACTTATGCCACGAGTAACCCCAACAGGCTTTGGGACCTTGATTTTTCCCCACGAGAAACCCCGGCGAGTGCCCGAGTGGTTCGGTAGAGGCTGGTTGGCGCCTGGCAAGGAAGCGCGGGATCAACCCACGTGCCTTCATCTCTTTCTTTGCTCCTTCTTGCAGCTGGGGACAGAAAACAACAGGCCAGCGGTTCCGGGAGCAAAGCTCCAACAGACGTCCTCTCCGGCATCCACGGACTCTCTGTTCCTGCCTCCTCGTCCTAGGAAGAGAAAGGCGGGAAACAGCGTCGGAGGCGGGAAGATTTCGGAGGAGATTCTCCTTTCTCCCAGAGGCCAGGTTTAAATCGGGAGAGTTGGACCTGCAGCCTATCCAGAGGCGCGCCGATGGGGCGGGCTCCATTGTCTGCCCGCGTTTTCTCACGGCTCCTTCTCGCCCAAACAAACGCGGAGGAACGGGCCCTGCGCGTTGCCTTCTCTGCGCAGGCGGGGAAAGCGCAAAAACCCAACGCGTCGGTTTACCTCTCGCCGTGGAGAAATTGAGGAAGGACATTTTTTCCCCCATTTACGCAGCCGAGAGTGACCCAAGGAGACCACGCGCCAGTTGGTCAATATACTGGTAGTTTTTGAACAATTATTCAAATTCCTTCTAATTTAATTGTGAAAAGTTTTCGAACTGACATGTGAAAAGTTTCAGCAATTGGCTGTATATCATGTTAAACAAACCAATTAACCTGAGCTGGCAAATGAAAAGAAGGACATTGCTCAAACTATTAGCATAGCCTTTCCCTTCCCTTCATATTTCCAAAATGTTTTCCTTGAACAGGTTTCACAAGACTTATGCCCGATGTTCCACTCTGCTAAAATCCTGTTTTGCCGGCATAGACATGCTGCTAACTTCTAATGCAAAATGGCAACTCAGTAACAATCTTTCCTGATTTTATATTTTTGTAACAAACCAATAAAATATGAATAACAATCTCCCTTGTGTTGTGTTGTGTGTGTTGGGGGATGATGTCTCCTTGAAAGTTGCCACTAAATGTCCTTCTACAGCCAAATCCTAACCATGTTTACTCAGCACCGCAGTAAACTCAGATGACTTCAGTAGGATTTTCAAATAGCTGGAACACACTCAAATATTTTAAATCTGCCAGAACTTCAAATTTTATGACTCAGAATTTGAAGCACAGCATTTGAATATGAAATGTACCGTTTTATTTCAAAAACAGTTTAGCATTATTGATAAACTTGATTTACATGGATAGCCATCAATTTTAACATTCCATAACTTGTCATATATTACCAAAAACAACTGTGTTAATTAACTAACACTATTAGATGTTAAATATAAGTATATATTTAAATATATATTCAAATAAATGAAATATAACTATCATTTTTAAAACTGCTTAAATATCAGATGTAAATATATGCTGATCTTCACAGATAAAAATTGTAAAGTCAAACTTATTTTCCTCCCATTTTATACTGATATGACAGAAGAGCCAGACACCTTGGTTTCATTTTTTGCATATTCCCGAATTTCACTGAATCAGAGTTAGTCACTGTCATCTTTCCGCCAAACTTACTTTAGAAGGAAGTTGTAAATTTGAGTCAGGCCTCTGTAAATAAGAAAATGTGTATAATCTAAAATTTCTCAGGGGAGCAATGGAATAAACCTGTAATAAATAGAGATTTTATTTATTGAGTAAGAAATGAGTATCACCCAGTGAGTGAGCCCATAGAAATTCTGAAAGAATTACAACCTAATAACAACTTCAGAATTTGGATATTAAATTTGTTCTAATTCTAGAACCATGATGCTTTGGTTTAGTAAGTATTTTCACAATTCTTGATGGCTCGATGAGTTCTTTGATATGTTTGGAGATATTTTTCATATTCAGGACCAGTAAATGTTTTGTGACGTATTATTTTCTCATGACTACATCTGGATTTGCAACCAAGGAACCAGTCTGTTAATTAAAATTAACTTCCATGTAATGGTTTCATGGAGATGCAATTTGAGACCTGTAGAAACAATTGTATGTAATCATCACTGGTAGGTTTCAAATTTTTTTACTACCAGTTCTGTGGGCGTGGCATGACTTGGTGGGCATGGCAGGGGAAGGGTACTGTAAAATCTCCATTCCCACCCCACTCCAGGAGAAGGATATTGTAAAATCTCCATTCCCTCCCCACTCCAAGGGAAGGTTACTGCAAAATCCCCATTTCCTCCCGATCAGCTGGGACTTGGGAGGCAGAGAATAGATGGGGGTGGGGCCAGTCAGAATTTTTACTACTGGTTCTCCAAATTACTCAAAATTTCTGCTACTGGTTCTCCAGAACTGGCCAGAACCTGCTGAAACCCACCTCTGGTATGCATGCATGCATTTTAACTACTTTTCTTACTTCTTACTTATACATTTAATTATTGAATTTTAGAAAAAAGACTTGAGAGTTTCAATCAAACATTGAAAGGCAGAATATTCCTGTTGAGTGCTGAATGTACCCATGACTTCTTTTAAGTCATTCTCTTCCCTTAATCCCTGTAACCAGCAAGCCAAAACCTGGAATGATGTGAGTACCCCCACTCAATTCTTTTTGTGAGAGATTTCTGGCAGTTTTGATTTAGAACTTGTTTTTCTATTTTTAAACTTTTTCAAAACTTGGAGTTTTCCTGAACATGCTGATACCTCCCCTGGCTACTCAGTTGTTCTGTGTACACTGTCTTCATAACTCAGTTCCTAAGTTTAGTGTCTGAATGTACTGTATGTAGCTTAGTAGACACTGAGCTTATTTTTAAAATGATGAGAATTTCTTTTAGTGTTGTAATGTTACTATAACTTTCCATACAAATTGTATATAATTTTATTAATTCTGGGTCCCTGAAGGAGGGTGGAAAAGGAATGGAATTACATGGGTATAGATTTGATTCATTTTTGTGTATTTATGATAGTTCATCAGATTTCACGAGAACCATATTAACTAAAAACTGTTTTTACTCCATTTTAACATCCATTGGTAATGACAAGATAGTTCAGACACAAAATAACTGAATATTTAAAATATTAGTTAAGAGAAACATTTTTCCATTCCCAATAGTTTTGTAAAAATTCTCTCATCAGTGTGAAATTTTATCAGTTACTCTAAATTGGCTGCTTTTCCATAGATTGCCAAGCCTTTGTGAAACTTTCTTGTCCCCTTGTGGCTAGAAGGTCCATGAGGATTCCAGATTAGTCCATATAAATTGATATAAACAAATGCTTTTAATATTTTAATATTTTTAACAGTAAATGTATGCAAGGAGTAACAGCAACCCAATACAAATAATAAATAGAGAAAAAACACTGGTATATTTTTCCAATATCTGACTTATTTGTTGAATTACCCTCACTCTGTGTGTGTGTGCATGCGTGCAGGATGTATGATGCATCTTGTTTGGTTATTGGTTATGGTGGATGTTCTGTGATTTCCAGCTAGCAACACCATCTTCTACTTAAAGTCAATTGGACTGAGAAAATGAACTAAGTATATGCGTAATGGATGCAAGATAGTAAAGAAATACAGTGTTAAAATGTCAGTTAAAATTATCTTTTATTTGAGCTAGATTTTTCCAGTAGTCAAGTGCAATGCTAATGGATACCATATGAATTTGAAGAGAATTTTGCTAGATAAGTGCTCTATGTGTGAGCCAACCTAGAGGCAATATAATTTCCACAGTCATATTAATTTCATAATTTTGGATATATTTCTCTTTACCTTTTTGAAAGGGAGCTGATTTAACTGTCTATGCTATGGAATTGCTATGATTCTTTTCTGATATATTCTTCTGAACTGTTAGTTTTCTTCCTAAGTAATATATATACAAGCATCTTTTTTTTCTCAATTTTTTTTTTTAAACAGACAAACATACAATACATCTTTTCTGAACAGAACATTGACCTGGTCAATTTTTTTTCATCTTTAACACAATTTTGTACATTCAATTTTTAGCATAACATTTATTTCTCTCTAATTTAAAAAACTCTAATGTTACCCTTCATCTTAACTTAATTCAAATTTTTCTTTTTCCTCCCTAAAATTTGATCCCCTTAATTTGCATTGATAACATAATACCATCTCCAATTATTTATCAAATGTACCAAATAATACAATTATTTCACATTTCTACATCATTCAATATATTAATAAAAACCAATTAAATCTAAATCTTACCCCCAATATGACAACTATTACAGTCTTATATGTTAAATTTATTCATATTTCTAAATCTTATTGCAATTTTTAAACTTCCATACATTTTTGCCCTTCCTCTTAACTTCTATTCCTAATATAATTCAATTTTTCTTTTTTCCCCTAAAATTTGAACCCCTAAATTTGCATTCACACAACATAATATAATCTCCAATTTATTTATCTAATATTCCAAATAATACAATTATTTCAGGTTTTTGTTATAGTTTCCCTAATTAATTAAGAGTATTCAATAGAAAATCAATTAAGTAAAAATCTTAATTCAAATAATACACCATAATGCAATTCCAAATCATTTCCTTAAATTCTCTCTATTCCCAATAGTACAATTCAACAACTTTATAGAAACCAAATAAGTATGATTTTTTTCTACTTAGTTCATTGTCCCATATTATTTCAACTTTCTTTTCTTTTTTAGTTCAATTCCAAATATATAATTAAAAGTATTCCAATTATTACCATTCTCCTAATTACTTAAGACTATCCCAATTATTACATTCATCATACATACATATGTTAAATTGCTTAGTTAATATCACAATTCTCCCTTTCCATTTTTGTATTTTTTCTTTCCCTTTCTTTTCTTTTTTTGCTTTAAATTCCTGAACTCTCTCCTCCCTTTTTCTTATCTTTCCACTGTTAATCCCAGTGTAATCATTTTGTCTTTTAAAGTCATAAACTCTTCTGTTTTGCTCTGCATTTCTCCTTATTTTCCATCCCTTTTCTCTTTTTCTTATTTTCCCACTGACAATCCCAGCGTAATCATTTAAGTATTTTATATTCTTTCTATTCCGCCCTCTTTTTCTTTGCTTCTTTCCCCCTTTTCTGTTTCTTCCATTATTAATCTTAATGTAATCTCTGAAATTCTCCTTTTTATTATTACTAGCCCCATAATCATTTAGTTTTCCATAGTCAATCTCTTTGTCTTTGTCTTCTTCTTTATTATTAGTCTCTTTTTTCTTGCTTCTTAATTATTTCCTTGTCCATCTGAATAAATTCTAAGTCATTTTTTAGTTCATCAGGTTTCGATTTTCCATGCAATATTATAGTCATTTCACTTATTTCCATCTCCAATGATAATGTTGTGGCTCCGATCCCCGAGCCCATCTTATTGGAGGAAGAAGGCTCCGAACATGAAGGAGAGGAGCCGGCCAGGCCTCCCTCTCCAGGCCCCTCCTCTCTGGCAATGCCTCAGGTGTCTGCCGAGGGAGAGGAGATTGACCAGGAGCCAGGTGTCTCCGATGACAGCGATGTGGGTGATAAATCGTTCCTGGATCCACGCCAACGAAGGCGAGATAAACGTTTGCAGCAGATGAGGAGGCGTGCCAGGGATTAAGCTGAGTCACTGGACCACACCCCACAGGCTATATAAGAGAGTGTGGTGGCCATTTAGACTCTGTGACGGACAAAGCTAACTTCTGGCTAGTCACTTTGTACAACGCCTGATCTGCTGAAGATTTCATGTTTGAGCTGGACTGTTTTGAAAACTGTGTGTATTAGTTGGTGTTATCTGGTGGAGGAACACTCCCTCTTCTTGTAGTAAAGCACTTGGCAGACGGTTATCGTATTGCTGCTAAGTTTCTGATAACGAACCTTGTATGTGCCGAGTACTTCTTTAACCCCCGGCTGGCTGTTTGTGTGTGTGTGGGGACGGGGACAGAACAGATAAGTACATTGTTTTCATCATTTCCTTAAATTCCTCCATTTTGTACTTTTTCAGTTAATATTATTCCAGTTTCAAATTGCATTGTAATCCTCCTTTAATCGTCAAAGTCACACTGATAGTCAAACCAAGCCTCCTTAAAGATTCACAGCTGTTTCTTTCAAAGTTCAAGGTTTATTATTCTTTTTTTTCCAAAACAGAAATTCAGCATTGTAATGGTCTTTTTTTTCTTCTTCTAAAGATGGGTCTCTATAATCCACAATTGCAATCAGCAACCTAGAAAATTATCCATTTTGTTTGCAATCCGCAAACAAAATTTATTTAATTTTCCTTCTTCTTGCAAATCAGTTTAAAAACTCGGTCCAAATTTATACAGTCCAAATTCCAACTTTACTTTCCAAATTAATTTCAATTTAAAATCTTTAACCAATCCTTTCTACTGCTTTTCTTTCCTCTTTAAACTTCTTTTAAGGTTCACTAATTAGGCAAAAATCTTGCGGGTTCTTCTAATTTATTTTTTTTAAGTTCTCCAAATATTTGAATCCAGCACACAATTTTCTAATCGGGTTTTTTTTTTTTCACTTTGTAGCTTCCGCTTTACTCTTCTTCTTCCGTCCTTTCTCCACGCCTATTAGCCACTGTTAAACCGCTTGGACTTTTATAGTTATTTTAAAAATAGTCCCTTTCTCTCTCTCTCTCTCTCTCTCTCTCTCTCTCTCTCTCTCTCTCTCTCTCTTCTGCCTGTGGTTTAGCTGTCACTCACCCAGCACCAATGTTCTGCTCACTTCTCCACTCCTGCTCAGTGCTTGATCCGGTTGCCCCAGCTTAATTGGTGATCACAATGGCCGCCGCCCCCCACTACAGAGTCAGGGATAGTTTCCTCTGACCTCTGAGGAATTTGCCTGTTCCTCTTGGTCTTCCGAGGTGCCCCTCCTTCTTCCCTGTCCCTACAGGACAGATCCGGTCCAAAGACCCCTCTGCAGCGGTTTGTCAGCCTGGGATTTCGCAAAGCTCATCAGAGCCCACTAATCCCCGACTGTCTCGCCGCAACACTTCCGGTCGAATCCTATATACAAACATCTTGCGTGCATGGTAAAATGATGGTTCATATAAGAACCTAGTAAGGGTTGCTATGCAGTAGTTGCAAAAACAATAGTAGCCACAAGTATATCCTAGCTTTCCCTAACTAAGTAGCTTCTAGATGTGTTTGACTTTTATTTCCATAATTCTCAACTAACATCTGGAAGGCACCAGCTTGAGGCAGAATAAGTCTTATGTGAAGGTAAGAGTGCTCTTTCTACTTAACTGGACCAAAAGAACCGAAACATGGTGAAGTAGAAGCAAATCTGCATATCTTCTTTGCAAGTTCAGTTGAAATTGCTGGAAATTATTACAAGTTAATAGAAGGCTGAACCTCTTCCTATTCCATGATGTCTACTACAACACTAGGATTTTGTCAACAACAACCTATCAGAGGACTCAGGCAATGTTGGTGTGTCTGCAATATATATTCTGCGTTTATGTTTCTTATGGAAAGATCATAGAGTGTATTAAGCGTTACATAAAATGGTAGTTTAAAAGACTGCAGGAGTAACGCACTACTCCTTTCATCTCCTTAGAAAGCAATAGCAATACAGAGCACTAAAGCAAGATCAAATACAGGAAAAGATTGTTAGAAAAGAAGATGACAATTATAACTGGGGGAAAAAATTGCATTAAGAACAGTAATTGTTAGGGTAGAAAAATTTGAAGGCAGTTTGAACCACAATATTTTTTATTTAAAAATGTCTGTAGTGAGTTTATCTAGATATCTGGACAGAAAACAACTTTGGAAAACTCTAGATTTAAAGGAAAATTTTCAAAACTTGAAGAGATGAGTAATATGATTATCGTGCACAGAATGAGGATGTAACACAGACACTAAGAGTGCTGTGTGTTGTCACAGCTTGATAACACATGAGCTATTTATACACAACTTTCTCGATTGTTTTTGATTGAATGCTGATGTGCCATCAAGCCAGTGTTCATATAACCAGACCTTCTCCAGGATAATCTGTTCCTATCCTGCTCCTTCTGGTCTTCCAACAATGTACTCATCACTGCTGCAATTGAGACCATCCACATTGCCGCTGGATATGCTCTTCTTCTTTTTGCTTCTACCTTCTCTTTCCTTCTACCTTCCAAGCATTACAGATTTCTCAAGAGAGCTAGGTTTTTGCATAATGTGCCTAAAATAAGATAATATGAGTCTAGTCATTTAGGCTTCAAATGACAATTCTGAATTCATTTTTCCTATGATCCATTTGCTTATTTTCTTGGCTATCTATAGGAGTCTTTGACAGCAGCTTTTGTTCAAAAATGCAAATATTTTTCCTATTCTACTGGTTGAAAGTACAGCTCTTGTTTCCAAAAACAGTTTGTAGTGCCTGCAAAATTCTGATCTTTATAGGTATAGATATATCACAACACCAGAATATATTTTCCAAGGCTTTCATTGTTACCAACTTCTTCTTTGTGGCCTATTTCTTGATCACTGATTCCTTTATTGTTGATAGCTGATTCCACAAAGGTATCCCCAGGTATCCACCTTTAATATCTCCATTGATAGTTTTAAGGCTAGTTGTTGCATCTATTGTCATTAGTATGATCTTTATATTTAATCATAGCTTCATTTTTTCACTGTGCCCCTTGATTTTTATTATTAGAACTTCCAGAACATTTCCATTTTCAGCTAACAAAGTTGTGTTATCAGCATAACACAGGTTACTGATGTTTTTTGTCCAATTTTATAAATACAATAACCTTCTCCCAATCCACCCCTCATATATATTCTTCACATAGGCTGGTTGTGTGAATGTCTGTATGTGTGGCCGTGCACATGCATCTTGCTCCTTTAATGACTTTAAACCAGTCAGTTTCACAATGTTCCACTGGATTGTGATTTTTTTTGTCCCATGTATAGATTTCTCATGAGGACAATGATATGTTCTGGGATTCCCATTTTCTTAAGGACATTTCACAGCTTGACATGGTTGAGACACAATAAGTCACCCAGGTTGGTTTCTTCTTCTTATTATTTTTTGGTAGTCTCTTTTCACATTCATCCTTAACAGCTTTTTTCATTTCATTCCACAGTTCCTCTAGTTCTCTAGCAATAAAGTTCAGGACTTCAAAATGATCCCTTGAAAATGGTGAGTATGTGCTGAAGATCATACTATTGGAATTAGTTGGCCTCTTCTGCTTTAGTTTGATGTGGAACATGCATGCAAGCAGTTTGTGATGTGTCCCAGAATCAGTCCTTGGCCATATCTTTGCTGTTATAACTGAACTCTCTACCTCCTTGTATCAATAATATAGTCAGTTTGATTTTGGTGTGCTCCATCTGTTAATGTCCATATGCATAGGCGTCATTTTGTTTGAAGAATGTGTTAGCAATAAAGAAATTATTGGATTGGCAGAAACTGGTAAGTCATCCTGCTTTATTTTTGTGCCTTCCCCCAATGGGAATTGAACTCACATGCCTCATTTTTGAAAGTTATGTTAGTGCAGATCCACATTTAAACAACCTTAACTTAAAATGCTAACATTAAGATTGACTATGCCTTGTATAAATGTTAGCGGTTAGATACATAAATAGTGACTTACAGGGCTAACCTAGATGTCACAGAGCTTCCAATTATGCATGTCTCTGATCCATTTCTCTCCTTATAAATCTTCTTTCAGCTAATAGGCAGGATTCTACACACCTAGGAGAAAATCCATCAATTATTGACAGTGTATCTGAAGTAAAGTAAAGACATCCTCAAGCTGAGCTTGACTTCCGGTGACTGTAGCAATGTAGTTTGCTTGACAGGATTATGGCAGTGGTTTGCAGTGCCTTTTTCTGGGATAATTCTTTAATTTTCCACTTCAGTTAATGTCCCTGGGATTCCCAGAGTGCATCTCCTCTAAATACTAATCAGGGCAATCCTGTTTAGCTTTCAAGATGGGCCAAAAACTGCTTGCCTCTGCCACTTGTTAGGTGAATGTGAGGGGGGTGGGGAAGAGCAAAATCTCCTGTCTGAAAGTCTGATGTATCTGCAAGGTGATACTGGCTGGGACATAATTAAAGAAGTTAGGTGATAGAAGAGCTACCAGCTCGGACAAAAAAACCCTAACAGTAAACAGACCAATCAAGGAACAACCAAGACCACACCCACCACTTTAAATACTCACAAATATTTAAAATGTGAACAAACTCCACATCCCTACTGGCACTGATGAAGTTGCCTAGTTTGGTAAAGAAACATCTGCAAGAAAACAACCAAGCTTAGAGAGCATCAAGGACCCCACAAGAAATATAATTTTAAAAAAATTCTTAAAGAAAAATGCTGTAAACAATAACTTACCTACCATATTAGTCATAATCCATCTTTACCACCTATGGGAAAAATTTGTAATTATAGTTATAACTTATGGCCTGTAGACAATACATACTTTCTACTTAAAGAAGAATTTAAGAGCCCTAGTGGCACAGTGGGTAGAACACAGTATTGCAGGCAAACTCTGCCCGCAATCAGGAGTTCAATCCTAACCGGCTCAAGATTGACTCAGCCTTCCATCCTTCTGAGATTGGTAAAATGAGGACTCAAATTGTTGGTGCTGACATTGTAAACTTTATATTTTATTAATTACAAACATTTGTAAACATTGTAAAAGAGAGTGCTGTAAAGTCCAATGGAGTAGTATATAGGTATCAGTGCTATTGCTAAGTATTAACTTATTGATCCTTTTTTTAAAGCTAAGATACACATAAAATACTTCTTGTAAAGTGATAATGACACACACACAGAGAGTAGCTGTTATTATTGCATTTATCATTGGGTTGTTATAATGACAGGCATCTAAAAATGAGTTACACTAATTATTGGAAGCTCACAGTTACTGTAGCAATGGATACAAAGAATTTAAAAGAATTGTGAGTACTGCAGTTTTATTTTCAAAACTAACAGATATCTTTTATTTTTTGTGATATCAGCCAATCTGGAATAGGTGCCTTGCAATGTCTCATCAGAAGCTGAGAGAAGACCTGGGAGGCAGAAAAGATTGAGAACACATGTCCAGCTGCTCACAATCCTGAAATTTCCTGCTAGAGCGTGCTTAACAATTCAAGTATGGGTCAAGTGACAGCTCTGAAGTTCATTATTGCAATTTAACTGTAGAAAGCAAAGAAGATGACCTTGACAAAAACTGTTACCAAAGCAAAAGGAAGTGAAAATATTTTTTAAGCCAGAGAAACTAGATAACATTCAGAGGCAGCTCAAGCAGATGCCTCCTGCGAGTATAAGACTTGAGTATACTTACTTGAATATAAGAAGCAGAAGGAAGTACAGCAGAATTATTTATTTATTTAATCAAATTTATATGTCGCCCTTCTCCTGTAGGACTTGGGGTGGCTCACAGAATAGAAACAACATAACAATAAAATAGTGCTAAAACAAGCCAATTTAAAATCCCCAGACAATTAAAACCTCGTGGCAGATCAGGGAATTTGCTGAAAAAGCCATGTCTTCAGGTCGGCGCGGAAAGTGCGGAGGTCGGGGGCTGTCTAGAGCCCGGTGGGTAACCCATTCCAGAGGGTTAGTGTGACCACAAACAATGCCCTCATCCTGAGGGCCGCCAGCCGGCATTGTCTGGCCGGCAGCACCCGGGGAAGGGCAGTCCTATGTGAGTGCACTGGGCGGTGGGAGGCCGGTAGGAGGTGGTCTTGCAAGTACCCCGGGCCCATGCCATGAAGGGCTTTATAGATAAGTACCAGCACCTTGAAGCGGATCCGAAGAGCCACCGGCAGCCAGTGCAGCTCATGCAGGAGAGGTGTTACACGGGAGTAACGAGAAGCTCCCGTAACAACCCGCACGGCTGCATTCTGGACCAGCTGGAGCCTCCGGGTGCACCCCAAGGGCAGCCCCATGTAGAGGGCATTGCAGTAATCCAACCGAGAAATAATGAGAGCATGAGTGACTGTACGGAGGGCATCCCTGTCTAGGAAAGGGCGCAACTGGCGCACCAGGCGAACCTGTGCAAAAGCCCCCCCTTGTCACGGCCATCAGATGATCCACCAAGGACAGCCGTGAATCAAGGAGGATGCCAAGATTACGAACCTTTTCAGTCTTGCAAGTTTCTGTTACTTTAGCCAATCTTTTTTTTTTTTTTTATTGAAAGAGTTTTACAACAAATACAATTTCCCCACAACCCCCACCCCCCCTCCCCTTCCCCGACTTCCCAGAGCAGAACACAAGGTATTTCTATTAAGCTTTAACAGTAAGCTAAATTGCATAACCAATTATGCTAACACCCCTAAAAGAAAAATTCCCTTAACCCCCCATATATGAAATCCTATTTCTTAAACATAATATTTCTAATATCACTTATATAGCACTTGTACAAATAATAAGAAAAAAAACATCATTCGTAAGCTATTTGATATTTTTTGGTCTGATACTTATTTTGTATATAATCAACCCATCTTCTCCAGTCCTGTATATATCTTTCTTGTGTGTGATCCTTCAAAAATGCTGAAATTTTAGCCATTTCAGCTAAATTAGTTACTTTCAATATCCAATCATCAATAGTAGGCAAAAAATCCTTCTTCCAATGTTGTGCAACCAACAATCTTGCTGCTGTTATCAAGTTCAAAATCAATTTAGTCTCTACAACTGTACAATCTGTGGTTATACCCAATAAAAACAACTGTGGAGTAAATTTCAGTTTCTTTTTAAGAATATTCTGCATCACCCACCAAATCTTTATCCAAAATGCTTTGATTTTTCTACAAGTCCACCATATATGATAATAAGTTGCGTCATCACAGTCACATCTCCAACATTTAGCTTGCACATTAGGATACATACATGATAACTTTTTGGAATCTAAATGCCATCTATAAAACATTTTGTAAAAGTTTTCTCTTAAATTTTGTGCTTGTGTAAATTTCACATTTCTAATCCAAATTTTTTCCCAAGTCTCCATCATTATTGGTTCCTGAAAGTTTTGTGCCCATTTAATCATACAGTCTTTAACCAATTCCGTCTCGGAATCTATTTCTAATAAAACATTATACAACCTTTTAATATGCATTTGTTTTTGATCTCTAATTTGTTTTACCAAATTCTCCTCATTTTGCACAAAGCCAGTTTTTTGATCTTCCTTCCATCTAGCTTGAAGCTGACCATACTGAAACCATGTATAAATTATACCTTCTTCTCTCAACGTATCTAGAGATTTCAAGTACATTACCCCCCTTTCCATAGTAAGAAGCTCTTTATAAGTAATCACCTCCTGTTTTTGTTCTATACTTATATTTTCTATTGCATGTCTAGGATTTGCCCATACAGGTATCTTGTAATTTAACTTATACTGATATTTTTTCCAAATCCTTAACAAAGCATTTCTTAATATATGAACCTTGAATACTTTATCCACTTTTTTATCATATAACAAATAAGCATGCCATCCATATAACAAATCATAACCTTCTACATTCAGAACTCTACCCTCAGTTAGATTAAACCAATCACTAATATGTGATAACACCGCTGCTTCATAATACAATCTTAAATTAGGCATTTTAAGACCCCCTCTTTCACGTATATCTTGTATAATTTTCATTTTTATTCTGGGTTTTTTCCCAGCCCAAATAAAAGTATTAACACCTTTCTGCCATACTTTTAGATTTTCGTCTTTCTTAAGCACAGGTATCATTTGAAATAAAAATAAGAATCTAGGTAAAACATTCATTTTAATTGCTGCAATTCTTCCCAATAAAGACAACTGTAGTTTTTTCCAATTTTCCATATCCTTCTGTACCTTCTGCCAAAGTACCTCATAGTTGTTTTTATATAATTTTGCATTTGAAGCTGCTATATATACCCCTAAGTATTTAACCTTTTTAACTATTTCAAAGTCTGTCAATCTTACTAATTTATCTCTTTCCAGTATAGTCATATTTTTAACTATCATCTTTGTCTTATATGGATTAACTTTAAATCCTGATACTTTCCCATATTGATTGATTAAATTCAATATATGTGGAGCCGACTCTATAGGTTGGGATAAAGTAATAACCAGGTCATCTGCGAAAGCTCTTAATCTATAGTCTTGTTGTCTAATTACAATACCCTTCACTTTTTCTGAGTCACGTATCTTATTCAATAATATCTCCAAAGTCAAAATAAATAATAATGGAGACAGAGGACACCCCTGCCTTGTTCCTTTCTCAATTTTAAAAGCCTCTGTTAAACCTCCATTAACTATGATTTGTGCTGTTTGCTGCTGATATATCGCTCTAATTGATTGTATAAAATATTCCCCAAAGTGCATTTTCTCTATTATTTTAAACAAAAATTGCCAGTTCAAACGATCAAATGCCTTCTCTGCATCCAAAAATATAAACGCTGCAGGGACTTGATTGTTTTTTTCCAAGTATTCCAGTAAATCTACGATTTGTCTAACATTATATCTCATTTGTCTCCCTTTTATAAACCCTGATTGATCATTGTGAATTATTTGTTGCATAACTGGCATTAATCTATTAGCTAATATTTTAGCAAAAATCTTATAATCAGTATTCAAGAGTGAGATTGGCCTAAAATTCTCAGGTTTAATGGAATTATGATCCTCCTTTGGGATTAGTGAAACAAAGGCTGTTTTCCAAGAAGGTGGTACTCCTCCTCCTAGTTGTATTTTATTAAATAAAATTTTAAGTGGTTCTAACATTTCAGATTGTAGATGTTTATAAAAAACAGCTGTTAATCCATCTGTTCCCGGAGCTTTACCTATTTTTAATTGTTTGATTGCCTCAACTATTTCCTCAGAAGTTATTGGCTGATTCAATCTCTCTCTCTGCTCCAACGTTAATTCAGGAATCTCCATCTTTAAATATCTATCAATATCACCATCTTGAATTAAGTCTTTAGCATATAACTTTGTATAAAACTCCAAAAAAGCCTTTTTTATTAAATTCTGTTGATAAATCTCTTTACCTCTAAATTCTATCTTATCTATGACACGTGATTTCTGTTTTTTCCTCATCGTATAAGCCAACCATCTCCCAGGTTTATTAGCATTACAAAATGTATTATGTCTGGCATATTGTATGCTAGTTGCTACTTGCCCAGCCATTAACATATTAAATTGCTCTCTTAAAATATTAATCATATCTTTTGCCTTTTTATCTCCCGGGTTATTTATAAGCAGTTGTTCTTTCTTTTTAATTTCCTCCTCTATCTCTTTTCGTCTATTTTGTTGTTTTAATCTATATTTATTATTCAAAAAAATTAATGTTCCCCTCATATATGCCTTACACGCATCCCATACCATCTCCATCGAGGTTCCTTTATTCATATTATTAATAAAAAATTCTTTCAATTGTTTTTTAAGCTCAAAGAGATTATCTTCATATCTAAATAAGTTCTCGTTTAGCCTCCAAGACCTCCTTTCCCCTCTTTCCTGCTCTAGTTCCACCCAAACCGGACTATGATCAGTTAATGTTCTTGGACATATCTTCGTACTCTTCACCCTAGAAAAAAGATCATTTGTAGTTAATATAAAATCAATCCTAGAAAAAGATTGATGCCTATCTGAAAAAAAAGTAAAATCACTCTCCAACGCATTCCTTTCTCTCCATATATCTCTGAGTTCGATATCCTCCAAAATATCAAAAAAAGATTTAGGCAACTTGGCACGCATGGTGGTCTTGGAAAGACTTTTTTTATCCTTCTGGGTATTTAATACCCCATTCCAATCACCCATTAAAAGTAAAGATCTGTAATCCCATTGTAAAATTTTGGTATGTAAAAGTTTGTAAAATTTTTCTTGTTGTTGATTAGGTGCATATACTCCAACTACTAGCATCTTCCCATTCTGTGTTATTAATTCAATTGCAATATATCTACCTTGAGTATCAGCCTCAATTAAATTAGCCACTAAGCCTCTTTTAACATATATAACTAGGCCATTTTTCTTTTCTGGTGCTGAAGCCACAAAATGTATACCTAATTTCGAATTTATCAAATACTTTTGATCTGAAGATTTAATATGGGTTTCTTGCAAACAAATAACATCGTTCTGAAATTGTTTCAAGTAATGAAATATTTTCTTTCTTTTTTGTGGAGAATTTAAACCATTGACATTCCAGGATAAAAATTTATTTGCCATCTCTGGGCATTCCAAGCTTTGAGAGCATCAGCTGAACCTCCTCCGCCATCTTAGATTTCGGCCTAGCTCCTCCCACTGCTTGTGTTTTTTGGACTTGTTGAGTTGGATCTTGAGGTTGTTGTGCCAAATGTTGTTTGTAAGTAGCTCTTGTAATTCGTTGATCTTCTGGCAGTTGTATCTTCGTTAGTGCCTCAAGGGTTGGTGGTTGACCCCCACTCAGTAATGGATCTTCCAAGTTAGCTCCTCCAGCTAGTGCTTGAGCATAGGTTTGTAGTTGTGCTCCACCTTTCTCTTGCTGCGTAACTTCCAGTTGCTTTCCAGCACCCCCTGGTGAGGGTGGCCTTCCAGCCTTTAAAATATTAGCATAAAAGTTTTTTGCCTTTCCAACTGTGTTTAAACAATGCCTTTGCCCAGCATATGTCACTATTATCCCAAATGGGACGTCCCATCTGTACTGGAGCTGTTGATTTCTTAATTCGTTCACCAAAAAACCAAACTGCTTTCTGTCTCTTAACATTTTAGGAGGAAGCTCTTTCAAAACCACCAATTCTTGTCCCTCCACTTTAATCTTATTTCTGTAAGAGGCTTGCAAAATGTCATTTCTAAATCTCCTTGTTGTAAAATAAATCACCACATCCCTTGGTAGTTGCTTTTGTTTTGCCAGCCAGGAATTAACCCTGTAAATTTTGTCCATTTGAAATGCCAAATCTTCTGATACTTTAGCCAATCTTAATGAGCATAAGTTTTAGCCTTCGAAGCTTTGGGTGAGGATTCTACTAGACATCCCTGAAGGAGTGGGGATGACATTGCAGCAGAGATTGGCATTCAGAGAGTGAATTGGTATAGTTTCTCTGAAAAAAGGAGAACATTTGCAGGACAGCTGCTCTTCATGAGTAGACTGCAGGAACTGAGGGTTTTGTGATTGGCTCATGAGTTGAGCTGCTAGGAGTTGAGGGATTTTAATTAAGCTCATAGCCATAATGCAGCCTATATGAATATAATATCCTCACAAGTCTCATTTCTTAAACACTTTCAGATGTAACTGATTTACAGCTAAAAAGAGATTATCTGAGTGGCAGGATAAGAAAATTGCCTATTTAGGTTACTATATTCTTGGCCTCCCTCTGAGGATTTCTAGTAATGCTTCTCAGTCAGGTATGTTCAGCAGCAAGCAACTGATATATTTGGTTCATTGGTATATACTTCTTTCTCTGAAGTGTACACATTTCTCACAGCTTTTTTTCAGAGATGGATTATCAGAGCGATTTTTACATACACACTTGCACACACACCAAAAGGGAGGTGATAATCTATTGAGAAAATAATTACTGTCACTATCTGGCAGTGGTGAAATCTAAAATTTGTTACTACTGGTTCTGTGGGCGTGGCTTGGTGGGGGGGTAATGTGACTGGGTGGGCGTGGCCATTTTTTTTTTTACTTTTGAAACCATTTTTTACATGTAAAACCATGTAAAAAAATGCTTTCAAAAGGCTCTGACGATCCAAGCTGAGTTGCCTGATCGGCAGGCAACTCAGCTGGGATCGTCAAAGCTGGGATCGTCAGAGGCATTTAAAAGAAAAAAGCCTCTGATGATCGCGCGGCTCAGCTGGGCATAGGGGGCGGGGGCAGGGATTTTTGCTACCGGTTCTCCAAACTGCCCGCCGCCATCGTACCTAATTGCCCGAGCCAGCCCGAACCGGGAGCATTTCACCCCTGCTATCTGGAATAATTCATACTGTTAACTCAAGTGACAACACAACACAAGATTGCTCAAAATACAAGTGCTTTGAGCAATCTTATTATTCACCATGATAATGAAAATCCATGAAGAACATTTGAATGTTGGGGAAAAGCAAAACAAATACAACAGATAAGACAGAAAATAATATATAGAAATGCCTAGCATCCTGAAAAAGTACAATCTTTTCATGAATTTTTAAATATTGACTGAGTACCTAACAGCTCCACTTAAAAAAAAAAAAGACTTGTTTTAGACTGTTCTCATGTACATCACAAGTTTTGTTTCCTGGGAAGCCTTATTAAAATGTTTCCTTTACAAGAGGATGCCATGGTTCAGGTTTCTCATACTGATATTTAAAAGTTCAGTTTGAAATGGGGGAGGTAGGTTAAGAATACAGTTTGTCTTTGGAGATCTTATCTGTAAAAAGAGACCGAAAATATTACCACTTGATCCAGATGGATGACAAGAAAGAAGAGAAGGAAAATGCATTATATCATCTGACTACCTGCCTGTCGTCTGACTAACCTTGTTACTTGTGGAGAATAGCTTTCATTTGAGGCTATTTGGCCAAGATTATTAATTAATTAATTAGAAGCCTTCCTGGGTTGCATTAATTTTCTGGACCTTAAAAGAATTGCTGCTCTGATCCAATAAGATTAGTATCTGCAAAGTTGGCACCATCCAAAGAGCAACTTTTGGATCATTTTTGGTGTTCTGAGATCCTCCCACCTTTATTTTTTGTGTGTAGATGTGCCTCTTGGAGAAAATAGAGGTAAGAAAAATCTGGACAATTGCTTTGTTAAGCGATATTTCCAGAAAACAGGAGGTGAAGAAAATGGTCTGAGAGTGAAGATTGAAGTAACCACTGGGAATAGGAGATATGGTAGAAGAATGGAATTTAAAGGAATTCAAAGGAATTTGACCCAGTGGTTGGATTATCTGTTTTTTAGATAGCAGAACTAACCAAGAAAGCCAAGGTGACTGAGATAGTGGACTTTATCCTCAAAATCCTGGTGTTTTGTTTTTTTTAATGCCATATCCATTGTGGGCAAAATGTTGCTTATAAAAGTGAAACACAGAGATCTGGCTGGCAGAAGAGGGAGGAAATTCATCCTTAGCCCACCAGGTTACTCTGTGATACTTGGACTTGGACTGAGGGAAGAGGAGGTGGTGGCTGTGATCTCTTAGAACTCGTATCATTGATTAGATGCCCAGTGTTGCACTTTGGATGTCATGCATGTACAGATAGTCCTCACTTTCTGACCACAATAAGGACCAGCAGCTCCATCACTAAATGGTGCAGTTGTTAAGTGTGATGTTACTATGTCAATTCCATCAGTTTCAGCTGTAGTCATTTAATAGATCACCACTGGTCATTTACGCATGACATCATGTGATCATGACTTGATTTTCTGCCAGCTTCTCTATTGACTTTGCTTGTTGGAAGCTGGCTGTGAAGTCACAAATGGCAATCATTCTGCAACTGTTGTAAATATGCACGAGTTGCCAACTGCGTAAATTGTGATCAACTGACTGTGGGGATGCTGTGATGGCTGCGATTTTGAGGATCAGCTGTAAATCTCTATTTTTCAGCTCCATTGTAAATTAAAATGGTCACTGACCATGAATCTGTCTGAGCCAGTATCTGGTCTCATGCATACAGCAGGACACACATTGGATTTGGTTTTCTATTTCAATGAAGCTGGTGATCTGCAAGACACTATTGTCTCAATATAAACTGCTGTAGTTGTGGAATAGTATTAATATGGCTCAACTGAGGCACCTGATGGACCTTGATGGTTCCCTGAATGTGTTTGGAGAATTTCCAATGCTAAGTGTTGGTGACAATGTTGATGCTTTGGTCGATAGGTGGACTATATAGCTGGCTGAGACAATTGGCACAATTTCTCCTAAGTACATTTTTCTCTATCTGGAAATTGCTGTGGGTACAACTAGGCTGTCAACCAGGACAAGACATGGGAATATATGATGCCACAACTGAAGGCCTCCACTTGTTGCCAATTGCTTACACAGTTTAATGTGTCAGTATTGACCTGTAAATCTCTTAATAGCTTAGGGCTTGAGTATTTAAGGGACTCTCTCTCCCATTACAAAACTGTCTGGTACTTAAGGCTGGCAGGAGACACCCTCATGAAGATGCCCCCACTGTCAGGGGTTCATCTTTCTGGCACGTGGGGGAGGCCTTTCTCCATCATTGTTCCCAGGCTTTGGAATGCCCTCCCTTGGGACTTCCATCTGAGTTTATAGGAACCTTGTAAAGACACATTTCCTTTGCCAGGGTCTTAATTGTTACAGGATGGTAGCCTTTATTTTATTGCTAATTTTAATTTGTAGTTTTGATGTTTTTGCTTTTAAATTTTATTAGTTACTTGAAGTGCTTGCCAGAGCAGAAAGTTGGCATATAAATAAAACTAATAAATAAATGATGCATATGTGTGCGTGTGTAGATGAGGGCAGCAGGCAGAGCACAGCTTGTCATTTGCTCTGTAGTGAAGATCATTTTGATCATGGAATCTTTTGTTTTTTAGCAAATGGTATATTTAACCAGACAACAGCAATTTCTAAATGAGAAACTATTGCCAAATAAATTAAGCAGTAGTAAACTACTGCAATAAAAACAAAGTCAAAATACTTAGGTATGATAGAAAGAAAATCCTAAAAAAGCAACGGTGGAGAGCAGCAGTATAATTGGGGAGGAAGCACTTAAAACACTTTTCCATTTCCCACATCTTAGTTTCGTGTTTATCAAACTGTATAACTTTAAGGTGTGTAGACTTCAATTTCCAGAATTCTGATTATTTTAAAATATGTTTTAAATGCATGTTTCTCTTCCTAAGGGAGGTGAAGAAGAGCTTGAGGACAGAGGATTGGGAAAGCAATGGGGAGAAAAAAGATTAAGCAACTTTCCTGCTTTTCCGCTTTTTTTGTCTCCTCTGGAAGATTCATCACACACATATTTGCTGTTTCCATGTGTTAGAATGAACTGCCTTCCAAATAATTTTATTAAAAATATTAACTGTATCTTTGTTAAAAGCTATTATTTACAAAAGCACCTTTTCTTTTCTGCAACAATAAGTGCTGTTTTTTATAACAGGTTTTCACAAACTCTTAAAATACCATCAGTTTTGTCATATATTTTTCACTTTTTCCCCCTAGCGAAACTACCTCTATAGAGGAGGCTAACCTAAGAAAATGAAAGGAAAGGAATGGCTACCTTTGGCTTCATTTTATATAAGGAGTGTACTCAAATGAAATAGGCCCCTTATGAAATATATTTTCCTTCCTTTAATGGAAGGAAGACATAAGGAAAAAACCTACTGCATCTGTATGTGTATAGAATAGATTCTCATTCTGGAAATAAAGTCAATTTACCTGGTCCTATAGAATAGAAACCCCCCTCCCCCCATTTTTTAGGATGAGGACTGTTTCTGGAGGTTTTTTCTTAGCACCAAATATTCAGAGATATTTCCCACAGCAATTCATATAATTTACCCAGCTAATTTTATAAAATAAAATACTCATAAAATACACATTGATATAAGAAATGAATATTGATAAACGACGAGCCACTTAAATAGTTATGTAGACATGCATAATTTACATATTTGTTTCCCATAACCTAGCCATTTTATCACTGTAGTATGATTTATCCTAAATATGTTAACTATGGGAAGGGGAAAGGAACTCTAGAGGGCACTGAATCCCCATGTGCTAATTACTTAAAATCTCGTTTTAAAATGTCTTTGCTTCTGATATATCAAACATTCAGCATCATAAAGATAAGGAGGTTTAGAAGGAAGGGAAAGCAGATGACACAGAAACAGTGCAATTTTTTAAAAAAGAGCTGAACTGCATTTGAAATTAAACTGTTTTGCTCAAATTAGATTTTATAGTATACCTTTTCTGGCATAGTTCATAGATTTACAAGTGATCAATGATGCTTCTGAATGTGATAAATTAATGCTAATATGAAATTATTTTTAGTAATTTGATTATACAATTGTTATATTTCTGTTAGAGAAATATATAGATTTGTATTTTTTTTTTTAATTTGATTTATATGCCGCCCTTCTCCGGAGACTCAGGGCGGCTTACAATGCGTTAAGCAATAGCCTTCATACTTTTGTATATTTATACAAAGTCAGCTTATTGCCCCCACAAACTGGGTCCTCATTTAACCTACCTTAGAAAGGATGGAAGGCTGAGTCAACCTTGAGCCTTGGAGAGATTCGAACCAGCAGTAAATTGCAGGCAGCTGTGTTAATAACAGGGTGCTTTAAACCACTGTAGTACCAAGTATTAATTTATTCTCAAATTTTTAATAGCATACATTTCAGAAAATGTTTTGGAACATCATTGAGTCAAATAGTCAAATGTGGCACTTTCATTTTGAATACCAATTAAGCTATTATATTTGTTTTGAAAAAAAATTGAGACCAGCCATATTACTAGATATGGAAAGCTGAGAAAAAAATCTTGGCTCAGGTCCTCTATTAATGTAAAACGTCTCTCCAAGAAAACATTTTATCCTTATTAATGTGACACTTAAAATATACATTGCTCTTTATAGAATGTGTATGATTTGCAGATGTTAAGTCAGATTTGCACATGCAGGAGAACACACACACACAGAGAGAGACACACAATCTTTCTTATATAGTTTATTATAATCTGGACCCACTTTAGCTTGCAAACTGATTCTCAACACTAATTATCTAGAAGCACTGTTTCTGATATGTAGCTACAATACTTCAGTCCTAAAACTTTAAGCTACATTCCAAGTAGTGATAGTCGCCTTTCTATCTTCTATTTCTATTGCTAAAATGACAGAGAAGTTCTCATATTATTAAAAGAAATTTTCTGACAGTAGTATTAAAACTAAGCAAATCTCCATTTGCATGGATAGAACCTCACAATGTTTTTTTCAAGTCAGTTCCTGTTCTACCTTCAAATGACAAGGTTGAGAAGGGATTGCCCCATAATTTTTCATAATGTATAATTCAGTACAACAGGGATGAAGTATGGAACACTTTTGCTCAGGATTGCATGGCACCCCCCCACTACCGTTTCCCTGTTGTTTTCCCTTCCATGGTCTGTGAGCCATGCCCCCTGATGAACATGTTCATTCCCTATTGGGCTGGGATTTTTTCTCCTTCAGTTTGGATCAGAGAGGATCAATTTGCATTCAGCTACAGCATTAAAATACTTTATCTCCCTTGATCCTTGTGGGCAATTTTCACCTAAATTTCCCCAAAGACATTTAAAAATAGTTCTTAGGTAATGATGTATTGCTTATCTTTATACCTCTTTCTTAATAGTTTTTTTCCTTTGTTAATTCATTTTTTCCCATTGTATTATTAAAGCATTAAAAGTATTACAATTAGCAACAGTTAAATAAAGGTTTACAAAATGAATCCTAATAGGATTACTATTTTAGAGTTTCTTTTTTACACTCCCCTCCAATTATTAGCTTACACAACTTTATTGGTATCTTCTTTATTGTATGAATAATTCCACTTTGATTTCAGTCCCACAAGAATAAAATGGAGGAAATATTTACTATGCTGGTAAACAATTGCATTGAATATTAATATACAATTATTTATAAAAGCAAAATGTTCTGTTTCCAAGCAACCAAAACTCTGTGGCCAAATAGTTACTTCTTCAGAGTATATTAAAGCCAAGATGTTGCTAAGCAGTTAAAATTTTTGAGGCACAGTCATATATTCCATTATTGTATAGCATTTATAAATATATAGATAGATAGATTGTGCCTTTGAGTCATCATTGACTCTTGGCAACTGTCTGGATGAGTCCCTACTTGACATGATTTTTAGAAGTGGGTTACCCTTGCCTTCTTCCTAGGGCTGAGGAAGAGTGACTAGCCTAACGTCACCGAGCTGGCTTCATGCCTAATGTGGGACTAAAACTTGTGATCGCCTAGAGCTTAATAACCACACCAAACTGGCTCTCACTGTGTAGCATCTGCACTTGTCACATTATAATTACACAAAATTATTAGACATTAGTTATATTTCTGAAATGTAAACATACTGAATATAGAAAATTTACTTTTCCTTCACTATCGAGCAATTATAGATTTTAGGTCCTCTTCATATTTTTAGATTGCTAAGGTACCCGTCCAATAATCTAGCTAATATTCTGAGCCCCTTCCCAATGGTAATGTGTAATACTTCATTTATTTTAAACTATAATGTACACAATCCCTTACAATGAAAAACGTAGAAAAATATGTGTTCCTCTTTCCCCCACCCCCAATACATCCCATTGGGTTCAGTGGAATTTATTCAGTAAGCATATTTGTAAAAATTAAACAGTCAAGAACCCTAACCTTGATAAAAATAATTGAAGAAATGTGAATCAAACAAAGCAAACTCTTATTCAAAATGTTTTCTAAGTCTGCAGAGTCAGTGCAAAGAACAGATATATGGCAACTTTGATAAAGAAAGAAGAGGTTTTATAGAGATAAATCATATTTACATGCCATTCAAAAGGCAATAAAAAAGCTAAGAAGGAAACAAAAAGACTAGAATACATCCTCTCTAACAGCCAACACCCAGATAAGCAGGACTTAAGTCCAGACAAACAATCATGCAGAAAACAATACCCTACTCAAAGAACTACTGAGGAGAAAACCACACCCCAACCAAAACTGGCAGGACAAGTTATTCTATATAAACAAGGAGCAAACTCCACACTCACTCGCACTGATGTTACTTAGATAGGTAATGAAATATCTGCAAGCAAACAATTAAGCTCAGAGAGCACAAAGGACTACAGAAAGAAAGAAGATTCTGACAATATGGAGTGTCACATTTCAGTTGTTCAAGATCAGTTCATCAAGAATATGATTAAAATGGAGTTTGCTTCTTCTGCTTGAGGATGCAGCAAGAACATTGCACTCTCCTAAAAACATTGGGGATTTGAATACTTTTCCCATGGAGTTAATGGAGTAAATAAAGTATGAAAGTGGGGAAAGGAGGTAATTATAATTATTTTGGGTTATTTTTAATTGCAGCAATTATTGCGTAACCAAATCTGAGTTGTCCACCACTAACTGGCACTAATCTTTGCTAGCATCTGGCAACAGCCTATGATGACATCCGGGGCGGTGGGTGGAGCCTCTGACTGATTTTACTACCGGTTCTTGTGAACTCACTGTGGTCCACTGTCCACCCCTGGGCAGCCATATACATTTTCATAAATAAATTGTAATTTCATAAATAATTTATATTTTAAATAAATAAATAAATAAATAAAGTAACTATACCCAAAAGAATAATATATTTTAATTCTCTAGATGTCTCTGCAAGTATAGAAATGGAATGTGAAAATCTTGCTGTTCAGGCATTCTAATACCAAACCTTGCACAACAGCCAGCCAACCAACTACCAGCCAACCAATTCCATCACTTTGCAGCAGAAGAATATAGAGTCTTCCATAGTGCAAGAAGTCTCCCAGTTCCTGTCTTAGAGGCAAATGCCCTTTAAAAAACTTTCTTTTATCTACCTACTAACATTGGGGAAAGAGGAATGGAGATGGATGGGGGAGTTGAGATGGTATTCTTTGGGCAAAGAAAAGGAAAGTAGTTGAGGAGGAACTGACAGTTCAACCTAAACACCTTCAGAACTTCTACTCCTGGGCCTACTGTACATGTCCATGACTGAAAAAGTCTATAAAACCACTAAATGGCAGCAAAGAGAAGCAGGAAACCTGCTTCTCTTGTCCTATTTTGCTTAGGAGTTTAGCAATTGCAACTCAAAAAGTCAATTTGTGAACTGCCTTTGTTTATGTACTGGGAGATGATACCTTCCCTCCCCCTCTCAAATAAAATATTGAAAACAGTAGTTTGTAAGGTAAAAAAGAAAAAGAAAAAAGAGGGCAAAAAGGTGTACCAGATGTATTAAATTAAGGCTGAAACCCTACACATTTACTTGAGAAAAGTAACTTGGGTAAGACTTATATCAATCTGATGCACACATTTTGTGAAACTGTGGCTTATTTAATAGTGGTTTAATAAATAAATCACAACTTGGTTTTTAGAAAATGTCATGCCACGTCCTGTTTTACAAGCCCATAGCAGCTACATTCTTATAAATCATTACACCTAGCAGAACAAGCCACTTAGCACAATGTGTAAGCCTAGTTTTACTTTTCAATAAATATGTGCGGGTGATGCTGCAGAACTCATCTCAAAAGTATAACTAAGATTGTAGTCTCAGGACATACTTTCCTAGTAGAACTTTCATTCTATTAAGACATGTGTTTGTTTTTTTCAGTTTGTCACTCCATTGCTGTAGCAGACCAATGATATTTCTTCTGCAGTGTATGAGACTAGTTTTTGCAAAGATTTAGAGGAGTAAAATCAACAAATCCTTTTGTCTGTTTTCATAAGCTCAGGTATAGTTTCCAAAAATTACTTGGCTCTTTTTCACTATACATAGAAGAAATTAAAAAGAAAGTTTGGTTACCGTGTTGATTCGAAAAGGGAAAGGGAGAAAAGAGTGCTCACTTTCAGGGAATAACTTCAGGAAATACATTTTGTGTCTCCTGCCCTAAGCAAAAGACTCTTCTTGAACAGCCCATTTATTTAGGCTGAAGAAGCTTCTTGGATGAGAAGTGAAATGTCTCCAAAGAAAAACCAGGAAGTCCAGTTGCCTCTTGAAAAAGCATCTTTGGGACAACCATGACCTGGGTTACTGAGAATCTCCATAGATATTTATCAATATTCTATTAGTTTTCTGTTTCTTTTTCAAACTTCCATTGCAAGCCAACTCCCAGAAATGGTTATGTAAAAAGCAGAGCAGTGGTATAAACCAAAGGACTGGTTTACACAGTTTACTAGGTGAATATATTTGGGTGGTAGGCCTGTGTGTATTGGCTTGGTTGTGTATTGATGGAGTGCTTTATGCTACACAAGATACATGACCCTAAGTATTCTTTAGCTGGGATACTACTCTAACCTTTACATCTCTCTGGTTTTATTACATGAATGCGCTTTGTCTTTGCCAAGAACTTACACAATCATACCTGATAGTCACCTATTATTCATGTCACATATGTTAAGCAGTTATTTGCAATAATTCTGTCACCACATGCCAACAGCAAGCTCATGCCACAGCTTATGAGAGCTCCTGATAGACATCAGTGCACTAGGCCCCTGAAACCTATCCAAAGTTTTCATGGGAAATGCTGCTAACAAATGTTGGTGAGCACATTGCGTTCCGTTATCTCCTTGGGAGTTAAATTACACCACTCACTCAATCGTTTTTGCTTGTTCAGACAATGAGGGTAGGTCAGGAACAGGTAAATAATCTCTTTAGCCTGCCTTCTCTGAAGTGACATTGGAATGAAGGGGAACATTTTAGAGAGATATCAGTTTCCAAAGTGGGAATCTACAAACAGGCACACACATTTGCAGCTTAGTAATTTTACCTTCTTCTCCTTTTGGGGAACAAAGCAAAGCAGGCCTGCTTGTCATGTTGTAAAGAGATGAAACAACTACTGTGCAGGTAAGCAAATTTTCTGACAGTGAGTTTGTTTATCTACCAGCATCACAGTCTCCTTCAGATGAAGAGGGGAGCACAAATGATACCTAGTGCTATGTTAGGATTCAGTATATTAGAATAAAATAATAATTTGGCAATGTTTTGTTTTTCTGTTTGGTTTTCTGTCCTTAAAGAATTGTTGGTCCTGATCTATAGTATATGTAAAACTTTCTTGCCAAACTATGCAAACTATCTCAGTCTATATGGTACTAATTATTTTTAAAGGAAGGATTGAGATGGACAGAGAACCTTTTTCCATTTTGTAATAAGTTATTATTGAAAAAGTTATTAAATAGTCCAAGCTGATAGTCATTCATATTTATTTGATGCCCATATGATCATGGTTTACAAAGCCTCCACATGTATAGCCCTTTTCTTTTAAATCTATACTCACTATTTCACAGACAATCTCCAAAGAGTTCTTTGCTTTGGGTTTTCCAATGTTAATATTCTGATCCATAAAGTCAATCTTGACTGTTTTGCTAAACAAAAGTTTCTTTGTCTTGTTAGACAAATATCAAAGACAACTTTTGACTACTTTATGTAAGTTGTATGGCAAAGCACAACTGCAGAGAAAGCACACCCTCTCCGATAAAGTGGCTAAATGTTTATTTCTAAAGGGCCAGAAGCTTCAACTAATAGCATCTCTAACTTGCCTGGTTCCAAAACTATTGTCTGATTCAACATATCCTGTCTTCTGAGCAGAAGAGAATTAAAGAGAGAGTGAGAGAATGGGGAAATATATTTGAGGAGGAAATGTGATCGTGTTTACTTTTTATATCCTTTGCTCAAACTTTTTAAGGTAAGTATGAAAAAAGTGATTACCGTGATGAGAATTTGGTTTACACTTTTTCTGAAGATGTTCACAAAAGAGCAAGTTATATGTAAAGTTACCAGACCTTGGCTCCAAATAGCTACTAGATGGTGGCAAAAACATGGAAACAATTCTGACATGTTGCTGCCATTTAGAGCTTATCCAGATTTTTGCAGCCCAGATTTGGTAGATGTACAACTTCTTGCAGGTTTAAATAAATAGCACCTGTACTGATTGGGAATGCTCTTTTAAAGAATATTATTTGTACATTTCCCGTTAGAACATTTCAACATCACACAGTTAGAGAGGTAGCCAGACAGTAACTAGCTGCCATGTACAACAAAACAAGGAATTTATTTTATCCTTGAAGGTTCCCCCCCCCCACCCCTCCCCCCGTGCCTGTTAGATTTCATAGAATTTAGAGGATCACATGCTAGAGGAGCCTGGTTTTGTTTACCAATTTAGCTACATTGATTTCATCAACCTTCCTTTTATCAGAAAGCAACTATCAGTTTCATATTACATGTGGAAAAAAGGGCAAATGTGTGTTGTCATTTCCTATCCAAAGCTAGATAAATAAGCACATATGGAGAGATGAAAGAAAAAACTAGAAAATACCAGTGGTTCTCAAATTTATTAAATAAATGCCATAAGGTTATAATAAAAATGTAAGGTCCCAAAGTAGATGATTGTAATACTGAAGCAGTTTAGGTACACTCTAGCAAATGTATTACAACTACATCTCATGGAATACAATGGGACGGGAATTAATAGTGACCATGACTTCTCAATTGTATCTCAGTGCTTTTCATTTTCTGCTTTAAAGGAAAAGGTAGACTTGCTGCCAAGGCAGACGTGTTTTTATTTGGGAGACTTTTCAAGCTTCCTAAATAGGGTAAAGGAAGGTGACAGGCATGAAAAAAAAATCAGGAACCAAACCTCACAGTATCTGAGAAAGTAGGTGGAAATCAAGTCCAAGGCATTCCTGGTCTCCCATGGTGTCCCAGAGACATCTCTGAGCAGACCCATAACGGGTCATCCACCCTTACTTCCAAGATAATGTGTTGCAAAAAAAAGTTAGGAATCTCAGTACCCTTGAAATGGAATTGTATAGGTTTAAGGATGAAAAACCTACTTTCATTCCCATACTCATATTTACAGTGCAAGATCATTTAGATCATTGTAGTACGTGCAGCCACAACTAGGATCCAGTACATTTACTATACTGTAATTTTGATACTGTATTTGATACTGTATCAGAGACGATATTCTTCATTGCTGAAGGCTGTCATAAGTTGCTCACCAATGTGCTATGCGGTCAATAAATAAAATTAAAGTCAAGATGAGATAGCAGCAAAGATGTCCTCAGGGAAGGTCAAATGATTCAAGTTATTGCAAAATTGTATTGCATAACACAGCATGGGCTCCAGGAGACACTTCTATAACAGCTTGCTATGGAATTTTTAAAATACGTTAGAGAGATTCATAGTGGACACATATGTCAAGAGCAGTGGTGGGTTGCTCCCGGTTCTGTCCGGTTCTTTAGAACTAGTAGTAAAATTGGTGGGAGGCTCTGCCCACCCACCTGGACGTCATAATTGATAATCTGTGCATGTATAGAAGTGCGCGTGCTCCTGTTGCAAACCAGTAGTAAAGGTAAACAGAACCCACCCCTGGTAAACAGGTATTAGTCACAAGGGTGACCAGCATATCCATGTTTAAAATTATATTTCTTGAGAACACCAGATTATAGGCACAGCTAACACAAATAAAATACTGCTTGGGGGCTCTAACTGAGGCAGGACTAATAACTGGCTGCTGTTGAATTCCAACCTAGATTCTAAATTAGCATTCAGTCGAGAGGGCTGGAAAGGTTTATATTCTTATCAGCGTATTTAAAATTACATTAATTTTTATTTTCTGAGTTAATTTTTTCGACAGGTATGAAAAATCAAAATTTGCTTCAGAACTTCACTACAAAATGAAGGCATTTGCAGGAATATTTTCCAATTGCATCTTGCTACTTTTCTTGATGGCAGCTTCCTCCTGCTAATCTAGTCCAAACATGCTGCAGAGAAGCAAACTGCTTCTTGTCATTCATTTAGAATGACATTTATTTATTATTTATTATTTATTATTTATTTTACAGATAACTCAAGAAGATGAACGTATCCAATGTACCTGCCTCCTCCTATTTTCCTCTCTCTCTTTTGCTATGATTCCAAACTGGTTTTGATTCTGCTCCAAGCCTGAAATCAGGCACTATGAAACATACTTTAAACAGTGGCAGCATTTTATCTGTAGCTTATGCTTATGATGAATGACATGGGGGATAGCACAAGTATTTTCCTCTGGTTTTCATTATCTATGATAGTTTTTCTCTTATTAGAAATTGTTCTTTTGGGAAAAAAAGGAAAGGAAAATATTAGCCAGGTTGCTATAACTCTAGATAACTTGCGTACAATTTACAGCTATTAGCTTAATATACTTTATATATTTATATAAAATATGTAGCCCATAAAAGTATAAAACAAATGTAAAACATTATTTATGGAATTTATAGTATAAAAAGCATGAATATTTTCATACTTCAAGCTGGACAAACGATGCAAAGCATTGCTTTTAGAGTCATATAGATTCTGTGGCTACTATATCAAGTAACAGCATCCCCCATCGTAGAACAAAAAAAAGGCTATGCTTATTTTATCAAGAATGTTAAGGAAATTTTAAAAAAACTTTTGTTGTTTGATGTGTTTACTTACTGAATATTTATTCTAAATTTTAAAGAAACCATTTCCTCCAAATGGACTTTTGTTTGTTTTATGTTTGTTATAATTTATTTTACTAATAAATGAACTATTGTTTCACTCTCAATTGCCAACACATTTTTCTTTAAAAAAATAAACGTTTAAAGGGAAAAATTGGATAAATTTCAATATTTTTGCATTCCATGTTGAATTCTGAATTATTGCTGTACTTTCAGAAGAATATGTTCAGTTTTGTTTCTAAGCGTTGTCTTCATCTTTCTTTTTTTAAAATGGAGTGCGCCATAGAAGTTAGAAAAAAAATTAAATGAATGAACTGCATGTCACATTTTTCTAATGAATTCAGGAAATGCAAGCCAGACAGGGCCTCTCCCACACCTGCAATGTGGAAGCAGTACAGACACAAACCAGTCCAAGGTGGAATCAAGCTTACCTCATGCCTTGACCAACTTCTTTGAGGACTCTCTGTAGTGCCTACTTCAAAGGCTCCTGAAAGATCCATGATACTAACTAGAGAAGGAATCTTCTGCACACCAGTAGGCATCCAAGAGTTGGTGGGCTATGTGCTGTCAAGTTGTTTTTAACCCCCAACAATCACATACACAGATTTTCTTTGTGACAATCTATCCCTAACCTGCTGTTTCAGGTCAAAAATTGATTAGTCCATTGAATGTAACTATAAAAGTTGCTGTGGTTAAGGAACACTGAGCAAAGTAGCAGCCATGTGTTCATAGAGATTACTATTTGTAGTGATGTCCAGTTTAGCTTGGGCAGCAGATTGAGGAAGGACGTGGCATCTGCCCTGTATCTCCAACTCCTTATTAAATTGCCAAGGATGTCGTAAAATTAAAGTAAATTTAATATGAATTTAACTGCTTTGTCCAGATTGTTTTGAATGCAACAAGCTATCATTCATTTTAAGGGGTGGTCTGGATGAAAATTTAACTCATCCTCCTGATATCTGCTAATCCATAATTAAACTGAGGTTTTACTGTACATCATTATAATCCTTACTGAATGTATACTTTTCCTTCATAGACCTCAGGGCAGTTGTTTTGAAGGTGGAAAACTAAAGGTCAGTTTGATTATCTAATGCTATGAAGCTTTTTCTTCCATTAAAATGTAAGATATAATGGGTTTGTATTCAACTACTATTAATTCTGAGACCCTTCAGAGTATAGAAAAACTCAAAGAAATAATGCAAGATTGGAAGATGTGGAAAGATCTGGCCCATAGAATCACCAAGAGTCAGATTTGACTGAATGGGTAATATCATCATCATCATCATTATTCATTTACTTTAAATAGGATGGAGCTTAATAACGAGCTTCAGTAATGAATAGGGATTCTGCTTGCTGTTGGAAACAGCTCTATGGTCCTCTGTAGTTTTACTATTTTATTCATCTTTCCAATTTGTTCTTTCATTTTAACCTCTTCCTCAGGATAAGAGTTGATCTCCACTTGCAATAAACCACTCCTGTTCTAATGGCTGCTCTGTGCATTTACTGTATTTCTGGATTGTTGTGTCTCCTCTTTTCTCACAGCCAGCTTTATTAGCATGTGGCAAATATCATGCAAATCAGATCTTTTTTTCCCTCCCTCTTTTTCATCTGTATCTACTTACTTAAGACTGTATGAAACAAATACATGGGGGGGGGGCGAGGGGAGGGGAGAGCAAAACATCACTATTATGCTTTTATATAGCATAATGTAACAGATTCTGAAGATGTGGCATCTTGCTTATATACCTTGGGTTTAATTGTAGAACTTTTCCCCTCAAATTATCTTTCTGGATTGCTTCATCCTAGGGCTGTACCATGAAATCTTTATTCCTGGATTTTGTACATTTTATTACTCCTACAGGGGGCTTAATTTTAAGCCCCTTTTCCTGCTTCTGTGCAGCACACACACAGACACACACACATAATCCCAAAGTTCTTCATCTTTGGCTATCTATGCTTTTGTTGGCATAATCAAGGGGAATGGTGGTTTCATGGTTTAAAAAAGGATTACTTTAATCCAGCCATGGGAAACTTCAATTAGCTTCTTAGTAAATCTGTCTTTTTAGGATGATATAATGTTACAAGCTGTGATCTGCACCTCTACTTTTGCAAAGCAGCCCAGGCTGCAAGATAGATTTTGTAGGATAAATGTTTCAGTTGCAAAGGTCAGGTATGATGCCAGGTGCTGCTTATGCGGCCCTTTCCCAAGGTACAACCATGCACAGGAAATCATTTTACTTACCATCACCATCACTGTAGAGATCAGAGTCAATGTATCGCCACTAATAATCGTAGAAAAGCAGCCATCTGCTATTATTTGTGGTGGGAAAACTTCACTTTTAATCAAGATCATTGATGGTAGGGTAGAAATGAAGTTAAAGTCTGTCCCTGCTACTTCAATGATCCTGATTAATGTTTTTGGTTCTCAGCCACTAATACCGGCAGAGTGCTGCTTCTCTATTGCTTTCAATAGTAAGGAATGGTTTGTTGTTTTGCTACTGTCAGTAGCAGTAGTGTAACAGCTATTACCATTTTAATTAGGATTATGATTAAGATTTCTTTAGGAGTCTGATAATATAGAGAATAGAGCACATGCCCAGGTATATGCTTTCTTCAGGATGATGGTAGCAATTCATCTGCTGCAAGTAGACCAACTGGGTTTACTGCAATGAGGTCTTTGAAGGCTACATGGAGATGGTTTATCTATTTTTGTTTCAGGAGTATTCACTGCACAAGTCACCTGATTAATAATCACTTCCATCCTGGACACTTAGATAGAGAAGAGATCCATTAGGTAATCACCAAGCAATCCAGGTTAGCAAGGATGCTTAGTTGTTCACCACCTATGATGAGCAAACCTCTGGCTAAGTCAATTGTTTATTTACTTTATTAAATTTCTATAGGTGCCCATCTCAGCAAATGACTCAGCAAATGACAAATGGGCACTTTGCAATTCAAAAACATATATTACAATTAAAATCTTTAAAAAGATTTTAAAACCATTAAAACAATAAAAAACATTAAAATCTCTAATTCAAGTGCATACAAAGCATGACATCTGGCCTATAAACAATTTAGCCAGGAAGTGAGGCCCTTGGTGTATGTAGCACCTGAGGCTCAGGAGTATAGCTCGATTTTGAAAGCTTTGTGGAAGGCTTTTAGAAGGAAGCAAATATAGAGCTAGTCTACTGTCCATTTCCTATATCGTGCTACCCTGACTTTTGGAAGGTTTTTTTTTTGCCAGTTTCCATCATTTATCTCCAGTTCCAGCAAAAAAACCAAAACCAAAATAACAACAAGAATCCATTGTGAAATTAACTTAATGACTGCTACAAAAAAGGTCGTTAAACCAATTATGGACACATGGTGATCCACTTAACATCACCACAATTTACAACTATAATTCCAGGCTCAATTATGGTCATAAGTTAAGGACTACCTGTAACAGCCTCCATATTTCCTAGCAAAAAGCCTATAGAGATGCTAGCTGAATTAACACAGAAAGTGGATGAATACAATTCAAAATGCGTCAAAAATATATGTGGAAAAGAAATAAGCTCTCATCTTTGCACCTTTTCCTGAAGTGACACAGCTAAGATTGTGGTGGTAGTGGTGGGGAGACATGTTGCCCTTGGTTACTTGGCTTTTACACCAGGGGAGCTGATATAATTGGTTAGCAAGTTTGGCCCTTCCTGGAAAAAAAAAAACCCACTTCATCATAGTTATAGTGAGGTTGTGGCTTGCTGACAATATTCTGAGTTGGAGAAGCAGCAGAAACAAATTTTCACAAAGAGAAATACGGTCATGCCATCTAATTAGGTAAGCCACAGGAGGAAAAGCCCGTACAGAGAAAGTGGCCTGACTATAGTTTGATTCAGACCGATGAAAGCATGGGCCAGTGGCTCAGTTAACTTGACACCCATGTATTTATTGTCAAGAGACTTAAATCTTCCCCAATCAAACAGAATTTAAAAGCCTCGAGTCTATTTTTAGACCACTGATGACTGAGCTAAGCTCCTGATTGTGTTGACAGAACCAGCATGGAAGTGTAACATTTCACTAGCACAGCAAAATTAAAGCTCATGTCTGGCTACAGTGTAAAAAAAGCTGAGCTGAGAAAGTTAGTGTGGTTCAAATTCAATGCCTTGCTACATCCCCCAAAAAACTTCAGTAGGGAGTTTAATAACTTGATAAATCTCACAGGTTGGCTGCTTATACCAATTTCAAAGAGCCCTCAAACCTCTTACTCCCTACCGCTGTTTCCCAAGAGATGGAATGGAGCTGCAGTATTGTACCATATGTGTGAGATCCCAAAAATAGCAGAAAAGCCACCGGAGAAATTCAAAATTACCTGACAGCTGCTTTGAACCAGATTTTCACTTCAGTTTGTAAATATGCTGTGATCAGATGGCTCCTCTCATAGAGTGCCTACTGTACTTCCGTAGGCGCAAAAGTGGTTCACAACAGCCTAAATGCAATTCCTAAAACTAGGAGCATTTTGATATAGTAGCTACCTCCTGGCCATTCAGATCTGAATGTTCCATGGAGCCCGAATCACTTTATCAAGTATTGCAAAATTGATAGCACAGTTCTGTCCACATCAGGTTGGAAATGCCCACCAGTTGAGATCAGTGGGTCTAGTAAGCATCAAGTAAGCATGTCCAGAATTGCAGTCTAAAGCACACATCATTATGAAGTCAGGAGGAGCATAGTTTCAGACACAGCAGCTGTCAGCTATATTCCTTTCCAGACAGTAAAATTGCTTATGACCACAATAGCTACAGTATAACCCAAAACAAGAGGCTAACAATGATCCTTTGCCTTACCACTATTAATAAAGTGCAAGGAAAAATAATATAACTGTGGCCACCTTGATTGTTAAGAGAAGAAAGGCAGCTATTAACAATATTAGAAATATGAAACAAATTAATTCAGCAATGTCAGTGTGCATTTCATTAAATTAATATACTTCAGCTTTTAAAATTCAGCTACAGGATTTGTTCTATGGAAATAAAAGAGACATCTTCCATTCTCAGGCTCTTTGCTGATTAACTTGTTGTGTGTGCAATAAATGCACAGTTGTTACTAATTTGATTTGCAAAAATTCATTGTGTTAATTGAAAAAGGGTTGGTGTTGCAGTCATATTGCATCATCTCTAAATAATTAACGGCCAGGAAAATGTGATTCTCACCCTAGTTGTCCTTCATTTCATTGTGAGGGCTGGGAAGAATATGTGAGCTTTAAGAGTTTATAACTGGGACCTACTGGATGACATCTTTGTATTGTCTGGCTTCGCTCCATCCCATTGTTCTAATATTTGAAGTTGCTACCATGTTTCCTTAAAAAATAATTTTTACACCTAACAACAATATGCAGTGTATTTATTGTCTCATTTGCTTTTATTCTTTCTCTAATTGTTTATAATATTTTATTTTGCCTAATTTGAACTCTGGAACAAACTCCTCACATTTTTCCTTCTCAGTGAAAATAAATTTAAAAAATCAGGAAAGACAACTAATAATTTACTACAATCATGTAGAATAAATAGGGGAAATAATTTTAAAGGTGTTCAATTTTAGTTTTAGTGCCTACTCTTTTGTGGAAATTAAAGGATTTTTTTTACGATGATCACACTGAGGTTTTTGTTTACTCAAAGTACAGGCTGTCCTAAATAACAAACAAATCTTTAACTATTTAAATGGGAGGAGAAATTAATATATTTTCTTCTTCTTCATTAGTATTTCTGTTATCTCTTGCAGGAATGGGAAGAAGCTTGTAAATAATTTAAAATCAGCCCAGAAGATATCTAATTTCATATTTACAATAAATTTTCTCAGTTCTTCAGATCACTAACTGCTTGTTTGTTTTTCGTATTAGGAAATATGAATTCAACATATAAGGCTGATGCAACTATATTCAGTATAACTAAAACCCAGAAATTATATTGTGAAAGGCATCAAAATATTTAAAATCTATTGCTCTATTTAACAGGAACTTGAGTTTCTCATCTTTAGTTATTTTTAATTTGTCAAAAACTGCCCTGAGAACTGTTATCATATTCTAGATTCAAATCCACCTGTAACTTATTCACAGAACTGAGGTTTCAACATCATTCTTCATGTCTGAATTAAGGAAATAGTAAAGGCTAAAGTGAAAATAACCAATTTACCTTCAAAAATATAACTCACTCTCATGGAGTACAATCACGTTATTTAGAAATTTCCCCTTAGGATTATACCTTCTGAAGAAGAGAGACTACTTAAATTTATATATTTGTGAAGTATCTTCAGAATGCATCTTCATTTGTTTTGTTATTGGATTGTGTGTTGTGTGATTTGGATTCATTGCAGAACTCATTTCAAGGCTATGTTAGTGATTTGGGTTTATTATTCCTTGACTGCTATGCATTTTAACCTTTGTGATGTTTGCAATTGTTTTTATTTTAGTTTATTTAAATTCTGTTAATTGCCCAGTCACTTATTGGGATGTGTTGCCATATAACTTGGATAAATAAACAAATTATTTCAATCAATTTATAAAAATTTCCCCTGGAATATGGGTCAGCATAAATGTATAATTTCTAATTTTTAATTCAGAATTAAATAATTTTTAACAATTATACAAGCAGGAGAAACAATTCCACAACATCCTGTGTGTGATGAGCTGTGTGCGCTTGAGATTCATAAGTCTCCTCAGCTCTTTTCAAAAGCAACTAGTATTGATAAATTAAGGCTTGATGGTGATCCACTTCAGAAGCACTCCAGTGATGGCAAGGTGGAGAGACAACAATCTGACAGAGACATGATGCAGAATAAGTAGCTCTCCATTTCACAACCATAAAATCAAATGTTCCGTTTTCTGTATAATTTCTAAGAAAAAAAATCATGTATGTTCAGGACTAAGGACAATCTGTGATGGAATACAAACTTCTTTATCTGAACTCTCAGAGTAGAGAGATAGACGTATTATTTTATGTCATGCCCTCACGTCCCATAACTCCACCACTTCAGAAGGAGGACTACTCCAGTATAGAGTATATTCCTCAGGTCTTATATATTACCTGACTACCAGAAGGCTGTGTACTAAGGTATTAATTAGGTTTACTAAGCAACAGTATATACTTCCAAGAGGCAATGTACTAAGGTTGAAGTCTCAGGTTTCATTGTCTACTGAAAGCTAATCTACATCGGTTTGTCAACATGATATATCTTCTATGTCTGGCAATTTCCCAGCAGGAGAAAAGGATTTTATTTAAGCAGATTACAGAATGAAGGGTCCCAAAGTTGATATTTGTGTTGCCCACACTGAAATCTGACACTGAAGTCAGTCAGTTCTGAATTCCCCAGGAAGCTTGCTTGTGATGTATTTGCTATCATACCTATTTGTCAGCAATAGTATTTAACTAAATTACCCTCAACAATAAAGTATTGGGATGCAATAGAAACTATTTTTCTTTCCCCTTCCTTTGAAGGATCCATCAGCATAGCAAAAAATTGCTTTCTGCTGCATGATAAGGAAGCTTCAGTCCCAGTAATAGGATGAGATGATGGCCCCATTGGCTTCATGACAAGATCACTGGGGATTTGCTTTGCAACAAACCTGTGTGCTAATGTTGCTTGAAGCATTGCCTTGTGCTTCAGCCATCACTATTGAAGGAAATTGCTGCCTTCCTTCTAGCTCCTACACTGCAGCTTCTTTCTTCATGCTTCTATTCATATTCATCCATCAAAGGAACATGCTGATACAGCTGGGAAAAATACCCAAATGGAGAATTATTGGCATGTTAGCATTATATGTCATAGGATTTGGAAGGCAACAAACTTTTGCTGCCATGGTGACTGAGAGGTTCTTGAGCTTTTCAAAGTATTTGTTTAGATGGTTGAACAATTGAGCTTCTCTCACACCGCCTTTAGGATAATTTGGAAACAGATAAATGTTCACAAATATATACACAAAAATATGTGGATCCTAGGAAAGGAGGGAAAATAGTAATTAATTTTACTTCATTGTTCTGAAGGGAGAAGGATTGCTTGTTCAGTCACAGAGGCGGTGAAATCTGAGAGGGCAAGTCTGACAACATAGCAAGTAAGTTAATGATTGGCTAAGAGTTTTTTTGTTCTACTCTGTTGGCCAGAAAAGACAAGGTTGGATTGGCTGACATTTCTCTACAAAGTTTAGGCCCACCAGCATATAAACCTGGCCCTGCTTACATCATTCTGATGCTGGAACAAATGTTGCAAGTAAGTCAAAATAACATCAGTCTGATATTGTAGTCTGTTACAGTTCAACTGTGTAGAATAGTTCCAGAAATTAAAACTATTCTACAACAGTAACTTGAAAAAAATCAAATATTCTTATTTTTATAAGTGCTAAAAGCAAATACCAAAAGTAATTTGACGTCGGTGCTTCTTTCACTAACTCTGGGGATTCAGTAGATGTCCTGATTCAGTGCTAGAGATCAATAATGGACTGCTTAAAATGGCTAAAAATGGAGGCCTAATCCAGAGAAGTCAATTGTCTTTTGGTTTGAATCCAATCTTTGTCTGATAGCTCAATCGGTGAAAACTGTTTTTGTAAATAATTCCTAACTGCAGTGAGATCATGCTACTCATATTTTCCTTGCTATTTTTATTATTACAGGGAATCCTTGACTTACAATTTGTTTAGTGACTGTTCAAAGTTACAGTGGCACTGAAAAAAGTGATTTACAACCAGTCGTCGCATTTACAGCCATCTCAACATCCCTACAGATGTGATCAAAATTCAGGTGCTTGACAACTAGCATGTATTTACCATGGTTCCTGTGGCCATGGATTGCCATTTGCAACCTTCCAAGCCAGCTTCCAAAAAGCAAAGTCAATGAGGGAAGCTCATTTAACAACTGTGTGATTCACTTAACAACCATGGCAAAAAATGGTTCATAAAATCAAGAGCGACTTTCATAACAACTACCTTGCTTAACAAAGGAAATTCTGGTCCCAATAGTGGTTGTAAGTCAAGGACTACCTGGACTATTACTAGATTTAATTCACTGCATTGGTGATTTTGCCATAATTTTAGTTAAACGAGTGCATTTAAGGTAATGCTTTTTTTTTTTTGCATACTTATTATTCCTCTACATTCAATAATTTATACTTTTCACAATATAAAATCTTTTTAATTACACACTAGAAAAGAGTGCAAAAATTAATAAAAAGATTGAAACCCCTAGATTCAGCAATGTGCATCTATAGGGAGGATAGAAGAAATATTTGTGTTTAATGATATATTATAAATTCTTTATATTATAAATAAAAAGAAAAAGTGCCTTCAATACATGCATTGCCAATACTCTGTTTGACTGGAACAGCAAACAAGATATACTGTAAAAAGAGACACTGTACTAATAATTTTTCAACAATTAGAAACTTTAGGATATGCAATCTTTACTATCTCTCTTTCTGCAGTTTGCTATTTGCCCCACAGAACAGAAAATTGCCTTCTTTCATTCAGCCCACAGAATGAATCTGCTCTTCTCTTGATGATGTTTTGCAAATTGGGGCACAGCAGTTTGGTGGCCTGGCTAAATAAGCTCCTGAAGTCCTTTGGAAAAAGTCTCCTGCAGTTACTCAGTTCTGGGCAATCTGGTTAACCTTTCTTCTGCTTGTTGACTAGATTTTTCGTTTTCTGATCTGTATGTCTTGTATTCTTTTGAAAAAGGATTTAAAAAGCCATTGTGCACTCTGTCCCCACTACTAGTTTCCCCTCTGTTTTCAATACAGTACATAAAATGAAAATGCTTTTGATAAATCTGGACAATTTCATAATTCATTTTATGTACTATATTAATTTGCTTGGATTACTTTATAGGGACAATTAGGCATTGCCCTTACTGTACATATCATATTAGATCCATATATGTGCACTGACTTGGGAAAGAAAGTGTGATGAATTAACAAAGGAGAATGAACAGATTGGCTGCAGATAATCCAAACATTTTTGATTAAAACCTATAAGAATTTGAATAAGAAGGCATTGTTTAGAATATATATGAACCAGCTTCTAAAATATTATCTGGTTGCAAGCATACATGGTTTTAATTAACTGGCTAAGAATTTTTAAAAAGCATTGGTTAGAAAATTAATTCTTATAATGATATATTGTTAATAAATGTGTAATAAATTGCAATTGGATTTAATTGGAAGACTTCCAATTCGAGCAAAGAACCCTATAGTACTGGGTGTGATTTGACCATATGTAAACACTTGCACATTATATTGCTTTCAAATATTTTCTGTAGCAGTCAGGTTAACCTAAAGTGGTTAATTTCTCCTGATTTTTTACAAAATCTTGCAAAATCTGATGTGAATTAAAGAGAGGATTAGAACGGTATAGGTAAGGTCGGCAGACATTATGAATTACACCAGACAGTCCAGATTTTTTAAAATTTGCTCTTCGTCTTCCTCTGCTCTCTGGCAAATGTACTTTTAGTGCACCTTTTTGTTTGCTTTTCTTCTGTTTCTTCCTCAGTAGGGCTGTAGGGCCACCATTAGTGTCATATCTGGGCTGAGGATAATGTTTGGTAGGTCTTTGCTTCCATGCAGTGTCATCTAGATTTTGGTAGACCAATGTCTTGCGGCAAGAGATTTGGGGGCAGTAACACTTGGTTAGCTTCCATGTGTTGGGTCAGAGTGGCCTCTGCAAGACGGAAGTAGGCAAGGTAAAAGAAACAGACAATCCTTTTCTTTTTCTTGTTGGTTGCCCATACAAATTTTCTTTTAGGAGTCCTGGTGGCATAGTGGCAAGAATGCAATATTGCAGGCTAACTCTGTCCACAATCTGGAGTTTGATCCTGACCAGTTCAAGGTTGACTCAGCCTTCCATCCTTCCAAAGTTGATAAAATGAGGACCCAGATTGTTGGGGGTAATATGCTGACTCTGTAAACCGCTTAGAGAGGGATGTAAAGCACTGTGAAGTGGTATGGAAGTCTAACTGCTATTGCTATTTTAAAGCTGCAAGGACACCTGAGGCAGCCATGGCATGCCAGTAAAAAAGTCAACTGCTTCTGAGCAGGAAATGGGGTAGTGAGAGTGGGAGGAAACAGAATAACCTAGCTATTGGACTGCGGGGGGAAATCTGCATGGCTTTGGGGAGAATAACCCTAAAACTTTAGTCAGAAGTGCACTTAATTGGTTTTAAAAAGCTCTCTTTATTGAGAAAAAAAACCTCTTTATTTGCTGTTACCCTCTATTTCTACAGTCACTGTTATCCTTTACAACAGATTTCATTGCTTTTAGCTCAATTTGAAAAATGTGGCTGATTTATCAATGAAATTAATTTTATATATTGCATATCAGTACATGCAGAAACAAAAAATAGAAGAAAAGGAAAAAATATACATTTCTTAGGATGTACAAGGAGGAGAATCTACAATTAATAAATCAATTAATCTCCAAGAACAAAATAATTACATGAAATAGCATTTGTTCAAATTGATTGATTGATTATGTACCATCAAGTAGTTTTCAACTCCTAGCAACCACATAGATAGAGAATCACTATAGTACATGAACAAATGTTTCAGTTTGTACCCCAGGTTCAACATTAATTAAAGCTACCAGTTTTCCCCTTAAAATATATATACAATTCATATAGAACAATATTTTAATTATAATTTAAAATCAATAGAAATGCAGTATGTAGGTAGCAAAATAGTTGTTGAAATTAATGTACTATACAATCCAATATCTTATTTCATTTCTCCTTCTGTGTCTAACTTCTTGTATTATAAGACCTTTTCATTGATCAGCAAATATTGTGGGCCCAATTGGTAAAAGAAAGCTTAAGATCATATTGGCTGGAAACATATGGAAGAGGCCTTCATTCTGCAGTGGATAGACAATGACTAAAATGATGATGATGATGGTGATGATGATGATGATAATGAAGACCTGTTCATAAATACCTATTATGAGCTTATTGCTTTGATAAAATATGCTAAATCTTCTAGCACTAAAGGTGATCCTGAGGCAATTAGGGTTGCCAGCCCCCCCCCTCTCTCATCTCTCTATCTATCTATCTAAAGCTGCTTTAATCAGAAACATTGCTATTTTGCATACTTTGGAACACTATACGTATATTGCTACTCATTACATTTTTAAAAAATCTCATCATCTAGTTCTACTAGTCCAAGGGAAGCACTCCATGCTTTGCCCAGATACTTTAACCCAAGGATTACCTCATTATTTCCAAATGTGCATTGCTAACTTTACATAGTAGTGTAAATATATATTGTATCTGTAGGAAAGGAGAACAACTCCCAAGTATTTATTTTTTTTAATAAAGTAGGTTTTTTCTTTTAAATTTTTTCAGCTAAATTATGTCTTAGAGGTGTATTCCCCAAAACTACGCAGATTTTGTGATGATCATGAGGATAATTTTCCAGTTCTTGCATTTTAAACTTGCTATTACCTTGAGAAATAAAATATGACTTATTATGGATTTAAAAATAAAAATCTGTTCTGACAATTTACGTTTCCTGAGTAAAAAAACAAGGAAAATTTCCCTAATGAAACCTGCAAAATGATACATAACTTTTCTGAAAATAACTTTTAGGAATAGATACAAAAATGTCATCTGTGGTACAAATTGCCAGTGGCAAAACATTTATTTTGAAAGCAATAATTTTTCACAGAAACTTAATTTAGATGAAGCCTGTCAATATAAATCCGTTGCTCTTTATAATTTTATAATCCCAAATATATAATTCAGGACATGGGAGATATTTCTGTAGGCATTTTCTGACTATTGCTTTGGGACATTATTTCAACTGTCCAAACAAAAGGTATTTTGATAAATCATTAGCCCCCCCAAGGTTTCTTTTTCATTCTGACCAATTTACATTATACTGAGAAAAAACTTCATCACTATGAATTAATATTATTAACTATGGTATGGACACATTCAGACAGCTTATTATCTACAACCAGGACTACTTGCTTGGGCTATATCATAAATTTCACTCCACCATATAATCTACCTGCTAAAGGTCCCTAAACCCAAGATCACAGAAGAGAGTGCATAGACCTGCTATACAAATGTCTTCCAAGAAGGAAAACAGATTAGATAAGATCATACTAATTTTCACTTGCATTTTGGGAAAAGAACTGAAGTTGCAATTCAAAAAAATCTTCAAAGAAAATGTTTATAGCTGGATGCCTTTTCCATTTATCTACACTATAACCTAAACACATTGATAATGGTGTTTCCAAATAAAGGCTAGTTATTTACATGTCAATTTTTTGTTTAACTCTGTGTTATCGAAATAGAGGAGAAAAAATGAGCCAGTTAATGAATGAATTATGCTGGGAAAGAGGGAATCAGATTGGGATACTTTATTTTATAGTATATGTCCTGCAATATGCTGAAATCTTGGTAGCATATTTCCTGAAATAAAATGAATTATTTGTGAAAAAGCATAACATTGAAGCACATCCCTAGTGTTGAGGACTATTAGAATCTATAAATGCCGATATAAGGTCATAGTTTGTGCAAGTGAGTATTATAATGTCTTTTGATCAGAAAAAATTGTTGTAACATGAATTGCCAATGCACATATATTCCACATCCTTAAAAGACATCCATGGAAGAACTGCAACATTAAACATATGGCTAATATCTCAAAAGACTGCTAAACCTTATGTTATACAAAATACCTACATTTTCTGAGCTGTTGGTAGTCTTTAATTCATCTTTATATAGGAATTATCAGTGAGATGAAATGTCACTAATTTTACATTTGTATCTTGTTAGATATCAAGTACAGTTCAAATGAGCCAATCAGGAATTAGTCCTGAGAGCGGGAAACTAGAAGGCACGTCAGTGGTTGCAGCCGGGGACAGCCCCTTCCTATATAAAGGGTTGAATTGCCATTGCTGTTCTGGAGTTAAATAAAAGAGTTACAGTTACATTGTTTCGAGTCTTCCTTCAATCGCCCACGATTTAACATTGGCGACGAAGGTGGGATCTGAAGGAACAGGACTGCACATCAATCTCCAAGCAATCATCAGCCACCCATCCGATCCACCGAAACACCGGTCAGATCATCGGCTATCGTGATGTCTGCAATCACACCACCTGCTCCATTCAACCCAACCGGGGAAGATTGGGAAGCTTACATGGAGCGATTCTATATGTTCATGGAGGCGAACGATCTGCTGAGCTTATCAGAGCAGAGGAAGAGGGCCCTTTTCCTCACCCATTGCGGCCCGGCAGTGTTTAAAATGGCAAAAGCGCTTGCCGCCCCAGCCGATCTGAAGACCATGACCTGGACAACGTTGCAAGAAATACTCAAGGCACACTACGCACCGCAAGCATCATCCCTGGTAAGAAGGCATGAGTTTTATCGGAGGGACCAAAGAGAGGGAGAGACAATCAGTGCGTTCGTGGCGACCTTGCGGGAAATAGCTGCCGCATGCGATTTCCTGAATCTAGAAGAGGCCATGAGGGACCGTCTAGTACTGGGACTGAGGGACCTCACGTTACAGAGTAGGTTGCTGGCCCGGCCTCAAATTACATTCAAGGAGGCCTTGGAAGAAGCATCCGCAACCGAAGCTTCCCAGAAATCGGCAGCGGCTATGAAGAAAATGAAAAGCGGGCCGCCCGTAAAGGAGGAGGCGGCCGTGCACTATGAAAGAGTGGAATCGGGTTCGGAGGAAGAGGACGAGGAGGATGAAGTCCATCACCTCCGAGCCGATCGCAAGGAGAGACAACAGGGGAAGAGAGAGGCCTGGTGCTCGGGATGCGAAGGGAACCACCCGAGAGCCGAATGCAGATTCCGGGACGCTATCTGCCAAAGATGCGAAAAGAAAGGGCACATAGCGAGGGTCTGCAGGGCATCCCAGCCAGCCTCAAGGAGGACCAGACCCCCCCGATTGCCAACAAACAACAGAAAATTCCAGACAAGTGGGAAGAGACAACCGTTTGGGCGAGGACAAAGAAACGATGACCATCGGGCGGATCGAGGCGAGACCCATCAAACCATCGTGATCGGCCATGCCAGCGCGGGAAGGGCAAATAAGATGGCGGCAACAGTCTTGATCGAGGGGAGACCCTGCAGAATGGAGGTGGACTCGGGATCCAGCCTATCGATGGTATCCTGGACAACAATCAAGAAGCTCCTGCCACACATCACAGCCCGCGACCTCAAACGACAGCGCCTCACCCTCATCGACTACCAAGGGAACCGAATTCCTGTGGTAGGCATTGGCAAGTTCAACGTAGCCTACAAGACATTCAAAGCCACGCTACCCCTCACGATTGTGGACAGAGACCGGCCCAGCCTGCTGGGCATGGAGTGGTTCGAGCCATTGGGGCTACCCATCACCGGCGTCGATCACATCGGAAACGACACCTGGGAGGAGGACCTGATGAGGGAGTTAGCAGAGGTCTTTAACAACGAGCTAGGCAAGTACAAAGGGTCCCCAATCTCATTCAATTTAGACCCCCAGGTAGCCCCAATCCGAATCAAACCCCGGAGAGTCCCTTTTGCGCTACGGCCAAAAATAGATGAACAATTAGATAAACTGGTCGCGCAGGGAGTGTTAGAGTCAATAGACCACGCGAGATGGGAAACCCCCATCGTGACACCGATTAAACCGGACGGGTCAGTACGCTTGTGCGGAGACTATAAAAGTACATTAAATAAGGTGCTCCAACAAAGCGCATACCCTGTACCAGTAGTCCAACACCTCTTGCATTCCTTGGGGAGGGGAAGAATCTTCGCAAAATTGGATTTAGCACAAGCATACCAGCAGCTGCCCGTAGATGAACCCACTGCGGAAGCACAAACCATTGTTACACACAGGGGCGCATTCAAATGTAAGAGACTGCAATTTGGGGTGAGCGTAGCGCCCGGGCTGTTCCAAAGCCTGATGGAACGACTCCTACAGGGAATCGAGGGAGTCGTCCCATATTTCGACGATGTATTAATATCAGCAAGGGACACGGCTCAATTGAAGCAGCGGCTGAGGGAGGTGCTGACAAGGTTCCAGAAAGTGGGACTCAAAGTTAAAAGGGACAAGTGCCAACTAGCAGAGACTCAGGTCGAGTTCCTGGGATACTTGATAGATGAGTCGGGAATTAGACCCACCCCCGGGAAGCTGAGAGCAATCAAGGAAGCACCCCCCCCCCAAAAAATAAAACTGAACTGCAGGCATTTTGGGGGTTGCTTAACTTTTATAATATCTTCCTACCGCAGAAAGCTACCACTGCTGAACCACTCCACCGGCTACTGGACAGGAAGGCAGAATGGAAATGGGGGGAGCGAGAGAGGAAAGCGTTCGAAGACATAAAGAATCTTTTTTTGTGTGTGTTTTCTTTTCACCAGTTATGAGTATATTATAGGGAAGTCTGGGGGGAGGGGAGGGTTAGGGAGGGTTAGGGAAAATGTAATTGTAAAACTTTTGCAATAAAAAAAAAGAATCTTTTAACGTCAGACAGAGTTTTAGTGCAATACAGCGGGACATTACCCATAAGACTAACTTGCGATGCATCCCCCTTCGGCATTGGAGCTGTATTGAGCCACAAGATGCCTAACGGAACAGAGGCCCCCATTGCATTTTTCTCCCGGACTTTGTCAAAACCAGAACGGAACTATAGCCAATTGGACAAAGAGGCATTAGCCGCAGTAGCCGGAATAAAAAGGTTCCATGACTATCTCTATGGTCGGAGTTTTGAACTAATAACCGACCACAAGCCATTGTTAGGCATCATAGCAGGGGACAAACCAACACCCCCCATTTTGTCGCCCAGAATGCTAAGATGGGTGGAGTTTCTGGCGGCCTACAACTACACACTGCTCCACCACCCGGGAAAATCAATCGACCATGCAGACGCCCTCAGCAGGTGCCCACTTCCAGAAACGGGGGAGGATCCAGCGCCAGCGATGACCACCCTGCTAATCGAGACGATGGAGGAAGCCCGAATTTCTGCAGCCGACATCGCGAGGGCCACCTCAAAGGACAAAATACTGGCGCGAATTTTAAATTGGATCTGGAAGGGGTGGCCGGAGGAAAAAGACATAAGCACAGAGTTCCTGCCATACAAACGGAGGCAAAATGAATTGTCAGGACTAAGGGGGTGCGTGTTGTGGGGGGATAGAATCATTGTTCCAAACACACTAAGACAACAGACACTCAGATTACTCCACGACGGGCACCCGGGGATCGTGAGGATGAAAGCCCTGGCCAAAAGCTACGTGTGGTGGCCCGGGATGGACAAGGAAATTGAGACGTGGGTGTCCTCCTGCGCAAACTGCCAAGAGTCGAGGGCGGCACCAAACTCAGCCCCCGTCCACGACTGGGAAAACCCGGGAACACCATGGGCCAGATTGCACATCGACTTCGCAGGGCCGTGCAAAGGGAATACGTTCCTAGTCATCGTGGACGCATATTCAAAGTGGCTCGAAGTAGTGCTCATGTCGACGACCACAGCAGACACAGTGATTAAAGTATTGAGACGCCTATTCGCCACACATGGGATTCCCGACCTCATAGTCTCCGACAACGGGCCTCCGTTCACATCAAACACCTTCGAAATGTTCCTCGCTGACCAAGGAATAAGGCACGCCTTATCGCCCCCCAAAAAACCTTCGACGAACGGTTTGGCGGAACGGATGGTGAGATCTACAAAGGAGACGCTTATGAGATTAGGCCCAGGGGACATTCAGGCCAAATTAGATAAACTATTAGCCATCCAGCACATTACACCAAGCGCCACGACCCACCGAAGCCCAGCAGAATTATTAATGGGCCGTAAGCTGAGATCCCCTCTGGACAGACTGCACCCGCAGTACAGCACAGAGAAGCCAACCGACTCCACGAGCAGAATCTGAGAATTTCAGCCAGGGGACAGAGTCTACGCAAAAAACCTGAGCGGAAACCCACTCTGGGTACCAGCAACAATAACCCAGGTGACGGGGCCCCTGTCCTACCGGGTCCAGACAACAGACAGCCAGCACTGGAAAAGGCACATCGACCAGCTCAGGGGAAGATTAACGAGAGTCGAGAGGGAAACCCAGCACAACAACCAGGGGGAAGGAAAAGACATGCAAGCGGTACCAGAGCGGGCCAATACACAAACGCCAGTTCTGGACACGCCTAACACCAGCCCGGAAGAAGATAACAGTGAGCACGTACCTGAGTCCACGGAGGAGGCGACAGGCACCGAAAGGAGCCGGCGGGGACAGCCAAGTAAAGTGGGAGAAGGAGGCGAATCCACGCCGGAGACCGAGTTCGAGAGAGTTCCGGCGCCCACACAGAGAGAGCAGCGGACCCCAACCTCTCAACCCGAAGGCACCGGAACAACTGAACTGCGCAGGTCCGGTCGAACCTCCAAGCGACCCGCCTACTTACGCGACTACGTAGCATAGAGACCCCGGACGGGCGGACACTGAACTAGGGGGGAGGAGTGTTAGATATCAAGTACAGTTCAAATGAGCCAATCAGGAATTAGTCCTGAGAGCGGGAAACTAGAAGGCACGTCAGTGGTTGCAGCCGGGGACAGCCCCTTCCTATATAAAGGGTTGCCCGGGGGTTGAATTGCCATTGCTGTTCTGGAGTTAAATAAAAGAGTTACAGTTACATTGTTTCGAGTCTTCCTTCAATCGCCCACGATTTAACATATCTTTTAATATCTGCATCATTATGCAAGATAAAATAGTAAGAAGCTGAAAAGATGGATATTTGATGTGCAGGAGACAATAGGTTTTAAGAAGAAAAAGTTTGCAATTTTGACTTCATAATAAAGTCATGAAGTCTGTCTGTCCAAAATTCTAATGTGAAATATAAAACCCAAATACAGGCTGTACTTTATATAGTATTTCAGATTGCTGGAATCAACGAACAAGCAAGTAACTGTTGTTCTGCCACTTTCTAGATTAAAAAAAATTCTGTAGTGGTTACAGTGATAGAATAAGGCTGCACTAATCTACTTTCAAGCCTACCCTCAGCCATGACATGTCTTTGGTCCAGTTCATACTACACCTCCCAATATGATTATGGGGCAAGAGAGTTGCTGGGAGCTGGGCAGCATATTCATTTTAAAAATAAAAATAAAAGAGATTCCTATGTAAACCACCTGGAGCACTTGGAGAAAAGGCAAGATATAAATTTAACAAGTGATTATATAAATTAAAAACTATGTTCCAGCCTTAGATGAATTACAGATTTTTAGTTAGAAACAATGGATTTTGGAGAGAAATTAAAAGCTTGAAATGAAGTGATTTCCTCCCTCCCCCCCCCCCACAATGCTGTTGGTCCTCTTAATTGGATATACTGCAAGTTGCACATAAAATAAAGATTATCATACCAGCATACAGAAAAAAAAACCAATGCCCAGATTTAACAGTACTTTTATTAGGCCAACCCAGAGATTATCCAGTAGTCCTAGGGGTAGGCTCTTAAGGAGATGGTATATGATCTTCCCATGCTCAGGACCTTCATCCAGGAGTGAAATGCTCCCAGTTGGGACCAGATCGCCCGATCCGGTAGCGATGGTGGCGGGTGGTTCAGAGAACCGGTAGCAAAAATCCCTGCCCTCCCCCGGCCAAGCTGAATGGCGTGATCATCAGAGGCTTTTTTTTAACTTTTAAAAACATTTTTCTACAAAAAATGCTTTTAAAAGGCTCTTAAATGCTTTTAAAAGTAAAAAAAAAGATTGCGTGCACAGCTGATCACCCCACTCCCGTGCACTGTTCTACTTACCACAGGCCTCCTTTTGCCGTGCACTGTGCGTACGCAACTCACATTTAGTGCGTGATGCGCACTGCGCATGCGCAGCCAGCGAACCGGTAGTAAACCGGTTCAGATTTCATCACTGCCTTCATCATGTAGATTTCATGACATCTGTATCTTCCTGCTTGTAATACCTTGCTTTCTGAAGCTATCTGGAGTTCTCATCAATTCCTATATTTTTTAGTGACCTTTGAGTTGGCCTTAAAAAGATATTATCCTAATGTAGATGTTTTGAAAATATTTTTCTTACAGCCAGTAAGGCTATTTTTTTTATCCTATGTACTTAAGATTGGGTGTAATATATTCAAAATCCTTCAGTCAGCTATTAGTATAATTGTATACATGTCTACACAGAAGCAACTCTTAAGAATTCACTGGAACTTTCTTACTCTAGGTGAGCATAGAATTGCAGGTTGGGATTTGTCTGAGTTGAATATATTAACTACAGGACAGAGGATTTATTTTGTTTCTATCTTAAATGAAACATGTTGATATAGAATATAAAATATGCTAAGCAGCACTCAATTCATACATTCCACAATTGCTCCAACTAGGCTAAATTACCCAGCATAATTCTGCACAGAAGGCAGAAAAGGCTGTTCTCGTATTTATACTTTATGGTCTAAATACATACATTCCTATCCCTAATACTGCTGGCAAGACATTTGCAGCTGATATCACTAGAATGAAGAAATCTAATAGTGGAAAAGATCTGCATGCTATTAAAGCTTCCAACCCATGTTGAGTTGCCCAGCCAGAATTGCACTGCAGCGATTGTTCTCTTGGTTTTATCTGGGCTAAATATGAATCATCCTTCTGACAATCTAGTCAGTACTTTTCTGAAAGTGCTGCTCCGCATTCTAATTGACCTTATTATTAGGAAATTGCTCATAAAATTAGTAAACTCAGAATAAGTAGGAATTCAGGTTGAAAAAGAATGGCACATATGGAAACCATTACAATGGAAAGGTTTCTGCTAAGGATAATAAAACTGCATCCAGATCTCTTTCTAGAGAAGAGCAAGAAGCTGACAAGAAGAAGCAGAATGGTGGGAGAATCTGGAGAGCGCTTAGGGTACAGATTCTGTAATCTTTGTGTGTCCTTGCTAGTCCCTTGAGAAGATAAGACAAACTTCAGGAGCACAGCAGCTTTTGATCAGAAGGGTCAGCAGCGATTTCCTGATTTGTGTCTGCTTGTGCATACTGTATATGTGTGTTTTGTTTTCTTACTCATTTTTCAATTCTGGTGGGAAATTTTCAGTTAAATGTTGATTCCAGTTCATCCTCTTCCACTAGAGACACCATTTCTTTCAGTGTTACCATGTTTTCCCAAAAATAAGACCCTGTCTTATATTTTTTTGAACCCTGAAATAAGCGCTTGGCCTTATTGCCATGCACTCAAAAGCCCGATTGGGCTTATTATCAGGGGATGTCTTATTATGGGGGAAACAGGGTATTATTTGCTCACTATACAATGCAAGATTTTCAACTTATGTCTAGCTCAACTGGAGTTTGATGTATTATGACTATATAGTTATTTATTCCTGGTCTTTTGAGTGATATTAAGCATCTGACTATATGTAAAAAAGCAAAAGGTATAGAGCCGAGGTGGCGCAGTGGTTAGAGTGCAGTACTGCAGCTACTTCAGCTGACTGCTAGTTCAACAGATCAAATCTCACCGGCTCAAGGTTGACTCAGCCTTCCATCCTTCCGAGGTGGGTAAAATGAGGACCCAGATTGTTGGGGGCAATATGTTGTTCATGTTGTCTTTGTTGTAAGCCACCCAGAGTCCTCGGAGAGTGGGCGGCATAGAAATACAAATAATAAATAAATAAATAAATAAAATCTAGAATTCGAAAAACAAATAATGTTGTTATTGTTTTATACTGTTATTGTTGTAGGAGTTCCTGAAAGAACCAAAACAGAATAATCATTTAAAAATAAATTAATATCTAGTTTCCCTGAGAAGTTTAGACTTTTCTCCCTAAATGTAGTTTCCTGGGCTGGATGACAAACAGCTTTTGTTTCAAAATCAGTTTCTGATGTAGCATATACAGTAATAAGGCTTACTTGTCAAAGTAAAATAATCTGAAACAGTACTGACAAAGTAGAGCAGTTTTTGGTTCGTACAATAATGATCTGTATTTTAAACCACTTCAAATTGTACAAACCAATGGGCAGACCACAATCCACTATTTATAAATTGGAAAGGGGAAAGAAGACGTAAGAGATGGACAATGAACCAAAGATTATGTAAAGAAAAAGAATTTAATTTGATGTTAGAAAAGGAAGTAAAAATATTCTTCCAGATAAATAAAATAGAGGAAACCTCTTTACAAAACACATGGGATACTTTAAAAGCATATATAAGGGGCCTAGTAATAGGATATACGAGGAAAAAGAATAAAGAGAAGAAAAAACAATTAGATAATTTAGAGAAAGACCTAAAACAAATAGAACAAAAACTCCAGGAAAAGCCCCAGAACAAAACAATAAGAGAAGAATGGGAAATGATTAAGCATAAATTGAATTTGATAAACCAAATAGAACTAGCCCAAAAAATAAAAATGGCGAAACAAAACTATTTCGAATACGCAAATAAAACGGGCAGATGGCTAGCCTATAAACTGAAAAAAGAACAGAAAAAAAGAATGATATACCAATTGAAAGATGATAAAGGAGAAATTCAATATAGTAAAGAGGCCAAAAAAGAAATTATTAAGAAATTTTATGCGAACCTATATAATCAGGGGAAAATAGAGGAAGACAAAATAAAACAGTACATAGGGAAATCAGGAATGCCAAAAATCACAGAAGAACAAAGAATCACTCTCAATAGGCCAATAACCAAACTAGAATTAGATGAAATACTGAAAAAGCAAAAAAACAATAAAACACCGGGACCCGACGGGCTACCGGTAGAAATATATAAAACAATGCAAGAAGTATTGGGAGAGAATATGTTGCGATTATATAATGAAGCTATGGAGAAAGCCAAAATACCAAATTCATGGACAGAAGCCATAATAACAATCATTCCAAAAGAAGACACAGATCTCCAGTTAATACAAAACTATAGACCTATTTCATTATTGAATGCCGACTACAAAATATTTGCAGCAATCTTGGCAGAAAGGATTAAATTAGTATTAAATACATATATACACCCAGACCAAAATGGATTTCTGCCGGGACGCCAAATAAAGAACAACATGAGAATAATACTTAATGCTTTAGAATATTATGAATCACACCCGGAGAAGCAGGCAGCGTTGGTTTTTCTTGACGCCCAAAAGGCCTTCGATAACCAAAATTGGAAATTTATGATTGAACAACTACAAAATATGCAAATTGGGGAAAAATTTGGGAAAATTATAGCAGAAATCTATACCAAGCAATCAGCAAGGATTATTATGAATGATGACATAACAGACAAATTTAATATAACAAAAGGAGTCAGACAAGGCTGTCCACTCTCCCCCTTACTATATATTCTATCGTTGGAAATCCTGTTGAAAAAAATTAGAGAAGACCAAGGAATTGAAGGTTTAAGGATCAATAGAGAAGAATACAAAGTTCAAGCCTTTGCTGATGACTTAGTGTTTTTGACAGAAAATCCTATGGAATCTATATTTAATTTATTCCAAAAAATAGAAGAATTTGGAGAAGTGGCTGGACTAAAAATCAATAAAAGTAAATCAAAGCTAATTGTTAAAAACCTTACGGAAATCCAAACAAAAGATTTGACAGATAATATACAAATTCAAACAACAACAAAAATAAAATATCTAGGAATCTGCTTATCTACAAGAACATCAGCAATTAAAGAAAACAATTATGATAAATTACTAGAACAAACAAAGAAAGACTTAGAAAAATGGGAAAATTTACACATTTCATTCTTAGGAAGAATTTCGGCCATCAAAATGACTATATTACCTAAATTTTTATATTTGTTTCAGGTCACCCCAATTAAAATAGATAAATCGTTTTTTGAAAAGCTGAATAAAATAACATCTAAATTTATATGGCAAGGGAAAAGGCCACGAATAAAATTTAAACTGCTTCAGGATACAAAAGATAGAGGAGGAGCTGCACTCCCTGACTGGGAGATATACTACCAAGCAGCAGTACTATCGTCGGTCAAAGATTGGATAGAATTAAAGGACTCTAGAATTTTAACAATTGAGGGACACGAACTTCAAACTGGCTGGCACTCCTTTATGTGGGATGAGAAATACAAAACACATTCATATTTTAAAACACATACAATAAGGAACTCACTATTACAAATTTGGCTTAAAATTAAAAAACAACATTATATGAAGATACCAAATTGGCTAGCACCGGCTGAATCAATTAGGCACCCAAACTTAACAGATAAGACAAAAATAATTAGATATAAAGATATAATTGACTATCAAGGCAAACTAAAGACAAAACAACAATTGGAGATAGATTTACACAGAGGAATAGACTGGTGGACTTACACTCAAATACAATCCAAATATAGAGAACATATAAAAACATATGAAATTTATAATCAAAAACAAGAAATAGATAAAATTATATTAGATTCAGAAAATAAATTAATTAGTAGAATTTATAAATTTCTCCTACGCTATAAATTGGAAGAAGAGACAGTCAAAGAAACGATGATCAAGTGGGCTCAAAATATCAAATACACAATACCTTTGGAAAAATGGGAAAAGTTCTGGCAGGTAAATCTAAAGTTAACGAAAGCAACGGTGTACAAGGAAAACCAACTGAAAATGTTTTATCGGTGGCATATGTCTCCAACCAGATTGGCAAAAATACAACCTAAAAATAGCCCAATTTGTTGGAAGTGCAAAAAGGCACAAGGGACTTTCTATCATTTATGGTGGACGTGCCCGGCAGCAAAGAAATTTTGGTCTAACATCAAAAAATGGTTGGAACAAATAACAAAAACACAGATTGAAAAAGAACCAGAAACATTTTTATTAGGAATATTTAACAAATCATACCCTAAGGATATCAAATATCTTACAATCCATATATTAACTGCTGCAAGAATAACTTATGCAAGAAATTGGAAACAAGAAAAAATACCAAGTGAAACAGAAGTAATAGGGAAAATTTTAGAATGCGCTGAAATGGATAGGTTAACCAAAGAATTACAAGAAAAAGAAGAATCAGACTATTATAAAATATGGAATAATTGGTATAATTGGTTAAAAAATAGAAATATACAAAAAATATAGGGGATATATTACCGATTGATACATATATATGTAATAAAAATATTATTAGATTAAAGAGAGGTGAAGGAATATATTATAAGTAGAATTGTAGAACGTCACTCTGAAAAAATGCTTAAGAAGAAATTACACTCTTTTTGTGTATATGTTGTATAAATGTTTGTTGTGTATATGTTATGTATGTCTTTTTTAATATTTATATTCAATAAAAACTATTTAAAAAAAAAACAAATTGTACAACACTGTTACAATCTCATATTCGTCACCAAATTTTGGTGGGCAGGTAATTAAATTGGATTTTTTGTGAATAGCATCACAGTACTCTTTTTTTACGTAAAGTGAATAATGTTTATCATAATTCTTACAAATACCCTACATTAATATCATATTAAGGAATCAGAAATATAAAAACTGTGAGTGCTGATAATTATTCTGCATGATAATTGTAGCAGGTACAATTTCTGGATTCTTGAATTTGCATCTTGAAATGCTAGATGCAACCCTTAAGCTATTCCTTCCTACTGGTTTTCTTGCTTTTTGAATTTAAGGTTGAGTCTGACAATCCATGCCATTCCAGCACAACCTATGCCCAACTATACTATATAACTAATACTTGCTAACATTTATATACTAGCGTGGGATCTCTAGAAGTCTGCTGATGCAGGGATGAAAATCAAGGTTATTAATAAAAGTCATTTATTAAATCTTCTTTCAGGAAATGTAAGAAGTTTTATTAAATGCCATTTGACTGAAATAAATTACTGTAAAGTTCAAATGCATCATATATTACATTCTGACAGTAAGAAGCTCTCAATAAGTGGAAAAGTTGACTCTGTTTCTGCAATAAACTCCTAAACCATAGAATGAACATTTTGAGGTTGGGGTGAAAATCACCCCGTCTTGAATATTCTTAAAGCCATAAAATAATAGTTAAAGTAACAGTTAAAAACTTGATGTAAAAAAGAAAAAAAAATTCTCATTGCTAGCAATTTTGATACAAACAGCTATTATAACAAAGAAATCCTAAGCTGCCAATAAAGAAATCCTGAGAATCTTCTCCTATCAACCTCAAGGGGCTCAGCTGACTCTGGATATTTTTCCATTATTTATGTCAAACAGATTGAAATGTAATTTACAGGAAAATAGTAATAAATGTTAATAGATCTTCAACTTGGGACCATGGTGATGAAGAATTCTAGTCTTCCTCTTGTGAAACACTGTTTGCCTTAATAGGAATTAATTGTATCATTTTCTTACGTTAATGGAAAAAAAATTCAATGACATCACTAAAAGTTGACAGTGACCTGATGACACATAATCAATCAATTTGCTTACGTAAGGCGGAAAAAAAGGAGGTATTTTGGAACATCTCTTCTCAGTGGTTTCTACCATCCAGTTAGATCTGGCAAGAGATGCATGCTTTGAGTCCCGTTTGTAAGAGAATGATGTCACCTTTTGGGATTCAGGAAGAAGGCCTTTTCTGCCATGGTCCCTGCCCTCTGGAACCTCATCCTCCCAGAAATTAGACTTACCCTGGCCTTGCTTGCCTTTTGCGAGGCGCTAAAACCTGGCATTGCCATTGAACCTGGGGCCCTGATAGAATGGGTGAGCCCATTTCATGGGCAGTTTGAGTGTTCTTGGCTGCTATTTTTATATTATGCCTTAAAGCTTTGAACAATGTTCACTATGTTGTTAGATTTTTAAATATTTTTTAGTAGTGATTTACAAGAGAGTAACACCTGCATAAATGTGGAATTATGAAAATAGAAGAAAGCTTAGTGCTATTATTTACCTCCATTGTCCTGTTCATAATTCAGAAAGAAGAAATATCTGGAGAAGCACTAATAATATTGATAAGATAACTATTATACTTCATATTCAAATGAATTTATGGAGATTACAGCTAAATTAACTGCTTTCATTTTGGAGTTTACTATTGCCTAATAATTTATTCCACAATCTATGTAGAGAGATTTTTCTTTGCTTTTGGTTTAAATTCTTTTCAACAAATAATAAAATGAAGATCCGTGTTCATCTAAATTCTGTGTTAGAATTTATTATTGTTTTGCAGAAGATTATACTACGTTTTAAACTATTTGATATAAATAATCCAAACCTCTTTCATTAACTGGTAAACTGTGCTTGATGTGAACAGGCTCTATATGTTGATATTTATAAAAAAAAAGTAATGAAGCAGACCAGTGGCAAATTCCACTTAATTGTTGAAGCATTCACTTTTTCCTGTGAGGCTTCAGTACCCATATGTTGTATTTAATATTTGGATATTATTTGTTTCCATGGTTAACTTTTTTTCCCCTTCCTTCCTGCATTACCCTAATTAGTGATCCCAGCCAATCAAGAACTGTATATTGAATATGATGACTTGTTATGCTTTTTTAGGAATCAGATCTGGCAATGTGCCAATGCCACTGCAGAAAGCAAATGAAATCAATTTGGTGGAGGGTGAGCAATGCTTCCTGAATAGCTGCCTGCTTTTGAAGCATTTACCCAAAAATAATTGAAAGGAGGACTGTTTCTCAGTGCTGCTGAAAATCAGAACTTAAACCTTTTGCTATGCTTTGCTCTGGTCTAAATCTGTTCTTGGCCCTAAATGTCCCCATAATCATCAAGAACGGTCCTGAGTGCACAGAGTAGTTATTGCTCGGCCTCTTGATCATGCCAGTGTAAAGTCTGATTAAATAACGATGGAATATTAAGAATATCACAGAACTGGCTTCATATATATTGTCTGTAGAAGAATGATGTTACTAATGATGTTTCAAGAATTATGTTACTAATGATGTTCAACCCAGTTTTTATGTTATTTTTTTACTGGGGAAATAAACTTTAGTTGCAGTTTATCATTAAATTAAAGCTTATTTATTTGTATATACAACAAGGTTTTTTAAAAGTTAGTTTCATAACATATTTTTCTTTGGAACTATTTCTAAGATTTAAAAAAGTGGTGTGTGATATATAATGTACACTGTGTAACGTCTGTGTGCATGTGCATAATTATGAGAATATAAAAAAAAAACCCATGAGGTTTGATTGTTTAATACAAAACAACAGTTGCTGGCTGCAGTTCAACACATGGAGACAGACATGCTTAAATGCCTTGAAATCAATGGACTGAGCATGCCAAACTCCAGGTTGGATGTAATATAAAGTTAATATACTAGTTGCACTATGAAAAAAGTATAGCTGCCCTTGCCATCCACGTAAGCTGAATTTGCAGAATCTCGTTTTTTAAACAGTGCTCCGAGCAATCCCCGAAACTGTACAAGACATAATTTTATTAGAGTTTAGATAAAAAGATTTGATGTTTTTCGTTTTGGAGTGCACCGGAGGTTAAAGTTGCCATCTGAAGTTAGTTTATGTTTTCATATACTTCGGGGGAGAAGGGGGGAATCTGCTTATTTAAAAAATTTCAAAGGTCATCAAAGCTCACTCAATAAGGTATTTGATTGGCCATCATTTGGTTAAAAAGAAAAAGTCTCTTACGAAACAGAAGCTGTACAATTTTTAAAACATTCCGTCGATTTTTAGCTATTGCTATTCCCAAACAAAAAGTTCATTTGAAAAGCTGAACAAGTTTTTGAACACTGTCTTTCAGAGATAGTTTCATTTATCAGTATTCCAACATTATTTTAGAAAATGGTCAATCCTGGCTCTTATATCGCAGAGAAGATGAAACGACAGGTGCCAAAATTCCTTTTTGTCATAAATTTCACTATCCATAGTGATTTCCCTGATCGCTTCAAGATGAATAAAGAGAAGTTCAAATATTTGCCACTGACAATTTTTGAACCTGAAACACCAGGTCAAAAATGGCCCAATTAACAAAGGTTTAAGAAATCATTTTTTCACGTCAACTGTGAGATGCTGGCATTGCCTAAAAGGGTGGAAGCAGTAGATGTTACAAACCCAACACAGTTCTAACAGAAGGAGAAGGAGAAGGAGAAATCACCAGTTTCCAACAACTTTGGGCAATTGTAGATTAAATGTCAGTTTGTTTCAGAAATATACTGGCCCACTGTTGCTATCTGTAATTTCTGTTTTGCAAATGAGGACCAGAAACAGGAATTACAATATGAATATTATAATAATGATAGTTTTTCAATGCAAGGTTTATAGTAGGTTTGCAGATCTCTTTGAGCAATTTTGCTGATGGATGCTTCAGTAATGAATGAAGAAGATTATTTTATATGTACGGGTGCATGACTTTTCACTTTTCCAAAAAAACAGACTATTGTCTAAAAGCTAAAACGGTACAGTCTTCTGTCTTTTATCTCTCAAGTGGTTTTTTTTTCCAGTAGGACTTAATAAAATAGCCCCACCTACTTGTGTGTAAAAGACGCAGTTTTTGATTCCTTGCAACAACATTCTTTTTCCATGACAGGAGGCTTACTCAAACCAGTGGATAACTTCTAAAATGAATGATTGTCAAGATGATTGACATGGCTGCTCTTACATATCCTCTTTTGCCTGGGGAACAGAAATGAAAAGGCAGCTGTGGAGTGGTGAAAGAACACTTGTGTCTAACCAAACACAGTTCCAAACTCTTGATAAGGTTTAGGCTATATCCAGATGTGAGTTTGCTTTATATTGCTGATTTTTGTTACTCATTTTGTTTCTTAATGGCAAGTAATATCTAATAATAAAGAATAATTTACTATAGCGGAAGAGAAATAGCAGATCTCCTTATGATAAAAAAGATTTTTTTATCATAAGAAGATTTTTTATCGTTTTATCACAAAGATATCTGCCATTTTTCATCTGCAGAAATGAAATGCTCAAGAGATATTGTTCTTAGATTTCTACATATTTGTCAGGTATGAAAAAGCAGACCCACATACGTGCACAGTTTGAGCTAACTACTTTATTATGTTTTACCTATAATATAGGAATCTCCCCAGTCTGGCAGCTCTTCCCTGGGAACAATTAGGTAAGGTTCTAGGGAATTCAGAGAGGGTCAGTTCTGGCTCTTTTACAGTTGCATAGTGATTCTAGACTTGCCCTATGCCTCCTCTCTGCCAGGCTGAATACTGGCAGATACATTTATTGGACCTGATCTCTTCAGTGTCTCTTCCTTCCTTCCTTTCATCTGATTGGGTCCAATAGGTGTCATTCTGTCCTCAGGGCTGGTTTGCAGTACACCAATTTCTCTTCGTACAGTGGGAAGTAGAAAATCGGTCAGTGGATGCTGCAAGAAGATAAGGCAATTGTATTAAATACAATGTCATGCTTATGAATTTTGAGGTTGCAATTGATCCTTAAATGCTCATGGACATATTTGTTCTTTTCATCGATTAGTTTATCTACCTAATTGCCAATAGGACTAGAAGGTTTTAAAACAAGAATTTAACAAGAATGTTTAATTGCAACTGTTATATGAAGAGTGTCATCATTCAAATTTTTCAGTGGCTGCCAATTCTCTCTAATAATTTATTCTAAACCTGTTGGATAAATGTGCTCCAGCAGCTTCTTGAAATGATTTGTCTGATTTTTCTTTAGCAGTGTTGATTAACTTGCTTAAACATTTATCAGAATTAATAAAAACTTTTAAATTCAAGTTTCAGTTCCGTTTTTACCTTTATTTCTACCTTTACTAGGTTTTTTCAAGAAAAAAAAATATACCATTTTACCATCTCCACAGGTTATTAAATGAACTTCTTTTCTCTCTTTTTAAAAATATTTGAATTTATACTTGCTTTCCTCAATTTTACGTAATAAAATATCAGTAATAAGGTCAAACAGAACAGGCAAGAACAGGCATTCTCCTTTAGTGCCTTTATTTTTTTTAAAAAATTGTTGATATTGATCCTTTCGTTTTGCAAAATTTAGCCAACTATTTACATAAATGAAGTAATGTTTGATTCCTGTTTTATACAATATACAGTATTTCTAAGGTATCTGCATTCCATTAGGTCAAATTCTTTAAAGAAAATACCAAGGAAAGTGGCATTTTGGAGTGTTAATTGAATCAACAGTATTTCATTTGAGCAACAAATCCAGATTGATCAGACGATATACAGATTTACTTACACATAAAGGTTAATTTATAGACCAGTCATTTTGATTTAACAATGCATTTGACCTATATAAAGCACATGCAACGGAACCAAGCTGTTGCAACAGTTAATAGTTCAATCATATAAAGTTTTCCCTTATATTTCCTAAAATAACCATAGTTAGCTGAATGTGAAATAAGGTAATCTATTAGGCATGAATCTGGGCCTTGAGCCATGGGCTGTAGAGGAGCTATATTTTCTTAGTAGATTTCTATATCAAGTATCCTGAAAGAAGTTACAAAAAAATCCCACAAATCTATAGGCTATCTAAAAGACATTGGTAGCCACATCTATAGGCAAATTATATTTCCATGTGTCAGAGCAAATCAAATTCTAAAAAAGTCATACAATACATTGTAGATAGAAAGGGTGTTAATCAATTACATACTCCACACATATTGATTTACTCATTTTAGTGAAATGTAATTTAGGAAACAGAAGATAGAAATTAGCATGACAATTCAAACAGTGAAAAATTGGGTGGTGCGAACTGCTACTTTTCTATCTACGGGAACCAGTGAGAGCTCAGACCTTCCTCTACCCATGATTTCTATTATAGGAAGAAGCGAGCTCACCATGGGTAGAGTGGCTGGTGGACTCAGGGAAATCCAAGCTTTCTGCAGCAAATTCTGCTGCCCTGGGAATTCAAAAGAAACCTGCTGCTGGCTAGTCAAATTGTGTGGGTTTAAGCCCACATGTTTAACAGATTGCAGAACTCTGCCAGGCTGAGTGTCTTCATACTTTCTTCCCAATAATACTGTAATAAACGTAGCATGTCTAGGCTTAGAAGAAAATGGTGAGCTGGGCTGATAAAGAATATTTAGGGAACCCTGGAAGATGAGGAGTAATCTGAACCATTTGCATTTTAATAAATAGATATTTTATACCTGGCCACCCATTTTGTTCAAATGTCCATAACTGTCTTTCAACACGTCAAATATGTGCAGCATTCCAACAGCTTCTCTGTCCCTGTCATTTATTACTATGCCATTTGTGCTAATAACATGATTGCTTTCCTTTTTTCAAAGTATGCCATTGCCATAAATAGTAATAGATTAGTAAGACTTCCAGAAAAACAGAGCAATTTTGCATAGGATCCTTGCTTCCCAACCACCCCCACCCTGTCTTTCTTTTTGGAAATCTGTTCTATACCATTTCTTTCCCTTGGAAACCTGTAAAAACACACACAATCATTTTTCTCAGGGAAGATACAACAATGAATCTATGCACCATGGCCAGTGATGCCAGTCTGGAAACTCATAAATTCATTTTGAAGTAAACAAAGACTCACTTCTAGTCCTCAAGTATTTTTTTTACCAGCATTTCTTACAAAAAAACTAATTATAAAAGAAATATTACACATAAAATTTGAACAATATTTGTAATGATGCACTAATCTCTTGCCTCTTTCCCTTTCCCTTTCCCTGTGTAGTCTTTTTCTTAAAAAAAAAATCTGTTAACTTTTGAGACCACACAAGTGAACCCGGTGCTAGCAAATAACTCCACTGCCCTCTGACTTCATTTTAACAGCCCTCTAAGGAAATAAGGTCACAAGTTCACTGATGGCAGGAAAGACCTACTGGTGGCCTGGGCTATCCCAAACATTTACTGTACAGTTCCCAATTTATAAAGAAACGACAGCAGGGTTTTGATTTTCTTCAGACCTATATGAGTTTTCCATATGTTTTATATTTTTGGTTCCTACCATCATCTTCAGAGGGTTGCAAACATATGTTATGGGCCTGCCCAGTGGCCCTATATTATGATAATTATTTAAACTGCTGTTTTGAAACATCGCAGTGGTACAACCCAGAAACTTCCTTACCGGTACCTGCACAGTTGGTTGAACAAAAAATGGATCCCTGGTCAATCAAACACATCTAATAAGGTGTAGATAAATAGATGATTTCATCACCCATAATATGCACATCCAGAGGGCAGCAAGTCACCTCAGGCTAGGTGTTGATATCAACCTGTAATAAATGGGGAAGCTGTACCTTCATGCTAGGCAATAAATGAACTTGCAAGGCATGCTGCTCTAATAAACTGAAACAATACAAATGTGCAGGAAGGAAAATACTACCCATGGTGAGCAAGGCTACTCAGAAACACCTCGTAACTGCTAGAGATATAAATTAGCCCTTATAAATCTCCCCAACTCTCTTTGCCCTGACATCCATCTCCTGCCAAAATGTTATATTCTTTGAAAGAACCGTTCAACTCGATTAAATGGTTTCTCTCCTTGGGAATGTGGAAGACTTTATTTGTTTTTGTGGAGTGACTTTTTAAATAACCTTCTATAATACGTCAAACAGATGTCCTGGCTACAATTCACCTGATGGTTGTGGCTATTATTATTTTTGTGATTACCCTTGTTTCCCATTCTCCTTCTGTCCTCCATCATCATCATCATCATCATCATCATCATCATCATCATCATCACTGAGTCTCAGAGGTGAGAGAGGATAAGGATCCAATGCAGGGCAAGTTCAGAAAGGAAAGGCTTCCAAAGAATTCCCTTGGACTTCCTGCCCTCTGCCACAGAGGATATTGAGATATTTCAATATCCCAATAATGAATGTTGAATAATTCAGTGTTGTTCTTGCCAGGGATATGACAACTACCACCACAATGTTTTTACCTTTTTTGAGTACTAAAACCTGTTTTTAGAAATGTTGAAGCATTTGGAAGTATCACCTGTAGATTCAAACAAATTCAGGGTCAAGTGATACCACAGACAACTATTTATTTATTTGTTTAAATTTATTTGTTTAAATTTCTATACCGCCCTTCTCCAAATAGGACTCAGGGCGGTGCACAGCCTAAGTAAAAACAAAGCATACAAAATTTAAAAAACAGTATTAAAATAATTAAATATTCTGGCCGTAAATTAAAACAACCCAATTTAAAATCAATTTAAAATTTAGTTCAAGCCAGCCCAGCTAGTTGAAATAAATAAGTTTTCAGGGCCCGACGAAAAATCCGGAGGTCTGTTATTATACGTAACTCTGGGGGAAGGTTATTCCAGAGGGTGGGCGCCGTCACAGAGAAGGCTCTCCCCCTGGGGGTCGCCAGCCGACATTGTCTGGCGGACAGCACCCTGAGGAGGCCCACTCTGTGCGAGCGTACTGGCCGGTGGGAGGCTATTGGTGGCAGTAGGCGGTCTCGTAAGTACCCCGGCCCTAAGCCATGGAGCGCTTTAAAGGTGGTCACCAACACCTTGAAGCGCACCCGGAAGACCACCGGGAGCCAGTGCAGCTCGCGCAGGAGAGGTGTCACATGGGAGCGCCTCGTCGCCCCCATAATCCCCCGCGCGGCCACGTTCTGGACCAGCTGGAGCCTCCGGGTGCACCCCAGGGGGAGCCCCATGTAGAGAGCGTTGCAGTAGTCCAGGCGGGAAGTGACTAGTGCCTGAGTGACTGTGCGTAGAGAGTCCCGATCTAGAAAGGGGCGCAACTGGCATATCAGGCGAACCTGATAAAAAGCCCCCCGGCCACGGCCGTCAAATGGTCTTCTAGAGACAGCCGTGCGTCCAGGAGGATGCCCAAGTTGCGAGCCCTCTCCGTGGGGGCGAGTGATTTGCCCCCAATAGCCAGTGATGGCGTCAGCTGGCTATATCGGGACGCTGGAAGCCACAGCCACTCGGTCTTGGAGGGGTTGAGTCGGAGCCTGTTTCTCCCCATCCAGGCCCGCACGGCCTCCAGGCACTGGGACATCACTTCAAGGGCACCGTTGGGGTGGCCTGGGGTGGAGATGTACAGCTGGGTGTCATCAGCGTACTGATGGAACTCCACCCCGAAGCCACGGATGATCTCACCCAGCGGCTTTACTATGACTATATCATGGTAAAATTCTCTGACAACCACAAATTATTGATGATAGTTAAATACAGTCAGTAAATAAAAACAGAAGAGACCAGTTTTTTTAGATCATCCAGGCTCAAGGTAGCTTTCTTCCGGAGTGATCATGTCTATACCTCAACTTCCTTTTAGGTATTTGGGACTTTTTCCCCACTTATTTTTCTTCCCTTTTCCCTACCCTTTGCAACTTCTGTTACTTTTGTTTCCCTGATATTGTGATGCAGGGGTGGGTTCTACTTACCTTTACTACCGGTTTGCAACGGGCCCGCGCATGCGCAGAAGCGTTTTGATGATGTCAGGGGTGGGTGGGCAGAGCCTCCCTCCAGTTTTACTACTGGTTCTATAGAACTGGTCCGAACCGGGGGTAACCCACCATTGGTGTCATGTTCCAACAAGTTAAAGAAAAAAAGAAGGGAGGGATCGACAATATGACATATAAGCTTTGACTCCTGGAGACTGCTTGGAGAAGTTCGTGCAATTTTCTTGGCAAGATTTTGGAAGTGGTTTGCTATTGCTTCCTTCCTAGGGTCAAGAGAGTGACTGGCCCAAGGTCACCCACTTGGCTTTATGCCTAATGCAGGACTATAACTTACAGTCTCCTGATTTCTATTCTGGTGCCTTAATCACTACACCAAATGTATGTGAAAATAATGTGATATAAGCATGTCCTAAATAATTTTTATGTATTAGATTATATTTCATCTTTCTTTCCACAAGAACCCTACAACAGAGAGAGGGGTGAGAGAGGAGTATCCCAATGTCACCTAGCGAGCTCCATGACTTGAGTGGTTATCTAAATCTAGGTCTCTCCAATCCCTCTCCAGCACTCTAATGACCGCAGTACATTGATGTCTCTGTGTAAGGATGTGAATGCATCTTTTCTTTCTAAAAGAATATCACCATCGCAGAGAGCCTAGTGTAGAATCTTAAGATGGAAAGAGGGGAGCAATCCTTGGGCACACAAATGTCTCCTGCGCATGGTGATATCAGAACAGTTTTAATAGATCCTGCATATTTTATTAAGTTGCCTGAATGCCTAAAATAGCATTTGTTCATAAAGGACACATTTTCAATGTTGCAGTTTGAAAGTAGAATTTCAAGCATTCTCCAAAGAAAAGTCAGATAATTTTGCAGAATAGATAATTTCTCTTTGATGATATTTGTTTAAAACTCCAATGAAAAATAGAAAAAAGTCATAAAAATAGGCATGATTATATCAGCAGAGACAAATCACAGTGAATGCAGATCTATATATAAACAAATTAAGTGGAAACAGTAAAATATTTTCTAGTGGCCTCATCTTGGCTTTAAATTTGGCATCTGCAATCAATTGAGGATGCAAAGAAATACTGTAGATATAAATTATAGAATATTGAAAAGTATCTATACTGTTTCAAGTGAAATCAAGTCTATGGTTGTTTAAATTTAATGAACATTTCTTGCAAAATTATGGGTGTAAAATTCCAAGTGTACTCTAAAACACTGTTCATGTGGCTAAAGCGTATTTTATATATGCCAGGAGCAAATACACCATTTTGTGGCTTTCCAATAATGATCAACTTGCTCTAATTTTTTAATGTACAGTTAATTTTGAAAAGGAGCCTGTGATCATGGGGGATGATGGGAATTCTAGTCCAGTCCTCTGGAGGGGGCCAGATTGCCTGTCTATGCTATGGTGTTATTTACAATAATGGCAGTGATGGTAGGAGAGGAATCAATCACAATTATATTTCATGGAGAAATGCCACTCTGAGGTGAGAAGCCACTGGAATTTTTCCAGTGTAACTATAAATTCACCCCAGATGATGAAATTCAAGCCTCGTTGAGTTCCTGATTGGGCTTTGGGCAAATGCCTAGAGAATTGCATAGGGCCACTATGAGGCTATTGGCCTATCCAGACTTTAATGGCATTAAAAACGCCTGCTCTCATGAGAGTATCTGTCTTCATCAAAATTCACAAAAGCAGAACAATTGGAACTGCTTCAGACGTGAAAGTGTGGCTAGTGTAGCCACTCCCACACCCTATAATAAATCATACAAACAGCAGCTGGCCTCTATACAATGCTTTCTGCTCACATGTGGCTTGAGACTTGAAACTTGGTCAGATATGTGGTTTCTTATAAGCTGTTATATTGGACAAATGGTTGAGGCCTGGACCAGGGGTGGGTTCTACTTACCTTTATTACCGGTTTGCAACGGGGCCGCACACGCTTGCTTGCTTTGCTCTCTCTCTCCCGTGCTCTTCTGCGCATGTGCAGAAGCGTTCTGATGACATTGGGGTTGGTGGGCGGAGCCTCCCGCCGCTTTTACTACCGGTTCTATAGAACTGGTGCTAACCGGGGGCAACCCACCACTGGACTGGACTAGAAATAGGAAAACCTGAGTTCTGGTGCTACCTTAAGCACAAAACCCAAGTGGGGATTTGGGGCCAGTCATTCTTTCAGTCTGTGGAAGAAAACAGTTCAAATCACTCCTGAAAACCGTATGGACTTGTTAGAATTCAAGATTGATTCTCTAAAGAAGCAAAAAGAAAGAAGAAAGTTGTTATATTCCTGTTCCACCACATGAGGGACACATTTGTAAGTGGAAAGTGTATTTGCTCACTCTTTGCTTTTTATCACTAAGACCGTGCGCTGTGATGAAGCAGTCCCACTGCACAAATCTCTCCCTCCTTTAGAACGTAAGTTACTGAAAGAATTAGAAAGCCTTCAAGAGCTCCAACTGGTTTAACTCCTTTCTGATTATTCTGCTGGAAATCAGTGAACCAAACTCCTGTCTCCTATCCCACTATTATATTTCCAGCCCACAATTCTTTTTCAGGAGAATTTAGTTTTTCAGGCAGTGGGGAAAAAATCAGAGATACATTTTTAAATGAGATGCCTGTAGATATACTATTTTAATACAATCTTCAAAGTTTCATTTTGATACATTATATTAAAAATAGAAGCTTCTCCCAATATCTGCTTGATATTGCTAATATTTCATTAAGGAAGACTTTTATATTTCTCTGCTTTCAAATTACGTCTTTTGCTTGTCACTGACCAAATAAACGTTACTATAATAATGTGATTCTGCACATAATTATACTATATATTTCTGTACATTACTATACATAACTACATGTTACTTACTATACTTTATGTTACTCTACCTTACTCTATACAGCTATATGTTACTCTACATTACTATAGCATACCTCACTATGGCTTACTATACTATAGTGGAATATAATACAGCTCCAAAGATGCTTTTTCAAAAGACAATTGTATTTTCTTGTTTGTTTCCCCCCACTTTTTTTTTCTCTAGGAATTTAAGAAGCTTCTTGGATGAGAAGCAAAACATCTTCAAGAAAAAAAACCCAAGAAAGTTCAGTTGCCTTTTGAAAAAGCACCTTTTGGACAACCATGATCTGGATGATTGAGAATCTCCACAGAGGCTATACTATAGTATGTGTTACTAAATTCTATGTTACTATATGTTACTATATTATATGTTACTGAACATTACTGTACATATACACTATGTCTACTCTATCCATTGGAGATTTTGTGTGGACTTCTGGGGGAGCCATGGCAAACTGAAAACATCTCCTTGAAAACAGAGCTCACAACTGTGCTAAGATCCAAGAAATGGTAAACAGACTGGTTCTTCAGGACCTTTTTGGAAAAGGAGAGGATGGGAGATTGCTCACATATGCTTTGGATGGCTGGTTCTCCTAAGGAGACTACAGGACAGGGGTCTTCTGTGGGTTTGAGCACTAGGTGACAAAGGAACCAACCATCTGAGTTAAAGTTTAAGACTGTTAGAAGTAAAAGGGAGAGATATAAATTTGATTTATTTCATCAAGGCTAAAGTAAGATATTTATTTTGCAAAATTCTGGCAAACCTTTGTAGACTTTATGCTGACACCAAGATTGAAATTTGCTTATAGATAAGGGATAGAATATGGGATGAAGAGGTATCTGTTTAATCTTATATGTGGTGAAGAGTTATTACATTTGTCTATATTTGTGATGAAAGTTGGAAGTCACTTCTTAAATATTTTTTTTAAATCACATCCTCTCCTCTCCTCTCCTTTCCTCTCCTTTCCTGCATTTTTTATTCTATCTTTCTATTCTATTCTCTTTTTAAAGTTTAATTTGTATTTAGTTTGTATTAGTTTTCACTAATAAAAATCTTTAATAGAATTATATACAGAAGAGATATTTAGTGTAAGGGTGATTCTGTGCTGTTGCCAAGTGGAGGACATCATCCATTACATCCTGTCCTATTTATGATGAAATTAAGGGGAAAATACTGATGATAAACAGATTTAAGGGTTTAGACACTAAACTATTGTATTGCCTCCTTGTGGATGTGATTCCAAATGTTACTAGTCAGGTTTCTGTCTTTGCTGTACTTTCTTTTAAACTTGGAAAGTTTTAAGCTCTTAATTTTAGTATTAGTTTCATCATAACTCCCCTACATGCCTTTTCTTTGCTAAACCAAATCTAAACCAAATCAAATTCTAAACCAAATCAATCTGGTTTGGAAAGATTTGAGAAGTATTTGAACTGAGGGATGGCCCTAGGAAATGGCCAAATCTGAAGTATCAGAATGACATCAAGTCATCAATGATACTTGCAAAACTTGACCCCCTTCTCTCCAAGGCCTATCTATGTGTATAAGTGCAGGCCTGACCTGAGATGAGAAACATATGCAGGCAATGAACATCAGTTGCACTGTAAGAATTAAACTATATAGTTCCACCTTATATATGAAGCATACTGTATATACTTTCCTCCTCTTTATTTTTCTGTAGATTAAGGATATGAAAATTTAAATCTATTCTCTCAGATGCATCAAATCTCAATTCAAAATATATAATGAAAATCTGCATTTTGTTTACTGGAGCTTACTCTGATAAGGAGTACAAAGTTGCAATGAATTTGAATTCTGGAGATTTCATAGGATCTTGTGCAGTCAAACTTAGTTAGACTTAAGTATTGCATACAAAATTGTACATAGTAATGTTTTACCTGTAAATTATTTTTTCTGTTTTAATCGCAATAATACGCGCACGATCAACCGCTTTAAACTCAATGTAAATCGTTCTAAACTTGACTGTAAAAAATATGATTTCTTAATAGAGTTGTCAAAGTCTGGAATGCTCTACCTGATTCAGTTGTCTCAGCTACAAATTTTCACAGTTTCAGTCACAAATGACTTCCGTGGACCTCACTTCATACTTAAGAGGTCCATAGAGGGGGCATGCATAAGTGCACTAATGTGCCTATCATCCCTGTCATTGTATTTATTCCTGTTTTTGTTTTTGTTTGATAAATTATAATAAATAAAATAAAAATAATATCTTGAATGTGTAGTGTGCAGCTAACCCTCATTTATCTCATCCATCCATCCATCTATCCATCCATCCAGGGTGCCCACACCCTTGATACAGATGTTTGTGAGTTTAAGCCATCCCCTCCAGCTTCTTGCTTCCCATTTTTCACATTTTGCATGTAAAAATCTCTATGAATGGAAGAAAGAATCAGCCACATGCTATGCATCCATTATATTATATAGCTGAAATTTAAAATGCATTGATCTCAGTAGAACACAGCAGCTTCTTAGTCATATTTTCCCCTTACAGTTCCCATTTTGTCCTACTGACTTCTTTGAGGAGCAGTTTTTGATTCAGTGTTTTTTATAAGGAAAGGAAGAGAAGACAGCAGCAGAGAGTAATTCAACAGATGCCCTGAAGATAATTAAATGCTGCTTTTTCAAGAAGTGCTCCAGTATTATTACAGAAGAATAAAAACATTTTTTTAAAAAAAATTCAGGATAAGTTACAATTTTAGTTTCCTAGAGCAGAAGTTAAGACTCTTATGGCACATTGGAAACAATTATTATGATATAAAGTTTGGTAACCTAAAGTCCATTTTCTAGATTATATATAATGAATGAGTGACAGTAGAGAAAATGGTGAGGGAACACTAAGATTGGGGGGAGGGGCAAAAGCCCTACTAAGCAGATATATACAAAAGTATAAGGGATATTGCTTAACACATTGTAAGCCGCCCTGAGTCTCCGGAAAAGGGCGGCATATAAATTGAACCAATAAATAAATAAATAAATAAATAAATAAATAAATAAATAAATAGGTGAATTGCAAGAAGTAGAAAGTGTGACTAGTGATAGCTGCCAATAGCTAATGATTACTGTCTGTTCTCGCTGCATTTCATTTTCTTGGTTCTCAGTGTTTATACCTTCATGCCAACTTTGTGTGTGTGTGTCTGTGTGTGTATTTTATAGTAGTTAATAAATAGATCCTGTTGTATTGTTTTGTTTGTTTCTGGCTGCTGTAGTGACATTTTTCAATGAAATTAAGAACTTAGGCCAACTTTAGGAATAATTCAAAAGACCAATCCATATTGTCACTTTCTGAACAATCCTCATTCCAGCACAAACCAATATATGGTTGTCCCCAACATGCCAGTTATGCTTATTATCATTTAAAATATATTAGCAGTGTTGACAAATTGTTGAATCTATACCTACTGTTACTGAAAAATATCCTTGTGAATTGGGTTCAATTAATTCTTCAAATGAAATTGATTTGGAAAAATAGGTTGATAGAATTCCATTCTTCAAATCAATGCCAATGTGCTGATCATATTTTCATAAGTTCAGAAGAGTCCAGACCCACTCAGAATGTTCATTCTGTTTTAAGACATTGCATATTAGAAACAGCACTGAATCAACTCAAAGCAATGAAGTTTAACACAGTTTGAGCATTACCGCTAATGTAGCTGTCTGGCTTCCATGCAATTCCATCCTTGGTCATAGCTTAGAGAAGGTGCTTTACCTGGAGTTGGGGGTTTTCTGGAACGCTTACAGCTGGAATGAATGGTCTTACCTATGTCCAGGAGAAAAGGCATTAACTCCAAGCATCCAGGATGACACATCATACCTACTATCTAATTGCTATTAGGGATCTCTCCCCTTGTAAGAGTAAATATGAAGCGCCTTCATTGTGCTCCGAAGCTGAGAAGAGTCAATGCAGTTGCTATGTTTGGCACAAATCAGCTGTAGCAGTTAACTAACCCTGGACGTTTTCTCAGTTGTGACAAACATTTTGGCTTTCCAGAACTGCTTTAATCTTTTCGGAAGATTTATGTTTGCCTTTGCATCAATAACGTGCCCACAATAACCTATCAAGTTTTTGAAAAATTAGCATTTTATGCTATTGGCTCTTAACCCGTATTCCTCTAGGCATTTTAAGACCTTTTGTAGGGTTTCCAGATGTTTTTCATCACTTCCACCTGTCACAACAGAGTAATCCAAATATGCTGAATTTCCTAAAATAAGTTGCAAAACGTGGTCTTGCACACGTTGCCAGATAGCAAAAGCTGGAGCATTACCAAATCATGAAGTGCTACATTGGCAAAGAAGTTGGTTATGAGATGCAACAGTCTCGATATCTCAGCCACGTTTTGTCATATTTTATTACAAACGCTGGATTTTTTTTTTCATCTTCCATGGTGGCAGCTTCATTTCCAGCTGTTCAAACCAATGTCTGTATTGGAGTCATAAAATGTCTCTTCACTTCTTTATCTTTCTTGGAGACCTTTCTGCTACTTGGGTTGTCCCTCTGTGCAGACAGGAGTTTTGCAATCGCCAAACACCAGACTGTAAAGTGTTGGACAAAAGCTCTATTTTGGCTGCAGCAGGTTAGGTGAAAAAACAAACAAACAATACCTGAAAATAAAATAGCAGGTCCTTTCATTCTTCAGCAGAAGAGCTGAAACTGTCCATGATGTAAAGTGTTTCAAGATGAGAAGATACAAAGCCCAAATAACAAAATCACAAAGATTTCTGACCCAATGAAATAAATAGATGACTATGACCTAATTCCAGTAATTGCCTTGGAAACACATTCATTTTGGAATCTGCCTCCTTTATTCCTCCCTGCATTCATAGGTACATTTAATATTAAGGGGGGAATAGTCTAGAATGTCTTTAGAACCTAATATTCTAGATGGAAGAGGGATTTTTTTAAAACAGTAAATATGAAGTTTCCTTCAAATCCAACTCAGCCCCTGATGAACTCATAGACTTCATGTTGTTTTCTTGGCAGTTACTGTGGTTTGCCATTGCTTTGTTCTCGGTAAATCCCCCTGGTATTTCCTGATACTCATCAATCTCCATACTAACCAGATTCCACCCTGCTTAGCATCCTAAAATCAGCCAAAATTGGCTAAATACAGTCATGACATGAACTTTATGAGCCCTGTCAACAGGCACAGCGAAAACACAGGCTCCAGGACTGGCAATGTAATGTCCTTCACCTCTCCTGCAATTCAAGCTGGTTTAGCACCTGTCAGAGAAAATGGGAAGCTCTTATCAAGATTTGTTGTAAGCCTCCTGGAGTCATTGAGAGTGAGCTGGGAGGCCACATAAATTTTCATAACTAACTAACTAACTAACTGGTGGGTATTATGGAGACCTGGTTGGGCCCAGAGGGAGGGGTCCCTCTGGTAGAAATGTGCCCACCAGGTTTCCACGCATTCCATCAGCCAAGGTCACAGGGGAGGGGCGGGGGAGTAGCGGTTATTATTAGAGAAGGCCTTAGGCCGAGGGAGACCACTGTACCTCAGACAGCTGGTTGTGAGTCCCTCCTTGTGAAGTGGGGCCACGGGGTTCAGATGGGTTTGCTGATCACGTACCTGGCTCCCTGCCACGTGGCGGCAGCCCTGCCCGAGCTACTCAACGTTATCGCCGCGGTGGCGGTTGATACCCCCAGACTTATGGTCATGGGGGATTTCAACCTGCCATCCGTGGGTGAGGCGTCTGAGGTGGCTCGGGAGTTCATGGCTTCCATGACGGCCATGGACCTGACCCAACTAATTCATGGCCCTACGCACACTGGGGGAAACACACTGGACTTGGTTTTTGTCTCTGGACAGTGGTTGAGTGATCTCGAGATAGGGGATATAGTCATCGAGCCCTTGTCATGGTCAGATCACTCGCTCCTTCGCCTTGACCTTCGAACCGCGGCACCCCGCTGCAGGGAGGCGGAACCGGTAAGATGGTACCGCCCCAGGCACCTGATGGAACCTGATAGGTTCCAGATGGAGCTTGGGCCAATCCTGGAGGTTCTGGCTCACGCCTCATCTGGGGGCCTAGTGGCCGCCTGGGATAGGGCGGCTGCTGGAGCCCTGGATCGAGTCGTGCCTTTGTGGCCTCTGACCCGGCGCCGATCTCGCCTGGCTCCTTGGTTCACCGAGGAGCTGAGGGAGATGAAGCGCCGGAAAAGACACCTAGAGAGCTGTTGGAGAGCTAGTCTTTCTGAATCTGACCGAACACTGGTAAGATCTCATATTAGGAGTTACCTAGTGGCGATAAAAGCAGCAAAATGTACTCATTTTACTGCTCTTATTGCATCATCAGATAATCGCCCGACCACCCTGTTTAGGGTGACCCGCTCCCTGCTCCACCAGGAAGCGCGGGAGGACCCCTTGGAGGGAAGAGCCGAGGATTTTGTTCAGTATCTGTATGACAAAATCACTCAGATTCGGGCAGGTCTGGACTCTGACGGGATAGATCCAGCGAGGGTAACGGAGACAGGTCTTGAGACTGTTATCTGGGATGAGTTTGATCCTGTGACCCCAGATGACGTGGACAGGATTCTGGGTAGATTGAACGCGACCACATGTTTGTTGGACCCGTGTCCTTCCTGGTTAGTGCTGGCTTCATGGGAGGTGACGCGAGGCTGGCTCCAGGGGATTATAAATGCTTCGTTGGGTGAGGGTGTCTTTCCCGCCGCCCTGAAAGAGGCGGTGGTAAGGCCTCTCCTCAAGAAGCCTTCCCTGGACCCGGCAGTATTGGCTAATTATCGTCCAGTCTCCAACCTTTGCTTCGTTGCGAAGGTTGTTGAGAGTGTGGTTGCGCGACAGCTACCCCAGTACCTGGATGAAGCGTCGTATCTAGATCCGTTCCAGTCGGGCTTCAGGCCTGGGTACAGCACGGAAACGGCATTGGTCGCGTTGGTTGATGATCTCTGGAGGGCTCGGGACAGGGGTTGTTCCTCTGTCCTGGTCCTGTTAGACCTCTCAGCGGCTTTTGATACCATCGACCATGGTATCATGCTGCACCGGCTGGAAGGGTTGGGGGTGGGAGGCACTGTTTTACGGTGGTTCTCCTCCTTTCTCTCTGACCGGTCGCAGTCGGTGTTGACAGGGGGGCAGAGATCGACCCCAAGGCCCCTTATATGTGGGGTGCCGCAGGGATTGGTTCTCTCGCCCCTTCTGTTCAACATTTATGTAAAGCCGCTGGGCGAGATCATCCGTGGTTTCAGGGTGAAGTACCATCTGTATGCTGACGACACCCAGCTGTACATCTCCACCCCAGACCATCCCAACGATGCCCTTGAAGTGATGACCCAGTGCCTGGAGGCCGTACGGATCTGGATGGGGAGAAACGGGCTCAGGCTCAACCCATCCAAGACCGAGTGGCTGTGGTTTCCGACGTCCCGATATAGTCAGCTGGCGCCATCGCTGGCTATTGGGGGAGAATCACTGGCCCCCACGGAAAGGGCTCGTAACTTGGGCGTCCTCCTGGACTCACGGCTGTCTTTAGAAGAGCATGTGACGGCCGTGACCGGGAGGATTTTTCATCAGGTTCGCCTGATTCGCCAGTTGTGTCCCTTTCTAGATCGGGGCTCGTTACGCACAGTCACTCATGCCCTCGTCACCTCTCGTCTGGACTATTGTAATGCTCTCTACATGGGGCTCCCCTTGAGGTGCACCCGGAGGCTCCAACTGGCGCAGAGTGCGGCCATGCAGGTGGTTATGGGAGCAACATGGAGCTCCCATGTAACACCTCTCCTGCGTGAGCTGCACTGGCTCCCGGTGGTCTTCCGGGTGCGCTTCAAGGTTCTGGTTACCACCTTTAAAGCGCTCCATGGCTTAGGACCTGGTTACTTACGGGACTGCCTACTACCATCAACAGCCTCCCACCGACCAGTACGCTCCCACAGAGAGGGGCTCCTCCAGGTGCCGTCGGCCAAACAATGTCGGCTGTCGGCCCCTAGGGGGAGAGCTTTCTTTGTGGGGGCACCGACGATCTGGAATGAGCTCCCCCCAGAGATACGGAGGATTCCGGATCTGCGCACCTTCCGCCGCGAGTTGAAGACGCTTTTATTTCATCAAGCTGCCCTCGCCTAAATCTTCTCCCTTTTAAGTGTAAATTTTATATTTTTAATGTATTTTAAAATTACGGGTATTTTAAATTATGGGTATTAATTCAGCCAAATTTATTTAATTCATTTTATTCGATTTTAAATTTTGTATATCTATGTGTTTTATTTCATGGCTGTGCACCGCCCTGAGTCCTTCGGGAGTAGGGCGGTATAGAAATTCAATAAAATAAAAATAAATAAAATAACTAACTAACTAACTAACTAAGCAAGCAAGCAAGCAAGCAAGCAGCATTCATCATTCTCCCTTTTCAAAGACACATTTGGTATTATAAATCAATTTCTCCCAAATCTTGAGAGAGAGTTTGATCTAGTAGTTAAAGCATCATACTAAACCAGGAGATTGTGAGTTCATAAAGTAAACACAAAGCCAGCCGGATGACTTGATCACTCTCTCTCAGCCCTTAAAAGGGGGCAATGGCAAACCACTTCCAAAATCTTGCCAAGAAAATTGCCAGGACCTGTCCAGGCAGTTGATAGGAATCACAAATTGACATGAAGGTATGCACACACTCACAACCCTCTAAAACCAAAACTCAGATCTTAGATCTTTGCTGAAGTAACTATTAAAGTATAATTGGGAAGACATTAACTGTTTATGGGATATACTCTACATCACCTAATGGTGATGCTTCCTGAGTAAAAATACTTGCAACTTTGCTCATATCTGTTTTGGAATGTAAATACACTAAAATTATTTAACTAATCTGATTTTTTTCCTCTTTACCTCTCTCTCTCTCTCTTTCATAATCAATAGTTCCCATAAAACAAAGACTAGCAACTTTTAAGGCATTGTCAAATAACTTTGCATATTGATGTTACTGTCTTCCCTGCCCTGTTCAAAATTTCTAATCAGTTTAAAGTGGCCAAGTCTTATATTGGTTAAAGTATATTTGAACCTGTACCTCTCCAGTCCTGTCTCTCCCTCCCCCCTTTTTATTTTTTTAGTTTTTTAGTTTTTAATCTGTCAATGGGTTTTAATTCGAATTGTTTTAATGTAATTCTTTTAATAATTTTAAATTTTGTATTGATATGTGTTTTAGTTCTGGCTGTGCACCGCCCTGAGTCCACTAGGAGAAGGGCGGTATACAAATTGAAAAAAATAAATAAATAAATAAATTATTGGGCAGGACAATGATGAGATGGCAAAATGCCCCTTACTAGAATCCTGATCCATGGAACATAGAATAATAGGGTTGGAAGGGACCTTGGAGGACTTCTAGTCCAACCTCCTACTCAAGCAGGAGATTCTACACTATTCCAGATAAATGGCTGTCCAGTCTCTTCTTGAAAACCTCCAGTGATGGAGCTTCTACAAATTCTGGAGGACAGCCATTCCACTGATTAATTGTTCTCACTCTCAGGAAATTTCTCCTTTTCTAGGTTGGATTTTTTTTAATGCTCTTCCACCCATTACTTCTTGTCCTGCCCTCAGGTGCTTTGAAGAATAGGTCAACTGCTTCTTGGTGGTAGCCCCTCATGTACAAGAAGACTGCTATCATATCACCTCATCCTCTAGCCTTTCTCTTTGTTAGACTACACATAACTTAGTGCCCCCAATTGTTCATTGTATGGTTTTGATTCTAGATTACTTATCATCTTTGTTGCTCTTCTTTGCGTTCTTTCTAACGTATATTTTGTATTGTGGTGACCAGAACTGGATGCAGTATTCCAAGCATGGCCTCAGCAGTGCAGTATATCCAGATTGTGCTTGTCAAAATATATCCCTGTCCTTCAGAGTTAAAAAGAAAGATGTGCCCTGCTAACTTTGCCTTAAAAAAAATGTGTAGTCTGGCTTAAAGATGTGCCTAAAACTAGTGTTTGAAATATAGAGTGATACTAGAAACCTTAATAAAGCATAATCATTCTATTTCCCCACCAATAGCCAAAACATATCCAGTGGGCACTGGCCATTGTAATTTTCTAAAAACTAGATATGAGGACTATTTGGTCAATTTATACAATCTCTCTTGAAACTGCTTATTTAAGAGATCCTTTGATCTGTTTATTCCCATTTGTATATCTTTCTACTTTCCCCTTGATTTGCATCCTGCAGATCCCATGCTATTCCATAATAAACTATGAATTAAATACATGATTAAAAGCATTTCAATTTATTGAATATGTTTCATGAAAAAACACTGAAGAAATAAGAATGATTTATTTATAACATTTCAAAATTAGCGAACAATTTAGGTTTTTTTTTCTAATTTGAATGGGAAGATACTTCCAGATGTTATAGGGCCCCAAAGCAAAACCTGAACAACATCAGGAAACCCTAGCTAATAGAACAAAACAATTTTAAACTGGGATATCCTTTGAATTGCTCTGTTTATGATATTTGCTATCAAATATTTATTATTTGATAACTGCTAGTTCTGGTTTATATTAACATAATGTTGCCATGTTTTCACTTGGAATATATTCGCTGACAAAGAAAATGGAGAGATGACTTGATTTGCCCTCTTAAAGTGACTGGGGATTATGGGCATTTACCACCAGAGAAGATGCTGAGCAGATCTATTTCAAATTTCTGAAATGGAAACCATGTCTCTTCAAAATAAATTAATTCACCAAAACCAGATTAGGTTTATCAAAACAGAGTCACCCACCCCAGAAATATTTAATATGTAGGCAATATTACAATGCTAATATGCATTCAGAAGACATGAATAATAAAGAGAACAAAAGACAACCTCACTTCTTTTGAGGACAGAAAATGAAGAGCCAGTTTTGTACACGATGTGGCCATGAAACAATGTCTGCCAATTCTTTCTGAGGATTGAAGAATAGTGATTCTCCAGACAGAGATCTCAAGGTGGTTCTCCACAGTTTCTGGCCAGTTCCCAACTTGCCATTTTGGCCCTGGACACCTTACTTCCACTGCTAGTCAAATAGAAAGTCCAATGCCTCCTTGCCTCAGCCCTGCCTCAAATGATCAGGGCTCAGTCTTCCATTATATTTCTGTTCTTTATGGTATAATATATTTAAAAACCTTTAAAAATGAGAAGGATGGGAAGGCATGTGCAAATGGAGCTATAATCATTATTTGATTCACTGAAAAACATGACTGTCCATACTCTTAAAAATGAAAAGGTAAGGAAATATTGTTCCCTCCTTTGTTTTTAATGCTTATTCAGTGGTCTGTGATTGGAGAAAGTTTGAAAAATATGAGATATTATATCTCTGAGGTTATTAGAAACTTTAACGTTACTATATCAGGCATGTGGAGTATTTGGCTGCTTATGGTATGGTTTTCAGTGACTTTTATAATTTACTGTTTTAAAATTTACTATTTAATAACATAGAAGAAGTACAAATGGCTTCAGAAAGACGAACAGAATGTTAATATTACAGAAAATTTAATAAGGGTGAAAAGAAACATAATAGGAAAATTTCCAGCAGCTACATATTTACAGAGAAAAGGGTCAAAGAATAGTGGAAAAAGTGTATGTGGCCCGATTCTCTTTATATTTATGGTTTGTCTTTTATATTTATGGTTAATTATTTTTTTTACATGCCATTATTAAGAAAACCAGTCATATTCAAAAGAAAATTTGAAATTGAAATATTGAAGAATTGAATTGCATATGGAATATGACTTCTATTTAACTGCATGTTTGCATTATTATGTTCTATATTGGATTGGATTTAAATTCGACTGCTCTAGCCCAGAAACTTAACATTCCAAAAATTTTCAAGCATGATTCCTAAAAAAGATATAAAGAAAAACAATTTATCAGCAATTGTAGTCAATTTCTTTATACTGCTTATATTGATCTTTAGAAAATCTATTCTGATGTAGAATATTTTAAGATAATAAACCAGATTTTGTATGTTTTGAAACCGAAATTTCTTCAGAGCTCACACAGTGCTGAATTTTTCAGCTGCTCATTAAAGCAGACGTAACTTTTTCAGCCTTCCATACAATCTGGTTTAAAGGATTAATTGAGCTATAATTAGGGCTTCATTAAGCCAATGTGGTTTTTAAGCAGTGGCATCTTTTTGCAGGCCTGCATGGCATCTTGAAAAAACAAAGGGAGTTTTAATGAATAGCAGAGAGGTGATGTGTTTGTATGAAGTCTGAAGTAATTCTTAAGACTTATTTTTTGAAGTATAATGCCCTGTGTGGGATACCCTGAAAGGGGATTGAAGGCTAAAGAGTTAATGGAAGACAAGCATTTCCACGTATTACTCTCACTTTTATACTGTCATTTATATAAATTACTCTCATTTACATATAAACCTTGGCCTTCTGGCAGGCCATTAAAATCTGGTCTTCCCCTCCATTCCCCAGCATAAAGACTAGGAAATTAGGGAATCCCAATATACATTTTAAATGGAAAAATTCTTATCAAATTGTCATATAGTGCCTTAGTTTTTTTTTTTTCCTTATCATTGGATTATCTTAATTGGTGGTTTTTATTTTAAAAATTGCATGAATTGATCAATGCCAGTTATGTATATAAGATGGGCAGTTATATAAATTTTCTAAATCAATAAATAAGTTTAATGCAAAATTGGTGAAGTTGTCATGTATGTGTCACATATAAGAGAGGGCCTCCTCAGGGTGCCGTCAGCCAAACAATGTAGACTGGCAACCCCCAGGGGGAGAGCCTTCTCTGTGGGGGCCCCTGCCCTCTGGAATGAATTACCCCCGGACATACGAAGGATCCCCGACCTCCGCGCCTTCCATCGTGCAGTGAAGACCCTGTTATTCCAGCAAGCCGCTCTGATGGGATAAATGATTTTAATTTGGTTTTAATGGGGTTTTTAAAATTGATTTTAAAATGAGAGTTTTAAATTCGGCCTATGATTTAATTTTTTTAATCTGCTTTTAAATTCTATTTTTGTACATTGTTTTTATTATGGTTGTTCACCACCCTGAGTCCTTCAGGAGAAGGGCGGTATATAAATAAAATAAAATAAATAAATAAATAATAAATAAAGGAGAATGAATACTGTTAATTAATAACTCTAAGGATCACAACTATACAATTAGACTATGTCGCAGGAGCTATAAAATGTGAGAAGATAGAAATACCACCTAATCTCATAAGAGTCTTGTAGATTTGGGCTTTACAGATTTTAGTTCATTTTATTAATAGATATTTAATAGTGGAACTAATTTTTATATTATTATTACTAATGAATTTATTTTCATACAAAAATATAGACAGAATTTCTTTTGCTTTTCGTTTTATGTTATTTTTGTTACTTCTTGTAATTTACATGTTTATTCACTCTCTTAAATAAAATAAATTTTGTTTTACATTAAACTATGATTTTGGTATGATGCTTGGGCACATAAAATATGGGATACAATTAATAAATTTTGGTCTATGAAATAGAAATCATGAGAGTTTCACCTTTAGAGAATTAAATCCCAAATACCGGTATTTACTTTCCTGCATATATGATGTAGAGTATATACAAGTATACAAGTATTTCTAGTGAATCCACCTGATTAACATTCTTGCACAAATTCTTTATTACTATAGGAATTCTCATCAAAAATTATATGTGGGAACTCAAGTTCCCTTTGAAAGATTAAAATAGATTCGAGGTACAGGCTTAACTAAACTATGGAACTTTATGAAACTGAAACACTTAAATCTGTTTTTCCAGAGGAGTCACCTGGAGAAAAATTGCAACAAAGGAGAATCACAATGAAAAGGATTGTATTAAGATATGAAAATACATTGTCAAAGTTCAACAGTTCTGGATGACTTAGTATAATAGGGTGAAAACAATCCAGATGATCACTAGGTAGGCACAAAGAGATAAAGACAATCTTATTCTTTTCTGCCATCTAGTGGTCAGTCTCTCCAATATGGTAACCCTGCCTATGTTAAAGGTCTCCATAGTACAGTGATGGCTAACCTTTTCTAGACCGAGTGCCCAAAGCGTGCACGTGCACACGAACCCCCAAAATGCAATGTGCGCACGGCCCCCGAGCATGCACCCACAACAGCGCCCCCCACACGCCCCGCCCCTGCACATGCACAAGCGCCCCCTGCACATGCCCGCTCCTGTGTATACGTACACAGCCCCCCGCACGCTCCCCGCCCCCGCGCATTCATGGCAGAGACCCAACAACCAGCTGGCCAATGGGAGGCACACACGCATGCGTGGCAGAGCTGAACTGGGGCAACAGCTTGCGTGCTCACAGAGAGGACGTTGCGTGCCACCTGTGATACGTGTGCCATAGGTTCGCCATCCCAGTCATAGTATTTGACATCCTGATAAGAATTGAAAATATTTCACCATTACCATCACTCCGAACAATAGAATGCTCTTTTCACTGATTCCTCATTCTGATGTGTCCTTAAATAAATTCAGGACTAAATTCATGGTGAGATTATGGGAAGAGGAAAAATGCCATTTGAAAGGCAGAGATATTTGAAGTATCAGTAAATTAGAAAGTAATGCCATTCTATCCTGAATTCAGTTTTTAACTTTTTTAAAAGATTTGTTTATCCCACTTTTATTATTTTAATAAATCATGCAATAAACATACATAATATTCCTTTTCCTCCTATTTTCTGTACAATAACCTTCTCTCTTCAAAGAGCCTAATTTTTTCCATATTTCTATATTTTAAGAAAAATCTGTTTTGATGATTATACTTTACTATTCTAATTTTAAGTACATTTATTACCTTTCTAATTTATTCTTTCTATTCTTCTTTAACCTCAGATCTTTTTTAATATGTTAAATAAATTTTTTCTACCATTAATTTAACTTTCAGATAATATAAATGAAAAATACAGAGGGCTCATTTAACTAATAACTTCATGTGGAGTTAGAATATAATGCTAAGTAAACAAACAAAAATCAAATTAATGCTAATTGTCCTTTCATATTTTTTGAAAGGATTGTGAAAGAACTACTTAATTCAGTCTGGAGTTGGACTTTTAGCTTGGAAAGTACTTGAACTTCTTTGAGTTTATTTTAATGAGAAGCATATGCAAAAGTTTAAATTAATCAAATAAATTAATTTGTATCAGGAAACTCCACATCTGGCAATTAACATTCTTTAACCAAAACAAAAAAACAGGGTCTTTCTTTCTTTCTTTCTTTCTTTCTTTCTTTCTTTCTTTCTTTCTTTCTTTCTTTCTTTCTGCTGTTTCTTCAAACAAAAAGTAGAGTAGAATCTAACCAATGACAAAAAAAAAAAAAAAGGAAGGGCCCCTCTAGGTAGCCTAGATACTGCAAGATGCACCAAGCACATGACCATGTCAACCACAAACTGCGGGCCTTGAGACAGAGCTGAAACAAGCTGATGTTTGCTGACGACGAAGACAGCTGCATGTCTGAAACGATATAGGGGTTCCTGCTTGAACAGGATTAGAAGACCTCCAATGTTACTTACAACTCTTGATATTCTATGTTCTATAATAACTTACATCACAAAATATATATGGAGGATACAGTTGGATGCATGCCCCTTTTAGGGGCAGTAATCAGAGTGTCTCCCAGACCAGACCAAAAAATCCTTACACTGAGAGTACCACAATTCAGTAGAAACCTCTTGTCCCACATGTTTCTTTTTAATCTTTTGACTGTAGCAACCCCTTGCTCACGCTTCTTCTCAGAAGCCCTTGGGTAATAATGGGGAAAGGAAGAACTTTGAAAAATGTGAGTTATCCATCACAGGATCAAGTCCCATCCAACATGATCGAGACAGTTTCTGCTGCAGGGTGAGTGAGGTTTGAGTCATTGTTCTTCCTTCCCTATTTTTTTTAAAGTAGAGACCACAGCCATAAAGTGAAAACCCTTTAATAAAATAAAATCATAAAATATGTTCTCTCGGGCTGTGCTGTCTCTAGAGAGGAATAGACAGATGGGTAACAGAGAAGAGATCAGTGCTGCAGGGTAGTTTTTTCCACTCCCCAAACATTGCTTTTCCAAACACCCACATAGTTTCTGAGAGAGTCTCAGTTCATGTGTTATCACCATCCTATTCTTTCTCTTAGAATTGTGTGTGTGTGTATGCGCTCACTACAGGCTCTTTTTTCAGGTTAATCCATTGCTCTGTTCCCCCAAGTAAAATAAAGGGGGGGGGAAAGTGTGAGAGAAAATGACGTTCGTTTTCCATCCTGACGCGACTCTCCCGAGAGTTAAATCTACTGGCTGTATCTTTATTTATTCTGGATATGTCATTGTTTAGTGTTCCTTCTCGAGGAGTGAAAATTCCAGTGTTAGAGCAGCACAATTTTTTTCTGAGTCAAGGCCACACTTGCCATTTAAATGGCATTTTTGGAGGCAGTTTCTGAAAAGTAGGTGAATATAAAACAAAGGCATTCTATAAATAATAAAAAAGAAGTAAAAAAAAGTAAAAGGCAGTTTTTTTTATATCAATCAATCAATTAATTAAAATAGTACAGTAACTGAACCAGTACTATTATTCTTGAGCTTTATGTGGCTCCTCTGGAGAAATTCTACTTTGAGGAAAGGGTAATAAGATTTTCATCTGACATCTGCAGCTCCATTTCTTTCTAGAGATTTACAGCTGATTTAGAAGATGTCTTTGCTTTTCCAGGATATTTTTTTCTTGCTCTGCCTGCACAGACCACTATACGGATTCTGCCTAGTGGAAGGGAATGGGCATCTCACCCAAAAATCTCGCTTTACATCAGTACTGGAATCCATACTCATACTAGAGCCAATTCGATATAGTGGTTAAGGTACTGGCCTGGAAACCAGGAGACTGAGTTCTACTACTGTCTAAAGCATTAAAGTTGGCTGGATGTCCTTGGCCAAGCCCAACCCACCTCTCAGGGCTGTTGTTCTGGGGAAAATAGGAGGAGGAAGGAGTATTATGTATGTTCCTTGTCTTATTTATAAAAAATAATAAAGGCAGGATAAAAATATTTTTAAAAAGTAGTAATGCACACCATCTCTGACATTTTCCCTCTTCTTCAGTACATTGAAAAAAGTAAAATAAAATTAATTTGCTCATTTCTTCTGTGAAGACATGATAGACATGTAAGTAACTTATTCATGTGGATTTTGCACTTGGGTTAACTTGTGGACTTCTTGGGACTGAAAATTGCAGTAGCAGTAATATACAACACATAATATAGTTGGCCTATAGAAGAACCTGGTTGGGGCACTGGTAGACAGGTGGTGGGGAAAACCAGGAAGGAGGAGGGGAAATGGTAGAGAAGGTTCATCTTCCAATGAGCTGCAGGAAGCTTAATATTTTAAGCTTTAACTTCATGACTTTAAATGTGGGGGTCCTGTGGTAGATGAATCCATTCCCACCACAAGCCCCTCAAGCCCTTACATTAAATTCCTATTTTGTGAACTGATTTCTGGCCTTTCTTGATGAAGTTTGGGGAGGGTGAAGGGTGGACATGATGGCTCCCTTAGGTCTCCCATCTCCACTCCCACCTTTTAATCCTCCCCAAACACATGAAAATGTCAGGCACAGATAAATAGCACTGCTAAAGCCCAACAATTTTGCTCACAATTTTCAGCGGTCCATTCTAAGATTGGTGGGGTGGTGCAAATGAGGTTTTATAGGTGATGGTCAAAGAGCAAGCTACGGATTGCCCACTCCTCCATAGACACTGCCCTGTCCTTCCTCTTTAGCAATTGCTGATGGTTGGTCAACCAAGCTGGGAGCTGCCAGCTGCCTTGTTTTAGCCTTTCTGAGAACAGTGTCAACGCCACAAACTGACAATTTAATTTTAGGTGCAGGGGAACATGAGTGTCCCCTATGACAAAGCCAATCATCACTTTTTCCCTAATGTTCTGGAGGGGATTGGAACTGTCTGGTATACTACAAGCCACCCACGTCTATTGACATAATAAAATGTGGGGAGATATACCAATGACATGGAAAATCATTACAAAAAAGATAAACATATGTACAAATGCACACATTTAAAAATATGGGGGCAGTTGTTAATAAGACAACTAAGTACGATAAATTATTCCATTGAGTCCATAAATATATACCTATTTTTCACCACAATTTCACCATTCATTCAAAAGGCTGCAATCAGGCTGATCCCTCTCAAGGGTCATGCTGGTTTCCTCTTCCCTCCCAAACATGTCACAAGCACATGTAGCACAAAGAACAATTTATGGGGGATGAATGGCTCAGCTCTGCATCCTTTCAGTGATGCGCAAGCCTTTTGCAGTGCAGTAAAAACTACAAATTGAAACCAAAGTTTTATGAAGGATTTTGAAATCCTACCTTCAATTAGCTAAAAAGGCCTCCCCAAATTCTGGCATTTTCAACAGTTTCAGACTTTGCTAAGTGGGAGCACTGATCTAACTTTTATATCCGTAATTATTTTATTTGATCCTTCATATCATAGCTTTTCTAAGTGTTAAATAGTGGTTAACTTTGCATATTTTAATTTTTGCATGCCAGCCATTAATTTTACTTTGTCCATGTACATTTTTTTTGGTAAATTCACAGATTTATAGTTTTCTGTACAAAATACAATATATTCTAAGGCTTCCAAATCACTTTGAAAGTGATTTGGAAGTTCTTCAGGGCCCAACTACTATTCATTAAAGTATGCAGAGTTTTGTTAAGGTTTCTGTATAAGCCTGAAAAGTTGTGGCTGTTTTAAGAAGATGCATTCTGATCTGGCCACTTGCTTTTAGAATAATTAGGAAACCCCATTTTCAAATTCTAGAGCAAATACCTAGGTTGTTTCATTAGGATTAATATGCCAATCATTGCTAAATTGGAACAAAGCACATGAAGGCCAGAAAAGGAATAATGGATGGAAACTGATCAAGGAGAGATTCTACCTGGAAATAAGGAAAAATTTTCTGACTGTGAGAACAATCAACCAATGGATCCAGTCTCTTCGTGAAACTTCGGAAGTTTCACAAAGAGACTGGAGTGACATTTGTCAGAAATGATGTAGGATCTCCTGCTTAGGTGTGTGTGGGGGGAGGTTGGACTAAATGACCTACAAGGTCCCTTCCAACTCTGTTAATCTGTTAATCTGTTAAAACAAAAAGCTTTTCAGGAGCTTCACCATTCTCTTTGGTTACTTTTGATATAATCAGTATGGAATCTGGCCAAGTAGTTAAATAATGAAGCTAACATTGAATGGAATGAGAAACCAGAGATCTCCATTTTGTTTAAACAGTGAGAAAATCTCTGTCAAAAACCTCAATAAATTTGAATAAAACTATAGTTGTTTTTTTTTAATTTGATTTATATGCTGCCCTTCTCCAGAGACTCGGGGCGGCTTACAATGCGTTAAGCAATAGCCTTCATACTTTTGTATATTTATACAAAGTCAGTTTATTGCCCCCACAATCTGGGTCCTCATTTTACTTACCTTAGAAAGGATGGAAGGCTGAGTCAACCTTGAGCCTGGAGAGATTCTAACTTACAGTAATTGCAGACAGCTGAATGTTAATAACAGGCTATTAGTCTGCTGCGCCACCATTTTATTATTATTTTATTATTCAATAAAAATAATATTTTTGGTTTACTGGGCCTACTGCATTTCTACAGAAAAGGAAAGATCATTATATTGTTGTTGATGCAATGAGAATAGGGCTTCGTTTAAACATATGTTTTTGCAATGTCCTGTCAATCCTCCCAGGTAAACCAGACAGGAAACACAACTAGACGAACTAATTCTATCTTATTGTAAGACTACATTAACAGAATCTTACAATTCCGAAAGTATAAACTTCCTGCCATCACTTTTGGCCATCTGAACAATTAGGGCAGATCCTTCCTAAGGTTCTTTCTCTGGCCCTTAAGCCACTGGGGGGCCCTGCCTCTCTTGTCTGATTGTTTGCTAGACAGCATCTCTTCCTCTCATTCCCCAAGGCCATCCACACATTCCATTATATGTTCTAAAATAATTATGGGGTGGTTAGGTGGGTGAGGAATAATAATTATATATAGTAACTTGATACAGGTTTTAATATTTTCACATGCCCATATTATATAAACAGTGGATAAAATGAATTGATTTTCTAAGCTGCTGTTTTTGCTAAGAGAACTGTTCTCCAACATTGGAATGTATGGTCCAATTACTCAATGAAATGAAGACCTGATGCTACTTGAATAAGCATAGACTATGTGTAGATAATATTGGTATGTTTGTAAAAGCAAAAATATAAATACAAATTTTGGAGTGCCAGCCTCTAGGGTGGCAGTGACTATTAGATAGGCCAGCCCTTTGAGGTAGGCCTGGTGAAGAAGCAGACTCCACAAGCTTCAGTGAAATTATGTTTTATGGAGATAGGCTATTATAGCAGAACCTAGAAAGTCAGACGGTGTTTTTCTTTTCCTCTCTCCCCTGTGAGTTAGGGTAGAGTCTGTTTGAACTTCTTTCTCACGCTTTGTCTATTTCCTGGGCTTTAAACATGTTTTTGTTTTCATAACCCTTTCCACATAACTGCTGCAAGATAATCTCTGTGGCTCTTCTCAAGATAGCAGCAAAGATATAGGGAAAGTTAACTTTTTTCCTATCATCTAGTGGTTCTCCAGAGTTTTACAGCCAAATTGGTAGTGTGATCAAACAATAACAGGATAGCAGAGGTGGTACCGTATATTTAATAACATTTCTTTCATTGTTGCTTTCATTGTGTTTGTGTCATGAATTTAATTTTTACTGCCTACATACATCACTTTATGAGCCTTGAACGCAGATGGAAAAAATGCTGTCTAGGGCTTTCAATCATGATTGAATCAGATACCTACAAGTCAGTTAATTTAAAATGTGGATTGCAGCTATTTTTTTTTTTAACTCCAAAGACCACAAACTGAACTGCAGTTTGTAGTCTATGGAAAAATCATAGTTTATTTCTCTTTTGTTAGAGTAAACACAGCTCCTCTGCAATGCTGCCATCTAGTGCATTGATCAGGAGTTGAGAGGGGAGCATCTATGTTAACTAATAACGTATAAAGGTTAAAACAAATCTAATTTTAGTGAGGATATTAACAAACTGAAGTTTGGCTTTTACTAGCTGATTTATCAAGTCATGAAGAGATATCTAACTAATCAGTTTTCAATACCCTAAATTATATTTGTTTCATACTCTGTATGAAAAACCTTAAGAGAATTTGGAGGATTTGAAAAAATGTCCCTGCAGTTGAATTCAGTCTGCTGAATTGTGAATGTTCTCTCTGTTCTGTCCAATCTAAAAGAGTTAAGTATAGTAGTGTATTTGCTCCTTTCTCCTGTGTTTCTTTGGATTAGGTTTAAACTAACATTAGACAGGTTGGCTTATCTAGAAAGAACAAAAATGGACTTTCTGATACTTTCTTCTCCTAAAAGTTTCTGGAGTGCTGGGTGGCCCTTGCCACAAGAAGTACAAGAAGTGACTCAAAAAACAAGGGAAAGAGGAAAGCAGTAAATCACAACCAAAACAAAAACCACAGCCAAAGACAACTCTGCCTGTTGTTCCAATTTTATACCAAAATCTCTGTATCAGTGATTGAGAATTTGGAAGATAAATATCTCACATGAGACACTTCTTAATAAATTAATGTGCACAAAATGAGGAGGGAGGCTTTTCTTGTCTTTTAGAACTCTTCAAGGGTCTTCAAGAGTTTCTAGATTGTCAACCTATGAAGAAGCTGAATACCCCCTCCATCCTTCTGATTACCTTTCCCAGAGGTGTCCCTCTTCACCTGCAGCTACAAATGCATGATCATTCTCTTGTTTACTTTTTACTCAGGCCTTTATTTCTCTGATTTTCATTAGAGAGTTGCATACATACCTAGTGTATGGCTTGGGATGGCATGGGAAGAGAATCTTATCCTATAAATACTCCCCTCCCCAAAAGCATGCAAAATTTTGGAAATCAGTAACAGAGTTGGAAGGGATCTTGGAGGTCATCTAGTCCAACACCCTGCTCATGCAGGAGACCTGTACTAGGGATTCAAACCACCAAACTGCTGACCTTTCTGATCGACAAGCTCAGTGTCTTAGCCACTGAGCCACCTAGTCAGGCTAAATCATCACAGCCACAAATGTACAAGCCATACAAAGGCAGTGATGTCTTGCTTTCCATGCTTCCTTGCAAGCTTAGTGTCTTGATTGGTTCTGTCTCTTTCCGGGTGAACATATTGAACAAAGATGGTCTCAGGGAAATTTGTTCCAAGTTATTGGATTACAACTCCAGTAATTCCAATCCATGCAACTAGACTACACTGTTTTGGAATTATGAAACTTGTAGTCTAAGACACATGGAGGCTAACACATTGGTGAAAACTAATCTAAATGGATACTTAGATATTTGGCTTTCCAAACACTGCAATAAACTGAAGCAAGCAGACATCCAGACCATTGTAGTGTTCATTAATTCAGACTCAAAGTTAGAGCGTCACTCTGACCTAGATTTGTTATCATTTTAAAATACTGAGCTTCATTCTTTTTGCTGTCTTTAGAATGATTGCCCCTACACTGCAGCTGAGCTAGCTCTAAGGACCACAAGAGCAGGGAGTTGATTTGGGAGCAATATTAATTCTATGCATGGAATTGCTCATTGTAGAATTAAGTCTAAATTTGATCATCCAAAGTTTCCTTGGTATTATGCAAATTCAGAAACAAACACTGAAGTCAGCTATCACTGTCAGATAAAAACATCTAAAAAAAAGATTTTTAGTTAGAGGAACAACTCTCCAACAGAAGAGATACATTTTTCATTTTGTGAACAAAACTTCTTGTTATGTATGTATCTATTTTGTGCGGGAAATTCAAATGTTCAGTGAATTCTGATTGGTTCATGGTTGCCTCTGAAAAGTATATAAAGAGGACTGTTGCCTGTGTTTCTTTGCTGAAGTCTCACCCTGAATTAAAGAGCTGTTGTCACTAGCTTGCTTGTGCCTCTCGTTATTCCCGCGCTACAACATTGGCGACGAAGGTGGGATCGAGGCCACAAGAAGCAAACTAAAAGAGCTTGGACTTCCAGCCAGGGTGACGAGCGAACTACGGAGACATACTGCGATGTCTGCCTACGTCCCGCCCAAACCTTTCGATCCGACCCGAGAGAAGTGGGGATCGTATCTGACCAGGTTCGAGTGCTCCCTGGAAGCAAGCGAAATGCAAGGGCTCTCAGCGAACCGGAAAAGAGCCCTGTTCCTAAGCCACTGCGGGCCAGACGTTTTTGAGATGGCTGAGTCCCTCTGCGAGCCAACCCCAGTGTAAATATAGAGACGCCATTTGCAGGCGTTGTGATAGGAAAGGCCACCTAGCACGAGTTTGCAGAGCTCAATTTCCGCGTAGTCGCAAGCCACGTGACTACCGCGACCAACCAGAACCGGCTCGTTCAAAACAGCCAATCAAAGATGAGGGCGCGAGAAAATGGCGCGTATCTCAAAAGCGAGAGACCTACAACACAAGAATCGGCCAAGCCAGCACAACCGACGATGAGAAAGTCTACACAAAAGTAGAAATCGAAGGCAGACGGTGAAATCGACACCAGGTCTACACTGTTGATCATGTCCTGGACAACACTCAAAGCACTCCTGCCCAAGTTCCAGAAAGCCCAGCTGTCCAGACAGAAAGTTCGCCTCCTCGACTACCAGGGAAACTGAGTTCCCGTAGACAGTGTGGGCACATTCCGGGTCACCTACGGCGAGTTTCAGAAAGAGCTGCCCCTGACCATCGTAAGCAAGCCGCTACCGAGTCTCCTGGGTATGGCATGATTCTGAGCCCTCGGCATGGGCTTCACGGGCATTCACAGCATCGGAGGGCCATCCCTCAAAGAAACCCTTCTTCACGAGTTTTGGGACATTTTTGAAGAGACTCTAGGCAAGTACGTGGGGACTCCTATCTCCTTTAATTTAGACCCCAATGTAGCACCAATCAGGCTAAAAGCAAGACAGGTTCCATTTGCTTTAAACCCCAAAATTGATGCAGAGCTCAACAAGCTCATTAAGCAAGGGGTGTTAGTTCCCGTAGATCACGCTAAGTGGGAAACCCCGATAGTCACGCCAGTTAAATCAGATGGATCAATTAGAATTTGCGCTGACTATAAGTGTTCAATCAATAAGGCGTTGCAGCAGAGCGCCTATCCCGTTCCGATCATCCACCATCTACTACACTCCCTGGGGCCTGGCAAGCTATTCGCAAAACTAGACCTTGCGCAGGCGTACCAGCAGCTGCCAGTAGATGATGCTACGGCAGAATCGCAGACCATAGTAACTCACAGAGGTGCCTTTAAATGCACTAGACTACAGTTTGGGGTTAGCATCGCCCCAGGGCTCTTCCAGAGTACCATGGAGCGCCTTCTACAAGGCCTCCCAGGTGTCGTCCCTTATTTCAACGATGTCCTAATTAGTGGCCAAGACGAGACTCAGTTAGGAAATAGGGTCAGACAAGTCCTGACCAGATTCAGAGAAGCGGGACTCAAACTCAAACGAGCAAAATGCAAAATAGCGGTTCCATCAGTGGAATTCTTAGGATACCGAATCGACGGCACAGGCATTCCCCCCACAGAAAGCAAAGTCAGGGCCATCCAGAACGCGCCCACCCCTAAATTGAAGCCCGAACTACAGACCTTCTTGGGGCTTCTTAATTTCTACACCATGTTTTTAAAACACAAAGCCACCATTGCGAAGCCACTACACAGGCTCCTTGGAAAAAACGTCCCCTGGAGTGGTAATATATGTTAGAGACCATATAAGAACAAAGCCGATATATGTGGACAAAGAGGGTCGAGTCTTAATAATAGAAGTAAAACTGGAAACAAAAATAATACTGTTAGTAGCCATCTACGCCCCAAATGGAAACCAAATAGACTTTTATAAAAAATTACACGATAAATTAAAAGAGCTGGATTATGAAAATATCTGCATTGTCGGAGATTTTAATGCAATTGTCAACACACGAGAAGACTACTATAGTAACAGGAAGAATAAAATCAAAAGGAAGACACTGCCACAAACATTCAAGAACTTGGTACAAGAAATGAGTCTACATGACACTTGGCGAGAATTAAATACTACAACCAAACAGTACACATACTTTTCTGGCCCACATCAATCGTGGTCAAGATTGGATATGGCCTGGATGACACCCCAACTAAGTAAAGAAACACACGACATAGAAATTATGCCTAACATATGGGCTGACCACAACCCCATCAAAATAATTTGGAAAGGCTCCCGAAAACAAAAAAGATGGAAAATGGACACAAGCATTATAAAGGAAAAAGAATATCTACAAATGATGGAAAAAGAGATTAAGATATTTTTCCAAATTAACACAAAGGACCAAACGTCGTTACAAAATCTATGGGACACGACGAAAGCATATATTAGGGGCCTAACCATTGCATACGTGGCAAAGAGAAAAAAAGAGAAACAAAGAATCAGGAATGACTTATTGGAAGAAATCAAGATAGAAGAAACTAAATTACAACAGCACCCTAATAATAAGATAGCACAGCAAAAACTTAATTTGGCTAAACACAAATTGAATTTGACTACAAAAGCTGATTTGGCACAAAAAATAAAAATGGCAAAACAGACTAACTTTGAACACGCAAATAAAACTGGACGCTGGTTAGCCCATAAATTAAAAAAGCAAACAGACAAAAGAATTATACACCAACTCCAGGACGAATCAGGAACTTTATTCCATACACACGTAGATAAGAAAAACATAGCCAAAACATTCTTTCAGAATCTCTATCGGCAGGAAGATGTCCCGGAAGACCAAATTCGAAAATATCTTAGTAAAGTGAATATTACACAATTCGAAGAAGAACATAGAGAGACCCTGAACCATCCCATAACAATGACTGAATTGACTGAAGCTCGTAAAAAACAAAAGAACAATAAAACTCCAGGACCAGATGGAATTCCTACTGAATTTTATAAACACTCCCAACAAGAAATAGACGAAATATTGCTACAAGTCTTCAACGCAGCATTATTGACAGCTGAAATCCCAAAATCATGGACAGAAACCATTATTACGTTAATACACAAAGAAGATTTAGACCGGACCCAAGTTAGGAATTACAGACCCATTTCATTACTCAATGTAGATTACAAACTATTCATGTCAATTAGCACAGAGACTTAAAACAATAATTCATAAATACATACATACAGACCAAAACGGCTTCATACCCAGGAGGCAGATTAAAAATAATTTGAGAACGATCATAGATATACTGGAATACTACGATAAGAAAATAGATAAGGAAATAGCTTTAATATCTCTCGACGCCCAGAAGGCCTTTGATAATTTAAATTGGTCCTTTCTTACATCACAACTTGAATTAATGAATTGCGGAGAGAAATTCCTTAAATTGATAAGAAAGATTTACTCCTGTCAAACAGCCAAAATTGCAATAAATGGTGACATGACACAAACTTTTGACATTCAGAAAGGCGTACGACAAGGTTGCCCCATGTCACCTCTATTATTTATAATCGCACTGGAAGTTTTATTAACGGAAATCAGGAAGGAAGAAGACGTAGAAGGCCTTAAGATTCGGGGAGAGGAGTATAAATTACTTGCCTTTGCAGACGATGTGATCTTCATATTGGAAAACCCAATACGATCTGGAACCAGGTTGATGACAATGATAGAGGAATACGGGGAAGTTGCGGGCCTCAAAATAAATAAGCAGAAGACGAAAGTATTGACGAAGAATATGACCCAAACACAACAGTTGAAATTAGAACAAGAATTAGGACTTCAAATAGTAAAGAAAATAAAATACCTAGGTATTTGGCTGACAGCAAAAGCAACTACAATTAAAGAAGATAATTATACCAAATTGTTAAAACAAATCAAAAAAGACTTAGAAATTTGGAGTAGATTACAACTCTCATTGATGGGCAGAATTGCCTCAATAAAAATGAATATATTACCAAGAGTACTATATTTATATCAAGTGATACCAATACACCCCGGAAGAGATTTCTTTAAGAACCTCAACAAAACAACAATGAACTACATATGGCAGGGAAAGAAGGCCAGAATTAAAATCAAAGCCCTACAGGATTCACGGGACAAAGGAGGTCTAGCAACACCAGATTGGGAACTCTACTATAAGGCATCAGGATTGACCTGGATTAAAGAATGGATGGAACTCGACAACAAAAGAACTTTATATTTAGAAGGCTTTGACTTAATAAGAGGATGGCACGCTTTCTTATGGGACGGATCGGATAAAAGACACATGTACTTCCAATGTCATATAATTCGAGCTTCATTATTCAAGATCTGGCAGGATATTAAGAGAACTCACTATACTAAAATACCAAAATGGTGGTCCCCGATGGAAGCATTGATATACCCGAACACTCTCGAAATAGGAAAAATGATGAGGTACCAAGACTTACTGAATCATGAAGGCGAACTCATTTCAAGACAGCAACTCCAAAACTCCGGCATAAATATCGATTGGTGGCCCTATACTCAAATACACTCAAGACACATAGCAGACAAAAAGCAATATGGAATCTCGAATAATTTGAATGAATTGGATAAGATTTTACAAGGCCCAGAACAAAAAATGATAACCAAATTATATAACTACTTACTTAGATATAAATTACTGGAAGAAACAGTAAAAGGAAATATGATAAGATGGGCCAGGGACATAGGGCACAACATTCAACTGGCAAACTGGGAGAAATTGTGGAAACAGAACATCAAAATGACAAGAGCCATACCCTACAAAGAAAACCTCATAAAAATGTTTTACAGATGGCACCTAACACCAGCCAGACTAGCCAAAATATATCCAAACACCTCCCCACGCTGTTGGAAGTGCAAAACAAAAAAGGGGACATACTACCATGCCTGGTGGAAATGTACAAAGGCCCAACAATACTGGAAGGACACAAAGGAAATTATTGAAGAAATAATAAACCAACAAGTAGAAAACACTCCAGAATTTTTTTTATTTGGAATGATAACAACACAACACAACAAAGAGACAAAATACCTCATCATACACATCTTGACAGCAGCACGGTTACTGTTTGCGCAAAATTGGAAATCAGATCAACTCCCAACCAAAGACAAACTAATCTCGAAGATAACAGAATGTGCCGAAATGGATAGACTGACACTAGAACTCCAAGATAAAGAAGAAAGTGAATTCTATCTTGTATGGCACCAGTGGTATCAATGGCTAGAAAAGAAAATCAGTACAAATATAGATGAAAGAAAATAGGGTAGAAAAAATAAAACCGGAAATAAATAAATAAAGAGGAGATGCAAGATTATTTCTAATCTAAAACATCCAAATTGACAATGTATTACTTATATATTAACTTATAAAGCAATATATATTCTGATGATGATCAAAACATATATGTAAAGTTTGGTGTGGGTAGGTTGGTGGTGGGAACTTGTTTGTCTGTGTAATGTCTTTGTATTTTTTGTATTGTCTTTATATCTCTGTTTAAAACTCAATAAAAAAAAATTAAAAAAAAAAAAAGGAAAAAACATCCCCTGGGTGTGGGGCAAACGAGAAGCGGCTGCATTCAACACAGTAAAGAAACTTTTGTCTGAGGACAGTTTCCTCATCCAATACAATTCAGAACTACCTCTAGTGTTGGTGTGTGACACGTCCCCCTTTGGCGTAGGCGCAGTCTTAAGCCATAGACTGCCGAACGGGTTAGACGCGCCCATCGCCTATTACTCTCGCACCTTGTCTAGTGCTGAAAGGAACTATAGCCAGCTGGACAGGGAGGCATTAGCGGCTGTAGCTGGGGTCAAAAAATTTCACGAGTATTTGTTTGGCCGTACTTTTGAACTAATTACGGACCACCAGCCTCTTTTGGGACTTTTGGCTGGAGATAAACCGACCCTGGCTGCTCTTTCTCCCCGGATGACCAAATGGTCCATTTTCTTAGCCGCCTATTCCTACAGACTGCTCCACCAGCCGGGCAGAACTCTGGGACATGCTGACACCCTCAGCTGATGCCCCTTGCCTGAACTGTTGGACAACCCGACTCCGGAAGCCCCAGTTTTGCTCATTGACGTTGTATCCCCGGGCCCCATTTCTTCAAGCGAGGTGGCAAAGGCTTCTGCCAGGGACTCTGTTTTGCACACTGTAATGGGCTGGGTAATGCGGGGTTGGCCTACCAAGGTGGACAGTGGGGATTTTCAATTGTACTTTAACAAGAAAAATGAACTGTCAATGTTGGGGGGTTGCTTATTGTGGGGTGACAGGGTGGTCATTCCTTCACGGTTAAGGCACAGAGTTTTAGAAATGCTGCATGAGGGACACCCTGGTATTGTTCGCATGAAAGGCCTAGCTCGTAGCTATGTTTGGTGGCCACATCTCGACCAAGACATCACTGAGTGGGTGGGGAAGTGCAGGCCCTGCCAGGAATCCCGCCCAGATCCTCCTATAGCTCCCGTACGGGAATGGGAAAAATCAAAGGGACCATGGGGGAGGATTCACATCGATTTCGCTGGCCCGTTCCACGGACAGAACTTTCTAATCAAGTGGCTTGAGATTGCCTTAATGCCATCTACCACTTCTGAGGCCGTAGTCAAAGTACTCAGAAAACTGTTTGTAACACATGGGTTGCCGGAAACCCTGGTATCTGACAATGGGCCCCAATTCACGGCAACTCAATTTGAGGGCTACCTAGCCGAGTTAGGCATAAGACATGCATTATCCACTCCTTTTCATCCAGCTTCGAATGGCCTTGCAGAGAGATTTGTGAGAACGGCCAAAGAAGCTCTGTCCCGGCTCGATGCAGGGGACTGGCAGGCTAGAATAGATGAGGTCTTAGCCGTACAACATGCCACCCCGTGCCCCACCTTGGGCCGCAGCCCAGCCGAGCTCTTAATGGGCCAAAAGCTAAGGTGCATTCTCAATTGATTGCATCCCAATTACTCCCCCAATAACTTCAAGGGGGAAGGGGGAGGACTAAGACAATTCCAAGTGGGAACACCAGTATTTGCCAGAAACTACACCAATGGGCCCTTGTGGGTAGAGGGAACCATCATAGGAATTACCGGTCCAAAGTCATACACAGTTGATATAGGGCATGGTAAAATTTGGAGGAGACATATAGATCAATTGCGTAAACGATTACAACACAAAAACTCATTTACTGTGAGTCCTAACTATCAAAGTCTTCCTGACACAGCTACCTCAAGCCCGAGTAAGCCGGAATACTTATCTGGCAACCCAGAGTTCCAGCACCGCCCCAGCGAGTCGACACTCCCAGCCGGGGATAGCCACACCTCCGGAGAAATCCAGGAGGTTCCATTGGCAGAGCCGGGAGAGACGGGAGGTCCCTCCGACCGGCTCAACGCCTCACCAACAACTGAACTGCGCAGGTCAACCAGAACTAAGACACGCCCTGGTCATCTGCGTGATTTTGTATGTAAATATGTAAATAGATAGGATAAGTGCCTTCTGGGAGTGGAGAGGTGTTATGTATGTATCTATTTTGTGCGGGAAATTCAAATGTTCAGTGAATTCTGATTGGTTCATGGTTGCCTCTGAAAAGTATATAAAGAGGACTGTTGCCTGTGTTTCTTTGCTGAAGTCTCACCCTGAATTAAAGAGCTGTTGTCACTAGCTTGCTTGTGCCTCTCATTATTCCCGCGCTACAACACTTCTCCTTCTTTCTTACCATGTAGCTTGAAAAATCTTTCCCTGAGCTAGATCTTTAAGGTTTTAGCCCCCAGGGCTTTTAATATCCCTCCTTCTTCTCCAAATCAAACACAAAGGCAGTTAAAATGTGGAAAATTCAGGAAATGCAGAACACATCATTAAATCATCTACTCAGGAAACTTTGGTAATTTTTATTTCAACTCACATAACGTCCACTATAAATGAAATCTGTATTTTAATTATTTCCAGTTTGGAGATTCCCAATGTGCACTGTAGAGCTGAAATTCTTCGCTGATTTTTTTTTTTTTTTTAAATAGGTGGTAGAAAAGAAGAATGTTGCAGCTAATGTGGAACAGTTGCAAATTATGTTCCATATTGCCCCAAGCAAAAGTCTTTCTTTTATCTTGGAGAAAAAAAACAATTTATTTTCCCCTGCAGTAAAGCGTCTGGAGTCACATTCTGTTTACTCATGAGTTCTGACAGGTTTAACCATAGCAGCTTTGTGAAGCAGCCGCTTTCTGAGTAACCACTGAGATTGTGCCTCTTTTTAAATTCCTGGACTAACATGGAATGATACACTGGCCTTTCTTTTGTGGGGTGGGGCTGATGAAGCAAGCTATTGATATATTTTGCACGGCCTTTCTACCTAGAGAGGGTGCAAGAAGAATGTTGAACTCTGACATTCACTCTTTCGCTGCTTTCGGCATAACATGGTCATCAGCTTAGTTATAATATGCTTTGCAGCTTTGAACTTGGCACGCTTGCCAAATTGTTTTTTTTTTAAAGCCATGCTCTGGTTTTAAACCATGGAGGGGAAAATAATTTTTAAAAGGTTTAAAGCATACTTCAGTAAGGAAAATTTCTGTGAGGAACATCTCTTTTGGATTCAAAATATTGTAGCAGGGGGTAACGTTTTGGATGGGCGGTTGCAGAGTGGAATTGGGAACCCCAAAATAGGACCTATCACAAGCAAGAGGACCCAGGAAAAGGCTTCACTTTTGGTTTGCTGGCTACTTTCCTTCTGAAAATTTCTTTCCTTTTTTTTATATTTAAAGAAGGGAAGTCAAGACTGGAACCTCATCTGGCAAAATAGCCCAGGAGAAGATTTTGAAAGGAAAGATAGGTAGCTAGAAGAAGCATTCAGAATCCCTTATAATCATAATCATAAGTTTTATTTGTCAAGCATATATAAGATAACAGGTAAAAGTATAAACATAATTTTGAATACATGAAAAGAGTACCCAGTCACTCACCTGTTTTTCCAGCATATGCCTCTTCCTAAGTAGGTAATCAGGACACTGAATTACATTATTCAGGCAGATACAACCTTTCTCTTTTGATAATATTTTAAGAGTAAGGTTTACTTTCCTAGTGAATCATGATTTGAAAGGTATTATTTTGTATTTTAGCAAAACTCATGGTTTGTTCATCTCCAGACTGAAGGCAAATAAATGCACTTACATGGTGTCATACTTGGGAATGCCAATTGATACCTGGTTGGGATACAAGTGCTGGCAAGATCAGCAGGAGAATGACCCATTAGAATAAATCTGCAGAGATGCCACCACTGCTCACTCTGAGAAACCAGCAGCTTCCTGGTCCACCTTAATGTAAAGATGGGAGAAAGGGATGCACAATTTGAACCTTGGCACTGTTTTTTGTACAGCTTGAATCCCAGTATTGAAGTCACCACTTTTTTCATGATTAATGAAGTTTCTAGTATATCTCTCCACACACGTATACAATGCAAAACTGTATTAGTCTGTATAAGGAAAGACTTGACTACTTAGTTTTTGACAATAAAAGCTAGTTTGGATACCAAGTGAGTTTAAGCTCTGATACATGAATAACACAACAGTCCTTGAAAATAAAAAATGAAAATTTAGTTCCTTATTGAAAAGCCCCAAACTCAAAACTGCCCTAAACCAGATTGATCCTTCTGCATCCTATGGCCACAATTTTGTATCACTAAACTGGCCATTCTCCATCCCTCCAGACAAGTCTCAGACACGAAAGGTTCTTGCCAATCTCTCATGTGGTACTTTCTGATGGTAGAGGATGGAGGAGCCTCAAGGGCAAGAACTGTATGCAGGTGGACAAATAGGATGCAACCTTGATTACAGGTAATAGGATGAACAGGAAGAATGCACGTCTAGGCCATTAATTCCCTTAGTTAAATCCACTAAAACTAGGTCTTGGGTCAGGATGAGTTGTTAGACATGTTACCTTCCAATGACAGTTTGTATGGATGGAGTCAAAACTAAGCCTTACTACATGACGTCTCTATATGAGTTGAAATTAGAGACGTCATGTAGTAAGGCTTAGTAGAGACGTCATGTAGTAAGTGCTCTTAGTGTTATTTTAAGAAGCATCAATCCCCCCCCCAAATAAGTGCTGCAAAATAATTCAGGATAGTAGAAAGGATGAATGCTTGAATAAATCAATTCATGTATGCTTGAATAGTATATGAAATAAACAAAAGATGCAAAATAAATGTTTTCAGCTACTGTAAAATATATACAATTTGGTTGTAAACACTATTATTAGTGAGTTGGGTGGCACTGTGGTTAAAATGCAGTATTGCAGGCTAACTCTGCCAACAGTCTGGAGTCTGATCTGAAAGCCCGAAAGAAGCAGCAAGCTGCCAAGTGGGTAAGTGGGGATCAGGCGATTGGGTGGTCATGGGTGGGGGGCCCAGGGATTTATGCTACCTGTTCTCTGAACTACCCACCATCGCTAACAGCTTGCCTGATCCAGTCTGAACCGGGAGCATTTCACCCCTGGACTGTTGGCTCCAAGTATAATTTGCTTACCCTAGGCATGCCTGTAGAGAGTGCTTGCTGAGAATCACCTAGTCATCTACACACTGCCATTTTAGCTGATCAGCATGGAAAAAACTACGAAGCCCAGATGAATTCACAGCTATGGCATTCTCTCTCACCTCCTCTTGTGCATGTATATCTGTGCATTAGTATTTTTTGTGAATGAAAAAGAGAATGTGTGTTTGCTGACTGCATTTACATCACATTGAAGATGCTTTTCTGTTGCTATCCTCCCAATTATTCCAGGTCCTGCTCTTAAATTCTGGAGAGGAAAAAGAGAAATGCCTTATCTGATTTATATCCATTCCACTGGGGTTAATAAAGATTTTGGAGAATTCTGTTGAAAAGCCCATCCTCCCTGCCAAATTGTTAGGCTTCTATGGTGTCCATAAAATAGAGCATTGTTAAGAAATGTAATCATAGTTCTCTTCTGACATCTCATATGACTTAGCTCTGGCCTTCCTTTATGATATCTCTAGACCTGTTTTGTATATGAATGTTGTTTTCTTATTTCTATCCTCACATGGAAGATTTGAAATACATCTCATGCTAAGTAAAGTGATATTATGTCATATAATATTGATTTGATCCAGAACCAAGATAATGGCTGAGCACAAGTTTGGAGTGAGAGGAAGGCATTCCATGGTAAAAAAAGGTTCAGGACAGGATGCTGAGGTATAAAAGGCCAGGGTGGAATCCTGGCAAAACCGGGTTCTAGAACATTCCCCCAGAATCCTTTGTCACAAGCAGGCAGAACTTTCTTGGCAAAAAGTCTGTGTGGAAAGTAATCCCTGAAGATAAAAAAAAGTGAAAAAAGTGCTAAGGAATCTTTGACTTCTAAAAGTTCATTTCTCATGGGAGTTTGCCAAATACTTTGATATTTTTCTTCTTCACATTTTTACAGAACAAAACTCTCTTGTAAGAGAATGTTGGGGCTCATATCATTTTCTGCTCCAGTCATGCAATTCAGGCATACAAACTCATTCCAGGTTTTGCATTCAGTTCATTTTTCATATCCCCCTTTTCAAACTTGTTTACGTTAGCTTAGCCTTCATCAAAATGCTGTCTTAATTAAATCTGAAAAATAGACATTTGACTTTACTTTATGCGATGATTTTGGTCTGCTATTGATATAAAGGTTAGATATACAGAACAGACGTATGTATTGTATATGGATTGCTCCTTGATTTAAAAAAAAATTATTGCTTTTAAAAAACACATTTTTAACAATCATTTCTATGAGTTGACATGATACTGATGCATACATGTACTGTGACTTCACTAAGTACAGAAAAATGACCTCTAGTTTTTCCCAGTCTCTAGTAAAACGATTTGCTTTAAGGGCTCATGTTTGGCTGATACTGTGTCTATATATGTGTGTGTATATCTGATAATGCGCACATAGCAAATCTCTCTTTCTGCAACAACAGAGCAACTGAGGGAAGGTAACTTTGGATCAGTCAGCAATGTGAGCCTGGTCCATTAAGCAGCTGTTTTCATAAGTTACTGAAGCTTATCTCCATCCTAACTAAATTTCTCTGAAATATTCATTGCCTTTGCACACATTTAAAATTATGCAGCATCACTTTGGGCTTTGCTCTTCTCTATGCCCAGCCTTTGTTGAATTGCAGTTATAGTGAAGAGCAGAAACTGAATTTGAATTAGGAAATTTGTGAAACATTCACTTCCCAATGGGTTGGAAAGTAAGACAACTATCAAGCATGGGAAATCAGATGTCTAGGCAGTTTAAATTAATATAAAATGAATGTAAAGGTTTACAGCAAGCTTAAGCTCTCTACAAGAATCTGAACTACTAACAGTCAAAGCAAATTGGGGGTTGATAAGAGTGAATGGAATTCAAAGTGGGTTGCTTAGCTCTCTTGGGGTGCAAAGGGACTTATAGATGATGTGTTTGACCCTTCCCTTGGGCTCAGCCTAGACCCGTGATGGTGAACCTATGGCACACGTGCCACAGGTGGCACGCGGAGCCATATCTGTGGGCACGTGAGGGTTGCCCTAGCTCAGCTCCAGCATGCATGCGTGTGCCAGCCAGCTAATTTCCGGTCCCACCAGAAGTTTTCTAGTCCCACCCAAACACAGGGTGTTTCCAGCCTCCAGAGGGCCTCAGAGGGGGTGGGGAAGGCCATTTTCACCCTCCCCAGGCTCCAAGGAAGCCTCTGGAGCCTGGGGAGGGTGAAAAACGGATCTACCAGGCCCACCGTGCCAGAAACGGAGGGAAGCGTGGGGGGTTGCATGCACATGCGTGGGGTGGTGGGGCGCATTGAATTATGGGTATGGGCACGCACACGCGCAACCCCCCCATGCTCCCCCCACTTTTGGCACACCATGGCAAAAAGGTTAGCCATCACTGGCCTAGACATCTCCTATAAAAACAGTAATCTGCAAAGAAGAAACCAACTGCTGGTTCTCACAGCATATTAATCTCTTTGTTTTGATGGTAATATTGAGACATTCAGTGTGTTTTCTTAAAACTGGCAGATTTTTATTCTTGGAGTAAAGGGATAATTTAATAATAATGTTGATTGCACAAGCCAAATAGCAATAGCACCTAGACCTATACATTGTTTCACAGTGCTTTACAGCCTTTCTAAGTGGTTTACAGAGTCAGCATATTGCCCCCAACAATCTCTTTTTTGTTACATAATGCTCTCCAGTTGCAGATTTTGCATTTGTAAAAAAGCTATTCCCATCCATTAATGTTACAGTACTTCTAAATTTATAATATAAAAATTGGAAAGTAGCTTACCTGAGTGATTTCCAGTATGCCTTATATCACTATGAAAAAATATGTCTGCCTATCAGCAATACAGGGGAGTGATGGCTCAGCAGTTAAATTTGCTGAGCTTGTCAGCTGGAAAGCTGACAAGCCTGGGTTTGAGACCTGAACAATGAGTGAGCTCTTGTCATTTGCTCCAGCTCCTGCCCACCTAGGAGTTTGAAAGCATGCAAATTCAAGTAGATTAATAGGTACTACTTCAATGGAAAGGTATCAGCATTCTGTGTGCTTTTGGAATATAGTCATGCTGGCCACATGACCACAGAAATTGTCTTTGGACAACACTGGCTCCCTCGGTCAAGAAACAGAGATGAGCCCTGTGCCATAGAGCTGGACACGATTGATAGGAAAACCTTTACCTTTTTATTAGCAATCCCATATTTGTTTCAATGTCATGAAACATATTGAAACATAATAAAAAAAACTATTATAGTTATCATCATCATAATCCTCAATTTTAATTAATCAACCACTTTTTTTGCAAACAATTAATCAACCAATTATTTCTATCTTTTATTCTAACTTTTAATTAATCTTTAAAAGGTTTTAATCAACCTTTATTAAAAAAACATTTTCTTTCTATCCTACCTTCTAGTCATGTCAGTTACCTAAAAAAAGAAAAGAGAGAGAAAAAGAAAAACAAATCAGAACAACAAAAAAGAGAAATCATCTACCCATCATCTTTTGCCCGCTTCAATACTTTAATTGCTATGCTTTTTTTTTTCTTGCTCCCATATTCCTCTTTTGGATCTTTATCTCTGTCTGTATCTATTTCTTGGCTGTTCAATCTAGATATTTCTCCCACCTCTTACCCGCTTCCACTGCCTAGTTTCCAAAATTTCTGCCCAGGCTCCTATCTCCCTTTCAAAAATATCTTTCTGTATCTCCAATTCTCTTTTCAACTCTCTTAATATATTTTCCCCCTGATTTAATTCATCAGCCACTATTATTTTCATTGTTATCTCCTCCTTATCTTCTTTTATTCTCTGGTTCTTTGGCTCAATCTTTTCCTCCATTTCTTCGGTTGGCTCCTCCCTTTCCTGGGCGTCTTGGTCTTTACTCATCATCCCTCGTATAGTATTTTCCATTTCTTCCGTAACCTCCTTAAATCCTTTCTCCATGATGTCCTTCGTATTTTGAAAAAGTAACACCATCATCTTCAAAGTTTCACTCATTTCTTCCTTATAAAGCATCTTATTTTGTTTTTTTTTTAAATTCAACTTTTGTCCAGCAGTCCAAGAACTATTTATTCTGTCCTTAAATTGCCTTTCAAGGAGTGCACTAATCACAATTCTTTATATCCCATAGGTAAACAATCAATTCCATTTAAATAGTCCCAGAGGTTATCAAAAGCCTCTTTGTGTTCACAATCAAGCAGGTCTTGATTGTATATTTGTGTGGTTTGAATCATACTTTAAGATAGGGATGCTGAAGAATAATTGTAATCAGTATTAAGCTAGTGCAGGGCTCTCAAACTCATGACATATACAGCCCTATACTGTAAGTTATTTTCTATGTCCTGCAATGATAATGTATGTGCTGATCATTTTGCCCATCAAAGCCATCTTGCTGAGCATGTCCTCTTATATGTCCCCCAAGGCCTCTTATACCAAGCATACACACTCCAGGAAAGCCCTTCACTCTCACGCTCTGCTGCTTCTACAGTAGCACAAGTTCTCTTCAGGGGAACTAAAACATGGCCAGGGAAGAAGGGTTGGGAGGCTGGAGCAGCCCAAGGGAGAGAAGGAGAAGGTGGCTGAAAAAGGTATTTGGCCAGCCCTTAGTGGGATGTGATGAATGTGTACCATGCTGATGGAGTGCTTTGGCTAAGAGCTTTAGATGAGCCTTTCTTGGCTCACATGTTCCTTCTTTTATTACTGATCTTAACTAATCCTGCTATTGCAGTCCAAGGAACTACATGCAAGAGTGGCTCTGAGGTCCCACACACAGATGTGTTTCCTTTACACATTTTGATGAAGGAAGCAGTACCAGCAGGTTAAAGCCAGCCTTTTTGGCAAGGCATCCTCTACCATTTTAATATGCTCTACATTAATATACCTGCACCTTGAAGAAGTGTTGCCTTTGTTATCACGGGGAATTAAATAATGGGTAGTGCAGCAGAGATTAATGTTTAATCTACATACATATTTTTATTATGGCCAGAATACAACAATCAACAGCAGATGGAACAAAAAATAAAACAGTTTGTGACTAGATTATTTATGTGATCAAGGTGTGTCTGGTTTTACAGATGGGGTAACAGAATTTGGCTACATTCTTGGAAACAGATCATACTGGGCAGACAAAAACAACTGAATATAAAACAAATTTGTACTTTGTCAAATGGGGGTAATAGGATGGGCCCTTGCATTCTTATAAAAATTAATATATAGTAGAACATGAACTATGGTTTCGATAGACTCTTCTCCACTATGGCACAACCTTAGTTCATGGAAACCTTTTTGTATCTGCCCTCAAAACCTGCTTTAGGGAGTGTATGCTAAGATGCAGTGCCCTCCGGAGTTTAGGGACATTTATATGGTGTAGAAACTTTGCTCAACATTTAAGTTGTTGATATTTGTTTTAATAAAGAAAAGGAAAATGGTTGATGAACTGATGATTCTTTCAGAGTCTTTCAAAGTAGTCAGCTACTTTGATACTTAAGAATGTTTTTTCTAAAATTCAACAGGAATCTGACTTCTCGTAAGATAAATCCATTAATCTGTATCCTGTTCCAGCTTGGTATGTGTGTTCTTCTTTACACTCTCAGTTCAGGGATAAAAAAGTCCATCATTCATTAATTCCATTTCTTTAGGAAGATAATACAACAATTAAATAGTATTTTACAAGGCATAAAAAATAGTCATAGGCTATTGTGGTAAGCAAGTTTCCTGTAGCCAACTTTCTGGATCTTTCCTAAGATATCTTTCCTGATCCCCAGAACAAGACTTTGAGGTGGATATCCAAGGCTCCATTCAGTCAAATGCAGGAGAATTGGCTTATCATGCTTTGAAGGGGGAAAAATGCTTGTTTTAAGGGAAATCCCATTTAAGACCATCTAGTCCAGAATTCAACCTTCTGCTTCTCTTATTTATCTCATTAGATACTTAACTTCAGAAGCTCGGGGAAAAACAGAGTTTAGGGAGAGGCCTTTTATGATAAACTTAGCATTTTAGACAACCTGGGCAGGAGCTCAAACAAGGTGATTGTATGCCCTAAACAAAAAGAAATTCCATAGAAAATACAAAGTAATTTGACAGACGTGAATGAGCAATGTAGACTCCTTGAAATTTTCCTTCCCAGAACATGCTCCTATCTAAATTAAGCATTGTAAAGTTAGATTATATTTTCAGATATTAAATCAGTGGAAGTTAAAAATGATACCTTACATTATTGGTTTAAATAGTAACATGCCCTCCTTGTGTGCTTTGCTATTTAATTTTAAACAAAATTGAAAAAAAGCATTTTAAGTTGGTGTAAACTTTGCAGTTTAAGTACATTATTTTAAGGGTTACTATGCATTTCCTTTACTGGTGAAGCTAAATGCACTATGTTTGACTACAATATATTTTGCAACTTTTTTTAAATAGTCATTTTCAGCCGGTATATTTTTCCAGTACGAAGGCTCTGCTTTTTTAAAGTCCTACCTAGAAAATTTTCAGTTACATCATTTGCACAAATATGTTGTTGTTAACATTGAAAAACCTCTTTGCTTGCAGTTGTATATTTTATTTGGCTAAAAAAGGTGCCCATGTCTAATACATCACATGGGCCTTTGGTGATACTATTTAAGCTAGGAATTCCAAAACTCACAAATACCGAATAGCCAAATGTTCCAAGGCTCTCCTCGTACACTAAACATGCAATATATCTCCTCCTTTTCCAAACAGAAATAGATTTCTCTCTGATTGGTTTGATAAATTTGACCCAAGATTTCCATTTGGAGTTACTGGAGTTCCTACTGTTTTTCTGTGTGTTGGTGGGCCAAGCCCTAATCGCCCACATCTCCCAGGGAGGCCATAAATTATGGCAATGAGATGGAGCTTTGTATTCCTTCTGCTCAGAAGAAGGCAAATCTGCAGCAGCATTATTTTGACAGCCCTGAATTTAATTCATTGTTTTATGACAGATGGTAAAAGCGTACATGCTCATAGTACTGATTTATGATCATTTGGGTCTGGAGGATTCTATAATTTGCAAGTAATGTGAAAACAGATGGATAGATAGACACTAAAGTGCAAGCTGACCTGTACATTCTCACTGCTTGCTCCAAATGGCATCCATATGGCTCTAAACCTCATGCAAGGAGATCTTGATTAGCAGAGCTGGAAGTATTTTTAGTAAAACAGGCTTCAGTTATTGGTGGGTGGGTGGGTGTTACTTCAGCCTGTTCGAGGGTCTTTCATTGATCTAATCCTGGGTTTTCTAGACATCTCATGATTGTGGCAACTTTTTCTGCAATTAAAATGGAAGGCATCCTTTAATGACCATATAGTATCTTAAATGTAAATGTGTGTGTTTAATTCCCCAAGGCTGCTTCTTATTTTAAAAACTAATTTCAGGAGAGGACAATTTTCATTGGAAAACAGCAGGGGAGAGTTTATTTAATCCTTTGCTCATTTTTGCACTTTGCCCTGCATTTTCTCATAGTCCTGAGTTCTAACATGTGGTTACAAGGACACATTCCTTTATAGAGCGTGTCCAGGGTGGGTATGAATTACATCATTAGACCAGCAGAAGATAAATAAGATCAGCCTCGTTTCTCTCTTATTTCTTTGCGCAAAACTATCACTATCCAATTCTGCTCTTCACTTTAAGAAGGAGATGTTCTGGGTTTACATTTCCATGCAATGCTTAGCCTGCAGTGTGAAAAAGTAAGGTTATGTGCACTCAAACAAACCCATTTTCCACAGATAAGGAAAGGGCATATCAGTACCTCAAACAATGAGCTAACCGTCTCTAAACAGCCAAAGGCAGATTAAACTGCTGAGTCCATGTAGATACACCCCAGCACTACTGTATTGTCCTACTTCTAGTGCAATTGGTTCCAAAAAGTAAAGCTCCCACCCCTGCAGCAATATGGAACCAAGTTATAGTTTTGGATTCAAAATGCACTAGGTAACACTTTAATTAAACTCAGCCACAACAAGACGGAAGTATATATAAGCTTTCAAATACTCCAGAACTCATCAAAAGAACAAAAACTATCCTCCATAAAAGTAATGTTACAAAAGGCAAGAGACAAGGCAAGTGAAAAGCATGAGAATTTTAAAAAATTGGCCAGATGATCCACTCACAAAACCTAAATTTTAAACTATAAGCCTTTTTTTGCTACAGATTTTTAGTATAACTCAGCAGTTGCTGTCTTGGCATAAAGTCTTGCCGGTGTAGTGATATGTTTTCATAACTCTTGTTGCTATTGCCAGCTAGCAAATGTTCTGCTCTCACTGATGGTAACGGTGGAGAGAATATGTTGAGCATATGCAATATTTCCTCCCCCAATGTAATCATTCCTCCCAGGAATCTACCAATGATAGATGTTTAGTCTTTGTTTTATTATTATTATTATTTTCCTTGCTGACTTTTTTATGCCACCCTGAGTCATTCAGGTTTGAGTTGGGTTATACAAACTGCTAAATATTTTTTATTAAATAATCAAACCTAGTTTAGCCCCATGAACATATGTTTCCAAAGTCATAACGTAGAATAGAATTCCAAAATATTTCCTGGTAGAGAAAACAGCTTAAATTCCCTGTATAAGAGTTGAACCCCATACGTAACCTCTGGTTACGTATATGTGATGAATTCCAAATAGGATGAAACTGATCTTGTAGTGCCTGCCTCCTGGTAGTTAACGGAACAAAAATCTTTCTCTCTGTGACAGATTTTGAGGAAAAAGTAAATGCTTTCTGGATCAATATGTCATTCCTTAATGGGGCTGCCCAAATCTTTGGGGAGGCCTGCCTTGTGAAGGAAAGCACTAGTGGTGGGTTGCCCTCGGTTCGCACCGGTTCTATAGAACCAGTAGTAAAACCGATGGGAGGCTCCGCCCACCAACCCCGACATCATCAAAATGCTTCTGCGAATGCGCAGAAGAGCGTGCACGTGTGTGAGCTTCGCTTGTGTGCACGGCCCCATTGCTAACCAGTAGTAAAGGTAAGTAGTACCCACCCCTGGAAAGCACCCCCTTAAAGCTGCTTGGTGAAGCAAGGCATCTTTACTTGCTTCTAAGAGCAAAGACAAGTACTTCATTGCTTACCACCTTCCCTGTAATAAGTACCTAAAAAAAGGTTTCTGCCCCTGTGTGAAAGCCTGATAGAGAGAGACAAAAGTAAACAAAAAGGCTGCAAGGCCTCAAGAACTGATTCATTGAGGCAAATCATCTGTTGCATTGATGAAGAAAATCACATAGCCTCTGTGGCATGAAACTCTGCAAAGAACAGAAAGGTAGCCTTGTGTCTTCAAGGGGAATGTGGAATATAACATACATTTCTGATCACAGAACCTTAAGAAAGATAACCATGCACTTTTATCAAAAAGAGCCTGACCACTCAACCCACTACAGCACAACCAACACAAACTGTGAAAACCATAACATTGTCATACATCAAAAACATCTCAGAAACCACCAACAGACTATTAAAACCACATGGCATCCACCATAGCACACAAACCAACTAAAATCTTCCAAAACATCCTAAGTAAACCAAAAGACCAGCAACCCCAGAAGAAAAAACAGGAGTCATCTACAGTATGCATCTATGCAATGTAAGGACCATATCAGCCACTATTTAGGACAAAAGATTAGCAGAGGGTACCCATGCACACCAACTAACAGTCAGAAGACAAGATGAAAATTTCTCAATTTCACAACACATGGACAGATTTATCCATATTTTCAACTGGGAAAGTGTGAGCATCCTAGACAAAGCCAAGTCCAAAAATGCTAGAGAATTCCTCAAAGCCTAGCACTCAGACAAATCAGCCATCAACAGGTACAGAGAGGTAACCAACATTTTCATTATTCAAGAGACAATAAAAAGCCAAAAAGGAAACAAAAAGACCAAAACACCTCCTCATAAGCAATCAATATCAAATGAGCAGAGATTAACACCAAGATTAACACTAGAACTACAATCAAGAAGTAAACAATACCCCAATCAAGGAATTACCAATTTAGACAAACAAGCTAATCGTAAACAACAGAATTCTAAACTATAATTCTGATCTATCCATGGAACAAAGTGATAAAGTAGAAATAAATCTTTCTGTTTTCAAGGGATACATTTTTAGATAATATCCACAACTGAATCATTTATCTGTACCTCTACAGCTTTCTTTGCCTGAAGTACAAGTTGCCCCTCCAGAGTTGTATTGCAACCTTCCATACACCAGCAGAATAGGTGTCGCTCACATGATTTCTATATATTTCTGCCAGCCTTATTTTAAATAAATATATAGGTTTGTTGCATGCTAACACTTTCTACAAGAATCTGAACTACTAACGATCAAAGGAAATTGGTGGTAGATAAAACTCAACAGAATTCAAAGTGGGCTGGACTTAACTCTCTTGTGGCGCATTTGATCCCTCCCTTGGCCCCAGCCTGGTCATTTCCTACATTACATACTTATCTTAGGGGGATTTTTGAACAGATGTATATTGACTTGTTCTGTTAGTTTGTATCATTTCTTCTAAATAATTTGTTTTGATAATCCTTGTGATCTCTCTTTCAAAATTTTGTAACATATGGATACTTCGGTTCAGATGTTATTTAATTTTGGGAAAGCCAGAATTTGTTAATATTCATAAGACAGTCACCCCTAAAGGCATTTCAGAACCCTTCTCTAACGTTTTAACATTTCATTATTAATAAGTTTCCAGTATTTTGTTTAACCAGATTGTACAGAAAAAAAACCCCAATCAGCTGCATTCTATCTGACTCATCAATAAAAAACAGCCTATTCCAATCACCCATTATATGACAATGAGGGCAATATGCTCAGATGATTGACAACTTTACAGGCATTTAGCATTTGTTATTTTGTTTTATTACAATATTTTCAAAATTAAAAATAAATTATGGGTGTTCTTTTTTCTTTTCTTTTTTTTTTCCTTTTTGCTGGCTTGTATTAACTTGTCTTCTTTCCAATAAGTTTCCCTGAATTTATGCTTTTGCTTCTATTGTCTCCTACTAAAAACATTGCCAAGTTTGAATTATTATTACAATCTAAATTAAAACCACAAATTTGGGACTCCCCTTTTCAATCAGAAATATGATACTTAGAGAAAGGATTTGTCCCCTCCACCCCTACATTGCTATCACAATCCAAATACTGCTGATTCCCTGGGATAACTGAGCAAATAATGCACAAGCATGTTAGTTTTCTCCAGAAAACACACTCTTTCTGGTAAAAGTGAGGTCACACAGATGTCTGTCCACTCTTTTTTTCTTTCTTTCATGGGAGTTTTGCTGAATAACAGATAATTGAGTCAAATGTTCCATCATTAACAGCTGAAGTGAAAATAAATTATTATTTTTCTTGACAAGCAGACTTGGAGTTCTTATAAAGGGCGCATTGACTGAGAAAGACAGTTATAAAACTGAAAGTAAACTTCCAAAGCAAGTAGGCTGTCATCAATCTAGTTGTTGTTAGAGACATGAAGTATTGGTAAGAAGATACTAGAAAATGAAACATGATGACAAGCTTGCTTTGCTAAGATACGCTATGGTATTATAGCACTGGAGAAAGGAAAAAAGCCATGCTATTTTATCTTGTTTTAAAAGCATGGTATTAATTTGTGGTTAGGTGTGTTAATACACTGCATATACATTCTAGTCAATAGAGTGTGGGCAATAATATGCTAGTTGGCAAGGTTACCTCTAGGTGATAGATCATGTAGAGAGCTTACACAGAACAACAGCATGATGCTGTACCTGTGCCATACCATATTGACCAAAAGATGCCAGTTCCCAGGAACTATTCCATTTAGCATGGGTAAGACTATCGTAACTTATTGATCAAAATCAATTTAGAAAAAGGTATGTTTGTTTTGGATATGTTATTTAAGCACTGTCTGTTTATAATGAAAAATTAAGAACATTAATGAAGTATATAAGGGAAATATGAGGTTCTAAATAAAGACCCTCATACTTGGTTTGGTAGTACCAAGAATGGATGTTGGAAAAACACACCTGAAAGAAAAGGATAGAAGTCAAAGAAATCAGAGTGAAAGTAGAATGGCTGCAGGAATAGATTAATTCCGGAGGGATTGGAAAATAAGTTATGTAAAGATGATATGGAAGTTGATTGGAAAAGAGCTGATGAGATGATATTAAAGTTCATTGTTGGAGATAAAGATGAATGCGAACTTGAATGAAGAGCCAATTTAACTAGATCCTTCTCTCTTCACACAGTTCTAAGCAGAAGAACAGTTTTTTCAAGTTAGTTAGTTCAAATCTGGGCATCATTACAATTTTACTCCTTTTTTTGGAAGAGAAACATTGAGACCTATTTTTTACTTCGGATCCCCGAAACATTACCTTCAGATACAAGCCTTTCACAATAGTGTAATCCATCAAAACTGTTTGCTAAGTGACTATTGCAGAAACTACAGGGGGCTTTCATGGTTTCTTAAAATATATTTAGGAAGATGGTTGACAGAGTTAGGACCAAAAAGGTACAAGAGGTGACAATGACCCTCTCTATGACCCTGCCATTTCTTCAAGAGCTGTTTCAAAGTTGGGAAATTCCTGTAAGCAAATGCCTGCTTCTGTGATATCTCCCGCTGCACCTCAAAGTAGGAGGGAATCTTCACCAGAGACCAGAGATTCTCCATTTTCTTGGATTGGGCAGGCAGAAGCTATCTGGGAAATCATCTTACAGATACATAAGCCCTAAGTTTTTGAAATTCTATAGGACATCACCAGAACTTTGAATTGCACCCAGAAACATGCAGGCAACCAGTGGAGCTCCCATAGCAGTGTTGTTACATGGCCACAACACAACTGCTCTATTTGTATGTTTATACAGACATTGACTCTTGCAGCAGATAATGTCGAGATCCCTCAACACTGTGATCCGCAGCGGCCCTGTTTGACATCCACCATCAAGAAAAGATCCGAGGGGGGTTGGTTAGGGGGGTGGTAGGTGGTTCACACGCACCTTGGTGGTGGGGGTGTTTTCTTTCTAGGCGGTCGGTCACGCAGCGGCCGGACTAGGGTGGGTCTTCTTCGAGTACTTTCTGAGCGTTGACTAGCAAAGAGAGCGCTGCGCGCATGCGCCAAGAGCTCCATACCCGGAAGGGCGTTGTAATAACTGGCGCGAGTGTTTAAAACGGCGTAAGGAGGCAGCCGCTGCTAACGCCGACTTTGTGCGACCTGCATTGGGTGTCACTTGTTGTTCTCCGACTTGCACGAAAGGATTAAACAGCTGAAGCAACTCATCGTTGTCTGGAGCGTTTTTCTTCACATTCGTTGCTAGCGCAGCATCAAGAGGACAGAAAGTCGGCGTTTGCAAACCCGGTTTGACGGGCGCAGTGACCAGGATGGCGGAAGGCACTGTGGCCGGTGCACCGGGGTTGGAGGAAGAGGCGATAGAGGAGACCATGGTGGAGGCGGTGCAAACGACGGGAGAGACGGAGCTGCCGGTGGTGCGCTCCAAAGAACGGCTACCACCATTGCAGGAGACCCTCTCCACGGAAGCATTCAGTGAGGAGAAAGTTGCCGGGGGCGAGTGGTGGCAGAGCCCCGCCCTCGAAGGGACCAGGCAGGCGACCCCTCAGTCGAGCGGTCCATCGTTTCGGGGCTGGAGGGAGCGGCGTTGGATGGAGGAGGACGAGTACGATTGGAGCCATTCTACGGGGGTGGGGGCTTCCACCTTGGACGTACTCCGTGAGAAGTTTGGCGAGCCAAGCTTCAAGGACGCCCCCTCCTGGCAGCCGTGGGTGCCAGGGCAGGACGCTTGGCAAGGACCGGGGGAGTCTCGGAGCAGTACGGAGACCAGGTTCCACCTAGCCAGCCCGAAACTACGCATTGAAAAAGGAGTGAGTCGTCCCGGATCGCGGGGAACCCTCCCCGTTGGATCTACTTTATTATCGGAAGGGGGCCTCCCACGCGGAACAACCGAGCGCCGGCAGGGGCCTCAGTTTATGGGTACCTCAGGTCCCCGTGACCGTTCAGGTCTGTCAGCAGGGGGGACGGGGGCTGTTCCGGACGTTCGGGGGCCAGGCCCGACTCATTGGGGGTTGCCTGGGATGGGCCATACGCAAATACCCTGGGGCCCTCCCCCTATACAAGCGAGCTTCGATGGCAGCGCGGATAGGGTATCCTTGTTCCTCAGCCAGATCCTGAGCTACATGGACCTCTACGGCCATCTATACCCGTCACAGTGGGCAGTTGTGGTTGCTATCACCGCAGTCCTCACAGGCGAGGCAGCGGATTGGGTCGCTGACCTTCACAGTGACCATGCAAAAGAACTAGCGAATGTGGGGTTATTCTTGGAAGCACTACGTTCCCGATTCGAGGATCAATCGAGAACACAACTTCTGGAGGGGGAGTTGGTGGCGTTGCGACAGGGAGGACGCCCGGCTAGACAATATGTCAAGGACTTTCGTACTGTAGCCAGCCGCTTACGATCTTGGCCTGAACGCCTCTTAGTGCATCAGTTCCGGACGGGGCTGGACAGAGAACTCAGACAAGCATGTGTTTACAGGGGCTTACCACCAAAGTTGTCTGAGTGGTTTAGTGCTGCAGTAGACTTGGACGTTGGCTTAAAAGAATTTCGTACTCGGGGGTTGGCTGGCTATCCGCTTCCTCCGCGATGTAACGTGGAGAAGCCAGTCCCTCAACGTGGAGTGAGTTCATCCCCTCCTCGCTCTGGGGTGCCTGTTGGTAGGGGAACGATCCGCTGTTTCCGATGTAATCAGTTAGGTCACCGGGCGGCGGATTGTTCTGCTCCCGCCGTTGCACCTCCCACCACATCTCGAGCACCATCATCGGTTGGTAGAGGGCGAGAGAGAGTTCGGTCTTCGTCGGATTGGTCTAGAGTAACAACACCGACGGCGGCCCATGGTCCACGGACGGAGTCTGAGACGCCTGCTGGCCAGGAGGTGTTGCAGGTGGCTTCTGACAGCAGTGGGGAGGATGCTCCGGTAGACCCTATGGTAAGTGACCCGATACGCCCTTTTGTTATCCCCATTGTACTCAGGCATCCCCAAACGTTGAGAGTGATTCACCAACACGCTTTGATAGATTCGGGTTGTACCCGATGTCTCATCCGAGAAGCAGTAGCGAGGGATCTGGGTTTGCGAACACTGCAGTTACAAACCTCCATTAGGTTCGAACAAATGGATGGGTCCCTTCTGGGGGGGTAGACCAGCAACACGGGTAACCGAATTAGTGCAGTTGGAGATCGGGGAACATTGGGAGACCATCCGTTTTGTGGTAGTGGATACTAAGGTTGAGCCCGTTATATTGGGATTGGCGTGGCTTGATAAATGGAGGCCTACCATTTGGTGGGAGGGGGGCTACAGACGGCTCCATTTAAGCATTGGCCCGGAACCAGAGCCAGAAACCCGTGTAGATCAGGCAGCTGTACAGTGCGAGGCTCCCAATAGCCCTTCCCAGCTGAGCTACCCTGGGGTATATGAGGACTTAGCGGATGTGTTTAAAGAAGAGGAGTGTGAGATGTTACCTCCCCACAGAGCCACTGACTGTGCCATTGAGTTGAAACCGGGTGTTAAGTTGCCCAAGCCGCGTATGTACGCTATGACCAAAGCAGAATTGGAAGAGCTTAGACGGTACATTGATAAAAACCTGGCCAGAGGCTTTATCCAGCCAAGTTGCTCACACTTGGCCGCCCCCGTGTTGTTTCGAGAGAAGAAGGATGGGGGCCTATGTTTGTGTGTCGATTTCCGAGGCCTAAATGCTGTGTGTGTCGAGCATTTGTACCCGCTACCTCTCATGAAAGACCTATTATCTACCTTAGCGACTGGGAAGATATTCACCAAACTGGACTTACGAGAAGCTTATTATAGAGTGAGAATAAAGCCAGGTGATGAATGGAAAACCACCTTTAACTGTCCTTTAGGGAGCTATAAATTCCGGGTGATGCCTTTTGGTTTACAGGGTGCCCCCGCCGTGTTTATGCAAGTGATAAACGAGGTGTTACACGAGCATTTATACCGGGGTGTGCTCGTTTATCTAGATGATATACTGATCTATACCAAAACCATGGAAGAACATATAGCTTTGGTAAGACAAGTGTTAGACAAACTGCTACGGGCCAAATTGTTCGTAAAACTCTCAAAGTGCGAATTCCACCGCACAGAGTTGGATTACTTAGGGTATCGCATCTCCGAGGCCGGAATAGAGATGGATCCGAAGAAGGTGGATACGATCTTAGAATGGCAGGCGCCGAAAACACGAAAACAATTACAGAGTTTTCTAGGTTTTGCTAATTTTTACCGTCAGTTCATCCCCGCCTTTGCCCATCTCGCTCTCCCGTTAACTGAATTATTGCGTACAAAAGCCACAGGCGTAAGAGCAAGACCAGGACAGATACTACTGTGGACCCCGGAGTGTCAAAAAGCTTTCGACGGATTGAAGGCTATGTTTTCGCAAGCTCCCGTCCTACGACATCCCGATCCAACATTACCATTCGTGGTGCAAGCAGATGCAAGCGATGTTGCTGTAGGAGCGGTATTGTTGCAAAAGAACCCAGCAGGAACGTTGTACCCATGTGCCTATACATCTCGTAAATTCTCTGTTACTGAGAGACGTTGGGCTATCTGGGAGAAAGAGGCTTTTGCGGTACGTTGGGCGTTACTTACGTGGAGACATTTATTGGAAGGGAGTGGTGTCCGGTTTGAAGTGTGGACAGACCACAAGAATCTAGAGGCCCTCCAAAACCCCCGGCGGCTGTCACCTAAGCAAGTACGGTGGGCCCAATATTTCCAACGATTCGATTTTGAGTTGAAATATGTGCCGGGAGGGAGGAACTTTTTAGCCGACGCGCTGTCTAGATTGCCACAATATGCTAGTAAACGAGAAATGGTGGTACAGGCAATGCTACCCGAAAAGCAGCAGGTAGCCCGAACGACACAGACCAACCAATCCTCCAAATGGAAGGACGAGTTAAAACAAGCATTAAAAACAGATGAGTGGCTGTCAAACCATCAGTCCGCGATAACATATCGCAACGGGTTGGCTTGGGCTGGGGACAAATTATACGTTCCTGTGTCAATGCGCCAAGCCGTATTGATTAGGTGCCATGATGCCAAAACAGCCGGTCATTTCGGTTTTCTCAAGACATTACATTTAGTACGACGACAATTTTGGTGGCCACGTATGCGGAAAGACATTGAACGATACGTAAACGGTTGTAAGACGTGTGCCACGTCGAAACCACGACCAGGAAAACCCCTCGGCCTCTTACAGACGGTCGCAGATCCAACAATGCCCTGGGAGGAGATAGGGATGGATTTTATTGTAGATCTGCCAGAGAGTAATGGGAATACTGTAATATGGACTGTAGTTGACCTGTTTTCTAAACAGGCCCATTTTATTCCCTGTCATGGCCTACCCTCGGCTCGAAGGCTAGCAAAAATGTTCGTTTGGCATATCTATCGATTACATGGAGTACCCCGACGTATTATTTCTGACAGGGGTGTTCAATTCACTGCCAAGTTTTGGAGAGAATTTATTCGAATGATTGGATCCTCACAGGAGTTGAGTTCAGGGTTCCATCCAAGTACCAACGGGGCAGCTGAAAGGGCCAACGCCATGGTTGAACGATACCTACGATGTTATGTATCGTATCAACAGTCCGATTGGTCGGAACTACTCCCGTTCGCTGAAGTGGCATATAATAACACGGTTCACAGTAGCATTGGAGCCACCCCTTTTCAGGTTGTATCAGGACGGGAGTTCTCTGCTATTCCTGAATTAGATGCGCAGAATCAGGAACAGATGTCTCCTGCTGCGTGGGCTGTACGCATTGGAAATCAATGGCCGCGGATAAAAGAAGAGTTGGAGAAAGCAGCTAGGTCATACAAAACCCAAGCAGATAAGAAACGAGCAGAGTGTAAACCGTTTAATATAGGAGACCAAGTATATCTTTCTACGAAGTACTTAAAATTACGAACCCCTAGCCGCAAGCTAGGACCCAAATACATAGGGCCCTTTCCTGTAACAAAGATTATTAATCCAGTGACTGTGCAATTAAAATTACCACCTTTGTTAGGCAAGGTTCACCCTGTATTCCATAGCAGCCTGTTAAAATTGGCGGAACATAACCGTGAACAAGAAAAAAAACCTGGTAGAAGGAAACCAATATGAGATAGAGGAAGTACTAGATTCTAAAATCAGCAGAGGTATCTTGCACTATTTAATCAAGTGGAAAGGGTATCCACTTGAGGATTCGTCCTGGGTGCGGGCCACAAATGTACGTGCTAACCGTCTCCTTAACCGATTTCACAAACGGTACCCGCTAAAGCCCGGTCTATGAGGTGGGGTGCCTGGAGCGATAAACGTATGTTAATGTGGTTCCTTTATGTCTTCCAGGAGCAGCCTTGGTAGGGGGAGCCGCCTGTCGAGATCCCTCAACACTGTGATCCGCAGCGGCCACATAGCCCTGTTTGACATCCACCATCAAGAAAAGATCCGAGGGGGGTTGGTTAGGGGGGTGGTAGGTGGTTCACACGCACCTTGGTGGTGGGGGTGTTTTCTTTCTAGGCGGTCGGTCACGCAGCGGCCGGACTAGGGTGGGTCTTCTTCGAGTACTTTCTGAGCGTTGACTAGCAAAGAGAGCGCTGCGCGCATGCGCCAAGAGCTCCATACCCGGAAGGGCGTTGTAATAACTGGCGCGAGTGTTTAAAACGGCGTAAGGAGGCAGCCGCTGCTAACGCCGACTTTGTGCGACCTGCATTGGGTGTCACTTGTTGTTCTCCGACTTGCACGAAAGGATTAAACAGCTGAAGCAACTCATCGTTGTCTGGAGCGTTTTTCTTCACATTCGTTGCTAGCGCAGCATCAAGAGGACATGTTTCCAGATGGTCTTTAAGAGCATCCACATGTATATTGCGCTGCAACAATCCAGCTGTAAGACAATAAGCACATTGGTTATCTTCTCTATTGCCTCCTGCGTTAGCTGAGGTTGCAGCTCTTCCAGAAGAAGCCATGAGTCCAAGTTGTGAGCCTGGTCTCCAAAGGATAATAGTACTCCATCTAGAACCAAATTTGGTACTCACTCAGAATTACTACTCTGTCTTGTTTGATTAATGAAAAATGCTGCCTGCTAATGTCATGGCCAATTTACAACTCTATTTCAGAAATCTCAAGCATAAAGTCTCCATTTTGTGCAGCCTGTAACAATATTTTGTAGATGCTAAGGCCAGAGTGCTAATCACTGCATGGGTGCACATGCTGTGCCACAGGGAGCCCTCAGGAAGAGGACCAGTCTCACAATATAGCAGGCTCACAACCTACCTCAACCTCTATCCCAGCAGAAGTGGGGCCTGTTGGCCAGTTCATGAAGTTGGTGCCCCAGGCCTCCAAGCACTCTTGCCTGCTGTTGTGCTTTGTGATTGGCATAGCTTTTGTAATGGCATTGATCTCTCTTGCAAAGTTGTGGAAGGAGCCTGGTGGCGCAGCAGACTAAAGCACTGTTATTAACATCAGCTGCCTGCAATTACTGCAAGTTCAAATCTCACCAAGCTCAAGGTTGACTCAGACTTCCATCCTTTCTAAGGTAGGTAAAATGAGGACCCAGATTGTGGGGGCAATAAGCTGACTTTGTATAAAATATACAAAAGTATGAAGGCTATTGCTTAACGCATTGTAAGCCGCCCTGAGTCTCCGGAGAAGGGCGGCATATAAATCAAAATTTAAAAATAAAAATAAAAAATAAATAAAAAAGCTTGTCAGGGAAGAAGGGTTAGGAGGCTGGGGCTGCCTGAGGGGAAAGGAATAAGGGGACTGAGGAGGAAGGCCAGGTCAGATTGCCCTGCTATGAGGTTTTCTCTGTTGGGCAAGGCGTGAGAAAGACAATGTACGAGCAAGAAACCTTTATAAAGCAAAGTCAGGACAGGATTGAGAAGGGAATGAAAAAGAAGACCAATAAAAAGAAAAATCTTATTGAGATGAATTGCCTATGTTGTGCTATTCTAGATAGGTTCTTGGAAGATAATACCTATCAATTCTATAATAAAAACAAATATTGATGTTCTGATTAATGAAAAAGGCTCGAAGGCGAAACAGTTGTTTTAGATCTCTGTTTCAGCGGTAACTCTGCATCATCATCATCATCATAAAAATAGCTTTTTTATTAGTAATAATAACAATTTCCTCAAGAAGGTGAAGTTGTGAAAGCCACTCTTGTCAGAGGTGCTACTGGCTCATTACCAGTAGTTTTCTGTGAAAACAGACAGCATCAGCAAGCTGTTTTTCCTCCAGTAGAAGAGAATATATGCTGCTTAGAGTTGAACTGTGGAGACCTTGGTGCTCTCTGAGCTTGGTTGTCTGCTTGAAGAAGCTTCATTACATGACCAGGTAATATCTTCAGTGTTTTTCTCCAGTCTCATTAAAAAAAAAACAAAGGCATCCGAGCTATTACATTCCAAATCCCAACCCTGTTTTCTCCAAGACTGCACAAGCAAATGTGTTATAGCTCAAAAGCTATTTTAAAAATACTTTAATATTTTCAATCCACTTGTATAGAAGGACAAGTGTAGAAGTTGTATTTTCATATTGTGGCAGGGAACAAATATGCTGTGCAGTTTTACATGGTAAAAGGATAGGAAGATTTCCTTTGAAACTTTCATCATCCATTGGAATGATTTGGATATCCATGGGGTATTATTTAATAAGTGGCAAACAAAAAACCCAGAGATTGATTTCTTCTGTGGAAGCCACAAGGTTTCGTAAAATTCCATCCTTGTTACTTGTTGAAAAGCTTAAGTTCTCCCTCTCCGCTTTTCTTCCCTCACTCTTTTTAATTCACAGGGTCATTAAAGTATTCCCCTATACCTCTAATTGAAGGAACTCATGTTTGTTGAATCATGAGGGTTTGTAGAGTATGCTTCTCCCAGGTTGCCTTTCAAGCTCACAAGCTCAGTATATGAATTAGCTCCATTGGACTGTCTAAAACAGAGTATTAAAACAGAGTATTTTGATTAAGAGAAAAGGCAGAATACGTTAAAAGAATAAAGCTAAATGCATGCTATGTGCTGGACTTTTATTGCTTTTTACATATGATATTTACAACCTACCCAACCATATGTGGTTATACAGATTTATTATAAAGCTGTGGAATATGTCCCATTAATGTGTACAGTAAATATCTAAAGTTTAACTTTATACTCCTTGGAGAGTTTTAATAATATGAAGGTTGTTTGACAGAATGCCAACCAGGGAAGAGTTGGAACAGAGCCTTGCATCAACAAGAGCATATGTATCTTCCTTCCTTCCTTCCTTCCTTCCTTCCTTCCTTCCTTCCTTCCTTCCTTCCTTCCTTCCTTCCTTCCTTCTTCCTCTTCCTCTTCCTCTTCCCATAAATAAACAGCTACTTTTTCATAGTCAAATGTTTGGATAGTTGAATATCTGCAGATCTTTCTAGACACACGTACCACAGGATAAATCAGCAACTAAAATGTGTTGGAAACAAGTAGGTTAAGTTACCATGTAGTATGTTAATGGTTTTTTGGGTTGTAAACTAATGTGGGTTTCTGAGCTCGCTTGAAGGGGGGGGGGAATGGCACACATGGAACCATTGAAGCCATTTATTAAGTATTTTTTAACCCAGGATTTAAACACAGTCTTAAATCAGGAGAAAAAGGAATGAAAAGGAACCTGCCACTCTTCTCAGAAATCTTATCAAAATTCATTGAATATTTTAATTATTTGTAATAATGGCTTTTTATGGCACCTATTCTTTACTTCTCAACAAAGTCTGATTGCCTTTGTGCATCGGCATCCATATTTCTTCATTGTTTTACTGTTTGGAAGCATTCCACTGATTAGTTTATTGAAAGTTTACTGTCATTTATCCAGTGGTGGGATTCAAGTAATTTAACAACCGGTTCTCTGCCCTAATTATTTCTTCCAACAACCAGTTTGCCAAACCGCTCAGACAGTTAACAACCAGTTCTCCTGAAGTGGTGCAAACTGGCTGAATCCCACTATTGCATTTATCATACCAAACCGAAAATTATACTGGAAAAAAAAAAAAACCTTGGAAAAGTGATTCTACATTTTATTTTCTGTCACTAAAAATAGATGGGTTTAATCTAGAAACATGGTTCAAACCAATGAATAAAATGGATATTAATCTGATGCTGTTTAGGACCCATATTTTCTCATGAAGCGGGCAGGATTTTTAATGGTGGTGTTATAAAAGTTAATTATATGACCCAGTAAATGATAATTGTAATAATATTGTAAAATATTTGATCATTATAGATTATGTTCTTCCATTAATATACAGGAATTATAAAGATCTGAAATTTGTATATTGAAAATATCTATGGGCTTATAGACAGGCTGGGAATTTGTATTTCTCAAACTGAAATCTACTGTCCTCTTATAGGATTGGCTAAGATGCAGGCTAGGAGTTGAAATTCCCTTTTTAAAACCCTGGTACATGAGGTTGCGGGTCTAAAGACTACCAGGTTTTTAATGATAGGACCTTCTCATTCAGGGGTGGGTTCTACTCACCTTTACTACCGGTTCACAATGGGGCTGCTCACGTGCACCCGCTTCTCTCAAGCGTACATGTTCTTCTGCGCATGCGCAGAAGCATTCTGATGATGTCGGTGTTGGTGGGGGGAGCCTCCCTCCGGTTTTACTACTGGTTCTAAAGAACCGGTCCGAACTGGGGGGGGCAACCCACCACTGTTCTCATTCCCCAGAATTTCTGGGAGATGAAGAACCAATAAGATAAATTTCACTATGAAAGTACAGAAAGAAATCCAAAGGATATAGTCATAGTAGTTGTTATTGTTATTTTCAATGCTACTTTACTCAGTTATATTTGTTTCCATTTTCTGTGCCCTTTCACTGGAGGTTTCAAGAAGAGGTTAGACAACCATTTGTCTGGAATTGTATAGAGTCACCTGCCTGAGCAGTGGTTTGGACTAGAAGTCCTCCAAGGTCCCTTCCAACCTGGTTATTCTATGTTTTATGTTTATCTTTTGTTTGTTTATTTTGGTAGTCTTTTTGCAAGTAATTGATTGCTGGCTTTCCTATCTTGGCATATCTTAGTCTTCTAATAATTTTGTACACATAATTTATTTCCCAAATTATCATTTTGTTGCCTTTATTAAAATAAAATTATTTATTTCTTATTACTGCACTGTTGTATTGGCATCATGGATCCACAAATCCTGACAACCTGGTTGAAAGGGAAAAACTGAACTATTTTGTTAAAAGCTTAATTCAGATGTCAGAACCCCCTATTTTATTCTAACTGTATTCTACGAGAGGGGGCATCTCCCTATTTAAGAACAGATGGCAGGATACCCTGTATCAACAATTACACCATCAAATAAAGGGAGTGGCAGAATGAAGTTTGTCTAGAGCGATCTGACAGTTTTGTGCTGCATTCGCAACAACTTGCTGAAAAGAATATTTGTAGTTTGTAATCCATGAGAATTATCCTTTGAAACTAATATAAAGAGTGAAGATAGACTGCAGTGAGGAAGTAATTCCAGATAGGAGCAATTAAGAAGAAGTAATATAAATTGTCTTCTCTGTCCATTTAATGGATGCCCTTGACAGATAAAATGAAATTATTAGATTGTTCTAGCAAAAGAAAATAGGGTTTGGCTGCATGCCAAATAGACACTAGTTTTCTTATTTTATAAACAGGCTCTTGGGTCTTGTAAAAGATAAGTTAACCATCTAACTTCCATCTGGGCAATTTCAAATGTTTTTTAAAATAATTGTCTATGAAACTGAGTGCTCATAAAAGTACAAGCACAAATCCAAGCTCTAATCCTTTAATTAAAGATGTGGCCTTTTGTTTCTGAATATCAGAAAGCTACTGCATCTCCCAAGTCCAGCCTTTTTCACATACAGAAAAGCAATAGCATTTGAAATCTGTCCAAGGATTTATATATTTCTTTCAATTGGTGGTCCTGATTATAGCAACTTCTTGCACGTAGAAAAAAGAGTTTTGAACAATGTATAATGGAAATAGAAAAGTGATTAATGATGTACTTGACTCTTTATCAAATTTGAGAACAGATAAAAATGTTTTTTTAAAGTACAGAGCAGCATATTTAAGATTTGCACCCTGCATTTTTACTCCAAAACCTGCATCCAATACCCAGTTTGATTCTATTTGGTCTGTGTCATGTGTTGTGACATTTGGAAGTTATGCAAACAGTCCTATCTAAATAAATAGAAAAAGGGCATTTTCCTCCCTCAAGTTTCAACTAAACAACAGAGTAATTGAATTAAATATGTGCATTTTATCACATTACTATGAATAGGAAGGAAATGGCTCCAAACTGAGACAGAAAAAAGAGTTATTTGCTGCACTTATCAAATATGGATGACATTTATGACTCTGCATTTGCCAATTTTTGCCTAAATCAGGCATAATCTATCATAACCTAGTAACAGTTACAAAAATGAGTGGCAACTTCAAATCTCAACCAACAAATACTCTGTCTTGCACATTGGCAAAAAAATCAAAACATAAAATACAAATTAGATGGACATGACCTTGTAGATGACCCTCACTCTGTCAAAGACCTTGGAGTACTCATTGCTAAAGAGCTAAATGCCAGAGCCCACTGTAACAACATTGCCAAAAAGGCATTAAGAATTGTTAACCTAATCTTGCGTACCTTCTTCTCTGGTAATATTGTACTACTAACTAGAGCATACAAAACATTTGCTAGACCAATTCTCGAATACAGCTCATCTGTCTGGAACCCGCACTGCATATCGGACGTAAATACAATTGAGAGAGTCCAGAAATATTTTACGAGAAGAGTCCTCCATTCCTCTACCCGCAATAAAATACCTTATGCCACCAGACTTCAAATTTTGGGTTTAGACAACTTAGAACTACACCAACTTTGGTCTGACCTAAGCATAGTACATAAAATTATCTGCCACAATGTCCTTCCTGTCAAAGAATACTTCAGCTTTAGCCACAACAATACACGAGCAAATAATAGATACAAACTCAAGGTAAACTGCTCCAAACTCGATTGCAGAAAATATGACTTCAGTAACAGAGTGGTCAAAGCCTGGAATGCACTACCTGACTCTGTGGTTTCTTCCCCAAACCCCCAAAACTTTAACCTTAGACTGTCTACTGTTGACCTCACCCAGTGGTGGGATTCAAATAATTTAACAACCGGTTCTCTGCCCTAATGATTTCTTCCAACAACCAGTTCACCAAACTGTTCAGAAAGTTAACAGCCGGTTCTCCCAAAGTGGTGCGAACTGGCTGAATCCCATCACTGACCTCACCCCATTCCTAAGAGGTCTGTAAGGGGTGTGCATAAGTGCACCAGTGTGCCTACTGTCCCTGTCCTAATATTCCTTTTTACTCTTACTCTTTTCATGTATTCACATTATGTTTATACTTTTACCTGTTATCTTATATATGCTTGACAAATAAATAATAATAATATTCACTTAATCTAATAATAAAAGCAGTAAACTATTTCAAAATTACCAGGCTCAAGGTTGACTCAGCCTTCCATCCTTTCTAAGGTAGGTTAAATGAGGACCCAGTTTGTGGGGGCAATAAGCTGACTTTGTATAAATATACAAAAGGATGAAGGCTATTACTTAACGCATTGTAAGCCGCCCTGAGTCTCCGGAGAAGGGCGGCATATAAATCGAATTTTTTTTAAAAAAAATTAAAGTATATCTTAAAAAGTCACAGAAATCTTTCCTAGACACAAGAAAAATAACAAGGGGATGGAAGAAAAACAATACAAGGGAGGGAAATGGAGGGGAAGAGAAGGGAAATGGAAGGAAAGGGAAGGGAAGGGAAAATACCAGCACTTGCCAGGACAGCTCATCTCTTAAAGATGTACTACTTCCATCTGTTAGAGGGCAGCACTCTGTTTATGTAGCATATTGAGGGCCGCATTGCAAAGTTTGGCAAGGTCAGGACCCAAAGTGAACCCAATCCTGGGGAAAGCTTAGAGTTTTTCAGTGGCAAAATGAACTCTGTAAATTATGGCAAATCTTTTTTTTTTTATTGAAAAAGTTTTATTGGTGAAACAAACACAGTTTCCCCACAACCTTCCCACCCAACCCCCTCCCCCTCCCCGACTTCCCAGAGCAGAACACAAGGTATTTCTATTAACTTTTAACAATAAACTAAATTGCTTAACCAACCATTAAACTAACACCCCCTAAAAAAAAAATTCTTAACCCCCCATAGATAAAATCCTACTTCTTAGACATAATACTTCTAATATCACTTATATAGCGCTTATACAGTTAAAAAAAATCATTCATAAGCTATTTGATATTTTTTAGTCTGATACTTATTTTGAATATAATCAATCCATCTTCTCCAGTCCTGTATATACCTTTCTTGTGTGTGATCCTTCAAATATGCTGAAATTTTAGCCATTTCAGCTAAATTAGTTACTTTCAATATCCAGTCATCAATAGTAGGCAAAAAATCCTTCTTCCAATGTTGTGCTATCAACAATCTTGCTGCTGTTATCAAGTTCAAAATCAGTTTAGTCTCTGCAACTGTACAGTCCGTAGTTATACCCAGTAAAAACAACTGCGGAGTAAATTTCAGTCTTTTTTTAAAAATATTCTGCATCACCCACCAAATCTTTATCCAAAATGCTTTGATTTTTCTACAAGTCCACCATATATGATAATAAGTTTCATCATCACAGTCACATCTCCAACATTTAGCTTGCACATTAGGATATATACATGATAATTTTTTTGGATCTAAATGCCATCTATAAAACATTTTATAAAAGTTTTCTCTTAAATTTTGTGCTTGTGTAAATTTCACATTTCTAGTCCAAATCTTTTCCCAAGTCTCCATCATCACTGGCTCTTGAAAATTTTGCGCCCATTTAATCATGCAATCTTTAACCAGTTCCGTCTCAGAGTCTATTTCCAATAAAGCATTATACAGCCTTTTAATATGCATTTGTTTTTGATCTCTAATTTGTTTTACCAAATTCTCCTCATTTTGCACGAAGCCAGTTTTTTGATCTTCCTTCCATCTAGCTTGAAGCTGACCGTACTGAAACCATGTATAAATTATACCTTCTTCTCTCAATGTATCTAAAGATTTCAAATACATTACCCCCCTTTCCATAATAAGAAGCTCTTTATAGGTAATCACCTCCTGTTTTTGTTCTATACTTATATTTTCTATTGCATGTCTGGGATTTGCCCATACAGGTATCTTATAATTTAACTTATATTGATATTTTTTCCAAACCCTCAACAAAGCATTTCTAAGTACATGGGCCTTAAATACTTTATCCACTTTTTTGTCATATAACAAATAGGTATGCCATCCATATAACAAATCATAACCTTCTAGATTCAAAATTCTCCCCTCAGTTAAGTTAAACCAGTCACTAATTTGTGATAAGACCGCTGCTTCGTAATATAATCTTAAATTAGGCATTTTGAGACCCCCTCTTTCACGTGTATCTTGTATAATTTTCATCTTTATTCTGGGTTTTTTCCCAGCCCAGATGAAAGTATTAACACCTTTCTGCCATTCTCTCAAATTTTCATCTTTCTTAAGCACAGGTATCATTTGGAACAAAAATAAGAATCTAGGTAACACATTCATTTTAATTGCTGCAATTCTTCCCAATAAAGACAACTAATTTTTTCCAATTCTCCATATCCTTCTGTACCTTCTGCCAAAGATCCTCATAGTTATTTTTGTATAATTTTGTATTTGAAGCTGCTATATACACCCCTAGATATTTAACCTTTTTAGCTATTTCAAAATCTGTTATTCTTGCTAGTTCATCTCTTTCAAATACAGACATATTTTTAATTATCATCTTTGTCTTATGTGAATTAACTTTAAATCCTGATACTTTCCCATATTGATCAATTATATCCAATATATATGGAGCCGACTCTATAGGTTGGGATAAGGTAACAACCAAATCAACTGCAAATGCTCTTAATCTATAATCTTGATGTCTAATTACAATACCCTTCAATTTTTCTGAGTCACGTATCTTATTCAATAGCACTTCCAAAGTCAAGATAAACAACAATGGGGACAGAGGACACCCCTGCTTTGTTCCTTTCTCAATTCTAAAAACCTCTGTTAAACCTCCATTAACTATTATTTGTGCTGTTTGCTGCTGGTATATCGCTCTAATTGATTGTATAAAATATTCCCCAAAATGCATTTTCTCTATTATTTTAAACAAAAATTGCCAGTTCAAGCGATCAAATGCCTTCTCTGCATCCAAAAATATAAACGCTGCAGGGACTTGGTTATTTTTTTCCAAATATTCCAGTAGGTTTACAATTTGTCTAACATTATATTTCATTTGTTTCCCTTTTATAAACCCTGAGGTCATTATGAATTATTTGTTGCATAACTGGCATTAATCTATTAGCTAGTATCTTAGCAAAAATCTTATAATCGGTATTCAAAAGTGAAATTGGCCTAAAATTCTCAGGTTTGATGGAATTTTGATCCTCCTTTGGAATTAGTGAGACAAAAGCTGTTTTCCAGGAAGGTGGTACTCCTCCTCCTACCTGTATTTTATTAAATAAGATTTTAAGATTTTAAAATTTAAAATTATGGCAAATCTTAAGGGATCTTTCTTGCCCTTAAAATGCCATGTCCCTCGCATAATAATAGAAATAGAGAGCTGCTGGTAGAGTGCAGGTGACCTACAGGCCATACATACCTTTTGCATCAGAAGCACATTGGAGCTGTCCAAGGGGAGGCAGGCTAGCCTGTAATTTGAACCGAATAGCTTCAAACAATTGCCCAAGTATCTTAGCCTGGACAGGATTTTTAAGCCAGCACAAGGACAGGATAGCAACAGCTTAAATGGCAAAGAAAATATGTTCATAGGAAGAGTGTTAGAATAAAAAGCGGAGGGAATAACACTAAGACTGTGAGTTAAGAGTTAAACTGCTAAATGCAGGTATCCTCTAGCATTCAGAATGAAGAGAAGCTGCCGAAATGCTGCATCCTTCTGCACAGATTCATTTTATTTCCCTATTTTCATAAAGCCACCATTTCTCTCAAGGTCTTTAGATTTGATTTGCAGGAATTGCAATTTGTTTTTTCTGTTAAGAGGGCATTCTGTCATGATAATTTTTACTCTGAGGACAAAGCATGGGAAACAAGAAAGGTGGCAGGTTGTTGGAGAAATTACTGTTTAGTGTAAAGCATAACATATGCATATGCCCTTCAACCAAGTGTTTGTTCAAATGTACTCTTTCACATGCATGCACATGCTTTTAAATAAAGGCAATTTATTTTCCATCAAATTGATGAGAATTGTCTGGAAGAAAAAAAAAAGAAATATTTGACATAGTAAAGCTAGCTTGGAATATTGGAGGTAAATTTCTTGTCATATACATTTTTTTTTTAAAGACTAAAGGACAAGAACTAGCTTTTTTTTAAATATGTAGTTTATTATATAAAAGTTCTATGTAAACATACTCATCTTAAATTATTTACAATAAAGCCTTCTTTATTATTTACAATAAAGACTTCTTTACTATAACCTTGCTCCACGAATGGGGGACCTGACTAGTTGAACCTTCCAGATCTTTTCCTTAGGTCTACAGAAGAACATCTCTCCTCTTGAGATTGTCATAATTGATTTTCAACATTCATTATGTTACTCTCCATTTCCCCAAAGATAAATGGGTTTTCCTTCAAAATCCACAATACTACCAACTTTGTATTTCACTGAAAATGTAACTTGCACTCCTTCAGATGGGAGGTGGGGGAGACAGTTTTCATGGGAGGGATTTCTCACCAAGCCCCTCTTCCCTATGCCTATCGTCAACTCCAGCATTGTATTTCAGTCTGAAATAAGGGCATTGCTGCAGGGGTGAAATCCAGCAGGTTCTGACAGGTTCTGGAGAACCGGTAGTGGAAATTTTGAGCAGTTTGTAGAACCAATAGTGGAAATTTTGAGTAATTCGGAGAACCAGCAAATACCACCTCTGCTGGCCCAGAGTGGGATGGGAATGGAGATTTTGCAATATCCTTCCCCCAGGAGTGGGGAGGGAATGAGGATTTTGCAGTATCCTTCCCCTGCAATGCCCACAAAGCCACACCATGCCCACCAACCACGCTCACAGAACCAGTAGTAAAAAAAATTGGATTTCACCACTGTATTGCAGCCAACTGTTCTAATCTTCTTCACCCAATATTGAGTTAACATCTTGTTCATGGAACTAACAATGATCTGATAGAAGGATACATCCAAATATTTGAATCACTTAATTTGAGCAATCTAAAGGAACTGAAATATTTGAATGCATCTTCCCAGTGGGACAATGGGAGCTCTGTCAACAAGCTTTGGTGACTAGGAATCAACAGTAAAAGGATGTCACAGCCAGAGTCATAAACTCTGACAGACAGTGCTACACTTTGCCAACCCTAATAGCAATAACCATGGTCCTGCCACAACAAAAATTTTCAGAGCTAAGGTCATTAGCCATCTGTTATATGGCATGCAGATTTGTTGCTATTATGACTCATGCTCAATTAAAGCAATTTCATCTAAAATTTTGAGAACTCTGCTGTGGGTTTCTCATTGTGTATCAAATTCCTTCCTGAGATTGGAATCTGACATAATTTCCATGAAGACTCATATGTGGTTTTGCCGCTTGAAATACAGGATTAAATTACTTTTCTTTGGCAGCATTTTGGCCACCTTGACCTTGCAAGATTATTTTATATCCTCATAGAAGACAAGCTTCATCACAGGCATAAAGCATAATGAACTATCAACCCATACTGTACTATCTTGGTCCTGAGAGAGTTTGGTCTAAGGAGAATCAAAGGGCCCTGATATATATAGCATGACCTAAGCAAATCCCCAACATTCCATTCCATTCCATTCTACTCTACTCTACTTTATTCTATTCTATTCATTCAATTTGGCACTGCCCAACTCCACTGTCTCTGGGAGGCTTAAAAAGTAATATAAAATAAAGTAAAAATGCAATAAAGATAAAAATAGAATAAGTGGGAAAATATAGCAAATAACATCCACTCATACACATATACCCAACAGGGTGCCTGCAACCACCTCAGCCCAAAGCCTTGGGAGAGAAGCCAGTTCTTTAGGGCTTTCTGGAATGTCAACAGGGTGGGAGCCACATGGACTTTCAGGGGAATTTTATTCTAGAGAGCAGAGGCTATGACAGATGAGGCACCCTTCCACGGCCCTGATAGGCAATACTGTTTGATCAAAGTGACCCAGAATGTGCCAACCTCTCAGCTCATATAGGCCAGCAAGAAGATGTTATGGGAGATAGACTAGTAATGAATAGATTTTATAGGTCATAACCCAACCTTGAATTGCATCCACAACCACACTGGCAATTAACTCAGCTCCCAAAGCAGGCATATCACATGAACTCATACCCACCACTGCCTGTGCTGCTGTACTCTGGACCATCTGAAGCTTCCAAGTAGTCTTTCAGGGCAACTCTATATATAGATATTTAGTATTTGAGTTGTGAGGGGACTAAGGCATGAATTGAGTAACTGTCTGAAGGGCCTCCCAATCCAGGAAAGTACAATTAGTATCCTTTTGCTGAGGTATATAAAAGCTTTCCTAGACATAGATGCCACCAGCTCACTGAGCAGTAAATGTGAGTCTAGAAGGCCCCTAAATTTGTGCACAATTGGAGAAGTTCAATTTCCTCAAAGGTTAAAGATGGTTAAAGATGGAGTATTTCAAAATTGGTAGGATTGAGTCAAGTTGGTCCCTCCCCATCCAGGTGCATACAACTTCCAAGCACTGGGATAGAACTTTAAGATCTTGGTTTGGCTATCATGGGGTCCAAAAATATAACTGGGTATCACCAGCACACTGATGATACTGAACCCAAACTTGTAGGTTACCTTGCCCAGAAGTTTCATGTCAGAGATTAAACAGGAGAGGTGAAAGAGTCAAGCTCTATGGCACTCCACTAAGAAGTGATTTCTTCCCCCACATCCAACACTGACTGGATCCAGGTCCCAAAGAAGAAGAACCTTCGTAATACAATACCCTCAACTCCCAACTGTTGGAGCTGTTGTGGAGCAGGACTGTTTAGCAGGTCATTCTCCATACCAACTATTTAGCCTCACCCCCTTGATTTCTATATGAGTTTTCTTTTTTGTAGATATTTGAGTCAATAACATACATCTTCATGTAAGACAGACTTTGCCCCTGCCTGAAGGTAGAAATCGGCTCCTATATGCTTCTTCCATATAGATGGCATATGCAACTAATCTAATAATGCCCTTTTTTATCTTATTCTTATGCCAGTTCAGAGAAAGTTCTCCTGCCCATCAGGTCACCAGGCAGTTCTTAGAAGAGCCAATCTTAATTTGTTTGGACACCCAACATTCAGAAACCTTGATAAGTGTAATGCTTATACATTTGTTTCTGTCTGTACCTCAGCTACAACGAGCCTTATTTTTTTTTCCAGTATGGCTCCTTTGATTTTTGATGTAAAATTAAAGGAAAAAAGAGAAGCAGGACTGGGGGCCCTGGAGTTTGTGTACTCATTGTTTAAGACTGATCTTTAATTTCCTCTCTAGTTCCACACTCTCTGCTCCAGAGAATGTATATAATATAGATTTGCAATGATACAGACAATTGAAGCAATTAAGATTTTTAACATACAATATTTTCTCATCCTTCTCCAGTAAAGTAGCCTGATTTATTTTCCTTTTCCTTTCCTTTCCTTTTTTTTTTTTTTTTGCACACTACCAGGTATAGACAAAACAGATGCTAATATTTTACTACATTTTTGCCAAGGAGAGATAAAGGGATTCTTGTTCATTCGCAAGTGACATAAGTTCAGATGTCCTGGGGGCAAGATCTGCAAATGGGTGCATTCAGTTTTTGGCTGGAGAAGAGCAGCATTTGGCAGTTTCTGCAAGCTCTATATTTTCAGTGCTGTATGATGATGATAATGCTTTAATGTAGTGGACTATCAACATGCCTGTTATGAAAGCACTGGGAGTATCAGCATAGATCCAAAGCAGACAGTTTAAAAAGTGTTCTGATTTCATTTACGCATGTCATATTAAGTCTTGAAAAATAGTTAGCTTGGAAGCACATGATGCTTTGGCTAAAAAGAAGGAAAAGAGTGTCACCACATAGCAACTTAGCTCAGAAATTGTTTCAGTAAATGAAATTCTGTTCAATCAGTTCTGCACATAGTATCATAAAATGACATTCTATCCATGTCTTTGGCAATATTTTTCTCTGGTTAAATTTTGGAACAAAAGGAAAAAAAAGCCTCTGGATAAATGGAAATTTATTGTCATATGTCCATTCCATATAAGCCACTTGAGTACATGTACATGGGATTATTTTCACTTCAATTCTTTATATATTGTCCAGCAAAGTTGTCCTGGATAAACATTAATTAAAAGGATAATTCATTTTTTGTTTTCATTGTTTTCATTTTTATCCTGCATTTTTGATAGAAGTAAGCCAACAAAATAAAAAATATATAAATAAAACAATTTAAATGACATTTTAAATCAAACAATAAAGCTAAGTAATTTGAAACTGCTAATAAAATTATTTTTAGTGATGATATTGGAGGAAAAGAAGAAACTTTGATATTTGCTAAGAATGAACCTTTTTATATAGAATTCACCAGCAAAGAAACAGACCTAAATGGAGATACTTTGAAAAAAAATGTGTCTGTATTGACAATTTCTTTTTGCTTTTTTCATCCCCCCCCCCCCCCTTAATTTAAAAGAAGAGAAGGAAAAATTTTGGACCAGGATGATTTGTGTGAATCAACCCATCCACTTGAAAGTCAATGCTGCAAGCAAAAATGTTCCTGTGGCTATTGCTTAAATTCAGTGCCAGCACTTTTTGTATTTTTGTATTTATTTTGTAACTCTATAAAATTACAATTAAATTATATTCAGTGCTGAGAGATGGTGTGTATCAGTTCCTTACAAAGTTTTTGCCTGTTGCTGACCCTAGTGTTGATTCATGACATTGCCAATTCTTCAGCTGCTCCAATCCCACCATCAGGAATTTGTTATGAAGTTGTGGTTAGTCTTGCCGCTCTTATGAAGTACAGTTTTCTTTTAAAAAGCACAACATCCATTTTTTTCATATGATTGTGATTAGGCAGCCTTTAAATAAGCAGAATGTGACAGACACTGTGACTCATGCTCAGATGAACTGTACTGTAGTTTTTTTGGCTGAAATGAATGTTTAATTGCAGAACATTTAATGCAGGGAAAGGCATATGCAAAATAGGTCAGAGAGCATGAGGATATCCTGCTATGTTGGGCTTTATCAATTTTTCATAATGAAATTTTAAAAAAACAGAAAAAAATTGAAACAAGACTAGGTCATTTCCTCCACAAGGGGCCTCCTGCTCCTGCTCTGTTGTCAATTAGCTTATTTGTTGTGGACCTGGCCCTTAAAGAAAAGATGGGTGAATGAATGCCTAACGTAGCCATTTCCACCTCAAGCACTTTCCAGATATATGGATAGATGAGAGAAGTTCTAGAATTCTCTAGCCAGCACAGCAATTACTGAAAATTCTAGGAATGAATATTTACCTATTCACCATAATCTAGAGGTTACTCAAGTGGGGGGAAGATTGGCCAAAGTGATATTTTCAGGAAGTCCCACAAATTCTGGATTTGTTAAAGAGCTGAACCATTGGGCCTTGGAATTTCCAGAATATTTTAGCCTATTCTGGTCATCCAATTTACACATTGGAAACTGAAGTGAATTTCATTCACTTCTGATATTGGTTTATAACCAGCAAGGAATATCAAATATTACAACAAGTTAGTGATGGTAAATCTGTAGAAGTAAGGATGCTGTGCTGAATGTATACTGATTGTTCTTTTTTAAATTGTAGGCAAGTAGAAATCTAAGTTATCAAGTAAGTCATTGCTGTGAGTAATGTGGGAGCTTCAAACTGGGATTTGAAATTTCTGCTATTCTGCTATTTATTACATTCCCCTATTCTTTTAAAAATGTCTTTATTGATAAGAATATATAGATAGGATATTTCCATGCTATAACAGATACTAACACTGAGCCAAATTTTAAATCAAATCAAATTGAATTGCTTTGAAGAGAGTTGTGGCTCTCAAAAGTAAAGTAGGATAAAGTAGTTCTCCCAGAAGGCCAAGATCATACTAGTTCCTTCCAGGGTTCAGTGAGTAATTTTATACTTCATAAGTCTGTACTAAGTCAGATAATAAATCTTGAAAAATGCTCTCTTGCTTCCACTTTGCCATATATGGAAGGCATATTTTGTAGGTAAGGGAATGAGAAGTTTAATGGCTGTCAAGTCCATCCTTTAAAACAGAGAAGACTATATTGGCCATTTGTGTACAGTGCTTCACAGGAAACTCTTGTTCAGTCTTATGCAATGTGTGTCTTTTTTCTATTCTTTCTTTGTGGAAGAAGAAAGAAAGTGACTTTTTAAGTGACTTTAATGAGACAAGATTTGTTGTTGTTACTTGTGCACTACCAGAATTTGTCTTTTCACTCAGTCTTCATTCTTACAATCCATTCTTAATTATTTTTCTAATTATTTCCCCAAAATAATTCCATTCTTTTGTGCATGTTTCATGCTATCTTCAACTAATCTGAGTATATAAACATGCAATACTGTATGTAAAAAGTAATACAGAGCAAAGAGTGATCCAGTTGGAGGAGAAATGGTGCCAAATTATTCCAAAAATAGGGTTATGTTATTTTTTTCTTCTCAATGTTTTCCCTTTTACAAATAATATTATTCATAGTGTAAAGGATGCCAACATTTCTGGAAGAAAGAGCTGACTTTTCAAGACGTAAAATCTTTATAACAGTGTTTACTTCCATTTCCATTTCTCTCCAGCATTAATGCTAGTGTCAGTCAGCATCCTTCAGGCTCTGTTAAGAGTGGCCCTCGGGAAATGCATGCCAAGGTAAACAGATTTAAACATGAGTCTGGTGTTAATTCCAGAATCTGGGATATAGATAGCTAACTCAACTTCTATTACTGTGGCTAAACAACATAATAGTTATTAGATAATCCAGTCTTTTGAAATTAATAATGGATGAAGTCTTCTTATCGTAATTAGAATTAAGGAAAGAATTGCAAGCTCAGTTAGAGAGTATTTGGTAAGTTATACTGCTAATTTTCAAAAAATGTTATTGTCTTATTTCTCTATGTATGCAATCCTTTTCCAGTAGCAAATGTGTTCAAAATTGCTCAAAGCAGTAAATACAGCCCAGAAATAAAACATTGGATTGCACTGGGTCATACATCAATGATGAACATGAACAGAATATGGAAAACATCAGCCTGGTAACCAAATGTAGATTAGTCTACTCTGGGGTGCTCCCTGTAGCTACCTATAGTTGTGAAAGTTGGACCTTAAAAAAAGCAAGACAGGAAGAAAATGGACTTGTCTGAGTTGTAGTGCTGGAGAAGACTCCTGCGTATTCCTTGGACAGCAAAGGTGGCTAACAAGCAAGTATTGGAGCACATAACACCAGATATGTCACTGAAAGGCAAAATTACGAAAATTGCGTCTCAATTATTTTGGTCATATCACATGGTGGAATTCACTGGAAAAAGCAATTGTGTTTGGAAGAGGTAGCAGTAAAAGGAAACCAGGCCACTAAAGAGCACGGTGGCTGGATACCATCAAAGTTGACACCAGCCACAGCATAGAAAACTCAAAGAAGTAGTGCAAGATTGGAAGGCGTGGAGAGACCTGGCCCATAGAATCTCCAAGAGTTGGACACAACTGAATGGATAACATCACCATCATCATCATCATCATCACTATCATCAGTGCTTTTATGTTAGTGAAAGAGAGCATATTGCCCTGGTGGTGCCAATTTACATACTTCATCCTTTCCCAAGTGTGTGCACACATGCCTGCACATACACCCTTGCATGGATGTAAACAGAGTAAACAGCTATCACAATCACACCAGAATTCTGTCTTCAGCAAGGAAAAAGTGTTCTTCAGTTTGTCAATTCCCTCACTGGCCTAAGTTTTTCAGGTTGTCAGAATATGATCAACTAAGCCACCCATCGGGATTTAGGCTGTGCTGCACATGGTTACTTTTGGCTTCCTTTGAAAATAAGGGAGTAAATTAATTCTAAGTATGTCCCAAGATCCCTAAACCAGAGCGTCTTTTGAAATGAATGCAGACCGTGTCATACAAAATATTCTTTCATCATTTTTTTATTCAAGCAAATAACATAAACATGCAAGATATTTTAAAAAACGAGAAGAAAGGAACAAAAACAAAAGTGAATAAACATTTAGGAGTATAGACACATACATATATGCATTAATCATCTATGTATGTAAACATTTTAAATATTTATATTATTTCCATTCAGAAGGATAATTCTATAGGGGAAAAGGTAATCTACTACTAGGAAATAGTTAATGCAAGTTTAAAATAAATAAATGAATACCAAATTGAAAAAAACATTTTATTATTATATGTATTATGTTTATTTGTTCATATATTTATTAATCAAATTTCTAGGCCATCCAACTCTAACAATTCTCTTTGGCTTCACATATACAATGATTAAATCTACCAGAAAAACCCAAAGATAACTTTTTCCAGAGGGAAGAGAACAGAATTATCTGCTCCACTAGCATAGACACAATTTAATTTCTGCCAACAGCAATAGGTATCCAGACAATACCCCTGAAAAATATGTGCTGCTTTTTTCAATATTTTAAACTGGTAATATGTACCAATCTGAAGACAAGCTGGACACAATATGAAAATATTTTAAGGGTTGTTTTATGATTTTAGAAGAGTACAGTACAAAATATGCCCAAAAAAGTTAATTTAAATCAGTGAAATAATTTCAGAAAAAAATGCTTTGTCAAAATGTTGCACAGTGTTTGGGCTACTTATATTGTGATAGTGAAGATTTCAAATTTCAGGGGCATTTCTACTTAAAATAGAGTTTCAGTGGTTAAAGCCCAGCATTTGATATTGTTCAATAGTGGGAGGGGCAAAGGGGAAAGTAGGAGGGATGTCAACAATTCTATAGAGAAATTCTACAGAGGAATTATTGAGTCTGTCATCTGCACCTCTATAACTGTCTGGTTTGGTTCTGCAACCCAAAAAGACAGACACAGACTTCAGAGGATAATTAGAACTGCAGAAAAATCAATTGCTACCAACCTGCCTTCCATTGAGGACCTGTATACTGCACGAGTCAAAAAGAAGGCTGTGAAAATATTTAGACCCCTCACATCCTGGACATAAACTGTTTCAACTCCTACCCTCAAAACAACACTATAGACCACTGCACAGTAGAACAACTAGACACAAGAACAGTTTTTTCCCGAACTCCATCACTCTGCTAAACAAATAATTCCCTCAACACTGTCAAACTATTTACTAAGTCTTACTATTAATCTTCTCATCGTTCCTATCACCCATCTCCTCCCACTTATGACTGTATGACTGTAACGTTCTTGCTGGTATCCTTACAATTTATACTGACAGTTTCCTAATATGATTTGATTGCTTATTTGTTCCCTATGACTATCATTGTACCTTATGATTTTTGATGAATGTATCTTTTCTTTTATGTACACTGAGAGCGTATGCACCAAGACAAATTCCTTGTGTGTCCAATCACACTTGGCCAATAAAGAATTCTATTCTATTCTATTCTATTCTATTCTATTCTATTCTATTCTATTCTATTCTATTCTATTCTATTCTATTCTAACAATGTCATGGCATTGTGATGCCCCACCTGTTTTCTACATATGTCACACTGTTGGAAGCATGCCCATACAGCAAGTTTGGGTGAATGTAGGAAAGTGCCTAGGAATGGAGCCTTCAATCACCTTTCAAGTGGCCAGCCAGGCTATTTTTGGATGCAGATTTAGCATAACCAAAGAGTATTAGATCTACATTTGGAAAATAACATAACTGGTTGCTTATCAATAAAATATTCAATTGTGGAGCCATCTCCTTCCTATTTCTGTTAGCCCTTCAAGGTAGACCAGACTTGATCCCCAAAATCATGAACACCAAAGCCAGTTTTATTATAGGGTTACATAAACAGAATCTTGCAAGTCTGAAGTCTAAAGAGAACTAGGGAGAGTCAGGTCTGAGATTCATTCTGAAATCCCATTCCTCCTTTGGGCCAAAATTCCTCTTATCTGCCTGTTGCTTTGGCGGCAAGGATGCATCGCTTAATGCATAATTTGGGACAGAACCAGCAACAAACAGCTGTCTTTCTTTCCCATTTAGATCAATTGGTGCACCAATTCTTTTATCCAACACAAATCTAACACATTTTTAAAAAGATTTAAATATATGTTTAAAACAGATCTAGTATTCTTCCAGAAGGGCACTAGACCTACGCATACCAGCAGCCTGTAGAAAGATACATCTGCTGGAAAAAATGTTCCAATCGCCAAAGGGAGAATACATGTCCACAGTGCCCTGCCTAAAGGAGTCAATAGGAGTTTAGCCAGTTCCTTACTCTGAGCACATCATCACCAGCATTGTAAGCCAGGTGCTGTAGATACTTTGCAAAGCAAGAACTGTGTTAAGAGAAGACAGAACCCACTCCTTTGACAATGGAACAGGTAAGGACGAATTTAGATTGCTTCCATAGCTGGTTGTAGATGAGACAAAGGTGAGGTCATGTGGTTTCATCCTTTAAAACAGTGGATTAAATTCATGCCTCAGTTAACAAGACATGAAGAGGCGTTTCTAAGGCACATGTGACAACTGGGCAAGATTAAGGAAACAGGAACTGTACAGATTTCACTAAGGTAAAGAATCTTGGAAACCTCATTTATAATGAGTTCAATAGGATAGAGTCTGAATAATTTGAAATGTTTCTTTCCAAGTTTCTTGCTTTTCATAAATAAGCTACCTCACGTAAATATTATTGAATTTAATTCTGTGTTGAAATAATACATTTTTTCAAAATGTATAACATTACAAGAAAATAAAAAGTTACCAATGGACTTGCTTCTCTTTCTTGAATCGGAGATGATATGTCTAATCTCCAAAGTATTATCCATGTATAAGACACTTTCACAAGCAAAAAAAAGGGCAAGATCCTGACCCCCAGGAACTTGTAATCCATATATTTACAGTGGAAAAGAGAAAGAATTACTGTAGAGAGAGAAAATGTATAGTTATACAAACAAGCCATTTAATTCTATTCTTGTTGATCCAAGTTAAGTTCAATTTGTTGTACCCGGTTGGGGTACAAGAAAGGAGGGGCAATATAGCTAGTCCTTGACTTACATTCATTTAGGGACCATTTGAAGTTACAACAGCACTGAAAAAAGTGACTTATGACTGTTTTTCACACTTACAACCATTTCAGTATCCCCATGGTCACATGATCAAAATTCAGCTGCTTAGCAACTGACATGTATTTTTGATGGTTGCCATGTCCTGGGGTCATGTGATCACCTTTTGCGACATTCTGAAAAGCAAAGTCAATGGAGAAACCAGATTCACTTCACAACTGTGTTACTAATTTAACAACTGCACTGATTCACTTAACATTTGCATATAAATTGCATAAAATAAATAAATGAATAAATAAATTTGTGGCAAGAAAAATTGTAAAGTGGGGCAAAACTCACTTAACAACTGTCTTGCCTAGCAAGGGAAATTTTGGGTTCAACTGCAGTTGTAAATTGAGGACTACCTGTATAGGATTGCTACAGTTTGGCTGCAAGTATGAGAAACAATTAGAGAAATGTCAGTCATAGAATGTTGTAAATGTCATAACTGGGAGGAGCCAGGTATCAGTGGTCTTTGGATGATCTTAAAATTTATAAATAAATACCAGACTTTTTCTTAGTGTCATCCTGATTTGTTAAATATGACACATTTTTGATATTTATTATTATGCATGCTTACTGTAACTATCTAAAAATTGGGTATTGTGGGGGCGGGCAGTGGGAGGCTGCATGCAATGTTATGTGTAAATAACCGAGACAATGCTGTTGTCAGGTTCATTGGCACAGCCTTGGCAGAATTTTCCAGATATTAGAGTGAGTGGCTTGACTATACTGTACTGTACATTCTTTCTTGCCTTAAAGTCTTCATGATGCAGCAGAGCTAGATAAGAATTGTGGCTGCCTCCTTAGAAGAAGTGAGCTACTGAAGGGCCCTTTTTCATCATGACACTGAAAATTCTCTTTTACATGAATTGCAATTTTCTCCCTCCCCTTCACTTCTCAGCCTTGGGCAGTTATTGGCGGCTGACATAACTGACATCTGGCCTAAAGAAAGTCAGGCTCTCAGCTCCCACAAATACATCATCTGAAGTTACTTAGAGCCCACCGGTGTTTCCTGAACTGAATTGATGGCTTTTGTTTTCCAAATCTGTGCCTGTTATAAATTCAACAGAAAACAGAATCTGTTCGCCCATTTTTTATAGGACTACCATGAAACAGTTCCTGATTACATCACCGTAATTTGATCTTTCAACAGGATTGTGGCAGTTATACCATTCTAGCCTTGTATAGTAAAACAGATCCAAGTCACATCATGTAAAATCATTTGTTTGGAGTTTCTTCTTGTTTGTGGCCACCCATGATTATTGGCAACATTCTTGATGATGAGTTTTCCAAACCTTGTCGTTTGGTTAGCAGCTGACTGATCGGTTCTTGGCTTTTTGAGCTGTTTCTTTAAAAAAAACCAAGAAAGAAAAAAAATCCTTGGTAGTTTAAATGTTTATTCTTCTTCACCTTGATTTCTAAAAGTGTCAGACATCTGATAGTCAGGTCAACTTTCAGGAAATGGCAATTCCAGCTGAAGACAGTACATTGGCCATTTTTTATTTTTAATACCCCCATTTTAGTCATATTTTTCCTTCCACTGCATATTGAAGAAAGCCATAAGTGTACTAGAGGAAAAAAAGCAACCTTGTCAGTATATAGTCAAGATCATTTGGATCTAATTTAAATGAAATAATAAATATCAAATGATATATTTTCTCAAACTGTCTTTTTCAGGGGAATTGTGTTTATATTTAGCTTAGGATTTTAAAATAATGCAACACACATTATTTGGTGTGTAAAGGAAGATCAGTTTTGATTCCTACACACACTTTAATTTATTCTTTTTTTTTTTAATGAAGTTTTATTGAATAAAGAATGTATTACAATTCAAACTTTACAGTTCGGCAACGTGTAGTCATATTGTATATTTACAGGTGCGGTATCTAATGAATTATATAAATATTATACAATTTATACATAGGTTTTTATAAAATCAATTACAATGAAATTAAGATACAATAATATATAGATTTAATTAATAGTTATACATTGTCCCTCATAAGAGTTAACTTTTGCATTTATTTTTCAACCACCTATACCACAGATCCCAAATCGTGTAGAATTCTGAGTCCTCCTTCCCATTTAACACATACGTTAATCTGCACATTTCTCCGCAGTCCAATATTTTATTGACTATCTGTTCCTCGGTTGGACATCTTTTCTCTTTCCAATATCTGGCATAGGAGAGTCTAGCAGCTGTGACAATATGAATAATCAAATATTTCTTTTCCTTAACAAATGTTCGTTTTAGCACCCCCAGGAGATAAATTTCAGGCAAAAAGTTAATATCCTCATTTAATATTTCTTGGATCCATTTTTGTATTTTTTTCCAGAATTTCCTTGCTTCAGGGCACGTCCACCACATGTGGTAGAAGGTACCTTGGTAATGGCCACATTTCCAACACTTGGGCTTGCATTCGGATATATCTTTGCAATTCTAGATGGTGCTAGATGCCATCTATACAGCATTTTGTACTGATTGTCCTTATAGCTAGTTGCTCTCGTCAGTTTGAGGTTGCTGTTCCATATTTCTTCCCAATCATCTAAGTTTATCTTTGAGTCAATATTTTTCCCCCAAGCAATCATTTGATCTTTGAGTATTTCTCCTTCTCTATCATATTCAAGCAGATAGGAGTATAATTTAGCTAATAGTTTATTCTCACTGCCCAACCATACCTTATCAAAGCTGTTTGTCCCCGTCTCTATTCCCTCTTCCTGCTTGTCTTTCCTATATCGGGATTTAATTTGTAGATAGGGCCACCAATCAATATGAATCCCTTGCTCCCTTAAGATCTCATTTGATTTGAGGTTGCCACTGTTATCTAGAATGTCTTGATAGGTAAACATTTTCTCTCTACTTATTGTATTTGAGTAAATCATTGCCTCCATTATGGAGATCCATTTTGGGATTTTTGAATAATGTTTATGCCTAATTTCTTTCCATGTCTTCATTAATGTATCTCTAACTTTGTGTCGGTGGAAACATATCCCTGCCCCCTTTCCTTTATCCCAGAGATAGGCATATCTATCTCACACTTTAATTTATTCATCACATTTTGGAATGACGCATATTCCTCACAGAGGGACTCTGGGCAGTGTACAATAAAAATGAAACAAAAATTCATAAGTTAATTATACAAGATTTCAGAGATATATTTATGAACTGAATATTCTTATTAGCCAATTTCACATTTTATGTGTAAATATGTGGTCCTTAACAATTAACTTGAGTGCATACTTACTGCCTGCAAGAAATGCTCTGCAATCTCAAATGAAACAAATTCAGTTTATTAAAAATCTGTGTTTTTATTCAAACAATCCAAAGTTACAATTTTAAATTAAGTAAACGTTCCCCATCCCCTCTATACAGTTAGCAAATGCTTATGTTTGTGACTCTGAAGGCTCTGGCTTTGAAGTACAGTCCTTCCAAATCGAACCAGGAATTTAGTGGTGATTTATTACTATTTAGACAAGTGGTGAGCAGAGAGTTACTCTATGGAAATTCTGCATATTGTACCTGTCACAAAACACTACACAAACCAGTGAGACAATTTCCCTTTGTTCCATTCTCTAGAATTCTTGTTTCTTTTTATACATCTAGCTGCTGCCTCCTCCTCTTCTTCTTTCCAACAGCTTCCTTCTGTATTCATGCAATCTTTGGCAAAGATTGCATGAATACAGGTGTCTTGACAGGTTGCATTACTCAAATAAGCAGAACATACAAAGGTATACAGATATGCTAACTTCCCTGTAAAATTTATGGAATTTACACTATTTGTGGGATTTGAATAGTTAAAAAAGCCAACTGGGGATAGGTTTTAATTATCAGTTATCAGGAAGATTCCCTTACCTTGAGCTCTTGGGGAAAAGGTATAAATGTAGTGAACAGGAAGGAAGATGCACTCTTCTTATTCAACATGTTGCATAGTTTTTCCATCAGACTTTATCTCATGCAGCAGTTAGAAACAATGTTAGAAAACCAATACTTATCTCTACATGTTAAAATCAGTTTGGAGACTGGACTGGACCTGGCTTGCTTAAACAGCTTCCTGGTCAAAGGAAGCAGAGTGATAAAGCAGCATGGCTGGAGAGTGGGCAAACGGGAAAAAGACACTTCTAAGTCAGGCACTTGAAAGGGATCCATCATTTAAAGCATCTACCCACAGTCCTCCTTTCCTGCTCCAGCACACATTAAGAGCAGAGATTGGTCACTGTTTTTCATGCCATCCTTTTGTGGGAGGTGAAATAAAGCCGTGTGAATCTACCAATCCTTTTCTTTAACTAGTCATGCATTAAAACATTTAGAATTGCATCAATTGCTGGTCTCTTTAGTGGAAATAATTTTTATTTGAGAATATTTTAGTTCCAGCCCAAGCACTGGTGGGTTATGTTTCCTTTTCTTCTCTACAATTTATTTTGCTTCATACATCCTCCTTTGCATAATGTTGCTTATCCCTCCTAAGAACAGCATTTTTGACATGGATGGGGAGTAGCCAAATGGATAACTTCCCTATAGCCTGAGAGTGAACTATTTTCAGGGTTGTAAGTGTTATGTCCTTTAGAAGTCAGCAAATAAATTTCATGTGAGCAATTTCAAGCCATGTTCCAAGAAAAGTAGACAACTTGCACAGATTATGAAGCTAAGAGAATTTGCATAATTTGCTCCTCCCTCCCTTTCCCCCCTTCCTGCACACTCTTTTTCTCCCCTTTTCCCTCTCAAATTATTATTTTTCTTTCCAACCAAGGTTTGGTTTTGTAGGTCAAGGGAGTAATCAAGAAAGGAAATAGCTTATTGAAGCCATGCTTCTATTTATTGAATTAATCCACTTTTTCTGATGTCTTCATTCTTGTTAGGACTCTGCATACCTGATAGGAGTTCAAAGTTCCTTCCTTCCTTCCTTCCTTCCTTCCTTCCTTCCTTCCTTCCTTCCTTCCTTCCTTCCTTCCTTCCTTCTTTCCTTCCTTCCTTCCTTCCCCAAGAACAAATCTGACACTTCCAGAGTTTGCATGGTGATTCATTTTGTCTTTCTATCATCTTGCAAACAGGCACAAAATTGGGTCTCAGTCTGACCTGCTTCTGAAGTGTGGCCTTGGTATGCTATAAATTCTGGTGCATATTTCAGCCTGCAGAAGATCCACACATCTGATTGAACTCTCTCTCCCTCCCTCCCTCTCCTCCCACCCTCTGTATGTGTTTGTGCATGTGTGTTAGCCTAATACCTAGTGGCAGGACCTTTAATGGTTGGGTTCTGGAGCCAGGTGGCTATGGGTGTCTTTTTTCCTCCCTGGATGGTATTTTCCCTTCAGGCTCTTTTTGTTCAGTGAGACATATGTATTTTTCATAAGCAATCATTGTTGTACATCCAAGCAATAATTTCTATAATGCTAGAAAGGTGATTCCTGGTCACAGCCCCCCAAGGAATCCTCCATCTATGTTGTATTTCCATCAAAATGTAAATCCTCCATAATGTCACAGTGATAATTTTCAAATGTATTTGCAAAACTCCACCACCAATCCACCTGATGCTGCCATCTAGTGGGATTATTTTTATTTGCTTTCCTTTTCCAAACAAGTCCATCTTTAGCATGCCATACATCTCTCCTTTACTAAGTTTATTTCATTTACTTGCTCTCAACTAGCTTCCTTACAATCAAAATTATAATCTAAATTATTCAAATGCAATAGGGGATAGAAACGATCTGTTATAATAAAGAAAAAATGCTGTGGTCATATTTTAACATTCTGAAGAGACTTTTCAAAGTCAGTCCAAAAGATTTTGATAAAGACCAAGAAAAAAAGAGACTCTTCATCCCCGTATTTCACATATTTAACTTATATATTTTAGCACTGTTAAGGTCAGGAATTTGTTAGTTATTTAACAAATACTATTTAACAGCAACCACATCAACCCTGGAATGGTATATAAACCATTTAATTGCTATTAAAATTATAATCAATTCCCCTATTTAGAGCCCATTGAAATAATTCAGTCACAAAATGGTCAGAGAGGGAGTTACTGTTTTCAGGTACTTTGAAACCAGCAAGATGGATTCCTGCTGGGTCTTAAAGCAGATTAAAATTCTACAAAGTTGTCTCTTCTAGCATAGTGGATTGGATTAACACATCGAGAGTTGACCCAGAAGCTTTGAGATTTCCAGCCAGCACAATCAGGTGTGTGGAACTGCTGCAGGCTGAAAGATGCACCAGAATCTACAGCATAACAAGGCCACACTTCAAAAGCAAGTCAGACTGGGACCCAATTTTGTGGCTGTTTGCAAGAGACAAAATGAATCACATGCAGACTCTTGCAAGGTGTCAGACATCTTTTCCTTAATACAGCTCCTAACACCTGCCCCACAAATATGCTAAATATGGTTGAAAATGTTGTCCCCCTCCTCTCTGAGATCCACAGATTGGATACTGGCAGGTCACAAATGGTCTCTGGGCTGCAATATTGCATATCCATATTTGGAAAGGGTTCATATATTTTTCAATTTGTTGGGGAAAAAAACCTGTTAAATTTATGCAACAGTACATTTGAAAGGGTTTTTTCCCCTTTAAAATTATATATGAGCTTACATTTTATTTTAGGTTGCATCTTTATTTTTACATTTATGCATCACATATATAAATTCAAAAGGAATGGTAATTAAAATTACATTAATAAAAAGTTTTGTGGTAGCATATTTTCAATATGCTCAATATTGAAAATATTCAAGGAATATTCAGTGATCCCATCAACAGAGACACAGTTTGCTAAATATTCCATCAGCTATAAAAAGAAGCCTTTTGTTAATCTTTCAGATATTTATTTATTATTTATTTATTTAGCGTATGGCAAATACATGGACTTATAGTGATTCAAATGTTAATGTCCAGTCCACCCAGCCATTCGAGGACAGGATGATCCACATTGAAAAAATCAGACATTAGGCCGGTGCAAGCTCCCGATGGACACTCAGGCACAATGCAATGGATATTTTGTCGAGGAGCACCATAGTCACACTGAGGGGTAGAGATACGACCCCACTCAAACAATGAGTCCTGGCAGACACCATGCTGGGCACGGATCCCGCTCAGAGCCGACTAATGCTGGTGAGGAAGGTCAAAACCTTAACAGCATTGCCCTGTATTTAGAGAGCCAGGAGTTCTACAAAGATGTCTGACTGTCAACTGTCGTTAACTGCCAATTCTTCAGTGTAGTCTGGCTGCCAATTGTTATTAGTCATTTGGTTCACACTACGTGCTATCCAGGGTGCACCACAAGGAGGCGAACTAGCATCACACCCCATAGCTTTCAGATATGAAAGCTTTAAACAGAGATATAAGCATTTATGCATTACTTAAACTATGAATTTGAAAAGATTAGAGCATTCACAGAGTGTAACCTAACTCAGCTTTTGTTAATTGCTGCTGAGAGAAGCTCCATTGTAACCTAAAGTGCCAACTGCAAAGATAAAGCCGCCAGGTTAATTGCCAAGTAGCCTAGCAAAGTAACTTGTGAAATGCAAAATGTGAATTCTGCTTGTTGTAACTAATGTGAGATAGTACCCCCTAACAAAGCTCTTGGCTATGTGCTAGAAAATGTATTCTTTTCCCCTTTCTGAGGTCCTTTGTTTTTAGAGCTCTGAAAAAATCTTGAGGTTTGCATGAACGAATGGATATGAAATTATGTTTTTAACAATATGACTGTCTGTGCAAGCTGTGTAAACTAGAAGAAGTTCTAGAAAAAGTTTTTGCGTGTGGCTTTTGCTTTTTCTCTTTCTGCCTGCTTTGTTTAAGGTGGGAGATAAAAGGTCACCCAGCTTAATCTTGATCAATAATAAAGCTGAATATCAGTGGCCTTGTGTTCAGAGTTTCATTGGATTTATTAGATTCTGTGCTGCACTCAAAAACCTTACAAATTCATGATTTAAAAATCTTTTTAAAAATACTATATTTCAGTGAACTGAGAGAGATGATCCAAATCATTTTTCTCAGTAAGATTAAATTATTGTTGTTGTTGTTGTTATTGTTATACTTTATTCATTAAACATAAAACTCAGTCAACTGAACATTCAAAAATTATTATTATTATTATTATTATTATTATTATTATTATTATTATTAACAACAACAACAACAACAAGTTGGGAAACAATTCATTTATGCAATTGTCTTGTTTTATCCTATCCATTTGTGCCAAAACAGTATCTATTTGTATACAGCCAAAAATCACTGCTCTGGACCAACTGTACGAGTTCATCATAAAGCCAAATTTCACTTGCTATTTGAGTGTATCAAGATACTGTGTATTCATAATTGGACTACACAACCTGATGATTGAAGAAAATGTTACAAAGAGTTCCTAATGAAACTCCCAAACACCTTGTAGAAGTGACTGAAGAATAGATTGTAATCATTGTGGGGTAATTTAGAGTTATGGGTATTTTTCAGAACTACTGTATATTAAATGTTCCAGTATTTAATTGTCCTGCAATTATTTCATCCAGATTACTCTTATTTGTTTTTCTGATATTATCCAAATCTTCCTCTTCTCAAGAAGATTTGGGACATCATCAATAATCAGTATAATATAACCTATATATATAAAAGCAAAACCCACGCACGCCATAATCACGAAATCTCCAGAACCGTAAAGCCTACAAACTTGAAATTTGCCATGTATGTTCCTCTTGGCTTTTAGGTGCTCACTAAGAAATGATTTTTCGAAATGACCATTAGAGCATTAGTATTTCCTATATTATGATTAACATGCTCTGATGCTAAGGAGTTCTACTCCCCTTCCCCACCTGAAAAGAAATCTGTTCCAAATGCAAAACACAAGCAGAGGAGAGGAGTTTCACTTTCAGTTTTACTTTCACAGCAGCAACCAGGGGATAGGATAGGGGAGGCTTCTGTGGGGCAAGGCTGAGGAACAGAAGGGGATAGGATAGGGGAGGCTTCTGTGGGGCAAGCCTGAGGGACAGAAGGGGATAGGATAGGGGAGGCTTCTATGGGGCAAGCCTGGGAGAGAGAAGGATAGGATAGGATAGCATTCTGTGGGACAAGGCTGAGGGAGAGAAGGGGATAAGAGAGGCTGATTGTAACTACTCATTAATTTTCAAGCTGTAAGTGTAGATTTATCAAGCCCAATCACATAGTTTCATAGTGAAGCACGGTTATCCAGCTAGTATAATATATATAAGTATAAAAAATGGAAAGAGGGACACATAGCTAAAACAGAGTAACAAGAAATAGCTCAAATCTGCAAGGACAAAATCAGGAAAACTAAGGTTTAGAATGAAATAAGATTTGCAACAAATGCCAAGAGTAATAAAATTTCTTTCAAAATGTAAAATCAAGAAAAAAGTTAAGGAAACAATTGGTCAACTAATGGGAGAAGTTGGCAAGGAGGTGAGGGGTAACAGGGAGAAAGTGTAATTCATTCTTTGCATTTGACTTTAAACAAAAGGAAAAAACAAAGCAATCTATCAAAAGCAGTACCGTAAAACATGGATTGGAATACAAATCAAAGTAGGCAAGAAAATTGTAAGAGAGCACCTATCCACCCTAGATGAGTTCAATACACCAGGACCAGGTGGATTGCATTCCAGGGTTCTGAGGGAGCTAGCAAGACATAGTCTTAGAACCACTGAACCAAATCTTTCAAAGCTACTGGAGCATCTGAGGACTACCAGACAACTGGAAAGAGTTGATGTGGTTCAATCTTCAAAAAGAGGCAAAGAAATGGATCCAGGAAACTATAAACCAATCAGTTTGACATTAATACCTGGGGAAATCCTGGAAAAAATAATCAAGCAACGGATCTGCAAATATCTAGAAATGAACAAAGCTATTACTATAAAAGCCAACATGAGTCTGTTAAAAACAAATCATGCCAAACAAACCTAATTGCATTCTTTGACAAAGTGACTAAACTGGGCCGAAGCCATGATGGCCTGATGTTTCCTCTTTGCATTGGGTAGACTGGGCCTAAGCGACGCGGTTAGACTGGGCTGAAGTGATGCTGGCCCAATGTTTCCTCTTCAGATTGGGTAGACTGGGCTGAAGTGATGTGGGCTGGCTCCTTACATTTTCCAGGATGGCCCCACAGGCTGGATCCGACCACATCACGGGCCAGATCTAGCCGCGGGCCTTGAATTTGACACCCCTGGTCCAAGGCAAGAAAAACCAAATGCACAGGTATAGAATAGGTGGTACCTGGCTCAACAGCAATAACTGTGAAAGGAATCTAGGTGTCCTAGTGGGCAGCCACTAAAGTATGAGCCACTAGTGTGGTGCAGCTACCAAAAAGGCCAATGTAGTCTTAGTGCGCATCAACATAGGAATAGTATCACGTGAAGTGATAGTACTGCTTTTTTTTTTTTTTTTAATTTGATTTATATGCCGCCCTTCTCCGGAGACTCAGGGCGGCTTACAATGCGTTAAGCAATAGCCTTCATTCTTTTGTATATTTTATACAAAGTCAGCTTATTGCCCCCACAAACTGGGTCCTCATTTCACCTACCTTAGAAAGGATGGAAGGCTGAGTCAACCTTGAGCCTTGGCGAGATTCGAACCCTGCAGTAATTGCGGCAGCTGGTCTTAATAACCATCTTAATAACAGGGTGCCTTAAACCCCTGTACTACCAAGGCTCTTGCTTTACACTGCACTGGTAAGACCACATTTGGAATACTATGTCCAGTTCTGGTCGCCATGATACAAAAAAGATACTGTGTCTCTACAAAGAGTGTAGAGAAGAACAACAAAGATATGTACGGGTCTGGAGGCTAAACCGTATGATAAGCCTTTATGGGAACTAGGTATGTCTAGTCTAGCGAAGAGAAGGACTAGGAGTGATATGATAACAGTCTCCCAATACTTGACGGGCTATCATAGAGAAGAGGGGGTTGATGTATTCTCCAAAGGACCTGAGGGCAGAACAAGAAGAAATGGATAGAAGATTATTAAAGAGAGATCTAACCTAGAATTAAGGAGAAATTTCTGACAGTGAGAACAGCTTGCTTCCAGAAGTTGTGGGTGCTCCATTACTGGAGGTTTTCAAGAAGAGATTGAATAACAATTTGTCTGGAATGGTATAGGGCCATGATGGTGAACCTATGGCATGCATGCCACAGGTGGCATGTGGAGCCATATCGGTGGGCACGTGAGCATTGCTTTAGCTTAGCTCCAGCACGCATGTGCGCACTGGCCAACTGATTTTTGAGCCTTCAGGGCCCACCAGGAGTCAGGAAATGGGCCATTTCTGGCCTCCAGAAGGCCTCGGGGTGGGGAGGCCATTTTTGCCCTCCCCAGGCTCCAAGAAAGCCTCTGGAGACTGGGGAGGGCAAAAAAATGGGCCTACCGGGTCCAGCATGCCATCATGTGCCAAAAGTGGTGGGAGCGCGGTGGGGTTGCATACCCTGGGGGCAGGGCACATTGAATTATGGGTATGGGCACATGCTTGTGTGACCCTCCCGTGTTCCCCCCACTTTTGGCATGCGACGGCAAAAAGGTTAGCCATCACTGTATAGGGTCTCCTGCTTGATCAGGGGTTTGGACTAGAAGACCTCCAAGGTAATTTCAAACTCTGTTATTCTATGATTCTATGATCCTTGATTGCTTCATCTTTGATTCCCTCTTCGCTTTTCTGAGTATGCAGGTAAGATTATTATTTTCTCTTTTCACAATTAGACTAAAATCTGCCATTTCACATCATTGTAAGGGGATTTGCTAGATACAATTGAACCAAATCCTACATATATTGAAATATAATATAGTAGCAATAGTACAGTGTCACACATTGAAAATGAGTCAAAAAGTAGTATGTGGGAATGCTTATTTATTTACTTAGATATTTTATATGCCCACCTACCTTACATATAAACTCAGGGCAGCCAATGACATGTTGAACTTAAGGGTGGGCAAACATCATTAATTCTGGATCACTAACAATTTGAATGACTTGAAATAATTATGAGCTATTATGTTATATAATTCAAAAAATATTACTCATGTTCAAATACATCTCTACATGCATACAAGATCCTATTAATGAAAGATACACAAAAATGAACGAAACCCTTGTCCTGCCCACCCATGCCTTGGAGGCTGGTACTAGTATGCAATGGTATTTCCTCTTTGCTATCAGAATGACTGTATCCTTCAGCACAGATGGGGAAAGAAAATTGCTCAGATTTTGCAATAAAAACAAGGTTGGCTATGGGAGCACCTGCTTTTCACTGTTTAATAAAACAGAGGTCCCTTCATGTCTGCTCATCTGTTTACTCTTGCACAAATTATTTTTTGTACTCCATTGACAAAGATAAATGATGGGATTAATATATATTGAAGAAGTCTCTGTGAACAGTTTGCAAGCAGAGAAAAAGGATTGGCATTATTTCCCTCAGGTAACACAGCACAGACCAACTGGATTAAGACTCATTTGCTGTGGGGCTTAGATGTGATCAAGCACCATTAGTGGAACATCATTTAGGAAAATTGCTTTTTTTAAAATGAAATTAGACTGACTTTCATTATCTTGCTTAGGCCACACAGGAAAAACTTTTTTTGCCCCCAGTGGGAGAATAAAGATCTGCTATGCAAAAATATACAAGTGTTGATGATTTTTATCTTTATCTACAAATACAATTTTGATTAGTCTACTATTCAGGCACCACTGAAGTGGTAAGTAGTTAACAGACATTATTACTTAACCTTTTGTAAGATATGTACAGGGGTCCATGGAGTAAAGCAAGGGGCATGACACCATCATAAATCTGCAATTCATTCCTTTGTATATATGTAATGGTGGCATTTTCACAATGACATCATACCATGTGTGAGGTTATTGCTATCAATGCCACTGGAGGAACAGTCCATCTACAGGTTAGCTTCTAAGAAAAAGTTCTAAAGAAATTGTACAGCGATTCTATTTTTTGCTTCTTAACACATTTGGCTACTGGAATAACAACAGAGATGGAGCTAAGTATAAAAATAGATCACTAAAATGATTATACCTAATCGCTTAGGACAGACTCACAAAAAGATAATTATGACCAAATTCTGACAGCCGTGACCAGGGGGGCCTTCGCACAGGTTCGCCTGGTGCGCCAGTTGCGCCCTTTTCTAGACCGAGATGACCTTTGCACTGTCACTCATGCCCTGGTTACTTCCCGCTTGGATTACTGCAATTCCCTCTACATGGGGTTATCCTTGAGGTGCACCCGGAGGCTCCAACTGATCCAAAATGCGGCCGCGCGGGTTGTAATGGGAGTCCCTCGTTACTCCCATATAAATTCGGCTTTTCGACAGCTGGGCCTCTTTCTCAGTGATTGCATTTTAACCACTCAACAACCAGCCTGCATTTATGGCCATTGGCAGCATCCCACAGTCATGTGATCATATTTACTTTCAGTTAGAAACATTGCAGACAATGGGTTTGCTTAATGACCCCGACATTCACTTAATGACTGTGGATTCATTTAACCACCATCACAAAAAGTGTCATAAACCACAAGCCAAGGTGGCACAGTGGTTAGAGTGCAGTACTGCAGCTACTTCAGCTGACTGCTAGTTCAGCAGATCAGCGGATCAAATCTCACCGGCTCAAGGATGACTCAGCCTTCCATCCTTCCAAGGTGGGTAAAATGAGGACCTGGATTGTTAGGGGCAATATGCTATTTAGTATACTGTCTTTGGTGTAAACCGCCCAGAGTCCTCGGAGAGTGGGCGGCATAGAAATATGACTAATAAATAAATAAATAAATTTTATTTTTATTTATTTTATATCAAATTTATATACCGCCCTTCTCCCTGAGGACTCAGGGCGGTGTACAGCCAAATAAAAACATAGACTACAAACATTAAAATACTATTAAAAAGATATATATAAATTTGGCCCCATAATTAAAAAACAATGACAAACCAGTTAAAAACATTTAAAAGTATTAAGCCAGCCCAGCTTGTTGAAAAAAAAAGTTTTAAGGACACGGCGGAAGGCACCGAGGTCTTGGATTTTCCTTATCTCTGGGGGCAGTTGGTTCCAGAGGGTGAGTGCCCCCACAGAGAAGGCCCTCCCCTGGGGGTCACCAGCCTACATTGTTTGGCTGATGGCACCCCGAGGAGGCCCTCTCTGTGGGAGCGCACAGGTTGATGGGAGGCCGTCGGTAGCAGCAGGCGGTCTTGAAGATTTCTAGGTCCTATGCCATGGAGCGCTTTAAAGGTGATAACCAACACCTTGAAGCGCACCCGGAAGACCACTGGGAGCCAGTGCAGCTCACGCAGGAGAGGTGTTGTATGGGAGCGCCATGCAGCTCCCATAACTATCCGCGCGGCCGCATTCTGGACCAGTTGGAGCCTCCGGGTGCCCCTCAAGGGGAGCCCCATGTAGAGAGCATTGCAGTAGTCCAGGCGAGAGGTGACAAGGCCATGAGTGACTGTGCGCAGGGAATCCCAATCAAGAAAGGGCCGCAATTGGCATATCAGGTGAACCTGACAAAAAGTCCCCCTGGCCACAGCCGTCAGATGTTCCTCCAAGGACAGCTGCGTATCCAGAAGGACTCCCAGATTGCGAGCCCTCTCTGAGGGGGCCAAAGACTCGCCCCCAATAGTCAGAGATGGAGTCATCTGACTATATTGGGATGCTGGGAACCACAGCCACTCAGTCTTGGAAGGGTTGAGTTTGAGCCGGTTTCTCCCCATCCAGATACGCACAGCCTCCAGGCACCGGGACATTACTTCAAGGGCATCGTTGGGGTGGCCAGGGGTGGAGATGTACAGCTGGGTGTCATCAGCGTACTGGTGGTACTTCACCCCAAAGCCATGGATGATCTCACCCAGTGGCTTCACATAAATGTTGAACAGAAGGGGTGAGAGAACTGACCCCTGAGGCACTCCACATATGAGAGGCCTCGAGGTCGACCTCTGCCCCCCTGCCAACACAAACTGCGACCGGTCGGAGAGAAAGGAGGAGAAACACCGTAGCACGGTGTCCCCCATCCCCAACTCTTCCAACCGGTGCAGCATGATACCATGGTTGATGGTATCAAAAGCCGCTGAGAGGTCTAACAGGGCCAGAACAGAGGAGCAACCTCTGTCCCGAGCCCTCCAGAGATCATCTACCAACGCGATCAATGCCATTTCCATGCTGTGCCCGGGCCTGAAACCCAACTGGAACGGATCTAGATAAGACGCTTCCTCTGGGTACTGCAGAAACTGTCGTGCGACCACACTCTCAACAACCTTCGCCACAAAGCGAAGGTTGGAGACAGGACGATAGTTGGCTAATACTGCCGGATCCAGGGAAGGCTTCTTGAGGAGAGGCCTCACCACCGCCTCTTTCAAGGCCATGGGGAAGTAACCCTCACTTAACAAAGCGTTGATAATTCCCTGGAGCCAGTCTCGTGTAACCTCCCGGGAAGCCAGTACTAACCAGGAGGGACACGGGTCCAGTAAACATGTGGCCGCACTAAGTCTCCCCAGAATCCTGTCCACGTCATCAGGGGTCACAGAGTCAAACTCTTCCCAGATAACATTCTCAAGACTATTCCTCATCACCCTGCCTGAATCTACCCAGTCAGAGTCCAACTCCCCCCGGATCTAAGCGATTTTGTCATACAGATATTGTCCGAAATCCTCAGCCCTGCTGAGGAAATCAGGGCAGTCATGTGATGACCCATTTAATGATGGCACAACATAAGACCATAATTCTGGGCTCAGTTACAGTCATAAGTCAAGGACTACCTGTAATGAGCTGGGAACAGCAGCCCTATAATACAGTTAGGTCTCAGTAGTGCAGATAATGAATCTTACAAAGTGATATTTGTATGGAAAATATGGTAAATTGGTTTAGCTAGACAGAAATAGCCAATGAAAATGTTTTTAAATTTTTATGTCTTTACACACGCATTGCTGTGGCCCAGTCTTGTGGGTATACAATATTTTTTGTCCGAGTGCCAATAATGTCCCTCTGTAGCTCAGGTCACGCCTACTTTGCCTCTGTCCCATCAGTCTTTTCACTCGGTCGATTGGATTCAGACCTGAGTTGCCTTTCTCTACGTTTCTTTTTGGACTTTAACGTCGCTTAATCAATTGCTCTCTTGGACTTTTACTTATTTGGTGCTTGTATTGGGAGAGCTGTGTGTCGTGGGATTGGTGGAGGCCTCCGCCCGGGCTGCCATCGGTGAGTTTGCGTTCCTGGGGCTCCAGAGGTTTGTCTTCGGATGCCTCCAAGGATAGTTTGGCATGGGTGTAAGAGCTGGTTTTCCGGCTTGCCGGTATAACTGCCTTCACCTTCGGAGTTCTCCGCACCACAGGTGGCATTGGGGTCCCTGCCAAAGGTCCGGCATACTCCGTTAGTTGGGAGGACGCTTCACGGCGGTTGACATTTCCTGCCATTTTGCTTGCGGGTTTGGCAGCAGCGGCGCTGAGGGGAAAAGATCTGGCTTGCACCTGCCATTGTGGTGCTGTGACGTTAAAGTACAAAAAGAAACAAAGAGAAAGGCAACTCAGGTCTGAATCCAATCGACCGAGTGAAAAGACTGGTGGGACGGAGGCAAAGTAGGCGTGACCTGAGCTACAGAGGGATACGGCACAACTCAATTCCAATGCAATGTCGCACGAAATAATTAAATCAAAATGAAAATAATTCAAAATCTATGCAAATTCAATTTAACAATGCAATCGGAAACATTGAAATGGAATCGTAAAATATTTAGTATAGCGTGTGTTGCTTTAACGTCCAACAGATGGCGCTGTTTTTCAAAAAACCATGTTTTTACCTGTCACAGGTGTGACATCTATATAATATAGGTATATAAAAACATGTGCATATTCGAATGCAATGTTGTGTCAAAATTTCAAAGCAATCGGTGAAGAACTTTCAGAGATTTACGATTTTGAACAAACATTTACATTTTTATTTATATAGATTAATTAATGAAATATTACACTCAATGATAACAAGAATATACCTATAATGTAAATATATTGTTAACAAAGTCATAGAGTAGTTATAGAAAGTAAAGTAATAATGAAAAAAATAAGTTACATTCCTAAAGGTATCAGATAAAACTTTTATTGTGGTCGATGTTCAGTAGAAGTAAGGTGGAATAAAAAAGTAAAAAATACAATAAAATAAAACTACATATAAACTACAAATATAAAAGCACACATCTAAAAAACTCTTTAAAACTCTTTTAAAATGGGACAGAAACAATAAATTACTTAGGGAAACATAAATGAACAGGCATAGAAAAATATAGCAAAGTAAATCTATCATAATATAGACCATTCTACAGTGGCAAGCTAGGTGCCCATTAAAAATGGTTTGTGGAACAGCTCGTCTTCTGAAAGATTTTAAGTACAGCTGCACAGAACCTGGCAACATTGTATGTTGTAGCAGGATTTGTGTCTGAGATCAACAAGAAGGTGTAGAATTGTTCCGTGAATCCTGGGTATTTATGCAGTAATAGTATGAATGTCTCTGTGGTACATGTTCTCTTATTTCTACATGACCGAAATCACAGTTCATTGTTTGTTTGGTAGGGGGAATCTTCCTGTAACTGGGCTTCAGGGACAGCTGAGGAGAGGGAATGACCTTCGGTGGTTAGATACTTCAAGATTAATTAAGCATGCCATAGGGGAGGCAGAATGCCTGTTGGATTCTCTGGCAATAAAGGTTGGGGACTAGGTCTAGTTAGCATTCTATGTCTGCTATAGTCTATCTAATAAATGCTTTGGCCTGATCGTATCCCATGAAGAGTAGAAGACCTGGAGAGAAGCCCAAGGATGAGATTTTAGTTGTCCCTGAATATCATCCCTCGAGGATAGTGGGACAAGGTCAAGGAGGAGCTGAGGGAGATGAAGCGCCAGAAAAGACGCCTGGAGAGCGATTGGAGGGCCAGCCGGTTTGAATCTGACTGAACACTGGTAAGGTCTCATATTAAGACTTACCTAGTGGCGATAAAAGCGGCAAAATGTAAATATTTTTCCGCTCTTATTGCATCATCAGATAATCGCCCGGCAGCCCTGTTTAGGGTGACCTGCTCCCTGCTCCTTCAGGAAGCGCGGGAAGACCCCTTGGAGGGCAGAGCCGAGGATTTTATACAGTATCTGTATGATAAAATCGCTCAGATTCGGGAACACCCGGACTCCGACGGGGTAGATCCAGGGGGGAGGATAGAGGCAGGTCTTGAGAATATTATCTGGGAAGAGTTTGATTCTGTGATTCCCAACGACGTGGACAGGATGCTGAGCAGACTGAACGCTACCACATGTTTATTGGACCCATGTCCTTCCTGGTTGGTGCTGGCCTCTCGGGAGGCTACACGAGGCTGGCTCCAGGGGATTATAAATGCTTCTTTGAGTGAGGGTGTCTTTCCTGCCGCCTTGAAAGAGGCGGTGGTGAGACCTCTCCTCAAGAAGCCTTCCCTGGACCCGGCAGTGTTGGCTAATTACCGTCCAGTCTCCAACCTTCGCTTTGTGGCGAAGGTTGTTGAGAGTGTGGTAGCACGACAGCTCCCTCAGTACCTGGATGAATTGGCTTATCTGGATCTGTTCCAGTCGGGCTTCAGGCCTGGGTACAGCATGGAAACGGCATTGGTCGCATTGGTTGATGATCTCTGGAGGGCTCGGGACAGGGATTGTTCCTCTGTCCTGGTCCTATTAGACCTCTCAGCGGCTTTTGATACCATCGACCATGGTATCATGCTGCACCAGCTGGAAGAGTTAGGGGTGGGGGGCACCGTGTTGCGGTGGTTCTCCTCCTTTCTCTCCGACCGGTCACAGTCTGTGTTGGCAGGGGGGCAGAGGTCGATCCCGAGGCCCCTTGTATGTGGGGTGCCACAAGAGTCGGGCCTCTTGCCCCTTCTGTTCAACATTTATGTGAAGCCGCTGGGTGAGATCATCCATGGTTTCGGGGTGAAGTACCACCAGTACGCTGATGACACTCAGCTGTTCATCTCCACCCTGGACCACCCCAATGATGCTCTTGAAGTGATGTCCCGGTGCCTGGAGGCTGTATGGATCTGGATGGGGAGAAACAGACTCAGGCTCAACCAATCCAAGACCGAGTGGCTGTGGTTTCCAACATCCCGATATAGTCAGTTGGTGCCATCACTGACTATTGGGGGTGAGTCATTGTACCCCACGGAGAGGGTTCACAACTTGGGTGTCCTCCTGGACTCACAGCTGTCTTTAGAAGGACATTTGACGGCTGTGGCCGGAAGGGCATTTTATCAGGTTCGCTTGATTCGCCAGTTGCGTCCCTTTCTGGATTGGGACTCATTAAATATGGTCACTCATGCCCTTGTCACTTCCCGCCTGGACTACTGCAATGCTCTTTACATGGGGCTCCTCTTGAGGAGCACCCAGAGGCTCCAGCTGGTCCAGAATGCGGCCACACAGGTGGTTATGGAGCGACGCAGCGCTTCCATGTGACCCCCCTCCTGCGCAAGCTGCACTGGCTCCCGGTGGTCTTCCGGGTGCACTTCAAGGTTTTGGTTACCACCTTTAGAGCGCTCCATGACCTAGGACCGGGGTATCTATGAGACCGCCTTCTGCCACCAGTAGCCTCTTACCGACCAGTACGCTCCCACAGAGAGGGGCTTCTTAGGGTCAGTCTGTCAGTCTGTCTGTCAGTCAAACAGTGTCGACTGGTGGCCCCCAGGGGGACAGCCTTCTCTGTGGGAGCACCTGCCATCTGGAACGAGCTCCCCCCGGAGATACGGAGGATCACTGACCTGCGTGCTTTCCGTCGTGCCCTCAAAACATTCCTATTCCAGCAGGTCGGCCTGGCCTAACCTCTTTTTTAAACTGTTTTTAAATTTTTTAAATTTTAAATTTGTCTTATAAATTTGGGGTGTTTTAAATGTTGTTTTCTGGGCCAAATTATTTAATTGTATTTTAATGGTCTTTTAACATTTGTATTATATGTATTTTATCTTTTGGCTGTTCACCGCCCTGAGTCCTTCGGGAGTAGGGTGGTATACAAATTCAATAAATAATAAATAATAATAATAAAAGGGGAGAAAGGATAGTCTGATCCAATAGTTATGGCCATTCATACACAAGCTTCCTCATCAGAGTGGCACTAGTGACACATTTGGGGGTTTGAAGGGACAATTAAGGGACAACAGGGTCATAAAAATGGAGCTAAGGCAATCCTAAAGGTAATTTTACTGGATTTTTAATCATGCCAACTAACATGTACATTAAATGTTTCTTTGATCTCTTTTTTTTCACTCTCATAAACAAATGCAAAGCTTTTGTCTGAATGGCTGCTCTGCCAAGGGAAATGAGTTTTAGATTGCAATCCTCAATTTATACAGTTAAAAATGTTCTCTTTCTATCATTGCAACACTTCTGTTCCTTGTAAATGTTTGCAAACCACAGAAAGCTTATGCAAATTTGCCTTTTTCTTTTATTTCCCCAGCGTGTTTTCTAATATTGTGTATCAGAGTTTTTTTGATGTCTCATCCTATTTTAGAGTTGTTATGACCATGTTCATGTTGTTCAATCTCATCGACTGAATTTTGGTTTGCATTCAGTGCAACTTGGTATCAATTTAGGAAAGGAAAGGAAAGAGTCCCTGCATATTTAGAACTCTCAATAAATTGAATATCATATCATTCAAACTCGCAGTCATCGCGGCTTAGTTATAGAAATCTTTGGGGTCTGGAGTAAAGACAGGTAAAGGAAAATATGGCAGGGATATATGAATTATACATGGTATGGAAACTGTGGACAGAGAGAATTTTTTTCTTCTGTCACAGTAGAATTAAATGATAGAGTTTCTGGACCAGACAAAGAAAGTCCTTCTTTGTACAGTACATAATTAAACTGAAATGTTATGCCATCTAATGTGGCGAGGACCACTAATTTTATTTATTTATTTATTTATTTATTTATTTATTTATTTATTTATTTATTTATTTATTATTGTGATTTATATGCCGCCTTTCTCCCTGGGGACTCAAGGCAGCTTACAAAATGACAAATTCCAATACAAATCACAATGAAATAAAATTAAAATCAGCAACCCTATTAAAAACAGTTTAAAATTATGACAGTGTACCCCCAAACGGATCAGTTGAGTTGACGAAAGAGCCACGTCTTCAGCTCGCGACGAAAGGAAAGAAGGTCGGGGGCTGTCCTGAGCTCGGTGGGCAATCCATTCCAGAGGGTCGGGGCTCCCACAGAGAACGCTCTCCTCCTGGGGGCCGTCAGCCAACATTGTTTGGCTGACAGCACCCTGAGGAGGCCAACTCTGTGAGAGCGCACAGGATGGTGGGAGAGTGGCTGGAGATGGTCCTGAAGTACCCCGGGCCTAAGCCATGAAGTGCTTTATAGGTGAGCACCAGCACCTTGAAATGTATCCGGAGTGCCACTGGCAGCCAGTGCAGCTCACGCAGGAGAGGAGTTACACGGGAGTATCTAGACACCCCCGTAACTACCTGCGCAGCTGCGTTCTGGACTAGCTGGAGCCTCTGGACGCATTCCAAGGGCAGCCCCATGTAGAGGGTGTTACAGTAGTCCAACCTAGAAGTAACGAGGGCATGAGTGACCGTGGCGAGGACATCCTGGTCTAGAAAAGGGCGCAACTGGTGCACAAGACGCACCTGTGCGAAGGCCCCCCTGGTTACGGCCATCAGATGGTCCTCTAAGGACAGCCGAGAATCTAGGAGGACACCCAAGTTGCGGACCCTATTGGAGGGAGCAAGAGTTTCTCCCCCGATCATTAAAGATGGAACCTCCAGATCCCAGGATGCCGGCATCCACAGCCACTCAGTCTTGGAAGGGTTGAGTCTAAGTCTGTTCCTCCCCATCCAAACCCGCACCGCTTCCAGGCAGTGGGACATCACGGAAAGGGCAACCCTAGGGTGGTCAGGGGTGGAGATGTAAAGCTGGGTATCATCAGCATATTGATGATACCTCACCCCAAAACCACGAATGATCTCACCCAGCGGTTTCATGTAGATGTTAAAGAGCAGAGGGGAGAGAACCGATCCCTGAGGCACCCCACAAGTGAGAGGCCTCTGGGAGGATCCCTGACCCCCCACCCAAACAGACTGCAGACGACCAGAGAGATAGGAGGAGAACCACTGTAAAACAGTGCCTCCTAACCCCATCCCCCCCCAAGCTGCTGCAGCAGGATACCATGGTTGATGGTATCAAAAGCCGCTGAGAGGTCAAGAAGGACCAGGATGGAGGAAAAAACCCCATCCCTGGCCCGCCAGAGATCATTTACTAGGGCAACCAATGCCGTTTCCGTGCTGTGACCACGCCTGAAACCAGATTGGTAAGGATCGAGGTAGTCTGTTTCCTCCAGGAATTGAGGGAATTGCTGCGCCACCACGGACTCAACAACCTTCACTAAAAAGTGAAGGTTGGAGACTGGACGATAGTTGTTAAGAATGTCAGGGTCCAGGTTAGGCTTCTTAAGGAGGGGTCGAACCACTGCCTCTTTGAGTGCAGCAGGGAAGACCCCTTGCTTTAATGAAGCGTTGACAACAGCCTGGATCCAGTCTCCAGTCACCTCTCTGGCTGCTGAAACTAGCCAGGAGGAACAAGGGTCCAATAAACACGTGGAGGATCCCAGCCTACCCATAATCCTGTCCATGTCATCCAGCGAAACAGGCTCAAACTCAACCCAGATGTTTCCACCAAGACTAGCCCCTGTCACCTCAACGGACTCTGTCCAGTTGGAGTCCAACCCGGTCCGAATCTGAGTGATTTTATCTTGCAGAAATTGTGCAAAATCCTCAGCACGGCCCTGCAAGGGGTCCTCCCTCACTCCCTGATTAAGGAGGGAGTGGGTCACTCTAAACAGGGCTGCTGGGCGGTTTTCTGCAGATGCAATGAGAGTGGCAAAATAGTTACATTTTGCCACTTCCATCGCACAAGATAAGACCTAATATGGGTTCTTAGTTGTGTTCAGTCGGACTCGGATCGTGAGGATCTCCAACCACCCTCCAGGCGTCTTTTCCGATGCTTCATTTCCCTGAGCTCCGCAGTGAACCAAGGAGCCGCCCGGGATCTGCGTCAGATCAGAGGCCGCAAAGGTGCGATTCGATCCAGGGCCCCCACCGCAGCCTGTTCCCAGGCCGTGACAAGGGCCTCGGATGAATCGTGAGTTGAGGAGGTGGGAAATGACCCAAGCTCCATCAGGAACCTTTCGAGTTCCATCAGGCGCCTGGGGCGGAACCATTTTACCGGTTCCACACCCCTGCGACGGGGGATGGCAGTGGGAAAGTCAAGCCTAAGGAGGGAATGATCGGTCCATGACAGAGGGTCGATAGATAAAGTCCCCTCCCCACAATCATTTATCCACTGTCCAGAGAGAAAAATCAGGTCGAGTGTGTGTCCTCCAATATGAGTTGGGCCCTGTACAATCTGAGTTAGATCCATGGCCGTCATGGAGGTCATGAACTCCCGCACCAACTCAGATGTCTCACCAGCCGACGGCAGGTTGAAATCTCCCACAACCAAAAGATTGGGTAGTTCCACCACCAGTTCGGCTAAGACATCTAGTAGTGCAGGCAGGGCTGAGGCCACACAGCTGGGGGAGAGGTACGTGATCAACAGCCCTGATTGAACTCCAGGGTCCCATTTCAAAAGAAAGGATTCACACCCACCTATCTGAGGAACAGTGACCTCCCTAGGACTGAGACTTTCCTTAATAACTACCGCCACTCCTCCGCCCCTCCCCTGGAGTCGCGGCTGGTGAAATATCCGGAAACCTGGGGGACATAAATCCACGAGAGGGACACCACCCTCCGGCCCCAGCCAGGTCTCAGTGATACAAGCCAGGTCCGCGTCCTCCTCGTCAGTAAGATCTCGAACAAAGAGGGCCTTGTTCACCATGGACCTGGCATTCAAGTATACCAGCCGGAGTCCAGGGCTCCGCACTCAGTTGCCATCAGGGGAGCAGGATGAGCTGAGGGGGCAGGAGAGTGCCACCGCTTGAACAAAGCGGGGGCGCTCTCCAAGCCCCCCCCTCTCCCGACCTCCGCCTCTCCCAACCATCACAGGGATTGGAAGACCCTCTCTCCACTGAGCCTCTTCGTTCCATCCCCCTCCTCCCTCCCCCCACAACCATCCGACGGGCCCAATTGCTGAATTTTGATAGTTGGAAAGGGAATTGGACAAATTCATGGATGATCAGTCTAGAATAGATTATCAGAAGCTACAAGGCTTGGAGACTGCTAACTCCAGAATTATGACTGGCATACCCTTGGACACCAGATGTTAGAATAACAGTGAAAGAGAACTAGCATTTCCCTTTCCATGTTTGTGAGCTTCCCGACTGCATCTGGTTAACTATTGAATGTCACAAAATGCTGGATAAGATTGATTCAGCATGTATGTTCTCATGTTGTTGTGAATAAAAGATGGAAAACACAATTTGAATATGAGTAGAAGATCTCCTTATCTGGATTCCTCCCTTATTCAATTAAAATACAAGTAACTTTAATAAAAGAGTCATCTAGAAATAATCTGGTTTAACTTTAATTATTTACTTTGAATTGTTTATGACCAATCAGTAAGTAGCTAGCACAAATATACAGTATATTGTATGTTTTGTACAGATGAAAAAGATACATTTATTTATCTTAATACATGTTGCATTTCATCTTTTCCACCACCAGTTTATACTTATCTTCTTTCCAATTATTTGGAAAGTAACATATCCTACTAAATATGATATACAACATGTAATAAAAACTCCGACACTTCTGTAGTTTCATCCTCAGATAATGCTAATCAAGTGCTTTTTTGGATTCATAATGAAGAAGCGTGACAAAAGTATCATCATCATTTTATGAACATTTACAATTAAACATTAACATTTGCACCTAAAAGTGCTCTCTGCAAAGCTTTCTTTCCTCAGAAAAGAGAACTGAAACCAGATGGTGTGGCTCTGCTGCATAATATTTCAAGAGCTTTGCATCTGCTGCCAAGACCCAATTATGTGTGGAATTCCAGTAGCTCTTGAGCAACAATTTATAGAAAAATACCACTTCCAACATTCTTTCTGCAGGCGTATTTCTGGATCCAAGCCATACAGGTGAACAAAATATCTTAGGGGAGTTTTACTTTCTTGGATAATGTGGTTAACAGTACCCCACTATCAAAAACCAAGAAAGATCACGTTATGCATTACATATGTAATATATGTATTTATTGCATATGGATTATATAATTTTGTATTACTGCAAGATTTGTAAAATATTATATGATAAAAGGAACAAACAGAAGTTCAGTTTATCAACTGCTTATGGAGAGCTTACATAAATCTTGAAATCAGGTGAGAGTGGACACAGATGAAAAGTGTACTTTGCAATGTGGATGATGGAAGTAGTGATTGTGATTTCTGTTTACATAGAATGCAAACAATTCTGTGGTAAATTTATTCACCCGAGAAAGGGAAAAGTTTTTACTCAAAAACAATATATGCAGTGATTAACAAACATGAATAGTACTATTCTAGTCACACAGGGTATGAATGTCTCTCTAGAAATGGCATTCTTAATTTAATATTGGGAAGCATCACATTATGTCCATATATTTTCTAATCCAACCTTTCAATTTTTTAGCTTAGTTTCAGGCTAAGGTTAAGGTTGACTTGACTTTTATAAACTGGATGTGCGAACAATCATTTTTCTATGTAATTTGGCAGTTAGATGGCCCTCTACCTGATAATGTTTGAATTTCTTCTCTTTTAAACTCCTTCAATGGTGCCACCCTATCCAATAACAGTATTTTACGTATTACTATTTGTTCCCTTCCGCCAACAGTTCACAAACGAAAAAAGGAACTGCATATGGAGTGCCACACCTGTTTTCTTTGAGGTGAAATGTTTGTGCATTGGTGTGTGTATGGATACATGTGTATGTTTTTCTGTGTATCTATTATTTTGACTTGCTTCAATGTCTACAAATAGATGTTCTACAAAAGCATAGAACCAATTTTGATTTATAAGAGTTGATAGCCAATTACTTATTTTATTTACTAATACCGTACTAATATTAGTATCTAATATATCTTTATAATTAATTATAAGAGCCAGTTGGATAAGGTATCAGGCCAGAAAGTGGGAGACTGTGAGTTGAAGGTCCCACCTTAGCCATGAAAGCCAGTTGGAATGAAGACTGGAAACAGACACATTGGTTTGCTGAGCTACTTCTTGAGAGAAGTAGAGAACTAAAAAATGCTCAAGCAGCAGAGCTGGAACTTTAGGCAACTTTGGTGCACTATCAAGCACTGTGTGAAGACAAAGCTAACCCTCCCTGGGACAATAGGTGAGGGAATGTGCTAAGGAAAGGTGCTCCTAAAATTTAAATAGTTGCAGTCTGTGAGACCAAAGATTTGTCAGGATAAGGGAGCTAAAGAAAAAAACTGAGGAAATCCTTCTTTTCTGATATAAAGTAAAAGTTCTAGGACAGGAGTGACAATTTTACACACACACACACACACACCCAGTCTCTCAGTCTCTCTCCTCAATAATCAAAGTAACTCTGAAGGCTTATTAGTCTCCTTTGTGAATTCTGATATTTTGAAGGTACCACAGAGTTTAATTCTCTTTGGTCATAACTATTAATATTATTTTTGATCTTATGCTCAGTTTACCAGTGGGTAAGATGCTGAGAACTCCATTGCCTTCACAAGACTGTGTTAAGGGAGAGGAGCCAGGCCAAAGCAGTTTCTTTCTCCAGAAAGATAGATGGTAGCAGCAGAAAATACTACATAACCCATAACCAAAGCAGGAGAGAGGTCGGGCTCAAGAGAAAGGGGAAGCAGGATTAATACGTATCTTTCACCACCACAGTCATTGTGTACAAGATTTAGTTATCAGTCAATCAATTAAATTTATTAGCTGCAGAATCAACAATGGTCTTTCAGCACTTTATTGTAATAAGAACTTCATACATAAGAATAATATAAAATATAAGTTGTAATAAAATTAATCAAATTCATATTTAAAATGAACTGCTCCAGCACCAGCAGAGTCATCACTCTCCAATAGTTTCCAAACCAAATGATTGCAATACATAAAAGATCCAAGAAAAAGCATGTAAAATTATGCTTTAATTTGCAACCAAATTGATCAGAAAAGTCTTTGGACACCAAAAGAATACTAGTAAGGAAGCTAAACTATATTTGTCAAACAGGGAATTTAATACATATATGTTATCATCAAAAGCCATCTTGGGCATTGTCAAAATAAGAGATTTAAAAGTTAATGTTAATGAAGGCATGACTCTGGAAAAGACAATGAACTTTCTATGGCATATATATTCTCCTATGCAGATCAGGTTATTCTATGCAATTGCTATCTCAATATGTTTGTTTATTGTGCTTTCAAGTCAGTGTTGACTCCTGGAGTCTGCGTAGACAAATCCTTGCTGGGTTTTTTTGAAAGGCTTTCAGAAGTGGTTTGTCTCCTTGTTAAGGCTGACAGAGAGAGATTGACTGGCCCAAGTCACCCAACTGGCTTTGTACCTAAGGTAGGACTGGAACTCCCAATCTCCCAGTTTCTAGCCTGGTGCCTTAACCCTCACACTACACTAGATCTCTTGATATGAAGAACTGCATAAATGAGGAAGTGCTCTTTTTCTCCAAGTTATTTTTGGAAAATATATTTGAAGCCATTTACTGTCTTAACATTTATTTTCAATGGAGGACTATAATGGTTCCATAATGGCTTTTAAATATTAACTCTTGGGTAAATTGAATTTAATTAAACCATTAAATATGCAGATCTGCTGGAGAAGGAGATTGTTTATTTCAAGAATATACTTTCTCTGACTCAAACTCATTTTGTCCACTTGGTGGCTCCATAAGACAATGTAATCCAGTAGGAACTCTGGTATTGAAGCTCATTGGAAGTCTTATTCTTTCTAGGGTGAAACAGAAAGATCATATAATATGTTCTGAGATTCTCCAGGAAGGCAAAATACAAATAAGCTTAAATTATATGAATATCGGTTAGGAACGAACTGTGTATATTATTATAAAAATGATTTGTCTTAAAGGCAAATAGTTAAAAAGACATCTTTATATCTTGATTTAATTATCCAGTTAAAGGTGGCTTCATAAATAGAAAAATCAAATGATTATATAGGAGGTGTTTTGCAGTCACTGCCCTCAGTATGTATGCCCTGACAATTATGCATTACTGTATGCCTGTCTGAATATAGGACATTTAATATAAATAATGATTAAGATATTGAACTAAAATGGAAACTACTGAGTGACTTGAGGCCTGTTACTTTCTCTTAGCCCAGTCTTATATGACAGGCTGATGTCATGAGGAATACAATGAAGGGCGATCCCTTTGAATACAGCCTTGAGCACCTGGAGTTAGGGTAAGATGTAAAGCCTAACTAATAAATACCGATGGCATAGTCCAATAGCCCCTTATGGACATAGAACCTCTGTTATGTAAATCTTAAGAGTAAAAATGGGTGTTTGCCTCAAAGAATGCTCTGCTGGCAAAAGACAGAATGTACACTGAAATAATACAGAATTATCACCACAAATAAAATCTTAACCCCACATTATCTCCCTTTTCATTTGTTTTTAATCTGGGGGCTCTGGTAATGTATATTAGATAAACTCATAAAAAGGGCACATAAAATGAATGCTTAATGTCTACTCCATAATGGACATTAAAATTGCATTTGAAGAGGGTTGTTTCTGTCTTCCAGAACATTGAAAGGAAGGGGGCTGCAAGACCTTTGAGGTACCTAAGTGATTTTTTTTAAAAACTGCTTGTCCCTAATTACCCCTTTTCCCAGTGTCAAATAAAGTCATTACCCCCAAAAAAACATAGGCTCTGCCAAGCATATTGGCATCAACAGTTCCAAACTGAATCCTTAATTCACAAACAAGCAATTAAAAATGTCTCCATTACTCCCAGGATATGTCCAAATTACCCCTACATAGTTTAGGAATTGCTGGAGTTCAGAGTTCCAAATCATAGGAGACATATGGAAAAGTCCATGCCCATGTCCCCTTTATATTGCGGGTGGCATGGGGGCTTTCAGCAGGCTCTCTCAAGATGATCTTATTTAACAGGCAGATTAAATCCTAGCAAGCAATGCTTGATATATCTCAGTGCTACTCATGTACAACTTTATAGGTGATGATCAGCACTTTGAACTGGGTCTGGAAGCCTACAGGCAACCAGCATGAACATTTCAGAAGTGATATTATCTGCAATAATGACGTTGACCCATTAGCAGTCTAGCGGCCATCGTCTGAATCAATTACAGTTTCTGGGTTATCTCCAGAGGCTGATCTGCATAGACCATGTTACACTAATCCACTTATGTGATGATTGGGGCATGAATTATTGTCTCTAAACAGGATCTCCGAAAATGGTCAACATTGACCCTCAAAAGGTTGATGGGATTATCCATTATTGTTCCTATTATTATTGGTAGTACTACCACCATTAGTTAAAATAGTATTTATTAAATTATTTTCATATAATGTTTGAGGGTCAATGAACAATCTGAAACTTTATGAGAGGGTTGATGAGCTGAAGAATTTGGACCCCTGCTCTAAGGCATCCTCATCCAGGTAGGGTTCTTCCATCCTCTTCTTGCTATTTAAGCAGTAACCATGAATCCAGAAGGTCCCCCAGATTACAAGCCAATTAGTTCAAAGGGAGCATTACTTTATCTGAAGTAATTACTAAGATAATGTTCCAAGAGTTTTGTTGACATAGAGTAGCTTGGTCTTAGAGGAATTTAATCCTACCTTATTTCACTCCCTCCAAACATCCCCAGGTTTCACGTGGCGTAAGCATTCCACAGCATCCCATCTAGGGTGGTGACATAAAAGTCATCAACATACTAGTGACATATCCAAAATTGATGGTAGCCTCAAATTGATGGTAGTACTATAAGACCCTACACAGCAGCAACTTCAGCTTCAAATGCTGCCCTTCCTTCCCAGTTACAAATAGGAACTGCCTACTGAGGTAGGTGCAGAATCACCAAAGCACAGTGTCCCATCTTGCTCGTACCCTGCCTAGCTGTCCATAGGAGCTAGGAGAGACGTGGATTCATCCTGCTGGTTACACAACTCATACCACAGAGAATATTGACATCTTTAGGCACAGTGACCTCAAAGGAATTAATATTAACAGCACAAGACCCTACCACACTCACCACAATGAATTCTGTCTAACTAGTGTCCAAACAGAGCATTTCTTTTAGTAGGGTATTTAAAAATTCAGTGGCTAGTTATCAAGATCTGTTTTATATGCATAGTAATCATTTGCTGGCTTGGGGAATCTGGAGAGTACTGCAAAAATATAATGTCATACAAGTAAGTTATACAAATATTATTGTTGATAAGAAGATATCATGAAAGTAAATAGTGAGCAAATTAATTTAGCAAAATTAGTTCATGGTAATAATGGGAACAGGATTTGAACCCTGGATGAAATTCTGGGGAAAGATGAAGCAGAGACAGACCTCGTAAGACAGGAACACTCTGATACAATCTTAGCATTACCAAAGCATTGAAAGCTACTAACTCTTGCATCCTGACTGCTGTTAAGAACCAGAAAGTAATTTTATGATCTTGTTGTGTTTAAAAATGGAGATGAAAGTGTCAGTTTTGAATAAACAAATTCTCATGTAATAGCACATCAACAAAATCTTTAAAATTATGATTATTTTCAACACAATATTCAAATTGTGTGTTTCCGTTTTGATTTTACAATATATATACAATTTCACTGTTTTCCAATAATATTATACCTGAGTTAAGATAAACTGTGGGAAAATGCATTTCGGTCACTCTTAGAAACTTTCATAAATGCTCCCAGCTCTGCATACTTGTCACTTTATTACAAGATTGCAGAAAATAAAAAAACAGCAGACCATGTCTGATATAATCCCTTGATCTGTTTCTAATCCATAATAATTGCTTTGAGGCTCACTAGGACAACAGAATTATCTTAGAGCAGGCTAGATAATTCTTAAAAGGTTTAGATGCAGATGACTTTGTCATTCATACTTGGAAAAGAAAAAAAGGACAAATTGCTCTGACTTTGCTCCATGCTCTGATTTGAATATTTTTGCAGATAGAAGAGAGGAGGAAAGAAAATATTAGATACATCTAATATAAATATTAGATGTATATAGGTACTGCTGCTGTATTCACATATTATTATTATGCTATTTTCTCTATTTGTGGATGAACTCTTTTCCAATACCTAGGGAATTGTTAAAACATTTTTTAAGATACAAGAAATGTTTTAAATAGTAAATGGTTTCATATTTATCTGCCATATCAAGCTTTAAGAGATCAGTTACAGATGGAATTGCTACAAATAGAATCTGCATAGCTCCTTGAGTTCTTGAAATCATTGAGGGAAAGAAGATGGATATAGCTAATTCCAAAATCTTATAGTAGAGGTTTCAATGTTCCAAAGTTGTCCAGACCCTTAATTCATTTATAACTTTCTTAGTTCAAGTATTATTTAGTTTTTTTCCATTTATTTCAAATTCTTTTGTTCTTAAACTTATAGTTCTTTTTTCTTTGGTTCAGAACTGAAGATAGACTTTCCAGGTGGCTTTTCAAACTTATCATTACAAAGATCTCTAATAGCTTTAAGATTGTAAAATAAGCAATGTCTGAAAGTGTGATTAGTGAACCTAGTGTCCATTATAAGGTTCTGTCGTAGTTGTCAGCATAATGGCATATCCCTTCATCTTCCCGTGAAAAGCAGCTATCTGGAGTACATGTGGGCAATCTCTCATCCTCTCTTTGTCTGGAGAGATTCCAAGGCACCAGTTCTTTGGTCCTTGCTCTGGCATCTTTTCCACTCTCCCTGAGTGTTTAGCTTGTCATGCCTTTTGCAGAAGTTGCCTGATTGCTGGCTTTGAAGAAGTCCACCTGCCATCATTTATCTGAGATTCCTGGTAAGGACTTTCTTTCTTTATCTTATTGTGTTCTCGAATAATTTTTAATTATTTCCGTGTGTTAATATTCTCTGATTGCTGTCTTTGGTCTTTGTTATTCTTGTATATTCTCTGATATTATGTACTTATGTCATTTTCTTATAGTGCCTTCTAAGTTTCTCATTTTGGTGTGGTCATTGATTCTGAATCAAAAAGAATGTGTAGCACCTCTCACCCAATCATGCTGGGATGGGGACAGAGCTATAGACATGTAATTGGTGAAAAGAGGGTGAAAAAGGAGAACTCTGTGGCACTCATGCTTAAGTAAGCAATGACTTGACTTCTCCTTCTTTTCCCACCACTCCCCCACTGGAACTGCTGACTCAGGAATAAGCAGATCCACTATAGCAGAGTGCCTCTGAGACCAAATGTTTACAATTCACCTGAAAGACACATAGTAATGAATACTGTTGAGTTACCTAAAGGGACCAAAGGAGGTTCACTTTTCCCATTCAGATCCTGATACAAGTCATCAATCAGCATAAGCAATGTGTTTTTCCCCATGTTTGAGACGTGGAAAAGGATCAAATCACTTCCTGTAGTTGTAGCTAAGCCACACTGCCCATAAACTTCGTTCCAAAAGAGGAGGTTATGGAAGGGATAATATCAATCAAATATGGATTGATCTAGAGAGGGCCTCTTCAGAAGAGGAAGAACCACTAGCTATTTCAGTCAAGGCAGCATCACACTGTTACCCAAAAAGCTGTTTGTCGTCTCCATGATATACCATCGACCATGGTATCATGCTGCAGCGGTTGAGGGGGTTAGGAATAGGGGGCACCGTTTTGCGGTGGTTCTCCTCCTTCCTCTCCGACCGCTCGCAGTTCGTGTTGGCAGGGGGACAGAGGTCAACCTCGAGGCATCTCGCATGGGGAGTGCCGCAAGGGTCGGTCCTCTCGCCCCTCCTGTTCAACATTTATGTGAAGCGGCTGGGTGAGATCATCCGTGGTTTTGGGGTGAAGTGTCATCTGTATGCTGATGATACTCAGCTGTACATCTCCACCCCAGACCACCCCAACGATGCCCTTGATGTGATGTCTCGCTGCCTGGAGGCTGTGCGGGTCTGGATGGGGAGGAACAGGCTCAGACTCAACCCCTCCAAGACTGAGTGGCTGTGGCTTCCGGCGCCCCGATATAGTCAGCAGGTGCCATCGCTGACTATTGGGGGTGAATCTTTGCCCCCCACGGAGAGGGCTCGCAATCTGGGTGTCCTCCTGGATGCACGGCTGTCTTTAGAAGAGCATATGACGGCTGTGGCCAGGGGGGCCTTTTATCAGGTTCGCCTGATCCGCCAGTTGCAGCCCTTTCTGGACCAGGATGCCCTGCGCACGGTCACTCATGCTCTTGTTACTTCCCGGTTGGACTATTGTAATGCTCTCTACATGGGGCTCCCCTTGAAGAGCACTCGGAGGCTCCAACTGGTCCAGAATGCAGCCGCGCGGGTGGTTATGGGCGCAACTTGTTGTGCCCATGTGACACCCCTCCTGCGCGAGCTGCACTGGCTCCCAGTGGTCTTCCGGGTGCGATTCAAGGTGTTGGTTACCACCTTTAAAGCGCTCCATGGCATAGGACCTGGGTATCTCCGAGACCGTCTCCTGCCACCAATAGCCTCCCACCGACCAGTTCGCTCCCACAGAGAGGGTCTCCTCAGGGTGCCATCGGCCAAGTTATGTCGGCTGGCAACACCCAGGGAGAGGGCCTTCTCTGTGGGAGCCCCAGCCCTGTGGAACGAACTGCCCCCGGAAATACGTAAGATCTCCGACCTCCGGGTGTTTCGCTGCGCACTGAAGACCCTGTTGTTCCGCCAGGCCGGACTATCAACAAAATAGTCTTAAATTGGGGTATTTAAATTTTTTGGGGTTTTAAATCTGAGCCAATTTATTTAATTATTTTAAATTTTAAATTGTTGTTTGTCTGTGTTTTTAAATAGGCTGTACACCGCCCTGAGTCCTTCGGGAGAAGGGCGGTATAGAAATAAAAATATTATTATTATTATTATTATTATTATTATTATTATTATTATTATTATTATTACTATTACTATTATTATTATTATATAGCTAGCCACACTTCCACTAGGTTCCTAGAGGAGCAAGAGGAGGCATGGGTACAGATCATACATAGTGGAGGTCTGCACCCTATCCTATTTTTCAGAATCCCTGAGTTAGAATGAATCTATCTAGGAGCCTTGGGAGACTCAGTGGAACCGCCTGTCAAATTTCAGAGAAAATGTCCAGACACTCACAGAATCCATTCAGAAGTGTTCGGACTATCATAATAGACTATTTTTCAGGAATATGGTCACTGACTAGCTTCAAGTGAAACAGGAAGAGATCTAAAGGATTTATCACCTGTATTTTCAGATCATTTACCAACTGCTCTGAAGTGAAGACCAAATTTAATATATGATTGTATGTGTGGCTTGGGCAAGAAATAGCCTAGGAAAAGTGCATGGTTGCCACAGAGGTCATAAATTCCTCAGTTCTCTTGGAATCTAACTTAGAGCATAAAGACTGAAATCCCATAGCATTAAAAACCAAGAAGGTTCCAAAAGCAGCCTGTGAAGAGGCTCATGAGCAAAAAAAGCCATGCAGCAAGGTGGGTGGCACATGAGCAGAATTGTCCCTATCACCCAACCTCACAACAGACTTTTACAGTCTGGTGCAAGATGCACCACCACATTGTCCCTGAGAAACATTACAACCGTTCTGCCCACCTTTATCTAATCTCTTTTTAAAGCTGACCATCACTTCTTACATGTAAATATATGTGGTGTAAAGTTCTACTGTTTGTATCCTGAATTTCTCATTATTCTGCTTCTAAAAGACAATGAGAAAAATACATGAAGCTAATTGTGCATATGAAGAATCTCTCTCTACTAGTTTACTATATGCATCTTGAGCATTGGTGTCATACTCTTCTACCACAGCTACCTTTCTTCCATATATAGAATTGTCTTTCTCCGAGTACATTTCTTTTGTTTGTAAAGCAGTAAAATTTAGCATGTAAGGTGCTAGACTTAGTTGAGGGACCATTGGATTCAAGTCCAGTTTGGCTCACATAGCACTTCAAGTATATGGAGGCTCTGACTCTTTCTCTGTCTAACCTACTTCACAAGGTGGTGTTATGAGAATATAATTAGAAGAATTCTGTGAAGTCCTAGAGCTCTTAGATAAAATTCTTTGACATAATTTGTGATTACTGTGACTTGTCTGGGTCCATTTTACTCAACAGAACTGCTGGACTGAGGACACTAAAAAGTCTATTATTCGTCAGCTTCTCACACAAGTAAAAGCATTATGCAAAAATGTAAAAGAAAAAGTTAGGAGGTTGTACTAACCGTAAAGTTGTTTCTAGCTGTAGGAAATAGGTCACTATGCTCCAGATTTTTTACCACAACACTGAGAAACACATTGACAAGCTACATTCTTTTTGACTGATCACCAGAACTCCCAAACAATGGTTTCCCCATTGTTCATTAACTAAAAGTATGGGCCAATTCTGCTTTCTAATGGATAAAATTGTAGGCATTAGGATGTGAGCTACAAGAAACAGAAGAAATGCACATCAAAGGCACAATTGAAACAAGTTTGCTGAAAGTATTTTCTCTGAATTGGAAGTACAATATTCTCCAGATGTCTCTGAGTTCTTATTACTGTTTGCAAGCTGTTCTGAAACCACCTATTTCAGTATCTTTTTAAATTATCGATTGATAACGTTTAACATTAGAGAGCTGGCATGCAATGGTTTTCCTGTGAAAAGGTCCATCAATATTACAAATGTGTTGAAGTACATTCTCATGGTACAGTGCTGAATAAAACTATGAAAAGTTTCACATTTGATGTGCACATATTCATTTCCATTCTAATTAAAATGTATACGATGCTGCCAAGCATTATATATTTTTTAGTTTACTGATACAGTTTTAGTCATTGCCCTTTCAATTTCACCTGAAGACACTTTTTATTAGTTTGGTTTTTGTTTTTATAATGGCACTGCAATGCAGAGTCTTCTGCAAGTGGCTCATAGAAAGGCAAATAGAAATGCCCTAGTTAAATAAAAAAAATCAATGAATTTTGATGTCTGTGATACAAGACTATCAACAGGTTGTTACTGAAATTGTTTCTGTGTGCTGTGATCCAGTGATGTAGGACCATGTACTGTATATAACTGGATCAGCTGGTAAAGTTTCAGGATAAGAGCCAAAAGATAAAGTCCAATCAGGTTGCCAACTAAGATGGAAGCAGAACAAAATTCAAGGAAGTAAGACAATGAACAAACAGAGACAGCAGCTAGAAATGAGAGCCACTGGCCAGCCTGGGTTCAGTCAAACTGATCTCTTCCCAAATTGCTGAACTACAAGTCTCCTCATCTACAAGTTCTAAAAAACACAATCAGATCTTTGCTGCAGACTTTCATCTTGAATGTCTGTAGGATCAGGGCATGGGGCCAATGGTTTAGGGTCAATAAGAGCATCCCTGCTTGCCACCCTCACAGTTTTAATTAGGCCATTAGTTGGACTTTAATGTCCATAAAATGTATCCTCACTATTTAATTATGCACTATTAATCACTATTTAATTATTTAAAATGGGCCTGGTGGCTCAGCAGACTAAAAGCATTGTGATTAACACCAGATATCTGCAATTACTGTAAGTTCAAATCTCACCAGGCTCAAGGTTGACTCAGCCTTCCATCCTTTCTAAGGTAGGTAAAATGTGGGGGCAATAAGCTGACTTTGTATAAATATACAAAAGTATGAAGGCTATTGCTTAACGCATTGTAAGCCACCCTGAGTCTCCGGAGAAGGGCGGCATATAAATCAAATTTTAAAATTTTTTATCAAGGATGGATGGATGGATGGATGGATGGATGGACGGACAGACAGACAAACAGACACATACATATCTTTTGCATTAGAAATAGATTCAGTTCAAAGTCAGCTGCATATAATTTTGGTGAAAGAATTCAAGATAAGATGTGAGGCCGACAGCCAGAGATATTACAAAACTATGGTAAATCACGTTGCTAATATAAGATGTTTATAATGCAAATGTCTGTTAAACTACATTATCAATTATTAAACATACTTCTGTATAACTATCAGTAGCTTCATACAGGCTTCTGGTAAGCAAAAATCTAATTGATTTGAAATGCTGATAAGTATCAAAGTAAACACAAACATTCTTCTGTGACCAGCAAAAGACAATAGTATCAAAAACAGGAGAAATTTCAAAACTGTGCAGATCTATATTATTTGCTATGTTCTCTGGGAAATCTCATGGACTAAGACTGGGTCTAGCCTGATGACCTTCTGGAACTGTGGCATATATCTCAGCTTTATAATACAAAACCAGCATGAATATTGGGTTTGACTATTTATAGGCTGATAATAAATACAGAGCAATTGATCTTCTGTTCTTACTGAGTTGTAAGAGCAGTGCCACTGACATTCAGAACATCTGCTTCAGCAGTTAAGCTGAAAGATCCTACTTTGATTTGAGATAAGCCATTCTGTTCTGATAACCAGCCAAGTTGCACTCTAAGAGAGATTCTCTGCACACTTCATGCATTCCCATATAAAAACTCATTATTATTATAATAATCTTCTAACCTTCCTCCTTATATCTAGTAATGTTCTACGTGAAGAAAGAATATTCAGGCATTAGTGCATAGATTTTAGTAAGAACGGACAGTTTCTTGTCTTGTGACTTATTAGTGTTGTATAAGAAAAAAGCCCACTGTATACATTTGAACTAAGAAATAGGAAAGCCCTTCCATGGAAAAAAACTTTCTTCTTTATTTGTCCATTAGAGCAGCCTGGAAAGGTAAGCTATAATTTATTTTCTCTCTCTCTTATAAATAATAATAGGGGTTTTAGAATTCAAACATACAAGCACCTGCCACAATAACACCCCAGATTTAACAACTGTCAATAATAAAAAGAAAAAAGTAGAGATAGTGGATGTGGCAGTATCTTGAGACAGCAGAACAGAAGAGAAAGAACTGGAGAAATTAACAAAATACGAAGATCTGCAAATAGAAATAGAATGACTATGGCAAAAGAAAGCAAAGCTAGTACCAATACTAATAGGCCCTGTGGCTGCAATCCTAAAACAATTGGAGCACCACTTGAACATCATCAGCGTTGACAATCACCCAATTACAAAAGGCAACTTTACTTGGACATATTCTATGATGATACCTTTAACATCATTAAACAGCCACATCTATCTATCCCAAGGACTTGATAGAAGGATAAAAGTGGCAACTCCAGTCTAAATATGTAGTTGACTGTGTGATAAACTATTATATTAGTCTGAATATAGTTGTCAGAACAGGGGTTTAAGTAGAGAGGAAGACTACATCTGTAAAAATTGTCATCATAATGGGTAAAGACTGCTTTGAATGAAATTTTAATCCTGGTGACCTCATGGACATTCTTGGCAACAGTATGGAAAAATTTTGATTTTTACTTCTAGTTTACAATCCTGAGGTTTCCCCAGTAATCACCCATTCAAGTACTAATCAAGTCTGACCCAGCTTGACTTTTTCAAGATCAGCCAATGTCACTTGATGCGATTCTGATTCTTTTTTTCTAAAGATGCTTTTTTCAAACTGAATACCAGCTACATTCTTTTTAAATCTTGAGTACTATGAAAATGTGGTGGCTGAGATTCACAAAACTATACATGCATGTGTGCATGTGTGCAAGCATTTCATAAACAGTCACAAGGTTTTGTTTTTGCTTTTGTAGGATGAAAACAATGAATATAAAATGTTCTTTAATTATAAGTATAATTTATACATAAATCCTATAAACAAAATTTATTTAGAATGAAAGCTGAAATAAAAGATGGATTTTCTTGGGCAAATGCTCATTGGCCATATGATGGCTTCTGCTTCAGCATGGCCATGTCTTAATGTTATTTTAAATTAATGGATGTTTTGCCAATCATTTCCATGTAAGTAACACTGGGGTCATTCTAAGTGCAACAACATTCTGGAAGTGTCTAAAATAATCCTATCATAATGACTATTTTAATTTTCATTTAAATAACAAGGCCATAGAAATCATTCTTCAATCAAATTAGCAGTCAAATAACCAACGACAATTGGAAAATCTGTTAACATATTAATTCTTCAGTCAGTTTATTTTTAATAACAGGAAGAAGGGAAAAAAGCCCTGAAAAGAATATGAAGTTTCACATGAATTGCATGGCTAGTGTATAGGGAAGATAAGCTTTTAAAATAAAACACTATTCAACACTATGAACCATCAATGTCTTCATTATAAAATGGCCTAAAATCAAAAATATATATAAAAGAATTGGAAATTCTTAATATTTCCTAAGAATTAAGAAATCTAGGCAATAAGGAAAGATTCTACAGTCTCTCATTTCTGCAGCATTCTTCAACAACAATAAAATGTAAGCAGCCCTGCAAGAACCATCATCATCCTAAACCATGGTTTCTCTTAATTATTGAAGTATTAATAAATAATAAATTAATAATTTCCCAGGAAGACTACGGCAAAGCAATATCTGTGAATGAGATGGGCTGCCTCTAAATTTGTTACATAAACATAAATAAAATAAATAAGCAATGCATACGCAAGCAATATCCAGACAGACAGCCTTTGAAAGAGCCACCAAACTCTTCTAACTATTGCGGCCGCTTTGGTGCTACACAATGGGCTGCTCGGTTCAAGCTCACATGCTTTGAGAAGCTCTTTTTCTACTTCACCCAGCTCTATAAACATTTGTAGAAGAATTTAAAAACTATGGAGATTATTAAACTATGGAGAAACATTATGGAGATTAAATTTAAGGGCTATGGAGATTAAAGCTATATAACCACTGCAATTACATTAACAAAGTTTTAATCAAATACACATAGCACAAATGCTACAGCTTGCTTACAATGTGAGATAACCTTGCATTCTCACCAGAGGCCCAGATATGTGGCAAGCCTGAGTCTTAAAGTACCTGGGGAAATAGATGAAACAATCTTCTTCAAAGCTGGCCAGGTGCAAGCTTTTCCTTCCCTACTTCCGCCCTATTGTTTTCTTTATGGGTCCTTTTTTAACACAAAGAAAATGAATGGATGATACATCTATAATGACTAAAATAAAACAAAATGTTGTCTTTTGATAATGTTGCCATATGCGAAAACCTTTAGCCTACCTTTGGGTTGCTTTAATACTGCTTTGATAGATTAACATCTGCATCTTTCAAAAAAGTAGAAAAGTAATCAGGTATGACATCAAAGGTTTTCCTGATCTTGTCTATATAGGAAGGTCAATTCACATATTTTCTTATTCCTTAAAGCAAAGCTTGCCATTCTATTCAGGCACTAAGGTCTCTAATGACACACACAAAAAGATAAATTTTAAAAAATCTTTTTGAAAAAAAATGACCAAATGTCACATAATCACCAAACTAAGCTTCAGCATTCTTGCCTCCAAAGTGAAACAATTCTGATAAAGAGATGTATCTATATAGATAGGAGCTGATAAAGGTCAAATCAAAGGTTATGTGTCAGTGGTAGACAATAATACATCTGTATTCAATTACATTGCTTAATCTTTGTTACCAGTTTTAGATGCTGTTTCCATTCTAGTTCTTCAAGTTGTATGCTGATCTGAAGTGCCATGTAGGTGGCTTAGAAATACTGAGAGGGTTTTGGAATTTTTACAATAATAATAGCAACTTCATTTGTGCTGGAGTTCCATACATTCTAAAAGCTTCCCAGCTATGGTTAGAATCAGCCCTGTGCTCTTAACAATTAAATTGCTGCAACTCAGTATGCTGTTAATATTAGAATTCATAAGAGATAAATGCTAACAGACTAGCTTATTAGAAGTGTGGATATTGTCAAGCAAATTGGTCTCTTTGGGCTTTAACAACTTCATATTTTATAGCAGTTGACATTATCTACACACAATCTCTTTAACATTTGTTTCACCACCATGTTTCTTACCATTTTTTCAGCTGGCAAAAATCAGAGTTGCCTATGGAGGGAGCTATGCAAATGTTGCTAAGAGGAGTATCACAAATGTTTTATGTAAAAGGATCCTATTGTTTCTCTGCTTTCAAGGCCTTTGGAAAGTCTATAATGTAATGTGACACTACCTGGGCAGCTGCACTGTCCCTCTTCGGACATGTAGCAGGAGGATGTGAAAGCTACGGAAGCTCCTTTGATAGACACAGCTGCCAGAATACTTTGAACCAAAAAGGAACAAAGGGTGCTTTTAGACCATACATATTGTTCTGGGATTCAATGGTCAGAATATGCAGAGGAAATATAAAGACTGCTGTATGTCACAGCTGTTGTTATGTGTCAAAAGTGGACAATATCAGTTATATCCTTTGTTACTGAGAGATAAGGAATTTCTACTGACAACCAATAGAAAGCCACATTGGCAGGGTAAAATACCAAATATAGATAGATAGATGGTAATACTGTCTGTATGTCAATAGGTAACACCTGTATATCTTTAAATTCAAAAGAAAAATGAAAAAAAGTTTTTCATTATTAAATTGAAATTTGTTCTCCTTTATGTTTTTGAATTAGCCTTCTTTATATATCAGGAGGACGTGCAGAAGAATATTCCAGTGCATTGAACCTTAAAAGAGGGGTGAGCAAACTGGGGTGGGAAGTGGAATTGACTTTGTTTCTTAATTAGAATCTCAGGCATCTTTGATAGCAGGTAGGTACAACTTCCCGACCAATTCTCATTAGTATGCCAAGATATACCTAAGTCTTAAGACACAGTGGCAATAAAGAAATAGTAGATATAAAGCAGTATTGGTATTAACTGAATGTTATTTTCCAGATAGTCAAAGTAAATCTATCTTAAGATAGGCAATTCAAGACTAATAGTGTAATGACATGCATTACATATATTTTATATAGATGCAATTTTTAACAAGATTTATTTGGGTTCATACTGTAGTCACTCTAGTCTAAGGATGCATAATGGACTCCACTAAGAACTCCTAAACTGAATCTGCGATAAAGAACAGGTGCATGTGAAATTCAAGGATATTTCTGCTGAATATTGACCAATTAGAATACACTAGATAATAAAAAATGGAACATCAGTCACACTACAATTATTTTTATCCATCTTTTTATATCTCTCACATCCCCTCTCAACCCCTCCCTTCCAGCACAAAATTTTATTTAAAATTATACTCCTTTATCTAGTTCTCCTTACCCATTTTTACTACAGATCATTCCTTATTAGCTTTTAATTTTTTATACTGTAAAATGGTTGAAAATAATATCTGTCTCCTACTTTTTTATAATTATAAATTGTATCCTCCCAACACATTTTTGCCTCATCAAACCATTTCAGCACTACAGTATATCCTAGGAAAAGAGTATGTTAACATATTAGACATTATAACTAAAGGGGCTGAGAAAAGATGGGAGGGTCTTAGTCATATTGAGCTAACAAAGGATTAGTGAAAAGATTATAGAAGAGGTCACAGCAAGCTATTATTAAAAATGATGTAAATTGAAAACTCCATCATTGATTTTGACTGACTTTGCTATGTTTCATTCTCTCAAAATGCCTAACGTTGTTCTATATAGTTTTGCTACTTTAGTAATCCATATTGTAAAGGAGTATATTTAAAACACCTTGAAGACATTTGTTAATTAATAGAGTCCCCATGATTTAATTATCATTTAACTTTTCTGCAAATTTCATGTAATAAAAAATCTAATTTTTTCATGTAATAAGAAAATTATTTGGAAAACGCTAAGCGTATTCCAAATAATACTCAAGAACCAGGAATGAACAAAACAACATGGAAAAGGCTTAGAATCTGACCATAAAGTGAGCTGGCTGGTCCTTATATAATTTTAGAACCAGCATCTTCATGCAAAATTTATCCTATTATGTATCATATCATTTTACCACTCTTAATTGATAATTGAATATTTTATAATAATTTGGTCCATTGTTACAAACCCAAATAATATAAGCCTTGACTTTGTGCACTATATATAGAACAACATAAGTCAAATGTGATAAAAACCAAAGGCACCTGAAATTATCAGTTTTAGGTACTTAAATTTATAACGCCCATATACTGTCATGAATGGAATGTGGATTCAAAGTTCAAGAGCTTATCCTGATTATCAGAAAATAAGAAAAATATTATATAAGGCATACTGAACTTATCATGGGATAAAAATCTATATAAATAAATAAATAAATCTTATACGGCAATGTTAATGTCAATATTAACATTGACAATGACAAATATCATTGACATATTTAATATGTAATATTGAATACAATACTTACTGCTATATTATAAATATAAATAATGTGTGTTATTTAATACATAATAAAAATCTGACTATATGTAGGACTTCTATTCAAGAATAGAATAGAATATAATTTTATTACGGTCATATTCAAATAAGAAAAAGAGAGCAGAATAACAGAGTTGGAAGGATCTTTGGAGGTCTTCTAGTCCAGCCCCCTGCTCAGGCAGGAAGCCCTACACTATTTTAGACAAATAGTTGTCCAATCTCTTCTTAAAAACCTCCAGTGTTGGAACATTCAGAACTTCTGGAAGCAAGTTGTTCCACTGGTTAATTGTTCTAACTGTCAGGAAATTTCTCCTTAATTCTAGGTTGGTTCTTTCTTTGATTAGTATCCATCCATTGCTTCTTGTCCTGCCTTCAGGTGCTTTGGAGAATACGTTGACTCTCTCTTCTTTGTAATAACAGTGCCATTCTCAGTTCATAATAAACTCTTATCCTTACTCCATTGTATTCTCTATCTATATTCTCTTCAGCTTTTTCAAAACATTTACACACTTTTATTGCTGCAATCAGTCATTGCTTTTTCCAAAGCATCTTAGGAATTCAGGTTTAGTGGAGAAGCTGAGAATATAACTGAATTCAAATACTGTTTTTCAAGTAGCTAGCAGCAACTGAATTCAAATGACGTTGCTGCCAGCTAGGTGGAAAACAGCATAATAATCAGTAATAGAATATGCAATTATTATTGGTGTTAACATGAACATGTAAACATTGCAATCTTTATGCACAAGTAAAAAAATGGAGAAAAGAATCAATCATATATTCTTCACGAGTGCAGATTGAGGATTATCCCTTATTTTTCATGAACATGGGAGCAACATGTTCTAGTGAACATGTGAAGTGAAGAACCTAGCGTCTTTATTTCTATGTGCAGATCTCCTTTCCTGTTTTCCCCAATGCTTCCTTACCAGGAGACCTAGAATATAACATAATTTGACATAGTCCAAGAAAATAAAAATTATTTCATAAAAGTCAAATGTGTTTGATATTTTGCGCTTATGAATACCACAAAACTGCACTGCAATTATAATATCCTTATTTAATACACAGATTATGGAACAATGAAAGATGAATGTTTGCATTTGGCAAAATTAAACTGAATGTAGTTATTTATCTTTCACCTTAATTGTTTGAGCTTGTTTCTAATGTAAACTGTTGTAATTTTAAATAAATATAATAGAAAAAAACTTTTCAAGGTATCAGAAATCCAGAGCAAATTTACTTTGCAAATAGACTTTGCAGGGTTGCTTTATGCAGAGGATCTTAAACTGACACTTCTGTTCAACAATATATATATTTTAAAGAACTTGCCTGTGCTGCAAACACAATCTACTCCTGGAGTAGATGACTACTGTGCATGCATATTTATTTTACTTTAGGGCCAAAATACAAATAAAGCTTGAAAAACAAGGGCCATGATTCAGTCAGAGTGATACAACTCTTCATTGCATTATGGTGCTTTTTTCAAGAAAAGCAGGTTAAGTACATGTCTGAGCTGCCTGACCATTATTCATTGGGTGTAAATGCCTATTTTTCGCTAGAACATCCCCAAAATTTATAACCGTTGTCTACAACATTCTGAAAAGTTGAAATTAAGCATAGCTGCAATTGTTCTCATGCAACCTAAGTATTCTTGCCATCTCTTTCCCGCTTTTCTTTTCTCTTCACCTATTATTTTCCTTTCCGTTGATAACTGCAGACTTTTCAGGGCACAGGCCCATCATTTTATATCACTTACTATAGCATTATGAACATTAGTAATATCATAATAATGTAAGGCATAAATCTTGAGTCAAATTGCAAGTAACAAACTAATGTGAATATGAAATCCTTTTAGAAAAAACAGCAGGCTCAGATTCACACTATATGTTTATATTTATTTAGAAGGTTTCATAAATATTGCAGGTTGAATCATTTCAACTCTCTCTATATATCAAAAATCCTAGTTATCAGAAGTATACATATAATCCAAAGAGCTAAATGCAGGAATTGTCATGGATAAAGGAAGCTGAAGTGCTAAAGACTACATCAACCAGCAAGAACTGTGAAGACTAAAACATGGAGCCCATAAAATCTCCCCTCCCCCTTCTTTAACATGTAATCTTTGAAGGGAACCATCACAAAATTCCTTTTTGTCTCCCCTGTCATTGTTAATGATTGGACCGACCTTGCTCATTTGGGTAATCTGGATATCAATATAAGGATCAGTATAATAAATCTCAGGTGTTCTGAAGGATAGACTAAGACAGGAGGGGATCCATGCTGTCCTCCAGCTGCTACTGAACAATAGCTCCTCACAGCCCTATTAAAGTGTTCAGAGGCCCCAGATAATAAATTGCTGTACTCTCCAAATATTCATAACGGGATGGATGAGAATTTCATTCCATCTAAAGGTTCCGCATTCACCCAATCTACACTTACAAGAGAACTAGAATGAGCAACATAAGCAACTATAAGTAAAAGTACAACAAGCATCTGTTAAAAATAATCTAGAATCCTTCTCAGGCATTTGCTAGAAAGAGGAGAATAGAGGAGAAAATCTACCGGGGCAGCTTTCTGGAACAATTGCCACCTGATACTTTCCCTCTCTCTTCAAGAACCCTTGAATCTTCCCAGGGACCTAGTCCTGCATTGATCATCCATTTCATAACATTACCCCAGAATGAAACCCACTAACTTCTTTTTTAAGCCATTTTATAGGCAAGCCCTGCCAGGCTTGCCAAGCAGCCACCCAAAATATTTTGATATGATAAAACTCAAAATGGTGTTTACAATTTACTTGATCAGATCTCCAGTGATGGGCAAGCAACTTTCACTGTACTTCTGATCAGCATTCTTGCTAAGGGAATGGAGGGCAGGCTCCTAGTGTGAGGGCAATGCTTGCCACTAAGAAATCTCCTGATTCTATTCACATATGGCATCTCTACTATCCCATTTAATATCTCTGCACCATTCATATTCTCATTCCTGGTTTTGATGAACTTTTGTCACCTGCCTTGGCTTTTATTTCTTTTTTTAAAAAAAATTCCAACAACTAAAAAGAGAGCAATGTGGACAGTTGAGAGGGAAGAAAATAATCTAAGACATACCCAAACACTGAAATGAATGACACAGAGCCTGAAATGAAGGCAGTCTCTCACAAAGGTAAACAAGAAAAAAAAATATGTTGGTGTGTTTGGGAGCCAGAATAATGCATGGCCCAATGACCTGGTATTCTGCTGTGACCTAGAGAGGCCCTGTTGTGGGAGGTTTGGGCTGCCATTGACTTGCAATTGCACGCAAAAAGCTATTGTGCAAGATTGGTCTCCTTAGCTGAGGTATATTCAGTAAGTCTGGTCCACTATGCGGAATTTGCCAGAGCTAAACTGCTAGCACGGGCAAAGGATCCTGTTAGAGTGAAGCATTTCAGATTGCTTCCATTAGTCCAGCAACAGTATTCTGAGCTGTTTTTTCCACTGAGTTGCATCTTGGATGCCATTATCACTTGGCACCCCTTTTTATTTGTGTTGACCAACTGAAGCAGTCATAGAGATATTGTCTACTTCAGTTATGATTATGAGTTCTCCAAGAATGTGGAGATAGACCGTAAACTGCATATATTAAACTGGACGTTTGAAAGCAGATGAATGTTGGAATTCACACAGCAATACTAGCAAACTCATAAGGAGCATATCCAAACAATTTATCAGTGAATATTGACCGTCACCTAAATATGTTCTTTGAAGTTACTAACATTCCATCAGGCATGGACCTGAATACTGCCATACAAAACAGCCGCAGTACCCAGGATTGTCAACAGTCACAGATGAACGCCTATAACCATAAATTTTAGTGTTGGCTACTCCTATCCTCCCTGATGTCAACAAAAGCAAGATGCCAAAGGCAGATGGATGGCAAACCTACCACAATGTTTCATTGTCCATGACATACAGTATAGCTATTTGGTACAGCAAAGCCTGCCACACATTAACTTCCTCACCAGCATCAAACAAACAATGTGATTCCTGGCAATAGCAATGCCAATGGTATTCTCTCTCTCTCTTTTTCTTCCATGAAAAGATGGATAGTCATCACATCAAACATATTAATATATTTCATTTCCAATCCATTGTTTTTAGAAAGCTCAAGAAGGTGATTATGCTTCTCTCACCTTTCCTCTACATTCTATCTTATCATACCTGTATAAAATAGGTCAGGGTAATAAAGATTGACTGAAACAAAATGGCCCAATTAATGCATTGGCTGGCAGTGATATGGACTTGAATCCTTTGAATCTTAATCCAACACTCTTAATCACTGTGATCTCTGGAAAAGTATGATTTAAAATGTGAGTCAATTGGAAAACTGAAAAAGAAAGACTTATGTGTATGTGGAAAAGGCAATGAAACTATAAATCAGAGAGCAAAGCTTTCTATGATGTCAGGAATTGTATCACTTCCTTTCCTTTAGATGGCACCATTCAACCATTCTGCACCTTTGCAGCCTTCCTAATATGAGGCAATTAGTATTCATGGTACAAAGTACATAAATTTCCTTTGTTATCCCAACGCCTAAAACATCCATAATATTGAGTACCGAGATGATGTTAGCATTTCTACCAGGAGTAATATTTTCATGGAATGGTGATTATATCCTTATTGGGAAAAACTTGGAAAGCCCCAATACTTCTTCAACATCTATGAAATATGTAATTTTGTGAGAATCCTTTTTAATTCATAAGGTGAATAACTGAAACCATGTATAACTTATCTGAATCAACAGCTCTATACAGAAAGTCACTAGAACTACAACAAACATCTCCCATGTCACCACCCACTGGAAGTCCAAAAGAAGAGGAGGTGGCACTCATCTTGAAAATGAGATCTTATGGGCTTGAATCTCCCATTCATATATTATGGGAAGAAAAATCTAGTAATTGCCACTTTTATATTTTCTCTGTATTTTTTGCCCAAACTACTAATCACCACCCCTAAGCACCTGGAATGTGATCAGAATGCTTTTAGATCCATTGCAAATACTTCCCCAAAATAGTTACTTTGGAGCAATATACTTTTTTCACAAGTACAGGAAGTCCTCGACTTACAACAGCTCATTTAGTGATCGTTCAAAGTTACAACCTCCCTGAAAAAAGTGACTTACAACTGTTTTTCATACCACCGTTGCAGCATCTCCCTGGTCACATGATCAAAATTTAGACACTTGGCAAATGGCTTATACTTATGATAGTTGCAGTGTCCCAAGATCACATGATCCCCTTTTGCAACCACCTGACAAAGTCAATGGGCAAGCCAGATTCACTTAATAACAGTGTTACTAATTTAACAGCTGTGGTGATTAATAACTGTGGCAAGAAAGGTCATAAAACGGGGCAAAATACATTAAATAAATGTTTCACTTAGCAACAGAAATGTTGGGCTTAGTTGTGGTTGTAAGTCAAAGACTACCTGTAAATGTCTTTAGAATGGAGGGTCGTCCTAATTGAAATATTTGCTAAAGTTCAAAAAGTGCAGAAGATTTTAGCATGAGGACATTTCACCAGTGATTTGCCTCTAGAACTGGAGGTTCTATTTAGTCTGAATTTATTTACATATTTCTGATTCTAATGACCGACAGATCTTTGTTTCCATTAATTTGCTTAATCCAGCATCTAAAATATCTTATCTAACTATATGCCAGAATGAGGTAACAGAATGTTGTGTGGAAAATGTCTTAATCTGCATTTGTGATACATAAAGAATACTATTTTTGAATAAGAGAATAGTGATTTCGCCTTGTGCGAAAATCACCATACAATCTGTATATCAAGTTCAATCGTTTTTGTCTATTAAGATGATTTTCTATTTGCAAGGAATACTGATCTCAGGCAGAATCTGAAAAAGGCATTTCCTAGCTACAGTTCAGACTTTTGCAGTTCAGTCTGACAGAGGTGCAGAAATCTATCACCATTTTCTTTAAAATCAAAAATATTTTTATTTCCCAATGTGCACTTAGATACAGTGAGTGTAACAGCAGGAAATAGCATACATTGCATTAGAAAAAAATCATTAAAATAGTGTTCAGGAAGATTATATTAAAATCAGCATGGATTTGGGAAGGCTTTATCATATTATGGCTGGGCATCCAGGGAAGGAACGGCAGAGTGAAGTCTGCTCCATGAAAATTGGAGCTGATGACCACAGCAGAAAGAGGAATAATTCCTCTTAGACAAAGATAGGACTTGAGATCACACACAAGTGCTCCAGACAGTTGTGTCTTGTGAGAGGAAGAGAGGTGGGGGGAGGGAGGGAGAGATGGAATAAAGAGCAAAGGGATGAATAAAACTTTCATTTTAGAAAGTTTGAAATGGACTAAGGTTCTTGGTAAATTTGAAATAAGATTTTGGAATGAATAATTCTTCCTGTGGGAAAATGTTTTTCTTTTGATTTTTTTTAAATAGTGAGATAAAACTTTAAAAATTGTATACCAGAGAGTACTATGGGGAACTAAAGATTATAATTCAAGGCAAAATACAAATAGCAAACTAAGAGCATGACTGGATAATTTTCCTATAATGGATTTATAAAAAAAGTTTTGAAGAAATTTGTGAGAAGGAAAAAATAAATAAGAAATAAATTACAACATTATTTGAAGGGACTAGAAGGGACTGTTACAAATAAAAGGAAGAGATGTAAAGTTGATTTATTTGATCAAAGTTAAAATAAATTTATTTTCTCTGGTAATCCTTCATGTACTTTTGTTGACATCAGGACTGAAAAGGTGATGCTTTATGGATTTGTTTGGAGATAAGAGATGGGATGTGGGAAGAAGTCATAATTTGTTGTATTTTAAGAGAAAGTGTTAAGTTACTAAAATGGTTTATAGTTGTTATGAAGGAGAAAGTGACTTCTTTATATATTTCTTTTCTTTTTTTACTATATTTTTTTCATTTTTTCTATGTTTTCTTTCTTTTTTCTTCTTTTCTACACTTTTACTTTTTAGTCTTTAGTTTATATTAATTTTTATTGTGATAATTGTAGTTTTTAATAAAATTAGTATTACAAATAAATATGGCTAGGTTGTATACATTGAATACATTATGTATACAATAATTGAAGTATACATTAAGGAAGTTGTGTTTCATAGGAAATTATGTGGCTATAATGAAAAAAGCATGCATTTAGATAATTATAAAATTTATAAGAAAATAGTAATTTGTGGGGAAATGTGTTAATCTATTCAAAATATTTTGTTAATAAATCAAATGAGCAGACTTTTATAGGTAGTTCTCAGTTAAAATAGTATTTGAGATTGGAATTTCTCATGTTAAGTGATGCTGTTATGAAGTACAACATCATGTGATTACATTGCTAAACAACAGCAATCCCTCAGTCCCCAGCTGCCATTTTTAAGTGAGAACAGTATGGATCATTACATGAGGACCTCATATGATTGTGATTTCCAATTTCTTGCCAGTTTGCCCACTGAGTTTCCTTCGATGACTGGAAAGCTGAGGTCCCCAACTGAGATCACGTAACTGCAGAAGCACTGCAATGTTGAAACTTCCAGGACCAAACATAGGTTCCAATCATTCAGCACCATTGTGCATTCAAATGGTCATTGAACAAGTGATCATTAAGTGAGGACAACTTGCACATAGATACATGTAGTACAGTGTAGTCTGGATTTCCATTAATTTGCTCATTTCTGCTATTAACTACCATTCATGAAGATATCAATTCTTAGAAGGCAATAGTTTGACAAATTCTGTAAGTATGATGTGAAAGAAATCATTCCTTTTATCTTTTTTCTGTCCTAGAACTACCACAAACCCCAATAAATGACATGAAGATTGTTCTGCTTTAATCATAATGGAGTGCAGGTAGGAAAAAATTAGAGGATTCCATATCCTTCTAGTTAAAAAATGGAATGAAAGGACATTTTGTACATGAAACACAATGAGAAGGAACTACAATTTAGCAAACTAGCATTCTAGCACAACTTGTCACAAAGATCCTACCCATCTCAGCAGAAGTGCTCAACCTTCGGAATAGGATCTATAGGCTGAAGTTATCCTCTTTTTTCTGTGTCCCCTTTGCCCTATGTCATTACTATTGCTTGTCTCCCTACTACTCTTTCTCCTCCACCTTGTTTCCCTGCTTTCTTTGGTACCATCAACTCTCAAAAACTAGCTGCAGCTAGATCAGAATAGGAGAATCCATCTCAATTGTATTATCCATATGGATTGGATACACAAAATGTCAACCTACTGTCAAGTGTTTAAGGAGAATTTTATCCAATACAGGTGTAGAAATGGCCAAATAAATTATTCTATCCATTATCCTGGATTTTGGAGATTTCATGTTGCTCGCTGCCAGTCTATTCTCAGCCTTTTGGGGTTCAGGACACGCCTGGCCGTTGATTTCCTGTCATGGACTAATAAAGTAGCTTTAGCCAAGACAGCTCAGATATCAAGCTCAGCTTGAAGATGCTTTGTTTGGGTAATAATTTTGAATCATGGCTCTGAAGGTCAAGTAGTGCAATCAGGTTTACAGCAGAAGATATATGTACAGGATCAATTGCTATTACAACAAGTATGTAAAAAAAAAAAATCACTTGTCTGAGACAGAAAAAGTTCAAAATAAATTGGGAGCATATTTTACATTATGGAGAATCCCATTTGGCAGCAAAAAGGCCCAGGAATGTTTCAGATACAACCAATTGAGTGGCTGTTGTCAATTTTTGGCATCCATTTGATTCAAGGAATCAAGGTTCATTACGATTATTGGCAATTCTCTGATAAAACAACAACAAATCTTAACTATTTTATAGAACTTCAACAAAATAGATCCCAAGATCTGCCAGATTATCATTATTGGTTTCTCTGTTAGCACCACGTTTTCAATTATGCTCCTTTATGTCTTGGCAATTATTTTTGAGAAACATAACCTACAACTGAAGATGGGATTATATCCCTATCCATTTCCTATAGACTCTTTATTAGTTAGAAAATCCGAGCTCCAATTAATAGCTCAGCTAATTAAACCTCTGCCTTTGCTAATGCAAGGAAAAACGCTCCGTTTTCCCTAATTTGACAGTGACGGGAGAATAAGCGGAGTTTCTGAATCAAACACTGCGAGGGGAGACGAGGCGTTTGGCTTTGCTTTTAGCAACTCGGCCTCTGAGCTTGGCGGAAAAGAGATTGGCGGATGCGCTCACTAACGCCGCTGGATTTCCTCCCCTTATGAGGAAGGCACGGTGGCTGAAGAAACGGCCTCGGGATTCCGCAACAGTAAAGCACAAACCAGCATACTGTGCTGTAAAACCCTTCCAATATATCTTGCAGTCGCTTTTTGGTCAGACCCAACGCGGTTTCTACGCAGCTTTTCAAAAAATCGGTTCCATCCTGAATCAGTCACCGTTCAAGGGAAAGAAACGGACCCCTCAATAGGTTTCCCCATTTTCAAAAGAGCCGCGTGCGTGTGGGCCGCTGCCGGGGCCGAGCGGGTCTGGGAATGGCACGCAGCGCCCATTTTGTGTCCCGAGTCGGCCGTCCAGCTAAAGCAACGCCTGGAGAAGCCGGCTTCTGTGCGCCCATGGCCTCAGCTTTATCGGGCCGTTTGTTCGGTCCCTTCTTTTGTAATTGAGGTCAGTGGGTCAGATGCTGATAACAATGGACAAGCTACATTTTCTGGAAATTAATTTGCGTAAAAAGAAGTTGTCTTTTCTTAAAAGCACAATTATTTACTTTTGTGTTTCTTATCGGGAAACAATATCTAGGTGGGGTGGGGTGGGGGAAGTTTTACTGTTTATTTGCCAAAACCATTATCACCACTGTCATAAGCAATAACTGGCAGAGAAGAAATAGCTTTAGTGTGTTGCAGCAAAGTCAACAAAGGGTCTTCTGACACCCTTAAGGCATCTATTATGGCTTGGGTCTTCCTGGACTAAAGGAATGTGTAACCCAGGATAGTTTCTTTAATGCAAACGTGTAGGCTTCAACTTGATCAACCTGGATTTAATTCAGTTCTAGAGCAGCTATTTAAACACAGCCATAATTTTCCTGCTATTAAAATTGCTGGTCCTAAAAACTGCTGAATTTGTATGAGTAATAATTATAAAAAAGATTCCATTTCCTTTCTCCACAATTTTGCCATAGGTTGCATTTGATCATTTGAGGTGCTGCTTTCATCTTTAGCATTTTTTTAAAAATGCTAAAGTAATCATAAGTAATCAACAAAGAAACAGAATAGGGTGGATAAAACATTTTGAAAAGTTAAACCATGTTACATATATTTTCTCAATGTCTGTAAAAAAAAAGAAAAATAAGGAGTGAGTATTGTTTGATAACACTGGAGCAGTGATACATTTCTGACTGATTTTTAAAAAGTACAAAATACCAAAAGATTCTAAGCCGCCCAAAGTTATCCTGTGGTAAAATGGATGGATAAATAAATAAATACATAATAAATAAATAAATAGCAATGCTCTTGACATATTTAGGGAGGCTTGGGTAAGGTGCTCTCAAAGTCCCCATGGTGATGCTACCCTGCAGTCTCAAAAAACTGTCACCCTGCTTTGTTCTATCCAGCTTTCTGCTCTTTCCCGCTTCTCATTGTTCTCAGCATACATTTCTCATAAAAGAAAATACCCTCTGCACACAGCTGGTGGAACCAAGTGACATTTTTTCTCTCTCTTCTTTTCCCAGTCACCAGGCAATGCTGAGAAGGAACCCCCTCCCAGCCCAGAATTGCCTGACCTATTGATAATTGAAAAAAGGTAGAAGAATGCTCAACTTCTTGACTACTTCTCCCTGTTCTTCTCCATTTAGGAAACTTAGAATGGAAAATAGTTATTGCTTTTTCTCTAGGAAATAAAGGTATCAGCAAATGCTCCTGAAATTCACTGTTTTTAAAGTGGAGTACAGTAGTTGTACTTAAGGGTTGAAATGAGAGGTCCTTGGCAGTGGTGAAATCCACCCCGTTTTGCCACTGGTTTGCTGCCCGCGTATGCGCGGTTCATGCCAAATGCACACTGCATGCATGCACTGTGCGCCAAATACAAGCTGTTGCATGCACATGCGCAGTACATGCCAAATGTGCACTGCACGTGGAAAAAAGGCTTGGGAAGGTAAGTAGAACAACGAGGGGGGGGGACAGCTGTGCCGCACAATTTAGATTTACTAGAAAGCAGTATTTCCTGCTTTCTGACTATTTTAAATCGTGCGGCACAGGTGATCGTCAGAAATACCTGTTTGGACCAACTTCTTTTTACTACCGGTTCGCTGAATCAGTAGCTTTTATCACTACCTGTTCACTTGAACCGGTGCGAATCAGTAGGATTTCACCACTGGTCCTTGGTGCTCTCTGAGCTTGCTTGTTTTCTTGCAGGTGTTTCATTACCATAACTAGATAACAACATTAGTGCTAGTGGTGACAGCCTCTGAGCAACCTTAACCCTAACCCTATGACTGGCACCATCTATTGACTAAATCAATTTCAGGCTACACATATTTTAAAAAATATTCTGAAGTGCTTTGGACCTCTGATTTACACTGCACTTCTCAGCTATTCATTAAAGCAGTCTATTTTTTTTTCAGGTTCTGTAACTTTATTCATTTTAATGCACGGATCCCTTAAAGCAGTGTTTTTTGTGCCTCTCCCACACCCCAAGGGTCATGCCTAAGCCTGAAGAAAGTTTAGTCATTCTATTTTTTAGCAAAGAGATCCTGTCATCATGGACATATATGGTGCAAAGGACTTTTTTACATTATTTTCAAAGCATGTGCAGCTCTACTATCCACACCCTTATAGAAATCAGAAATTATTTGTAACAATAATTTTCTAATTTGATTAAATGAGTGTGCTACAAAGAATGCAATGATTTCTGATTTGGAGTTAATGTGTCTCATTTGGTGTTTTTGTGTCTCATTAATCATCAAATCTCACTGTCTTTCCTTTATATCATTGGGAATTGAAAAAGCTTGGCTTAGTGTCTTTTGTGATTATTAAGATATTTGAAACCTATAACAGCAAATTTAGAAGCTGCTATCTCACAGTGGCCTTCTGAATAAAGAAACTGTAACAGAGTTAATTTCCTTCTTTTCATGTTACTGCATTCAAGAATTTCATTTAGGAGTTTATCTCAGCAATTCTGTCCTGTGCCCCTCCTGTCTAACCCTGTTTGCTGAGTTACCCAGGGTTTAGTGACAAGTTCTACTTGAGTAAATTGTATTTAGACAACAATATATTTCATTCAAGCTTCTTGCAATGATTGGGCCAAGGTCAGTTTTATATTCTGCTGAAATCATAAAGTGACACTCGAGATAAACAGAATGTTTACTCTCTCCATGTGAGCTGGAGCTGATATGTAAATTTATCCTTATTCTTTCATCAAATTTGCATTTACCCTCTTAGTCAAACACTACAGAGCTCCAAATCAAACAGTTTTAATGGTGGTCAACTCTTTATGACCGATTGTCGTATCAGAGGGAAAAGAAGCTGCAATTTAGATTAAAATGCAAAGAATAACACAACATACTGTGTGTCATCCGGTTTGCAATAACTGGATAAACTTTCCATAGAAGTGAATGGTTTTTGATGCTTAGCTGCCTAAAAGGCAATTGCTGTATTCTTGTATTTTTATTACTCTGCCTTTATCTGCAACAAACAGGCTATACTTACCTGTCTTTGTTATTTTCATCCTGATCAAACAAATGAGGTGCTGCTAAACAATTTCCTTCCTTTCTTGCCACTTTCTAATCTGCATGAAATGAACACAATTTGATCCACAACAAAAAGATCTATATCCTTCTGTCTGTTATGCTTAAGATACCATGCCTACTGTACAATCAAGCTTCAGAAAGAAAAATGGGATTCTATAGACAGGCTTCTATATTTACTGCAGCTTTTTTTTTTTTTAAACAAAATCAGGGTATGCTACTACGTATGCAAATCAGAAAGGCTGATCATTCCCTGAGAAAGTTAGGGAAGTATTTTGTAATTTAGGGCTGGAAATAGGCAACTATTTTTAGACTAGTGATGTAGGAGAAGATTTGCCCCCTTCCCCTTCTTTATCTGGACTTGGTTTTTGTCTCTGGACAGTGGTTGAGTGATCTCGAGATAGGGGATATAGTCATCGAGCCCTTGTCATGGTCAGATCACTCGCTCCTTCGCCTTGACCTTCGAACCGCGGCACCCCGCTGCAGGGAGGCGGAACCGATAAAATGGTACCGCCCCAGGCGCCTGATGGAACCTGATAGGTTCCAGATGGAGCTTGGGCCAATCCCGGAGGTTCTGGCTCACGCCTCGTCTGAGGACCTAGTGGCCGCCTGGGATAGGGCGGCTGCTGGAGCCCTGGACCGAGTCGTGCCTTTGCGGCCTCTGACCCGGCACCGGTCTCGCCTGGTTCCTTGGTTTACCAAGGAGCTGAGGGAGATGAAGCGCCGGAAAAGATGCCTAGAGAGCTGTTGGAGGGCTAGTCTTTCTGAATCTGACCGAACACTGGTAAGATCTCATATTAGGAGTTACCTAGTGGCGATAAAAGCAGCAAAATGTACCCATTTTACTGCTCTTATTGCGTCATCAGATAATCGCCCGGCCGCCCTGTTTAAGGTGACCCGCTCCCTGCTCCATCAGGAAGCGCGGGAGGACCCCTTGGAGGGAAGAGCCGAGGATTTTGTTCAGTATCTGTATGACAAAATCACTCAGATTCGGGCAGGTCTGGACTCTGACTGGATAGATCCAGCGAGGGTGACGGAGGCAGGTCTTGAGACTGTTATCTGGGATGAGTTTGATCCTGTGACCCCAGATGACGTAGACAGGATTCTGGGTAGATTGAACGCGACCACATGTTTGTTGGACCTGTGCCCCTCCTGGTTAGTGCTGGCTTCCCGGGAGGTGACATGAGGCTGGCTCCAGGGGATTATAAATGCTTCATTGGGTGAGGGTGTCTTCCCCGCCGCCCTGAAAGAGGCGGTGGTAAGGCCCCTCCTCAAGAAGCCTTCCCTGGACCCGGCAGTATTGGCTAATTATCATCCAGTCTCCAACCTTTGCTTCGTTGCGAAGGTTGTTGAGAGTGTGGTTGAGCGACAGCTTCCCCAGTACCTGGATGAAGCGTCGTATCTAGATCCGTTCCAGTCGGGCTTTAGGCTTGGGTACAGCACGGAAACGGCATTGGTCGCGTTGGTTGATGATCTCTGGAGGGCTCGGGACAGGGGTTGTTCCTCTGTCCTGGTCCTGTTAGACCTCTCAGCGGCTTTTGATACCATCGACCATGGTATCATGCTGCACCGGCTGGAAGGGTTGGGGGTGGGAGGCACCGTTTTACGGTGGTTCTCCTCCTTTCTCTCTGACCGGTCGCAGTCTGTGTTGACAAGGGGGCAGAGATCGACCCCGAGGCCCCTTATATGTGAGGTGCTGCAGGGATCGGTTCTCTCGCCCCTTTTGTTCAACATTTATGTAAAGCCGCTGGACGAGATCATCCGTGGTTTCGGGGTGAAGTACCATCTGTACGCTGACGACACCCAGCTGTACATCTCCACCCCGGACCACCCCAACGATGCCCTTGAAGTGATGTCCCAGTGCCTGGAGGCCGTACGGATCTGGATGGGGAGAAACGGGCTCAGGCTCAACCCATCCAAGACCGAGTGGCTGTGGTTTCCGACGTCCCGATATAGTCAGCTGGTGCCATCGCTGGCTATTGGGGGCGAATCATTGGCCCCCACAGAAAGGGCTCGTAACTTGGGCGTCCTCCTGGATTCACGGCTGTCTTTAGAAGAGCACTTGACGGCCGTGACCGGGAGGATTTTTCATCAGGTTTGCCTGATTCGCCAGTTGCGTCCCTTTCTAGATCGGGACTCGTTACGCACAGTCACTCATGCCCTCGTCACCTCTCGTCTGGACTATTGTAATGCTCTCTACATGGGGCTCCCCTTGAGGTGCACCCGGCGGCTCCAACTGGCGCAGAGTGCGGCCGCGCGGGTGGTTATGGGAGCAGCGTGGAGCTCCCATGTAACACCTCTCCTGCGCGAGCTGCACTGGCTCCCGGTGGTCTTCCGGGTGCGCTTCAAGGTTCTGGTTACCACCTTTAAAGCGCTCCATGGCTTAGGACCTAGTTACTTACGGGACCGCCTACTACCATCAATAGCCTCCCACCTACCAGTACGCTCCCGGGGCTCCTCCAGGTGCCGTCGGCCAAACAATGTCGGCTGTCGGGCCCTAGGGGGAGAGCCTTCTCTGTGGGGGCACCGACGATCTGGAATGAGCTCCCCCCAGAGATACGGAGGATTCCGGATCTGTGCACCTTCCGCCGCGAGCTGAAGACTCTTTTATTTCATCAAGCTGGCCTCGCCTAAATCTTCTCCCTTTTAAGTGTAAATTTTAAATTTTTACTGTATTTTAAAATATGGGTATTTTAAATTATGGGTATCAATTCAGCCAAATTTATTTAATTCATTTTATTCGATTTTAAATTTTGTATATGTATGTGTTTTATTTCATGGCTGTTCACCGCCCTGAGTCCTTCGAGAGTAGGGCGGTATAGCAATTCAATAAAATAAATAAATAAATAAATAAATATCTGTAAGCCTCCCTCTATTTCTCACATTTTTGAAAAAGTGAAAAACAATTTCCTTTTTCATATCAGAAACAGTGTTCTCTTGTTTAAACTGTTTCAGTTTTATGTGAAATAGCTATATGCATATGTGTATATATGTGTGTACACACATACCAAGGCACACATGCAAGCTGTCTCCTTCCCAATAGAAGCACCTAGATATTGAAAACATGGTCATTAGTTGGATTACGCAAATGCAAGATAGAACAGATTTCAGAATTATTTCCCTTGACTTTGTACTGCCCTGTCTGAACATACCGCTGTGTGACTTAAAGATATTCTGCCTGAATATATGCATTATTAACTCTGTACCCTTTCTTTCCTGTCATACTTTTATCAATCAAGAAAACTGATATGTGCTCAGAGCTGGTGTAAATTAATTGGGGGGGGGGGAAATGGAACAGGACAGAGATTTATTCTTTCCCTTCCTCCCACTCAAACTAGGTTTTCAGTTCACAACATAAAGGTGATAATAGGATTTATAACAGGAATTTTTATACAGTGCATAATCAATCAATGAAAATCACTATTATAAAATTCTATGGTGGCAGCTTATTATATACTCATTGGCAATTTCACTCAGAAACAAATTTCACTGACTTCAGTAAGACTTATTCCAAATAAGGATATGTGAATCACTTGAACGCTCTTCCAAAAGTGCTGAAAGATGGCCATTGCCGCCTTTTGATGCCTTAATCTGCAGCCTAAAAATACTCATATAGATTCATACATTCACATTAATATAATGTATTTCATAAAATACATTAATTTTGGTTATGTTTAAACCTATTTGTTTAATTATTACAATGCAAATGCTGTATCACATAATTCTTAGAAATGTAAAAACTGAAGGGTGTATAAGCCAGCTTGAATTTCTGAATGAAAAATTGGATATAAATAAATATATAATGTTTCAGGTCATGTATTTAAAGCTACCATAACTGGATTGCAACAATCTATAGTAGCAGTGATGCAGACAATTCTAGTTTTATTGTCATACAGATTTTTTGCAGTCCAGTTACTCTAATCTTGGGAAGTAAAAATCAAGTTAAATCAAGCAAATCAAGCAAAACATTCAGTATCTCTACACTTAAATAAACATGGATAGGATTCTAAAATTATATTTTTAAAAAATTCTGCACTGTAAAAATTCTTCCTCATGGAGGAACATCTATCCACACAGATATTGGCTATGAAAATTAAAATTAAATCAAGCCTGCATAAACAGTAAAATTAACTTTTGGATTGATAGATATTGCAGAGAAACAACAAACGAATTCTAAATTTCCAAAGACAAGAGTTTAGCTGCTCAGAAACCAAATATGTTGAACAGGATCTTGTTTGATGCCGCTGTTATTCTGTACGTGAATGACAATTTCTAAGTACCGGTAAGTCCCTTATTCACATTTCATTATCCTTGAACTCCTATTATTTTTTCTGCTTCTCATCTGCAATAAGGAGGTAACAACATTAGTTCATGCAAAAATTAAAAAACAATGATGAAATGTTGACATCTTTCAAACATAATGAATAAATGCTTTTGTTGCTGCAATTAAAACCTAGATCAGGAGATTAGAAGAATGAAAGTCTTCATTCCCTGGATGAATAAGTACATGCCCTTTAATCATAATAGCATTCTTTTCTTTTTTAAAATCTAGAATAAACTCAGAAGATTTAATCAGATTACAATACAAGAAGATTGGGGATAGGTCAGGTTCTTTATCTCCTTTACCTCTATGAGCTGAATCAGATCTCTTTGTCTATAATTTATATTCTCAAAATAAATTGTTTAAATGAATATGTTACTTATTGGTATTGTAAATGGTGAATCAAGGCCTCATCCAGATGAGGATAAACGACAAACAATTAAGGCCCTCTTAACTCTATATTAAGGTCTCAGTCTCAATTAGAACCATTACATTTATTCAAGAGAAATAAGAAAAGTGACCATATCTTTAAAGTAATATATAATTTGGCCTAAAGTGATTATCAGACCTGCTGCCACTAAAACCTCTAAATAGAAATTAACCTTGGCACCATTTGTGGGGAAAGGTATATTTTTATTAGAATTCAAGTGTATCGCAGTAATGCATAGCCAGAACTGAGATTCGCTTGCCAAAATCCCTTAGTTCAACTTTTCCCTCCCATTGCCCACCCCTGTGTTACTAGTCAGGTTCAGGCAGGATGTTATCATAAGTGTCAGTTCAAGTGCAGGATGGTATGCAGGTGTATGCTGGGTGACCTTGAAGCAGCCTTTTGAAGAGATACAGCTCTTACTTTCATTTTCCCCCTTGCTTTCCTCCCTACCCTTAGTAGTTCATGGCAGTCTGTCACCAAATAGTAGCGAAGCACAAGCAAGCATTAAGGTGGTAGCTGACAGTGATCTATTTGAGAATATTGTGTATAATAGCAGAAGCTTGTTTCATATATAACATTGGTAGGTCAGAATGGAATAATGACAATAAGAAAATGAAAATGAAAGAGGAACATTTATTCATATAATGAATGGAATTTAAGAAACGCTGAAGAAATGCCCAAATGGGCAACATAAAAAGTAGAGTACAAATCCAGTTATATACAATAGGGTTATCATATCCAAGCTGCAAAATATCATAGTACCAGTAGGTGGCATCAAAGATAGTTTTTTGAGTCTCAGCTGCCATCTAGTGGTCATCTAGCCCTAATATGCAAACAACTATTCCTATATCACCGATAGCAACACTAGTTGTTGATATGCTACATTAAAAAATGCAGAAAGTTGCTTGTCTACAGATAAATTTCCTACTAAGTGCAAGGGTGTATTTTTTTTTGAATAGTTGCTGTTTTTTAATAGAATTGGCAAATGATTTTTAATAAAGCACATATTCATGTAACAACAAACTCCCCTTTTAAAGCAAACACAATTTAGTAAATCTTTCAAGGAGACTAATGCGGCAGGCTTGGAATTATTTCATGATATTCTCACTCCAAACCTTGCAAAGTAATATCAAAAGTCCAAGTTTTTATTTTGTAGAAGCACTGGTTTACCATCCCATTAAAGTTTCTGTAAGAGAACTCTAAAAGGAGATTGTCCCTTATTGAATAAGCTTATTGAATAATCCTTAAAAAGGTAAGCATGTCTTCCCAGTTGAAATTGGTTATATAGATTTTAAAAAATAATCACACACACACACACACATACACACACACACACACAAACTAGCTGAGTTAACTAAATAAATAAATAAAAGCCCAGCCCCAAATTCCCCTTTCAGTGTGGGCTGTCAAATGGCTATCTAATAGTGGCAGAACTGTAGCAGGAGAGATAGCCGCCTTTCTCTGGAGCCCGCAAGTATTTCTGCCATTCACGAAGCCAGAAGGATGCCACCCACATGGTGTTTGCTCAACATAAGCAAACAGATTGTAAACTGGCTGATAATTTTTGTCCTGACAATGTCATTTACTGCTGTCAGCCTTTTGTCTGCCCTGTTTGCTTTATTCAAATATGAACCAAGTGGACCTCCCTTCCAGCTCTTTCTTCTGCATTAAAATCACATCAATTCCCTTCCCTTCTCTCTTATCTAAAATTCATTGGAGGCCAATCACTTGGATGAATGCTTTGGTGTTTCCATGGAGGCTAGAAGTCTAGTGTGGACTTCAGGGGATTAGGAAGTTTCACATTTAAAGCCTTGAAGTGCGAGTCTTTCTTTTCTCTCCCTCCCCATTCACTTCTTTTCTTGCTTGTAAATGAGGCAAATGCTGAAATATCATTTTTCTTTTTCAAAGTATACTTTCATTACTAAGATTCCCCCCCTCCCCTGTGTGTGCATATCAAAAAGAGAGGAATAAAAGACAGGAGATGAAGATGGTGATGAGATTGCTGACTGAAGAAAATTTACAACGGTGCCTCTTACTGTCCTCACTGATCAAATGCTGTATTGGAAGACATTTCTTTGGATTTTCTTTAATGACAAGTCTCACCATACAATAAATTCTCACCCATCTTCAATAAGCCTGACTCAAATCCAGCTGCTTCCCAGGGTGCTTGTCCACAGGTCTTAAAGCATCTCCCTTTGTTAATGGAGGTCATGGCACTTTGTGTTAAATAATTCACATCAGACATGTCTGTGTGTAGTCTGGAAGCCACTGCAGATGTTGCCAGTTTGTAGACAAGCTGAAAGTAGAAGTTTAAAATTTAGGATCACCAGCAATAATTCTTGATATGATAACTTTGTATGTATGTAGCTGGGAGAAAATTTGATAGAAATTTTCCCTTCCTTTCACTGATGTCCATATTTTAGTCATATATAGATGCAAATGTTAATGGAGCAATGTGGATTTATATCATATGTTTATGCTATTTCATTATCTAATGTTACACACCGAACATAGACTCAAATCAAGGAAAAAAGTCAATGATGCACTTTTGTGAAAAGTGAGTTTCGTGTCTGCTTGCTTCCTCCCCCCATCCCCCCACCCCAAAAAAAGATATGAGTCATTTAAATTTCCATGTATATATAGCTGGAGATTTTTGTTCTTATTGTGTGGTTAGAGTAGTGTTTTCCCATTTCAAATTGTGGGATGATGCAGCTGATAATAAATTCATCTTAAATATACTCAATCTCAAATGCTTTAGTTTTCTTATTTTAATCCTCCCGTGTTTAATGATGAGCTGGTGCAAGCAGTCCCATGTGCACTTATATAGAAATTAATCTACATTATTAATTAACTGAATGCATGGGGTTCTTTTGAAAGAACATGTTTGAATTCCTCTTTAAGCATGTTAATGATTTGTTTGGTAAAAATAATTTTAAATCTGTTTTGGTATTGGATACCATCTATCTCTGTTTTTCTGCTATTTAGTCTGAAATTATCATTTATTCATATTAATCAAAGAATTCAGTCAACATAATTGATTGTTGCATTGTTGTCCCCTCTTTTTGTTCTTCAGTTTGATTTATAGTTTTTTAAAGCTGAAATTCTGTTGGAGTGCTGATCAGCCCAATGTATGCTGGCAAACATATAATTTATGTGCCATGAGACTAATGTCAGAATGCTCACATTGTTTCTAAACTTCTACCATCTATAGATTTTTGCAAAGTGGAAGTAGGAAGCAGCAGCATTCAATATCTTTCCTTTCTATTTGTAAACAATAGAAAATCACTTCACTTTAAAAAATTTATCCATCAGTTTAAATGCAGGTCCACAACAGGTTTGCAAGCTTTCATCATTCTAGTTCTGTCTGGTTTTCTTTTTAGACTTCAGGAAAAATTGCATTTATTCTTATTTGCAAATTTCCATAAGATGGTTTTCCTCATGCTTTTCCTTATACAATGTTTTGTATGCCCCTTTCCCCTAAAACCAGGGGTGAAATCCAGCAGGTTCTGACAGGTTCTGGAGAACCAGTAGCGGAAATTTTGAGCAGTTCAGAGAACCGGTAGCAGAAATTTTGAGTACTTTGGAGAACCGGCAAATACTACCTCTGGCTGGCCCCAGAGTGGGGTGGGAATGGAGATTTTCCAATATCCTTCCCCCAGGAGGGAGGGAGGGGAGGGAATGGGGATTTTGCAAAATCCTTCCCCTGCCATGCCTACCAAGCCACGCCCACCAAGCCATACCATGTTCTCCAAGCCACGCCCACAGAACCAGTAGTAAAAAAAATTGGATTTCACCACTGCCTAAAACACTACTTTTTGTACAACAATTAATGTGTGTAGATATGTTTCTTCAGTCCAACTACTTCAGTGTACAATTTTACTATTTGCATTTTTCCAAAATCTATCCTGCTTTGTGCAAAATTTGTTTGGAAAATTATACTTACTGGTAGTCTATGCATTATTGAACATGTGGATCATAATAGTTTCATATTATTTTTGGCCTCACTGGAATTTGCAACAGGTTGTTTTTGTTGTTACAACTCAGTATTGTTCGTGATGAAGCAGAATTCATTTAGATCAACCAAAAGCAACCTATATTCAACCTATATTTAAATCTAAATTATTCCCCAGGTTAGAAGTGTTTGAGTTTGTGTTTGTATGTGTAAGAATTCTTTGGATACTCAACCTCTCCTATTATACCTTGTCCTGCCTGGTTCTCACCAAGATCCATTTTGGAGCTTTCTGAGACCAGGATTATGTTGATTCAAAGGGTGAAATAGCTTTTCAGTTTAAATGTGAGAATAATTGGAATTTTTGTTTGTTTGTGGGTGAATTTGTAACAGTAATTGTAAACACAGTTCCAGTGTTAATTGCTATTTATTTTGAGAAAAATAATCTGAAAGTATAATGGGGGATATAAACTTTATTTATTTAATTATTTTATTTACTCTTTATTTAAATCATTTATTCTGTTGTCCCACTTTAGACAAATGCCTAGGTTGCTTTAGGGGGTACCAGCTTCACAGTAGACACCAGTGAGGTTGGTTATTTTAAAGACTGAAACCTCAGCCAGGGCTCCCTGTGCCTCAGGCCTCGAGGTGGCCTTGATCATATTTATCTCAGTGCAAGGATGGGTGTTAATGGGAGAACACTTTGTTTTTCAATATTTCTTTTGCCTCTATTGGATTCTGAAAAATAGCTTTGTAGTGGAAGAAGTATGAATTATACTTTCTAAGTTTTTTTCTGTGGGAATATTTATAAGTACTGAAAAACTGGTACAGCCTTCTACACTACTAATTGTAGATGTTAAGCTCCTCTAATGTGAGCGAATTTAGGTTTTGCTTTGGATGTGCATTTTTATAACTTCATAATGGCTAATTCATAGAAATAAATAAAGCATGTTCATGTGACCCATGTAACATACCTTTTATACATAATGGACTTCCTAATTGTTTCACCTTTTCTAATGGATCATACTGAAATCATTATTTATTACATGATAAAATATCGGAGATAATCCATAACTAATAATTTCATAAATTGAAGATTCCTTCTGCTTCAAGATCATCCAGTTGGTAGAAAAATACTTTTCTTGGATCTAGCCTGATCATTCTGCCAGTTGTCTAACAGGAGTCCGTAATGATCTATCTGTACTCTGCTTCTGCATTTTTCCCATTGAATACATAGTAGCAAAAGCATAGTCATATTAATGTCAAAACAAAAGAAGCCATGAATCTGTTTCATGTTACTAACCAAAATACGGTTGCATAGGGTTTAGTGTTAAAATTAAGAACATGATTTAGCTCTGTGTACTGTTGACGTGACAACTGCTGAATATGCCATAAATATCCTTGTGGCAGGCATGAATAGTTTGTTTGCATTGTCTGGGTTGTATGATATGTAACTATGCTCTCTGTTTTCCTCTTGGCAGTGCTCTTAAGCAAAGTTTTCCAAATCTGCTTCTCTTTCCCTTACAAAGTATATGCATGATTTGTATCATTCCTTTAGCTTGATCCTTCATCAGAGATGAATGAATTGCTTAAAAGAATTACCCATATGACAATTCAAAGTAGGTTATAATTTAATCCTACTGGAACTAATAGACAAGTTCCTTTCAATGAAAAGGTAGTCATAGTTAATAATTTCATGCCCTATAAAATTAATGGAAGGCTGGCTGTACTCTCAAGTTTGTTTTATTTCCAACAAACTGAGAAATCAGCAACATTTTTTCTTAAACATTGGGTAATTCAAGTGAAGATAGAGTAATTGGGCAGATCAGTAGCTATTTCCTTATACTGTATATATTCCAGTCAAATTGAAATATTTCTGTGCAACCACTGAATTAGAAATGTGGATATATGTAGTATATCTTGGAACTACTCAACCCCTGGCATTAAAATCATGAATAGTTTTATTGCTAGTTTCAGTAAGTCTACCTGAAATACAACTATATCTGGAGAATATGTAATTAACTCTGGCTCTTGAAAGCTGATCCAGGCAGGCAAAAAGAAGAGAACTGATTCATCAGTTTTCATTACTCGTTTTATTCCTTCTTATCTGAAATCCCATTTAGCAGTTAATTGTTCATTGTTGTGGAGTAGGAAAAACAAGATCAGCCAACAATTTACAAATACTGTTTTTTCTCATGAAATAGATAAAATATATCTAGATTAAGGATTAGGCTTTGTCAAAAGAATCAAGAAAGTACTCTATAGCTCTGGTTCATTTGTCTCTGGATACCCCCTGCAATTCATACGCCACGCCCCCCCTCTAGTGACCTTATTTGAATGAGCCTTCAAGACCTGGCTGCTCCCCCAGGGCTTGGGTTAGAGCAGGGTTCCCAAAAGTGATAAAAATCAAATCCAAGAGTCAATCGGATTATAAAAGCTTGGGGTTGATGGAATTGGAAACTTCATGAAAGGGTTGATGAGCTGAAGAGTTTGGGAACCCCTGGGTTAGAATGCATGATATAGCCTTACTGTGATAAGGTTTTTAATTGTGTTGTTTCTCTTAACTCTTTTAAAAGGTTTTTTTGTATGTATTTACTGATAATTTAATATTAGGCTTTTAAGATGCAATAAATGAATCAAGAATAAATTCATTGATGAGGAAAAGAAAGAGTTTCAATGAATTAATCATTCAGTGATTTTTCCCTGACACATTTCAATAGTTCTGAAATGTTTTACATTAATAAAGAATAAGTTAATCGCCATATCAGCTGGTGATTTCTCCTAATTTCAAGAGGAGTTCAGGGATGTATTAAATATTGGAAGCCAATATTTGATATTAATTTTCTGATTTGGGCAACTTTGGAATATACATATACTGTACCTTTGGCTAAACAATATTAGGATTTAAATATACTAAAGTTTAATATTTCTGGAAGCAAATCATAAATTATGGAATGGAATGCCTCATAAAAAGATTTGACCCCCTTTCCCATGTTAAATTGATGGTGCAGTGGTTAGAATGCAGTATTGCAGGCTAACTCTGCCCGCAGCCAGGAGTTCAATTCTGACAGGCTCAAGGTTGATTCAGTCTCCTGAGGTGTTGGTAAAATGAAAAGATTATTGGGGGCAATATATTGACATTGTAAACCGCTCAGAGAGTGCTGTAAAGTACTATGGAGTGGTATATCAGTCTAAGTGCTAAGTGCTATTTATGCAGAAACCCAACCTTAAAAAAATGGGCAAAGATATAGTTGGAAGGGAGATATTGACTTGAGACAAACTGATAGATGCAGATAAATTTTTAACATATGCTGTGTTAATGGGTAAATATCATTTATCAGATGCAAAGTAATGGCAATATTTATATTTATACATTTCTTAACATTCTTCAGATTAGTAGCATTTTCAGCTTCTGAGATAATATAATAATCAATATAATAATTTTAAATTGGGGTATTTTAATTTTTAGGGTTTTAAATCGGCCAAATCTATTTAATTATTTTAATTTTTAATTATTGTTGTGTCTTGTGTTTTTAAATTGGCTGTACACCGCCCTGAGTCCTTCGGGAGAAGGGCGGTATAGAAATAAAATTATTATTATTATTATTATTATTATTATTATTATTATTAGTAGTAGTAGTAGTAGTAGTAGTAGTAGTAGTAGTAGTATTAGTATCTCTAGTATTCTAGTATCTGAGATACTAGAAAAACTTGTTAAATCCTTTAAAACTAAAAAAATAATAATTTTTATAAATATTTGTTATCAATAAATTAATTTGATGTTCAGATGCTAAGAAATCAGTGGAATAAAGAATTAGAGGTTCCTTACTAGACAATAGGAGAGTGTCCTAACTTCTATAGCAAACGTGTTAATGAACATTAAACTACGGTATAATAAAAAATAATATTTAGAATGTATTTTACTTCATTACGTTTGTATAGAAAAAGACTAAGACAGCAGTTTGTTGGAAATGTAATAATGATTCTTTTTACAATGTTCTATACTTTCTAAGTTTTTGGGAGAAAGTAGTGGACTTTATAAATATGACTGTGTAACACAAAGGTAAAATTTTCAGAGAATAATATTCTCTTAATTACACATCTACTGGTAATACATGGAATTTGATAAGTTGACAATGGAAATAGATTCTCTCTGCCCTTACTATGGCCAAACCGCTTCTTAAACGTTCAATCACATCACCACCCTGCACAGATCAACTCCATAGCCAAGACTCTCGTCTCCCAAACCAAACGCCTAGCCGACAAAGACCACCTGAAAACTGAATTACATACTCTCACAAACGTATTAATCTCTAACAGATTCCAAAGAAACACAATTACCAACCTAATCCAAAGGGAGACACCCCCCAAGAACCGAGACACAGAACAGGACAACGGGATCGCCCTCCTCCCTTACATCAAAGGCACCACAGATAAAATCAGCAAAATTCTCCACAAACACAACATCAAGACAACCTTCTGACCAAAAAATAGCCAACATCTTAAGAAACCCCAAAGACAAGATCCAGCTAGAAAACCAAGGTGTCTATGAAATACCAGGCAAAATCTGCCTAGCCACATACATTGGACAAACCAATAGGAGAAAAAATGCACGCATCACAGAACACAAGAATGCAGTCAGAAAAGAAGAAAAAACTTCCTTCCTTTTCCAGCACCTTAAAACAACAGGACATGAAATTGATTTTGAAGGAATCAAATTAATCTCCAAAACTGAACACTTCAACAAGAGAATAATTATGGAAGCCATCGAAATAGAGAAACACCCCCATAATATGAATAAACGTGACGATACCTCCCACCTACCAGACATCTGGAAACTAGCCCTAGCCAACAAACGAGCCCCAGCCACAAACATTGACACCAGACCCAGGATAACACATAACGCCACCACCAATCATCCTCACCAGATTCAAACCCAATCCCATCCCATAGACGAAATGCAACCACCGTCCAGGGGCCGGACCACAGCAGGACTGTCAGCTGCTGCACCCCCCTCCGATCCCCACACAAAGCAAACTAACACACACCATGAGCACATGACAAGACCTCAGACTCTGAGCCAAACCAAAGCCCAGGATGTTGCATCACAGCCATCTGCTCAAGACAATACATCACAGAACTCAGGATGTTACAACACTAAAGCTCAGGATGTTACAACACAGCCAACTACCCAGGATGTTGCAGCACAGGACTCAGGATGTCACAACACTAGAGCTCAGGATGCTACCATACAACCCATTACCCAGGTCATTACAACACAAAAGGCTAATGGGCACACAGCTAGGACCTCGCCCACACAGGATGTTACGAAACAGCCGACTAATCTGCATACATCAACTCCATCTACTAATCAAGATGTAACAACACAGCCAACCAACCCGCTTACAACAACAAAGCCAGCACTCCACACCTCCCCACCAGTATTTATAGAGAGACGGCATCTCCAATCACGCTTTGCTCACACAAGCACGAAGCCAAAGACACCAGCCTGAAGATGACAAGTGGGACCTTGTCGAAACATCGCCAAGATACTCTCAATCTTACACAGGAAAAGACCCGAATCAAAAATGCAGTCACATGACTCGGGGAGCATCTATCATAATTTTGAATCCAGATTGTAAATAACTTGGGGGGGGAGGGTGTCAATCATAGTTTTGAACAGTCACCGAACAGTCAATCATAACGGAAGTATGTATGAATACCTGTATGAGAAAAAGGTAATACTCATAAATATGAGTATTTGTGTTTCTGAAAGCATACCTTAACATATGCATGAATTTCATGAATTCATTAAAAAATTGCAAACAACACAAATTCATATTTTTCTGTATTTTAAGGATTTTCTAAACTGTTTATCATTAAAATAATTTCTAAGCAATATGCACTAAAATTGGGTAAATAAAATCTAATAAACTATTATCAGTAAATACTTCTGTACAGTAAATATAGATAAAATTATTGCATCAAACTTGAATTTTTTCACAATTGAAAAAGTACTTTGCAAAATAAAGAAGAATACATGAAAAAGAAATTAATAATCCTGCTCTTATATTGAGAAGGCACATGGGAAAGGGTGCAGGTAAACTGCTAGAAATGAGCTGTCCTAGCTAGTAGAGAAGCTGTCTAAACTGTCTCTCATACAGGCAAATTCCAAGCAGGAATTCTGCAAGAAGAAACAGTTCAAGGAGTATCCTTTGAATTCCTCCTTTTGTTTAATGTTAACAACATCTAGATGAGTTCTTTGCCACTTCCTCTCCATGCAGTGTCCTACTGAGAAAGGGATGGACAAAGTGCTTGCTCAGGAAGAAAACAGATGGAAGTGGTAGTGTACCTCCTGCCAAAATAGTATATAGGAGGCTTATAACCCTTTCATGTCACTGAACCTTGGGTGTATTTGTGAAATGTACATAGAAGCACACACACCTCTTTGCCTGGTCATATACCAAATAAGTAGTTACTTGTTTTTTACTTGAAGAAAAAGTAAAATGTCTAGAGGCAACTCTAGCTGTTCTGAGAAACGCCAACCAAAGGAAGAAGACTGTCTCCAAACTGAACACTATAAGGAACAAACAACTACCAGAAGAAATGAACCTGTACATGAACCTTTCAAGACAGACAAATAGCAACATGTCACTCATAGAAGAAAACAACAACCAAGAACCAACATATCCCTACTGTCTAGCGCAGCCCAGTCCAGTGCAGCCCCATTGGAGCTGAGCATTCGATTTTATAGCAATTGCTTGGAAGAAATCATGCAAACATCTGGAGAAGAGACATCCTAGACTACCCCCCCCCCAAAAAAAGATGAGTGTTAGTGACAGGAGATTCACTTTTCAGGGGAACCGAATCAGCAGTGTGTAAACTGGACAATCAATCTAGGGAGGTATGTTGTCTCTTTGGAGCAAAAATCAAAAATGTGGCTAAAAATCTTTCTAAAATAATCAAGCCCACAGATTACTATCCCTTTCTTCTCTTTCATCTAGGAATGAATGATACAACAATTTATTTTATTTATTTTATTTTACTTCGAATTTATATACCGCCCTTCTTCCTGGGAACTCGGGGCGGTGTACAGCCAGATAAAAACACATAATATAAACATTAAGAACAAATTAAAAGGAAATATCTCAATTTGGCCAAAAAATTTAAGAAACATACAAATTTAAAATCATTTAAAAGGCATTGTTAGGCCAGCCCGGCTTGTTGGAAAAGGAAAGTTTTAAGGGAACGGCAGAAGGCACGGAGGTCTTGGATTCTCCTTATCTCTGGGGGCAGCTGATTCCAGAGGGTAGGTGCCCCCACAGAGAAGGCCCTCCCCCTGGGGGTCACCAGCCTGCATTGCTTGGCTGATGGCACCCCGAGGAGGCCCTCTCTGTGGGAGCGCACGGGTCGATGGGAGGTCGTCGGTGGCAGAAGGCGGTCTCGGAGATAACTAGGTCCTATGCCATGGAGCGCTTTAAAGGTGGTAACCAACACCTTGAAGCGCACCCGGAAGACCACTGGGAGCCAGTGCAGCTCGCGCAGGAGCGGTGTTATGCGGGAGTGCCATGCAGCAACAATGAATCTGAAAACAGTATCGAGACTATGAGCAGCTTGGCAACAAAGTTAAGGAGTTAGGAACATAGGTGGTGTTTTCATCTGTACTTCCAACAAAAGGTCAACATCCAATGAGGGAATAAAGGATTTTAGGAATAAACCACTGTTTTAAGATATTTCTAGACCATGGTCTGCAATACCTACACAAAGGGTGTCTAGTAAGGGATGAGCTTGGACTTCACAAAAACCAGGAAGAATGTATTTGGAAAACAACGGCTCAGTTTATCCAAAGGGCTTTAAACTAAAACTGAGGAGGGAGGGTGACCAATCTTTAGGCTCTTTAGGACCTAACCCCAAGCATAAACCCCAAAACAACCAATCAATCAAAACTCACATATAAGGCAGGAGATGTAGGAAGCATATCCAGGAGCATATTTTGGGGGCAATATGCTGACCCTGTAAACCGCTTAGAGAGGGCTCAATATATTTCAGCCACAAGCAATAGAACAAAATTAAACCAGTATCTTAGATTTTAAATGAGCTGGTTTCAACAAACTTAGAGCTTGGGAAGGATTCTATGGATGAAAATCTTAAAGGGAAAATAACTCAAGAAGCTTTGGAAATTCTGAAACGTGATTATAAAAGTCCAGTCCACCACAATTCTGTTGGAAAAAAATGAGAAATCCAAGAAGAATTCAGCATGGTTGCATAAAGAACTTTCTGGTAAACTGAAAGATAAAAAGGATAAGTATAAAAAATTGAAAGAGACACATAACTAAGGCAGAATACCAACATATAGCCCAAATCTGCAACGATGAAATCAGGAAAGCTAAGGCTCAGAATGAAGTAAGACTTGCAACAAATGTCAAAAATAATCAAAAAAAGTTTCAACAAGTAAAAAACAAGAAAAAAGTCAATGAAACAATCAGTCTGCTAATGAGGGAAGATAGCAAGAAAGTGACATGCAGCAGGGAGAAAGCAGAGCTTCTTAATTCATTATTTGCATCTATCTTCACCCAAAAGGAAAAAAAATAGTCCAATCTACCAAAACAGAAGCATAAAAAAACAGACTAGGAATACAAATTAAAATAGAGAAGAAAATAGTAAGAGAACATCTGTTCACCCTAAACAAGTTCAATTTACAAGGGCCAGGTAAATTACATCCCAGAGTACTGAAGGAGCTGGCAGACATAATCTCAGAATCATTGAACCATATCTTTCAAAGATTCTGGAGCACTGGATAACTAAGAGGATGGAAAAAGATGCTGTTCCCATTGTCAAAAAAGGGAAAAAATGGATCCATGAAATTACAAACCAATCAGCCTGACATCAATACCTGGGAAGTTCCTGGAGAAGATAATCAAGCAACAGATCTGCAAACACCTAGAAACAAGCAAAATTATAACCAGAAGCCAACATGTGTTTGTCAAAAATAAATAATCCCAAATGAATCTTATTTTATTCTTTGACAAAATGACTAAATTAGCGGATCAGAGAAATGCTGTGGAACACAATATACTTAGATTTCAGTGTGGCATTTGACAAAGTAGACCACAATTTATTTCTTAGTAAGTTAGAAACATGTGAGACAAACAGTGTCACCATCAGATGGATTCGTAGCTGCCTGACAATGTGTAGTCCTTAATAGAACTACATCTGCATGGAGGGAAATAAGCAATGGGGAATCCCAAGGTTCTTTCTTAGGCCCAGTACTCTTCAATATCTTGAAGAGTAGAAAGGGAACTCATCAAATTTGCAGATAACATCAAGCTGGCAGGAATAGCCAAAACTCCAGAAGATAGTCTCAAGATCCAGATCTTGACAGGTTTGAACACTGGGCCCTATTTAACAAAATGAAATTCAATGATGAGAAAAGTAAAGTTTTACATTTAGACAAGAAAAACCAAATGTAGAGATACAGAATTGGTGGAACCTGGCTCAATAGCAGCAACTGTGATGGAGATCTAGGAGTTCTAGTAGAAAACCACTTAAATATGAGCCAGCTGTGTGCAGCCGCTGCCAAAAAAGCCAATACAACTCTAGCCTGTGTTAACAGAGGGACAGAATCCAGATTACAGGAAATATTAATACTGCTTTATAAAGCCATGGTAAAACCACACTTGGAAAATTGCATCCAGTTTTGGTCACCACAATATAAAAAAGATGTTGAGACTCTGGATAGAGTGCCGAGAAAAGCACAAAGATGTTTAGTGGGCTGGAGGCTAAAATATATGAAGAACAATTGTAGGAATTGGGTATGTTTAGACTAGTGAAAAGAAGGACTAGAGGTGACAAGATAGCAGTGTTCCAATATTTGACAGGCTGCCACAAAGAAGAGAGGGTCAACCTATTTTTCAAAGCAGGACAAAAAGGAATGGGTGAAAACTAATCAAGGAGAGAAGTAATCTAAAACTAAGGAGAAATTTCCTGACAGAACTAGTGGAATGACTTGCCTTCAAAAGTTGTTTGTGCTCCCTCACTGGAGGTTTTTAAGAGATTGGACAGTCATTTGTTCAGAATTGTATAGGGTCCCCTGCTTGTGCAGGGGGTTGGAGTAGAAGACCTTCAAGGTCCCTTCCATCTGTTTTTCTGTTCATTATATGCTGGGTGGGTGATGAGAGAACCCCTGAAAGTCAAGTGACTTGAGGGAGAAGGTGATTTCCAGGATTTGAGAAGGTCTGACTTATTTTGCCTGTTAATGTTGTGTTCAGGGATTGGGATAGATAGCCAACTTTAAAACATACATACTTAGTTGGTTACAATTTCAAACCATGTAAGATAACTTGAAATATCACAAGAACAGATATTGATCATTATTGCAGATAAGCACCACATACTTTAATTAGGCATGTTGCAGCTTTGAGAAAGATTATCTTAACTGGAAGGGCCAATGTTGAGTTAATTGGGGACAGCTCTACTCAGGGCTGCTTATGAATCAGATGATAAAAACCAGGAAGGCTCAACTCCAGGGGGAACTAAAAAATCAGATCAGAAAATGTCCCACCCCATAGCCTCCCTGGCAATTTCCTTTGTGTCCTGGAGAAGGGCACTGGGAGGATCACAGACTCCATCATAGTCCTGTTTACTTATGGGGCAATCAGTATTGTATGAATAATAATAGCACCTTCTGACCATGGCTAATTGAATCACAGCATGCTGCAAGGGTGATCACAAGACTTTGCTAGCTGCTAGTCTATCAGTGCTATTTCTCAAACAGCATCTGACAGTGACTGATAGATGCCGATTCCTTGTCAAGCACAGCATTTTAAACCTTGCAACGAACAAATAAGAGTTTTTAGAAAAAAGTAATCCTAAATTAAATCTAAAAAGGGAAGTAAACAGCGACCACTATAAAAGACAGATTGTGAGCTGTGCTCAGGGCTAGGCTCAGTTTTTTTTTTTTTATTGAAAAAGTTTTCAAATACAAGTTTTTTCCCCCTTTTTCCCCCCCTCTTCCCTAACCCCCCCTCACCACCCATCCCCCCCTGTGACTTCTTCACAACATTAAGCTAATTCATAACTAATTACATAATATTTTACCATTCCCTTACTCCCTCCTCAAAATACTGACCCTTAGCATAATATTCTTATAACCCCCATTTTTGCAATAATCTGCCCTTTTTCTCCTCCCCCAAACTTATAGTATATTATTACAACAACATAACATTTAATCTTTTATATATATTAATATAACATTTCAAAGCAGCCTTCTCCCCACATCCAAATTTAACATTTATTCAATTCTATCCAATTCCTCCACTCCCCTAAATATATGACTTAAAAATCCTTTTTCTTAAACTAATCAATCAGTAAACTAACCTATTTCAACCCAGTTTCCCGTAAAATTACCATGCACTACAGTTCTAAATATGAACCACTGCCCACTCTGCTAAAATATACATATATCTATGTGTACATTCCATTTTATAAAAAGAAAAAAAGACAATAGCTTTAAATTTATAATCCATATAATATCTTCTTTGACGTCTTTCCACTGGATTGTTAAGTCCATCATCCATAATTGGGTAACATAGCATCCTGGTGCAACAGTTTGTTCAAAATCTTCAGTCATCATCTGCCCCCATCAGTAATGAATATCCTCATATATATATAAAAGTAAAAACAACCACCCGAGTGACATTATGATTATATTCCATATAGTTGTAATTGTGGTTTTCATCAGGATTATTAATTCCCATCATCCTAGTGGGTAACAGCCAGATCTTCTGCATGCCCCAGCATGACTCTCTTGCCTTATAACTCGAAATAGTTATGATATATTTATCGGTAAAAGAAATCCAAAATAGATAATTCAAATTCAACAATGTAAGGCTCTTTTCACATCCCAAAATCACGGCATTGCAGAGGTCTGCCGCTATCCTCAAGATAGTATTAAACAATACTTCGCCTCCACTATTTTCACATATTCGTTCATTTTCTTAAAGTCCCTGGCTTCGCTGTTGCTTAGTTTAGAAACTACTATTTCTATGAGATCTGTTTCTTTTCTTTTTCTTTTGCGGGTTGAATTTCCATCCTGGTTTCCTTCCTACAAATTGTATATCAGCTAGTTGATCTTGTTGGTTTTGTTTTATTATCTCGCATTTCTTTTCCATCACTTGTATATCAACTGGTTGATTTACGCATTTGTCTGTAACTTGATAATTCATCACATTGGAATCAGATGACACTGCTCTCATATTTATAGACAGTCCAGCTGGGGTATCCAGGGAGTCCGAAGACAATTTATCTACCACAGCCTCTATAATTTGATATTGTCCCTTTGTTTCCAACTCCTTTTGTTTGTCCTGTATTATGCCTAAAGATGTTAAATTCTTTTTTAAGATTTTTTGATAAAATTCTTCCGCTTTTTCAACAGTGTTCAGTTGGTATCTTACTCCTTGGTGTCTGAATATTAAACCAACTGGAACATCCCACCTAAATAGGATATTTCTTTTTTTTAACTCAGACACTAGAAAACCAAATTTCTTCCTCTCCATTAACATCTTGGGCGGGAGCTCCTTAAAAATCCAAATCTTTCTTCCACAAAATTGCAAAGTAGAACTAAAAGAGTTCTGCACAATATCATTTCTTATTCCTTTATCAGTAAAATAAATCACCACATCTCTAGGCAATTGCCTTTGTTTTGCCAACCAGGAGTTTATTCTATAAATTCTGTCAATCCTGCAAAACACTTCATCAGGTTGAACCTTTAAAATCCCAGCCAGAATTTCAGAAGATATCTTCCTTAAATCATCTCTGTCATTTTCCTGCAGACCTCTCAGTCTAATTGCATATTCTGTAAAATTATATTTAATCATTAAAACTTCTCTTTCAATCCTCTGTTGTACATTTTCTTCATTACCAATCTTTTGGTCAACCTCCATTTTAGGTTTGTCTTCTGAACTATTATCCTGAATGTTTGCCATATCCTTTTTAATTTTTTGGATCTTGTCATCCAAATTCTCCTCAGTTTCTTTCATTTTAGACTCTAATAATTTGGTATTTGCATCCAACTGAATCACAAAGTCTGCTAAACCATTAGCTGTTTTTAAAATCTTTCGATCCAAAAAGTCAAACTTATATTTCACCAATTCACCAATTTCTTTAATTTCCAGCTTAAATTTTTCAAGTTGCTGATTCACAATCTCATCCCTTCTTACAATCTCCTCAAGAAGAAATTCTATTATATTAAAGTCAGGTTTCTGAGACTGGAGAGTTAGAACTTGTTGATGTAATTTGTTAATGGGGGAATCCCCCCCCCACTGCCTGTTTGTCTAACTTTATAAGTCTCAGTGCCATTTTTCCACACAGACAAGATTTACTGGAAAAGAGAAAAAAAAAAGCTTTTTCCCCAACCAAGATCAATATCAGATCCCCAGGAAAAAAAAAGGAAAAAAACAAGAGTGAGAGTGAGGTTTTGCCTTCAATTACAGCCAGAAGTATTCACTCCGCTACTTTGTAATAGAAAACGGAAGGACTTTCCCCTTCAGCCTCTCTTCAAGCCGCAGCAGTCACAGCAGCAATCGCCATTTTAAAAATCTTTTTTCCTTTCACTCCTTAAACAACTTCAATAACTTTTCTAAAATAAGAAAAATACTTGCGCTTCAGGATCAGAGGTCCAGCTCACGTCTTCTTTAATTAATTTAACAGATTTGCAGGCTTGCTTTTGCCCCCTAGCTCTGCGTGTAGCAGAGATCTCCCAGAGCCCGGAGCATCGGCTGGGGATATGGGGAGTCTCTTCCGCTCCCTCCCAAAAGTAAATAAAAAACTTTTGGGATTAGGCAGAGGACTCTACCCACCCCAGCCGGCTCTATCTCCGTTTCCTAATGGAAACGGAGTTTTTTCGAGCCGCCATTCCTCTGAAAAAGGCGGCTCTTACAGGCTGGGGGTTCGACGATCCCGAAGGAGCGTCCGGCGGGGACAAACAGCAAACCGGAAGTCAGGGCTAGGCTCAGTTTTAAGGCTTCCCTATTCTCATGCCCCTGTCATTGCAACCATTAACACTCGTTTCTGGTCCAACAGTTTGAACAATATTAGCTGTCTGAATTAAATCCTCATTTTACTTTTCCACAGTGCCTGCAGTTAAGTGCTTCTCTTAAAAACCTGTGAGAAATTTCACTTAGAATTTGAATTGCTTGGAGCAGTGTATATGTCGTGGACAGGAAGAGAGGGAGGGAGGGAGGGAGGAAGGAAGGAAGGAAGGAGCAACCATTTAGCTGTCCAGTGGTACTCAGAACACTACAACCACAACCAGGGAGATGCAAGGGTCTACTAAAAGCTAAGAAACTACTAGAAGAAAGTTCACTCAAGGTTACCTCATTTCTATAACATTTGATATATATGTTCATCATAGCTCTCCTCTTTCACCATAGTTAAGAAGATAAGGCAAACAAGAATTACAACAATCTCATGTGGAAACTTATTTACTTGGAGACTAATCTACTAATTTATGTGTGTGGGGGAGGAAATACGTCTTAGAATTGTCTGAAAATATACTGCAAGTCCCAAATTCTTTCCACCACTACCAGCTATAAAATTTTTGTTGATTGCTATCAAAATAAACCTTCCATACTTTAGTGAAACTCAATAATTTAGTTCTCACAGGATTATGGGATTAAAAACATCAAGGCATTTTGAATGTGTCAGTACATAGCATGTTTATTTTAGCTAGTGAAATGTGGAGAACAGTATGCTGGCTTGCAAAATTTCTCTAGATTAGAAATCCTAGCATAGAATAACATGAGCATGCTTGTAGTCTATACATGTATAGACTATATAGGTAGTCAAGTCTTGGTGTATTCGGGTCTTTTCCCATGTAAGATTGAGAGTATCTTGGCGACATTTCAAAGAGGTCCCACTCGTCATCTTCAGGCTGGTTTCTTCAGCTTCGTGCATGTGCAAGCAAAGTATGATCACAGAACTCAGGATATTACAACACTAAAACTCAGGATGCTACAACACAGCCAACTACCCAGGATGTTGTAGCTCAGGACTCAGGATGTCACAACACTAGAGCTCAGGATCCTGCCACACGGCCCATTACCCAGGTCGTTAAAACACAAAAGCTTAATGGGCATACAGCTAGGACCTCACCTGCACAGGATGTTACGAAACAGCCGACTAATCTGCATACATCAACTCCATCTACTAATCAAGATGTAACAACACAGCCAACCAACCCGCTTACAACAACAAAGCCAGCACTCCACACCTCCCCACCAGTATTTATAGAGAGACGGCATCTCCGATCACGCTTTGCTCGCACATGCACAAAGCCGAAGACACCAGCCAGAAGATGACGAGCGGGACCTTATCGAAATGTCGCCAAGATACTCTCAATCTTACACAGGAAAAGACCCGAATACCTGTACCTGTGAAAATCTACGAAAACATATATAGGTAGTCTATAACGTAACATTAGATGGAATGTTGCATAAAGAAAGGATATGACTACATCTAGTAGTCTACTCTATCTAACTAAAAACATCCGGTAGTTTGATCAACTAAAGGCATAATGAGCTGCTTATGTCTATGGTAATTTAAAATCTAAGTGGAGTAACTTGTAAAGAATGTGATTTAACAAATGAATTGTATAAAAAACAATTGGATTGTATATTGCGAAACTAAGAGAAAGAGGCTAGATAACTGAATGAAGCTGCTCTGATTGTATGGAACCAATTTAATGAAAATGTTCATAAAAATAAATATTTGTATTAACATAAAATTAAAACCTGAAGTTTTTTGGGGAGGGGATTACTAGGTAAAGAATTGTAAAAAAAAGATGTAGAACTTTGTTATTATATATGTTGACTGAGAATTTCTATGTGCACCAAAATGTAAAGATACATCAATCCCCTCAACAGAAAAAGGGATGGGTAACGTAATAGAACTAGCAGAAATGGTAAAACTGACTTTTAATTAGGGAAAAGTATCCAGCTCTGTTTCTACCGGTATTTGGAAACTGCTTCTGAACTTTGTGCTCAAGACAGTAAAAAATGAACTCTTGATGTTGGGTTTTTTTAAAACTATAATTTGTTGTTATAGAAATGGCTAACACTTGTTTAGTTAGTAAAGTAAAGTAAAAAAGTTGAGGCTATAATTCTATTTGGTACTTTACTGTACTGAAAAACATTGCAGGTCAATGCTTTTTTTTTTCTTCCTCCTGTACCTATATCTTTCTTTCCCCTTTCTTCCCTTTTCCATTGTCCTATCATCTTTATTTATAAATGCATACCATTTTGCAGCATGATTGTTGCAAGAAATTAGGATGAAAGAAAATTATTATTTTACTGTGGTATTTAAAATTAGAATGCAGTATGGATTTTGAAGGTAACTTATCTTAATTTCTTAGACAATTTAGGTGAATTTCCAGAGCACTCAAACTGCAATAATATAGTAGTTTTCAAATTTTGAAATACACCCACAAATGTTGGTCATCCCTTTGTCTATTATTTCTAAGAAATTTATCTTTTTTCTAACTTTTAAAATGATCCATAAAATGGATGCAATAATTGTTGTAACTACAGTTAATATATGAAGCAAATGTTGAAACAAAGATACCTCAAGGAATAGTATAAGAATTCATAAAATAATCTTTTAAGATATAATGTTCCTTTATGAAAGAATCTTCTACAATGATCTATAGCAGTGATGGCTAACCTTTTTGCCATCGCATGCCAAAAGTGGGGGGAGCGTGGTGGGGTCACACGCATGCGTGCCCATATCCATAATTCTATGTGCCCCGCTCCCCCGTGCTCTCTCCGCATTTGGCACGTGATGGCACGGTGGGCCTGGTAGGCCCATTTTTCACTCTCCCCAGGCTCCAGAGCCTTTCTAGGAGCCTGGGGAGGGCAAAAACGGCCTTCCCCACCCTCCCAGAGGCCCTCTGGAGGCTGGAAACAGTGTGTTTCCTGACTTTTGGTGAGCCCAGAAGGCCCGAAAATCAGCTGGCCAGCGCATACATGCATGCCGGAGCTGAGCTCGTGTGCCCACCGATATGGCTTCACGTGCCACCTGTGGCACCCGTGCCATAGGTTCGCCATCACGGATCTATAGAGATGGGGATATTTAGTGCAAATGTTGTTTTTAACTGCTGCAGCTTATTCTCTATTGATGCATTAATCACTGCTTCTATGGGCTTTTCGTTGCCAATGCTAATAATTGGAATAATATATAAAGTTTAAAAATAGCAATAGCAATAATACTTAGACTTATATACTGCTTCATAGTGCTTTATAGCCCTCTCTAAATGGTTTACAGAGTCTGCCTATTGCCCCCAACAATCTGGGTCCTCATTTTACTGACCTTAGAAGGATGGATGGCTGAGTCAACCTTGTGAATCGGTAAGATTCGAACTGCCGAATTACTGGCAGTTGGCAGTCAGCAGAAGTAGCCTGCAGTACTGCATCCTAATCACTGCGCCCCAATATTTATTATTATTAAATAATAATAACTAATAAAAATGATGTAATTATGTTTATGCAGATAAAACTTTAAGCAGATAAAATGCATAATTTAATTATATTGGTGAATTGAGGCATTTGGTGAAATTACCAATTTGTGTAAAATAATTAAGTCAAAGGCAGAATATGATACATATTCATTTGTTAATTCACAAGAATGAATTGAGGGTCATTCTTATGACAAATCTTCTAATATAAATAAAAGAAGGCTAGAAAATTAGATTAAATCCCAACCTGGGATATACAATCAGTACTATTCCTGTTGTTGAAATACTATAACACCTAGCATCCCTAGAAAAAAGATGGGAGTTGTATCCATTAGTGTTAACCTTTACTGTACTTGCCCTGCTCCCAAGTACAAGACGTTCTCTGCAAAAAAATGCATTTCTTTTCAGTTGAAAAAATTGAAGTGAGATCATGATTTATAATATGAAGGACTTTTTTGATATTATGAAGGAATGTAGTTCTGGTCAGGAAAGAATAAATGAAAAAAAATGGGGAGGGACACTTTTAGAAAAGGGTCTGAAGAAAGAGGAAAACATGAGAAAGAAATAATAACCCCACCTTGTTTTATTCTGCCCTACATCCCTGAAATCCATGTGTGTTTCTTGACCTTGCCTACCAAAAGAGGCTTAGTGTTGTTTGTGTCATACACTGCATTTTAATTGTTCATCTGAACTCCACCTTTTGTTATGTATTAAAGTATGAATATAGTTCATCCATGCAAGTATTTTTTTTCAAATACGAAAAGCATTGGTTTATGTTGTTTGGATTGGCATACATGCTATCTGGAAAGTCTCAGGCTGCTTTTTATTTTATCTAAGGTATTTACACATTCTTAATCCCCCTTGTTGGCATTCTAAAAATGGACACTAAAATCAGAATGAGTAGAGAAATGAACTGACCTCAGCTCCTTTAGAAATGGTTGAGAGGCATTCTTAAAAACCCAATGACGTTCCCCACATATTGCTTATATAATGGTAACGATAAATACAATCATTTCTTTCCTATCCATGAGGGTCTCGGTTTTGAAACATTTTACAATTAGATAATTCTGTAGTTAAATTTAAGAATTTAGGGGGATAAAAATGTGATTAAGAAAGTATGGTTAAGTCATGATTCAACCAACTGAAATCCTTTAGAAGTTTTATTATAGCTGCAATACATTACATTTCAATGTATAGATTAATGTTATACAACATTAGTAAAGAAATAACAATAAATAAATATTAAATAGAGTTGTAAAAAAACCCTCATTGTATATTTTGAATACTATTGTATGCTTTTCTGTCAATCACCTTATTGATGGGATAACATCCATGTAGATGATCCTGCTGATGAAAATGTTGACAACACTGATGATGGCAACAGATAGACTTGATTGTTATTGTGAACTTCTTCCTCCATAATGGAAGGGTCCTCAGGTTGCCTATCAATGTTGGCTTGTTGGTGGAGTTTCAAGGTTGTTTTCCCCCTTTTAAGTTCTTTATATAGCATAAGGATGTCATTCTCTAAACGTCATCACCTCCATCACCTCAACAGCCAAATTAGCAATATGCTAATAAATCATATTTATTTCTGATTATCTTCATCTTTTTCTTAATCCTTTGATAAAGCGATATGCTGTTGGAAATGTTCCTCTGCTTCTGAGAATGGAATCCAAGAGCTGATTAACAACCCTTTTTTTCTTATTTTAAACTTCATTACCTAACAGTTGTCATGTTGAATTTTCAATGTGATTGACTGCAGGAAAACCCATGAAATTCTTAACAATTACAAGCCAAAGTAATCAGTATTAAGGTGGTATCTTATTTTCTCCATAATTAGCATGTGAACAACAGTATATCCTTTTCCTTTTTTTATTAAAAGTTTTTTTTTATTTTTTATAAAAATGTCAAATCAATGTGTGAACAGTGTGGCACCTGGGCGCCATACATTCCAATACAATTTAATTTAATTTAATTTAATTTAATTTAATTTAATTTAATTTAATTTAATAATTTAATTTAATTTAATTAATTTAATTAATTTAATTTAATTTAATTTAATTTAATTTAATTTAATTTAATTTAATTTAATTTAATAATTTAATTTAATTTAATTTCCAATTTATATACCACCCTTCTCCCTGAGGACTCAGGGCGGTGTACAGCCAAAATAAGAACATAGAATACAAATATTAAAAAACAGTTAAAAATATATATAAATTTGGCCCAGAATTTAAGAAATCACAAACCGATTAAAAGAATTTAAAAAATTTCTTCTTAAGCCAGCCCGGATTGCTGGAAAAGATGGGTTTTAAGGGCATGACGGAAGGCACTGAGGTCATGGATTCTCCTTATCTCAGGGGGCAACTGATTCCAGAGGGTAGGAGCCCCCACAGAGAAGGCCCTCCCCCTGGGGGTCACCAGCCTACATTGTTTGGCTGATGGCACCCTGAGGAGGCCCTCTCTGTGGGAGCGCACGGGTCGATGGGAGGTCGTCGGTAGCAGCAGGCGGTCTCGCAGATAGCTAGGCCCTATGCCATGGAGCGCTTTAACAGTGATGACCAACACCTTGAAGTGCACCCGGAAGACCACCGGGAGCCAGTGCAGCTCGCGCAGGAGCAGTGTTACATGGGAGCGCCATGTTGCTCACATCACTACCCGCGCTGCTGCATTCTGGACCAGTTGGAGCCTCCGGGTGCTCTTCAAGGGGAGCCCCATGTAGAAAGCGTTGCAGTAGTCAAGGCGAGAGGTGACGAGGGCGTGAGTGACTGTGCACAAGGAATCCTGATCAAGAAAGGGCCGCAACTGGCGAATCAGGCGAACCTGACAAAAGGTCCCCCTGGTTACAGCTGTCAGATGTTCCTCCAAGGACAGCTGCATATCCAGGAGGACTCCCAGATTGCGAGCCCTTTCAGTGGGGGCCAAAGACTCGCCCCCAATAGTCAGTGATGGAGTCAACTGGCTATATCGGGATGCCGGGAGCCACAGCCACTCTGTCTGGGAAGGGTTGAGTTTGAGCCTGTTCCTCCCCATCCAGATCCGCACAGCCTCCAGGCACTGGGACATCACTTCAAGGGCATCATTGGGGTGGCCTGGGGTGGAGATGTACAGCTGGGTGTCATCAGCGTACTGATGGTATCTCACCCCGAAGCCACGGATGATCTCACCCAGCGGCTTCACATAAATGTTAAACAGAAGGGGCGAGAGGACCGATCCCTGTGGCACTCCACAGATGAGAGGCCTCAAGGTCGACCTCTGCCCCCCTGCCAACACAAACTGCGACTGGTTTATTTATTTATTTATTTATTATTCGAATTTCTATACCGCCCTTCTCCTTTCGGACTCAGGGCGGTGAACAGCCAAAATAAAAACATTTATACATAAATACGATTAAAAATAGATTTAAAATAATTAAATTTGGCCCATAGTTTAAAATTTATCAATTTAAAATCCATATCAAAATTTAAAACCAACCATAAAATCATAAAATCAAGAGAGACCGGCTAACTGAAAGAGATGAGTTTTTAGGGCCCGATGAAAGGTCCGGAGGTCGGAGATCACTCGTATCTCTGGGGGTAGATTGTTCCAAAGGGTAGGTGCCACCACAGAGAAGGCTCTCCTCCTGGGGGTCGCCAGCCGGCATTGTCTAGCCGACGGCACCCTGAGGAGGCCCTCTCTGTGGGAGCGAACTGGCCGGTGGGAGGCAATTGGTGGCAGAAGGCGGTCCCGTAAGTACCCCGGCCCTAAGCCATGGAGCGCTTTAAAGGTGGTCACCAACACCTTGAAGCGCACCCGGAAGTCCACCGGAAGCCAATGCAGCTCGCGCAGGAGAGGAGTCACATGGGAGCGCCCAGTCGCTGGTTGGAGAGAAAGGAGGAGAACCACCGCAACACGGTGCCTCCCACCCCCAACTCTTCCAGCCGGTGCAGCATGATACCATGGTCGATGATATCAAAAGCCGCTGAGAGATCTAACAGAACCAGAACAGAGGAACAACCCCTGTCCCGAGCCCTCCAGAGATCATCAACCAATGCGACCAATGCCGTTTCTGTGCTGTGCCCAGACCTGAAACCCGACTGGAACGGATCTAGATAAGATAACAAATGAAACTGATCAGATTAAACATTACTATTACATTCAATCAATTTATGTATTTCTAATAACAATACACATCTATATTAGGTTACAGTTTATCATTATTCAGTTATTCCACCTATTTTTCATTATTAGTTTTATTTTATCAAATGAAAAGGTATACATTAATATTCCCTTTATTTCTATCACTTATTCTAGCTTTTAATTATGTCACTCTTTATTAAGAAGCTTTTTCTTTCTTTCCTGTCTAACTTCTAATCATGTCTTCTGCCTAAAAAAAGAGGGGGGGAGAATAGAGAGGGAGAGAGAGGGAAAAGCAACTCAGAGCAGCAACAAAAAAGAGGAATCATCCATCCACCATCTCTTGCCCGCTTATACTTTAATTGCTATGCTTTAAAAGAAAGAGAGGAAAAATAAAAAGCAAATCAGAACAACAATAAAGAAAAAATCATCTACTCATTGTCTCTTGTCCACTTCAATACTTCAATTGCTATGCTTTTTTTTTTTTACTTGCCTCCCATATTCCTTTCTTAAGTCTCCATCTATATCTATTTCTTGGATGTCCAGTCTAAGTGTTCCTTCCACCTCTACCCTCTTCCACTGCCTAGTTTCTAAAATTTCTACCGAGGTCCCTGCCTCCATTTCAGACATATCTTCCAACTCTTTTAATATGTTTTCCCCTGGTTTAATTCATCAATCACTATTATTTTCATTGTTATCCCTCTTTGTCTTCTTCCGTCTTCATTTCTTCTTTTGACTCCTCCCTTTCCTGGACGTCTTGGTCTATACTCATCATCCCTTGTATAGTATTTTCTATGTTTCCCATTATGTCCTTAAATCCTTTTCCAGTATATCCTTTTCCACTCACCTTACAGGTATGGATGATGATGGCTTAATCATATGGAGAAATTAATGAATACACGTAGGGAACTGAAGGAAGAAGTATGCAATGGCTGCTAAATGGTTGTCAGAATATATGAATACTGATATAGGAATATCAATATGGTAGTTGTATGTTACACTTGATTGTGTAATAGTAGTTGTATGTGACACTTCAGTGATGGTTGATGGTAGTTGTATGTTACATTTCAGTGGAATAATTATAATGAAAGAACCAAATATGTCTTTGGGAAGAAACTGTGCAGCATTCTTAATTAATGCAATTCAGGACACAATGATTCTGCTAATTGACAAGAATGGATAGATGGAATGAGATGAAAGATCACAAGAAAAATGACTAAGACACTTAGAGACCAACAAATTAATCAGAATAACAACTGATGATTATTTGCTTAGAAAACAAATTATCAATATATACATTTACTATCTTTTATCTTTATCATTAATGTTTTATTGGCTTTACTATAATTTCTTTGTTCTGAGCTGCCCAGACTCATTGAGAATCAAGTGGCATTATTGTTATTATGATTTGTTGCATAATCAGCCAGATATTTAGACTGGATTTGCCATTTTTATCCTCCTATCGATTCCTTCCGTAGAACCTGGGATAGACTGATGCTGATGTTTGAGGCTTGGTCTTGTACAGCCATTAGCTTCTCTCTTTCTTCAACTTTCTTGCTCTTAGCCATTATCAGATCTTGTTATTATCTACTTCATCTGCTATTTTTTAAAAGTACTGACCATGTAATACTTTGCCTTGCCATGATTCTTTTCTGTTCTTCATTTGGACTTTCTTGTAGGCTGGTTTGGTCTCTCCAGTAGTCAGTGAGCCTTCCTGATATATTAACTTCAGTGAATCTTCTTCACTGCTCTTCAGATATTTTTCCAATGCTTTTTTTCTTCTTCAACTGAATGTACTTCAAACATTCCATACTTACCTATTTTCTTTGGTAAGTAGAGTCTGTCACCACATGGATGAAGATCATGATTCATTGTTATTGTTTCTCTGGTCTTCCTATCCAGGATTTTTAGTTCTGCTTGAGTCCAATCCACTATTCTAGCAATGTATTTAATGATTGCACAGATATTAAATGTCTTGATAGTACTTCATCTACAGAGTTTGGACTTATTATTATTACACATAGTAAAGGAATAAATATATATCTAAAAGTATGTGATTTTTTTTATGACACGATGACAAGGTGTCTTGCAGAATTCTGATTAAAATGGTACAGGAGGTGACAATGATCAAAAATTGAGTGAATTTTGACTTCCTGTCTGGCTTCCGGCGCCACCAGACGGTCCTTTGTGACCGCCGCCCCGTTGCCTGTAAAAGAGCCGCCTTTACATCTGAAAGGCGGCTCGAAAAACTCCATTTCCTGATGGAAATGTGAGTCTGAGTGGGCGGGGGTGGGTAGAGCCCTCTGCGAAGTCCCCAGAGTCTTTTTTTAACTCTTGGGGACGGGCGGGTTGGAGCTCCCTATTGTCCCTTGCCGCCGCTCCGGGCATCGAGTGCAATCTGCTTTTTTTTTGCAGAGCTAGGCGCTGGAACCGGATTAACTAACGAAACTAACAGATGGATTTATTAAAAAAGATGAGACTTGGATTTTGGACCCTAAATCGCAAGTATCCTTAATGAATTTACAAGCATTTTAAAGTGAAAGAGGAAAAAAAAAGGCTTTAAAATGGCCGCTGAGGCTTGAGAAGTAGAAGAAAGCTAAAACTAAGAGTCCTTCCATAAAAGATACAAAATAGCGGAATATATACTGTTGGCTACAATTTGAAAGAAAAAGAGTTTTTTTAAGTTCCTCTCTTCTTGGAGATTTGTACTTGATCTTGTTTGGGGGGTAAAAAAGAACAGCCTGCTGGAAGGATGGCGTTACTAATGAAATCTGATAGACAAGAAGGGAGGGGGTGCTCCCCCACTCGCAACTGTTTGAGCAAGCTCTGAGCCTACAGACTTTGCAGAATGGTTTTAATTTAAAAGAATTTATTCAGGAGGAAATGGCAAAATGTTATGAGACTGTGAACCAGAAATTTGAAAATTTAAGGCAGGAAATTAAAGAAATGATACAACAAAAGTATGACAATTTGCAACAAAAGATTGTAACAGTGACTAATGGTTTTTCAGAAATTGTTATAAAGTTGGATACAAATATTAAATTGTTAGAGTCTAAAATGGAGAAAATTGATAATTTGGACAATAAAATACTAAGAATTGAAAAGGACTTAATAAATATTCGAGATAATAGCTCAGAACTAAAGTCTAAAAAGGAAGCTGGTCACGAGACTTATAATGCAGAAGATATAAAGCAAGGAATTGAAAGAGAGGTTGTAATGCTGCAATACAGAATCACAGAATTTGCGATCAGAATTAGAGACTTACAGGAAAATAATAGTGATGATTTAAGAAAAACATCTGCTCAAGTTTTGGCTGGGATCTTAAAGGTTCATCCTGAGGAGGTATTCAGTAAAATTAATAAGGCTTATAGAGTGAATTCCTGGATTGCAAAACAAAGGCAACTGCCTAGAGATGTGGTGATTTACTTTACAGATAAAGAGATAAGGAATGATATTGTGCAAAAATCTTTTAATTCTACTTTACAACTGAATGGGAGAAAAATCTGGATATATAAGGAATTACCGCCTAAGATGGTAAGAGATAGAAAGAAATTTGGTTTTTTGGTGACTGAGTTAAGAAGACAAAATATTCTATTCAGGTGGGATGTCCCAGTGGGTATAATACTGAGATATCAAGGAATAAGATATCAGATAAATACTGTTGAAAAAGCGGAAGAATTTTATCATAAGGTATTTAAAAAGCAAAATCAACAAGAGACAGAAATTCAAGAAAAGCAGAAGGAGATGGAGACAATGAAGAAACAACAAGTTAAAGAGGTCTCCATAGATGAGCCGCTTTTGGATTCTCTTTCAGAGGTCTCAGCTGGATTATTTAATATAAGAGAGGCGGTTCTGGATCCTATTGCAATGATTTCTCAAACCACAAACCAGCATGGAAGTCAATTAGTTGATATACAATTTACAGAACCAGAAAGATCTCAGCCACAAAAGCAAACCCAACAGGATCAAGTTATACACCAGCAAAACCAAATAGTTGATATACAATCTACAGAAAGGAATTTAGGATGGAGATCCAACCCACAAAAAGTCAAGAAAAGAAGAAGTAGGTCTCACAAACATAAAAACTTTTAAACTAAACAACAGTAATGCCAGTTACTTATGAGAGGACTGAATATATGAAAAGATAATTGGCAAAGTATTGGTTTATTTTATCCTGAGGAAAGGGCAGATCTCTGCAGTGGTGAATTATTTTGGGATGTGAAAAAGGCCTTAAATTGAATGGTTGGAAACATCTTGTTTAATTTTTGGATTTCCGGATAAATATATTACGTGTATGTCGAGTTATATGGCAAGAGATTTACTGGATTGGGGCACGCAGAAGATCTGGTTGTTACCCTATTACGATGGTTGGAATTAATAATCTGGATAAAAGACACCTCCATAAACATTATACGGAATATAATTATAAAGTCACTCGGGTGGTTGTTGGGGGCTTTTTTTGTTTCTTTCTTCCAATATGAAGATATTCGTTACTGATGGGGGCAGATGGTAATTGAAGATTCTGAAAATACTGTTGGAATAAGGATGCGATGTTACCCTAACATGGGTGATGGAATTTATCATCCAGTTGAAGGATATTACAGAAGATGTTATATGGACTACAAGCAAAAAGTTTTTTTTTTCTTTTAGGATTTTATTTACATAAGGGAATATTCTTCTAGGGGAGTGGGCAGAAGAATAAAGATATTAAGAATAATTATGGTAATTTTGTAGGAAAGTGGGTGGAGATAGGATAGGTTACGGATTGTTTAGTTTAAAGAAAAGAGAGATGTTTAGATCTGAATGTACGTAATGAAGGGGGGGAAGGAAATTAGTTGAATTGAATAAGTGTTAAATTAGTATTTATTGAATAGTTTTAGAGTGGAAGTATGCTTTGAAATGTTATATCGTATGGGGGGTAGTAAAAGGGTAGATTACGAGCGGAAATTGTTAAATTGGAAGATATAATAATATCATTATGTTAAATCAGGAGTTACTAGATATTGTTATAATAGAATGTCACTTTGAAATGCATATTACAGCATAGTATAAGGGGGGTATGATAATTTTATTAGAAAGAAAGGGTCATTATATGGAGATGGAGTAAGTGGATAGCAAAGTATGATATAATCTGTTATGAATTTGGGTTTTATTATGAAGAAGTCAAAGGGGAAGGGGGGGTGAGGGGGGTTAGGGAGGAGGGGGGGGAAAGGGGGAAAATTTTGTATTTGAAAAACTTTTTAAATAAAAAAAAATTGAGTGAATTTTGTTTTTATGCATATGATAAAGTAAATAAGTTTGAATTATAGAATGTTTTGTACATATCTGAAGCTAGATATAGGTTGTTGAATATGCTAATAATGGTAAATGATAAAAGAAAAATATTTCTGAAAATGAAGTGAATTTTTAATCAATGATTCAACACTAAATAGGGAGTAACACAAGGATAAATGATATTCTTTTGATTTTTAAATGTATTTATGAATAAATGTGTAAGGAAGGCTTTTGGTTGAAATTAGAATTCTAATGGTTGGGGATTTGAATATATGTATTCATTATAAGTAGATTATGCATCAGTGTTGGCTGAGAATCCAATGATTTGCAGTGAACAATGCAACAAGGTTTTTGAAACTGAAAATTATTATTAAAAAGAAATGTAAAAGTAAAAGCAAGTAAACCCTTGCAAATTATACATAAGTGGCAAAGAACTAAAACAAATAGTAGTGTATCATAGTAGAAAATTTACTAAACATAGGGAATGAATGGAAAAATTGTAAGATTTGTGAATGCTGAAGAAAGATGATAGTATCTATTGCAAAGAAAGAACACAGAAGAAATTAAATTCTTAATAGAATTTCATGGAGAAATAAGAGATTAAGGATGAATTGGCTCTGAGTGAATATGATTGAACTTAAAACAACTGAATTGTACACTCTTCTAAGACAGCCTATATAGTAGTGTAAAATTTATTTTGGTATACAGTACAGGTAGTCCTCATTTAGCATCTCCCAACTTTAATAAATGTTCGCAGTTACAACAGTGGTGAAAAAGTAAATTTGTGAACAATTCTTGCATTTATGATCTTTGCAGGTCTGTAAAGCAAAGGAAAACTGAAATAAGATTGTAAAATCATTAAGTTTTATTTAGTGACCACTTTGCTTAACAACAAGTTGCCAGTCCCAATTCTGCTCACTAAACAAGAGCTACCTATAGGGTGGTCTTTAGTATTTGAGCAGGTGGTACAGATTCCATAGAGGCACATATGTAATAAGCTCTTACATAGAGTAGGTCTAAAAGCAGAAATAGGCATGGGAGCAAAAGTAGGAGGAAAAGCTATGAATTAAAATAGAAATACTATTTCCTACCCCAGGCAGTTATTTAGCAGAATTCAGAGGAGGGGTGAAAGTCACTTACCTTTCCTACCAGTTTGCCAATGTGCGTGCACCTTGCCTGTGCCATGTCTGCGCTCACTCTGCTCGCGCGTGCCATTCTCTGCCCATGTGCAGAGGCTTAAAATATCACAAAAAAGCAATGTCATGATGTCCGCATGGGCGGGCGGAGCCTCCTGCAGCCGCCGCTACCAGTTTGCTCACGTTGAATAGAACCAGCTGGATTTCACCCCTGATTCAGAGTAAATTATATTGACAATTATCAAGAAATCCAAGTGAATTAGTTAAGTCATGTTTCCCCCTCTCTTTGCATAATTCATCCATTAGGTGGTCAAAGCAGTCCTGGGGTGAAATCCTATTGAAATTAAATCAGAAAAAGGCGTAAGAACATAAGCAGTTCCCTGATGGATCAGACCCCTAGCCCATCTAGTGCAGTAGTTTGTTCTCACAATGGCCAGGGAAGTCCCCTAGTATCCCAGCAGATGATCTTCAGAGACAGTCACAGTGCCATCAGGGCTTAAAGCCATTGATCCCCATAAATTCCATGAATTGGTCCAGCCCTTTTTTGAAGCTAGCCAAGCTGAAAGACAAAGCACCAAAGTAAATTCCAAAGTTTAATACTCAATGTGTAAAAAGCGTATTTCTTTTTGTCTGTCCTGATTCATCCAAGATTCAATTTCATTGGATGACCTCTGGTATATTTTCCTACAATAATATATAAACAAATATCTGGCACAGGATAAATTGAGATAGATTAAGACAACTCTATTGGGACAAAAGAACCATATTTGGCCTTTCTCACATCTGAGAGAAATTGACAACAAGCTGGCCAAAGCATCAATGGGGATTATAATTTATGAAGGTTATTTTAACAAGGACTCATGAAGCACAGCAATCAAATGAAGAAATGAATCAAATGGTCTCAAATTCAATTTTTTTGCTCCCAATTGATCTAAGAAAGTAAATGTTATTAGTCCCAAAATCTGAGTATTGATTTTTATCCTTACTGCAGAAATATCCAGGGTGCCAATAATAAGACTGTACAATGATTGTCATTCAATCAGTAGCTGCTTCTTCATGGTTTTTCCTGAAATTAGATACAGAATCATTCCAAGAAATGCTGTAACAAATAGCTCCACTCTGCTTGAGCACATCAGATCTTTTTACAGTAAAATATATTCAAGACTTCAGGTACATACATGGGAAGAAAAAAAACTCTTCACTAGGATTATCAATGTTAACAATAAGTGGAATTTTAAAAGTTGCACTATCCTTTCTTTCAGATTTATACAAAATAGTCAAATCATTTTAATCCATAACAGAACCATGCTGATCATGTGCTCACATGAGGTCCAAAATACTTCTTCCCAATCATTTCTAAAGTATACTCTGTCCTAGTCTCTTGTGATCTAGATGGAGTTTTCATTACAAAATTAACTAGGGAAAACTTACTAGACTAGAAATCTCCCCCAAATGAGCAAATAAATAAAACATTATAAGCACAAACATCATGAATAAGAGAGAGATGCCACCTAGTTGACAGGTCTGTTGTAAGAATGGCTGAGGCAATCTGTTTGAAATGCTTTGAGAATTAGGAAAATCAGTTTATTAATTCCAAGGCCATGGTCTCATTAGAGTTAAGTACATTTAAGTCCCCTTGATTTTCAAAAGGAGAGATTTAAAAATATACCTAAGTTAATGAGACTTGAAAGTACTTCACTTTGGTGGGACAGTTTTTTTAGTATTATTCAGAATCCCTTTCAGGAGCCTGTATGAAGCATTAAAGCTTATCTGCTGAGGCATTGGTTCAACTATTCCAATAAGTACCAGGAAATAAAGCACAGGACACTTAGCAGTTCTTGAAATTGGCATTTTATGCAAAGGCGTCAATCCAGCATCAGCTTTCTGTCAGGGTGATATTTCATTTGATTATAAATAGAATAGGAAGTTCACTTAATTCTGTGTAAATCCTTTCTTTCTCAATTCTATTAAGGATTGTGATTTATACTGTCTTTGTACATTCAGAATGTTAGAGCAAAGGTGCCAGCCACTAGAATCTAGTCCAAAACAGAAGCAAAAGGTCTGGGTATGAGTCAACAAAAACTTTGTTTATACAGTGAGAGCCAAATGAAAATCCTTCAATGTTGTGGACTGATCGTTCCTCAGCAGGAAAGCCATGCCAAGTCAGAGTCTATTGCTGATCTTCACCTGATCTCTCTGCAAAATATGGCATGTGGCAATGAAAACATGATAACCTGTATCAACAAAAGCTCCAGAGGAGTAGACTGGATCTGACCCAAAAGGGTTCAGTCAGGTCAATCAGCGTTGTTGTTTCATCTATCAGTCAATTAATAAGCAGCTTCTCCAATAATTAAATAAGCATGATACAATACTATACTACTATGTTAATTCCCAGCCTCTCAGACAAACCCTACTAGATGCACCAAGCAATATGTTATTTCTTATTCTATGTAATGACAAAATAAAGCAATCTGGAAAACTCGTTTTTTATACTTTAATTTATTCTGAAAGAAGAACTTAAAAAAGATAATTAATGAATTATTTGTCATGTAGATCTGTCACCACTGAAAGAGATTCCAACTCTATACTGTATATTTCTGCTTACCAAAAAAGAGTCTCAATACTCACCCTTGAGTATCGACACAACATAAGAATATACATTCTGTGCTTTATTGCTCATGATTATAAATTGCCTGCAACAAACTGCAGGGGTCCGTTTGATTTGTCAATAGAATTGTCAACTGATGTAAGTGAATCTGCAAATTTCCCAAAAGATGGCAATTACAAATAATTTCCATACTAGTGCCAAGTGTCCATGTAGTGGATACCAATAATTGAATGTGACTTCCAGCATCTTTACCTTTTTATATTTAACATGTGGGGAACATATATCTTCATAAACACTAAGCCCAATCATATCCAACAAATCAATTTTCTATTAGGTTCACACCGTGAAAATAATTCCTAATTATCCTAGTAAGGGCCATGGTGGCACAGTGGTTAGAATGCAGTATTGCAGGCTAACTTACTGTTCACTCCAGGAGTTCAATTCTGAACAGCTCAAGATTAACTCTTCCATCCTTCTGAGGTTGGTAAAATGAGGAGCCAGATTGTTGGGGGCAATATGCTGACTCTGTAAACCACTTTGAGAGGGCTGTAAAGCACTGTGAAGCAGTATATAAGTCTAAGTGCCCCAAAGTTACTTTTTCAAGAGGCAACTGGGCTTCTTTCCTACAGGAACCAGGAGCACTACTCAGGTGACCTTCAGGACACAGATAAACCTCCAAGTGCTTTAACGACCCTGTAAAAGGATACAAATGACCAGCTCTCTGCAAGGAATATAAATCCTTCCATTCCCCACTATCCTGTCAGAGCTGAAGAAGCTTCTTGGATGAGAAGCAAAATGCCTTCAAAGAAAAAAGAAAGCCCAGTTACCTCCGGAAAAAGCATCTTTGGGACAACCATGACCTGGATGACTGAGAATCTCTACAGACTATAAGTCTAAGTGCTATTGCTATTGCTAATGTTACATTAAAAAAGTTACATGCATAAAAATTAATACTAGCAATCAAACTGAAATGATCGTTTTGATCAGATTGGGCCCTTAAAATAATCCATACTTTATCATAAGGCTTTGACCCTTAAGGCATTATATTCCTTCATAAAATTTTGAAGATGATCCTGACAAAGAGTTGGGGGCATTCATTGAGAAACTGTCCAGGGGGAACCTCCTGAAAATAAACTGGATCTATGCAAATTCTTAACAATATCATTGTGCATCTTTAATTATGTAAGGCTTTGCACAGGCTTGTGTCTCAAGTTTGGTGTTTGTACATGTGGTCCTTTGCATTGCCTTCAATACAGAAATCTTCTTTTGTCATTCCATTTGAACGTGGCACTGTTGAAACTCAGGACAGCAGGGCCCTAACATCATCTTGACTATATGTACACTTGGTCAGGCTGTGTAAACTTTGACATGTGGATGTCAATCTTTCTCATATTTGCAGATGGCTTTATCAGAGTGTGATTAGTTTCCAGAACAAATTTGAGCAAAAGAAAACATTACCTACAGTATGTAAGCCAACAAGACCCGCTAGTTTTCAGATTTGTCTATTTACATGGGCAGTGGCTGTTTTGCTAAGGCTCTCTAAAAGGGACAGTAATTGAATGGTGCCAGTATGTTCATGGAAGCTGATGAGTTGTAAAGGTTTTATAAACAACCGGGGTGGATTTGTCCATTGCCTTTTTTCCCTTGTAATGTTTGTTAATCCCATTGAGCAAGTCTGCACCTAACGCAGAACAAATACTCTAGAATTTGGAGGTGTCAGTAATGTAACTTGGTTTGTAAAATCATGCTCTGATATCATCAGCAAGTTTACCAAATGTCCCATGGCCAAATATAATAAAAGTGTTAAGCAAGCTTGCTCATGGAGAAATAAGGAGAAACATCTTTGCTATTTTTAGTGCTATGTTTGTTAAAGGATCACAACGAAAAAGAAGTGATTAATAGAATAATTCAGTTATTGTTCTTTTATGTTTATTGATATATATGTGGTTTTCAAATTCATTTAACATACAGAAGAGGGTGTATTTGTTTTCAGAAGATTGTTCAATCATTTAACTTTTTTTATAACATGCAGAGAAAGAGAAAGTATGATTTAAAACTGGGGCAATTTGTCACTGACAGTTGAAATTATAAAATGCCTTGAAAAGGGAGAGTGACAAATTTTGGGTCCTTTAGATATAGAAAGAATCACTGGATTTAATTAATTTACAATTATAATAGTCTAATCAGACCTTTGTTGAATTATTTCAAATCATCCAGATAAACTTAGAATTGTCAGACAAAATAAAACGATTATTAGGAAAAAATCCAAATAACCACAGTATTCTACTTATACATTAATGAAGAATCAGAAAAATTACGTAAATGAAAGAAATATTGTGCCTCAACCAACTGAAATAATGTATCTTTATATTGTTTGAATGTTAAGGGATAGGTTAAACACAAATTGAGTTAAAGTGGCTAAAGTCATTAAGTTTAGAAGTGCTTTATTTTGGCTCAGTTTTCTACATTATTAGTTATGCTATTCAGTACCCTTTTTGTATATAGTGCTTTGCTGAATTACAGCCTCTTTCCTACAAGGTTATAATAAAGTTCAAGAAGGAAGAAGGAAGAATTTGTAAATGAAGAGAAGAAAGAAAGAGATAAATATGAAGAGATTACATATGCCTAGGCTTTGTTAAAGCTGTAGAGCAGGGATTAAGGAAAAGGTGAAGTTTAAGATGGGATTTAAAGGAGAGACCAATATAGACTTGGTCTGGGTTTATAAATGGAACTTCTAGTGGAAAATAAGCAGCAAGAAGAATTACTGGATTTCTTTGAAGGTAAAAATTGCTCATATTCCCAGATTCAGACTCTTTCCTCTTGAAACAGAAAACAACTCTACAGGGAAAAAAGAAGTATTTCAGTGGCCAGGACTATAGTCTTTGAGGGCTCTACTGGGCAGGGCCAGTAATAATGCAAAGGGAGAAGATTAAAGTAAACTTAAAGATAAAGGTAAAGGTTCCCCTCACACATATGTGCTAGTCGTTCCCGACTCTAGGGGGCGGTGCTCATCTCCGTTTCAAAGCCAAAGAGCCAGCGCTGTCCGAAGACATCTCCGTGGTCATAAAAAATAAATATGGAGAATTGCTCCAAATCAGAATTAAGCCATTAAAACAAACAATTATACTTTTCAACATAAAAACAATAGTTTACTATCAAAATTTGGTGAAAAAATAAAGCCCATACAGGACCAAATTATGGACATGTGATTAGAGAACTTTTTGGGAACATAAGCTTCCTTCCTACTTTAAGTAGTATGTATACAGACATCACCTTAGAACCACAATTGAGAACAGAATTTCCATTGCTAAGCAAGGCAGTTGTTAGCTGAGTCATACCTGATTTTATGACTTTTTTGTTACACATCTTGAGCATGTGCAGTTGTTCAGTGAATCATATAGTTTGTTAAATGAATACATCTTCCCATTGATACATGCATATGATTATATTTAAATCTTCCCATTTATTTTATTTATTTAGCGTATGGTTGGTCACACACAGTATTAAAACACTTCATTTTACAGGTTAAAAACAATAAAAACAATAAAAAAAACAGCAAGAAAACCTAAAAGGAAAACAGAAATAACATTTCAAAGTTTAATGTCGAGTTTGGAGATCCAGTCAGTAGCTGCCGTTGTTATGCAGAGGAAGTCCCTAGAATCTCCTGGATACCTTCTGTTAGGGCATTCCCTCACTATATGCTGGATAGTCTGTCAAGGGGCCCCGCAATCACATTGTGCTGAAGGTGTCTTTCCCCATTTATACAGGGAGTCAGCACACACCCCATGAGTTGTTCTAATTCTATTATATGTCACCCATATGTGTTGGGGTAGGCTAAATCCTGGAGGTATACTACTAGGACTGATATGCTCGGAGACATCTTGGGGGGAACAGCTATTCCACGCCTCCATCCACTTTTGTGTGGTGTTCTGATGATTGGCCATCAACTTACGCGCTGTCAAGATTGGTGGATTTCTTGACTTTAATCGGCATCTTAAGAGATCAGGAATGTATCTATGTATGGGTAGAGAGGAATTTAATAGGTTCTTACTATACTCCCGAATGAGAGCTTCTTGTCGTCGTAAGTGCGGGGGGAGTATGTGACTAAGAACTGGTAACCAGTAACTAGGTGTAGATTTTATGCACCCAGTAATTAGCCTCATCGTATGGTTAAGTTGAACATCAATAAGTCCTGTATGTGAGCTGTTTATCCATACAGGTGCACAGTATTCCGCTGCAGAGTAGCAAACCCCGAGGGCTGCACATCGGAGAGTTGGGGCTGAAGCTCCCCAAGTTGTTCTGCATAGTTTTTGTAGGATGTTATTTCTGCTGTTAACCTTGGCAGCCATATTGCGTCCCTTTCTGGATTGGGACTCCTTACGCACAGTCACTCAGGCACTCGTCATTCCCCGCCTGGACTACTGCAATGCTCTCTACATGGGGCTCCCCTTGAGGTGCACCCGGAGGCTCCAGCTGGTGCAGAATGTGGCTGCGCGGGGGATTATGGGAGCGAGAGGGGGCTCCCATGTGACATCTCTCCTGCGCGAGCTGCATTGGCTCCCGGTGGGCTTCTGGGTGCGCTTCAAGGTACTGGTTACCACCTTTAAAGCACTCCATGGCATCGGACCTGAGTATTTGCGGGACTGCCTTCTGCCGCCAATAGCCTCCTACCAGCCAGTACGCTCCCACAGAGAGGGACTCCTCAGGGTGCCGTCAGCTAGGCAGTGTCGGCTGGCGACCCCCAGGGGGAGGGCCTTCTCTGTGGCAGCAGGTGCCCTCTGGAATGATTTGCCCCTGGAGATACGGAGGATATCAGATCTCCGGGCTTTTCGCCGTGCCCTAAAAACTTTTTTCTTCCATCAAGCAGGGCTGACGTGAAACCACCCACCCACCCACCCCCGTTTTTGAGATATTAGATTTTTTAATTGTTTAATGGGTTTTAGTCGTAAGGTTCTTAATTTTTGGCCAAAGGGTATAATTCTTTTAAATTTTTAAATTTTGTATTGGATGTTTTTTACTTGGCTGTGCACCGCCCTGAGTCCACTAGGAGAAGGGCGGTATACAAATTTAAATAAAATAAATAAATAAATAAATATTCTGGATATGTTTCTTAAAGGACAGGGTCCTGTCTAAGGTGACCCCCAGGTATTTTAGTGTTGCCTCGTATGGGAGCAGTTTGTTATTTAGGTATACATTGAGTTCTCTTTTTGCCAATTTGTTGTTGAGGTGAAAACATGATGTAACTGTTTTACTTACACTTGGGATTAACCTCCATTGATGGAAGTATGTGCTCAAAGTTATAAGGTCGGCTGTAAGTACGCCTTCTGTAGCTTCGATGTCCTTGTGGCTATATACTAATGCCAGGTCATCAGCATAAGAGAACTTTTTTTGATATCGTGGGTGGTATATCAGAAATGTATAGATTAAATAGAGATAGAGCCAGCACGGAGCCCTGAGGGAGTCCGTTATTCAGGTGTCTTTGCTTACTGATTTTGTCATCCATGATGACTTGAACGGTCCTTGCTGAAAGCATGTTATTTATTAGGCGGCCCATAGTCCTACAGGGGACAGCGTGGAGGAATTTCTTTAATAGGCCATCCCTCCATACTGTGTCGTATGCTGCTGTGAGATCCACAAATACAACAGATGTTTTCAATTTATTCTGATAGCTGCTTTCAATATGGCTTGTAAGACTAAGTACCTGATCAACACAGCTCCAATAAGATCTAAACCCAGTCTGTTCAATTGCTATTTGCTCGTTAATTTTCTGTCCAATTCTGTTAAGTATCAATCTTTCAAGTAGTTTATAACAGACACTTAACAGAGCAATGGGGCGATAGTTTTCTGGCTTATTGCTTTCTTTTCTGGGTTTTAATATGCCGATTACCTTGGTTCTTTTAAATTCTGGAGGGAGCCCACTGGAAGCTAGGATATCTGTATAGAATTTTGCCAGCCATTCTCTTGTGCGAGGTCCAGAATGGATGATAAATTCTGGCATTACTCCATCAAAACCAGGAGATTTTCCAGCTTTGACATTCTTCAGGGCAGTGTCTATTTCAGCTGCTTGGAAGGGTCGAGCATATTCCTGGTAAGGCAATCCCAGAGTTTTTAGATGCTTTAGTTCTCTTTTCACTAGTTTAGTATGTTTCTTATCATGGGGTACTCTAGTTAAGTTGACAATGCAAGTTGCTACTTGATCTGGAGTAACCTCTTGTTGTTTACATTGAGCTGGTTGGTCTCCTTCCAGTTTTCTCAGTAGGCTCCATGCCTTCCTGCTTGAGTCAATCTTCCCATTGACTTCGCTTGTCAGAAGGCAGCTGGGAAGATTGCAAATGTAATCATATGACCCCAGGACACTGCAATTATCACCTAAATTTTGATCATGTGACAGTTGGAATTCTGCAATTGTCGTAAATGGAAGGACTGGTTGTAAGTTACTTTTTTCAGTCCTGTTGAAACTTTGAATGACCACTAAACAAATGGTTGGGACTACCTGTATTAGAATCTTCTCTCATTTCTTTATGCCAAGCCAAGTGATATGTCCTGCTCCATAATGCATTGATCCATGCTCCCTGCCTTTGGAAACAGCTTGGGAATAGCTTTCATGGCTGAAAAGAGAACATGGGATATCAAAACCTGCCACCTAAGTTATGGATATATGAGCAAAATTCTTCAGAAAAGTGTGTATTAATAGATACTATATGTATTCATGTTATTATTAATGTAATAATAATATTTTATAACACGTGGTTTTATGTGTTTTGTCATCCCACACACAACCATTTTCTTCCCTTTTCTGAAATAATTACTTGACAATAAAATGTTAAAGATGAATTTGCAGTTCAGTAGAAAATTCTGCTGACGCCATACTGAAATGAATAAAAATACTGCAGAATTTTCTGGTGGATTACATCTTTGGTGTTTCCCCTATGTTCTTTTTTTCAATAGATAAATAAATAAATAGTAACCTGATTTCAAAATATAAGTATAGTATTTGCTTGGTGACTACATGTGTATGAAGCTGCCAACAACAATGCTGGCACTTGGGGTTAATAAACAGACCTTATCGTTTGCAGTATTGATGGCAAAAGGAGATGAAATGGATGTGACATTTAAAGGAGGAATTTGTGAACCACAAATATGAGCATGAGTGACACAGCATGGCAGCACATAAAATCAATACAAATAACCTAAACCTTAATACTTTGATCCTAGGGAAGAGTGCCGCATTATCAGATACGGAAAAGCAGCATCAAGCCTAGCTTTGATAGGTGTGTGTTATTGACTATCTCACAGAGACACAGCTCCAATTAACACTTAGAACAACCTTTCCTAAGCAGGTGCTGTATGGTGTATTGGGACTACAACTCCCATCATTTCTCAGCCAGCATGTCCATTTCGCCTCAAATTGTAGAAGACTGAATTATAGGACAGTCTTTCACAGGAAATTATCCTCCCCCTTTGGTCCTGTCCAGGAGATATAAGGATATTTCCCAGTTTCCATCCAACATTATGTGTTATCTATGCAGACATTTTTTGCAATATACTTTTTTATGTTAATCATGTGACTAAAGTTTTCAGATAGGGTCCATTCAAGTATTAATTTCTTGTCACATTTCAGCTTCAGAATTGTTCAGATATGAAGAGTTAGCATAGGGCTGTATTCGGGGAAGGGCAATAAACTCACCAATCAAGTTATGTTCTATTTGTTTTGGAGGGGATTATATTTGTATTTAGGATTGTCTTTGCTTATGACATTACTTGCAAGTAAGATGTAATTGACCCTTATGGGGAATATTTAAGTGCATCCATTTTGATCCCTGCGCACTGTGAAGAGGTATATAAGTCCAAGTGTTATTGTATTTCCCCTAAGTTACAGATAGCTCCATCCCTTTCTGAAAGTCCAAATATTTCAGATGTATTATAACCATTGAAAATTTGAACTGCTGGTAGCAATCTGAAAAGAAGGGGCAAGTTAATATTTCAGTGCTTTATGCTCAGTATATTACATATACTGAAGTCAGAGTCTTGAAAACAGCAAAGCTTCTGCTTGGAGGGATTGGAAAGGTGAAAGCCCCCATCCTTGTTTGAGTTCTGTTTGTTAATGTGTGTACAGAGGAACTCTTGTTTGTTTGTAGGTCCTTAGTAGAAGTGTGACTAATGTTGACTTTCAGAGTCTAATATTGTTTGAATTTTCTATCATGAAGCACATTGCCAAAGTGTTCTTTTCCTTAGTTGTTTGTCCATTCATTACCTTTTTAAATATCTTGAAATAGTAAACAGATAATTTCTCCCAACTATTCCATTGTTAGTAAGAATGTGATTCTACTCCTTGTCATGAATATTTTGAAACTACAGCATTTAACCATAAAACTATAATATTATTGTAGAAGCAACTAATAATAATAGATGGAAAGTTAATTAATGGAAAGCCTAAGATGGGGAGTAAATATTACAAAAAAATGTAAGATTGCTTCTAAAACTTCATTAATTTCCACTCTTCTCTGGTCATTAAAAATGCCACTCTTTAGTTTTAAAAATGAAACGGGCAGATCCTTGGCTCTTATAAGAGCCCAACCTGTTTTGTGTCAAACTAAATAGGAATAACATAATAAATGGCTGCAGCATTTTCATTTTTATAGAAACAGATAAGTTTGAACTACATACATTTAAAAACTGTTTCTAAGTAATCATAACTTTTTGTTTTATGAATAATATAATAAAACCTGGACAAAACCTGTTCCTTATAGTGAGATATATCAGTTAAAAACATTTAAATAGGTTGAAGAAGTTGGTTAAAGGGAATTGGTGGTTCTAAAAAGTGTTGCCTGCTTCTGAATGAAGTCAACTTATTATTGAGATTTAAGAATGGGGAGAACTACTATGCATTGCATTCATATTTTTCTTATAAGAAAGCATGTTCCTTAAAGTAACAACAACATATATGAGAGCTATAAAAGCATTCTTACTTTTAAGGATAGGAGTTAGGGAACAGTGAAAGATGTTCCCTTTGCCCCTCACCAAGCTATTGTGATTGGACCTCTGATGGTAATATAGCCACAAGGATCAGTCTTATGTAATACAGATCTGCCAAACTACCTTCCTACCCTGTGGTATGTTAGAAGAACAAGCATTGAAAGATCTGCATTTTCTTTGGTGTTTGGCAGATTTCCTGTTCTATTCTGCCTATTGTAGCTTCATACAAGTGCTTAGGTAGGGAATGTGATAGATTAGAAACATCTGGTCAGTCCCATGTCAGTAAAAGGCTATCCTTGCTGAGTTTAGAGTACAGACTTATTTTTAAAAGTTTAATTTTTAAAAATTAAAATGTTGAGAATTCTGCTCAAATTTGGAAGTGATTAAGTGAAATTGATTGTTTTTGTCACCTTTTTAAAGTTTTGTAAAATAAGAGGGAAATTAAGGAGTGTCACAGATCAAAACTCCTACCATTTTTATTTTCCATAAATGTTCCAGTTGTTGTTCATATCTTGCCTATGGTAATTGGATTGGATTGTATTATCTCCTCTAAACTCAAGGAAGTTTTAAATAAAATTTTATATAGTGAAATTATGCTCCAGTTAAATGAAAATTATAAATTATTTACAGATTCCAGAAATAGTACTTTTCAAAAGATTCCAAGAAATAGAACTTTTTAAAGAATTATAACTATCATATTATAAAGCAATATAAAAGAAAAGTTGGGTTTTGCTTTCTTAGAAAATCATTTCAATCAATCACTGTAACTTATCAGAAATTCACAGATGCTATGAAAACTCATTTCAGGAGAACCCAAAAGACAATTACAGCTGGTCCTTGACTTACAACAGTTTGTCTAGTGACCGTTCAAAGTTTCAATGGCCCTGAAAAATGTGACTTAAGACCTTTTTTCACAGTTATGACTGTTGCAGCATGCCCATGATCATGTGATCAAAATTCAGACGCTTGGCAACTGGTTCATAATTATGATGGTTGCAGTGAACCAAGGTCACGTGATCCCTTTTGCAACAAGCAGGAAGCCAGATTCACTTAAGAACCAGGTCACTAAGTTATCAACTGCAGGGATTCACTTAACAACAGTGGCAAGAAAGGCCATAAAATGAGGCAAAACTCACTTTACAAATGTCTCCCTTACAACAGAAATTTGGGGCTCTATTGTGGTCATAAATCGAGGATTACCTGCATGTTAATCTCAGTTCTTAAGGGTTTCAAGTTAAATAGCAACAACATTTTTTTTTAATCAGGGAAGTATAACTAGAGTGCTGAATTGGGAAAGACCATTCTTTTCATCGGTGAAAAGTGAAAGTGTTACAAAATCTAAATTTCATTTCTTAAGCCTCATTAAATAATTTTTAAAAATAAAAATAAATTTCAAAAGACCGCCTGAAACAAGATTGGGTACACTGACAAAACAAGAGATAGGTGGAAATTACCCTCCAGTCCAGACTTGCTTTCAGTTTCATCACCCGGTGATATAATAAAGCACAAGAATGAAACTCTTGATTCCACTACAGTAGAGCCAGAGCTAAATAGTCACTAGAATTCTTTCATAATGACTTCCTTGGTTTATCAACAGTAAACATACTATTCAGAGCTCATCTCTTTGGAAATCTCTTCATGCCAGGTTTTAGTCTAGCCTGTCTGGAGAAGCTACACTTCTTTGCCCAGAGCTTATTAGATAAATCATTAGCTTATTATCATTTAAAAGAATGCATATTAATTTTTCCAAAGTGAGTATTTGCTACAGTGATATTTCCAAATGACTTTAATTCTGAGTTTCCTGTTGTGTAAAATGAGGAGGATTAGTAAATAGATTAGAAAATCACTAACTAGAAGCTTGTAGAAGATGACTTGATTGAGTCCAAGGGTGGGGTCAAGCATATCATCAGTTTGGAGTCACTGCACCCCCATAAGAGACCTAAGTTCAGCCCCCCTTGAAGCCTGTTGACTCTTGGCACCAATTTGCCTTGACCGTTAATAGATCAGATTCTTGTGTATAGGTTGCATGGAATATACTCGTAGTCTTTTGAATTCTGTCCTGGTTCCTGATTTCCTGTGCCTGACAAAACTAAGTGTTTGCTCCCATATAGTATACATGATGTTCATTCTATTAGCTATGGGGAACTGAATTAAATAGGATTTTAATCTTTCTTTTCTCTCAATAAAAAATGGTATTGGCATAAAGAATTGAGTGATCCATTAATTAATGTAAATCTAATGGTGAAATATTAGCAAAATTTCAGGAATTTTGCTTTGGATTTAACTGATAGTAAAATAATTCAGATTTGATATATTTTAAAATATTTTTTCAAGAGTATTTGGAAGTATTTGGAATTCTTTTTTTTTTATTGAAAAAGTTTTATTGGTGAAACAAACACAGTTTCCCCACAACCCTCCCACCCAACCCCCCCTCCCCCTCCCCGACTTCCCAGAGCAGAACACAAGGTATTTCTATTAACTTTTAACAATAAACTAAATTGCTTAACCAACCATTAAACTAACACCCCCTAAAAAAAAATTCTTAACCCCCCATAGATAAAATCCTACTTCTTAGACATAATACTTCTAATATCACTTATATAGCGCTTATACAATTAGAAAAAGATCATTCATAAGCTATTTGATATTTTTTAGTCTGATACTTATTTTGAACATAATCAATCCATCTTCTCCAGTCCTGTATATACCTTTCTTGTGTGTGATCCTTCAAATATGCTGAAATTTTAGCCATTTCAGCTAAATTAGTTACTTTCAATATCCAGTCATCAATAGTAGGCAAAAAGTCCTTCTTCCAATGTTGTGCTATCAACAATCTTGCTGCTGTTATCAAGTTCAAAATCAGTTTAGTCTCTGCAACTGTACAGTCCGTAGTTATACCCAGTAAAAACAACTGCAGAGTAAATTTCAGTCTTTTTTTAAAAATATTCTGCATCACCCACCAAATCTTTATCCAAAATGCTTTGATTTTTTTACAAGTCCACCATATATGATAATAAGTTGCATCATCACAGTCACATCTCCAACATTTAGCTTGCACATTAGGATACATACATGATAATTTTTTTGGATCTAAATGCCATCTATAAAACATTTTATAAAAGTTTTCTCTTAAGTTTTGTGCTTGTGTAAATTTCACATTTCTAGTCCAAAGTATTTGGAATTCTTTTCTGAATCCCACAATTACTGAGAAATGTAAGCGTAGAGAAAGCAGAATGTTGTGTAAGAAAGAGAAAAATAGTTATCAGAAAAGGGTTTTAATTAGACTTTTGGCTGTGTCTAAAGAATGGAGAGGTACGTTTTTGTGCAATTGTAAAAAGTTAGCTCATAATAACAGACACATTTTCTCACATGGAAATACAATATCTAACTAATCTCCAGGTGCTTGCTTTGTTTTTAAAAACTAATCAGGATCTGCCAGATTGCAAAGAACAAGTAAAACAGGTATAGCTTTATTGACAATAGTTTGGATCACATTTCAAAAAGTCTCCTCTGACTGCTATTTTGGGATACTATTTTGGGATACTATACTATACTATTTGTGCATTTTGAAGGTAGTCTCCTATGAGTTAATTATTACTGTTTCTGAATTTGTTACTCTCCATCAGAGACTTTCACCTTGTCCTTTCTGTTTCAAAAGTCTGAAACGCTAGGTCATATTAGATGAAGCAAATCTCATTAAAAGAAATTTTTTCACATTGTGAAAAAAGGTTGTTTTATTCTTTCTTGCCCAGTACACACCTAGAGATTGCATGTTCAGAGATTTTCAAAATAAAGATTGGAAATTTCAGTATCAGTAGAAACAGTTTGTGCAGAGTGAAGAAAATAAAATATTTGCTATGTTTTATTTTGATACTGAATTATACTGAGTTTATTCCCATGGACCTTATATATATGAAGTTATGTTGCAAAATCAAAAGAAAGTCAAGTTTCTGAGAAGCTCTTAATTTTATTAGATATGTTTGTGCTTATTAGGTCTGTTTCTCCAGGAACTGCTTTTATTAATTTTCTAATATTGAAACTATACATTTCACTGTATACAACAAGCATGTATAGGAATTGTAGACTAATTTAAGTACTGAATCTATCCTTTGGATGTAATAAAGTATTCAAGTGGGAACTGGTATTTTTGAGCTTAAAGGGTATAATATCCACAGCACAATATGGCATGAAGTATGAAGTGTATTAAAATGCTCCCAAGAGCATGAATCGTGTAGACCATTCCAATTATTTACTTTGGATGTACTCCCAGTGCTAACCAGAAGAGGTATTATCTTGGCCAAAATAATAGAAGACAAGGATCTCTACATACTTTGCTACAGAAAAGGTAGTCAATGATATGAAACAGCAATTGAAAAGAGTTATTGAAGGTAGACAAGATCCAAAGTGTATGTGTTAGTTCTGCAAAATTGACAAGAGTGTAAAGTTAAAAACAAAAATATTCCAAATAATGAAAAAGCAGGTAAATTCTTGAATGAATTTCTGAGCTGATATTCATAAAAGTTCATAAAAGATGCTTCTGAAAAGGTTTTTAATAACTTGGCCTGGTCCAGGGAAGAATATGTTTCTTGCAATTTATTTTATTTATTAAATTTTATCCTGTCTTTATTACTTTATAAGTAATTAAGGAGGTGGATATACATAATTTTCCTCTTTTTCCTTCTCTTCCTCCTCCTTTTCCCCCTAATAACAGTTGAGGTGAGTTGGGCTGACAAAGCGTGACTCACCTAAAGTCACCCAGCCATCTTTCATGCCCAAGGTGGGACTATAACTCGCTGTCACCTGGACGAGCACCTTAAAACTGGCTCTCCAACAATCTAACAAACGTGTCCCTGAGAAACTCTTGTACATTTTGGGGGGGCTATAATTCACAAATTATAGACAATCTCACATCTCAAATTGCACTTTTGTTACTTCCATCCCTCCAAATTGTGCTGAAATGCAACTATATGTATTGCTGGTGCTGTTCAACTAATCCTGATAACAGCACTTGCAAAGGCAATCAATGGAGAATCAGCTCAAGGCAACTCATTTGAAGCAGTGAGAGCCAGTGTACTGTAAAGTTTGCTTGTTTGAATAAGGAAATGCGGATATCAAGAAAGTAAATACCAGCTGTTCCTGAGGCAAGTAAGGCTGTAATTATGTTGATGTATTCCTCTTGCCTGGTGGCTCATCTAGAAAAGATACTATTCTGGGGACATAATCAAGTTAATATGTTTCATAGGTTAAAACCTGATGATACTCAACCAGCCTTTGCACATGAACTAAAAAGGAAGGGTTGAAACTGGGACAGGGGAAAGAAAAGCAATCCTCATAGTGGCTAAATCAAACCTGCCAGTTGTAATCTCACTTCTTAGAGAACAGCTGTCATGTAAAAGGCAATATTTAAAGCCAATATGTTTGCATTACAATTATATTTACCTTTCGCATCTTCTGGGCATTATTCATTTCCTGCATTATTGCTCAGTTTCACATTTGATTTTTCATAATGAAGCTTTTTACTCCTCAGTGAACCAATAATTGCTGTTTGCTACAGAAAAAAAATCTTAGCGTTGTGATTTAGAAAAGTAGGATCACAGATGTTGCAGGTAGTATTTCTTAAGATTAAATCAGAAGGGTCTAATCAAAAGTTTGATGAAGAGAATTAGATTTGAGACTTCAAATCTTTTCATAGCAAAAAAAAAAAAAAGTAAAAAAGAGCATTGGAGTTACCTCCTGTTTCATGATAGAGAAACTCTTTCATTCAATTATGAAAATAAACTTATTGTAAAGTATCTATACTTGTTCGTAGAGGTGAGTTTTGGAAGAAGTGAACATGGATACAGGTAGTCCTCAACTTACGACCACAATTGAACCCAAAATTTATGCTGCTAAGTGAGAAACTTGTTGAGTTTTGCCCCATTTTACAACTTTTCTTGCCACATTTGTTAACTGAATCACTGCAGTTGTTAATGAATCTGGTTTTCCCATTGACTTTGCTTATCAGAAGGTTGCAAAAAATGATCACATGACCCCAGGATACTGCAACGCATCATAAATGTGAGTCAGTTGTCAAGCTTCCACATATAAATCACATGAGCATGGGGATGCTGCAATGGTTATAAGTGTGAAAAATGTTCATAAATCACTTTTTTCAAGGCCGTGGTAATTTCGAACAGTCACTAAGCGAACTGTTGTAAGTTGAGTACTACCTGTAGTCATCACAGGACAACTCAACACAGCCAATTCGCTGTGGGCGCAACTGGCCACAGGCAACTGGTAGCTTCCCATTTTCACACCCTGATTCCACCCCCACCACAGGCTATTCAGCAGCAGTGATGGTGTTTGGGCTGTTGAGGGGGGCAGCAGTGGTGAGTAGGGCTGGCAGCAGGAAGATGGCAGAGGCCAGGCATGTTCCATTTTTGCACACACACATGCTGCCACTGCATCAAGCTCTGGGATGTATGAAAATGGGAAGCTGCCACTGCTCTGCACTCTGCCCACCCACTCGCTCATCCGCCCTTCCTGACTCTCCCTCCAGCTACCTGTAGCAAGTTGGCCCCATGGTGAATTGACTGTGTTTAGTTGTCCTGTGGCAATTTGGAGGCAGTGAGTTGGCAGAGTCAATTTGGCGGTGGCGAGCTGGCCACATTGAGTTGTCCCATTCCGGCCACCCTTTGCCTCACTGGGCAATCAGTAGAATACATTTTTTCAGTCCTCAGTTATTCACTCCTCACCGCTAAGCACTCAGCTCCTCAGAATATAGCGCTTCCCTGGGTGATAGGGATGTTCAATAGGATGTTTCTATTGAACATCCGTGAGAAGCTCTTTGTTTGGTCTCTGTGTTCTATCACTCAGTCAACTTGATATTCATAAAGTAAATCTCATTAAAAGAAATATGTTCTTTAAAATGTCTAACACTTGTGATGAATTGCCCAATGGGAACAAAGTTCCTTTGTATGTTCAAGAGAAAAAAAATCAAAAGAAATACAGAAAGTAGGGGCACAAGGCTACTGAAGATGTGTATGAGCAAATGTTGTTGTTTTGATCAGTTGTGCTTTCCTTCATCTTTCTTTGCTCTGCAATAAATTTCTAAGATGAGGTAACTGCAACTATATATAAAACATTTCATACACAGGTAGTAGTACTGTTTTATTTATTTATTAAATTTATATGCCAGCCATTTCACAGTTTGAGGTGATTGGGCAATATTTTACCTAATACTGCTTATTTTTAAATGCAATATAATAACAATGTAGCACAATATAGATCAGTAGCAACAGCATAACAAGAAAGCCAATTTAAAACAAGTTTTAATCCCAACACAACAATAATTTCAATCGAATAGATTAGATTAACAGAGTTGGAAGAGACCTTGTAGGTCATCTAGTCCAACCCACCCACCCCTGCCCAAGCAGGAGACCCTACACCATTTCTGACACATGGCAGTCCAATCTCTTCCTGAAAGCTAAAAGAAATCTGATATTTTTTCCTGAAAGAAATACTTCCTGAAATAATGCCACTGTAAAGAAAGGCTCCTCCATTTTCCTAAAGATCCTTAAAAAAACATTGTAAGCCTTTACAGACAGGTCACCAAACATAATTCAATGGGAAATTGATTCCAAAAAGTCACAGTTAGGTGGTAGAAAGACCTAAAATATGAAGTGGTACTTCTGATGCAAGGGAAAACTAAGTAACCCTGATTGCATGGAGAAGCCAAAAGACATCGGAACATTATTCATATAATGGGATGTTCTTATATCCACAGCCTAGAAGCACCACTTAAAACTGATTACATTTCTAAGGTCCCAGTCAATATGGGGATTGACTGAAAGAAATAGGCATAAATCAGGAAGATCCAGGATCACATGGACTGCACTATTTTACATCTGAATCAGGGAGTAGAAAATGGGTGTGAAGGTAGTCCAGGCAAAATATACCAAGACATGAACTGCTTAGCTGCTTCAGTAATTTTTTAAAAAGTGAATTGGATTCTGTGGATATTTCAGATATAAAAAGTTATTGTAGCTTCATCAAGGAAAAGTTTTAAAAATATTCCCCATCTTTAAGAACTCCCAGATCTTGTACCATAAATAGAACAACATGCAAGTACTGACTGTTACATATTCTTTTTTCCATAAAACCCACCTGGTTTCCATTCCCATCCAAAGCCTGAGCAGAGTTTAACTGATTTGTCCCAAGTTCTCTTTACTGATTCAGTTCCTTGAAACCATGGCTATTCTTCTTACTGTACCTCCGTGTGTAACATTTTAAAGTTATGTTTTTACCCAGTCACCTATTTTGAATATATATTTTTGAAGCTTTTCAGTTTGCTTGAGTTTCCACTATTCTAAATAACTTGGTGGCACCATAAAATTGGCTTCTGCTCATTTTTTTACTCCAAATCATTTATAAATGCACTTAATAACCAAAGTTCCAACAGAAGTTTAGAAGACCCCACTGCTTACTTCACTTGATTGTGCTCTGTAATCAAACAATTTGCAATGAAATGAAATTAACTTTTGCTACATGTGTTTCGGTTGCAGGAGAACAATGCATTATGCATTTCTGTCATTTATAATTATTTATTATCAGAACTCCATACATGGTAAATCTTGTCTGTAATCAACTTGATGTTTTAATGTGACCTTGGATCTTTATTGTCTCCCTAAATGGATACTTCCAGATGGAATGTGTAACATTAATAACCCCAGTAGGCAAACACCCATATGGTTTTGCTAACTATTGTTTGTTTATGGAGACATTTGTTTGGTGCAAATTAACTTATAAATGAAGATAGATTGAATTTTTTTTTAAAGAATTGCGGGGGAGTGTATATAGTGGAAGTCTTTACTATTTTTTCTAAAGGGCATTCCAAATAGAATGTAGAATATAACAAATAAAGTTTTTGTATAATAGTTTGATTAACTATTATAATTACAATAATAAAAACTAATACAAACTGAAAAGAATAGAATAAAGGGAGTAGAAGGTGCAGAAAAGAAAGAAAAAAGTGAAAAAACAGGAAAAGAAAAAATAAAGAAAAAGAATATAGTAAAGAAGAAATATATAAAGAAGTGACTTTCCATCTTCATCACTAATATAAATAATTTAGGTAATAAATAATACTTATTTATACTTGTGATGAAGATGTTAAGTTAAAATACAACAATCTCTTTGTCCCATATCCCATCCCTCATCTCTAAGTAAATTGATAAAGCATCACCATTTCAGTCCTGATGGCAACAAGTCCATTAAAGAGATAACAACATATCTATTTTAATGTTGATCAAATAAACCAATTTGTATTTCTTCCTTTTATTTCTAACAATCTTAAGCTTTAGCTCCTGCCTATAATATGTAAAACTTGGTTTCTCTTCATTTTTTCTATATTCTTCTTCACAAAATTCTTCAAATCTTTAACAATCATGTTTTGTACAGCCAATATAGGAAAATTATCCAAGTCACTCCCTTGGTTTGTTGTTTATATATCCCTTTTAATTATTAAGATATCCTCTGGTTTCTTTTGCATCTTTTTTTTATGTCATTCTTGGAGAAATCCACTTTCAATTTGAACTCAATCTTGACAGGTAGAAATTATTCCTCTTTAATAACATTGTTTAGACACAGGCTAGCTATAGAGGTATACACTTTTACATTTAACTTTCGGGTCCGTTGTTCAAAAATATCCTTACTCTGTTTGTAACTTTCTAAAATCAGAGTTTTAATCACCCCTTTGCTATTTATTAAAAATACGTTTTTAAATTCTTAAACTATAGATATAACTCCTTTTACTAAAGATTAAAGGAAAACTCATCTAGTGCTATCAAACTTGCCAATCCAAAGGTTCCTAATAACTGAAAGAGCAGTTAACAAGCAATTTCTGAAAGAAATTCAGGTTCTAATGCACTCTTTCTTTGGGTGATTTTAGGCCAGTCATACTCCCTCCAACCCAGAATAGGACAACTTCCCACAGGCAACTCGCTATGGGACAACTCACCTCAGGACAACTTGCTGTGGGAAATTTAACAATTCAATTTAATTATTTAAAATAAATAAAAATATTTTAATTTTTATCATTCATATTTCATTCTGTCCCTCCTTTTTCATCCTTTCTTTAATTATTCTATTCCACCATTACTTTGATTATTAGTGTAACTCTTGTCCTGCAGCGAGTTGTCCCGCAATGGGTTGGCCAGCAAGTTGTCCCGCAGCAAGTTAGCAGCAGCAAGTTGGCCATGGTGAGTTGGTCATGGTGAATTAGCCTTGATGAATTGTCATAGACCCCCCCCCCTCAACCCAACCTCTCTGTTGTGAGAAAGAATAGGAAAAGGGAGCATTATATATCCTGCCTTGAATTCCTCTAAGAAAGGTGTCATATAAATCTATCTGATCATATATTTATCATTATTTATTCAATGTAAAGTTCAATATGATACATTATTTATAGAAATAATTCATTGTTAGTGTTGATCTTAGTAAATCTTGTCTCAGTCTGGGAAGAACTTTATTCTGAATCTTATTTGATTCTGAAACTTGGAACTTTACGATTATCAGATTATCCTTCAAGACTTTGAATATCTTTAATTTATTTTTTTTTCATTCTGAATATAGTTGGGATCCAACCACAAGAAAACAGTAAGGTTCTTTTTTCTCCTATCCCTCTCGATAGCCAATTACCTTTAATTTTTCCAGAGAATCCCTACATAAACAGATTGAGCTTGAAATTATAAAAGGTAGATCAACCACGTGTGCAGGCCTACTAATCCAAGTCCTGCCTTACAACATGCATAGAAATTCTTGTCCTACTATTTTCAGTTGAAAATAAAGGTCAAGAAGGAAATTATATGATCTTGATAAGATAGTATGCCTAACTTTTTACAGCATTAGGATTTGCGTGCTTGACTGCATCTTTCATTTGTGTCTGTATGCATGTTCAAGCTTTTTTCATTTGGTTAAATCTATTCTTTTATTATTAAAACTAAAATCTGATTCATTATTCATTCAATAAAAGCAGCACATTCATTTTTTTTCTCTTTTTGTTCAACTATACAGCCTGCTTGCCATGATGCAAAGAAACCCCACCAACTATTTTTCAAAGACATCCTCGCAACCTAGCTTCTATCTCATTGCTACCCTGCTTCTGAGGCAGCCTGAGGTGTCACAGTAGAAAGTATTATTTTGCCTCATATTGGAAGACAAGTTCCCTTATGTGGACATAAGGCACATGGAGGAAGCATTCATAAGTCAGCAAATTTCTGAGCTCCATTTGGTTCTGTAAGTCTGTTCTGAGACAGCCCCTCTTGTCCAGTTGCTGGGTTCTGTGCCTTCGTAAACATTTTGAGATTGAACATCTCTCTCATTTTTGGAGTCTAATCTTTCTTATTTGGGAGAAATTAGACATGGGAATTTTGACCTAAATTATGACTGCATGCAGGTCTACCAGAGGTCAATATTCCAGTTGATAAGCAAAAATAAAGTTATCTGTTTCATGGCATTATTAGGTTCACAAAGTAATATATTGTTTGTGCCACTTGGGCACAAACAGCATTGCTGTTACCCGTGGATTGCCATGAGACTTAAAAGATGTAAAAAAGCCCTAGAGGCAAAAAGTTGTAGGGGGCTGTACTTTCTATACTGATATACTTTTCTCCCATTTCAAAGTTTGGAAGAAAGCACATGAACATAATAGTGAAGAAGCCTCAAATTATTTTTCTTCTAAGAGAAACACCTTCAGATTCTCCTCCAGCAGGATAATATAATCCAGACAATACATTATTGTATTATTTCTGTTTGTTTGACTGGTCAAGGGACCCTCAGACTAAGATTCCAGCCAGACACTATATATTCTTGATAGCACCTGCAAAGTTCTGCAAGATTTGGGATGGGGGAGAGTGCGAATTTCTATTAACATTTCATTATTTATATTTAAATAAATTTATATAAATTTTCTATTTATATTTCAATATATTTATTCAGGTCTTTTTAAACTTGGTGTCCTTTCTCCCCTATTTTCTTATTTTTGTTTTGTTGCTACTATGGTGGCAGTTGTTAATATTAACAGAGCTGCTTGTTAGCATTTGCTTGTGATACAGTAGGTATATTTCCTTTTCCCAGAATGCTCCAGATGTTCCATCATTCTAAAGTATTTCATCAAAATTAAATAAATGGCACTACCATTTTTCTGTTAGTGAATCTGGATTTTCCAGACCTGTATCTGCTGGGAAAATAAAATGGGCCCAGTGTCCAATCTTCGCTGCTAAACTCAGTGCTGCTGCTTTAATAGATATGGACAAGTAACCCCTCACTTCCACATGTATGAAAAAAAAAGTAAGTAGCAAAATGAAATACCGGTACATCCTTGATTATAATTGTTCTTTTCTAATGTAGTTGTTTTCAGAATAATGGGAAATTGTGCTTCATTTTAATTCCATTTTGTAATGAAATAAATAGATGCTCCTAATCAGAATCACTCCATATTATTTAGGAATGTAAATGAATGAAATGATTACTGGGGTGTGAACTTTCTTTTCCATTGAATCATGATTCAAACAAAAGAGCCTTGGTAGTACAGTGGTTTAATGCACCCTGTTATTAACACAGCTGCCTGCAATTTTTGCAGGTTCGAATCTTACCAGGCTCAAGGTTGACTCAGCCTTCCATCCTTTCTAAGGTAGGTTAAATGAGGACCCAGTTTGTGGGGGCAATAAACTGACTTTGTATAAATATACAAAAGTATGAAGGCTATTGCTTAACGCATTGTAAGCCGCCCTGAGTCTCCGGAGAAGGGCGGCATATAAATCAAATTTAAAAAAAAAAAAAAAGATGCCTTAGTGATATATTAGAAATTCTTTGCTGCAGTTCTCAGTTTATCCTTAGCCCAAGAGACAAGGAAAGTTGTTATTTTGTATTTGCCATACAGAAAAACCCAAGATGATTTTCCAATTAAGAGCTGGAAATCCTGGGAGCCTGAAAAACCATCACTAATTAAGGAAGGCAATGCTCACTTGATTGATTACGTGCTGTCAAGTTGTTATTGACTCTTACTGACCACATGGATAGATTTTCTCTATAATGATCTGTCTCTCTGATTTGATCTTTCAGCTCTTTCAATGATTCCCCCATCACCACTGTAACTGAGTATATCCACCTTACATAATTTACACAATATTACAATTCAAGTCTGAACCAGCTTATCCCAGTCTGATTTCTTCTATCTGATGCCTTAAAGCTGTTGACGGCATAGATCCAGGTTATCTGATGAACTGTGTTGTCTAGCCCATCCTTCTTGGACCTACTGCAGATCCTGTTGGCCAAAGAGCTCCAACTGTCGGGATCCAGAAGAAAAGACTTCTCCACCTCCCATCCACCCTTTGGAACATCCTGCCCTGCAGAGTAAGATTTGGTCCCAACCTCCTATCCTTCTGTAAAAGTCTAAAGACCTGGCTCTGCAAGTTGTCCTGGGGACTCAATGGGGGAGTTCAACTCTGGAGGTGGTTGCAAGAGTGATAGCATACTCCACCTCCCCTCCTGTTCTTTGCTGCCCACTCATCCATCTTTTCTTTTTACTAATCATATTGATGTATTTTCTTTGTTTCATTTTTTCTGTTTTCTTTTTCCTTGGTTATTGAATTGTTCTGTTTTGCTTTCACTTTGTTTAAACTTGCTTTTTATTTATTTATTTATTTATTTATTTTTTATGGTTGTGAGCCACCTTGAGTAGCCCCATGGTGAGATAGGCAGCAAATGAATAACAATACTACAATTTCTAGAATTCTTCAACAACACAGTCAGGACATTCTTGAAGCTGTGTTTGAATATAATTTGAAGTGTAACAAATCAAGTTTTTATTATTACAGCCATCGACCAGAAGTAATATGTATTGACTATACCCTGTTTGGCAAAAGCTGGCTTAAAACAGCCAACTATATTCATAATGTTTGGATCCAGTCACGTGACACCTCCCGAGCCGACTAAACTAGCCAGGAGGGGCACGGGTCCAATATACACGTGGTCGCACTCAGTTTCCCCATGATCCTGTCCACTTCCTCTGGGGTGACAGGATCGAACTCCTCCCAAATGACAAGACCCGCCACCTCCCCACCGTCTGACTCTGCCCAGTCGGAGGCCAAGCCGTCCTGAATCTGAGCAATCTTGTCCAGCAGATGCTGACTAAACTCTTCGGCTCGCCCTTGCAGAGAGTCCTCCCCCTCCCTCTGATTCAGGAGGGAGCGGGACACCCTAAACAGGGCAGCCGGGCGATTATCTGCGGACGCAATGAGGGCAGAGAAGTAACGACACTTCGCTGCCACCATCTCCACTAGGTAAGATCGTGTAAACGACCTTAGCTGTACACAGTCAGATTCGGAATGACTGGCTCTCCAACAGCTCTCTAGGCCTCTCCTGCGACGCTTCATCTCCCAGAGCTCCCCCGTAAACCACAGAGCCAACCAGGATCTGCGTCGAGACCCCCAGCAGCCGTCTTATCTCAGGCATCCACCAGTTGCAGCCGGGGCGTGGGAGAGAGAGAGAGGTATCGTCCCCAGCTCCACCTGGAACCTCTCTGGGTCCATCAGCCTGGGGCGGAACCAGGTGGTCAGTCCTGCATCCCAGAGAGGGGGGGTGGCATACTGGAAGCCTAGCCAAAGGAGATAGTGATCGGTTCATGACGGGGTAAATAGCAGATTCTCCCCCACCGAACTCAACCTGCCACTGTTCCAAGATAAAAACAAGATCGAGCGTGTGCCCCCCCCCCCGAGTCGGGCCCTGAATAATCTGAGTCAGGTCCATGGCTGCCATGGAAGCCATGAACTCCCGAGCCACCCCCGACACCCCACCCAGAGAAGGCAGGCTGAAGTCCTCCAGTACAATAAGTCTGGGGAACTCCATCACCAACCCCGACAGGGCATCGAGCAGCCCAGGCAGGGCCGTTGTTACGCAGCTGGGAGACAGGTACACAATCAACAGGCCCAACTGCCCCTGTGGACCCCATCTCATGAGGAGGGTCTCACACCCGTCTATCTGGGGAACAGTGACCTGCCGCGGACTGAAGGTCTGCCTAATAACAACCACCACCACCCCTACCCTACCCTGGGCCCTCGGCTGGTGTAGCACCCGGAAGCCTGGTGGGCAAAGTTCTGTCAGAGGGACACCTCCCTCTGCGCCCAACCAGGTTTCCGTAATGCAAGCCAGGTCTGTGTTTTCCTCCTCAATCAAATCACGAATGAGGGGAGTTTTGTTAACAACAGACCTGGCATTAAAATAGACCAGCCTAAGCCCAGGGGCCCCTTCTCTCAAACCCCCAGGAAGTCGGGTTGAACCAGGAGGGTCAGAGCACGCCTCCGCTTGGAGATAGCAGGGGCGAGCTCCCAGATTTCGATACGGCCCTTGGTTCATCCATCTGCCTCCATTCCCCATCACAACCAGGATCAGAGCACCCACCCTCTCCCCCGGGGCGCCCAGGGGTCCCAACCCCGCTCCAACCCCACCGCTACCCATCCATGGCCTGGACTGCCCCCCCAGCAACCTGCCGGACATAACCCTCCCCCCTCCCCAATCCCCTTAAAAACCTAAGTAAAAAACAATATAGAGTCCCCTTATTAAAACCCTTAAAACCCCTACGCCACCTCTCGGGATCCCGGGACCCGTCATTAAGGTAGACCTTCCCCAGGCCAGCAGGCCACTCCCAGGAATGGGGGGCATTCCTCAGAGCAACCAAATCCGCGCTTGAGTATGTTAGAACCATCCTCAGTCATCGAGATGAGTACGTCCAAAGCGAATGGGGGTATGACCAGATCCACCCCAGCAGCAGGAACCTTCATCCCCAGGTGCCCTCTCACAGCAGCCGGGAATGACCAAAGATGATAATCTCACCGCCCTCTCACCACAGCAACGGTTCCTGTGCCCGCTTGGCGATCCCTCAAGGTGGGAACCGCTAGTCCCAACTGCCCTCTCACCGCAGTATGGCCCGCCTTGATGGAAAACAAGTCCACGACCACCCTCTCACCATGGTGGGGATTAACACCTCAGGGTCTATGACCACTATCATAGGAGATACCTGGAGACACCTCTCATTTTGGATTGCCTTCCTTTAGAATTCCTGATTGAATGTTGAACTGCGATTAAGTTGCCCATTAACTTGAAGACTACCAAACGAAACCCCTTCAATCTTCCTTTCCTTCCAAAGGAGCACCAACTGGGACTCATGAGACAATGGCCACATTTATGGTACTTAATATACTCTTGTATATTAAAAGAAAATTAGCACAGAAGGAACTTCCATACCATCTCCATTTCTGTCCCCCTTAATTCTTAATTCTTCTTAATTCTTAATTTACCGGTAATACATCCATACAATTCACTTGATTATCTCATGCTGCTTTCCTACTATTTTAATCCATGCTACAGATAGAGATGATAGAGAACTGATATGAATATGCATGATACCAGTTTCCCATTTCATTTCAAAAACCTTATACAAAATTGAGTGTGGAAAGATGTCCCCTGGTTGTTGCGCTACTAAGCCATTCATTTTTGTATTTCTGCAGTACAGTATGAGTCATATAAATGTTCCAAATCCTTTTTCATGAGGAAGCAGTTGAAAAAAATAAGATCTTTTAGAAAGATGTTCTCCAGAATCTTTTGGAATGGTGTTGGAGAATGGTCACTTTCACTAAGTTTAAAACAAGGATACAAGAATATAAGAAATGGAGGGCAACAGGGTATTTGCAGTCTGAATAGCTGTGTTGAGAAGAAAAGTTTGGCAGATGTGACTAGTCATAGAGGGCTACAAATCTGCAGCTGCTGAAATTCTCCATCAATGTAGCTGTTAAAAGCTCAAGAACCTTCTCCTGTCTGTATCTGATCACCTTGCTCATGTGTATATTTTTAATGCTCCCCTTAGAACTCATGCAATCCTCAGAACTGCAAAATGGATGAAGACTACTCCCTAAAGAATAAAGTGATTTGCTAGATCTCACATCACTCTTTCAATAAATAGGGGTTACTTACTCCAGATTTTAGGCTAAAAGTAACAGCTGTACAATTCTATTTGGACCTCACAAGTCAGACAGTGAAAATGCCTCCTCAAGAAAGTCTAAATTACTTAGGCTGAGTGCCAGATCCTCTAAAAGGCAAACTCTGTGCAGCATAGCTCTTTAATGCCACAGGCAGCTGGTCACTGTCTGTGCCATGTCTGAGGACACAATGAGTCTGGATGAATGGCCTCTGCCCAAATAACTAGAGATAATCACGAAGCACAGAAAATAGTGGAGCTTTTATAAAACTGAGTAGGTAGGGGTATAATGGTTCATTACTGAGATACTGGATGTGAAGCACTAGGAAATAGCTGAAAGTTGGTATACAGTGTTGTTGATGAAACTCCTTATTTGTTGTTGATTTGCTGTTACTTTCACAGGTCAAAATAGAATGCCAGTATCACTTCTCTGAATATAGAAAAGAATATGCAGTCTGTGCAGTCCAGCAAAATTCTCCTTGGAATTAAGTTCTACTGAGTTCAGCAAAATTTACTCCACAAGATGTGTATGTACATCCTAATAGAAATTATTAAAAGATTATAATTATAAAGCTAGGTCACAAATATCTAAGTAGTCATTAGATGCCAGCAAAGACATAAAGATAACTAAGTTTTGCTGCCATCTCATGGACATCCAGAGTTTTGCAGAATAGATATGGTAGCCCTATAATCAAATTTCTTGGGCTATTGCTTATTAAAATGGGATAAAAATGGAATATATAGCAGTAAGTTATATATAGAATATACATTTTTTTGCTCATTGCCAACAACCTTCCTTCCTTGAAATGAATTAACGGTTATGAGCTCATGTATGCAAAGAACTCTGGAGCAGTTTCTAACTTTTACTCCTAAAAGCAAAAAAAAAAAAAAAATTAGACATGACCATCAGTATAAAAAAATTCTACGTGTGGAATATCACATGAAAAGCATTAAGTCTGTTCTTTATTATATTAGTGAAACCACAGTTGGCTTCATTTCATTTAATGGAGCACTAATATTAATATTTGAATAAGAAAAGAAAGTAAGTCTGATGTTTCATGGAAGAAATAACAACATAAAAATACTGTCCATAGTTTAAAATGTGTATTTGAAAGCAATGACTATTTTAAAATTTTTAGCATGATGTCAATAATATAAGTAAATTACAAACTTCAACATGTATTGCAGGCTCCTCGGGCAAGGATTTTTCTTGTTTATATTATTCTATAGACACCATGTTCACAAATGCTGTTCAATATCATCATCATCCATTATCCATTTGTACCTTTCTTTCTGGCCACGGTTGCTGCTCAAGGTTGCAATCCATTGGAAAGCTTGTCTATGCAAACCCAAGTGCACAGAAAGAACTCCTTGTGTCATTATTCCAAATGTGTAGTGTTAAATAGTTTTACTTGCACTGTAAATACCCTTTGACAAAAAGTAATCTTGAATGATGGGGCTCCCATTTGATGTATGCCCCACTGTCATCATGTATGTTTACATCACCGAAATAATTATTCTGGGAATGAAGAAGCAAACTAATTTGATTTGTTTATTTTAAAGTTCAGAATGAAGCACTTTAAAGTCGTTTACCAGTTCTTTAAACTGAATCTCCTCAAGGATACTGACTGATTTTAAAAGCAGAAACATTCTTTTATTGTGGGGTGGGGGAGGAGTGTGAATAGCGTAGGCCAGGAGCAAAGGCTGCCTGGCTTCACCCAGTGAGATCTCCGGGAAGCCAAGATGGAGGCAAACAGAGGGGTTAATTTAGCCAAGCATAGCTGTGGCTGTTTGTGGTTGTCCCTGACAGCACGGCTGGCTGAAAAGCACCTGTGTTTGCTCTCTAGCTTTCTCCAATCTGCTAGAAAATGGCCCGAGCATGTCACATGGCTGCCTGATAGGCCAAGCACCATGGGAATACAAAAGCTGGAGCTTTTAGCAGAGTTAATCATTAATGTGCCTTTTCTTTGTCCCATTCAGGAGTGCTGACAAGCGCTTTGATATTTCATATTTGCCACCAGGTCAATTTCAGTCATAACCAGGTACTAATTGAACACATTGATTCACTGCATGGCTGTACCTGAACCTTTCTGAAAATCTGGATTCAACCTCTTTTCTCTTTTTTTTAAAAAAATGTTTTAGTCTTTTAAAACAGGGTAATGCATATGTTTGCTTTTATAAAACATACACTCAGATCCACAGTGAGTGAACATCAAAGTGATTCTTTAAAAAACCCTATTGTTCTGAAACTGTTAATTTGTACTCAGAATATACACAAAACACACAATGTCATCAATCCCTAAAAATCATTTAATTTATTACACCAGGCTTAGCTGATACTTGCATTAGATTACAATTTCTATATACAGGATAAACTGCAATACTCTAGTGAATCTATTATATGCTTACACTTCCTGTAAATATGTGGTACAGTATTTGATACTTTCTGCATTTTTGTGAGATATATTAAAAATATAGTGTAAAATATGTCAAGTAGCAGAATCCCATCAAAATTACATTGAAAATTTCAACAATTATACTGGGAAACAGCATATACTTACATTTCTTATTGAGAGTGATTACAGGTGTTTCATTCTGGCTAGATTATGTTCTAAAATATTAAAAGTGACAAATGAATCGTAAATTCAAAGCAAAATTTATTCTCCCATCAACTCAATTTTAAAATACTGGAAAACCTGAAATGTTTTAATGAGTCTTCCTCCTCAGTTTCAGCAACTTGGGAATTTGGTCAGTCCTTTGTGGCAGAGTGACCAACAGTCTGCACTTACAGGCATGGTTTGGTAACTCCAGGAAAGCAAACTCCTTTATCTTGGAGTTAATTTAGCAAACTAAATTCATAAAGCTTGCCTTCCTTGCCCTTCATCAATGCAAGGGTGAAAGTATCTTGAAGTCAAAAGTTGAGTGTGGCTTTTTGTGACTGACTTTGAAAGGAAAAACAATTCTCAATTATGACTTGGATATCAAATAAAATCTTTTCCCCATCTTACATGTGTTTTGTTGGGACCATGTGGACTGTTCCAAGACGACCTTACAGGGGGAATGGGGAGGGAAGATAAAGGAGTGAGACAAAGGGAAAACAAACTCTCCCTCCTTTCTAATTCATTCCTGGAGTTCTTCACAGGTACCATTTTGTTTTCCATATTATAAAGTACCAGGAAATCATTTTAAGCTTTTTACTTCCTTGCTTGCTCGCTTGCTTCCAGAATAGAATCGAATTTGTATTATGGTCACAAAGTTACAGATAGAAACATATTAAAAAATAAAAATAAAATAAAAACAGAATAAAAATATGAGGTGGTAGACTTATCAACGGGCAATCAAAGTCTATCTAATTTTATGAGCAGTATAAAAAAATTGGCTATGTTCAAGAAGATTGAATCGTATTGATCTGATAACAACTGTACATTAAAAAGATCAAAACTTCCTAGATGTTTTACCAAGTATGGAGTTATGAGATAGGTCTAGGATACTCATAAATAATACGGTATTACAGGACATGAGCTATAATTTCAAGGGTCCCGTGTCTGCAGGGCACAGTCTTAGACTTTATTGTGGGAGGTTTACCAAATCACCTATCACTACCAACTCTAAACTCAAATTGTATTGGCTGATTTTGATTGAGATTTAATATTTGATGGAGCATTGTAGGGTTTTTAAAATTTATTTAATTGGCTTTGAGGGAATCTGATTAATTCAAACATTTATTTCATTGCATTATTGTTCTAATTTAAGTTTTTTATTTAATCCTTTAAGTTCCCACTTAAAGAATAAAATAATAGTTTAAAAAAGTGACTGGTAGAGATAATGTTCTGTTTTTGCTACTTTAACAATTGTATTAATTTTTTTTCTCGTTCAGCTTTGTTTTAAACTCTGCTAAAAAAAACAAATTCTACAGGTTTTAAATAAATAAATAATATGGAGAAATTTGTATTGGATTGTGTTGGTCCCAAAACCTTCCCTTTGACCTTTTGCACAAAGAGCCAACTTAAGATGCTTTCTCCAGCTCTACTCATTCGCAAGCCTCATGACTGCCCAGATTTCACTACTCTTAATTAAATAATATATACTTGCAGGGTATAGCATTTTACATAATAATATATATAACTGGTGACAGCATCCATTGATCTAACATTATTAACAATCTTGGTGTAGAATGAAAGAAAAAAGGAAAAATGTCTGTAGCATTTCAATTCCTTATTAGTAACATGAATATTCAAATGCCATCTGTAGTTGATGCTTTATTTGTTCCCCCATTTTAATTTCACAGTATGAATGAGTCCCTTTGCAGCAATAGAGACAAATGCAAAATTTTCCTTTCCTATAAAAATAGTTTGTTGCTTTAAACTATTACACAAGAGGTCATTTAAAATAATAAAGCTTGTTTTAACAATGATACAGTGCCTCATCTCAGATTAATATTTCAGATAAGTAGATAACAGTCTGCCTGAATAAGGACATGGCTCAAACAAAGGTTTCTGTTGAGCAGAAAAAGGTGAAAGACAGATGGGTTGTTAAACATTGCCAGCATACTTTGCTGGTGCCATTCAGCGGTCATTGCTAACATTAACAAGGGGCATTGTGTGTCTTCCCTTGCTCATTTCTATCGCTAAACCAAATAAGGGGAAACATACGGTGGACATTTTCTCGTCTGTAAAATGTACCTTCCTCAGGCATTTGGAGAGGGTAAATGTTTTCAGTGCAGCAGCATAGTGGTATTTCTTCATATTTTCTTTGACATATATTCTGTAAGCACTCACCATATATTGCTCTAGCAAAACTTTAGAGCACATCAACTGTGACTTTATGTTGATTCCTTTTTTTCAGCTTGTTTTCTTCATATGAGCTTCATGACTATGTCAGTGGAGTTGCTGCCTTCACTCTGAATTAATTTTGTTCCCCTTCCATTATGTCAAATAGCCATATCTCAATGGCTTCATTATAATTTCATTGCAACTGGAGAAAGACCATTTTTGAAATTAAAATATGGCAGCAAATGTTCAGTGCTCTGCATAGCATGGGTGGATGGTAGATATGGAGTGAATGTTTTGCACTGAAACCTGAACAAATATTCCAGCAGTAACAACTTTAGAAAAATATCAAAGATATCTTTTGCTGAAAAACAGAAAAAAATAAGCTTGTGATTTATGGATTTGATTATTAGAAAGAGTAAATTTTGGAACAAGGGAAATTATGATGTTAAGAAGATCAGAAGCCAATCCTCATCACTTTTCTTTTTTTTTCTTTCTTTTCTACTTCTCTCTTTTTATTATTATTTTTTGATTCTTCTTACTTTCAACTTAAAATTTGGTAAAGTTGGTAGAAGCTAGTAAAGTTAATAAACTAAGTTTAATAGTTGGCTTGGTAACACTTCCTGCAGGCAAACTGAACTTCAATAGGACTACAGTATTTGGCCGGCAGAAATCCAAATGATCACTGGATAGGAGGGAGAAGATATCAGAAAATCTAAGTTTCCTGCCATCTAGTGTCCATCCAGATTTTTGTCAACCACATGTGATAGTCCTAGTTTTGTGGAATTCTGTTCCTTCTTTTTCAATCACAAAATAGTCTTATTACATCCAAGCTACTATGCTCATTCTCTTGAAGTCATTTTATAGTTCAAATTACCAAGCATTTTCACTCATAAGGTAAAGGCATGGAGAAGCTAGAGAGAGATTTTATCTTGTTTCTTTAAGTGTGGAGATTATGAAGGATAAGGTAAACCTATAAAAGAATGGAGAAAAAAGGGATAAATTAATTTTTGCTGAGTTCAACACTAAAAAGACTGCTTTCAATTAGAAAAATACTCTGAGACCATATTTGAAGGAATCACAGACCTCTACCTAACATACAGTTGGAGGCTGTGAGTGGCTTGCAAAGACCACCTAATGGGTTTGTGGCTATGATGTGAATGGGAAAGCTCATAATTCAGGCGCAATCTTTTTCATTTTGAGTGCAAAATAAATGCAGCAGGAGGCAATAGTGATTATTCCAGATCAGTAAATATGAGTTTGAGAAATCTAACCTAGATGATATGTTTTGGTGACTGTGGTAATTTAATGATCAGAGAAGTGGTAGAGAATTGTCATTCAATGTAGACAATGATCAGTCGATGAGGTTTAGCAAGCATATAACACTTTTAGCTACTGCTCCTTCTGTTATTTCTAGTTGCTATCTTTTTGAAGGACAGATGTGAAAACAACTGCATAGAGAAGTGAAAGAGGGAGAAAAGCTGGAAGTCAGAAACACAAAAATGATGATTCTCCAACTCTCCTGGAGCATTTTCAGATTAGCTTGAATATAAAAACGATGAGTTTTTATATGGGAATGGAATATGAGATTATGTTTGCTCTAAACTACCTTGAACTTTTTCTACATCTCTGCTAATGGTAAGATCATAAATGATGTTAAATGCATCACTTTTGGTTACATGTATCTGTTACCAGATACGGTAATAATATGCAGTAGACATTGAAGAAGGCAGGTATAATCAAAATTGGGATTATAACACATATATACAATATGTGGGTGTTAATCTTTTCTTCTGCAGCCTCAGTGAAAATTTACCCTCCTGATATGGTAAATCACAAGAGGGACATTCTTGTTTAGACTTCAAATTTTAGAACAGAAGTAGAAAACAAAGTTTGGAAAATCATGCAAAGTCTGTCTGACTTTCTGACGTCCTTCCTTCCTTCCTTCCTTCCTTCCTTCCTTCCTTCCTTCCTTCCTTCCTTCCTTTAATTCCACTCTAGATCTTCATCACAGGGGGAAGGGGCTTAGAACACAAGTCAGTAATCTTTGAAGCTGCTGTCAAATACATTTCTCAAAGGAATACAACTCAGATTTTTTTTCCCTGCAGTCTTTTTTTCAAAGACACCCCCCCCACACACACACACACCCAATCCAACCATTTGTAAACTCAGTCTTCCTTTTCCTGGCTTCTATTAAAAAATTATTTCTTTTTTGTTTTGTTTTCAGAAATTAATCCTGGTGATGGACTGATAGAACCCTGAGTGTCTTTATATAATTTCCAACATTCTGTTGGATTGGAAAGAACAAAGTAATTCTGAAGCCATTATTCTGTACTTTAGGGAATCTTAACTAGGGGCTGATTCCTCTATGGATCCATCAATCACACCACAGACTTTTGCATATTTGTCACTATGTTTAACTAAGATTTACTGATAGGCAAATATGCATAGGATTGCAGCCTCAATCACATGGTAGAATGCATGGATAAAGGACCTGTTATTCAGCAAACATCACAGAAAAAGTACCCACATCTTCTACTATGACTTAAATTGCACAGATTTTCTGTGAAGCCACTTCACTCCTTGGTCACAACTATGTTTAGCAAATACAGTAGAAATTCCCTGGTATTGCTACAGTACTTAAACAGAATGTAAAATAAGTTCTACCTATTCATCTATCTAATAAGATAGTGCCTGACTATTTATCATTGTACATATATACTGTCAAAACAAATCTAGTAGGTTTATTTATATACATGTCTATTAAAACTAAGTACCTATATCCTTATCAGATTTATTTTAGATATGCCTATAAGTGTGTTATAAATTGCCACTGATCACTTTATTGTTTTTCCTGTAACTAGCCTTCAGAAATTCTGAAGTATAAATCAGGTACTTTACAAGAGTGAATTATCCAGCAGATCAAATGTACAGAGATAATATTTGCATGCAATCATATTGCAGTTCCCAATGCTGCCAATTCACATTTATCAGAAGAAATAAGTGTTTAGTAAAGTGATGAAAATTTAAATAATATATATGTATATCAGGGGTGAAATCCAGCTGGATCTATCCAGCTCACACAAACCGGTAGCACCGGTGGCGGGAGGCTCTGCCCACCCATCAGCATGTCATTACGTCCCATTTTTGACCCTCTGCGCATGCGCAGAAGGCTCCCGCATGCTCCTGTTCCTGAACCGGTAGCGAAGGTAAGTGGATTTCACCATTGATATATATGTAAGGTCACTATTCATTACCCCCAAGACGACACTGGTCTTTACAGCTATAGAATGATACTTATATCTATAGGTTTCTTTTTCATAATGAAATTTCATATTTGAAGAAATTAGTGGATGTCTCTCCAAAAATGTCTGACCTTTTACCTGATTTGTCGTAGCCAAATAGTTTTCCTGTTGAATGATATGAATAAAAGCAGCAGCATACGTTTTTATTTTGCTGAAAATAAAAACATTTTTCCAGTTTCCTCATTGAGATCTATGGTTGCATAGTATTATCTTGATTGCAAGAAGAACCTGTATTACAAAATCTTCTATTTTAAAAAAGACACATTTAAAAAACCCAGTCTTTTAAACAGAACATAAGATTTCAGAGCACCGGGATCTGCTAAGCCAGTCATGAATATTATAGGTGTCTGTTTGTAGTATTGCATAAAAGACCATTCCATTCAGCAAATCTCCATCAATACAGTCTAACAAAGTCAAAACTTGGCCACTGCTGAAAATAATAATTTGTTCTCTTGTTATATTTCATTCAAATATATATCATAAATCATTCTGTTTAGAATGGACAATGAATTAAATTCTGTTTAATAGTTAAAAACACAATCATGCAAAATTATGTTTTAGTATCTTTTAAAAATCCACTTTAAAAAACTTTAATGGCCTTACTCTTCCCTATGGGTTTACAAATAAAAATACTACATTGCATAATTTAAAAAAATAACAGTTATTTTTATAAAATTATACAATGTAGTATTTTTATTTGTAAACCCATAGGGAAGAGTAAGGCCATTAAAGTTTTTTTAAAGTGGATTTTTAAAAGATACTAAAACATGATTTGAATGTAATTGCTTTGAAATTTAAATGTAATTGCTTTAAGTGGGCTACCCTGCCCCTTTCCTTAAAATTAATGCAAAATGCAGCTGTAATGCAGCTGGCTCCAGGGTGTTATCAACGCTTCGTTGAGTGAGGGTCACTTCCCCGCCGCCTTGAAAGAAGCGGTGGTGAGGCCTCTCCTCAAGAAGCCGTCCCTGGATCCGGCAATATTGGCCAACTATCGTCCTGTCTCCAACCTTCGCTTCCTGGCGAAGGTTGTTGAGAGTGTGGTCGCGCGACAGTTTCCACAATTCTTGGAGGAAACATCCTATCTAGATCCGTTCCAGTCGGGTTTCAGGCCTGGACACAGCACAGAAACGGCATTGGTCGCGTTGGTTGATGATCTCTGGAGGGCTCGGGACAGGGGTTGTTCCTCTGTTCTGGTCCTGTTAGACCTCTCAGCGGCTTTTGATACCATCGACCATGGTATCATGCTGCACCGGTTGGAAGAGTTGGGGATGGGGGGCACCGTATTATGGTGGTTCTCCTCCTTTCTCTCCGACCGGTCGCAGTTCGTGTTGGCAGGGGGGCAGAGGTCGACCTCAAGGCCTCTTATATGTGGAGTGCCTCAGGGGTCGGTCCTCTTGCCCCTCCTGTTCAACATTTATGTGAAGCCGCTGGGCGAGATCATCCGTGGCTTTGGGGTGAGATACCACCAGTACGCTGATGACACCCAGCTGTACATCTCCACCCCAGGCCACCCCAACGATGCCCTTGAAGTGATGTCCCAGTGCCTGGAGGCTGTGCGGATCTGGATGGGGAGGAACAGGCTCAGGCTCAACCCTTCCAAGACTGAGTGGCTGTGGCTCCCGGCATCCCGATATAGTCAGTTGACTCCATCACTGACTATTGGGGGCGAGTCGTTGGCCCCCACAGAGAGGGCTCGCAATCTGGGAGTCCTCCTGGATAGGCAGCTGTCCTTGGAGGAACATCTGACAGCTGTAACCAGGGGGACCTTTTGTCAGGTTCGCCTGATCCGCCAGTTGCGGCCCTTTCTTGATCGGGATTCCCTGTGCACAGTCACTCATGCCCTCGTCACCACTCGCCTTGACTACTGCAACGCTCTCTACATGGGGCTCCCCTTGAGGAGCACCCGGAGGCTCCAACTGGTCCAGAATGCAGCAGCGCGGGTAGTGACGGGAGCAGCCTGGCGCTCCCATGTAACACCGCTCCTGCGCGAGCTGCACTGGCTCCCAGTGGTCTTCCGGGTGCGCTTCAAGGTGTTGGTTATCACCTTTAAAGCGCTCCATGGCATAGGGCCTAGCTATCTTCGAGACCGCCTGCTGCCACCGACGATCTCCCATCGACCCGTGCGCTCCCACAGAGAGGGCCTCCTCGGAGTGCCATCAGCCAAACAGTGCAGGCTGGTGACCCCCAGGGGGAGGGCCTTCTCTGTGGGGGCACCTACCCTCTGGAATCAATTGCCTCCAGAGATAAGGAGAATCCAAGACCTCAGTGCCTTCCGCCGTGCCCTTAAAACCTTCCTTTTCCAGCAAGCCGGGCTGGCCTAATTTTTTAAGTGTTTTTAAGTGTTTTGTTTATTGTTTTTAATTAATGGGGCCAAATTTATATATGTATATTTTAACTGTATTTTAATATTTGTACTTGATGTTTTTACTTGGCTCCTCAGGGAGAAGGGCAGTATACAAATTCAAAATAAAATAAATAAAATAAATAAAAAGTAAGATGCTTATAGCATTTGCCGAAGACCCACAATTTTTAAATGGCTACATTGGCTACTTATTTAACAATGCCCAGGTTAAAGTTTTTAGTATTAACCTATAAACCCCAAATCACTTTGAATCAGGAAATCTAAGAGAATATCTTCCATATAGAACTGTCCAACCACTGTAATAGCCATTGGAGACCTTCCTGATATTATTGTTTTCCATAACACAGGAGTACACAACTTCTGACAGCTCACACATTCCTTTATATCAAGCTAAGGGGCTGTACTTCAAAAGTGAAACTTCTCTGAACATAATTTGTAAGAGGGGGAAGTTCATAGTTTTTATCGGATTGCAATGGCTTCTCAGAAAAGTATGAACATAGGGAGGGCATAGCACATCTATCTGAAAATCTTTAAAGCAATAATTTTTTTCCCCGGACTTGTCTCAGAATACATCTTTTTGGAATTAACTCTAAAGAATCTCATAACCCTATTCTTTACATCCTTTCACCAAACCCCCAAAAAGGAAGAGGAGGGGAAGATGCTCTTGATACCACATGTGGGCTGCAGGTGGTCTTCCGGCAATACTCTTGGTACCATCCTATAGATCCACATTTGACATAGGCCATTGATGGTGGGATGCCGCCCTGCTACAGTTTTAGCAGATATTAAAAACATATTTAGAATGTTGGCACTTGAAATCCAAAAATGGCACAGTCAGACTAATGATTTCCACTGTTATATAGTATTGTTTCTTTTATATTTAATTGAATTAAATTATATTTAATTTAATTCATGCGTAAGTTTAATTCTTTACCATACCCTGGCAATGTCTCACATGACCTGAAGGATATACATAAGCTTGTGTTTGTTTATGTCAATCAAAAGCTGCATCAAAAAAACTCACTATGCTACATGATAAATTTGTAAAGTTATCCTGAGTGTGGGAGGTAAGATCCTGATTTTGGGCGGGGCAGGGGAGGAGATAATTTTCCAAGTCATGATGGAGATGGAAGAGAAAGGGAGGGGGAGGGGGAAGGGGAGGGAGGGAGGGAAGAGGAAAGAAAGAAGATGGTTTATTGGACTCTGGGTGGCTTACAACATCCAATATTCAATTAGAAACATAATTAAGCATAAGAGTCCTGACAAAAACAACTAACAGTAAAAAATAACATAACAGGCTCTACTAACACATTAACCCTTGGCCAAGGAACAGAGCCAGGCCTTTCTAGAACCCCAGAAAAGTTGTTGCTCTCCACATCTGCAGGGAGATGCTGTTCTGGAGGGCGTGATAGCATAGAAGATGTCCACTTCCTCAGTCTACAAGATGACAATGTTTAATTGAGGGGACCCATTCTGCTAGGATGTACTAGATTCAGATGCACATTAAAGTACTTATGCTGTGCAGTGTTTGTGATTCAAAGGGAAACAGTGCCCAGAATATGCAGTTATACACTCACGTGTGCCATGTCAGCAATACTTCAGCCAGAAAACTGCAACATTTTCCCAAGGCTTTAAACCACAGAATGTTTTGACTAAAACTATTTTCATAAATTTGCTGTTCGATATATCTTCTGATACTCAATGTTCAGTGATAGTTTGGGTTAAGTTGTCATCAGCAGCTGCTGCTTGCACACCTTTTCCCTTTTGAAATCCCTTTAAATTCAAAATGATGCTCAGTCCTATTAAATGCACTTGTTTATTCCTATTCTAATAAAATCATTATACAGCTAGTGATAAAATGCAATAAAATTTAATATTAACAGAGTTTATAAAATAAGGCAGACCTTTTGAGAAAATGAATTGTAGAATTCAGCATCCATCAAAAATGTTTTGGAAGAAATGCTTCCGACTTATCAAAAACACCTTTATGCTCTTAATTAAAACAGCCATATTAGACAAGAAAACTGAGAAGCAACAGCATTTTCAGCCATGCATAGAAACAGAAAAGACATGGCTGAAGTATTTATTCCACATTGATTTGAAATATGCGCAAATAGAATAGAACTAGTACTACAAGTAATAAGAATTTAGTAACAAAAGAACTTATTTCTATTGGTTTGCAAAATTGGTTGTGGATATTTGAAGAGGGATCAGAGTCTTTAAATTTATTCTTTAAAGGACAGGTTTATGACTGTTGTTCTAGCACCCAGTGGTCAAACCATTACAGTACTTGCACAGAAGACAGGAGAGACAACCTGTGGCTAAGTTATTGGGCAAACATTGTGCTTTGGAGCTTGTTTGTTCTGGTCATAAACACAAAGCAGGTCACCTTTCATGGGCATTCAAATTTTACTTTTTCAAATACCATTCAGTTGCCACATCAACAATAACAAAAATCATATTGGGCAATGCAAGGTTAAGGAGCCACCTTGGAAGTCATGGCTTCCCATTGTTGCTTTGGAGGCACTTGATTCGCTTTGAAGTTCCGTAGGCAGACGGAATTTTACAAAGCCCGAAGGTCATGGCTTAGAGAAGGGACAAATCGTTCAAAAGCAACAGAAAGTGTTTGGCAGGTGGATAGGAAAACACAAGAAAATTAAATTGTAGAATTTATGGCAAAATGTTTTACAATGAATATTTTCCATTATCTTCATTTTTAAAAATTGCATGGAAGAAACAGAACAAAAATTGCTGTCTTTGATATCAGTATCAAAGTGCTTCCCAAATTTCTGATCAGTGGGTCTCTTTTTTTTTCTTGAACTGCAATTGGAGTTATTGTATACACACTTATAATCAAATTTATACTTTCTCATGCCCATCAAATGTTAATGCTGAATGTCTGAAAGGAAGGTGTAATCACTTTCATTTGAATGCACAATCTGGAAACCTTCTTTATTATGATCTGGATTATAATGAGAAGTATAATGTTATTCAAGCAAATACAAATACAGCTCTCCTATAGCATTCCTGCAGAATGCAGAGGATGGAGACAGAAAGGAAACCATGCTACCTGCACAGAATTGTTCTCTACCTAGTTTGACTAAACACAAACACCAATGTATTAAAGATTTATTCGGTATTTGTATTCTGTGGATATGTGTCCCACATTGTCCTCTAGCAGCAAAAACCTGGCATGCATACCATTTCTCTCTTTCAATTTTTCCCCATGACCAAAAACAAATGCCAAGTATATTGGTCTGAGAAATAGGGACTGACCTAAAGTTACCCTGTCAACTCCCATGGATTGGGTTAGTGTGAATCTGAACCTGAGTATTTCTGATCACAAGACAAATGTTGAGACTCTAGAAAGAATTCAGAGAACAGCAGTAAAGATGATTAGAGGAATGGAGACTAAAACATAAGAACAGTTGCAAGAACTGGGTATGACTAGTCTAGCAAAGAGGAAAAAAACTAGGAGTAACATGGTAACAGTTTTCCAATATGTATGGGACTGTCTCAGTGAAGAAGGATTCAACTATTCTCCAAAGAACCTGAAGGCAGAACAAGAAATAGGGGATGGAAACTTACCAAGGAGAGATCCAATCTAGAACTAAGGAGAAATTTTCTGACAGTGAGAACATTTTTTAATCTGTAGAATGGCTTGCTTCAGATTCAGTTTGAAACACTTTCCCTCCATAAAAAACAAACAAACCAGGCAATGTTTATAATATCAAAGTTAGCCTGATTTTGCGGGAGGGAAAATATATTTACTATTAGCCTATTAGGATTTCAGGACAATCTATAAAACAGAGCAATTCTGCTTACCTGGTTAGATGCGCTGTGGCTGTGTCCCCATCCATATCCTCTCCAACTTGTAACGGCTACAGGCCTTTTCTCCTTATTTTTTTTTTATTTCACTGAATAAAGTGGAAAAGAATAAAGTATATCAACATTAGTGCACTTTTTATGTATGTTGGAGTAGAGTACCCATAGAACAAGGACAACATCAACCGAAGCAGTCCTTCCAAAGGGACTGAAAATCCATTCATGAGAATCATCAGCAGGCACCAGTATGCAGTTCTTCCATCACACCAGGGGCTCTGATCTCCAACTCAAGGCCAGATAAAATGCAACACAATCACAGATTCAAAACAGCAGATTAAAAAATTTAAAAACAGATGAGAGCTTACATTGATTAAAATATCCAGGATATTAAAAAAAAATCATACATCAAAAAAATTACAACATTGGGGGACTAAATATCTATTTCTTTATTCAAATGTTAGCAATTGGCTATGAGGTCATATTTCCTTCGAGAACAAGGAGCTACAATCTGTCAACTCTAGAAGGTAAATCAGATGTGGAAACTAACTCCTCAAGAGCTATTGTAATTCTACTTTGTTGTTGTAGGGCAGGGGTGTCAAACTCATGTCATCACGTGACGTATCGGGACTTTTCCCCTTTGCTAAACCAGGCATGGGCATGGCCAGTGCATGACGCACCCGGGGTGTGGACTGGGAGTTTGACAGCCCTGTTGTAGAGTATAATAATAAATTCTTCATAGCCTGACAGGCCCCACCCTGTATACCAAGAGACTCCAGGCAGGGAATCTTCCTCATTCCTTCAATAGAATACTTTCTTCAAGGCCACCTTTGTATTCTTATACACATTTCTTAAAGATAGACAGGTCCTACCCCAACATGGGCAGAATCAAAATCACAAGTCAATAGGAACACTTTTGTTTTTCAATTCATAAACATTAACAGGTTGGAAGTTTTCATCAAACTATGATGTCATGATGCCCATATAAAAGGAGGGAGCTTGCATCATAATCACATGATGGTACAGTGGTCTAAGCACCCTGTTATTAACACAGCTGCCTGCAATTACTGCTGGTTCGAATCTCTCCAAGGCTCAAGGTTGACTCAGCCTTCCATCCTTTCTAAGGTAGGTGAAATGAGGACCCAGTTTGTAGGGGCAATAAGCTGACTTTGTATAAAATATACAAAAGTATGAAGGCTATTGCTTAACGCATTGTAAGCCACCCTGAGTCTCCGGAGAAGGGCAGCATATAAATCAAATTAAAAATAAAAAATAATAAAAAATAATGCTGCTTTTATTATTCCCCTCCTCTGGCTTTAATCCTGTGGCTTTAACTTATTCAGTAGGCAATCATTTGCTTCCTCCCTCCCTCCCACCCTCCAAAATATGCCTAATTCACTTATTTCTCAAAAATGTGCAATATGCCCTGGCCTAAACACTCCATTCTCTTCTCTCCCTCCCTCTTTCACACCTGTCCATACAAACTTTTACAACCATTTATCTATCCTGTTCTCCAACTTGTTTCCATCTTCATTCTCTCCTTCACTTTTTTTGTGCATACCCTTCTCTTACCACTCTTTCTCGTATTCCCATGGTTCCTTTCCATTCAGCTGTTATTCTATGATAGGTTCTTTCTTCACGAACAATTTACTTTCTTTCCCTTGTCAACAAGGAGAGCTTTTATTTCTTCTGGTCTTGAGTCGTAGGAAGATCTGGAAAGAGGCAGAAAATGATTGAAACTTGGGGAATAGCTTGGGGAAGCTTAGGATCTCAGGGCATGGCTCCAAGCATTATTCATGTTGCTTAAGAGAGCGAGCAGGATTAATAGAGCAATGCAGCCTTCCCTAACCTAGTGCCCTCTGGATAAATTGGACTTTGGCCTTTATAATCTCCCCAGAGTCACAAAAATGAGGAAGAATAGTTCATTTGATATTTGTTGCTGATGATGGCCTTCCACATAATACTGTTTTTTATTTAAAAGACTGTCATGCTCAGTTTCTCTCATTTCCTCCCTCATACCGCACTGGTATGCAGCTGCCTAAAAAGGATGGGAATCAAATTTTCAATTGAGCATGGTGCACAGTTGCCTTTTGATGTGGTAGGAAAGATTAGGTGACTATACCACTCCCACACACCTATGCATCTGGATCTTCTATATAGCTCCTATTCACATTTCCTGCTATGGGTGAGCTAAGCATTTCCAGCAGTGTTATAAATGAGCATCCCAAGTCAGTCTTGAGATCTCCATGCATTGTTGTGCAGATCTGTAACTGGATCCAGGCTAAAGAGTTTTTCAAAGCACTTTTAGGGACCCTTTTTTCCCCCAGCAGAAGGCTCTGTCTTGGTGGTGGCAGCATGGAGGCTCACCAAAGCAGGGGATAACTGGAGATAAACAGGTGCTTTCTTCTTTTTAGAGGCACGTGAGGTCAGCTCTTAGGATTCAGCTGAGACAATAGGAGCCCTTTTGCCTTTCAGCCTTTCCTCCTGACCACCCAGTAGAAGAAAAATCCCTGAGGTTAGGGCAATTTCACTCTGGAAAAAAAAACTGTGTAAACTTTGTATTTCCTATGGGGCTGATCCTTTACTGACATGTTCAACATGATCACAACAAATCATTCTGTGATACTGACTTTCAATATGTATTTTCACATTAGATAAATTGCTCCATCTCATTTACACTAATATTTTGACAAAAGTAGTTTTTAGAGAAAAAAAGCATGATTTTTTAAATATTAAATTTAAACAAAAGGAATTGTACATACATAGAAACATAAACATTTGGAACTGAAGCAGAAACGTGATATTTTTGTTTATGGTATATGTGTACTATCTTGCCATAAATATAGCTGCAAAAAATTTTAAGATCAGTGATTCAGAAGCATTTAAATCACTTTTTCAAAGTACACTTACAGTAAGCATTAACACAAAACTTTCTGGAATTTATTAAATTAAAGGCAGTAGCAAAAATGTGCATTTTGCACAATGAATCATCATTTTCTTTAATATTCCTCCATCCCAAACAGGATGCTTAGGCCCTATTTTTTATTAGCTTTTATTACTTACCAAAATGTCTACTGCATGTGACTACATTTCCTGTGAATGATGTTCAGGCTTTCATTGTGCCCTTGTTTTAACTTTTAATGTCAAAACAGTCCTTAATTTATAAATAAAGAAATAAAGCTTTGTATTAACAACACTACTGTAAGTATTTAATGCTTGTAATTTGTAATAGTGATACAAAGGCTCATAGAATGAAATGATTAAAAGGTAAAATACATCAATCACTCTAAAGTAAATGTAAGCGTATATGTAATGTAAGGTAGATACTTATTGATGGTGTGCTACATGCTTCAGAAGGAATCAACATTTATGTAAACAATTATACTTGGTTTTCAATAAATAAAAAAAATTCCCATAGCAAACTATGTGCATTATTTTATCATATTCACAATATATCAATATACTGTGAACTCCAGAATAAATCAGGTAATATAATAGATATTCTTTATTGGTGAATATTGACTTTTATACATGTACATGTAGAGATTGTCATATTTAATGCTATCATTTTTACATATTTAAATCATTATACCTGTGTGTTCTATCCCACATACAAAACTGCCCTTCCAGCACTGAAAAATGACTGAGCAGAAGGTAAAATATTAGAGAATAACATGACTACAATATATTTTCTCTGAGAAGGGTTTTATTTCATTATCATCAAGTATTTTAAAAAGTAGATGCAGCATATCCTTAAAACGTATTGCTTATATAGTAGTCTTATTTTAAATCTTGTCTATCCAAATCTGAAAGCTTTAAATCCTCAATGCTAAATATATTTATTTGGCTGTAAACACCACTGAACAAAATGCAATTTATTTCTGAATAAACATGCAATGAAGAATTGATATAACTCCCAAGAAAGCAAAATCTATGTGAATACAAGGGGGAAGATTGTGCAGTACTAAGCTATTAAAATCAGTTGAACCTAGAGTAGAACATTCTTTAAGTGATTTCAGTCTGACGTCTTCCATTGTGTTGAGAAAGAGGATTGTTCATCAAAATAGCAGATTCCTGGTGGGCTGTTTAAAATTTCAACATAATTTGGCTTGAGATCTGAGAATGGGATGTGGAAATACTAAATATATTTTTCAAAAAATGTGCCTGAAACCTTGACAGCAAATAAATACAGTAAACATGAATGGAGACTTTAGTGAATAAACCCACACCCCAAGTTAGCTGGAATTGCTGCAGCTGTGTTCTTATCTGGCTGGAGGAAGAACTACCACAACAAAGGGGAGGCTAAGAAGCCCTGGCTGATGCATGGGAAAGCCATTGGCCAGCAATTGTGGCTGCCCTTCTGCTGAGCAAATAGTTCAAACTGTTCATTCCCATCTTCTATTCTCTCCCCGGTACATTGTTTGTGTCCTTGCATTTCATTCTGCAAGGAAGATTGCTCTCTGGGCCTATAAGCAAACAGTCCAGAAAAAGAGCCAACTAGCCTTCTCTTTTCCCTGGAGAACTAGCATTTTTACTTCCAGCTCCAAGCTGTCAACATGCTAGAGAGTTAATGTCAGTATCGTGAATTAATTGCTTTAAGCTGGAGCAGTCAAAATGTGCACCAAATGCCCAGAATATGTTTATCAATGTTTCCTCTTTTTATTCTTTTTCCCCTACCCCCCCCTCTTTTTTTTTCAACTACCCTGCTGCTTTTTTCTGCTCAAATTGCCAGCCTAACTATAGGTTACATTGACTAAATATAAATCACTTACGGTGAATTCTGAGCAGTTCACAAGGTATCATCGAACAAAAACAGAAACACTGACATGTTCTGGGCTCGGAATTGTCCGTCATCATTTCAGAAATTCCACATTATAACCTTAACTGTAGGAACAAGGTGATGAAATGAGCAAGTTAGGAAAAAGCAAGATTATATTTACTCATACATATCTTTGCAAAATTAACTTTGCAAATGGTGTGGGAATAACAAAGGAAAAAGGGGATATGAATGGTAAATGGATTTATGTTTAAACATGCTATATTTTAAAGTGCTCCCTAGTGTGAATGGCCCTCTTTAAGAGAATGAAATAATAAACCAATTTATATACCAATAGAGAGCTGAGATCCTGAGTGCCGTTGTGTAAATTTTCCCCCTTGACTTTTCATTATCTACCTGTGCAAAATCAATCTATATGTATGGGATCAACATAAAATTGGAGAGATAAAAGAAAAATAAAATGTGCTTTGCATATCCTGGAGATAACAGGCACTGTTACTTATTCTCTACTGGTTTTCAGGACTATTTCCAGCATTTTATTTTATTATTTTATTTTATTATTTATCTATCAGGCTATAAAAATAAAAGAAAAAGATAGGACAATGTGGTTCATGTTTACTTCTTTGCTGGAAATATTGATTCAGTTAAATGAACTGTGGTTAATAAGTAACCAAGGAAATATCAGCTTAATTTTGCCTGTAATTTATTTTATTGCAAAACAGTATGAAGTGTGCTGCATTTGGGCTTTGCAAGAAAGGTCTATAAAATACAAACTATAGATATCAAACATATTTACTCATCCAGTTAAGAAAAGAAAAAGAGAGATTTGCCACTGAAAATACTGAAACTTAATCACACTTAACATTGTTGGATATTGCCTTCTATTGCAGACAAAGTGCATGGCAATGAAACGCAACAAGAGGGTAGAAAAACATTTCATTGTTTCCATTCTTGGCCCAAAGGTGTTTTTTCAAGAGGCAACTTTCTTGGGGTTGAGTCTGTGTTGTCTGCATCGCAAACTGAAGTGCAAGTGGTTCCTATAGTCTGCAATTTTTCTGGACAAACAAATCCCCAAGTGGCCTCAACAACTCTCTAAAATAGGGTGTCAAACTCAAGGCCCACGGGCTGGATCCACCCGCAGGGTGCTTAAATCTGGCCCACGGGGCTGGCCTGGAAATATCAAAGGACTGGCCTGCGGGGCCTTTGCTGCCCAAAACGGGCTGTGGGGAAGAATGTGCAGCCCCCGTGTGGCCCGTTTTCAGCCTCCACAGCAGGGGTAAAATGTAAAATTTGTTACTACCGGTTCTGTGGGTGTGGCTTGGTGGTGGTGGGGTAATGTGACTGGGTGGGCGTGGCCAACTTTTTTTTTATTTTAACTTTTCAAAGCATTTTTTCTAATGCTTTGAAAAGCCTCTCTGACGATCAGGCAACTCAGCTGGGATCGTCAGAGAGGCTTTTTAAAAAATGCTTTGAAAAGCCTCTCTTGCGATCAGGCAACTCAAAGCATTTTTTTAATTACCTCTTTGGCCAAGAGATTGCAGAAAAAAATGCTTTGAAAAGCCTCTGATGATCCCAGCTGAGCCGCGCGATCATCAGAGGCTTTTTTTTACTTTTAAAAGCATTTTTTCGTCGGAAGAGGTAGTAGAAAAAATGCTTTTAAAAGTAAAAAAAAAAAAAGCCTCTGATGATCCTGCGGCTTAACTGGGCATGGTGGGGGTGAGGGGGGCGCAGAAATTTTTGCTACTGGTTCTCCAAACCACCCGCCACCATCGCTACCGGATCGGGCAATCCAGTCCAAACTGGGAGCATTTCACCCCTGCTCCACAGCCTCCTGCAGCACTCTGCCAGCCAAAAACAGCTCTCGAAGAAATCCAGTTTGACACCCCTACTCTAAAAGAATACAAATGACAGGAATATAAATCCTTCCATTCCCCACCATCCAGTTAGAACTGAAGAAACATCTTGGATGAGAAGTGAAACGTCTTTGAAGAAAAACAAAAAAAGTCCAGTTGCCTCTTGAAAAAAGCACCTTTGCAACAACCATGACCTGGATGACTGAGAGTCTCCATAGACATTTAGCTATGCACTTTGGGATGAACACCCTTTAAATGGTGTGGGAGTAAGAATGGATTTCCAAAAAAAATGCAGACTACAGGAACCATTTGCACTTCAGTTTGAGATGCAGACAACACAGACTCATCCGCAACAGCCTGTGCCTGTGTTCAACAGTGAAGAAACACAGGGCAGAAAACATCCTGCAGGAAGCACAGCTCCACAATACAGTATTTCCAAGAAAGCTCAGCAGTTCCAAGAAAGCTCCACACACTTTTGCACTTCTCTGGTGACCCTGGGGACACAGACAAACCTCCAAGTGGCCTCAACAACTCTCTAAAAAGAATGCAAATGACCAGCTGTCTGCAAGGTATATAAATCCTTCCATTCGCCACCATCCAGTTAGAGCTGAAGAAGCTTCTGGGACGAAAAGTGAAATGTCTTCAAAGAAAAACAAGGAAGTCCAGTTGCCTCTTGAAAAAAGCACCTTTGGACAACCATGACCTGGATGACTGAGAAACTCCATAGACACTTCCATCCTTGGACACTTTCAAAGAATTAGATATGTTTCCATGCAATGGAAACAGGAGGAAATGAGATTGTTTCACTTAAGCAGGTTCATCACCCTACAGTGGCAGCATTTATACAGATGAGTATTAATAGATAAGCCCAAGACAGAGTTCTGTTCTCACACAGCACAGCATTCCATAAGTTCTGTTCAGCCTCAGAGCCATCAGAAGCCCAATGGTAAATATATTATTTTTAAAAATCAAATAATGCTTCTCAGACATTGCTATCCGTCTCTTTCTTAATAAAATAAAGTTACCTTGATGTGATTCAACTATTCTATTTCTGTAAATGCCTATTCACACATATCACCATTGATATGGGACTTTTTTCTCAGAATATGATCCTACACTAGATGTTGACCCAGGTAAAAATCACAAGTGTGGATAATAGCTGCCCTTTGGGTTGTGTTCATTTTTTTATTTACTTATATAAAAATAGATACAGTGATGTGGGTCCTTCCCATTTCTTTCCGAATAATATTTAGCTGTGGAAAATGCAATCCAAGATATATAGGCTGAACCTTTTCAGCTTCTTGTAGATTTTAGCCTTAATGATATTCTCTTCTTTTTGCCATCCTAGAGTCTGTTTACGCTTTCGTTCCCAACAAAGCAAAACTTGTCTTTTTCCAGTATAATGGAAGGGCTGAGGTAAATATTCTTGAAGGCATCTCTTCCTCATGAAGATGTCAATTGTACAAATATGTATCTTGTGTCTAGCATTTGACAGTTCTAGAGTTTGACAGTTCTGGAGTACTATGAATTAAGCTTTAATGTAATGGTCTCTACAAGCTCTGTGAAGAATAACAGAATAAGACTAGAAAGGGATCTTGGAGATCTTCTAGTCCAAACCTCTGCTCAAGGAGGAGACTATAATTTCAGACAAATGGTTGTCCATTTTCTTCTGAAATCATCCAGTGATGCAGCAACCACAACTTCTGAAGGCAAACAGTTCCTCTGATCAATTGTTCTGTCAGGAAATTTCTCCTTAGTTCTGGGTTGGTTCTCTCTTTGATTAGAATGGAATGGAATGGAATGGAATGGAATGGAATGGAATGGAATAGAATAGAATAGAATAGAATAGAATAGAATAGAATAGAATAGAATAGAATAGAATAGAATAGAATAGAATAGAATAGAATAGAATAGAATAGAATAGAATTCTTTATTGGCCAAGTGTGATTGGACACACAAGGAATTTGTCTTTGGTGTATATGCTCTCAGTATACATAAGGAGAATAAAATACATTAATCAAGAATAAAAAGATACAACACTTAGTGATAGTCAAGGGATCAAATCGTAATAATCGTAATAAGCTATCAAATCGTACTAGGAAACAGGGTGGATAAAAATCAATGATTTTTTTTAAAAAATCAGATTTTTTAAAATTTAAATCGGATTTTTTTTATTTAAATCGGATTTTTTTTATTTAAATCGAATTTATTTTAATAAAAAGCTTTTGGGGTAAAAATCTATCGTAAAATAGTTTTCTATTTAAGATACATAAATAATTTAGTTTATTCAGCATGAAATGGAGCTTAGTTATGTAGCATGAGGCTGTATATTCTGCAACACTGGGACTATTGGTGAGTCAAAGGTGGGTCAAAAGAGTAGCAGAGATGACAGTTGCTCTTTAAAAATTATGATTTAAATCGAGTTGATTTAAATCAAGCCTTTTTACTAGTGATTTAAATCATGATTTAAATTGTGATTTAAATCAACTCGATTTAAATCAAATCCACCCTGCTAGGAAACAAATAAAAACAATATAAATTGAAAGATACAAGCAACATGGTTATAGTAATAAGTGGGAAGAGATAGATACTAGTAAGGAAGAGAAGAATAATAGTAATACAGTCTTAGTAAATTATTTGACAGTGTTATGGGAAGTAGTTGTTAAGCAGAGCGATGGCATTCGGGGGAAAACTGTCCTTGTGTCTAGTTGTTCTGGTGTGCAGTGCCCTATAGCATCGTTTTGAGGGTAGAAGTTGAAACAATTTATGTCCAGAATGTTTCCTTTAGTTTCCCTCCATTGCTTCTTGTTCTGCCTGCAGCTGTTTTGTTTTTTTTTAATTTGATTTATATGCCGCCCTTCTCCGGAGACTCAGGGCGGCTTACAACGTGGTCAGCAATAGCCTTCATCCTTTTGTATATTTATACAAAGTCAGCTTATTGCCCCCACAACTGGGTCCTTTGAGAAGATTGACCCCCCTCTTCTTTGTGGCGGCCCCTTAAATACTGGAACACTGCCATCATATCACTCACCCCATTCCTTCTTTTCTTTAAACTAGAGATACCCAATTCCTACAACCATTTTTCATATGTTTTTAGCCCACAGTCCCCTGATCATTTTTGTTGCTCTTCTCTGCACTCCTTCCAGAGTCTCAACATCTTTTTATACTACCTGTTGAATGTGATTGGTCAGCCAATTACAAATCCATCAGAGGTGATGCTGTCTAACCCACATTTTCTCTTATCAAGTAGTAGGTTGTAGTCTACTTTATCAAATGCCTTACTAAAATCCAAGTAAATTACATTCACAGCATTTTGCTGGTCCACTTATTTTGTCACATTGTCAAAGAATGCAGTAAGCTTTGTCTAGCATGATCTGTTTTTGACAAACCCATATGGGCTTCTGATTATAACTTTGCTTCCCTCTAGGTCTTGACAAATTTGCTGTTTGATTATCTTTTCCAGAATCTTCCTTGGTGTTGCTGTCATTGTCATTTTCTGAATCCATTTTCTTCCCTTTTTTGAAAATGGGAACCATGTCAGCCCTTTTTCAGTTCTCTGGTAGTTCTCAAGTACTCCAGGATCTTTGAAAAATATGGTTCAGTGGTGTTAAGATCATGTCTGTCAGCTCCTTCAGAACCTTGGGGTGTAATCCAGTGATGGGTTTCTATTGGTTCGCACCGGTTCGAGTGAACCGGTAGTGGCAGTGACAGGAGGCTCCACCCACCCACCTGGACGTCATCACAGATGCTTTGCGCATGCACAGAAGGTTCTGCACATGCGCAAAAGTGCCACACCCACGCACCCAATTCCAAACTGGTAGCAAAGGTAAGTGGAACCCACTACTGGTGTAATCCATCTGATCCTGGTGATTTCCCTCATTTAGAGTGGACAGGTATTCTCTTATGATTTTCTTCCTTATTTTTACTTATATTCCTGATCTGCATTTTACAGGGTTTTTTTATAGGTTGGACTGTTTTTTCCTTTTGTGTAAAAACAGATGCAAAAGTGAGTTAAGCAGTTCTGCTTTCTCCCTGCCAATCATCATCTTGCCATTTTCTCCTATTAATGGACCAATCATTTTATTGACTTTTTTCTTAGTTTTTTACATGTTGAAAGAAGTTTTTTCTGTTATTTTTGTCATTTGTCACAAGCCTTAGTTCATTTTCAAACTTTCCTGACTTCACCTTTGCAAGTTTGGGCTACTTGCTGATATTCTGCCTTAGTTATGTGTCACTCTTTATACTTGACCCTTTTGTCTTTCAGTTTATCAGAGAGTTCTTTGTGCAATCATGCTGGCTTCTTTTGAGATCTCTTATTTTTCTACTTCATTGGTATTGTGCTAGACTGGGCTTTTATAATCTCACTTTTCAAAGTTTCCCAATGTCACAAAGCACATGGAAAAGGAGCAGAACTTGGGACATGAAGCTTTCATTTCTCTGAACCCCCCTGCCCCTGTGAATGCCACTGATTAAATGGGTTATTTTCTTAAGAGTTAATGCTGTCTAGTGGTTTAGAAGATAGAGGTTGCAAACCCAGATTCAAGTTTACAGTTAGCCCTATAGTTCATTGGGGTCAGTCTTCAGCCTAAGAATCATATAAAATTCCTGAAAGGAAGGAAGGATATTGGAGTTGCATAACCCTGGGTCATATTGAGTTCCCTAAAGCCCTAAGAGATCTCAAACAATTGTAAATTTGTAATATTTAAGGTGACATAAAATAGACAATATTAAACTGGAGACTAATCAATTCATTGTAATTAGCTATAAATATAAGTAAGATGAAGTATTTCATTTTTACCCTGGCCCTGCCTGTTAAGTCTTTGAATTCAGCTGCAGCACAATTAGTTAAGGCCAAAAATGGCTCTCAGACTAGAAAAAAGTCTCACCGCTCTTCTATAAATCATCATCTTTACCTTGAAAAGCTATACTATGTGAGCTAAAATTGATAGGTTTGTTCTGTATGATTATTTTTCTTTCAAGTCCACACCATCTAAGAAATTTCCAATCTCATGCCTATCAGATATTTCAGAGATAGAACTCTCAAGATGTCCAACCAAATGTCTAGTAATTCTGGTACTGTAACCATAACACAGCTGCAGTTAAATGGTGGCAGAAATCTCTCAGGGGAAAAACACACCATTGTTCTTCCATCTTTTACGAGACCGCCTTCTGCCACCGATAGCCTCCCACCGACCAGTACGCTCCCACAGAGAGGGGCTCCTCAGGGTGCCGTCGGTCAAACAATGTTGACTGGCGGCCCCCAGGGGGAGAGCCTTCTCTGTGGGGGCACCTACCCTCTGGAATGAGCTGCCCCCGGAGATACGGCGGATCCTGGATCTTCGCACCTTTTGTCGCTCCCTAAAGACGTTTTTATTCCAGCAAGCCAGGCTGGCTTAACTCTTTTAAATTGTTTAATTCTTAAATTGTTAAGTATCGGTTTTAATATAGGGGTGTTTTAATTGTGGGCCCAATTGGATTTTAATACTGTTTTTAAATTTTGTATTTTTTGTGTTTTATCTGTTGGCTGTTCAACGCCCTGAGTCCTTTGGGAGAAGGGCGGTATATAAATATAAACAAATAAATAAATGGGTGGTTAATAAGGAATAAAGACATAATAGAAAAACAGAAAAACAATGAAAGACAAAATATAATATCAGAGATAAAATCAACAACACAATCAACATAACCAAGTTCAACCATACAACCTGGACCCCAGCAACACAGTAAATAATTATGGGAATTCACTATTACATTCATGGTTCCTGCAAACTGGATCAAGGGCAAACTATGAAGTTTCATAAATTTTTCCTACTTAAATTTTGCCAAATTCAAAGTTTAGTTCACATGCTAACTCACTGGTGCAGGAAACACCATCATTTCACTTAGATTTGGAGCTGTTCCATTTGATATATCATCCAAATCTGAATCTTCAGATTTGAATCTTCACACATTTTCCCCATCTGATAGAACTGGGCTAAATCTACAGTAGTCATTTCTTCTTAATAGATGGAAAATACTAGATTTAAGCCAAAAAAAATTTTCCTCATTTTTCAAATTTATTGGCAAAATTGAATGAAATTTTGCTCTGAACTTTCTATAGAGACAAAAACAGACATGTATTACATGAATAGGTTTGCGATGGTTAAGTGTTAGAAGTCTTGGGATTTCTGTTGGCATTTATTAAGCATATGACTTTTAGAAGTGTAGGTGCCACATCTTTGATGAAATAGATCTCATCCACAACAATACACGGTATTTTTACGCAATTTGTATGAGGCTGGAATTAGAGATACATACCTTGTTGCAGAAATGAGGCCCATGTTTTGTGTCCTTCTGAACAATGAATCACTGACAAAGCTTCAAGAAGTTCAAACAGAATTAGAATGAATTCAGGATTCACAGAAATCCATCAGCTATCGCTGCATTACATCATGCTAGTTTTTAATCAGCTGCATAAAACTATTGCATATTACCAATCAGTGATGCTCAAAATTCTACATACAATGTCAACAAGGAAATATCATTGAAGAATTACTGTGGGACGAATGTCAAATGCTATCAGATGCTAAATGACAGTGCATGTCAGCTGTCCAATGCTGAAAAATGCCATCTGTCAACACATTAAAATCAAATTTTATATGCAGTTGAAAGTCAAATTTCCATAACATGCAAGAACTTACATACTAGCCAGAGCATTGAGATGTCCAGAAGAGAATTTTGAGTGGAGGCTTTGGAAGAAAAAATGTTTCTACTCTATGTTACCATGCAATTGTATATGCCCAGCTTGCTTTTTAAAGCTGAAGTTTACCGAAAACAGTCTATGGACACAAGGCAAGCAACTGAGCCTGGCCTGTTCCCCAAAACAAAAAAATATATAAAGGAGTCTGCTTAATATATCTGTTGGATTTGTTTGCATTCTATCAGTTTCTATGAAAGAAAAGTACTTGCATTATCTCTCTGTTGAGGCTGGTTCATTCACTCCTGATGCAGGGATCTTTCAGTCTTGCTCTCCAGGTACTTTGCCTCTCTTTCCGTCTCTGCCTGAACCATGGCTCTTGGCTGACTGCTACTCTATCTAGAACATATCCTTCTACATTAATAGCTCATGAGGATAAGGGTAGGGTTCTCAAACAACAGATATTTCTCCAAAATAGAACTTGCAAGAAGAGTAGGTCATAATGGTCAGTGGTCTTAAAATGCAGAAGCATGGTCAACAATGTTTTCCTTTGTTTTGTTTTTACTATGTTTGTTTGCAAAGAGGAAGATTAGTTGGTCCCACTTGTTTATCCAGTCCACCTGGAAAGATGTGATTCCAACCAGATATGAAGGCAGAAACAAGGGTATCTTATCTGCTACTAACTCATGTTTGCAATATTTTGGAATTAGAAATACAGGAAATGTGTACTGGTCACATTACAATTGATGAAGAGGCAATCCAGAACTGTGCTTGCTGCTAATTTTAGAGTCATGAATATATAGAAAATTTCAGGAAATACAAACCACTATGGGGAAATCCTGGCTATGTTCATGGGATATTCATTTGTAAGACTTCAGTCTAAATGGTTTGTTCACAGTATAATGTATAAAAATAAAGTTCAGTACCTTCACAAATTTATACTTCCCAGGAAACCAGAGTAACTTAAAATTTTTATAGTAACCATTTTTAATTTCTTACTATAAATTCTCAGTAACTTCCACAAACCATGGTTTTTATTGTTCTTGAGAAATCCATAAACTCCTGTCATCCGATTGAAAATTGTAGAGAGAATATCACTATTAAATAAAAAATGAGATAACACAGGATGATCTGCTGCTGTTGCTGCTATTCCTGCTCCTATAGTACATGCTGCTTCTGTCTAGATCTTGTTCATCTGTGGTTTATGGCTTTTCTTTGTTTGTTTTCTGCCTTTGTATCCTGTCTGTGAATCTAAGGATTCACACATACTCAAGCAAAGTCTAAAATCTGCAGAGCAAGATAAAACTGGGTGCCATTCTAAGGAAATTAAGTGCTGATGCTCCAAAATTCTCAAAGAGCTCCATTCACACAAGAAGCCTGAACTCAAGACAATCTAAGACTAGTTACATATTTGATGAGCTAAAATTAAAGCTGCATCCAATGGTGTAATTTTGCTAGATATCTATGCCTAATCATAGAGTCCATCTGATTTAGGAAATTCCCTTAGTTCTGATAGTTGCTGGGAGAAGAGGGCAAAGAAGCCATTTCCATGGTGCCTTCTCTGTCAGAGGGTCCTGACCCAGTCCTAGGCATTTCCTTAGAGATCTATGTACATGTGGGAGTATGGTGTGAAATCTTGTGCTCTGGCTAGCAAATAATTTAGCACCAAGGGAAAAAACTGAAGCTGTTGAGACAGTTCATCATGTTGGTTCCGCATGCAGTTTGGGAACCCAGAGACATGGCAAATAGATGCTTTCTTCCTAACATGATTAAGTCTGGGGGGGGGAGGGGGATAGTTTCTTTATTGCTTACTTGGGGAAACACTACAACTAGTGATAGAGTCTGAAATGGCCTATTTTTCCTTCCAATAAAATGTCAGTTAATCCACATTGAGGCAGGATTGCATAAAACAATAAATGATAGTATTACCTCTTATTACTTCTTTTTAAAATAATATCCTACTGATAATTTCTTCTTTTTGAAAGCATGCGTGCTACCCTGAATTGCACAAAAGTGGAAAATAAATCTAACAATACTTTTTTTAAAAAAATTAATCATTTTGACGAAGCTTTGGTTAAATACTTGCCCCTTGCAAAGATTTTGGCCAAGGGGGACTGGGTTGGGCCTTCTGTCGTTTGTTCTTTATGGGTTTGTTTTAATCAAAACATTCCTGCATTATCTTTCAAATTAGGATCCTTACAAAAACGATTCAAAAATCTCTGTATTTTTCAACAAGAACAACTTAGAGCAGATTCTTTATACACTTTGGTACCCATCGACCCGCTGCTTCGGTGGACAAAGTCCCACACTTTCCCTGGACCCGGCAAGGCCTGACTCGGCGGCGCCTAGACCAGGCCATCTGAATAGTAAACCGATCCCGTTTTAAACCGAGCCTTTTATTTTCAGGCTCTTCCAGGGCCAGTCGGGCCTGCTCCCTCTCTTATCCTCCCCTCGGCCTTGAGAAGGCGGGGAACATTGGCGAACGTCAAGCCAGCAGCTGCTAATGAGTTAGCCAATTGCGACTTCCAATTAGCCTCCTGGCAATTAAAAGGCGTTTATGGGATTAACACTCCGCAATTCTGCCCAACGCTTGGATCTGAGCAGGGAATGCGTGCACCGCGAAGGTTTGACTGGAAAGATCTAAGTCGCTTTTGCAGGATTCGAAGTCAGACAAAGGACTGGCTTCAAATGCCAAAGGCTCACTCGGCTCGCCAGGCAAAGCCCGGCGTCATCCGCTTTCCCTGTTCGCGCTTCAGAGCATGGAGCAAAAAGCAAAAAGCAAGGCTACTTACGACAGCGCAAGATGATAAAGCAACTATTTCCCCTAATTTCAGGACGGGCAATGGCGGGGGAGAAAAGTCAATAGAGAACTTCCTAGAAAACACTCCAAAGTTGATTTAGACTGTAAACAAGGAAGTAAATCCGCATTACTAGAAAGAAGCTATTTTCACGGTGGGAGAGCGATGAGAAGAAATAATACCGATTTCCTCTCTGGGATAGAAAGCATCTTCCAATAGTGCCCTCTCCACGTCATCGGTTACAGTATCCATCGCCTTCAGTCAGCACAGCTAACAGTCTTCTGCTACAATCCAATCCAATCCAATCCATGCAAAGGACACGAGGCTGGGGAACAATGACCCTTGCCGATGTATTGGGAAGATGTTACTCTAAAAATTGTCCTCTCTATAAGCTACCCTTGAAAGCAAAAAGAGAAAGGTAGTGGGAGGGGCGGATGAATCAGGGAAAGGAGTTCTTTCAGCGCCTTGATCTCAATAGAAGACCCAAGGCACGGTAAAGGCCTCCCAGTTATACCACTCCATCTTTTGTCTTCCTCCTTGGAAGGAACAAGGTGTTGGGTTTAGTGCCAATTCCAAAGAAAGCTGAATAGAATGGCAATGCCTGATGTTACAAGTAGAAAGGTTTACTTACAGCAATATTTCTCAATCCTGACAACTTTTAAGATGTGTGGACTTCCACTCCCAGAATTCTCCAATCAGTTGCCTAGGTAATTCGGGGAGTTAAAGTCCACACATCATATAAACCATTTTTATATAATACATCCTCATGACATTGCCTTCTTGTCATCCCGAGCCACCAGCAGGGAGAAGCTTAAAGTCACTTAGCTGTTCTAGTTTTATTTATCTTCTTCTGATAGTTTTGGTATGGAGATATCTACATTTCCTTGATAACGGGGTGGATGATGGTCTCAGGGCTGGGATTGGCACTGCTCCTATTAACCATTTAAAGACATCTGCAAGAAAATTCCTTTCCCTCTAGGGCCATTTTACTGAGATCCAGTAGAAACCGGACATTTTTTCCACAGAGGCATCTATTTTCCCTTGTCCTGACTTCTGGTCCTATGAGAATCCAGAACTAAAATTGGGAATCTCATACCATTTTCTGTGGTCCCAAATATATAATAGTAATCTCAAACTGCATTGCAAATGAGGTCTTGGCACTTTAATGCAAATACTGATTGCAGAGAGAGATGAGAAGAGAATGATGGGTAGATCTCAACACGTAAAAAATGACATGGTAAAATGTATTTGTGACTTAGTGCAAATAGACATTAATCCAGTGGTGAAATTCAATTTTTTTTATTACCGGTTCTGTGGGCATGGTTTGGTGTGGCTTGATGGGCATGGCAGGGGAAGGATACTTCAAAATCTCCATTCCCAGCCCACTCCAGGGAAAGGATACTGCAAAATCCCCATTCCCTCCCCACTCCTGGGGGAAGGATATTGCAAAAACTCCATTCTCACCCCACTCTGGGGCCAGTCAGAGGTGGTATTTGCCAGTTCTCCAAACTACTAAAACTTTCCACTACCGGTTCTCCAGAATCTGTCAGAACGTGCTGAATGTCACCCCTGCATTAATCCCTATAAGCACAGTTTAATAATGGAAGATCTGTGCAAACAAAACACTATGGGATCTCTATTGATCAAATTGCATCCAGACTTGACTAAGCATCAGAGGATAAGTAACTGAGTTGGTTATAACCATTACTATATATAGGGAATTCTCTGGTGTGGAGTATATAGTAGAAGGTCTAAAATTATATGCTATCTGAGGCAATGGAGGCAGACTTTCTTTTGCCTGCAATTTGAGGAGTTCTATCAATTACATATTTTTACCAAAATTGAGGCATATACTTGGCAAGTGAGGCAAAGGTATCTATTCTAGTATACCATATTGCCAACAGAAATAAGGAATGAACCATGAAGAAGAACCTAAAGTGATTATGATAAGCAAAGCAATATCCTGAGTCCTCTGACTTTGCTGTACTCTGTCTTTAGCATGCCACCATCTGGGAGGAAAAGCAGAGAAGGAGGAATTATCAGTATACCTTCTTGGTGATAGTGCTTTTATTTTATTTATTTTATTTTATTGTTTCACGTTCTTTTCATTTTTTAATGTAATCACTAATTGTTGGTTGCAAAGTTTTCCGAGTTATGCTTTGATAGGAAAAGGATAAGTGGCCCAGAGACCTTATCAGTATGTTATTTGAAGCTCCACCAACCCCAAAGGGGTAAGCACAATAGATTTTTACACTTTTAAGCTACTGCGTGATAATCAGAATAAGGCGGGGAAACCCCTATACTAATAGCACAGAGTCCACAAGGGTGTTTAAAATGCATGAAACCAGCATTCAAAGGATTTTTTAAAAAATAGGCTAGCTAGAATGAAGTCCATCTTGGTGGAATTAGGTAAGAATATTGTGATAGTTCTGATGCTGATGTACACTGTGAGTGAGTAAGTAAAGAACTGCAGGGCAATATGCTGTTCTCCTGATAAGACCGTGTCAATGCAACAAGGCCTACAATTTATTAAAAATCACTAGTGAGAAAAGGGTCCAGGAGTAGAAATTAATTTGGATTAATTATATATAAGTAAGATGATTTGTACTTGTAAGGTACACTTTCTGCCCTCCTTTTCCCAAAATTCTTCTGGTTTTTTTCTTTTGGTGAAATATGTGCATTTTTATGTTGCCAGCTTGAATCTACGCATAGTTTATTTAACTTCTTTCATAATTTCAATCTAGTTATTCCAGTTATTTATTAACCCAATTAGCCAATGGCTCAGTCTTATGTCAGGCTACATTTTCATTTAGGTGTTTAATTGTCTTTATGTGGACAATATTTAAAAAACAGACTACCACCAATAATGATTTTAACAGGTACCCTTATTTGTAAGTGGTATACCTCTGAATACTAAATGTTAGGTTCATGGATATTATTTTAAAACAGATTAATAGTTGTGCTGATATTTCACAGATGTCCTTATTCATTAGCAATAGCTCTCTGAATACTAAAGTCAGAGATACACCACTAATGAGGCTATTGCAGAGTTGCTTTAATTGTATGCTTCCTAGAAGCATTTGATGATCACACTGAAAGCAGAATTTGTTGGAATACAGTTCTGTTTTGATTAATATTTTTCAGGTAAGCTCAGAAATTATCAGGAATCAGCTAAAATGACTAAAACTCTGTGTCTCAAGTTCTTTGAAACTTTAGCCAGCACTCTTTTAATTTTAAAGTAAAATGGTGGAATGCTCCTTATTTCCCGTCCTCTGCCTATATGAAATTGAAAAGACAAGGGTGAGCCTGTCAGTGCTTAGAATAATTTAGTTTCTCCTTGGGCTCAACTAGAGATCTATTATCAGATCCTATTTGGCAAGTGTTGGAATCCCTGGATCACTTTAAATACTTGCATGCAATGCTGCAAGCATATGCATGCAAGTATGTGCTGCAACACATATGTGCTGCAACACATATGGAGAATAGTGGGATATAATTTTAACCCATTAACCCATGAAACATTTACACTGTGACATAATCTCATTTTAAAAGTGCATCTAAATTGGTTTTGAGGGTCAATTGGGGCTCTGTCAACATTATTGATTGGGATTGACTCAGTTCTGAGGGAGCTACTTTTAAAACTTTTGCAGAATTAACTATTATTTATTTGTCTATCAAATTTCTACACAGCCTACCTCACCTAAGTGACTCTAACATAATTGGTTTACTTCAGAGGATTTCTTGAAAATGCAGTCAACAAGTATTTATTATTGCAGTGGTTCTTAAACTGTTGGCCCAGTTACCCTTTTTCCTAGTCCTGGCTTACCAACCAGTTGCTTACAACCTTTTGAAGTTATGATGGCCATGGAACTTGGCCATTGTAAATGGATGCACCACCTTCCCCCTGTAGTCATGTGACTATATGTTGGGCAGGTTAGCCTTTGTTGAGCCAGGGGAAAAAAATGCCCATTCAAATGAATGGGTTCATTTAACAACGATTGCAAAAAAAGGCCAGAAAATTACTTCCAGTCATGTGGGTACCTCAACTTAGGACCACAACAACTTACAACTGTAATTCCGGGCTCAATTGTAGTTGTAAATCAGAAGAACTTACAAGGATTACTTCTAATGTTATTACCGACTCCCCCCAGCCCCCCCCCGCCCTGTTGTTTACACATAATAGAGCAGTCCCAAACTGGATCTTGGATTCACAAACAAGAAATTACAAATTGCTCTATTATCCCTAGGATATGCCCAAATTACCCTCTTAGGGGTAATTACCTCGGTTTAAGAAGCACCGTGTTATTAGGTGTTATTAGGTCCAGATGTGACTACTGCTTCTGAAGTTTTAGAGATTTAGAACAGTGTTAGAGATTTGGGAAGAATTATTTGTAGCTCCTAAAGCAATAATCATTTTAGCAAGTTCAAGGAAGATGTTCTTGATAAGTTATTTCTGTGACCTTGAATAATATATTATCTTTAGTCTTGTAGACCAATAGAAATTTGAATTAAACAGTATAAAATGTATTTCCTTTAATCTTAACATTTTACTAATAAAAGAAAAATGTGTTCCATGTATATTGGATGCCTCAAAGAACATTCAAGAAATAACTAGTTACAATCACCCTATTACTGAATATGTAATTTAGTAGTTGGAGTATTAATTCATATGGTTTTAGCTTGTCCTATTATTGTTTCACCTTAAACAGACATCAGCAGGATTGTTAGCATGACTCTGGATCAAGCAGTGTATGTTAAGGATTCATGTTCCTTTTGTCTATATTCCCAGAATCAAGAGTTATAGATTCTTCAGGCAGAGGTTCACTAAAAAATTATATAACATTGGAAAGAGAAATCTATATGTGGTATGTAGCAATGGATTATCAGAATGATAACATGTGAAATATTTTCAATTAAGAAGCAAGACTTTTAAATGCCATAACATTTTTATAGTTGTTCTATTTATAACCATCTTTTTCTTTTAAAATTGCTAAAAAAAAAATTACAATTGCTAAACTTACCTGTTCTGAAATGTGTTGCTCCTTTCATACTATTATATGTACTGTATTTTTATTTTTATTTTGGTATTATCAAATAATGTTTTTTTAAAAAGAGTGGTCCAAGTTAGGATATATCTAGAAGGCGTTAGTAGTATTCAAATGCATGAGGAACTACTTGCAGTCTCAAGTAACAAAGCAAGGACAAGAAACTGATCTTCTTGTTCCTCCTATCTGTAACAAGAGGTCATAAAGATCCAACATATAAAACACCATGTAAAAGATTAACAGTTCCACTCAATCTAATTTGATAAATTAAATTAAATTCAGGTATAAATCACTGTTACGCATTAAGACACTTGAGGCTGAGTCTCCTGAGAACCGTTAAAGAGAAATCAGAGAGTGGGTGGGAGTAAATAGACACTATATATAACTGAATTAGCTGTATTGAAGATTTCAGATTCTGGTAACCGGGGGATGTGCTCTCCTGCAGTAGCATGTGACAAGTGCCTTGAATTCAGCACAGAGCAGAGCCAAAGTTCTAGATATATTGTGCTATAAACTAAACTGAAATAAAAGGGGTGCTGCATAAAAATTGGCTTTGGGCAGCCCCAGCAAACTTTTGCAGAATTCCTGGTCTGATTCTGGCATCTTCAGGTAGGCATGGGAAAAAAAACAGGCCTGAAACCCTAGAGAGTTGTTGGCGGTCAGTGTCAAGTTATTATCATTTTCATAAATTTACTACTTCTTTTAAGACATAATTATCTTTAATTCAAGAATCGTCATAAATCATGGATGGCAGATACTATCCTCAAGGAAGTGTTCCTTCTAAAACTGCTGCTTTTCTAGCATGTACATCAGAATTTGGGGAGCAGAGCAAACTACAAATAAATAATTAAATAGATGCATATGCCTTCTCTATAAAAAGAATACTCTCTGGGTTCAGAATTAGTATTTTATTTGTGCCCATCATTTTTCTTCTTTCTCCATCATCCCCATGTCCTTTCCCTTTATCAAAGTTTAGGCATTAAGAAATATATGGGTTTACATCAGGGACCTAAAGACTGTTAATCTCTATTTTTAAGTCTTCATATTGTAAAAAAAGATGATGAAGCAATATGTTTCTATGTGGTCTACATTTTACGATAAGCTTAAAGACTGAATCCTATATTGAAATTAAATGGATATTACATGGATCCAAATCTGTTTCAATTTGTCTAAATCTCAAAGAACTTACTATTGCAGATGCAGTCATTAAATAGGAAGGATTCAATAACAAATAATTTTGACATGAAATAATGTTTTAGGGAAGTTATCACAATCAATTCACAAGAAATTCCTGAAGATCCCAAGAGCATTCCCTTAAAAAAGACTCTCTGAAATCAATAGAATAGACAGTATTCCCCTATCCATATCTGCCTATCAGTCCAAGCCTACTAGGAAGTTCAGTGAGGATTGTCCCTATATAAGTCATGCAATTATGTACCTTAATTCCTCGCTATTCAAGAAACAAGCATGATCCAAAGTTAAGCACCTACTAGTTTTATGGAGACTGGAGGAAGTAGACAATATTCTAGTAAAATCTTTACCAGATCATCTTTGCATATTGCTGGAATTCTTAAAGGGAGATAATTTTGAGCAATGCTTACACAGACACAGACAGAGCCTTCAACATCACAATTAGAGTGAATTCCAATCACTAAATAGTTGGTTGTATGATTTATTGGAAAGCAATATTTTTTACAGCCTATCTTAAATTTTAGTTATCTTTCTGTTTTTAGAACATTGATGCATGCTGAGACAATAGTTGATATAATAATTCTTACTGTACAGGTTCATAAAGAATAACAGACCATTTCTGCATTCCAAACATTAGAACATCTCTCTGCCACTAAACCAATATTGGCTTAACAAGTAACTTCAACTAAAACAAGCTTTAGAGGGAAGTCTGATTCAAAATAGTGCAATTTAACACTAAATGGGAACTAGCAAAAACTGAAAATAATGTCAATGTCAATGTTTATTCAAAAACAAAGCATGTTTTCAATTTTTCCACATTGGGTTAACAGCCACAGCAAATAAATCCACCAATAATGAAAAAATGCTTGCTACCTACATCTGATCCTGGAGTTTGACCAAATACACTGCTTGCCTGCCTCCAGCTTAGGCAGTGATATATTACTTTTTTAAGATGCCAGGAGTTTTTTTCTACCTTTTGGTGATCTCTTCAAATTTTATTTAAGGTCATAGAAAATAAATCCTTGGCCTATTGATATGTAAGTGAAAATGTTAAGTAATGTCCTCAGTTTCACTTAGTTAACTTAAAAGATTTCAGTGTGCCTTATTTGAAATATGCAATTTTCTCTTTTTTATGGATTATTTAAGTACAACATTTCTTCTGACTGCGCCTTCTTTGTAAAACTGTCTTTTCAAAATCCTGCAGGCAAAACTTCAATAATACATTTCAACTGGAGCTCCATAAGCTGATACCTCTAAATCGTTCTTGCCTTTGTTTTCAATTGGATTTGCATTTTTTCTGAAATAGTTAACATTCAATTTCATGCTTGGTTTCTACAGTAAACATTGAGGCTTTTTGTCACTGCCTCACTGCATTCCCTGTCTTGAACCAATAACAAATAGGTTTTTCTGAGACACATAGCAGGTGTCTCAGACAGTGCTATTGATAAACTGCTCCTGGAAATAGTTTTGGAAATTAAAATAAAATTCCTCTGAACCAAGACTTGTCTTCCTCTCAAGTCCCTCAAAGCCCTTCAGAACAGTGGTCTTTAGGCTGAAACTGGCTCACACACATTCTAAAGCTCAGCCTGACAAGCTAGTGGGGCAAGTTGGTATTCTAAATGTCTGCTTTTTGATAACAGGCAAGTCTTCAGATTATTGGACAATAGTTGGGCCAATGCTCCAAGTGATGCCCTGGTAGCGCAGCAGACTAAAGCACTGTTATTAACATCAGCTGCCTGCAATTACTGCAAGTTCAAATCTCACCAGGCTCAAGGTTGACTCAGCCTTCCATCCTTTCTAAGGTAGGTAAAATGAGGACCTGGATTGTGGGGGCAATAAACTGACTTTGTATAAATATACAAAAGTATGAAGGCTATTGCTTAACGCATTGTAAGCCGCCCTGAATCTCCGGAGAAGGGCGGCATATAAATCAAAGAAAAAAAATGTCACTGACATATGCAGATAACTATATAACAGTACCCAGAAGTTCCTTAGTATCAAATTAGCTAGCCAGCCAATTCTGGGGTCCTCCACCAACAGTAGCCCTCTTTCCCAACCCTCACCCAGCAAGGCTTTTGGAACAATAGCACTTGGAGCCAACTTCTCTGAACAGCATCAAGGTACTGGGGAGGAGTTGAAGTAGCTCACCCTGGCCACTGGCTTTCCCCTATCAACAATGCATGAAGAACGGAGAGACAATGAGCCTGATGGTTGAGATTAGCTTCTGTCAAGTTTGTCATTTTGGAGAGGTATGACTTCTGTGTGTCCAGAAGGACCAGTGGTGGAGGAGGAGGCATGGAGGCCAGAGTTTGAGTTCTCAGTAAGGACAGCTACTCTCAGTTGGGCCTCCCTTTATGATTATCAGGAGCTCCATGTATATTAAATGCTTCAAAGCTTTTACATTTGTGGCCTTCCTTCACATCAAATCATGCCAGATGAAGATTTGGAATCAAGCCTAAACCCTTTAGTTCATCATCTGGGAAATAGGGCAGTTTTCTTGCTCAACACTCCTGCAAACACAAAAGGTTCCTCTTAGGAGTTCACTGTTATGCATTTATTTAGAAGGCATCTTAAAATAGTTCTAATTCTTTGAGGAAGAGATTCTTGGCAAAGTCTTAGGCCTGTTCTGTGGCATCAGAATCTTGTCAGAAACTCTGGAGAACCTGCAGATATATGGAAGCCCCACTGAACTACCTGGGCTATTGCTTGATCTAATGCAATCTTGTGTCACTCTCTGACTGGTACGCATATCACCTTAACCCATCCTCTAATTTATGTGTCAGATGAATCTTCCATAGTTACTATGGGTTATTCAGCAAACTAAAATATTCCTCTTTGGCTTCATGAAATATGTAAATCAATCCAGTGACAGAGAATCTAGACTGAATTGTTTATACATTTAAATCATAAATGTATGATTCCGTAATCTGAATTCCGTAATCTGCATCTTTGTTATTAGTCTTCCAATCAAAGCATGTGATACAACAAATTAAATATCATGGCTTTTCTGCTATCAATGAAACTCACCTCTACTGCGAAAAGATGAACACAAATCATTCATCCTCTTCTCTTACCTCCTTTTTCCAAGTTTCTGCTTCACTTTTGCTCCTTGGGAATCCATTTTCTTTTGCATTCAAAGGCAAGACTTAAGGCTAAGAAATGCCTTCCAATAATGAATCAAAGGTCTTTGTTTCAGAGAATTGTTTAATTCTGCAAAACCATGACTCATCAAAAGCCCTGACCCAGAAAAACATTTGGGCCTCTATCATTTGCCCCTTTCCAAGGTGCAGTAGGAACACCATCATCCTTTCATATCATCAGAAGGGAAACCTGAAGTACTGAAGATAACCCTGAGGCAAATCTACTTGCACCCTGGTTCAGCATCTCTCCTAACAGACCATGAAAATTTCATAGGATAACTTCGGCATTTCTGTTGTCTAAACCTGCCCACCCTGCATTTGGCAGGACTTCATGGGTCTGGTAAGATTGAGGGAGGGGTTTTATGGAATTTGTGCAGGAAGTCTTTTTTTAAAAAACTAAAAATGGGAAGCCATTTTTAAAAGAATTTTATCATTGTGGGGGCATGCCTGTTCAAAAATTCTCAGTTCAGGGTGCCATTATTTCTAATAAGCAAGTCTAAACTAATGAGGTTGCACAATTCATTATAAGCTCAAAGTCATCTTAACTAATGTTTGTATAATTTGCAAATGCTTCTAAAGATAGAGTCAATTTGGTTTAGTGATAAAGGCTCCAGACTAGAAAGTGGGAGACCGTGGGTTCAAGTTCCACTTTAGCAATGAAAATCAACTGAGTGATCTTTGGCCAGTCACTCTCTCTCAGCCCAATTTATCCCATAGGATTGTTGTGGGGAACAGAACTTAGTTTGTTGGATAGGTTTGCTGCCTTGAGTTATTTGTATTAACAACTTCAATTAATATTAAAACGCAGGGCGATCGGGGCAGAAATAAAATGAATGTTTGTAGTTTAGGCTGGCAAAACTGAGTCACGTCTAAATCCCTGGGATTGCAGCTCAGCTCTGCAGAACTTCGCCGGTTTTTCTGAAATCGCCGAAATCGCGGCTGCACAGGGACGCAGGCGCCTTTCCCCGCTCAGCGTTTGTTTTGCAAAATGGCCAACTTCCAGAAGTCAGCTCGAGGCCTCCTGAACTTAACGCCTCGTTCAGGGACGGTGGCCCGCCAGGGCTCCCGGTCCGCCCGCCTCGTTCCTTGCCCTGTTTCCCAACGTCGCCTGTGCTCAGAATTCTTCCCGAGACGCTGAAGAAGGAGTGACCTCCGAGATTAGCGAGGTGCTGGCTGCAAGTGGCTCCGTGGGGTGGAAGGGAGCGAGACCAACTCCTCGGCCTTGTTTACCAAGTAAGGGGGGAATCTAAAAGGCGCTCTCTCCACCATCAATGGAGCCTCATCTCAGGTTACCGAGCTGAGCTCCCTAAAATGATCTGGCAGCAGATAACTGCAGGTTAAAGGCACCTGAGATAAACGGTTTCCAGCGGCTTGGCGTCTTATCCTTGAGCTTTGGAGCAGATTTCATTGCTGTTCCAAGGTGAAAGGAACAGGAAGGGGAGCCTTTCGCGGCCCGGCAAAAAAAACACTCTTGCCAAGGGCCCCCAAAAGCGGCGCTCTGCGACCCTTCCTTGAGGAACCGTCGCAGGCAGGTTGACTGATTTAATGGCACCTACTTCGAGGTAAGAATAGGACTGCAGCTTTCATGAACGCCTCCAGTTTAAAAAACTGGGAAGAATTCAGTCTGCTCTTTGTTAAATGAACCCACATCTTGTTTACTTCGGATTAGGGTCACAAACAGGGTTGGGAGAAAACAGGCTAACATATCAAGTTCTTTCTCTCCTCAGATATTTCAGTCTCTAAATGATTAATGCAACCCAAATGCACAATCAGTGAACTCTGTAGAACTAGTACCAGGGATTATGTCCAAGAAGTTGAATTCAAACCTGATTTAAGGCTTGTCGAAAGGCAACACTGCAGGTTTGAGAGAGATACAGCAATGAGACTTTATTTTACTTTATGGAAATAAGTATATTCTATAACTCCTTAAATTCTTGGAACCCAGATCCTTTTGTCTGTGCCTAAATCATGTTTCCGCCCCCCCCCCAAAGGAGTCTTTAGTGGAAGAAGGTATCTTGTAATATATTCAACTTGTAATATTTGATGCTAGACATTAGAAAACTGCAAACTCTTACTACACTGAATTATTGTCTATTTTGAAGGCCAAAAATTGCAAAGATATGATATAATATGCTTCATTTTAGGACCCACATTATATAAACTTTAGATTTATATTTACCAACTGAGCAGTCTTTTGAATGTTCCTATGAATAAAGAATTAGGATGAAAATTCTCCTGGGATGAAGAATCATGATTTTGTTGGAGAGGGATCAATGGAAATTAGAAAACACATGCTGCTCAGTCATCATTTGGCAAGTCTATGGTGAGTATGATTTATAGTAATTATTAGAACTAAATAATGCTTATATTTTTCTTTAAAAACTTATTTTACTGAAGTATTCAAATCTCCCATTAGCCCCTTGGTTTTGACATACCAGACTTGTATCACTAAATTTGGCAAGCTACTTACATAAAAGATCCTTCTAAAAACAATAATTATGAAGACAAAAACATTTTCAATCAAATGCTATTTTCTAGTTACCTGAACCTCTTGCCATCCTGTCTTCATCTTAATTGTTTTTAAACCTGGCTGTCTTTAGAATTGTCTGCAGGCCCATTTGCTCCGCAGAAGGCCCTGCAGACTTCTGATTGGAGACACTGTGAAGTGACCAGCCTTTTAAATCACCAGGGACACCCCTTAATTCCTAGCAGTTGGTATTTTCCCATCCAGATTAGAAATACCTGGAAGAAAAAAGTGGAAACAGCAAGCCATACACTTGAGAAAATAAAGAGGATTTTAAAAGATTCAATCATGTTTCCACTGGTCTCAATAACTGGAACTATAATTATGGGAGTAATTCAAGATATTCTTGAATTATAATAGATATTCAATTACAAAGGTATTTTTAAAGCCTGTGGACCTTATTTAATTGGCAGTCATATAAATTTCAATAAGCATGTCCCATTTAGTTCAAGCATTTTTCTAAATAAATTTTACACCCATATAATTATTAATGTAATTTGCACTCATTCATTTCTTGCATATTATTCCTGTTAGATTTTTAAATGCTGATATATTTTTCCTGATCCTACACTCAGATTAGTCCCACATGCCATTTTGGGATGATATATCTAATAAAAAGAGCTCTGGTTCCATGAAAATTCATCTTATTGTTATGTTAGCCTTTAAGGTGCCACAGAGGTTTTTTGCTATGTCAATTTGGCTGCAGTGCCACTACCATATAATCTAGACTTCACTCTTGTTCAGGCATTAAATAATCCTGTTAAACACCATAGAGCCATTGGTGATTGTTTTGTTGGCTTCTGAAACAAACCTTTTGGGCTCTTAAATCTATGTCAGACCTCCATTTGTGATTGGTATCTCTTTCCATACCAATCTAGGATTATAGAAAAAGTAAGTTAAAGATTTTTCAGGGAAAAGAAATTCCAGGCATATTTATTCAAAAACAAGTCCCACTTAGATTAGTAAATTTTAATCCCAAATAAATGGAATTGGATTGCTGCCATTATTCTGAATATGCAGGAAATGTGTTAAGAAAGAAATTAAGAAAAAGAACACGGTAAATGAATTATATTTTACAAGTAAAGAAATTGATGGATTTGGTTTAAACTTAAAATATTACTTAGAAATTATTAATGATTTTTGTGGTATATTCTTTCAAATTAATTCAGATAATATAGCTCAGAAGTGTACAGTTGCAGTACAAATGGACAAGGTAAGAGGAAAGCCCATAAAACTGAACCCAGAATCCTTGTGATGAGTCAGTTTACCCATTGTGAAGCAGGAATGTTAATTAAGAGAGCAAGACTTATAATTTACAAGTATGGAAAGCAAACTAAATGAACTTCTGAGTAAATATGTTGCCTGCTACTCTTACCATAATCCAAAAACCCGATTTGGAAGGGTCATCAACATTTAATTTCAAATAGGCCTCAAATTCCCACCACTAATTCTTTAGCTGAACTCTGCAGCTGTTCCTTTAACAATAGCATGATCTGCCACAATGAGAGATTAATAGCTTGCTCTAGATCAAGTTGTTGCTAGAGGTATATCTCTAGTGGTTAAAGAACTGGCAATCAATTAAAGGAAAGATTCAGGGCTGAGAGAGAAGGAGAGGTGAAGAATAAGGCCCCACAGAAGAGAGAACTGTGATTACTTCTTAGAAAATGGAGTGCTCTCTGTTAGTTAAGGGCTGATATGATATGGCCTCTTATCTATGAGAGAACAATTTTCTACTTTTCCTATTTAAATGTTAACCTGTCAAATGATTTGGAAAATAGAATGATGTCAATATCCAAATGTAATCAAATGTTGCCCCTGCTTTTAGAACTGGTGGTATTTGTATTCCTCAATTATTGTTTCTGGTCAAGTAGCATATTTTTATTATATAGTATTATAAAATAAATGCAGAAGTTTATTTTCATATGTGTATTGGAATGCATATTCTTTCATTTATTGTTTGTATTTTCTGTCTTATCAAATTAATCAAACCAATTGGCCATAAGTATGAATAAAATTAAACTGCTTGTTGTCTCTGTTGCAAAGTTTAAATGATCAGAGGAAGGCTCAAGATTCTAAAAGAAGGCAAGCATAATGATTATTTTGCAAACATGAATGTTACTTCTTTTTATTGATTGTTAATCAAAAATAAAAACTTAATCCAAAAGCACACAGCTCCAACCCACACACTATTCCCAACTAAGAGTTCAGATTGAATCCTTTTTTGTTCTAACTATACTTATATGCTTACTTTCAAGTGAGCATAGGTATGATCAGATTAACTAGCTGTCCACAGAACTAATGCGATAAGATTAAAGCACTCTAGGTTTTGGCAATAACAAAGATGTATTCTTTTTATATTAATCACATCCACATGAATAATTCCCTTTTGTTTTACATAATTATAAATAAGCATTAAGACAAGATCAAAGGAAAATGTCTATGCTCACCCCCAAAGTACTGCCTGAAAATACTGGAATCAAAAGCAATATGCTTTTGTTTTAAATTTCCCCACAGTTAATTGGCCTGTCAAACGGGCAACAGAGCAAGAGCCTGTAGAAGGGCACAGGATGTTTCTCCAAGTTTAATATCTATTCATCAGGTTAGACGTTGCCGAGGTAGTTAAACTGGGAAGGAAAGTGATTCCACCCTCCTATAATCGAGCCTCCTTTTATGAAGTTTCTAGACTAATATTAGAAAGGAAGAGGCCAGAGGATTCCCGCTTGAACTGCAGGATTAGGAATATTTCTAGAATAAAGAAGAGGGTGTGAATTGACTTTAGTTTGCAAGCATCTAAAGCGGAATTACAGCTTGTAAAATAGGTCTCCATCAGTCTCCCGGGAGACGACTCAGTTCGACTTGGGTGTTCCAGCTCCTTGTTCTCTATCTCGATAATTAGTCCCATCTCAGCTCCAAATGTGTCTTCTCCACCCGCTTGCCCGCCTCTCTCCCCACACACATAGACATACGCTCTCTTATCCCCAATAAATGATGTTTGGTCCCCAAATTCCTTACATTTCTGAAGTCCTGCCGGACGCCGTCTCTTTGTAATGGGATTGTGCAGGACCTAAATGTTGGGGACAACACAACCCCCAAATGCCATCTTTTCGGCCGTCGGAGCTCCTTTTAAGAAGGAAAAGAAAGTTTGGAGTGTGACTTTCTTATCGACGTGGGGGAAATGTCATTTGCTTTGTGCTTTGATGTCTGGTTGTCTTTCAGCCGGTCCTTGCATGTCATTACCAGGCTCACAACAGAGAAGGGGGTGGGGCGGGATTTTTGGGGAAGGGAAGGGAAGTAAAGGGGGAAAAGACGAGAAGAAAACAAGAGCAGACAATTAGATGATTTCTGCCCTTCTGTTGCAAATTTGAATAGAGGAATTCGGGACAGAGAAGCGACGCGGCGGCTCTATTTTTAACAGAACGAACATAGGCGGCTCAGGGAACGGGAGGTTATTATTTGTTTCTACTCCAGGCTTTCTCTTTGGACAACGTTGCCTTTGGAACAAGGCTCCGTATCTGGTGAAGAAAGCGAGACATTGAAAGCGAGGGAAAATCGTCCCGGTGCCGTGTAACTCAAAAGAGTATGCTATTTTCCACTAACATCCCCCGCCGCCACACGAATCCTAGCTCACTTTCTTCTGCAGTAGCCCAATACTCTGTTTTGTTAGTTGAACTGCAGCATCGTTACGATGCTGCTTTCATCACGCAGGATTCACTAGGCCCGACTGCCCCTTGGTTTGTGGAAAGGCACGTAGATAGCCCGACGCCTTTCCCATTTCTGTGCCTGCGAATCTCTTGGCTTTCGAAGTCTTCGCCTTGGCATAAAACTACGCCCTGAAAAGCGGCCGCACCGGATATGAACGAAGGGCCCCAGCTACGCAATTAAGAGAGACACTACTGGAACTTAGAGGTTTCGCCCCAAACAGAAAAAGTGGGGAATGCGAGGACTTTGCACTAAGGTATTAAACAGGCCAGACCAAGAGGCAAAGCAAAGCTGAACTAAGTGTCCGTGTAGTACAATAATAGTGTGGGATTACCCGCGGTGAACGCCGGGCAAGAAGCAGCACAAGGCGACTTCTTGGCCAGCGGTGGTCTTCGCCAGCAAAAGCGCTTTGCCGCTGTTGTGCTGTAGGGGGTGCTTGGCCGGCGGCGTCCCCTTGCGCCGGAAAAAAGCTGCCACACGAGCTCCCCGTCCCCGTTTCTGGCTGGCCCTGGGGCTGCTCACCGCTGCGGCTTTAAGCTTGGAGCATGAGCCCAAGAAAGAAAGCATTTCGAACTGCAGCGGCCCAGGCGGGAGGATCGCTTATCAGGCTGCAGAGAGGCTTGGCTGTCTTGTCGGAGTTGGGAACTCGGCGCGCCAGGCCTCCGGGCGTCGCTTGAGAGCAGGACGGGTCCCTGTCGCTTCAGCAAAGCTGTGGCGTTAGGGGCAGCTGCTTGTTTTGTCTCTTACTTCCAAGGGAGGCCTCGGAGCCGGGGCCTCCCTCCGGCCAAGGTCCTTGGAGCGAGGGCTCTGGAGGACCCGGAGAAGGGCCACCCTCTTGCAACCCCGGCCAGCGATGAGGCCGAAAGACCAAGGTTGCAAAAACTCGGCGGCGGGAAAAGTGACCCTCTGCGCATGCTCGAATGGGCTAGGCGTGTGTCCCATCTGCCCCTGTGAAGTAAAAGAGGTCGAACCTGCTGAAAGGGGCGTCGAGGCAGCTTTTATCGTTTTGGTGGTGCGAATATGGTCTTGTCACTTTCCTGCCGCGTCAGCCATGGCTTTACTGGTTGCTGGGTAGAGTAAATCGCGGCAGGTGACCCTGAACTGGAAGGCGGGAAAAGCAACAGCCGTTGCATTTCTCTTACTTCTGTCGGGAGGCATAGATCTCACGGCGTCATGGCGGCGATAGAAAGCCTGACGCCTTCGGTATTGCTAAAGACACGGGAGCAGCAAATCGGAAAGGAGTTGGCAAATTTAACTGAACTGAGTCACACGGCTTCCTGGAGCGATGTGCTACCTCATGGGCTCTGTGCTTGTTGGCTTGTGTCTTTCCAGTCAAACAACCGAGCAAACATTCCTGGCAAGCCAAAGAAGTGCACGGATACAGAAGCCCCCAATTGCCCACTTGGCAGATAAAATCTCCCGGGAAGCTTCCTGCGGACTCGACTCTTGCAGGAATCTTGCCTGAGCCTGGCAACCCCGGAGGGCCTTCCCCTGCTGAGCCAGATGAGACGGGAGCTGTTTTCCTTCCTTCGCTCCGCCACCTAAGCAAGGACGTGGGTAGACATTCGTTTAATGACAAGTAATTGACAAATCCGAGAGGCCGCATTACCAGTGGCGGGGACAGTATTAATTATTGAAAAACCATTAGCCTCGGTGTGTGTCCTGCAGCGATCCCATCTTGCTGGGGAAATATAAGCTGTCACGTCAGTTTAGATGGAAGGGAAATCAAATGAGGAAACCCCCCGCCCTCTTCCTCTTCGGGCCCAATCTGGAGGGGAAGCGAAGGCTCTTAAGAGCCTGCCCTCCGAGACAGACCTCACACGCAGTCGGGTCCCGAGGAGAAGGTCCTTCCCGCTCTTTAGCGCTCGGAGGAACCCAGGCGGATCTCCTGCCCTTGCTAAGGTTTCTCCCCGGTCTCTCCTTGTCCCTCCTCACCCGGCGGCCCCCGAAAAATGCGACATACTTCTTTAGTCGGAAGAAAAACTGGGGAGGGGAGGGGGAAAGACTTTGAAAGGCCAAGTCGGCGTGGTATGAAATACCCCCAGAAAATCGGGGTTCTAATTAAGCTGGGGGGGGTGTCTATTATTGCTTGCTGTTAACTCCCTTCGCAAATGATAAAATTACACCAAAAAGATAGTTTCACCGACAAATATCATAACAATCATGTCTAGAATGAAGGGAGGGTAGTTTTGTTTTGATTTTAGCCGTTGCCGGTTACCGACCCTCCCTAGACAAAAGGGAATTTCTATGGTTCTGAGATATATGTATGCGTATATGCATATATATATACAGTATGTCCAGTACACTAACACACACACACAACATACAGAAAGATAGTAAGAAATAGTAACTCAAAGAAATTAAAGGTGTGAGATAAGGAAATACAGCTAAATCGATTGCATCATTCATTGTCCATACATACAATCCACCCTTGTTTCCTCAATAGATATGCTTCCTATATTGCCTTTTATTCTTAAAACATTTCATAACTCTTTTTCAGGTTGTATCCAACTGTGACTGTCTACTCTAGGACATCTCTTCTTCTCAACCTGTTTATTTTTCTTATTTTGCCATTTGAGCCTCATTTATTCTCTATGTGCCCAAACTACCTTAATCTATTTCTTTCATGCTGGTCACTCATTTTTGTATTAGCCTACATTCATTTAGCACTATCTTGCTTTGTTTTACCCAAACTTTTAAAATACTTATTTCTTCATTGAATTCAACTTTTTCAATTTTTTCAATTTTTTGTTTTTGTTGATATAGCCAATTCTCATTCCCCAAGTGGACAAAAGCTCAGTCTTGCATACAACTTTCTTCACTTGTCTCAACAAACATTCAACAAAAGATATACCCTACCTTTCTGCCAATATTTGCATATCTTAATTTTTTCATCAATTTTCCCATATATTAGAAACATCCCACCAAGTTAAAAATGCATCTACTTGCTCTAGCTTTTCACTATTTATGCATAACTTGCAATTGTGAAATTATTTTTTCTTGTCAAACACAATTTCTGTGGTCTTTGATACATAAATATCCAGATCCAAATTTGTTGCATTATACAATCTTTCTAACATTCACTGCATATTGTTTAGATTCTCAGCCAACAATCCAAGGATCAACTTTATACGAAAGCACCCATCTTCCATCCCTGCAATGGGAAATCTTAATAATACAATATGCATACCCGAGGACAAAATAAATATGTATGTGAGAGACAATCAACTGAAATAAAATTAATAACCTTTGAGTTCCACTGACTTCAGCAGATTTCAATGTGAGGTGGGAAGGTGAGTGCTTTTGCCTGGATCTTAATTCTTTCCTGCCAGATCAAATCACCTCAATATACATGTTGCTTTGGTGATGGATGTGCCTGCACATTTTGGACAGCATTGAGAGAAAGAATTTCAAGACAGTGAAACAAATATCAGACATCACCTGTTTTTTAACCACTTCAAGCAGACGTTATAAGTAATTTGCAAATGGAATCATTCTTGCTACCTGGAAACAGTACTTGTAACATGTTTGGAGGGATTATCATCTAACATTCAGATTGCCTGACCAATGATTTTAATGAAAAGCTCTGGGAAGATGTCCTAGGAAGATAGCAAGTGATGCCTAGCTCCTATCCTATCCTAGGTTTTCACCAAAGTAAAAAACTCTGTCTTTTCCATTCAATCTATTCAAAGTCTTCACATTTTTTGTTAAAACAATTAAATGACAAAACCTAATTAAAGGAAAGTTAATATTTTGGGGTAGTAATTCTGGCATTGTGTCCATTGGGTAAAACCTATGTAGAGATGCGTTTCCTCTTTTCTTTTGAGCTTTAACAAAAGAAGAAGGGGGGGGAGAGAATCCAGGTAGCCATATATTGAGAGGAGAGGGTTATCTAGTACCTATTTCAAAAACAAAAGGATAGATAAAAGCCACCATTGTCCAGCTATCACAAGCAGAAAACAAAGAAAGCAAAATGGAAAGTGGGGGGCGGGGGAGGATTTAGAATGATTCAAGCGAAGTTTTGCAGTAATCAAATCTGCTACTGTTAAGAGAGCTGCCTGTATGAGATCAAAGTGCCTGGTTAGGCCAACCCTTTGTTTTCTTTCCAATAGCCAGACCACGGCTCCGTGAAAACTACTGATCCCTACTCTTTGGTAAACTTGAATTTCCTTCAGCTACATATAACCTAAGCCTTCTGTCACCAGCCCCCAGTGGTCCCTTCAGTTAGCTGCGGGGAAAATCTTGGAGAAAGAAAGCAGTGGCAGCCGTGGAGAATTCGCACCTTGGCTTCTGCCCCCAGCGGAGCAGCATTCCTGTGCTGTGCCCTGGGCACCTGTCCGCGCCTGTGTGTACGAGAGGGAAGGCTGGTTGGGACCAGAGGGCATCGGACACCCAGATCCGTTTCTGCCTAAACCAGCACCAATGGAACCTTTTTCTTCCTGGGGAGTTTGGGGGTGAGGGTAGAGAGACTGTTGCCTTGTTCCTCTGGGCCCGATTCTGAGTGGGAAGTAACAATAAGTAGGAAGCAAACGCGGTTCTCCCCCTTGTACAATGCTCCCAATTAAAAACCAAGATAAATCCCTACCTGATGCCAGAGAGCTGCAGATCGCAGATGACAAGCCAGATACCCCACCGTCTGCAATTCCGCGGAAAGGCATCGCTGCATTTATTGGAGCGACTGTTGACTTTAGCACAAAGCAAAGATTTCACTGCCCGCTAGTTTAAAAATGAATATTTTACCAAGATATCGATCAGCGTTATAAAATTCAGTTAAGCACAATGGCTCAAAAGGAGCAGAGGAAACAGGCGCGTACACACACACACGCACGCACACACATACAATATACACATAGCGAGAGGTAAAGAACAGCCGTCCTAATATCTGTGCAAATTTACCGAAGTATGACGTGCTGCGTAAAGTTTGCCCTCCTGGAATTTGGAGTTAGATTTTTTTTTTATTATTTGTTTACTGATTTTGTTTATTCACAGATTCCGACGACTTAAAGCACCAGCACTTTAAAAAAAAAGTGTGGAGATGAACTAATGAGTGTGATCTTTTGACACACACACACACACACACTTTTTTTTAACCAAGCCGCCATCCGCAGGTTTAAGGGAAAAAAATATGTGGAGACAAAAATAGAAAGAAACAATTGCTACTCCAGAGCAGACTTCTCAGTGGCTCATTTTTTTTTTCTTTAATGTCTTCCTCCCTCTTTTTTTTTCCCCTCGAATGTCTGCGGGCAGAAGTACATCTTATCGTTTGGGATCAGCGGAGGGGGAGTCAGCTAAGTAGTTTAAAACGAGCGTGGCACAATAGGGCAGGCGCGCTGGGACCAGCCAGGTTAGAGCGATCCATTGACAGCCCATTGTCTCCCGATCACTCCCGTTTCGGACCTTCATTCTTCTTCGCGACGGGAGCCTTTTATGTGATAATGAACACACATTTTCCGCTTTGCTTCACAACGTGTGTGTCCTTGCGGGCGGAGAAGCACGGAGTCCTCCTTTGGGGAGGCGGGATGCGCGCCTCACTCTGTTTTTAGGGGGTGTCTTCTCTTTTGCTTCGCGACGAGACCATGTGAGGGCTAAAGTAAAATTCTTCCGTTTTATTTCACTTTTTTTTTTAAAGATAAGCGAAGGATCTATGCACGAGTCTGAGAGGTATCCCTTGCAAGTTTAGTTTAGTTTAGTTTAGTTTAGTTTAGTTTAGTTTAGTTTAGTTTAGTTTAGTTTAGTTTAGTTTAGTTTAGTTTAGTTTAGTTTCCTTAATAAATAAAAGCAACCCAAGGAAATGTAGGATTAGGGGAGGGGATGGATTTATTGTCTGGCTTTCGTGGTCTTAAGGTCACATCTTATTTCCTACCAGGGTTAAAAAGGAATCTCCCTGACTGATACTGATTGAATCTTTAGAGGAAGCCTAGTGGGTGTGAGTCCCATTAGAACTTAGACGTTTGGAATTAAGTTGATGGTACAATAGAAAAAGAAAGATTTGTTATAAATTAGTACTTACCTATAAATTGTAAGTTGGAAAAATGAGATTTAATTAGTTAACTGCACATCTAAAAAAATTTAAAGAAAAATTCCAGTAAATTCCCAATATTCAAATTATTCCTTTAATGGCAAAGAAACGTGAGCAGATTGGTCATCAAAAGGTCAGAGAAGTTTTTATTTTCCATCTTTCTGACTTGTTGCCTATATGCTTAACGGTTCAAGTCATGATTTTCCACATGTATAACATGCATCTCTCAAGCATATGCACAACCTGTGTTCAATCACACAAATATATAAGCCCCCATGCACTTGAATGCGCTGATCCCATCTTCTTGATGCTTAATACTCTGGGTCACTGGGAGCAGGGCTGGTGATTTGGGGATCCAGGTGCAAATTGCATTTATTGATGTATCTGTAACCCTCAGTCATTTAATTTTGGGTCCGCATTTCCTCAATAAACTCAGCTGTGAGCCCAAGCTAGTTGCATGTAAACTGACCACTGTGATGCCAGAAAGGAATCTTTAAAAAAAAGAAGTCCTTTGAACACTGCTAGATCCTTCTGTCAGCTGCCACCCCCAATTACTTTGAAGAACAATCCTAGTGTCAGCACACAGAATTTAAGCAAGGACCAATCCAGAGAGGGGAATTTGTCTGCCCCCCCCGTCCCCCCCCCCACAACCTTCTGGGCTGGGTCACAACTCTCAGCAATAGGGAAAGCTTCCTATCTTCTGCACGGCTCTAGTACAGTTACCACACTGAGTTTGCAGGACATTTACAAACAATAACATTATTGTCCACCAGCAATCATAGGGTGCATGATTGTTTCTCTTTTGATTTGTTGCTGTTCAACTGCGGTGAAGAAGCCAGAGACGTGGTTCACAAGCCTGTGCAGATAGGGGCCCCCATTCAAGACTTTCGAATGACCAAGGAGAAATGCAGGTGTCTTTTTTTTTTTTTTACACTGGCTTAGGAACAGCTGCCACATAGAAAGGCAATGCACTATGTTATCACTGGAAGCTCTCTAGAAGAGACTGGGCTGTCATTTGTCAGAAATGGTGTAGGGTCTCCTGCTTGGAGGGTGGGAGTTGGACTAAAAGACCTACAAGGCCCCTTCCAACTCTGTTGATCTGTTATGCTTTAACGGTATGCCTGCTTTGTAAGTTTGAGAAACCCTGTGAATGAGGTTACACCAGGTAGGGCAGTTTTATTTCCCAGGTGTTCAAGTCTATTTCAAGCGACTTCAAATAGGCCTTTAGTGTATTTTTATAATGTTTCTTCTGCCCTCCATGCAAGCTGGAAAGTTCTCCAAAAGGAGCTGTTTGAGTATGTGCTCGTCCAGCATATGGATGGCATGATCTTCCCATCTCTTATTAGCAGTGTTTGGACTGATGGTAGACATGCCCTAGATAAAAACATCAGTGTCAGGTACTTCATTATGCCATCTGATGCCTAATATCCTGTGAAGAGAAGTCATTTTTGCATGTGTTTGATATAGAGTCAATGTTTCACAGGCATCCAGAAGGATAGTAAGTACTATAAGTCTGTAAACCTTCAGTTTTGTTACAGAGCTGATTATTATACAGTGGACTGCAGTCTACCTATCTTTGCTATTCTGAAATTAAATTCTGTATCAATCATCACTGTTCAGGAAAAGGTACTACCAAGATAATTAAATTGGTTAACTGCCTGTACTTTCTGCCCTTTGATTGTGATTTTGCACTCTGGGTATAGTCCATGAGGAGCAGGCTGGTGCATAGCTTGGTCTTTTGGATTTTGATGGTAAACCCAAAGTTATAACAAGCTATGAAGAATTTATCCATACTGACTTGAATTTCTGGCCCTGAGCCAGCATTCAAGGAGCGGTCCTCAGCAAAGAGCAGAGTAGTTTCCTTCACTTTGGTAATAGCTTGAAGTCTCCTCAGATGGAAAAGATTGCCATCCACTTCTCGCCCACCTATTAATACTCTAAACTGCTCTTTGAAGGGCATCAGAACCATTTTAGCTTTTGTTGGAGTGTTTTCTTCTCTTCTTTGAAATTCATTTCATAAATTAACACCCAGACATTTATATATTGGGTGAATATAACGTTCTCTCACCAAATGTTTTAGTTTAGACCATAACTCTCTACAACTTCAGACAGCATGGTGAATGGTCAGGTATTGAGCGCTGTAATCCAAAACACCTTGAGGTCATCAGATATTCTCCCACACTGTTTTAGGCCACCCGTCAATCCCCTCACCTCGGCATGGCAACTATGCCCAAACCAAGTTACAAAACATATTTTGAACAATGAAATACCAGCAAGGCTTTGTGTTCTTCTCTGGTAAGCTTCCCTGACTGATTGGCATTTAGATGGGTCAGCTGACTCCACTGATCCGAGTAGGATCTCTTTCTAATCCATAGGAATACTCTTGAAAGGTATAACTCTTACTGTTATTGGTTCTCGGGAACGGAGCGATATTTTCCATATCTCCTCTTAAGAAACTACCAGGGAGTCCGCTGGGACTTACTTACATTTGCATTTACAGTTGACACGTGCATGGTCTCGAAGCAATCAAGACTGCTTGCCTAAGCATTGGAATCTTACACGATCCAGCCAAACGATGCTAGATTTAATGGGGCTGATTTCCGTGTAAACATACTGAATAAAAGCCTCGGATTCTCGCCGAGAGCTTGCCAAAAATGAAGCTCGCGTATTTAACCGGGAGGTCCATTTTGCTGTTTCGAGGAGCTTGTTTTTAAGGAACTTCGAGTTACAGCTACTTCTGGTTCAACGCTTTTGGTTTTTATTCCGCCTCCTGGATTACAGGGCAGCTCCCTCTTATTGAAATCCCGGCGGTTTCAAATTCTCAGGATTCCAGCCAGACAACCATTATGGGGAAGGGAATTCTATTGTTTCGCGTGGGGTTGGGATTCGACTCGCTTGACAGAATGGGTTTGACACCGCAAAACAACAAGCGAGCCAGGAAACAAGACTTAGTATGGGATTTCAGTTCATATGCATGTAGATTTTCTCCCGCCTTTGCTCCCAGCCCACTGCTGCACTGAAAAGCACGCGTGTCCCCACCTCACTTCATCCGATCTGGACCGGGGTCGACCGACCTTCCCTCCTCTGTATCCTGGAGAGCGTCCAAACGTTAACTTGGCCGAAGAAGGGGCGGGCTTCACAGCCCAAAAAATGTGCGCAGATTGCAATTGTAATATCATAGACGAGCTATTCTTTCGGTAGTGCGAGTGAATGGGCGGTGGAAAGGGAAGGAAAGCAAACCCATCCCTCTCCCCGTTCCTAGCGCCCCGTGCACCTCCTTCAAAAAAATCTGCCATAGCTGCGGATCGCAGGTCTACCAGACGAAAATCCCGATTTGAAGAAGCAAAACCGGCAACTTTTCCATGAATGGGCTGGACTCTCTCTGAGTCTCACCAAGGGAAGGAAACCATGGCAGCAGAATGGGGTGAGGGGTTGGGTTTCCAGTTCTAGGTACAGACGGCAACTGGTTTGGTAACCGAAATACTGGAGGAAAGGGGCACTTGTGGAAATAACGGGCAGTGCAGCAGCACGGCTCTACTCACTCCCACCCCACCCCACCCAAATCAGCGGAGGAACTCTCAAGAAAGCTGGAGCTGCTCTTCTGCCCCGCAGCACTAGTGTCTCTGGAGGCGGCTTCTCTTTGACCGTTTCTTTTCTAGGGCTTATAGCCGCAATCAGCCATCGCTGTGGCGAGATATAGCTTATCCCAACTGCTGATGGACCTGTGGCACAAGGATGGTTAGGCGACGCTATAAAACACTGGTGTCGGACGAGAAGGACTTTGGAAGCGCAAAAAAAACTTCAGGGCTCCTAGCACCACTAGTCAAAGGGCTGGAAGACAGGCAGAACAGCAATTCCAGCTTTCAGTCCCTAACATTACACATCTTTTTTTTTTTTTTAAGGAAAGGGAAGAAGGACAGAGACACAAACTTGCAAGGGATTTTGCCCTGCCGTGAGCCCACCAGATTGAATTTAGGAGACCTTCCTTCTTCAATAGATGTTATGCAGACTACATAAGACCATCTCTCCGTTCCTTTGGTTTCTTTACCAGACAAGAGGGAAAGTGCAGGACCTGTGCATTTTTATAATTGTTCTAGGAGCCACTTGTTTGAAAGTGGAATCATGACCTTTACTAAACAGTTGTTGATAGGTTGCTGGGGTGCTGTTAGAAAGATGCTTCAAAATCTTGGTCCCTTGAAATATACACTGCATATTGATCAGTATCCAGCTAAAGACACTTTAATTACAGGCCCAGTCCTTTAGTACAGGAGAATTGATTCTAACCCTACTATGAAAGTCAAAGGAAGATTTGTTTTTTGTTTTTTAAATGACTGGATGTTGTCACTTGTAATTATTGAAGGGTACAGTCATATTCAGACTTACCTGAGTAAGTCTGAGTAAATTAAATGAGTACCCTTCATTTAATTTAAGGAGACAACCTCTTTCTCAGATGTAAGAACACAAAAGTTCAATGAAGCTTGCTGTAAAACAAAACAGACTGTAACTTCAGAGCATTTATGAAGAGGCTAATATTCAGAAATTAGCATACATGTTTTCCATGAGAACATACTGTAACTGTAAGAAGTGGTAAATTCAATGGACTTACAATTCTGTCATTAGTAAGGTATTACTAAGTAAGAACAAATGATGCCAAAACATTTAAAGGAGCAATGAAAAAGTAAGTTTTCAACCTCATTGAATTCATTTTTCCCTTCTGTAGACATGGATAGGATTGCATCATTAATAGCACCTGCTGGGTTTCAGTCTAATTGCAGCATGTTCATAGGATTCCCACCTTATGACATACAAGCAAATTAAAACATTCAAGGATGTAAATCATAATGAATCCAATTAAATATTATTTCCTGCAAAGTGAATAGTCAGGAAATAGAAGAAGTCAGTTAAACTCAGTGGGGCCTCTCTTGAAAAGATATGCATCTTTTCATAATTGAATATTCCTAGTTGTAGTTGAATATTCTTAGTTGTAGTTCATGTAAGAACCGTGCAATGCTAAACTACATAGAAACATAATGGGCCTGGAGGCTTAAATATGTGTTCCTATATGCCATTACCATAGTAAAGAGGCTTTCATTTGCGTTTCTTTTCTTTTTAAACTTGTCTTAATACAATTTGTACACTGAATTGAAATTATTCCACAGTCTTTTTTAGCCCCAGTTTAAAAGTTTGTATTATTCATTTAACCAAAAGAAACGAGGAAGAGGAGATTGATGCAAAACTATCTTAAAGAAATGTTGAAGGACAGGGGGGAAATATCCAACATCATTTTAATATTGGTTTGTGGGAATTTGACTGGTCGTTACCAGAATACACATTTATAAGCCATAAATAAAACGTACAGAAACGATAAATTAATTTGATTCAAACCTGTGTGTGCCAATTACAATCTAAAGTCTCTCTTCTTTTCTTTTTCCCCCTTTTTTCGATTTCATAATGCTACAGTATCTTTGATCCTCAGTTTTCAAATCTAACATCAGTTCACACACGCACACACATACTTCTGTGTCACTTCCACATCCAAAAATAGATATATTTGTAACTTCCTAACCCAAAATAACAAACATACCTAGGGTCGCTTTTTAACGCCTTAAAAAAATCTTTATGATTCAAAGGAAAGTTAAACGGCTGTCTGAAGGAAACTGAGCATGGTCACGAGCCGGATCCGCAGCAGGGGCAGTTTCCACTCCTGACGGTCCTTGGAGTCAATGAGCCCCTCCACGCTCCCCTCCCCTCCCTCCTTCGGCGGGCGCTTAAAATCATACAACAGCGGAAAAAGTACCTAAATATTTGGTGCCCCATTCCAATTGGTAGAGGGCATGAGTGCCAGGTTCCCAGTTCTGCGCTCGCCCCCCGTCCCCCAAAGACAGATGGGAAAGAACCTTGAGCGCTCATCCAAAAATCGGGGGTTGAAATTGTCCAACGTTATTTAGAGGAGCTTTGGACCTTCCCTGGACGGGGTCTCTTTCTGTGGGTATTGGGTCAAGGGGGCAGGGTAGCTTTGGGCACAAGGTTCAGACTTTCCAAACTCTACGGAACTTTTCTCCCGCCCCACAAAGTCTCGGTTTTGGCGGTCGGAAAGGAGAGGGCTGGGTTTTTTCTTTAGGACGAGTTCATAATGGGCCTAGAGTACATCCCTTGATAATAGGAGGCATCTCCGGCCAAGGGCGAAGCCTCGAGGCCGCTTTTGTTCGTGACGGAGCCCATGGCCAAGCTGCCGGGCACCGGCGAGCCATAACCGGCGTAGTGCATCACTTGCTCGTAGGCCTTCAGGTCCATTTTGGGGTGGGGAGGATGAGGGTGGTGGGAGTGTTGATGGTGGGGGTGGGGATGGTGGGCGTGCTGCTGTTGATGCTGCTGCTGCTGCTGCTCGCTGGAGGACATCAGGTTAGTGATGGAGAAGGGGTGGTTGAAGGCGTAGTGATGCTCGGCCTTGAGGTGGGCCTCGTGGGAGAGCCCCGGGTGGGCGTGATGCTGAGCCAGCAGGTGCTGCTGCTGGGCCGGCGACGGGGCGGGCTCCGGCTGGCCCTTGAGCTCGGCCAAAGAGCGCTTGTGCTCTCGGCAAGGCGAGGCATTGGAGCGCGGCGATTCCGAGGCTCCGTTGGGCCCCTCGCGCTCCGCCTGCGGGAGCGCCTTTTTGCCGGGGCCCGAGGTCGGCGAGCCCCCCTGTTGTTGCTGCTGCTGCTGCTTGGCGCCGGGCGGTTTCTCGCACTTGAAGCGCTTCTGGCGGCGCAGGTAGCAGCCGTTCTCGAACATGTTGCCCGAATCGGGGTGCAGGGTCCAGAAGGAGCCCTTGCCCGGCTTGTCTGGCGAGCGCGGCACCTTGAGGAAGCAGTCGTTGAAGGAGAGCGAGTGGCGGATGGAGTTCTGCCAGCGCTGCTGGTTCTGTCGGTAGAAGGGAAAGAGGTCCATGATCCACTGGTAGATCTCGCTCAGCGTCAGCATCTTGTTGGGAGACTGCTGGATGGCCATGGTGATGAGAGAGATGTACGAGTAGGGAGGCTTGGCGTGCGTGTAGCTCCGGCGGTAGCTCTTGGCGTCGCGGGCGCGGCCCAGACCCGCCGCTGGCCCGTAGCCGCCGCCGCCGCCGCCGGCCCCCACCGGGCTCAGGGCAGAGTAGGCGCCCAACGCGGCCCCCATGGAGCCCGCCTGGGCGCCCAGCGGGCTCAAGCTGGGGCTCAGGTGGGCCGCCATGCCGGCCATAGCCCCTGCGCCGGGAGACAGGTTCATGCCCGCCGGGCCAGCCGCGTAAGACATGCCCATGGAGCCGCCGGACGCCACAGTCGAGAGGTTGCCGGCGCTGCCCATGGCGGGCATGGCCATGTAGCTGTTCATGCCCAAGCCGGCATTCATGGAGGAGTAGCCCTGCAAAGGCGACAAAAGGAGGGAGCCTGGTGGTTAGCCACTCTTGTGTCTAAGATCCCACACCTCCCCGATCCCATCCCCGAGAGCCCCATCTTGCCTGGCGACCCACGCTGGCCTCCTCGTTGCACCGCGCACCCTTCCTGGACTTTCCCGAAAACCCTCTGAAATACTGGAAGCATTTCTGGAACGGTGGTAGCGCTGCCTTGGCGAGGACCCCAGCGCTCCTGAGGCATTTGGCATTTCGGTAGGAGAGAATTAAGCTGGTGCCGAAAGCTGAGATTGGAAACCGCCCCCAGTAAATTCAGTGTTCAAAACAGCCAGACTGCCCGGATCATGTCCAGGGCGAAGAAAGGCGCGCTACATTACTGGAAATTACACTGGATCTCTTTCAGAACAAGATTTGGCTGTTCACCCCACAGATCCGGAGATCACAGCCCAATTCCCAGATTTAACAGTTCCGCTGGGGTGCGTGTGTGCTTATATATCCTATTGTATGAGAAAGGATTTTGCTTAAGTAAATTGTCTAGTTTCTGGAAGATCAAAGGGAACTTAAATCTGTCACTCGCTAGGGAGGAAGAAGATAGTATGGAAACATCACATTCTGTGCACCATAACACCCCCCCCCCTTATTTAGCCTTAAGTGTTGATCTAGAAACAAAGTCCGACGGTTCCAGCACCTTCTCTCTTCAGAACATGCAGCGCGATCCAATGAATGTTTACTACAGAGGTAAGTGTCATTGGATTCAGTTAGGATTTAGTCTCTACTACCGGTAAGTATGTGCACCACCTCAATTCGAGATACACCAATCCAATTGAACGAAGTCCAAGGCGTTCGCTTTCCAGTTAGAAGCGATTCCCTTGGATCGCAATGTAACTTACTTCCCAAGTAATCAGTGCGTGTTAGCATTGCTAGCCCACCGGCAACTAGATCCATTAAAAGTCTCGACCCCAATTAAGACTGTTCAAATCTAATTTAAAATTTAATCCATGTTCTTGGGAGTAATCCACATTGATTCTCCGCGGAATTTTAGTTCTCAACAAGCTGCGACTCAATCGCGGCGCTAGGGCGCCTCAACAGATCAAATGAAACCCTAAGGAAATCAGCGAAGAGCTGAGTCCAGACCGGCGCCCTTAAGAAGGGAGGAGGTATTTCAGAGCTTCAGGAGGAAACCTGAAAAGTGCATTGGATCAAGAAAAAAATGTATTGAAGTTCAAAGGACCATGCAGTTTCCTGGGCCATGTGGAGCAGGTACATCCAAACACTGAGAAATTATGGGTTGAAGGTAAATCTTTCCTTCCTTTACCGGCGACTATCAAATATTTTTGCTCCCCTTTACATTTCCTTTCCCTCGACTCTGAACCTTCCCGGGGCAAGTTTTAGAACCATAAATGTCCCCCCTGTTCTCCTTGCTTTCTTATAGTTGCCCCCCCACGCCTCCCCCCACCCAACTTCTCTCTGCCAAACACAACTTTGTTAGGATAGCGCGGCTAGGCATGGCAAAAGGATTTGGAGGCTTCGCAAGTCAATATTTGATCACAAAGTTAATATTATCTCAAGGCTAACAGAGTGTTGTATAAAAGGAGAGAGGGAGAGAGAGAGAGAGGGAGAGAGTCCTGTTTTTAGCAGAAGGAGGAGGCTTGGGGATTGGGTGGGGGACCCGCACACAAACACACACACACAGAGAGAGAGAGAGGGAGAGAGAGAGAGAGAGAGAAAGAGAGAGAGACGCGCGCACGCCAACACAGAGAAGTTGCCTTTTACCTCTGGCTCGCCGTAGTAGTTGCTCCACTCCGTGTGCTCGTGTCCTTCCATTTTCACGACTCCCAGCATACTGGAAGCGGAGTGCATAGCAGTTTAAAATTTAACAGCCGCAATAAGCGACGGCGGAGAGGGAGAGGGAGAGGGCAGAGGGAGAGAGAGCGAGAGAGCGCGAGCGCAACCTAAAAAAAAAAAAAAAAGTAGAAGAAGGAAAAGGAAAACACCCCCCTCTGTAACCCTCCCTCTCTCCCTCCTTCCCTCTTTCTCTTCCTCCTCCCCTCCCTCCCTCTTCTCTATGTGTGATGGAGAGGGGGAGGGGGGTCTCTCGGCTTGGGGTTTGTCCCTGCTTGCTATTGCTGCTGCGGCTGCTGCTACAACTACTGCTTGGGTGGGTTTCACAGTGAAGAGTCGCCCGGAGGCGAAGGCAAGGTGGAGGAGGAGGAGGAGGAGGGAGAGAGGGACGGAGGGAGGAGGAAACGAAGTGGTGCAGTGACGTGGATGCCCGAGTACTCAAGCAGGCAGCTGCGGGGCGCAGCTCCAACCCGCAGGTCCTGGGTAGGCGCTTTGAATAATCAGGTCCTGCTTATGGTTCTCTTTGCCAAGACATCTCCTTTGCGCATCTTTTGGCAAGACCCAAAAGGATGTGCCTTCCTTTTCTCTCCCCACCCCATCCTTCGTCCCTCTATTGTTTTCCCTGCTCCCGAAGGCTTGCTTTTGGTAGTCGACTGTCACGGACAGTCTCAATTCTTCGCCCCTAAACATGCCTTCACAAACTGTGGCAAGTCAGTTGCGAAAGAATGATTCTCTTGGGCTTTAAAAGCGATAGCCTCCTGGTTTGTTGGCTTGTTTCTTTGTTTGTTTTAATGACAGACACCTCTGAAATGAAATGATGCTAGTGCTATATAACTGAAAAAAGTGGTTTTTTTCTAATTATTGTTAGAATTAGAACTGCAGTCTGGTGGCATATAAATTTAATAACTTGTTGTTGTTACTATCATCGGACCTTCCTTCTCGAACAAGGTGAGACATTTTCTCTTTTCTCAAGTGAAGTCCGTGTGTTCAGTTGCTGTTCTTCAGGAAAGAGAATTTAGTGGGGGAGTGAAGTGCATCTGCTTAAGACTACAGTAGACATTTTCAAAATGCATGGTAGCAGGTTGGACAACTATCAGTCACAGTCAGCAGGACTTGGCTGAGAAAGGTTCGGTTGTTATTAAATTGTTCCTAGAAAGAAAGTCTCCTTAAAGGTAATATCTCTCTTTAGAAGCTCAACACACAGAATTCAAAAATCCAGTTCAGCCAGAATTAAGGGACTAAGGACCAAATATGAATCACACTGATTATTAGCCATTTTCTAAATGATTTCCCTGAAAAGATTCCTAAAATCAGTTTTAAAAATTGGAGAGATGAATGGGGATAATAAGAACGGTTGAATAAACTGCAATCTAGAATAGATCTTTGAGCACCTAATGCTTCAGAACAGTTTTCCAAAATTTCTGGGTGTGCTTCCAGGCTTCCCAGCCATTAGTAATTATGACCATGGTATGTGTGTGTTGCGTGCGTGTATGTGTAATCTCAGCACACCCTGAGGACAACAATTTAGGAGACGCTGCTATAGCTGGTTCCAAAGATATTTGGATTGAAATTATGGACCTTGCGCTGGTGATCTTTGGCCCCATCTTAGAAGGAAAAACAAGGCCCTTCCAAGGTTCAGAGAACCTTGAGAGCAGAAATACATCTGAATTCCAGCTCTCTGCATGCATTTCCTTCTCTATTAATGTACTGTTTCTTCCAGTGTTTTGTCCACTAATGGGGAAAGTCCACACATGCAAATATGCAATTGATTGATGTGCCATCAAGTCATTTTTTACTCCGAGCAGCCACATGGTTAGATTTTTCTCCATGATGTTCCATCCCTAAGACCTGGTCTTTCAGGTCTTCCAACAGTGTACTCATTGCAAAATAAGGAATTACTGTACTTTTAATTATTATATTTATGTTTAAAATCTAGAAAGCTAAACTTGACAATTTGAAAAACCAAGCTGTTCTTTGAAAAGGTTTCATTGCGTTGAGGTGCCTGGGACAGCTGTACCCCTAGGAAAAAAATACTTCTCCTTTAAAAAAATAAGGACTGTGAGCAGGACTTCTTGTCATTGTGGGCTTTTTGCATTTAAGCAAAGACCTCTTGTCGCTCATTCTCATTCTAGCTATTCTCAAGCTCTCTCAAAATAAGGTGCTCCAAATCATCCAGACGCCAGTTCCCCATCAGCAATTTCTACCGGTCACCACCTGGCAGCCCTGAACCACTGTAAGTCTCCCCCATTGCTGTTATATTATTGGATGGTTGGATAACGCTAGGGCACTATAAATATCCAGTGAGGAACCAGCTACAGCAACTAACAATATTCCACAACTACTAAAGTAAACCTCTTTAGTATTGCAGCAGGCAAAACGCAGAAGGCTGGCAAGTTGGTTCTAGGAAGAAGCCCCTTCCTCAACATTGGCTCCAAAAATGAAGGTAACTATCCAGCTGAATGAAGAGGTATGCTTGCACTCATCTGCAAAATAATTGATGTCTACAGTAGCAGGGCGGCTGGTCTTCCATTTCAAGGACAAACTGCATCCACAGTCAAATTGCAACCCCATTTACATTTGGGGGGCTACCCTGCACAGAATAGCAGAAGACAATATCTCCATATATTCTGAAGTCTGAAAAAAGTCCTCTTTTTCCACATGAAAAGAGTTTCATGGGGAATTCTGCTGAGTCAACTCCTTGTACCAAACCACGGCACAAACATGATCAGGCCACCTCTTTTTTTCCTGATGAGACCCTCTGATGTTGCCCTCATCTCCTATTCAGCCCATGAGTAAGACAGCCTTAATCCTCATAAACCGAACCACCAACACAAGTAGGGCTTTTTTTATTATTATTATTTCAGCACTATCCACCCACAGCCTCAAGACACATAAAACCTGTCAGGCAGTTACCATCTCTGACAAAATCAGGTGAGTAGCAAAAGACCATAGAGGAAGGAAAAGAATTAGCAATGGGAAAACAGATTTCTGCCAGCTCAAAGATTAGTGAAAGCACTTCAAGTCAGCCCTACACATAGGGTCCTACACTTCATAGTGAAAAAATGGCCAGTGGTATGTACTGACTGACACTGATCTCAGTTGTCCTTACAGCACCTCTTGAGGCTTGACAATAGAGTTGAGCAAGGGGAAAAAGTATTTTCTCATTAGGAAGACTCAACAAAGGACAACACAGAGCTGGCTTGTCATATTTTCCAATCTATTGGAAGATAAGACATACATTTCTTCCCCCAGCCCTGGGAAGTTTAAAGCCATCTGGTGTAGGAGACTTTTGAGTATTGAGTTCACAACTTGAGGCCACTGGAGTCAAAGGCAATGAAGACCAGAGGAGGCCCAGAAGAAGAAATTCAAGCACTCTTGCATGCATTGAGCTCCAAAATGCCTTTTACAAGAATGAGAGGAGGAAGGGAAGGATGGACGGACAGATTTCAGAATGGCCCAGACTCTCCACCAAATTAATCAAATTCAAATGTTGCATTCGCTTAACACAAAATTCTCAGACCAGTAGAAGATATTATGATTTTAGGTATGAAAATTTGATTCTGCGATTTGCTAAGACACCCCTGACTGAACCACAAAGTAGCCAATCCCTTTCATCCAAGTCTCTTGTCTTTTGTGAATCTAGCCAATCTGGCCAACAGCAGGTCGACTGTCCCTCTACAGCAGGGGTCTCCAACCTTGGCAACTTTAAGATTGTGGACTTCAACTTCCAGAATTCCTCAGCCAGCAAAGCTGGGATTCTGGGAATTGAAGTCCACAAGTCTTAAAGTTGCCAAGGTTGGAAACCCCTGCTCTACAGGCCCTTCCAAACGCGGCAGGTGCCCTGGCACTGAGGTGCCCTGGCGGAGAAGCTGTCGGGGTGTCCCCAAACAACAATCGCGGGAGGCGCTCTCCGCTTGCCTCAGGCAAGGAGAACCGCCACTGGCTTGGTGTGGCCCAAAGCCAGAAGAGGTATCCGTGGGTAGAGGTGGTTTCTGCACCTGGATCTGCTGGGGGGGGGAGTCCTTCTTAGGAGACGGAGGTCATTTGTTTCTGCTACTATTCAGCCTCCACGGATGGCTATGCATTCAAGACCAGCCACCCAGTCGCCAAGTGTCTGCTTATAGCCCTGGAAAGGCCGAGGTCGCCACTGTCAGGCACATCTGAAAAAACTCAGAACCTTAGAAAAGCCCGCTTTTTCTAAAAGGATATGCCCAGGTAGCTCCCTAATGCACAAGAGTAGAGGGCAGCTGAGGGCAGGATTTTAGGACAAAGGCCCAGCCCTCCCACTAAGTCCCCAACCCAAAACAGAATGTCCTCCACACAGGCGACACTTTAGCCTGCTTCTGGGCTGTTAACATCACCTTAGTAGGCACCTTAGTCCAAAAGGTGCCTTCTCTCATATTCTGCATTGTTGCACACAACTGAGTACAGAAGAAACTTGCAGTCCTCCTAGCAAGTTAGATTTAATACTATAGCTTAATTTTTTCAATCTTGCTCCCCAATGTGGCGCATAGACCTCATTTCCCAGTATTCTCAACAAGGGGAATCTGAAGAGATGAAGTTCACACATATAGGATGCCCAGCCTTGGAGAAAGCTAGCCCACAGGTTATGTATCCCTCCCCTCATTTGTCTTAAATGTATTCTTGGCTACTTTCCTCAGAATTATGCAAAATTTTAACATAGTAGATGCCCTCTGCTGATTCCTCCAGATCGTGTACTGTTTATTGGTCGTCCAATCTGTTTCTTTTCATAGTTCAAGGTTTGGCTTTGACATGCAAAGTCCTAAACCAGGGTCCCCCAAAGTGGTGAATGTCAACCCCCAAGATTGATGGGTCCACCCAAAGGATCTATGTTATTATGGTTCATTGCACATTCAGCCAGATGTTAGACTGGCTTTCACATTTTTTTCCACCAAGGACCTGGGAAGGCAGATGTTGTTTGGTGGTGTTATTATTTGTAATATTATTTGTTAAAGTAATATTTATTAAATTATTTTCCTATCTGGAGGTTGATGAACAATCTGAAACTTTGTCAAGGGGTCAATGAGCAGATGAGTTTGAGGACCCCTGTCCTAAACCAATAGGGGCCAACCGTACTTGTATTCCCAAACCACCTGCTGTCCCCTTGGGAAAGGAAGTTGACAAAGATTTTTTTTCATTGGAAGCCTCCGGTGGCATGTGATACAGACATCACCATTACAGTGGTTACAGTGCATTATAGGTACAGTGATACAGAATTACAGTGCCCAACGCATTGAAGGGCAGGAAATTAAGAAAAGCTAAGAGAGTTTGCCAAATCAGAAGGGAAATGATTTTAGTCCTCTTCCACTTCCAAGGGAGGGCTGCTGCTGGGCATCTTCGTGACTGCTCCTAGTTTTTAAATTATTTTATTGAATTATTAAATTATTTCCCAACAAGACTTCAAGAGTGTTTTGATTTATTTAATAAATGAGTGGATAAATAAGATGTCCCGAAGGCTGTTTGCAGAACAGTAGCCCACTGCATTCCTTACAACATGCACTCCTATCACTTTCAAGGAAATGTCACAGCATTTTAAGGCAGAAGAGGTCTGGGTGATCTCTCTCCAGAGTGAAGATCAAATTCATTAACATTCAGAGCTTGTCCCCTATGCTTCTCCTTAAATACATGCGAATTTAATGTGCTTTCTTCTTAGTCAAGACAAGGGATCCCTGGCAAGTGTAAGAAACTAAACAATGTCCCAGGAAATTTCCAGCCAAGCCTCCTTTCCTTGTTGAGGAAATGCTGTCTTTCAGCGTCCCCAGGGTTCCCCAGAGGTGTTAATCTCTGTTTTCTCTCTAGCAGCTACACTCTGGGGCATCAGAGATCCACATCTACTATGTGGCAGGACAATGCTGGGGGCTGGGGATCTCTTTTGCAAAGTGTCAGATCCATAATGGCTTTCCTGTAAATGGCACCTGGGGACAGATTAATCCTGTTACAGCTTTACTTCCTTGCTAGTTCCCAATCAACACATTGGGGGTGGGGGTTACAGAAGGACCGATTAATTCTGTTTCAAAGCATTGCAAGATGAAGTGAAAATTACCTCCTGTTGCACAAACCTTGAGCTTGTCTTGAACCTTTCTAGAAAAAAGAGATAGGAAACTCTAGCAGGAATGTTTAGAAATAATTGATGAGACAGGTTTGTGGATTGGGGGATAACTCTCTTAGCATTCCTCTCTTAATGTCTTGCTAGGCAGTTTAGTAAAACAAGAGATTGTTTTAAAATCCATGGAGTCTTCTCAAGCAATTCAAAGGCCTTGGACAAAGGTATAGTATTTGCTATGTCAATCATATTTGGCACATCGCATAAATTACTTTTTAAACACTGAAAATAATCTCTTTTGCATTTTTATTACATTACAAAAGGGAACGCCAAATGAAAATATAGTCCTATGTTTAAGCATATTTAGGAAATTGTAATCTTTGTAACAAAATATCTTGTTCGTCTTTTAGTCTTTTCTTATCTCTGTCCAAGGATGTACCTTCCAAACGATATAAATTGATTAAACAAATCAATGGACAGATTTTGCACTCTTTATTTTCCTAAAATTTTATTTCACAAAATGTTATTTTCACAGATGAACTAATTTCATCAGAATTAATCCTGGAACTGCCAATAAAGAGTTCACTGTGATAAGCATTCAAGTCATTATCTCAGAAAAACCCTAATTTCGTAAAATAGTAAGGGTGGGTGGGTGAGAATCAATTCTGACAAGGCAGATTGTGGACAAACTTTTTTCCCAAGCAAATTATTCTGAAGCAGAGAGATTAGGTAATAAACACCCTAATGTAAACCAACCAGACCATAATCCAAATAATTAGATTATAATCATGTCTTTGGGGGGAAGCAGTCTAAAAGAACAAAAGTAGCAATAACAACGTAGAAAGTAACTATTTAATTTCATGTGGTAAATTTATATTACTTCCTCAAAACAAGTCCTCTTGTTTTGTCATGAAGTTGGTCATCTGTAACAAGACAACCTACTGCTGTTCTGAAATTGGAGTATTTGTGCAGACTCTTTTTTGTTCAGTATATAGTTCAGCCATGATTCCCATTATTTCCCCTTAATAATATGCATTCACAAAATTTAGACTAGAATAATCTTGTTCCCAATAATTTGATCTATTTAAACATAATGAGAATCAGAGAGAATTGTGTGTTCCAGCTCTGTCATTAAGTTCAGTAGATTGTTTTGATATCACTTTTTTTAAAAACAAGGAATAAGTCAGTGCCAGCAGAATATTAAGAACCAGGTAGGACTTCCTTCTGCTCATCACATTCCCAAGACCATCAATTATTACATTTTTTGCCAGTAAAATGTTAATACTGATGATTTGTCTAACTGCCTAATGATGTAGAATCTCCAAAATGGGTAGGAAGCTTAAATAATTAGGTCACGGTTGCCCTAAATGTGCTTTTTAAAAAGGCAATTGGACTTTCTTTGTTTTTGCTTGAAGATGTTTTTGCTTCTCATCTTCTTCAGAACTGAAGAAGCTTCTTGGATGAGAAGTGAAACATCTTCAAGCAAAAACAAGGAAAGTCCGGTTGCCTTTTGAAAAAGCACCTTTGGGACTACTCTATGTTTGCTGCTTAGGAAAACTTTTTTGTGTGGGATATCATATCCTAGTTACAAAATACTAGTCAAAAATAACCTTTTTGGTTCTTAAATTTGAAAATTGGGTGACCAATTAAGCATAGAACTGCTAAATGTGCAAAATGAGTCCCCACCTGGAATTTCCTCACCAAATGGAAGATTTCTAGCAGATGAAACCATAGGACAAGTGCTACAATTACCGAATGTGACCTTTGTTTAACAATTTAAAGAATCCTACAGCCAAATCTTTTAAATTAACTTTAACATTTAGTGTTTAATGGATTAATTTCATGAATTAACATTTCATTCATTAAAGTATACTCAGAAGTTATAACCATTATGATAAAGCAATTATTTTGCAGTTTAGACAGGTTGTACCCAAAGGGGGTAAGATAGAGTCATGATTAAATAGCACAGAAAGAAAAGGATCTGGACTTAATTCTGTTGAATTATGGCTGTTTAGTGTTGAGGCAGTGGTAGCATCCAGCTGCCCTTGGAAGCTAAGTAAGATTGGGCCTACTCAGTATTTGAGTGGGAAACTAAGAACCTAGTACTAAATCTAAAATATAGATTTTAGGGAATCTAAAACATCCTACAAGTCCCCAGTAACCTTCTGCTTTACTATTGTTCAGCAAAAAACAGCACAAACATCTCCCTAAAGTTATGAGGAGCTGAGTTGAACATGGACTTTTAAGTTCAAGAGTCCCTTGGGAGTTGGGCGGCATAGAAATGCGATAAATTAAATTAAATTAAATTAAATTAAATTCAGGTAATGCAATTATTTATCATACCAATATTGCCCATTTGGTCATATTAAAAATGATAATTTGGCAGCAGCATTGGGATGAGTTGAGGTTAATCTGTGGTCCAGGGACTTAAACTGTATATTTGGAGGCATGTAAATGGACCAGTAGCAGGTCTTGGGGCAAATAGAAATGACCCTGAGAATACATGTATTTTGATCTCTTGTTTGTCTCTGGGCAGCTTGGAATCATAGCTCCAAACATGGTAATGTGGACTCATAATTTTTGCTTTTATGTTCCAACATAGGCATGGAATCCAGCATTAAATTAGCCATGGAGAAGCAGCTAATAGTTTTGGAAAGAATTTCAGTCAGAAATAGCACATGGGAGACTAAAAACCTTACACTCCCAGTATTACAGCCATATTTTGAATTGCCCCAGCAGTTAACTTTTAAGCAAAGAAAGTAACCAAGCAGGGATTTTCTGTGTCATATATGTGGTATCGTTCCTTTTACCTGTGTTTGAAGTGAGGCACTGCTCTGTACTCTTTTCAACATTCTTTCTTAATAGGATCTTCCCAGAGAAGTACCAGAAGTGATGGGCAAGCTGTCATCTAAGCAAATGTGTCCATCTTACTTGCTCACTATTATCGATTTTCTCATAGGGCCATTGGCCAAAGTTCTGTACTCCCCAGCAGGAGATCCTGGAATATAATTTGGAAACCAGTGTGCCAATATACTGTATTTCATGTACTATCAATAACAGATGCCTAATATGCACCAGAATTTTGGAAAACAGCACAGAGGGTGTGTGCGTGTAAATTGTCTGAGTTGCCTATACGCAAAATGGCTATTGGAACTTATGAAAAATTATGAAAAGCTTCCAAAACAAAATAAATAGCATCCATCTGTTGGTTGTTTACTGTATCTCACATGACTTCCACATGTCTGATGCTCTCATCTCACACATTTAGTTAGGCAAACAAGAAACACAGACGGCTAGTGCCAAGTCCGGAACAGAGGATTTGGTATTAAAAATGTAAAGTTAACATGCTTATCCTAAGACTGTGGTTATTTCACTAAACATTTTGAATGATAAAGAGCCACATCTTGTCGTATGGCAGTATCTCCATATTTCTGAGTGGGGGCATAGCAGTATTCTTCCTTTCATTATATTTTGTTCACAGTCCATGGTTATACTAGCTGTAGGTGATGGGAATTATGGTACAAAATATTTAGAGATTACACCTGCAAAAATCTAGGATATCGTATCTATAAATCAAGCAGAAGACCCTGATAGCTACATCTGCTTTGAACAGTCAGGTTTTAGACATCAAATATTATGTTTCTGAATGACTGGTTTTATAGGAAAATCTCTTTCCCATTTTATTTATGGTATTCCCACCTAAAGGCTTTGGAATAGGTCCTCCCACTTTTATTTGGGTCACAAATTGTTTAGGAGTAATCTATTGATTGTATTCATTACATCTGGAAATATTTAATGAACCCATGAGATAACATTCTGATCATATTTAACTGCATAAAATTGTTAATTAAATCAAACTTAATTGATTAACATATGCCAGGTCCATCAGGTGAGCCATACCTGGAAATCAAATTAAAAGGAAAGATCAAAAATCAAAAATACTTTCATTGAGAGTACTAGAGCTATAATAACAAAACTTTACAAGTCTGATTGTGCTGAACCTCCTTCCCCCTTCTTATACTCCTGTGAATTAGGACAATGTCTGTCTGAGCTGCTTCTGAATACGATCTATCTGTGGTGGACTTAAAATACTAGAAGTATTCCCATTTCAAAATTGAATGAGTTCATATTTTAAAGTCCCAAGTTTGAAGATGTAATTTAATTTTAAAATGTAAGAACAGAAATTTGAGGTCACTATTTCAGATTTAAATAAAAGAAACCTACCTATTGTCAGGCCTGGAAACTATCTTTTGCATTGAATCTTCAGGCCTGCCACATTTACTACTGTGGGAAACTGGGAGGGGGGATTGTATGGCGCAAGGGTGATATATAGTCATAATAACATTCCTTTCTCAGAGAGTCAAGGACTTCTTGCCCTGGACCTGGAGGGCTGAAAGTGGGAGGCATCTCCAGTTGGAATGGTGCTTTGATTGGACCATGTGATGGACATGTGGGTACTGGGCAGGGACTTGGACATTCCTTGGGGTGGGGAAAACCTGGAAACTTTCAGATTCGGGTTTTCCCAGATGTGCCAATATGACATCTCTAATAAAATGGAACTTTGAGGAACTTCAAGCCTTGGAGTCTTTTTTAGTTGGGGGTGTTACTTGGAACCCTGACATCCATATTGTATTGAATTATATAATAAACCACTTATCAGATATTGTCAAATATTATTACATTTTAGGTTTTAAATGTTGAATTCTGCCTGTCTGATAACTGTTAAAACACTGAATGCCAATGTAGAAGAGCTCTTGGATAGCATCAAAAGCTGGTCTTTCACCCACCTCCTTTCAAACACTTTCAAATATTGATTAGTACTGTACAAAAGTATTTGGTTTTTCAAATGCTGAAACAAAATTCAAAATATTTACAAACCAAGATCATAGTACAGATGCCATCATCGATTGCTTTACGAAGCATGTCTTACATATTCCCTACAGTACTTGTTTTCCTTTACTTTTGTCAAAATATTTTCTCCTATCAAAATATATTTTCAGAGAGCTATCCAGAACACAGTCTAGGAGAAATTGCATAGTGTTCTGTTTTTCATTTTCAAAAAGTATTGTATTTGATTACACCATGGCTAAATTAAGAATTACAAAAAAATTATAAGGTAATACCAGCCTTTATACCTCCTTTTTATTCAAAAATACGTAACAAAATTTTAGTCTAGGCATAGTTTTGTCTTAAAACAATCAATTGGCCACTCTAATGAAGCACTATAAGAACCACAGAATCAGTGGTTCAAGTTACAGCCAACCAGATTTATCTGGAAGTAGGCTTACTTTAAGAAGACATACATATAGATAATATCATTAAACATGCTTCACTTTGCTTTTATCAATGGAATGTTTAGCAAAATAAACATAGGAGACTGCTTGCATTCAGATTTTGAAAAGACATTGCATACAATGTAGGAAATCTTCCTCTTTGAATGCAGTTGAGCATCTAGGATCTTTGAGAAAGGACCTTTAAGACACCAAATCAGAGATAGAACAAAGGTGAGGTTATTAAGCCCTTCTGCAGTTGAGGCTTACTCTTGGTTAAAAAGGAGAGAGTCGGGACAACTGGATCTGACTGAATTCTAGGTGAGAACTGGAGGAATGACCTTTTCTGAAATTATCTGTTCTGTGTTCATTCAGTTGGAACAACATAGAAATCAAGTCAGTGTTGCTTATTACTTTTGCTTCCTTTATTCTTTTCATTATATTGTTTGTATATTACTGCTCTGAGAGTACTTCAGTCAATTTTGCTTGTGAAAGTGCTAGGAGGGCAGATCTTGGCTGAAAAGTTAAGTGTGAAAATGGAATAATCCCAGAGTCATAAGTAGTTTACCATGATAATCTTCTAGGAGATAAAATAGTGAGCAAGATTTCGCATTTCCAAGACCTTGCTGTTAGTCAGGATGGTCAGAATGGTTAAAATCTCTATTCACCTTGCCTCATGAAGAATAAGTCCTATTAGATCCCAACTTTCATGAAATATAGAGGTATACCTGCCACCTACACATATCCGCCCCCCAACCATGAATATTTGGGTTGCTTAGTTGTCACTGGCATGACTTGTGAGGCAATGGGCCCATCTCCAGAGCTTGGGTGGTAGATAGGGCTCTGGAGCTGGCCTAATAGGATGCTGTATGAGGGGGGCCCAGGCACAATTAAACACAAACATAAAACAGTCCACAAAAATTGTATTCCTAACTTCACTTGTTTGGGAGGAAACTCTTATAAAGAGCACTGAGAAACTTGTATAATGGCTGCCATGCTTACATAAGTTTCTCACTACATAGGATAATAGAATTTTATTACAAATTTTCTCAAGAATTTTGAAATCTAATGGGGTATTGCCTTATTATAGATTTTGGTAGGTTCTTCTGGTCAAAACAGAGATTTTGCTGCATAATTTGGGAAATAAAATAATGTACATGTAAGAAACCATGAATATAATTAGCTACGAATCTCTGCATTGAAGATGATGTATAAGAAATATAAACATCTGAATTTGCAAAAAGGTGTCATTTGTTCCATGTAGAGGCTTTTGTTTCTACTTAGTGATTATTAAAAGATAAGTTTTGCCCAAACTTTTGAATGCAAATGTATGACACAAACAATGTTATGCGGTGTGGTAAAGTTGAAGAGAAGAAAACCTCCACAGCAAACATTCCTCTATAGACTATGCATTTGGGTACAAAACAGTGCAGCACAGCTGTAACCAGCCTGGTTGGTTCTTGGTTCAGAGCCTGTCTTATGTGTTTACCTGCAAATGAATCTCAAATGCTACTGCAATGGGCTGTATCCAAGAAGAGTGGGTGAGGGGAGCAAGCAGCTCTTCTAAAGCATTTTGACCACTGATTTTTCATTCACATAAGCAAACTGCCTTGGCTATAAGAGTTTTGGCTGGAAAAATAGATAAACGATAGATAGATAGATAGATAGATAGATAGATAGATAGATAGATAGATAGACAGACAGACTAGTAGACAGACAGACAGACAGATACACACACACACACACACACACACACACACACACTGCATTTAAAGAGATTCTTTCTTGAAGCAAGAAAGCACCCTGGATGGGATGTGTGTACAATTAAACAAAGCAAACATTCAAAAGAAGGCGAGGGCATTTGCATTCTTCTTTGGGCTTCCCAGGCAGGGAGATGTTAGTGAATAACATGCAGAAAAGGTCAGGAAGGGCCAACTCCCCTGCTGGGGCAAATGGCAATGAAATAGTTACATTAAACATCAGTGTAATAATGCCAAGAAAACAGAGCAATACTATCAATAGAACTGCTGTCATTATGAGACCCATTTTACCCCTGCCTTCTTCCATAGAGGCAATAAGCATTTAGCTCTCCCCATTTTAGATGCTCATCAACCTTTAAGAAAGAGTATACAAGAGCATAATTGGCCATAAATCACTCATTAAACTTGATACTGGACAACCTTTTGAACTCTATATCTTATCTAAACCTAATCTACCATTTGGTTTTAATAATTGTGTTACACTAGGTTTAAAGAGGCTTGGGTTCAAATCACTGCTTGGAAGACCTTGGTTTTTCTTAGACATATTAATAAGGAAAACAACAACCAACCTTTGAAATGACAATCTGATTCATAGAATTCAAATTTGCTATTTTGCTAAGTGTGTAATAAACATATTTTCCCCTATATTAAAATGGTATTGAAGTAGGAACCAGCAAGAGATGAAGAGGTGAGAATGATTAAAAGAAAGATTTCTTTTTTTGTATGGGGAACATCAACCTAGGGTTGAACAATAATGATTTTGTTTTCAATATCCATGTTCAGATTAGTTCTGCTGTCCTATAGAAGCACAAAGTCCAGGCAATTTCTCCACATCTGATTTTGCCATGTCTAGAAACTTACTTTTCAATGGAAAAGCAAAGGTAGGACTTTAGGGTGCATCTATTTTATATAAGACATTCTTTTTTAAAAAAAGTTTTTTTAAAAATTTCGGAATATACATCAATATCAATACATGAACAATGAGGCATCTGGGTATCACTCATTTGGATACAAGTAGTAGTGATAGTATTAATATTATTTGTTACTTAGATCATACTTATGTAATTATAATGTTATTATACATATTTGTGTTAAAATATAGGCCTTCATTATTTAGTTGTTCAGCATTTTAGTCCACCATTCTAATGACAATAAAAATATCATTAAAATATACATAGTGTCACCATCATAAATATCTAATCTTTACATCTAGCTATTATTTTTAGTATATTATATAGAAATATGTATAATAATATTCCCCCTATTTCTTGTTTCTGTCTCTGTTCTAGCTCCTAGTAAAGCCAATCTTGTGTAATAAAACATTTCCTCTATCCATCATCTCTTGCCCATTTTAATATTTCAATTCTTATTCATTTTTTGACTTGCCTCCCAAATTCCTCCCTTGAGTCTTCATCTCTATCTACATCTTTCCTGTTTAACTTAAGTATTTCTTCCATCTCTACTATCTTTTGCTACCAAGCCTCCAGAGAATCTGCCCAAGTCTCTATTTTCTTTTCAAGAATATCTTTCTGTTTATCCAGTATTATTTTTTGGTCTTTTAGCATGTATTTTCCCTGAATTATTTCATAAGTTTTTATTGCCTTCTCCTTCTTATCTTCTTTAATTTGTTGATTTGTCTGTTCTATCTTTTCCCCTGGTCTCTCTATTATCTCCTCTATTTCCTGGGCTTTTTGATCATTATTCATTATCCCTTGTAGAATACTTTCTAGCTTCCCATTTATGTTATTCATTAAATCCTTTAGCTCCCTGTGATTCCTTATCATAATATCATAAATGCTTTGAAACATCGACACCATTTCTTTTTGCAACCCACTTATTTCCCCCTGCTGAAGCATCTTGTTTTCTTTTGATAAGTCCAAATATAGTTCAGTAGTCTCTCAATGGTCTATCACTGCCCCAGAGTCTCAATTATCTTTGACCACAGAAAGTCGATCTGGAAACCATTTATTCAATCCTGACCTTGGTCCTCAGGGAATATAGTAATTATAATTCTTTATGTCCCACAGTTGGTCAATTTAGTTCTTTTTAGGTAATCCAGGAAGATTTCCAAATGTCTCCTTAAATCCACTCTATAAGTTCAATCATAGCTCCTGATATTTGAAAGTCACTTTATTTAGATGTCTTCCGTGTTCTCACCATTAGAGCTCCAGTAGTCATGAAGTAGATAAATATAGAGCAGTAGATAGCATAGCAGTCCTCCAGGTATTATTTATTTCCACTTTCTCCTCTGTCTTATCAGTATTTTTCCCAGGGTTATAGGAGTATAATGTCTATTCCATTCACTAGTAGGTGGCACCTTCATCTTAATTTTCAACGTTATACAGATTCTAACAGGTTCTGTTGGTATTTATTCAAACAAATAATCAAAATACTGGCAAGTAATTCTAGCATTTTAAAATGCCATATTGCCAATAAAAATTAGAGATCCAATCTTTCTGTGTTTTTAAAGGTTTTGTGCTCTCTTTTCTTTCGAGTCTGTGATTTTTCTCTCTGTAATTGTTCACTGCTTAAACAAACTTTTCAGAGTCTCTTTTCCAGAATTTATTTTCTTTAGGGTAGGTTTTAGGTTAAAAAAAAAAAAGAAAAAGAAAAAGAAAAAAGAGCCACCTCACCCAGTTCCAGTCACTGTTCATCCACACCACTCCAGCACATTATTTGTTTCTTCAACTGCCCCAGCTTCATGGCAGCCATAATGGCTGCCTCTCCTCTTCATCAGCAGATGAAAGGGAATTAGCCCTGGGTCAAGCAGGAGAGCCGCCACTCTCCACAACTTGCAGGGCACCCCTCACTCTTTGTCACCTCTAAAGGGGGACTTTAGTTTAGTTTAGTTTAGTTTAGTTTATTTGATTTGTATACCGCCCTACTCCCGAAGGACTCAGGGTGGTGAACAGCCAAACAATAAAATACATAGATACAAAAAATTTAAAAACCAGATAAAATCAAATTAAATCATTTTGGCCCAGACAGATTAAAACACCCCAATAATTTAAAAACAGATTAAAATTTACATATTTAAAAAAGGGAAGAGATTAGGCCAAGCCCGCCTGATGGAATAAAAAGGTTTTCATAGCGCGGCGGAAGGTGCGCAGATCCGGGATCCTCCGTATCTCCGGGGGGAGCTCATTCCAGATGGTAGGTGCCCCCACAGAGAAGGCTCTCCCCCTAGGGGCCGCCAGTCAACACTGTTTGGCTGATGGCACCCGGAGGAGTCCCTCTCTATGAGAGCGTACTGGCCGGTAGGAGGCTATTGGTGGTAGTAGGCGGTCCCGTAGATAACCAGGTCCTAAGCCATGGAGCGCTTTAAAGGTGGTAACCAAAACCTTGAAGCGCACCCGGAAGACCACCGGGAGCCAGTGCAGCTCGTGCAGGAGAGGTGTTACATGGGAGCGCCATGTCGCTCCCATTACCACCTGCGCGGCCGCACTCTGCGCCAGTTGGAGCCTCCGGGTGCTCCTCAAGGGGAGCCCCATGTAGAGAGCATTGCAATAGTCCAGGCGGGAGGTGACGAGGGCATGAGTGACCGTGCGTAACGAGTCCTGATCCAGAAAGGGACGCAACTGGTGAATCAGGCGAACCTGATGAAAAATCCTCCCGGTCACGGCGGTCAAGTGCTCTTCTAAAGACAGCCGTGAATCCAGGAGGACGCCCAAGTTGCGAGCCCTCTCTGTGGGGGCCAATGATTCGCCCCCAATAGTCAGTGATGGCGTCAACTGACTATATCGGGACGTCGGAAACCACAGCCACTTGGTCTTGGATGGGTTGAGCCTGAGCCTGTTCCTCCCCATCCAGATCCGTACGGCCTCCAGGCACTGGGACATCACTTCAAAGGCATCGTTGGGGTGATCCGGGGTGGAGATGTACAGCTGGGTGTCATCAGCGTACTGATGGTACTCCACCCTGAAACCACGGATGATCTCGCCCAACGGCTTCACATAAATGTTGAACAGGAGAGGCGAGAGGACCGACCCCTGCGGCACCCCACATATGAGGGGCCTCGGGGTCGACCTCTGTCCCCCTGTCAACACAGACTGCGACCCGTCAGAGAGAAAGGAGGAGAACCACCGCAACACAGTGCCTCCCACCCCTAACTCTTCCAACCGGTGCAGCATGATACCATGGTCGATGGTATCAAAAGCCGCTGAGATATCTAACAGGACCAGGACAGAGGAGCACCCCCCTTTAGCCCCTTATGGGACCCTCTAACGAAGGGATCTGGAGTGAGTTTGCAGAGCCCTGCTCTTTGCATCCAATAGTGCCGTGATGTCAACCGGAAGTTTTTGGTTTTTTTTTAAAAAAACTATTTTAGCAAACTCTGTTAGGAAAAAGTGTGAAGATGTGCATCTATAGCTACCCAACAAACTGGTCTATGCCAGGGGCGGGTTTCAAAACCCATTGCTATTGGTTCATTTGTGGGCATTTGCACGGATGCGCGCAACACTTCTGCGCATGTGCAGAAGCGTCCGGGCGGGTGGGCAGAGTTTTCTGCCACTGCTACTATCGATTCGTCTGATCCAGGGCGAACCAGTAGCAACCCACCACTGGTCTATGCCTACACAATCTGCTGAATCAAGAATGTCTTATAAGAATGTGTGTTACATCCTAACAGAGTTTGCTAAAATAGTTTCTAAAAAAACTCTTCAGAAGGTAGGGCAGAATGTTCATTTTAGACCTGGTTCCTTTCCTCATTTAGGTTGGATCAAACATTTTCCGTTAATGTTTTTGCCCTTTGAAGTCATGGCCCAATAAACTGGAGGCTTAGAGAATGCTTAGTTATTTGTTAAATTCCTACCTTAAATTTCCTCTTAACACTTTCTCCTCTGAGTTCCACAAACAATAACTTAGCATGGGCTAAGATAGAATGACTACTCCCAAATCACCTAAGTGAATTTCCATAGCTGAGGCAAACTTGAGTCTGGTTCTCCCTACTCTTAATACAACATCCTAATCCCAAATACTGATATAACTCTTGGAATTGTATTTTAATTTACTGACTTGAATGCCTTGAATGGAAGGAGTTAATGTAACAGATTATTAAAAATACTGAACTGGACTCTGCCTAGGTTCCTGTTCTTGTGTGAGGCCCAACCAGTTGCTTTCAATGGCTTCCCAAAGCAGCTTTCTCACCTTGTCTCTCTCACACTCAATACAAGGTAGTAAGTTCCTGAGGAGCGGTGATATTAATTTCTTGCCTCTCTAATGTGCAATGTTCAATTGGGATGATAAGACAAATATAGAAGCATCAGCATTACTGTATCAAGCAATCACCTCCCTGTCCCTGAGTAATATAAAAAGACAGCACTGTGTTCTGTCCAAAAGCTCTATCTTTGTAAGCCAAATTTTAAGCAGCTACTAAGGCCTAATTTTTAGAGTAATGTTCCACATCACACTCTTGTGCCATCCAGCTTGTATTTACCCAGTCAAGGCCTTTTGAGTTCAACCCCAGGGCTCCTGTTCTTACTTTTTATTTTGCAGCTAAGGTAGAAAAAAAAAATCCCTTCTCTTTTTCTTCCACAGATTAGCAGCTCATCAACTCCCTGGTGTCCTTAGCAAACAGAGTCTTCCTTGCTGGGGAAATAAAGTTTGCCTTGTAATGCGGATGTGATCCTGCAGAGAAAAGGGAGGGAGTTTCCGGGCTTTGCTTGAAGCACAGCTGTCTTCTTTCTTTCTGCTACCAGGGCTATAGGATGAATGGAGGCTGAGTGTGATACAGGTGAGCAAATAATATCTGGAAGGTGAAAACTACACTTGGCAATGATGCATGTTCTCTCTAGAGCAGCAGTTCTCAAAGTGTGGTCTGAGGATCCCTGCGGGTCCCCGAGACCCTTTCAGGGAGTGCACAGTAAATATTTTAAAACATTTCATCTTAAATTTCTAATACAGTAAGTATCAATAAACGCAACCAGATAAATCCAAACTTTTAGGGATGTAAATGGCCTTTTACATCATTTTTAGGAATGTCCTGAGACCAAAATGTTGGAGGATCACTGCTATGGAGGAACATGTGAACTTGTAGGCCTGCTAATGGGTAGCGACTTTCAATCTTCCAACTTCTAGGAATATTTTATACATGTTCTTGCTTCCCTAAGATTTTTTTCAGTGCCAAACACAGAAACTACCTGGGTTGTAAAAAATGCTGGTTATGGTTTACACATTGGACTCTAGTTGAACCTCACATTACTGCTATATGTTTTTGTGGGCCAGGATCCACCACAGACTTTAAAATGTGATCTTCATTCAACAACCATGATGGTAGGGGGTGGATTGGGAAGTCAGAGGAAAACAAAATGCAAAAAGTATGTAGACAGTGATAATATGTGGAGGCAAAGAGCGGCAATGACAATTAGCAAGGCAGTGTTGGTGGGTCACACAATGATTCTGGCATTGATAACGTAATTAACAGAAGTGGTGTGATAAAATTCATACTCTCAGTTTAAGCTTAGGTGACAGAATTGAATCTCCATGTCTCCCTGGTAAATCTTCAAGGACCCAAAATCTTGGAATACAGTTTAAAGATTAGGAGCAAAGGAACATCTTTCTTTTTCTGAATGAGACAAGAATCAAAGGATATGAATCAAATGAAGATCTGTATGAAATTTAGATGGTACCATGTTCTTCAGCAAATAAGACCTTGATATTTAAAAACACAGACTCCTTTACTCTTGTCCATATTGTTTATTTGGAAAAATATCCAAGTAGTTTCTCATTGTTTTATTCCAGAAGACTTTTTCTACTTCCAAGTCCAGTCTATAGCTCTAAAATTTTCTAGTGGTCTCCAATTCAAATTCCAGACTTGCTCAGCTTATGAAGATCAGCCAAGGTCAGCTAGATGCAGAAAAGCAAAACCATTGATGAATCTCCCAAAAATGGCATTTTTCTTTTTCTTGAAGGCATTTTCTACTCTTTAGATAATAAAAAAAGCTTGAAAATATCCTTACCTGCCTGTGCATTTAGTGTTAGCACCTGATACAAGGAAATTGATAGACGCTGAAAAGCACAGAGCAAAAATGGTTGCAGCAAGTTCTCTTATCTTTAATTATTCCACATGAAGCTTAGAAGCATTTGGAGTAATGAAGATGGTTAGTACACCCACTCTACTTGACTCTTCTCTGATAAGTAACAGGTGAGGTGACTAGTCCAGCTTCTATCAAAACAGAAGGCATGGTTCTTGTCTTGATGCTTAGTATAGATATCTCAAGGATACCTGAGATAAAGGCCCAAGGTCCATTCAATCTGCAAAGGTTGTGGAAAGCAGGGCTTTGGCTCTAGCTTATATCAGCTGAGGAGAGACAGCTCACGAATGAACGCAAACATATGTATCCTAGGATAATGTTGCAGGATCCAATCTGGTCCGGTCACTGGAACCAGAGATTTTGTCTTCTGAGCTTTGGGACTCGTGCTTAAGAAAGCTCAGTTTAATTTCTTTTCCATGCCACCATTTCTATTATCTACTGTTTTCTAAATCTTCGGAATCTATCTCACTACTTGTTGTCACTCCAAATATTTGACATAAATGTTATTATCTGAAATCATTTTGGCTATGGAATTACCTAGGAAATAGAGAAACATGGTCAGATTCCATTAGTATAACATATTATATTAAATATATTATTTCCATAATACATTTTATTCTGATTGTAGAGATTTTCTGAGTGAAAATGAAGGCAATTGGCAATTGCTTTTCACAGCATGAGTGGGTGGGGCAGAGGAACATAGGAATCTAAAAATTGGAGGTTATAGTAATCACCATCCAAACCAACTTGTTACCCACACTTGAAATCTTGATAGCGATTTCTTAAACTGGCTTCACTTTGAGCTGGTAGTACAGAAGAAAAGCCGGACTTAGATCTAATTGTGACCTTTGGGTCAATACTGTGATACTTTGCAGAACTAGTCCAGCTTTAGGGACTTCCATCTTCAAGCAATGGAAGGAAATATAATTAGACAGGTCTGAGAGCAGGCCTACTCGCCTTTTTATGTGTGTGTGTGGGGAGGGGGCGTGAGGCAACATTCAGAGCAGGGGTGAAATGCTCCCGGTTCGGACCGGATCACCTGATCCGGCAGCGATGGCGGCGGGTGGTTTGAAGAACCAGTAGCAAAAATCCCAGCACCCGCCCACCATGCCCAGCTGAGCTGCAGGATCATCAGAGGCTTTTTTTTTAACTTTTAAAAGCATTTTTTCTACAACCTCTTCCGATGAAAAAATGCTTTTAAATGTAAAAAAAAAAGCCTCTGAAGATCGCGCGGTTCAGCTGGGATCGTCAGAAGCTTTTCAAAGCATTTTTTTCTGCAATCTCTTCGGCCGAAGATGTGGTTAAAAAAATGCTTTGAAAAGTCTCTGACGATCCCAGCTGAGTTGCCTGATCGGCAGAGGTTTTTCAAAGCATTTTTTAAAAAGCCTCTCTGACGATCCCAGCTGAGTTGCCTGATCGGCAGAGGTTTTTCAAAGCATTTTTTTGCAACTTCTTCAGCTGAAGAGGTTGTAGAAAAAATGCTTTTAAAAGTTTTTTTTTAAAAAAGTTGGCCACGCCTATCCAGTCACATTAACCCCCCATGCCACGCCCACAGAACCGGTAATAACAAATTTTACATTTCACCCCTGTGAAAAACGAGGTGTTGTTTTAGGTAGACGTGTCAGGGATCTTTTCAGTTTCAACAACAAGCCCCCCCCCACCCTATTATTGCTTCTGCTTCCCTCATGACATCTTTTAGGATTTTCCTACAAGTGCAATTCCTTATGTCAGAATGGGCCAATCTCAGAGATTGGCAGGGAGATCCCAGGGGAATCTAAACACCATATTCCATTCTCTGAGGTCAGTGCTGTCCCTCCAGCCTCAAGAAATAATCCAACATATGTTAAGTCAGCTGAGACACTCTCTTGGGCCTTCAGAATTCCATTTTAATCTTAGCTTAATAGATCTTACACATGATATAAAGAGGCCCACAACCTTTACGCAAGTCTAAATAGAGAGATTATGGGTTTAAGTTCCAGCAAAACAAATCCTGTTGAAAATTAGAAAAGTAGAAAAAGTAAGAACAATTCAGCAATGGAAACAATTACTCAAGGAAATGGTAGAGTCCTCTTTCCTGGATCGCTTCAAGCTGAAGTCGGATAGGAGTCAGGAATTTATTTGGGCAATAGCCTAAATGGCCCTTTTCAACTTTTTGATTATATGAGATCTGCATTTATCATATACATGAAGTAGACAAATGTGTGTCTAAACAGATACAAAGAATAGCCAGCCTTTATAAAGATTTGTTATGAAGGATTTCTTTCTTTCTTTCTTTCTTTTTAGTAAATATTGCAACTGGAGATCTAGTTGAGTGTCATTCTAATCTATTTCTAATCTATTTCTTACTTAATGGTCAAGTTGCTGGAGATGACTACTTGCTCCGGTTTGCTCTTCTTAAAAAAGCAAACTCAGGAGAAATTATTTTTGCTAATTTGAAACAGAAATGGTCTGAATAAAAGCTTTTGTGACATCCTGAACCCTTTTAATAGGCTTTTTCTATTTAACAGAAATAATAAATGCTTAATTTTCCAGGTACCTGCAGTAGGAGGAGAGTTAGCCTCCATTAAGACAGAAGGCAGATGGAAAGATAAAGAGAAGCCAGGGATTGATTCAGGGCTAAACATGTCTTATTTAAGGAAGGGGCAGGTTAGGAAAGAGAGTAGATGGCTGAGATGTTCTCACAAGAGCAATACTCATATTCACATTTCTGTCTAGATCAGAGGTCTTCAAACTTGGCAGCTTTAAGACTTGTGGACTTCAACTCCCAGAATTCTCCAGCCAGCTCTGGTCTAGATGCACCCTAAATGCAAAAGTGTCTTGTCAGAGAGTGGCTGCCCAATGTCCTGTTGCTTCATTGATAAACAGGATTCAGTCTGATCATTGGCAGAAAACTATCTGGGAATCCATGGATGTGTGAACAGTGATTTGATATTAACTAAGAAGATGAGCTGGGATATTCAGACAATCTCAATACGTTAAGGCAGCAATATGATGTAGACCTATCTGGAAATAAACTCACGGAGCCTAGCAGGGTCTGCTTCCATGAAAAAAGCCTCCATAAATTTCTTCCATGAGATCTCGGTAGCTTAGTTTCCATCAATACTATGGTGGTAATCAATTACATTGTCTACTTCATGGCAATGTATAAAATGCATGAGAGCTATTCTGATCATAAGATATGTTGTATATAAATGCCAAACATTGTTGGTATTGCTGTCATCCAAAAAAAGTTCAGGCCTTTCATAAACACTGCACTGCAGTGCTCAAACTGCTCTTGTTTTTGGATATCAGACAGAATCTGTAGGATACTCCACAGATTTGGCATAAAAAAAATGAGTTGTCAGTACTGGAAACATGGCATCCTGGGAGGCAGACCTAAAATGAGGCAGCAACTTTGGGCATCATTATGTGTACCAGAGTAAAACTGGGCTTCCAGAAAGTTAATCGGCAGCTTTTGGGGTGCTTCTGTGCAGAGCCCTGTCATATTTGGGTGCTCCTATGCAGATGTGTCAAGAGAATGCTCAGTTGATCTCTTTTTAAAACATTTTGAATTGCCTCAGTAGGGCTCAATATAACCTTGGCTGCTGTATGTCTGCACCTGTTGATATACGATAAAACCAGTCCCATTAAGGGCCCTGTTTTGGTGGACTGAGATCCATCAATCTTGTTGCCTCACATAGTGCTAGTCACAGGTATAAGTCGCATCACCAGTGTTCCTTGGCATTTGGGGGGACAGCATGTATAGCACTGATTGTTTTTGCTGCAACATATTATGGATTTATCAGTTCTCATCACAATTATTTCCAATGAGAACCAAGAACTGCAGAAAGTTCTCCCCCCCCCAAAAAACCCACCGGCTGGACAGCAGGGGAAGATGTTTGGGGTGCCCTCTCCCTTTCTACACTGTGAGGGCACAACTCCAGACCCTGTCTAGCACTCGGGCTCTTTCTTGAAATCTGTATAAACATTTTGCAGAACAAGAGAGCTCGTTCTTCCTCTGTGCCACCAACCTTATTTGAATGAAATAATTCTGTTTGATTACAATATACTATTTCAACAGTTTTAGGTTGCATATACTTATTTCAGGTTGATTTTGTTTTAATTTAATCACTTTAATATGAAATTGCATTTCCAGGTATGGGAAAGCTCTAAATGGTCTGATTAACATTTTAGAATCAATATTTTTAACAGAAAAGTGTGCAATTACCCAGACAAATTATCCCAAAGGTCAGGTGGGTGTAAGCTTCTCCATTCCCTATGAGAGGATACATAAGGGGGAGAATCTTAAGCATTCAAACTAAATCCTAGACTTTTAAAAAAGTTTTTTCAAATGAAGGGCACCCATTTACTCACTCTAGGTAAGACTTGCTTTGATCCTATAAATTGATCAAAGGACAATTTGATGTAAAAGGACAATTTATCAGTTCAAAGCAAGGTCTTATTCACCCAGAGTTCTAAAGCCTTATATACAACAGAACAATATGTATCAGCCATACATTTCTATACACTATTTTCAAGTTATTCCATTGCCAAGAGCAGAATATATCTTGTTGTAGGAGGAGATCACTTAGATAACTGGTCCTTTCGGCTCCAGAGAAATAAGTTGTTTGAGTCTCTTAAGTCTCTGTTGATTTTATGCCTCTAAAACCAACAGATATATTTTACAGAATACTCTCAAAATTCTCATCCCAGGGAAAGATATAGAAAGTGTAACTACTCTCCAGCTACACCTGTATTAAAAGGCCATCAGCATTCTGTAACTTGGGCAGTCCCAAATTTTGGTATGGGAATAAGTAATACAACATTTACTCACAGTCCTGGTCAAAGGTTTCCACCTGGAGGTGCAGCAGGGCAATTGCAGCTACTTCATACACCTGGATTCACCTAGTGCAGAAATGAATAGTCCTCCTCCATCCTTCCCCAAACATATCAATGACAATTATTCAGCACCTACATCATATAGTATTAAGTTTTACAGCAGCTTTTAAGCATTTGATAGTTTCACACAGCTACTCTGCAATAGCATGTTGGTATCTGATAGCTGAATATATAATAGTCATCAATAGCTGGGGACAATTGATATGTAGTAGTTAATATCTGATAGTCTCTGAAATATAACATTCAGCAAAGTGTATTATATAATACAGCCATCAGAAGACATGATTATTGCAGCCAGAATCTCCATTTCTGAGATTCTGAAAATCCAGATTCAATTTCCTTTTAAAAATTAGAAAACAAGTTCTGCAATTAAAGTTCAATATCAAAATGTGTAATCTTAGTATATGTCTAATTTTGAACATTTCTGAATGAGACTGTGAACATAACAATTCCTTCACTGCAGTTATAAACATCTTTCCACTTTGAAATTCCAACGGAGGTCATTGTACCTCAGATAGCCGGATGTGAGTCCCTCCTTGTGAAGTGGGGACATGGGAGGCAGATGGGCTTGCTGATTACATACCTGGCTCCCTGCCACATATCGGCTGCCCTGCCTGAGCTGCTCAACGTGATTGCCGAGGTGGCGGTGGAGACCCCCGGGCTTATGGTCATGGGGGACTTCAACTTGCCATCTATCAGCGAAGTGTATGAGGCAGCCCGGGAGTTCATGGCTTCCATGACGGCCATGGACCTGACCCAATTAATTCATGGACCCACTCACACGGGAGGACACACTCTGGACTTGATTTTTGTCTCTGATCAGTGGATGAATGATCTTGAGATAGGGGAGATAGTGACTGAGCCCTTGTCATGGTCAGATCATTCCCTTCTTAGGTTTGCTTTCTAACCGCCACACCTCACCGCAGGGAGGCGGAACAGCCTAGATGGTTCCGCCCTAGGCGTCTGATGGATCCTGATAGGTTCCAAATGGAGCTTGGGCCATTCCCTGAGGCTCTGACTCACGGCTCGGCTGAAGAGCTGGTGGCCGCCTGGGATAGGGCGGCTGCTGACGCTTTGGACCGAGTCGTGCCTTTGCGGCCTCTGACCCGTCGCCAAGTTTACCTGGCTCCTTGGTTCTCTGAGGAGCTGAGGGAGATGAAGCACTGGAAAAGACGCCAGGAGAGCAGTTGGAGGTCTAGTCGTTCCGAATCTGACCGAACACTGGTAAGGTCTCATATTAAGACCTACCTAGTGGCGATAAAAGCGGCAAAATGTCATTATTTTTCTGCTCTTATCGCATCTGCAGATAACCGCCCAGCTGCCCTGTTTAGGGTGACCCGCTCCATCCTCCATCTGGGAGCGCGGGAGGATCCCTTGCAGGGTCGGGCTGAGGATTTTGTTCAGTATCTACACGATAAAATCACTCAGATTCGGGAAGGCTTGGTCTCTGACTGGGTGGGTGCAGATGGGATGATGGAGGCTAGTCTTGAGAATGTCATTTGGGAAGAGTTCGACCCAAGGATGTGGACAGGATACTGGGACGGCTGAACGCGACCACATGATTATTGGACCTGTGTACCTCCTGGTTGGGCTGGCCTCCCGGGAGGTTACGGGAGGCTGGTTCTAGAGGATTATTAACACTTCTTTGAGTGATGGTGTCTTGCCATCCACCTTGAAAGAGGTGGTGGTGAGGCCCCTCCTCAAGAAGCCCTCTCTGGATCTGGCTGTTTTGGCTAACTACCATCCGGTCTCCAACCTTCACTTTGTTGCAAAAGTTGTTGAGAGTGTGGTGGCTCGACAGCTTCCTTGGTACCTGGATAAAGCTGTCTATCTAGATCCACTCCAGTCCGGCTTCAGGCCTGGGCACAGCACAGAAACGGCATTGGTCGCGTTGGTGGATGATCTCTGGAGGGCTTGGGATAGGGGTTGTTCCTCTATCCTAGCCTGTTAGATCTCTCAGTGGCTTTTGATACCATCGACCATGGTATCATGCTGCGCCGGTTGAAAGGGTTAGGGGTGGGGGGCACCATCCTACAGTGGTTCTCCTCCTATCTCTCTGACTGGTCACAGTCAGTGTTGGCAGGGGGGCAGAGGTCGACCCCGATGCGCCTTGTTTGTGGGGTGCCGCAGGGGTCAGTCCTCTCACCCTTTCTGTTCAACATTTATGTGAAGCCGCTGGGTGAGATCATCCGTGGTTTTGGGGTGGAGTTCCATCAGTACGCTGACGATACTCAGCTGTACATCTCCACCCCAGGCCATCCCAACGATGCCCTTGAAGTGATGTCCCGGTGCCTAGAGGCCGTGCGGGTCTGGATGGGGAGAAACAGGCTTTGACTCAACCCCTCCAAGACCGAGTGGCTGTGGCTTCCGGTGTCCCGATATAGCCAGCTGGTGACATCGCTGGCTATTGGGGGTGAGTTACTGGCCCACATGGAGAGGGCTTGCAACTTGGGCATCCTCCTGGATGCACGGCTGTCTTTAGAAGAGCATATGACAACCGTGGCCAGGGGGGCTTTTTATCAGGTTTGCCTGATTTGCCAGTTGCGTCCCTTTCTGGATCGGGACTCCTTACACACAGTCACTCAGGCACTCGTCACTTCCCGCCTGGACTACTGCAATGCTCTCTACATGGGGCTCCCCTTGAGGAGCACCCAGAGGCTCCAACTGGTGCAGAATGCGGCCGTGCAAGGGATTATGGGAGCGATGGGGTGCTCCCATGTGACACCCCTCCTGCGCGAGCTGCATTGGCTTCTGGTGGTCTTCCGGGTGCATTTCAAGGTGCTGGTTACCACCTTTAAAGCGCTCCATGGCATAAGGCCTGGGTACTTATGGGACCGCCTTCTGCCGCCGATAGCCTCCCACCGGCCAGTTCGCTCTCACAGAGAGGGACTCCTCAGGGTGCTGTCAGCCAGGCAATGTCGCCTAGCGACCCCCAGGGGGAGGGCCTTCTCTGTGGCAGCACCTGCCCTCTGGAACGACCTGCCCCTAGAGATACGTAGGATACCAGATCTCCGTGCTTTTCGCCATGCCCTCAAAACTTTTCTATTTCATCAAGCTGGGCTAGCGTAACCCCCACCCCTTAGATATTTTTAATTGTAAATGGATTTTAGTCGGGAGGTTTTAAATTTTGGGCCAAAATTTGTTTAATTCTTTTCAAATTTTAAATTTTGTATTGGGATGTTTTTTATTCTAGGCTGTGCACTGCCCTGAGTCCAGCAGGAGAAGGGCGGTATAAAAATTCAATAAAAAGAAAAAAAAGAAAAGAAAAAAGAAATTACATTTTTAGGTTAATTCTGTGAAAAGGAATTATTCAGCCTTCATAACATAAAGACAGTGGAAGTAATCTTTATATCCTCCAGATGTGCCAGATGACAGACCCCATCACTTCAATGATCAGTGATTAAAGGAATTGTTATTTGATATACATGAGCCAAATGAGAAAGGTGCCACAGAATGTGTGTGTAAGTTTGTGTGTGCCTATGCATGCCTTCTAGTCAATGTTGACTCTTACTATTAAGACTAGTAAACATTTTACCTTCTCTCTTTCTCCTCTCTATCTCTCTCTCTCTGCATATGAGATTCTCTGACTTGAATCTCCCCTTCAAGTCAGACTTGACTCCTGTCAATTGCCTGGACAAATCCCTGCAGTTTTCTTGGCAAGATTTCAGAAATGGTTTGCCATTGCCTACTTCCTAGGGCTGAGAGGGAGTGATTGGCCCAAGGTCACCCAGCTGGGTTTGTGCTTAAGCAGGACCAAATGCACGGTTTCTCGTTTCTAGCCTGAACTACTAAATCAAACTGGCTGTTATATCACTGCTCATATTAACCCAAATATATTATAACTTTGCAAAAAATAAATTATATTTTAATGATTATCAAACACTTCCTGGCTAACGAAGAAGCTTCAAATATAAAAATACTGAGATGTTATTAAAGAATAGCACAAAAATCTTTGGAAAAGCAGTTAAATTTTGCTAAGTTTTCATTTGGATTCAGAAAGAAATTCAAGACTATGTGCAGGAGGGAATCTCTCTTCATTTCATCTTCACAGCAAAAACGCTGTGCTATTCTGAAGTTTTTGCTAATATTTTTAAGTAGTCCTTGTGTTTAAAATATCACAAAGGCAAAGTGATAACCTAAGATGCTATATGGGGCTGAGATCTGGTGGTGGGATGAGAAGGGTATTGTTGAATTGGAAGTAGTCCAAAACAACTTCAGAGGTAGGGTTACCTTCCAACAACATCAGACATCATCTTGCATTTTTTGAAGCTATATAAGAAACTAAAAAGCCTTCAATAATCCACCTTATCAAAATCTGTTTTCTCAGTTGGACCAAACTTTTGTCACCTATCCTATAAATGCCCTTGCTAACATTTGGGGCAGGACATGAGATCCAAGTAAAGTCCAATCGTTTAGCTATTCTATGTATCTAGGATCCCTAATTTAAAATCCACTTTGCAATTCAACATACTTTAAAAAATCATTATATTATCTAAAATTTGTGGCTTTCTTTCTTACTTTCTTTTTGAATCTTTAGTTTTGAACATTAGGTTTCAGTTTTATAAATATGATTTATATTTTGGTATTGCCTTAACATGTTGGGACTTTCCAATATAAAATTATATTCTATATAATTTTAATCAGATCATGGTTGTCCCAAAAGTGCTTTTTCTAAAAGGCAACTGGACTTTCTTGGGGTTTTTTTTTTCCTTTGAAAACATTTCACTTCTCATCCAAAAAGCTTCTTCAGTTCTGACTGATGAGGAATGGAAGGATTTATATTCTTTGCAGTCATCTGGTCATTAGCACTCTGAGGGTTGATCCTTAGCTCTCTGAAAGTAGTTGAGACACTTTGGGGGTTTATCTCTATCCTTTGAGTCACCTGAATGACTGAAGTCCCAAGAAGTTCCACACCCATTTATACTCTGATTCAGGTGAAATAAGGACTGCAGTAAATTGTCAATTTTGGATTTTTATACAATTATCCCAGAGCTCAAATGTTGAGCAAATAGTTTTTTAAAATAAAGTGAACTTCCCAAGGATTTCTTACATTCCTTCAAAGGATTCAGCCACTGCTCTAATCACCGTCATGGGAATTACAGTATTTGATACAGAGAACAGAACAGAACAGAACAGAGCTGGAAGGGATCTTGGAGGTCTTCTAGTCCAGCCCCCTACTCAAGAAACAGAATCTATACTATTTCAGGTAAGTGACTGTCTAGTTTCTTCTTAAAAACCTCCAGTGATGAAGCACCTACGATTTCTGGTGGCAAGCTATTCCACTGGTTAATTGTCCTCACTGTTAGGAAGTTTTTCCTTAATTCCAGGTTGCTTCTCTCTTTGGTTAGTTTTCAACCATTGTTTCTTGTCCTGCCCTCCGGTGCTCTGTAGAATAATTTGACCCCTTCTTCTTTGTGGCAGCCCCTCAAATATTGGATTCTGTGTTGATTCTGTGAATCCTTTAGAATAGTATAAAATTATAAGGATAGTATAAAAATGTATAAAGAAAGGTTCACAATTATGTTGTTAGATATAGACTGTCTTCAAAAATGTAGATTTCCCTTACAGTTGTGTAAGACTGATATGCTGGTTATCTTAAGAACTAGAGAGAATTCTCAAATGTCCAAAAAACCCCTGTAAAACAGGAATGCAAACTTTTTTTTTCTTTCAAATTGAGCATGTTGGTTACCAAAGGTTCTACCATCAGATATTCTGTACAATCTTTATTTTATGAAAGGGTACCAAGCTTCTGATAATATTAGATTATTGATGGACATTCCAACAAATTTATTTTTATTTTATTTTATTTTATATTGGATTTCTATACCGCCCTTCTCCCTGAGGACTCAGGGCGGTGTACAGCCAGATTAAAAAAAACATGCAGAACAAATATTAAAAACAATTAAAAGATATATAAATTTGGCCCAATTAAAACTCATTTACCAATTAAAAACGTTTAAAACATTTAAAAACAGTTAAAAATTTCATCTTAAGCCAGCCCGGCTTGTTTAAATAAATGGGTTTTAAGGGCGCGACGGAAGGCACTGAGGTCTTGGATTCTCCTTATCTCTGGGGGGAGCTGATTCCAGAGGGTAGGTGCCCCCACAGAGAAGGCCCTCCCCCTGGGGGTCA